>NC_049251.1:20605821-22055821 GCF_011100685.1 Canis lupus familiaris | reverse complement strand
TTTGGGCTATACAACTCTGTGTCCTCTCAGCTACTTGTTCTGAGTTGGCAAATACCCCCCTGAGCAAAAGCAAATCCCTGATTTATTATTCTCTACTCTGGATTTAGCACCAGTATTTATTTCCTTCATATCATTTGCATTTTTGATGCTTTTAAGAATATGATTTTTCTATGCTAACCTTTTTTAGTTTTCTCCAATAGGAGTATTCGCCAAATTACCATCCACCATTAACAGAAGGGGCAGTCCTAATCAGATCCAGTAGCTAGGGATGAGAGTTTCAATGTCTTTATAAAGATTTGGCTAATTTGGGGATATAACCTGGAGCCCAAATAAGGAACTGGAACTGAGTCCCCTGAATAAAGTTACGGTCTTCCAAAGGATGCTATTTCTATGAAAAGAAGACTAGATGAATTTCACCCATTAAGTTTTTGGAAAATACAAAGTAGCTGGTCATCTGCCTGATTTTGGGAAGGTCAGAGGGGCAGGGGAGGTGGGTCTCCTCTAAGAAAATTAACCACAAGACCGTTCCACTAGTACTGTGTGTGGTGTACAGTATCTGAATTTATATTATCCCATGCTGTAAGACATTAATTTAAAAATTATCCATGACTATTGAAATAATTTGAGGGCACACAGCATGGAAAGAAACCTACAAAAGTGCTCCATGGGAACCTTCTATACCCCCAGGATGCATTAATTCATATATCTAAAGCAAATCCCTATTGAAGTTAAGCTAGTAATAAAAATTTATAAACAGCATGAAGTGGGCAGCCCCGATGGCCCAGCGATTTAGTGCTGCCTTCGGTCAGGGGTGTGATCCTGGAGACCCGGGATCGAGTCCCATGTTGGGCTCCCTGCATGGAGCCTGCTTCTCCCTCTGCCTGTGTCTCTGCCTCACTCTCTCTCTCCTCTCTCTCTCTTTCTCTCTCTCTGTCTCTGTGTGTGTGTGTCTGTCATAAATAAATAAAAAATCTTTAAAATGAAAACAAAACCAAAAACAAAAAAACATAAGTGATCTAGCATGAGGAAGAGTCACCAGACATTAATTGGAGAATTTACAGGCTAAGAACGTGAGGTAACAGATAATCTCAAACAGTCTACAGTTAAATGGTCAGAGATAGAAGAAGTCACAGCAATCACAATGATAAATAAGTCACTGTGAAAAAAAAGAGGCAAAATTTAAAAAGAACCTGGCACATTTTAAGAAATGAATATAGTCATCATAGGTATTGGGATTTAAAAGTCAGTAAATGTTTAAATAGTAAAAAAAGAAGGAATTAGTGACCTGGATAATATATCACTGAATCTTACACAGAATGCACATTAGAGATATGGAAAACACAAAACACAGGTTATAAGATATAAAGAGCATAATTAGCAGATCTAACGTATATCTCAAAATAATTCTACAAGGGAAAAATAGAGAAGCATCAATATTTGAAAAGAAAATGGATGGAATTTTCAAGAATTAAAAAAAAGACATGAATCTTCAGACAGAATATACCTCAAGTCCCCTACTGGATAAATGTAGAAGTAGACACGTTGTCACCAAAGTGCAGAAAACCAAAGACAGAAAATTTTAGGACACCAAAGAAGAAAAGATGGTGAATTTATAATGGGAAAAAAAATCAACTGACTGACTATAGACTTGTTATGATGACAGTCATAAGATGATAAAATAAAAATTTCAAAATATTGAAGGAAAATAACTCCAAGTCTATAAACTTATATCCAATGAATTATCTTCAAGAGTAAAGAAAAATAAAATCCCTTCTAAACAAGCAAAGGATAAATTTATTACACTCAGATCCCTGAAGAAAGATAAAAATATATACTTTAGGAAATTTAACCCAGAGTAAGATGTGGACTATAAGAATAATATGAGCAAAATTGATAGTTGATTTTATAAAAAAGAAAATGAAGAATCACTATTATGGAACTAGAAAAAAATTAAGTGAAGCAGAAAAACAATCCAAATTAATATGAAAAAGGGTGAAAAGTACAGGCATGTTGTAATTAGAGTCCTTACATTTTAAGGAGAAAGAAATATTGACTAAGTTTAGATTTTCAGTCAAGGACAATCAGCAACTCCCAAATCAGTAAAGGGGGAAAAAGTGAGTAAAGAAAACGCAACCCATTCTCTTTCTGCCCATGGGTCCTGTCCCTGTGCTTTAATAAAAGCACCTTTTTATATTGAAAATAAAGAAAAAGAAAAAGAAAACTCAATCCAATGAATGATTGAATGAATACATACATACATACATACATACATACATACATACATAAGTCATCAAGCAACGATGAAGAGGAACAAATGAAAAGCCTAGAAAGTAGGAAACAATAAAATATGGTAAGAATGAATCCAAATATAGGAGTGTTCATGATAAATGAGATAGATTAAACTGGTCAGGATAGTCAAATAGGATTTCAAAATACAATCTATCTATGTGTTTTATACCTAGAATTCATCTAAAATACTACAACAGAAAAAAATGTGAGGACTTGAGACCATTGCTGTAACCATGACCCAATTTATAACCAGGCTGAGGAGGCCTTAGAAAACTCAGTTTACTCTTATAAAATCTGCTGGATCTGTATACAAATGGTGATTCATGTTTACTGACTCTGTTATTTAAAAAGATTTAACATTCATTTTGAACAGAAGCATTATTAATTCTCCAGTATTTAAAGAAATGACTATGGACAAAGGGAGCCTTTTGGGTTTTCACAAGCCAATCTGGAAATGGTGCCAAAGTTTATTGACTACTTGCACCCTTCTGCAGTCTAATTCAAAATGTGCAAGCTCATTCTAGCTCAGTCCTAATGAACTAGAGCTGCAGTGCAATCAGAAACTCACTGTTTGCTGCACTAAACATAATTACCATTCCTTGGAGGAGACCATAAAACTACAAAAAGATTTTATTATGTTAGAAGTCTTAAATAGAGTAACTAAATATAGTACTGTAAGTTTGTTCACTGATGCTAAAACATTAAAATTTTTCTAGCATATTATTACATTTTGCTTTTAAATTTGTTATTATTTTGATTTAATTTAAATATAACATCTGCTAATAGGTATTAAATAATGTAGTTGAAAGACTGATGATTTGCATTGGGTTTATTAAAATACTAAGTCGAGCAACTATTTATTATCTTTCTTATGATAAGAGATGCACACTCATTTCTTTTTTTTTTTGTTTTAAAGATTTTATTTATTCATGAGAGACACGCAGAGAGATAGGCAGAGACACAGGCAGAGAGAAAAGCAGGCTCCATGCAGGGAGCCTGATGTGGGAGTCGATCCCAGGTCTCCAGGATCACACCCTGGGCTGAAGGCGGCACTAAACTGCTGAGCTACCAGGGCTGCCTCACACTCATTTCTTAAGGTAAGATTGTGAATATTATCAACATGTAGAGTAATATCACAAATGACTAGAAAGATTAATGTAACAAAATAGATTTCATAGGTAAAGTATAATAGATTATGGGAGTTTAGTATATAACAAAAGTGGCATTATTGGGGAAAAGCCAGATTCTTCAAATAAGTCATGTTCATACAATTACACCCAAATAAATTCTTCCCAAAGCAAAACTTGATTATAAAATGACTCCATAAGTTACTAGAAGAAAACAGATTACTACATATAGCTTTGGACTAGGGATATATGATGTAAAACCAGAACTACATTAAGGAAAAGAAAAAGTAAATTTGACCACATAAAAATTAGTAACATTGCCAATGAAAACTATATATATTAAAGTTAAAAACAACGTATTGGCAAGAACATTTTAATATTAATTATGAAGCGCCACTTAAAAACCCACAACGAGTATTTACAACTCAGTTCAAAATGATAAACACCACTATTAGAAATGTGGGAAATGATGTGAAAAGTCATTTCACATATAAAATGTGCTAAGAATAAAAACAAATGCTCATCCAGTGCATACTTTAAAAGTTTTAAGTAAAAAAAATGGTATATTTCTCTTTACCTAGAAGTTTAACAAAGATAAAAAAAGTTTGTTTAATATTACTCATTGGCATGATGTAGAGGTACAGATGCTCTCAAAACTGGGGAATGTAAATTTAAATTAGTTGTAACTGATAGGGCAAAATTTAGCTACATAAGTAATTTTGTCAGATTTATTAAGGTATACTTTACATGTAATAAAATATATTCTTTTAAAGTGTATAATTTGGTGAGTTTGACAAACACATACAGTTATATAAGCCATCACTACAATCAAAATTTCCATTCTCATCATCCCCAAAGTTTCCTCCTGCCTCCTTGAAGTAAATCCTTTTCTTTAATTCCCAGCCTTTGCCAATCATCAATATGTTTTCTGGCACCGTATAGATTTACCCTTTGTAAAATATCATCACCATTTCTATCTGATGTCTTTCGTTTTTTATAATTCTTTTGACTGTTGAAGTATGTATCAGTAATTCATTCCTTTCTGTTGCTGAATAGTTTTCCATTTCATTCCATGTGTGGATGCACAATAGTTTGTCTATCCACTCATAACTTGGGCATTTGATTCCAGTCTTGGGCCACTGTGAATAAGCTTGAATAAGTTTACACCTTACAACTACTTACTGCAGTGGAGAAATACAGAAGACAGAGTGCAAGCAAGAAATAGAACAAAAGATGGCTTTCATCACTTCTTCACTTTTCCTACCAAAAGTTTTATCCCCTGATCCTGAGATAGTGATGCACAAAACGTTACTACATATCTACCATTTACTTAGTGCCTATTAGTAGCCAGGTCTTTGTATATAGCCATGTTAATTCCCATAAAAATCCCATGAGGTTGGTGTTGTGAAACTAATGAAACTAAGTTTAGGGTAGATTGAGTAAAGTGCCCAATTTCACATGTTTATAAGGGGCAGAGCCAGGATTTGAGTCCCAGGCCCAGACATCTGACCTCCCTGATACATGATTTAGATACAGAGGTGGCACTAGTTTGAATGCATAAAGCTTGGCAGTGACCTTCTCTCATGGTAGGCACTGAAAGACAGTAGATACTTCTTAAAAAATAGTTATTAATAAGGAGAATACGACTGGCATAAAATAAATTTTGAACATAGACAACGTTAGAGTCAAGAGAAGCATCTTGTATACCTTTTCTTGCTGTAGGGAAATTGATCAAAAGAAAAAGAGGCATCAGTGCACATGATCTTAACAGATTTTAAATGATCCCTGGTCCACCAAAATGCTATCAAAATGCTTCTAAATTCTAAAATAACTGGTAAAATTGTTTTTTGAAATCAATTTAAAATATACTAGTTATAAAAAATAAAATATTAGTTATGTTTATATTCCTCACGTGTTACATTTGTAATTCATGATTCTCTATATAAGTAATATATTTATAAAAATATCTTTGGATCTTGGAGCTAAGTTTTCTGTTTTAAGATACAATGGAGGGTTATAGTGGTTATGCATTGTCACACACAAATCCCCAATTGTAAAGCTATTTCTAAGAGAAAATACTCATAGTGTATTAAAATTTCTAGTATCTTCTTATATAACAATGGCCCAATTTCTTGTTTTCTTTTTCTTTTTTTTTTTTTCAATTTCTTGTTTTCAACTGCTTCCTGATACCTTCCTGATATCATAACCACCACAACAAACAAGGTAGATTTAAACACAGTAACCTTCATCTTATAACAAGTAGCTATTCTGTTCTCTTCTTACCCAACTGAAGGCACTTAATGTCTACAATATATAAGTATAGTTAAGTAAATGACAAAAACTCAATAGCTTCTAATTACCATGTAATGATTTTGATTCGTTTTTCTACCAAGGTCAAGTGTAGACATTGCCAAATATTTTTTTTAAAAATGTATCTCTTTTCTTGTTTCCATCATTTTACTTGGGTTTTTCAGAGTATTTTTGCCATGCCATTTTAAAATAGACTGTTCACTACCTGTATTTTGTGTCAAAAGTCTCTGGGTATAACTCCTACTTCTATTAATAATTGAAAGTCCTGGTGTCTTTCTTTCCCTGCTTGTTAATATTCAGTTCTCAATAAGTTCTCTCTGTCAAAAAGAGTTAATAACAAGTTGGCTATCACACATTTTAAGTGAGCTCTGCATATGAAAAGGATTATTCAAATGTTACATGAGATATAAATTCAAAAGTAGAAACAATTATCCATGAAAAGCAAGAATATTGCTAAAATACCACTACACCCTCTATGAATAAATAGGAAAGACATGACAGATTCCCTGGCTTTGCTGACACTAACAGCAGTGAAGTCAGGAGAAGGCCAATACTTCAGTAATCATATCCTTGGGGGCCTCCCATATGCAGGTTTGCAAATAATTAACACTCGAGTTACAGAGCCACTTGGCCTAACCTGCACAATATCAGTCCATATGACATTTAATAACGGTGTAATTATGCATCCTTTTAACCTTTTCAAGTGCAGCTTCAATTTGAGATAAGAAAAATGACAAATCTACATATTTTTTTCTATGAAATTTACATAAAGCCAAAGAGTTGTATCCACCGTGAATTAATACTTATAATGAAAGAATAAAATGTTTCGTTAGGAACAAGACTAGCTGCAATTTTACTGATTCACTAACTTCTTTTGTATGTCCATATCATATTCTATTTTGCCTTTGTAATATCTTATTTAATTTTAAGCTGTATATCAAATTTACTCAGTGGTTCTGAGATCAATTAGTTTCCTCATCTACACAATGAGAGTAAAATAGATCATTTATATTCAAATGGTATTTTAAAGCTGAACCTCAACAAATCAAAAAGATAAAACTAGAGCTGTTATTCCTATTGGAATACGGAGGGACTTTTCTACCAGGGAGAACCCTGAATCTCCTTCCATCCTGCAAAACTCTAGGAAATCTAGTAAAAACAAAACAAAGCAAAACAAAATACTAGAACTGAGAAGTGAGGCAACAAGATGCAGGATCAGTGCAGCAATCCAATAATGAAATTAAGAAAATATTTCCATTCACCTAGCACACAAAAGAATAAAATTCTTAGGAATAAAGTCACTAGAAGGGCAAGAACTGCATACTGAAAACTACAAAATATTGTTGACAGAAAATTGACAAATTGATCCTAAAATTTACATAAAAACGAAAAGCACCTGGAATAGCCAAACAAATGTTGGAAAGAAGAACAAAACTTTATACACTTTACCTCAAAACTTACTACAAATTTTCAGAAATTAATATAGTGTACTGTTGGCATACATATTAAAATCAGTGTAAAAAAGCATCAGCTCCAGAAATAAAGGCACATATTTATAGTCTGTCAATTTTTGACAAAGATTCCAAAACAATTCAATGGGAGAAGAATATTTAAAGATTTTATATATTTATTTTTATTTTAGAGAGAGAGAATGCATGAGTGGAGGGAAGGGCAGAGGGAGAGGGAGAGAGAGAGAGAGAATTTCAACCAGATACTGTGCTGAGTGCAGATCCCAACATGGGGCTCAATCACACAACCCCGAGATGACAACTTGAGCCAAAGCCAAGAGTCAGATGCTCAACTGTCTGAGCCACACAGGTAACCTGAGGAATATTCTTTTTTTTTAAAATGAAACTAAAATAATTGTATATCCATTAAAACAAATAAACAAATATAGACCCTCATCTCACCGTACACAAATATTAACGCAAAATGGATCATAGATATAAATGTAAAATCTAAAACTATAAAGTTTCTAGTCAAAAACTAGGTAAAAACTTTTGTGACTATGGGTTAGACAAAGATTTTTTTAGATATGACATAATTCATTTTTAAAATGGTATAGTGGGAGCACCTGGGTGGCACAGTTGGTTTTGGCTCAAGTCACAGCAAAGGAAACCAACAAAATGAAAAGGTGGTCTACAGAATGGGAGAAAATATTTGCACATCATATATCTGATAAGGAGTTAATATCCAATATACATAAAAAACTAATACAACTCAACAGAAAAAGAACAGTTTGATTAAAAGTAGCCAAACCTCTGTCCTAACAAGTATAAGACCCTAGAATCAGTAAAATAGTGTGGGAGGAATCCAGGGTGTCCAGCATTATGGAGGAGTTAGTAAGGAAGTTAAGGAAGCTCATGTGGACAGTCTTTATCAGTATTTATCAGTACGAAGAAAGAACCACAAGAGAAGGATGAGTTCTTGAAGACATAAAGGATATGGGACAGGAATTTCCTTGGAGAAGCTCTTTTTCTTATTTTTAAAAAGGCTGAGTATATTCATAAGCTAAAGCTTGAAATAGTTTAACACAATTTGTTGCTGTGTTAATCATTGATGAATATGAGCTAGTTTATAGACAAATGCTATGAAAACAAACAGTATGAGTGGAAAGAGTGAAGCCTTTTATTAAGTGTTTCTTGAAAGTAGAATTTCTGCATCAATTGAGAGGATCATATGGTTCTTGTCCTTTCTCTTATTAATGTGATATATCACATTGATTGATTTACAAATGTTGAACCATCCTTGCATCCCAGGAATGAATCCTACTTGGTTGTGGTGAATAAACCTTTAATGAGGAAGAGCATCAGCCGCAAGGAGTGATAAGATTTGAGAGAGAGAGAGAGAGAGAGAGAGCGCATGAGTGCGTGGGAAGA
Organism: Canis lupus familiaris; assembly: GCF_011100685.1. Lineage (NCBI taxonomy): Eukaryota > Metazoa > Chordata > Mammalia > Carnivora > Canidae > Canis > Canis lupus. The sequence goes on along the minus strand of NC_049251.1, from coordinate 22,047,216 downwards.
GCAGAGTGGGAGGGAGAAGAAGGGGGAAGGAATCTCAAGCAGACTCTGCTGAGCTTGGAACTTGATGCAGGGCCCAATACCATGACCCTGAGATCATGACCTGAGCTGAAACCAAGAGGTGGATGATCAACTGACTGAGCTACCCAGGTGCCCCTGTTTTGCATTTTTGACAATAAAAATGTTTTAAAGAAGAGAAAAACTCACATTTTTTTAAAAAACTCACATTTTAAGTTTAAAATCCAATGTCCCCTAAATTGACTACTAGTTGAAAGGAAACTAGTTAGTTGAAGGTGGAATTACTAGGGATAGCAAAACACTAAGTATGCACTCTGAACTCATTTTTGTGAAGAAAGATGAGAAACAACTTCCAAAAGAGTGTTCTGTAGCTGTAAAAGTGCCTTTGACTGTGGTTATCTCTATTACCCCTGTGAAGAACAGGGATTTTCCACTTGAATTTAAGAAGATTAAAATGCTGAATGGGAGTGTCTGTGATGAGTTAAGATGTGTTTTTAGGATTACTGAGAGTCCGGAGAAGAATGAAACAAAATAGCCCACTGGCAGGGTGGAAGGAATACCCTGTCAAGAAAAACCTTAACACCTGAAGACAGGAGTATTTGCTTGGGCTTTGCTGATGAGAGTGGCACTCATGTTGTGAAGGCCCAGGTCAGAGAAGTGAGTTGGGACCAGGAAAGCTGGAGCATTTTTCTGTGAGGAGAACCAATGGAGGACTCTGGCTACACTGATAAGAAGGGTAACTGCCAGCATGGCTAGTGGAGAAGCAAAGACCTTACTCCTGAGATTTGGAAGATTAGAACAGAAATGATTGGTGAAGTAGGAAAATCAGTAATCTCAAAAGCTGAGGCCTAGAAGAGGAATTTCTAGATTGGGGGGAAAAAAAAGGTGCTATCACTAGGGAAAAGACAAAACATATCAAAACATTATAAAACTGTTCTTACCATTTGCTTCTATTGTCTAACTCTGTGAAGCACCCCTGTCCCACATTTCCCTCTGCCATAGCAAGTTATGTCTGTCTATTGGCACCACAGTGCACTCTGTTGGGAAAAGCAGCCCTGGTGGACCCTGGGAATGTCAGAAGGGTAAGAGTACCAACATAATAGAGGAAATTCTGCTTCACAAAATTTGGGAGCATTATGCATGCCATAATTTCTTTTTATCTTATTTAATAATGTGTAGTCAACATTATGATCACTGTTTTACAGACATAAAGAGAAATGCATGGCCACGCTGGCCAGTCAGCTTCAGTCAGCTCTGAGCCCAGACCCTGGTTTCCCATTTCACTACATGCAGAAGTACCCTCTGACTTGGAAATGGAGATTGAATTTAGGTGAGTCAAGATAAGTGAGTCGAGTGGGAGGAATCATCTGTTTGGTATCATTATTACTGAAAGTTGTGATAAAGCTTCAATATATTGCCTATTTTCTCAAAGATTCCAAAGAGACACTTATCTCTATCTTTTTAAAATATGATTTATTTATTTATTCATGAGAGACACAGAGAGAAAAGCAGAGACATAGGCAGAGGGAGAAGCAGGGTCCCTGAGGGGAGCCTGATGCAGGACTCGATCCCAGGACCCCGGGATCGAGGCCTGAGCCAAAGGCAGATGCTCAATCACTGAGACACCCAGGTGCCCTGAGACACTTACCTCTTAGGACTCAAGATAAGCAGAAACATTCAATTCTTTAAATGAAAAAATTACAAATAGTATTGTTAAAATGCAGTGTCACTATGCCTCTGGTGCTCATGGAATTATATACAGTAATTTCCAAAGGCAGGGCACACCATGTCCAACTGGCCTGAGAGGTTAAAGAAATAAAATATTACTAAATGTGATTTAGAGATGTATAAAGATAGCTCTCAGAGAGGAAGCCATTAGCAAGTTTCTACCATATGTAGATTTCCCTGTTTTTGTATTACAGCATAGCTGTTGATAATCAAGAAAGATTACCTATTTCTAGGGTGGAAGAAAAAAAGCAATCAATTACACTAAATCACAAGTACAATTTGGGGGGAAATAATAACTGATAAGAGTGATAAGTGACTTGATTGAGGTTCCAGCAAATAACTATAATGAGAACATTTTCATTTATCCATTCATTCATTCTTCACTCTTCCCTTCCATTGCCAGGCCCTGGTAAGTGTGAGAGAAACAATAATGAGTGGGACATAGTCCTTCCCTCATAGAACTTGCAGTCCAGTGAGGGTGATAGACACAAAAGCTAATGACAGTGAAGCAATGGGCTTTACAAGGGCAGGATGAGCAAGGCTGTGAGGGCCAGAAGGAAGAGAGAGAAGCATCTAAGACACCAAGAACCTGTGTGACTGTTAAAGCACCCCAGGTTTTGGAGGCCAGCCCCAGCCCCTGGAATGGCTGCCAGTGTAGCAGCTGCAGAGCTGTGGTTACAACGTCGTAGTAACAGTCGGAGAGCAAGATGAAGCCAGGACTGGCAGCCTCAGTGTTGTGGTTAACAGGTGTTGAAGCAAGTATGAAGAAAATGTGAGATCAAGCCACAGCCGGGTTTTGAGAGGTAAGTGTCCTATTAAATGCATAAAGAAATAACACAAGCAGGCAGTGTTGTTACCTCACTGAAGTTTAAATCCATCTTCAAATTAGCAGGATCCCATGACTTTTCCTATGGTTTTTCTAAACCTTAATACTTGCCTGGGTTGTAACTCCAATTTGGAAAGGATGACAATGTTGAGAGTCCAATGTTCAGAGGTAAAAGGTGAACCTCTGTGAGAAAGTGGCTGGAGTTTTGATTAGCACCTCTTTTGGAACTTTCTCACCTGCTAATTCCTCATGCTTTTTTCTTCTTCCATTAAAAATTGCAATGCCCCATCCATCCATCCATCCATCCATCCATCCATCCATCCATCCATTCACTAAACATATATTGAGTGCCTACCATGGGCTAAGCATCAAGGACACAGATAATTAAATGCCACCACTGCTCTCTGGGAATTGAATCTTGATGGGAGGGCAGCACTCAATCCCATAGGAGGCAATAAATGTGTAAAATGTGCACTGGAAATACAGTGGAGGAACTGACTGATCTGCCCAAGAAAGATGTCACAGTATCTGACACCTCTGAACTAGGTTCTAAAGAATGGGCAGGAGTTTCAAAAGGAGAAAGGTGCAAAGAGCTTTCCAAAGAGAGCAAACAGCCTGAACCAAGATACGAAGGCACAGATCGGTTTTAAATGTTCAAGAAAGGTGACCAGCTTTAGGTAAAGATTACAGTGGCAGCAGATGAGCTGGAAAGATAGACTGGGGCAGCTATACAGAAAAGAGGAAACAACTAATTGCATTAAAGTTTTAGCCCCTCTGAACTTGTGAATGGACAGATAACTCAGTTATCTCATGACCTTGGCTTGGCTTCTGCCTGCTGTATATTAGCCTAGTCATTTCTGAAACAAAGTTTTGAAGCAGGAAAAGTGCATATGCAATGTCTCTCTGCTCCCTCCCACTTCTTCTCCATCCCCCCCCCCCCCCCCCCCCCCCAGTACCCTCTGCCTCCAGACTTCTATCTTCTTTCATTCTGGTGATCTAACAGAGACTGCCAGCTAGAGACTCCCTTCCTCATGGCTTTGCTCCAGGCTCCAGTGAACCTGACAAACACATTAGAAAGTAGCTTCCCTGTGCTACTTCTTTTTTTTAAAGATATTATTTATTTATTATTTATGAGAGACATAGAGAGAGAGAGGCAGAGACACAGGCAGAAGGAGAAACAGGCTCCATGCAGGGAGCCTGACATGAGACTCAATCTCAGGTCTCCAGGATCAGGCCCTGGGCTGAAGGTGGCGCTAAACCACTGAGCCACCTGTGCTGCCCTCCCCTGTGCTACTTCTTAACATGATATACCTAACTCAGCAGAAGTGATCAGTGTTTTGCACAAATTAATTTTTGGATCTGGAAAGTACATGCATGTGTGTTTGCGTACGTGCTTATGAAGGTTTGGGGGGAGCAGATGTTTTTGGGCTGCTGAAGTCATTATCTGGAATCACATTTCACTGAGAGTGAGGAGCTGACCATATCTAACCACTTTTATCTCACTGGTTGGTGTGGTTGTTGTTCTATCACCCATAGTCTGGTGGCAGGTGGCTATGCTTGATTGGAGCTTCAATGTATGAGCTTCATATGTTTAAAATATTTATAATCATTACCTGTTAGAGATGCAATAAATTACCTACACCAGCAAAACCACCACTGCAACAGATTTCATTCAAGAAGTCCCACCATATCTTGATGAGTCAGTCCATAGGCTTCTTGCCGTAAGAACAATTGGTGTTTAATGAGATTCTTTGGACAAATTAAGGAGAGGGAACATAAATCGACAAGGCTATACATTATATGATGGTTGTGTTTCCAGAACTGATCAATGACCTACAAACAGACAGTCACAGTCTATGAAACCACAGATGCTTCCTGCGTCCTACCATTCTTTCACACACAGCCCATTACAGGAGATACAGATTTCTAATATAGTCTCCATGTTCCAAGTGGGGGTTCTAGAAGATACTGGGATGAAGAGAGTGTTTCATATTATCAGTATGACCAGGGGAATATAAGTCTTTCAGTGCAAGCAACAACCTGCATCATGGTATTTAAGAAAGAGCCATTCGCCCTGCAGTGTGTGTAGTCTAAACTTTTTATGGTCTCTGGTGGCAGTGTTGAGAGGCACAAGTAAGAGATGATACTAATAAGCTCTGATCTTGCAGATGCAAAATGCTGGACCAAAAACTGACTATAAACGATTATGCCTACTGGGGATCCAACGCTGGCACTTAAATTAAAATGTGAGAGCTTCTCTTTTTTTCTTTCTTTGCATGACCTCTTTCTTCTCTACACAGGCCTACAGCACTCTTTTCTCCTAGCTAAAGACCTTACTAATTCTACTTGAGAATCTTTAGCTTCATGAGCATAGGGAGATAGAGGTTTTCTTTTAAAACAACATCTTAAGCAAGTCAGGTGGGAGCTCTTCTACATCTCAGGAAAGGTAAAAACAGGAACATGCTCCTGGAGCCCCTAGGGGGAGGATGTCACAAAGTGGGGGTGGGTATATCGCATAGGCTTCCATGACAAGCGTTGTGAGTAGGTTTCTGCTGTGAAGGAATATTTTAAAGGACTAGTTGCCAAAGGTTGTGAGCTACCTCCATACAGTCTCGGGAAACAATTGTTGGAGGCTGGTGAAGTGGAGTCTGGAGAATTTTGAGCATTATCTCCTCTCCTGAGCTGCACTCTTTCCCACTATTTGACAGTTTCTATGTACAAAGCAGATTAACCCAGTGCCTGGGGTAAAGGAAAATCCAAACTGAAGGTCTGCAGAAGCATTATCCATCTGCAACTTGGGCAGGGCTTTTGCATATTAGTACAGAGCACAACGAGCAGCAAGAGGGTTGTTTGTGCTTGGCTTATGTTTGCTGTGTTTCAAAACTAAGGTGAAATCTGGCCTCAGATCCCTGAGGTCTAATTAATCCAGTAATGAACTGAGACAGCTTGATAGGCGATGTTCTCACCCAATTCCCAGACTGTTCTGTTCTGGGAAGATATTTCCTAAGTTGAAAATGGGATAAACGTAATGGGTCCCACTCAAAAATGACAAAGCTCATTGTAAAGTCATCTCTAAATGAATTGAGCTGGTGACGCCTTAAAATATTCCTCTGTTCCTAAAGTTACATTCAAGACTTTTATTGTCGAGAAACCATGATAGGCTTATTAAATACCCTATAGAATAATGTGCTTGAAGTGCCTGCCTTATCTTACGCGATTTTTCTATTTAATCTGAGTTGTATGTATGCTACTGCAGCTTCAAAACATCTGGGCACAGCAATTTTTTTTCCCCTGCACCTGCAAGGGTAAGTACACACATAAACAAAAAAGAAATTAAATCTTCCGCAGAGCTGGGGAAAAAAAGAACCCAACCAGCCATGAAGCTCAAGGGAGCAGTATGACAAGTGCTGAGCTGTAAACAAGCTTGAGAGGGATTTAATTCTTATGACAAGTGCCAGTGGTGGCATCTCACATGGACTCAGCATATGCACACATTTCAGAGAGGAGCCACACAGGATTTAATGCAAATAGAAAAGGGAAAAAAAAGAAAAGAAAAGAAAAAGCTCTCAGTGCTCAGCTTCTTCTCATCTATAAATAGCCAAGCAAATCAGGATGAGCTAGTGTTGTAATTATCTTGATTTTCAGAATTTTTGCCACTCAGAAGAGATTTTTAGAGTCTCCTCCCTGCTCTTTATAATTATAGCTGCTGTTCCAACCTCTGCCAAGGGTTGGTGGTTGCAATGTGATCTTTGCCAGGTGGCTGCTCTGCAGCAGAGAAAATTATCAAGTTCTCTTGGTCGGTCCAGTTTTGTCATTTCAGATCCAAATCAAAACTTCAGAGGGCAGCCATTCATCATCTCATGACAGCCACTTCACTTTTGTTTGTGACTTTAGATGCTGGCACTGTGGGGCTCCAGCCTTTTGAATAAACAAGATGACTAAGACACCAGAGTAGCTCGGCTCCACATCCCATAGAATCACAGATACCTGTGTCAGGAGAGGATTAGAAACCAGGCCCTGTGAAGCCCAGAAGCTGAACCCCTTCCAAATGTGAAATGCTGTGTTTGACATCCTTATTTTCTTGGTGTGTTCAAGTACTAAAATGAAGGTGGGAAAAAGGTTTGGGGAGTGGTTCTTAAAAAACAGGCAGGTGGTTGGGAGACCCTGCTCATTTCATACTTCATATCTTTCTCCTATGTCAAGATTGGGAAAACGGTCCTTAGGATAAATCTGGCTTGCTGCTTGTTTTTATAATAAGTATTATTGGAACACAGTCTCGTCATGTATTGCCCAGGAGTTCTTTCACACGGCAAGGACAGAACTCAGCAGTTCCAACAAACACCTTCAGATCCAAAAGATGAAAACATACTGCTTTACAGAAAAAGTTTGCTGATCCTTGTCTTTTTTTTTTAAGATTTTATTTATTTATTCATGAGAGACACAGAGAGAGTGAGAGGCACAGACACAGGCAGACACAGAGAGAGTGAGAGGCACAGACACAGGCAGAGAGTAAGTGGCACAGACACAGGCAGAAGCAGGTCCCATGCGGGAGCCCGACGTGGGACTCGATCCTGGGTCTCCAGAATCACACCCTGGGCCAAAGGCAGGTGCCAAATCAGTGAGCCACCCAGGGATCCCCTGATCCTTGTCTTATATTAACAGAACCTAATTTGCATCACAGCGATTACCTGCAGTTTTTTAAATTTTTTAATAGTTTTTATTTAAATTCAAGTAATTAACATGCAGTTTAATATTAGTTTCAGGTGTACAGTATAGTGATTGAACATGTCCATACATGACAGTTTTTTAAAAACCACTTTCTTTAAAAGAAAAAAAAAAGATTTATTTATTTTAGAGAGAGAGTACGTGCACGCAAGCTGGGGAAGGGACAGAAAGAGAGAAGCAGACCCTGAGATCATGACCCCGACTGAGGTCATGACCTGAGCCCCAACCAAGAGTCAGAGGCTTATCAGACTGCACCACTCAAGTGCCTCCCCCACAAATCACTTTCTTGCAGCTAGGGATGGCCATGTGATATAGTTCTGCCAATGAGATGCAAGAGAAAGTGGGTAGGGCCTTCAGAAAAACTATTGTTTGTCCAGATTGTAAGGGGGGAGGTCCCTGAACCCCTTTCTTAAAAGTCAACTACTTTTGTGGTATCTTCCTCCCTAAATATATTAGCTATGCCCAGGGGTCAATCGTAGCATCAGGTGATAGTGAGAGAACTCTGATTGCACAGGTAAGCATGACTAAATTTAATCTGTGAGAAAAGGTGAAATCAACTGGAATACACTCTAGTTCCCTGAAGACTTTCTTTTTATTCTATTTACAAGGCTGTAAAAACCATTTCTGAATGATGTCTGCTGCTCTGCCCACAGTGCGTCTCTCCTTTTCCCTGCTCTCCTCTCTCTTCTCTCTGCTGCCAGTCCCATGCTTCATGCTGCAGGGAGTGAGGTAGTGGGAGACTAGGAAAGTGGGGAGTCCATAAAATAATCAGTGCAGTTTCCTCACTCACCTCGTGATACCCTGTTCAAACTGCATCCACGAATGGACTTTTCTCAAGATGTAACCACTGTAGTAACAAAATTGGTCCATGCCAAAATGGTGGCCCCAGTGGGGATGCTTCCAAAAGCATTCCACAGCCCCCTCTGCTTCTTTCCCTGGGCCTCAGTAGGACAGCAAAGACTGACAGAAAACCTTAAGACACTGCAATTCCTGACCTTCTCTCACAAAACCCAAAAAGAACATGCAGTCAAAGACTTTATGGAAGATAATATGTCTATATTAAAATATGTTCTCATCTTGTGTAAGACACATTGATTTTTTTTGAAGATTTTATTTATTCACAAGAGACAAAGAGAGAGAGAGGCAGAGACACAGGCAGAGGGAGAAGCAGGCTCCACGCAGGAAGCCCGATGTGGGACTTGATCCTGGGACTCCAGGACCACGCCCTGGGCTGTAGGCGGCGCTAAAGCACTGAGCCACCCAGGCTGCTGGACACATTGATTTTTTAAGATACAAAAAGGGTCAAGTCTGGGACTTGAACTCCTCTAAGTGTTTACTGGTAGGAATTTTCTTCATTTTTAAATGTGACCATTTGTATGAATGCTTCTATCTCACAGATATCATTCTGGAAAGCATAAAAGCATAAGAAATACTTTTGCTTTTGGCATTAAGATTAAACATTATTTGGTCTATTAATGCTATTTTGATTTGGTTGTAAAAAGTCTGCAGTTTGCTTAACTTCTCATGATTTTGTCTACAAATTATTGCAGATACTAACTACGATGCTTGCAAAATCTGGTAGAAATGTAATCAGAATCTATAGGTTACTTGGTGTTTCAAATAATCATATTTCCACAATTTAAATCAACCACTCTTTCCTCTCGTTTCTTTTGTGAATAACATCAGATCTATCAAATTCCCTTATCAGAAATGGTTCTAAAATGCAAGCATAGCTACTGATACCCCAGCCTCCTCAACATGCATCTCTGAAAATACGAATAGCCTGGAAATATTCCCAAATTAAAACAAAACAAAAAGCACTCTAAAGTTTAAAACTTCTGAGTCAAGATGATAAATGTAAACAGACTTTTTACTTGAAATAAAATCCACAAACTTTGAAGAGCACTAGAGCTTGCATCACTGTGGAAGGCAGTATTCTACAATGTTCCCCAAGACCCCTACCCCCTGGAACATACAACCTGTATATCCTCTCCCCTTGAGTATAGACAGGACCTGGAATATGATGAAATATCAGATATCAAGTTACTAATAATTTACTTAATCCAAAAGGGGATTATATAGGTGGACCTAAGAGATCAGAGGTGTGGAGGGGCTTGTGGAGAGAGCCCGAGGGCAGCCCTTAAAAGCTGACAGCAACCTCTAACAGCCTGCAAGAAACAGAGGCCTCGGTCCTATAGCTGCAAGGAATCCTGGCAATAACTTGAATGAGAATGGAAGTCCTCCAGCCTCCAGATGAGACCCCAGCCCCAGCCAACATCTTGATTTCAGCCGGGTGAGATCCTGAGCAAAGAACTAATTTTACGCATGCCTGGACTCCTAACTCATAGGAACTGTAAGGTAATACATTTGTGTTGTTACAAGCTGCTAAGTTTGTGATGATTGGTTATGCAGTAATAGATCTGCAACTATTATAATCACAAACCCGAAGCCTACTTCTGATAACCCTTACAGATATGAGAGCTCCATATTCCATTGTGGGGAACTTTCCTGCTTAGATGATCTGTTGACTGGATGTTGTACTTGGTAAGAATCACTTAGAAGTTCATAAGAATGGCTTTATCAATAGCAAAATTAGCTAATTCATCAATTCATTCATTCAAAAAATATTTGAGCGCCAACCACAAGCCAGGAATGCCTCCAGGAACTGTTTTATATGATCATTTTATATCATGGTACCCAATTTTTCTATTTTTTCTTCTAGAAACTACATCCACCTTTTTATCTTCAGAGGTTAAGTTTCTGGGTTTCAGCCAATGGAATGACAGGAAGAGTAAAGAGTAGAAAGAAAGTGAAGTCAGGAAACTTAGTTCCCTGAATTTTTCCCATTGGTTTATTTTGAGCTAGCGGCATCCTTCCACTCTTGTTGGTGTTTGTCTCCTAAGCTACCCTCTCTCAGAGTAGCCCCCTCTCTTGCTCCACACCTGCGTGGGAAAATCTCCCCACTCCTGCCAGCCCTGGCATACTGCACCCTCCCTTGTGGTATACCTAAACCCTGGCCGCACCTTGGTAAACAGTTTCCTTATCAAACTCCCTTCATTTCTTTGATGTTTGACTGTGCTCTCCTGCCAAGACCATAAAGATATAGCACTAATAATCCCTTTGAAAATTTGGTATTTGGAACCACTAGATTAGGGAATTTGGATTCCAGTCTCAGTTCATCCTCTACATAACTACAGGAACATGGTCTTTCCGGGACATTCTTTCCTGATCTGCACAACGAGAGAAGAGTATCTCTAAGGTTTTTAATCCAGACTCATAATCTATAAATCAGTAGGTGGGTTGTAAAACTCACACACTGAAATGTTCAGAGGAAATGCAATTTCCTGATTCAGATTCCCTCATGAATCTCAACCCTTTTGTGTTGGAGAAACTATATTCAGGCCAATCTACTGACATAATAGAGTTATCCCTTTAGATAATACTCAGTCTCTCTAGATAAAAAGCTCAGCTTCCTGGATTTCTTAGTTCAGTGTTCAGTCCCTTTTCCAGCTTCTCTCCAGGATAGCTTCTGGGTATATGGCTTATGCTATGGAATCTCATGACTAAGGAAAGGAGTCCAGCTCTTTGGATTAGCTTGATATCCTCTGGCTCCTCTAAGCTCCAAGGCACCATCTCTTTCATTTTTTTTAAAAGATTTTATTTATTTATTCATGAGAGATATAGCAAGAGAGGCAGAGACACAGGACTCCATCCCAGGACCCGGGATCATGCCCTGAGCTGAAGGCATTCAACCGCTGAGCCACCCAGGCATCCCCAAGCCACCATCTCTTATTGGCCTCATTGCAGCTTGTCCTTCAGGCTTTCATAAGGTCTAGGGCAGAGGTTGGCAAACTTTTTCAACAAAAGTCCAGCTAGTAAGTATTTTAGGCTTTGTGAACCCTATAGTCTCTGTTGAAATTATCTACATCTGCAGTCCAAAGCAGCCATAGACAGCATGTAAACAAATGGTTGTTCATTTTATTTACAAAATAGGCCAGTGGGTTGGATTTGACCCATGGACAACAGTTTGCTGACTCTAGTCTAGAGGTTCTTGGCTGACTTGGCTTCCCCTCACTCTCACTCATGTAGTCCCTACCACCTAACCAGGCAGGATTCCCAACTGACTGCATGTGGAACCCAGGACTGAGGGGTCCACTCCAAGCCTCTGCCATGAAGTCACCACACTGATTCCAAGGTAAGTCCACAAGGCCCCTGCTCAGAACCAGGGCACATGGGAACAAAGGCTGTAGTTTCTTTCTGTGGTACCCCTCCCTACACTGTGTTTGCTCCTCAGTTTAACTGGTGTTTCCATAGCCACTTTCCCTTAGAGTTTTGCACCAAGGAGAGAGAAAAAATAAGATTTCTGGAGGCTACTCTGTCTGGTTCTCTTCTTCTCTCTATCCCTTGGAGTCAGAAGGATGAGTTTTTTTCCCCTGACCTTTATTCTTTCTTTACCATATTCTTGCTCTTACCATAGAACAATAAGCTTCATGGTCTAGCTGCTATAGTGGAAGGAGTATCTTCTCTATGGTATGAGAGAACTCTTTGAGTTGACACTTCTAGGCTTATTTCTTGATACGTTCAAGGAAAAACAAAGGAATTTTGAAGATCTTACCTTGAGAAAATAATCTTGTTTGAGGACTAACATCTTTTTCTGCAAAATTCTATTTTGAATATCAAAAGCTGAGCATTAACTCTTCTACTCTCTTCACATGCCTTTTGGAGTCTCCACGATTAAATGCTCATAAATGCCTCTGCTAGTAGTACAAGACTAAGGGAAAGTTTTATATTCAGGGAAGCATTCAAGAAAAGCACATTAATATTTTTTTCAAAATAATTCCCCTGTTGCAAGAGAAAGGAAAAGGAAAATGAAGCAGCCACGCAAGATACAGCAGAAAAGCATCCCTAAATAGTCATTTTATCCTTTATTAAAAGTGGAATTGATCACTCACCTTATCCAACAGATGGGCTTCCAAATGAAATGTGCTAGTGGTTCTGAGGCACCTCTAACAGAGATAGGATGTGGGGAGTAAAGGAAAGAACTTAGGCTTCAGGGTTCCACAGAACCACATTCCCATCTCTGCTTTGCCCCTCAATTGCTATGAAATTGTGGTACTAGTTCTTACTGTTTCTGAGTCTCGTATTCCTTATTTCTAAAATTAGGCTACTTAGGTCTCTGCTGCCTTAGACTGTTTCTTCACTCCTTACAGGTGGCCTCCAGCAGAGGAAAGCAGTGGTAGGTTGGTTGGGACTGGATATTAAGTACAATTTGTAATAAGGATTACAGATAGTTGCCTTTTCTTTATTTTCTTTCTTTCTTTCTTTCTTTCTTTCTTTCTTTCTTTCTTTCTTTCTTTCTTTCTTTCTTTCTTTCTTTCTTTCTTTCTTTCTTTCTTTCTTTCTTTCTTTCTTTCTTCTTTCTTTCTTTCTTCTTTCTTCTTTCTATTTAGCCTTGGCACTTTTTAAAATTATAATTCTTAGTTGTCAAAGAATAAACACAAACCACTTTCACCGACATTTCGACCCATAGTTCATGTCAAGAAAAGAATGGGTTTCAGATCTGTATAAGCAATTCAGGAGTTTTAAGGGTTAGTTCCATTGGTCCCATTCATTACACACAAACAAGAAAAACTTGCCCCCTGTTCTTTTGGCTTCATTCTTAATAAGACGTACCAGGAAATGCATTATTAAATGAAGTAAAATAATAAATAGGTTCAGAACTGTTTGAAAGTCAGCACCAATTGTTACATTTCCCACAACAAATTCACACCAGGAAATAATTAGATTCAGTACGAAGCTCACTAATGCTAAGTCTTACTCCACTGATTTCTATTCTCTGTGGACACACTCAATGTTACTGCCTGAAGATTGTTTTATGGATTTTAGTTTCTTACTTCCCATGAGAGAGTTCAAATGGCCACAGCTGCCGGGGTTATCAAAGTGTAGCTGCAGACATCTGCACTGTGTTTCCTGATGTCTTGATATTCCCTATGCTTATGTAAATATAATGTGACTGACCTTTGCCCCAGGCAGCTTAACTTTACAGTGAAAGAGCTTATTGGGGATAGTGGTGGTGGGGAGAAGAGTGAGTTTCATGATAATGCAAGAGGTGAAAACGTGTCTTTAGGGAGACACTTTGTCTATGAAAATGAGGAAGTAGATCAAAGAGAAGAAAAAATTATACCTACGAAGACTGCACAGGTAAGAATTCCATAATAAGAATGGAAGAACTGTGGAAGGCAGGAAATGAATTTGAGAAATGGATAGTGAATCTTTGGTACCACCCTATGCCCATTCGGCACTTCCTCTACTGCTCTATGCCCTCTCCTGGCTTTCTGTGTTTGGCCCAGGGACACCTTCTCTAACCTCTTCTTCCTGTCTGCCATTTCCCTAATCCTCATTAGGACGTACTTCTAGATCCCTGGATCCCTGGCCTGGGTGATGGTATGGCTACAACCATGCCCTCATAATGGGTGTAAATATGTTGACTCTGCAAGCCACTGTCTACTTTAAAGTCTAAAACAAGGGTTTGGGTAGCCTGGGACTGACTGATTCAAATGGAGACAATATCAGTCTTGAAAGCAGGACATATGTGGAGATCACTGTGGACTGGAAGCTGTGTTGAAAGGCCAGAGTCCCTCGAGTCAAACCTGCTTAATCTAAGCAATGAGTCAGCTCAAAATACACATATCAGAATATCAAGTTTAAGTTTGATGAGGATAAAGTTGCAATACTGAGGGAAGGTGGTAGGATGGGAGAGAGAAGAGGGAGCATGTAAAAAAAAATATGATCAGAATCTACAAGGCACTTGGTGCTTGAATAATTTTTTCCCATTAATTATTTTTTCATGGGCAGCGGTTGGTGGCAGACTAACTTGCCAAGTACTCACTATGCACCAGGAACTGGATAGAAGCTTTGTAAATATTCAATTTAATGTTTCCCACAAACTTGCAAAATTCTCTGCTGGAACTCAACGAGGGTATATTCCAAAAGCAGCTGCCGGAATTTACGGAATTTACGTTAGGATTGGTTCTTAAGAAAAAGCAGTGAAGGGATCCCTGGGTGGCTCAGTGGTTTAGCGCCTGCCTTTGGCCCAGGGTGTGATCCTGGAGACCTGGGATCGAGCCCCACATGAGGCTCCCCGCATGGAGCCTGCTTCTCCCTCTGCCTGTGTGTCCACTTCCGTGAAGATCTTTCAAAATGGTGGCTTCCCTGAACCCAAATGTCTTCAGTGAGGTCTGAGATGAGGAGTGAGTGTGGCCACAACTTCCACACATGTCCCGTGCACAGACCAGCTTGCAGCCACCTCACAGGTCTTCAAATGGCTTAACTGTGCTGTTGGTTTTGACAGAAGTTTTAAGTTCATATATTTTGTCACATCAGTGAGAAAAGGCTGATGAGGATCACAACAGCAGTCCAGTAAGGGAAAATCGACAGGTTAGAGGTGGGAGGAAGTGTAGGTCCTGCCTGACCCAGGGCCTGCTGCTGTTTATAGCGATAGGATTGGATCCTGCAAAAGGGAGGGGAGTGGCGGCAGGATCATTGACCTAACCCAGAATTCCTTACATCTTTGGTTTCACAATCCTCCCTCTCTCACTGCTCCTCCAGCATCCACAACACTACACATTGGTGTTTTCCCAATACTTCTTGAATAAGAGGTTCTCTGGGCACATAGATGGAAACTCACTACAAATAACTACAAATTCTCATGACTGAGCCTGCTTTCATTTATTCAATTAATAGTATAGGAAGGCTGTATATTCTAGGCATGTTCTAGATGCCAAACTAAGGCAGAATCATGTCATCAAGGAGCTTGTGATCTAATCCAGAAGAGAGATATGTGGACAAGTAATGCAATGCCATGTGATGAGTGCTCTGAAAGTTGTATATATGAGGGAAGAGCAGGTGAAGGAGGAGAAAGAAAGGTCAAGGTAGGTGTTCATAGAGGGGGCCATGTTGAATGAGGAGGAATTTGCAACTAGACAGGTGGGGGAAAAAACACCCAAGCAGTAGCAGTAGCAGGTGCAAAGACCCAGGAGAATGGAACAGTCTAGTGTCTTCTTATGGGGACAAATGGATAAAAAATTCAATGAAGTTGAAGGAGGCAGGGGTCAGATGGTGAAAAGATTTGAATGTATTGCTAAGGACCTTGGGTTTTATATACAAGTTATGGAAAGGTTGAGAAACTCCTGACACCTTTCAACTATGAAGCAATTGGGATTTGTCTCAGGCCAGGTCAGTGCTTTTTGCATTCTCCCTTTATTCCTTTCTAGGACTCTCTTCTCAGGTGCCAACGGCTGAGTTAATCACACTTCTGGTTCAAGGCACTCTTGCTGTTGACATGGGTCTATGCACAGCCCCTTGCTTATTTCATTTATTTTATTTTTATTTGATTTCATTTCCCCCTTCAACCATGATCCCCACACACTCATTCCTTCCTCCACACAGAGACAATCCACTCTGATGGATTTGGCAGATGTCCTCAGATATTTATGTATACTTATAACTTATGCTGCGCTCTTTTGCATGTGTATGTGTTAATTCACACAAAGGGTATTGTGATGTAACTCTTTTTCATTCAAAACTATGTTTTATAATCTATCTTGTGGCTCTATGTATATTTAATTTATTGCTTCCTACTCCTGTATAATATCCCATAGAATCTATTCACGTATTCTGATCCTTTCCCCTGAAGTTGAACAATTTGAGGTTCACTGCTTTCTAGAAAAGACAATGCAGCAATAAACATCCTCATATATGTCCCCTTATGGACCTGGGTAGGATTTTCCTTAGGATATGTAATCAAAACTGGAGTTGTGAATATGAGCTTTATAAATCCTTGGTTTACCAGTTACTGGCAGATTGCTCTCCAGAACAGCTATCCCAGTTTACACTCCCACTCATAAAACATGAAAGTACATGTCCCTTCATCCTCACCAAATATGGTAGTTTCTGACTTTATAATTTTTACTAAACTTATGTATATCAAATGGCATTCATTTTAATATCTATTTCTCTGAATACTAATGCGTTGAACATCTCTTCAGTAATTTGGTAACTTCAGATTTCCCTTTATGTGAGTTTTTCACTTATATTCTTTATTTTTCTGCTGGATTCTTTTCCTTATTCTTATTTATTTGTAGATATTGCGTATGTATTATGATGTAATCTGTTGGCTTGTTTAATTATTGTAAACATCTCTTCCCAGGGTGTCACCTGTTTACTTTATCCATCATATTCTTCATTGAATAGAAATACTCAATTTTGAAAGAGTCAAAACCATCAAATTTTTTTCTTAACTTATGACATATGTCTTTTAGGTCTTATTTAAGAAATTCTCTCCTACCCCCAAGTAGATAAAGATACGCTTTTACATTTTCTTCTTTTGGCTGTATAATTTTAATTTTTTATATTTAGGACTCATTGATCTGAAGTTCACTTTTATGTATAGTGTAGGGTAAGGATCTACATTTGTTCTTCTCCAAATATCAAGAAAGGTATCCCAACTCTATCTACTAAAGAACCCATTCCTTCCCACTGACATGAGATGTCACCTTTTTCATTTAACAAGTACCTCATATGTCAGTGAGTGTGTTTTGGAGGGCTTTATTTTGTTCCATTGTTCTATTTGCCTATTTCTACAGCATTACCACAATGCTTCACGATCTCTCTTCTTTTTTTTTTTTAAGATTTTATTTATTTATTCATGAGAGACACAGAGAGAGAGAGGCAGAGACACAGGCAGAGGAAGAAGCAGGCTCCATGCAGGGAGACCGATGTGGGACTCGATCCGGAGACTCCATGATCATGCCCTGAGCCAAAGGCAGACGCCTAACTGCTGAGCCACCCAGGCGTCCCCGATATCTCTTAATTCTAATAGGGTAAATGTCCTTTGCATTTATGGATTAATTTGGGGAGAACTGTTATTTTTTAAAAAGTAAGTCATTTCATCTAATAACATAAAAAAATCTCTGTTTATTCAGATTCTTTTAAATGCTTTTTTAAGGGTATAAAGCATTAGATTTTTCTCCATGGAAGTCTTATGCATGCTTTATTATTCTGTTCTCAGACTTTATATAGCTGTTGTTATTATTGTGAGTTGTATCATTTGCAAATTATATTTTCTCTTTAATTGTTAGTGTAATGAAAATACCAACTCTTTTGTTCTGACAGGTTGCTGATTCTGAAGGTTTTCCATGTACGTAATCATGTTGCAGTAAATAAGGATACAATAAAGTCTCTTCCCTTTTCAATGCTTTAATTTCTAATTTCTTTTTCTGTGTTATTACATGGGCCAAGACTTCTAAAATTATGCTGAACAATAGTGGTGATAACTATTTTCTTGCCTTGGTTTTTAATCTCACTATGGCTGCATTTAAAGTCTTTCTTCTAAGTATGGTGTTTCCAGTAGGTGGCAATGCAGAGCCTTTACCACATTCCAGAAGTTCCTTTCTGTTCTTAGTTATCTGAGTTTATATTTTTATATTACAAACAGTTGTTGAATTATTTCAAATTCTTTTTAGGCTTCTATGATATAGTTGTATTTTTTCCCGTTTTAGTTCATTAATACAGTGATTTATATGACAGATTTTCTTTTTTTATATTTATTTATTTATTTTAAAAAGATTTTATTTATTTATTCATGAGAGACAGAGAGAGAGAGAGAGAGAGAGGCAGAGACACAGGCTGAGACAGAAGCAGGCTCCACACAGAGAGCCCGATGTGGGACTTGATCCCGGGACTCCAGGACCATGCCCTGGGCGGAAGGCAAGCTCTCAACCGCTGAGCCACCCAAGCATCCCTATATGACAGATTTTCTGTTATAAAACTATTCTTCATTCTTAGGATAAATCTTATTTTATTATATCATTTTTTAAAAACACTGCTATGTTCAGTTAGCTATTGTTTTTTTGTGTTTTTTTCAGATTTTATATCTATTTCCACATATGAAATGGGTATAATTTTCTTTCACTACTATTTCTTTTTATTGGATTCCAGGTTATGCTGACTTCATAAAGTGAGTTGGGTAACTCTCTCACTTTTTCTACTTTCTGTAACAACCTACATATGGTAGGAATAATGTATTTCTAAGAATTTGATAGAATTTATTAGTATAATTGTCTGGGGTTGGAGGATTTTATTTCTTTTTATGCAAAGATGAATTCTTTTATTATTTTTCTAATTTGAGTAGTGGTTTTAACCTATTCACATTTTAGATTTCATCTTGCATTAATTTTGGCATATGCATACTTTTATAGACATTTATTCATCTTGTCTAGGTTTTCAAATACATTGATATGTGTATATATGTGTTTATGTAATTTTTAATTTCTAATTTCTTTCTGTATTTTGCTTACTTTCAATTTCTCCCTCTCATTTTTTTCCTCTTTATCATACTTGCCTGAAGCTTGTCTATTTTATTGATCTTAAAAAAATTCAAGTCTTGCATTAGCTAAATTTCTCTATTTTGGAGGGTTGCTATTGTTCAGTATTTTATTGATTTCTCGTGTTTATGACTTCCTTCCTTCATGTTTCTTTGGGCTTTCTCTGGTACTCATTTCCAACTTGCTGAGGTAAGCACTTAGGTCATTAGTTTTAAGTCTTTCTTGTTTTCTGATAAATAGAAGTTTATTAAATCTATAAATTTCATTCTAAATAGTGATTTTTACTGGCATATTTTAATACCATTTAATTTTAAGTTTTTTGTTTGTTTCACATTTTTATTTAAATTCCAGTCAACATATAGTGTAACATTAGTTTCAGAAGTACAATTTGGTGATTTATCACTTACATATAACACCCAGTGCTCATCACAAGAAGCACCTTCCTTAATACCCATCACTCATTTAGCCCATCCCCCTGCCCACCTCCCCTCCAACAACCCTCAGTTTGTTCTCTATTGTTAAGAGTCCATTTATGGTTTGACTCTCTCTCTCTCCTTTTTTAAGTTTCTTTTTTTTAAAAAATGTTTGTTTATTTAAATAATCTCTCCACTCACATGTAGGGCTTGAACTCATGACTCTGAGATCAAGAGTCACATGCTCTTCTGACTGAACCAGCCCTAAGTTTGTTTCCTTTTTAGCCAAAGGGTTTGGGTACATATTTTAGTGTACAGACATGTACATTTTAAAAAAATGTTTCTTGTTATTGATTTTTTTCTATACTCATTTTATTGCATACAGTTAGGTTATATTGAATCATTTGATTCTTTAGAATTTCTTGTGGCTTCCTCTGTGTCCTATTACATTGTTGATTAGTATATATGTTTCATATATGCTTGAAAAAGGAGTAGTATATTCTCTCTTAAAGATCATAGGTACACTATAGGTAGATAGACTCAAGTTCTTACTTTTATTATTTAAAACTTCTTTATATTTGATTTGTTAAAAATCTGGATAAAAGTTGGCCATATGGACTTAAAATCTCCTAATCCAGAGTTGAGTGAATATCAGTAAAGGAAGATTGGGCATGAGCTGGGTGATGGGAGAGAGAAATTTTTCCTTCTGTATCCAATATTACTATATTATGCTGATAACTTATTCTTATAGTGACACATATTTTATTTACAGTTTTAAGAAGAGAATGGAAGCAGAGAATGAAGGAGGAAAATGCTTGAGGTTTGGCTGAATGCCTCCTCCCAGTGGAAGGAAAATTAAAGGAAATTTCTCCAGTTTAGGCCCAGTGGATGGCTTATAACCCAGAGAAAAGTAATGTATGTACATGTAAGTGACAGAGAGAGAGAGAGAAAGAGAGAGAATGTGTGTGTATGTGTGTGTGTGTGTGTGTGTGTGTTGGCATACATTTCATAAATTGCAGCACTGGGGCACCAATCTGCTTTGCTCTGGGACATCTTGGATGGTGGAAAAAAGAGAGAAGACTTTACTATCACCTCCAAACTGCTGCTTCCTGAACAAAACAAGAAAGCTCTGTGCTGAGATTGGCAGGAATAAGTAATTCTATTGGAATCACTGTTGTTCATAGTTCTTGATTTGTGTGAGTAAACCTCAAATTTATCAGAAATGTAGGTGGGGGTTTCACATTAATGGCGTCATTGGGCCTGAGACTAATATTTTTTTAATGTATATGAACTCCTGTGGGGCCCTTAGAAATATTTTGGGAAGTGGATTTTTTAAAAGACTGGAAAACCAAGCAGGAAAAGGGCTCAGGGACATTGTAGTTTGGCCCTTTAAAGGTTGAAATGACTTAATTTGTATTCACGAATAGTGACATGCTGGTTTTTATTATGTGTGTGTGCCTCTGTGTGTGTATTACTGTATCACATGTGTCTAGAAAAAAACCCATATGTGGCATGTATATAATTCTTTTCTCACAGGTAGCATACTGCTCTGTTAACCTGCTTCATCCATTCAACAATACGTCATCGCTATAGGAAAATGGCTAAAAATATTACCAGTGATCTGCAGCCAGAAAGAATGAATCCATTTGAAAATTCTAGGTATTCACCCCCCACTAGCTTGTCTGATCAAGCTCAATTTACTTAGCAGGGAAGTATCCAAACATTTAAGTATGCAAATGTGTAAAGCCAAATGAGACATCATTTAATGCCTTTATTGTCTTACAGTGAAAGAGAGCAAATGAGCAAGTTGATGGCTTTATGCCAATTATTTTTACTACGATTTCTTTTATGCTAAGGTATAGCTGAAGGCAAGCCCTCAAATTCTAGCATGAACATGCAGCAGCAATAACATGAATATTTTAGGGGCTCTAAGATTCTTTTCATGGCTTATGGTTGGAAATAAAAAATTTAAAATTTAAGTTGCAACTGCTTTGGAAAATATGTCATAAATGACTGGGACTAAATGTAAGAGTGTGCATGTGGCCTCTACCCCAAACATGCTTCCACAAGACTCATGTCTGGGGCCATCAGGGCCCTCCACAATGCAACACTCTTTTTACCTATCTTTCTAGATTAGTCTTTTCCCACTCACCCCATTTAATTCAGCACTGCACCACCCTCCAGTCGCACCAACTTACTTGAACAAGACAAGGATTTTCATGTCAAGCAATATGGTCCAAGGACCATCTTCATATCACAAGGCCAGCACGCCAGCGATGCAATGGTGGCAATACAGAGAAACTCAGAGACCAACTGGCTGAGCTAGAGAGAGCCGCAGGCTAACAAGGGTTAGGTCATGACCCCCAGCAGGATGGCTGCATTTCCTCCACTCCTTTCCGCCAGACTGCACACCGAATTTCACCTTCACCTCTTGCAGACTGGTTCTATTGATTAGAATGGTGACTGCAGCAGGGACCCCATGGAAACCTCTCTCTTCAGCAAACTACAAAGCCCTGTCCCAGTGACAGCTTGTCGGGAACATACATTCGATCACATTGAGAGGGAGACATTATTATTAATCTGGGGGGAGAGCTAACCAATCAGAGTATTTAGCCTATTTGTTTAAGGATGGTTTTCCCCATCGAAAGACAAAAAAAAGTACAGCAGTGTTTTTGTGTTTAAAGCACATCAAGAGTTAATGAATATCATTCTCTTTCTCTTACCCAAGGCATATCACAGTTTAAGACCACAAAGAGCTGACCCAGTCAGTGGTTCCAGAACCTGGGGCCTCAGCACAGCATTTTAAAGACTTACCCTCATAATAAATTACTATTTTAGTTATAGTCCTGGTAACATATGGTGAATGGAAAACACTTTCTGTAGATTAAGCAACATAGTTCCTATTAATGGTTTTCTATACTTGAGACCTTAAAGAGATTTTAACTAACTGTTCATTTGGTGCAGTTTCTGCTGCATTATTTAAAAACACTTCCTTACTGCTTTAACTATGAATTTGCATTAGAATGCCAATTAAGATTCCCCATTGCCTCAAATGCTCTAAAAATAAATACAAGCTAAATCCCAACCACAGATACATTTCTCTCTTTACACTCTGGCCTTCCTGTTATCCTAAGCTTAGGCGAAATACATAAACGATACTCAAAACTGCAGAAAGAGACTGCCAGAAGGTTAGGAAATTAGGAAGGTAAGAAAAAATTGAAGTCTAATGGATGGCTTTGGGGAAGTACTGGGGACACACGGAGTTCTACATTTACATGGAAAACTCAACATTTATATTTGACTACTACAAGTTCTACTGTCTCCAGAATTACATAATGTAAAATATAAAAACAACTTCTTACATTTACATAAAGTCAGAAATTAAAGATATTGGCTCAGTTGGCTGATTTGAATTTTATTTACTGTGATAAATAATCGAAAGTGAAAATCGAATACAATACATCACTTTGGCTATGTTTTATTTGCCTGCTTATTTTTGCAAAGCTGAGTGTTTCTCTTGCTCTAAGCAACCTCCCCCCCAACCTATATCTCACCACTTTCTTCCCATTATATGAGGATTTGCCTTTAAGCCTGCATCAGATAACTTTCTCAAAGTTGACTGAAACTCTCATATTTTTCATAACACTTCTCTGACCTCTACCTGGCATATCTGCTGCTTGCCTCCTGCAAGCTTCCTGCCCCTTCCACTCCAATTAAAACACTCTACTTAAGGAAGCTCTTCTGTAAAGGAGTTCTCAACTAACCCCACTAATTGCAGCATTCTGATCACTCTATATCCTTGTACACGTCCACTTTCTTAAAATAGTGTGTAAATAATGACTTTTGTATTGTCACACATTTTCACTTGGCTACATGCAGGCTGACTAGTACCGTGCCTTCAAAGAGCTCAATGCATGTTACTGCAGGGCCACTGGAAGGTTAGTTTCAATTTGAACCAGAGTGCCATCTACTGGTATAAATGTTGCAATACTATCAACACGATTACATTCTGCTCGGTAAACATACTAAATACTCAATATGTGTGACATACACCAGTTCTTATAATCTGAATAAAGAATAAAGAATATGCTACCTCAAAGCAATATTTTGCTCCAATCCTTAGTGACATCTATGTTTTCAAAAAAATAAATGGCAATGAAATAAGAAAAGATCCCCATTTGGATCCTCCAATAATAAAACTATCATCTCCCAGAGATGGGTGTGAATTCTAGATGTCCTCTAGCTGCTTGGTAAATTTTGCTTTTTATTTATTGAAAAAAAATCATATATGAAATAAGGAACTGCAACAACATACAGTACAATGTCAGAATGGCATTAAGGCCTATGGAAATGGCACTGTTTTCCGAGGAAGACTAGGTTTTATTTTATTCCAAGAACTTAGCCCTTTTATAAGGTGAGCCACCTCTTACAGGACCGATCACACCTTTGAGTTACAAATCCTGACTTAGCATGGTCTCTTGACACAAAGTGGAGGGACTGTATAAAAAAATCAATATTAAGAATATTTAGCCCCTGTTTATCGGGCTAACATTTTGCCTGTTAAACAATTTCTCAAACCGTTTAATAACTCTTTGTACTCACTCTAAATCCCATCACATTGTGGATAAATTTAAATTGCACCGAGGTGGGTTTGTAAGGTAAGAGAAAACTTTTCTTTCCTTGCACAGAGGCCGATTTAGATAGCACAGGATCATTAGTGACCAAACAGATGCCCCATCTATAACTCGGAGACAGCTCTCAGCTGTACAGAGAACCTTTCATTCCCTATGTAGAGGTGAACTCAAAACTTGTCACTGATTTTTGCACCCTCTTAATCTTCCTGTTTATTCTGTGCTTCATTAAAGTCAATCTCTACAGGGCAGACTGTCATCTGAGCTCAGCCTGTCCTGCTGTCTCCTCTCTCCAGAGAGCATCCTTCATCCTGATAAACGGGCTGTGAGCCGAGCATGTGACTCTGCTCCTTAAGGTAAATAGATTACAGAGAGCTGCTCCTTCCACACTGCCTCAACAGAATTTGATAAGCAGGATCATTGACGTGGACATCACGGTGGAGACAATGTTTTCTGAGAGATGGGGTTTCAGATTTACTGTTGTAAAATGAGATAGAGAAGTTTTTTTTTCCCATTGTGTAATACCATACCTTTAAGGCTGCATTAGCCAGTGTCATTCATCTGCCAAGCGTCTCCCTCCGGATTTAGCATCATTTATAGGATTTCTTCTGTGTGCCAGGCTCTCTGCTAGGCATTAGAGACATAAAGATACACATGGCAGGGTGGCAGCGGTAGGAGATGTAGTGAAGCTCCCTGGGAAGCCCACCATCACAATACCAGCCCATGTGCTCAGTTTAGTGTGTGCTTGTTTGTTGGACTCACAGGCCATCGTGTCCCAGAGCAATTGTTGTATCTAGATGAAAAAGCAATGCTGGGGCCTGAGACTGGTTTCTAGGCAACCCTGCTCCTACCCTGACTCATGCTGACAGATAAAGCAACAAGCTACTCCCGGAGAGGCCCCGACCGTCCTTCCTATCTGATAAACCAAACATGGACCAGAAGTGTGGAGAAGGAAAGTCTTAGATCTCCGGCAGGAGGGTTAGAAGCATCTTGAATTCCTCAGCTGAGGACACTTGAGTTCACATGGCCACCAGCTGAGCACCACACTCACTCCCCAATACTCAGATGATGGAACCATGTAAAAGACACCTCACACACTGGCTAGGGTAAAGGTATGGACAGCCCCAGAAGAAGGTGGAAACTTCCATCCTGGATAGTCAGGGCAAGCAAGATCTGTGTGGAAAGTGTTACAGGGAAGCGCACTCCCTCTTAACTGAGAAGGGGGATGAGGTCAAGGAGGACTCCCGCCCACCCTACACCCCGATTTTCCCCAGGCCTGGGTAGCAGAAATCCAAGATCCTCCTCAACAACGACTGCACCTTCTGCCTGGAAGGCTTGAAGATCACCAAGAAGACAGTACCCTGATCTGCCAGGGGCCACTCCTGGCTCCTGCCTCGCCTCTAGTTTCCTTAGCGATAAAAGCAGTGGTGAAAGGATGCTTGGGTGGCTCAGTGGCTGAGCGTCTGCTTTTGGCTCAGATCATGATCCTGGGGTGCTGGGATCAAGTCCCACATCAGGCTCCTCACAGGGAGCCTGCTTTTCTCTCCGCCTGTGTCTCTGCCTCTCTCTCTGTGTCTCTCATGAATAAATAAATAAAATCTTAAAAAAAAAAAAAAAAGCATTGATGAAGAGCTCCACAGGCAGGGCGTCAAGGACAAGGGCTGCAATCTACAGGCTGCTGACCCATGCAAAGCCACAGTCCTCCAAGCCTTCCAAGTTCTCTCTGGACCACACAGGTCTGTCTGCCCCCCTCTGAGCTGCCCTTGCCATGTACAGTTTAGCATGTTATTCTCCTCAGTCTCCTGATGTAATTACTCCTTGTATGTTGTGTGACCGTGACAAGGTCACATGCGTGCGTCTTCTCTGAAATGAGAGATACACAGTATCAGACATGGAGCAGGTCTCAGACTTAATCTAAACTGGGAGTCAGAAAATAGGAGCTTGTAGAAACCTTCCTCCTTTAACAGAATCGGAGACAGATCTAGAGAATCACCGCTTTATTTACTCCACAACTGTCTCATGAAACTTTCAAGTTGCTGACGTGGGCACCGTGGAGGAGATAGTTCTCATGCACCTGTCAGTGACATGTGAGAAAGAGGATGTGTGGCCTAATTACCAAAAGTGGAATTCATAAGAAAGGCAAGAATGAGCCTGAGGGATCTCATGTGAGGGAGATAACGGGTCAGCTGTGGAATTAAAGGGTGGCTTGTGGAGAGGGAGGCACCTGAACCTGATGAAGGATTTGATGCGGGGGAAGGGGAAGGGTATGCAAGTGTGAATGTATTTTGGCCTTCAAGCTTTACATCCAACTCAAAACCAGCCTACGGGAGTCAGCGGAGAAAGCTGGCAGGTGGCCACCGTCCATGCTGAGCCCCCTGAGGATTTGCTGAAGGGGACACTTCCATCCACCAGAATGGGAGCTCTCCTGGACGTGACCGTCTCAGCTCCTTGCACGTGAAGAGGGACGTCTCTCTCCTCTCCTTCTCGGTTTCACTTCCTCCTCCTCCCCAAGTGCAGGGAGGCTTGTAGTCCCACATAGCCTCTGACAGGTGGCCTGGGCTCTGGCCTGGTCTCGTCCTGGCCCCAGCACAACAGACCAAGGCACTGTGTGGGCCCAGCTCCCCACTGCCCCCACGTGGTGTGCTTCGAACACCCTGCCTTGGGCCAGGGCCTGGTTACCCCAGGGTTCAAAAGGTTTCCCCAACGACAGAACAGAGTGCTGCCTACCTCTCTCTCTCTGCCTTGGGGCTTGGCATTTCCCATGGAGGGAAGCCAAACTCTTTCTGGGAAAAGCTGCAGGAGGCTAAGCAAACACCGACCACACAAGCAAGTCGGGTCCTGCCCACATCCCTCATTCTTTCTTTGGGTGGCTCTTCACTGCCCTCCTGCCTGCACAGAAGTGTCCTTTGCCCAAGCCAGGACTCCCTGCTCACTTTCCCTGCCCCTGCCCGTAACTTGGCACCACCCTATCCTCCAACACAAGGAGTGGCAGCTTTAGCCTCTTTCTTGCTTCTGCTCAAGCAGCTCCCCCTTGCCGGGCAGCTCCTGTAGTAAGAGCAAGCAATTCTCCATTCTCCACATCTGCTTGCTTCCTTTGTCTCTCTTTCCTTATTCCCTTTGCATTTAGAGGAGAGAGAAGAAACATCGGGATGCCAGGACAGCAGCATGGAATGGAGGTAATACAGAGATGCTGAATAATGCACCTCTCTTCTTAAGTCAGCATAAAAGGCTGCCCTCACATTTTCCTTTCCATTCATCTCCCTGGACCTGGGTCTTCAGCCTCCTGCCCTCACCTCAACCAGAAATTGAGTGAAAGCCACATCAAGAGGAATTCTGAAAGTGGCATCTGGATGAAAGGGAGCCTCTTGGACACTCCAGCAGCTGGTGAGGACCCCAGGCCTTCTGATTCCTTAGACTTCTGTCTTACGGCACCAGGGGAAGGCAGGTGAGAACTTCCAAGCCGGGGTTTCCCAGAGTGTCCTCCCTCTTGGCCCTAAGGCTTTTTCTCCCATAGGTGTAGCCAATTCTAATTCTCTATTGCTTTAGAGTTGTAATATCCTTTTCACTTTTTATTAAGTTCCTGTATCCCAAAATGTAGTACAGGTAAACATTTATATACAGCAAAATATATGATCCAGTTCTAACCCTTCCGTAGATGTGAGATTTTTACCCTGTTTAACGTCACCCTATTTGAGGCAGGGCAGTAAATCAGAGCTGTGCCCAATTTACTTTCTCTTACTTTCCAACCACTCCTCACCCTCACCAAGAGCCAGTGATTAGGGCCTGGACCTTAGCCTCCCGTCCATCAGGCAAACCCTAGCAGTGCAGATGAGCTCACGTAGCTGCCCCAGAACTTCCAAGTACTTTAAAACCCTCCTTGCTTAGGACTTTTTGTGGGTTTGGACCAAGTGTAAAGGCTGAGGGGTGACCTCAGTGTCATAATAGGTCCCAGAGGCCTAGTATTTGAGAGCGTAGGCCACAACCTCTGGAGCCCTGGCCTGACAATGTGACAGCCCAGAGCTCTGAGAACCAGTAGTCACAGAACAACCCAGCTCTGGCCAGCCCGAGTGGGCAGGGAGGTCATTGGGTCCTTCTCTACTTCCACCTTCAAAACCCCATTAGGGGGTGTTAAATGTCTTAGATAGGCTCACAGTTAGGATCCAGGAGATATTCCCTGCAAAAATGCCACAAAATGCACAGACAACAAGTCCTTAATATCTCCTCAAAAGAGGTTTAATACCAGTAAAAACTGAAAGGAGACACAGAATAATTTTCATTTTGAAAATTATTCCGTGGGAGCATTGGAATGTATGAGAAAGCATGTTCTCCTCAGCCTACTAAGCAAACGTTTTAGGATCTATGAACCAAGGCCGATTGAGTCAGGTAGCTTTCTCAGATTTAAGCTGTGGTTCCCTCTGGTGTCCCCGACTCCACCTTTGCTTCAGCACTAAAATGCCTGGGACCCACTATCTCTATTAAATGAGGACTCCAGGGCTTCTGGGTGGCTCAGTGGTTGAGTGTTTGCCTTTTGCTCAGGGCATGATACTGGATTCCCCAGATCGAGTCCCACATCAGGCTCCTTGGATGGAGCCTGCTTCTCTTCCCTCTGCCTGTGTCTCTGCCTCTCTCTCCGTATCTCCCATGAATAAATAAAATATTTAAAAAAAAAAAATGAGGACTCAAAGACCAGTTCAACTCGTTCTCTTCCTTTTACCCCTCCATTATGACTGTTGGTCACATACTTCTTCTCCCTCTATGAGCTCTGTTGTTATCTTCTGTTGCTTCAAGTTACATTTTATTATAACCAAGTTTATAAGATAGTTGTTTCATGGGTATTGTTTTCCTTGCCCCATTACAATTGTCTTTTTACAAATTTACCTATTTTTTAAAAAATTCCTGTATAGTTAAGTTACAGTGTTATACTAGTTTCAGGTGTATAATACAGTGATTGAACAGTTCTATACATTACTCAGTGCTCATCACCATAAGTGTACTTACCCTTCTGGCAACCATCGGTTTTCTGTATTTGAGAGCTTATTTTTTTCTCTTTTTTTTCTTTTTCCATTTGCTTTGTTTCTTTAATTCCACATATGAGTGAGATCATATGGTATTTATCTTTGTCTGCTGGCTTATTTCACTTAGCATTATACTGTCTAGATCCATCAATGCTGTTACAAATACAGCTATGTTTTTGAAATGGGAAACATACAATATCAGGCGTGCAATTGGTGCCTAATACTTTAAATTAGAGAATCAGAATATTAGAGTCAGTAGCAAAGCTAATATAGTTTCCTCCTTTCACAAAATGGGAAACAGATCCAGAGAATAGCTACATCATTCATTCTCCACTTGTCTACAGCAACTTTTCAGTCCCCATGCTGGGTGCCATGGAGCACAATGAAGTGCCTGGCCAAATGACCTACGGTTCATGCGCCTGTTGGTGAGGCATGACAGATGACATGTGCCCCCATCACCCAAAGTGGAAACCATAAGGAAGGCAAAGACAAGCCCGAGGGATCTCAGATGAGGGGGGCAGTATGTCAGCTGAGGGACTCAGGGTGGTTTTATGGAGAAGGTAGCACTTGAACCTGATCTTGAAGGATTTGAATGGGTGGAATGTATAGCGTTGTGAAATACTGAAGGAAGAACTTGTAAAAACAACTAATGTCTTAAACACGTATTGAACTTTTTAAAGAAGTGACTTCTCCATCCTTGAAGGTGTTGACGTACACAATGTGCCATTTACTTATGATTTGTGGGTAGATTTGTACAGAGGACTCGTGCATGGATGGGATAACTGTTAAGGTCACTTATGTGCTCCATTAACACTTCCTCAACTAACAAACAGCTTGAATATAATTGTGCTTTAGGAAGAGGAATTTGGCAGCAAGGTTTCAATGAGCCTGGCAAGAAGGGAGACACTGCGTACAGAGAGACTGGCTAGAACACCATTATCATTTTCTAGGCTACACCAGGTTAGTGGAAATGGGAATGGAAAGTAAATTGACAACGTGATGTTGAATCAAGATTACTATTTTGTTGTAATTATTTGTGACCTTCCTCAATAGATTGAACATCCTGTGAAGGCAAGAAGTGTACCTTATCTGGTTTTATATCCCCACTGCCTAACAGCGACTAGCATGTATAAGTGCTCAAAGTGTTTTAAATGTATTTGTGTGGCAAATGTTAACTGGCTTTATGAGTAAGTTGTTAGGATGGTGTTATTTCAGGGGCACTGGGTATCTAAGCTGCTGGATAAGGGACAGCTGGAGTCTCTGGATCTGAGCCCAGGACCTGGGTGGTCCTGTTCCTAGGGCAGAGGGAACTCAGGAGACAGCAGCTGCCTCTACTTCCTCCCTATGCAGTCTCTGTAATCCATGCCAGGCAGGCCCTCATCCTCACAACCTCACCATGTGTAGGTCATTTCTACCCTTCTTGCCCTTGTATCCCCTTTCTTGTTTTACTTATCATCAAGATTTGACTCAGCTGACCATTTCATTCTTGGAATATTCCCTTCACTGCCAATACTTGATTTTCTTCCTATCTGGCTGATGGCTCAGTTTATTCTAGTCATTCTGGCTTAACCTCCTATTCCTAAGTTTTAAATCAATGGTTCTCAGTCTTAGCTGCATGTTAGAATCATGGGAAGCTTTTTTAAATCTCTCGATACACAAGCTGCATCCCAAAATTAATTAAATTAGAATCTTTGAGGGGTCAGTCCAGGTTCAATATTTATTTAAAGCTCTCCTGATGATTCATTCCAATGTTGTAAACCACTGTTCCAAGTATTAGTGTTCCACAGAGCTTAGTCTTAAATCTCTTCTTGTCTTTGGATATACCCCTTGGCCCATGGGATTCAAGAGCATCCTTATTATGTTCAATCTATACTTCTAACCCCAACTTCTCCACTGAACTATAAACTCCCATATATATCTGTCTACTCAAGATCTCCACTAGGATACAGACATCTCAAATTTAACAGATCCAAATGGATGTCTTGACTTTCATCCTCACTTCCAAATCTATTCCTCCCCAGTGTCCTCCATCTCAGTTGATAGTATCATTTGTCCAGTTGTGCTACCAAAGACAACTTGCGAGCTATCTTTGGCTCCTTTCTTTCTGTCACGCTCCACATAAAATCCACCTCTGAGTCCTGCTAGTTTTATTTCTAGGATACATTCTGGACCAGATCACTTCCCTGCCACTTTTTTCAACCATCACCTGCTCTACAGCTGTGTCTTCCCAGCTGTTCCCCAACTTCATGCTTGCTTCCTTACAGTCTTTTCCCCATACGGCTCTTGGAGGGATCTTTAAGAATGTACATCATATATTTTTTGCCCTTAAAAAGATGTTTTGTGGTTTTCTATTACATTTAAGACAAAATTCAAACTCTTGAGTTTGGCCTTCAAAGTTCTTCACGATCTACCCCCTTCCTGCTACTCTTACCCCTCTCTTACTCTCCCTTCATTTACTCTGCTCATGCTACACCCTATTTTTGCTGTTTGTGGAACACGGCCTTTGCCTAGGATTCTCTTCACCTAAATCGCCACGTGGTTTGATGATGACCATTGGGCCTGTGCTCATGTGTTACCTCTTCAGAAAAATTTTTACTGACCTAACCTCCTGAGGCAAAAGTGATCACTGTGTTCTCCTATCTTAGCCTTGCTTTATTCTCTTACTATCTGAAATCATATTTATTTGTATTCATTTCTTGGCAACCCCCCCCCCCCATAGAAAGTAAGGACATTGTATGTTTTGTTTATGCTGATAGTCTGGCACTCAACAGGTTCTCAATAGTTATCTGTTGAATGAATTGTTAAATCCAGAGTTGAAATTCAAGGTGATAGTGAGGCAGACTGTAATACCAATTTATCACTGTGAGATGGATGAATAATCTCAGCATGAGGCATGATTAATTCAAGGCTCTATTAAAGGTGTTTTAGGAGAGTATCTGGTTTAGCATTTGGGCATATTGTCCCCTACACCCTAAACTTCCTTTCTTCCTCTACTCACAGTGTCTGAAACTCTCCATTAGCAGTTTAGATTCATCTGATTGAAAGGTTTTCATCTTCCATAGAATTCTCTACTAAAATCCAAATACCTTTAGTATGTGTCCATTGACTAATAAAAGACTAGGGAGGAAAGGTTTTTCTGAAATCAGACCAAGAGCTAAGAGGACTAAGAACAAAGGGAAGGCAGATGATTGTCATACTAAATTTTCTTCACCATGCCATAATGCCTTTGACAAAGCCCTTTGAGGAAATTGGTCCTCTAGAAAGCTGAATGGCCATAGGCCTTAATAAGAAACTTTCTGTTGGTTTCTGTTGTGACTAACAACCTCCTAATTTCCTCTCTCCCTTGTATACATCCAGCTGCATTCCCCAATCTCCAGTGTAACTTCCAGAGTGTGGGGATTTAACAATTTGGTAGTCTACTCTAATGCTGTTCTCCTACCTGATTTGTCTTTCTATCACAGCTCAACCTAGAGCCACAGGAAAAACCAGGGGTTTTTTAAATACCTAAAAAATATATTACTAAAGGCTGGTTGAAAACGTATTTCCTTATTATAATACTTATATTTCACTAATATGTTAGAAACAAGGAATTTGATTTCCCTAGTGTTACAGTTTAGGTTCTCTGAGAAGCAAACTCAGAGACAGAGATTAGCATGCAGAATATGCATTAGAAAGTAGGTACCCTTGGAATCAACATTTTTCCAAGGGAAGGAGGCAGGACTGAGTAGCAGGAAAAACGCAGCTCAGTGCAGTCTCAACAAAGGCCTCAGCTCGCCATTTGGGGAGCTCTTCAGAGCAGCTGCCATGGTCCTTTCCAGTTGACTCCCCTTGCAGTGAGGAGGATAGGCTTTCATATTCCCACATCAACCAGACAGTGGATACAGCTGATTCTGGGTGGAGAGGGTACTCTGTAACCAAGCGCAGTTTCTGGACTGGCTTGACCACTGAGAGCAGCCTACTGACAGCACTACCTGAAGACGGATCTGGGCAACACAACACCGAATCCATTTTACCTAGTGCTTTCATGTTGATGTCACTTTTTGGTTGCTAACATTATTTTTAGTGTCTATTGAAGGACAGTTGGATAAATTATGTACTAAGAGTCTCTACTGAATTGGCTTTACTACTGATAAATCTTGTTAATGCTGTGCTTCTGAAGTACTTTAACTTTTCTGTTCTTAACATATGTTATAATCATATGTAGATAAGATTGTTGTTTGTTGATGCCATTCTTATTTAACACTTTGTGAAGCATTCACAGGATGTACTGAGGTCCTTATTTGTTAGCCATCTGCAGTGGCCAGTCTGGCTGATTAGAAAGGTAAAATTCCACTCATTAATCTTGCATACTCCATTGAATCCAAGTCCCAGGAGTTTTCCTTAAAATAAATAAACAAACAAGCAAACAAAATAAATCCCTCAGCCTGGATGATGTCAAAGGAACTAATTATTCAGGCTTCCCATTACAATTTTGTCTATGTAAGGACTGTGGATTGGGGTCCTGAGTAAGCATAATTGAGAATTAATGTGTTCTATGCCTTAGAGGTGAGAAATAAAACTGAAATGGGCCACATGAGGGGGGAAAAGATTTTTATTGTGTAAGTGAGACAATAGGATCCATGATTGTAGGCTTTATTGCTCAGGCCTGGCTGGTAGATACAAACAAAAGAATTCTTTCTATGGTGTTCTTTCAAGCTGGCAAGATTAGTCTCTGAAATAGGACTAAATTACACCTTTACTTATTTATTTCTCTGCAAAAATGTGGACATGAAAGGGCAAGGAAGTTATACTTAGTATATTCTGTGTAGGTCTGAGCAAGCATTAAACAAATAATAGATTCTTATCAGATATGATCTACTTATCTGGAGTTCCAGCATTGTGGTCGGGACTTGGAGTTGGTGCCAGTTGGTCCTTAGGGTCCTCTCTCCCTGTACTTCTTCCAGTACCTGTGGATGATGAGGGATGTTCACTGCTTCCTTGCAGCTTCAATTTATTGCTGAGGAGACTATGTTCAATGTTTTATTTGGATGGCGATAAAGTCCAATGGCTTAGCATGTGACTCTCACATCCTGTCTTCATCATTTAAGTTTTATTATCTTAGGCATCTCAAATGATCTATTCTGGTCCTTAGATTCCTCCTCTCTAAATTAACAATGACCATAGTGCCTACTCCTAGAGTTGTTAAAAGCATTACATGTGAAGTGTTGATGGTGCATAGTAAAAAACAGTCAATATTAGGTGTTATTATTATCTGCTAGGAATAAGTTCACAAGTATAAGATGAGGTTAAGAATTACTTGGACATTTCTGGAATAAATAGAGAGGGACAGCTAACCCTGGTTGGGCTGAGAATTCTTTGAATATGTACAATTAAGTAAATAGCAATAGAGAAAAATAGTTTCCATACAGAATTGAAACCAATGAGATAGCTTCCCATTGGATGTAAAATTAGATGTAACTGAGACCTGTATTAGACAACTTAGTGTGGCAAAGACAATAGATGTTAAGCTACAAGTGACTGTCGCTATCAACAAAAGTCTAGGAATTGCTATTTCTGTCAATCACAGAAGACACACATCAGTCACGGAATTGGACTTCCCTACACCAGAAAGCCTTCCCTGGCTGAGGAGAACAAGATGTGGATTCACTAAACTAAACAACCTGCTTTTCTCACAAGAAAGTATTAATTATGTAAGCAATAATTCTCTTATTTGTTAAAAAAAAAAAGAAAGAAAAACAGAATTTCAACTTAGTGAGGCTCAGCTCCACTAATATATTAATAACTGGTCAGAAGGAATCTGTCTCTGGACTGTTTCTAGCACTCTTCTTCCATATTTTAGGTATTTAATTTGAAAATCTTAAACTTCTATGTTAAAATGTCTATTGATTTTTTTTATGTACTAGAGAGGAGTTTCTTATATATCATATTGCTTTTTCTAGTTGACTATGTTCCATATTTATTGAAGGCTCACTATGAACCGGCTATATAGTAAGTGAATATTCTGAGTGGAGATAAAAAGAGAATGATTTTTTTTAAGCTAATAGGCAGATGTCTTTAAAATCTGTCAAATATGTGTATTTTTTCTACTTTGCATTCATGAGTCCAAATCATCTCAACTTTGTTTCCTTACAGTTGGGACCACATCTTTACAGTATTTTAGTAAAATTTCCACTATTTCTGATATGGTATCATGCATTCACTTGATACATTTGTCAATTGATGCTAAAAGATGGCTACAGTCAGTAGTGGAGGCAATGACTCCCAAGGGCAATGTGATTACCAGTATTATAGTTTCTCTTATTTGAAGAAAGTTAGCTACACGTATAAAGTCAGCCTGAATAAATGGTACAATTTGTAGATTTTTTTTCCAGCCATCAAGCTTTAAGAAATTTTGAAGAGTTAAACATTATTTCTTCAAAATGAAATGCAAGGAAGTCGAAATTAAATAGAAGAAGGAAAGCTGGAATAGTCAGAAAAGAGAAGTTAAAATAAAAATTAGTGCCTTTCTCTGAAATTATAGCTATGTTGGTAAAAAGCTTTGGTTTCTTGTCTATTACAAATGAGGACAGTTTCTAAAATATAAAAGTTTTCAGGAAGGTATCAGGAAAGATTAGCATCCAGTAGAAATTGAAAATAATAAAGATTTAGTTAGGTATTTTATTATTAACATGTCATTCCTTTATTGCTTCTTCCAGCCTACTTCCTTTTACTTAATGAATCTCAAAATTTTATTTTGTCTTTTACTGTGAAAGCTGTGAGAGAAATGCCAGGGTTCCATCCCTGCCCTCCTGAGTCAGACCATCTGGTGTGTGGAACTCATTCATCTATATATTTAGAAGAATGTATAAAATACAACAAAATTGACCATCTAAATAATTTTTAAGTGTACAGTTCAGTGGCATTAGCTATATTCACATTGTTATGCAACCATCACTGCCATCCACCTTCAGAACTCTTTTCATCTTGCAGAGCTGGAAGTCTATGTCTATTAGACAACAACTCCCCACTCCTTCCACCTGCCCTGAGCCCCTGGCAACCACCATTGTACTTTGTCTTTATGATTTTGGTTACTCTAGGTACCTCATGTAAGTGGAATCATACATTGTTTGTCCTTTTGTGACTGTCTTATTTCATTCAGTTTAATATCCTCAAGGTTCTTTCATGTTGAGGCATTTGTCAGTTTCATTCCTCTTTTTAGGACTGAATAATATCTATTGTGTGTATATGCCACATTTTGTTTATTCATTCATTCATCAATGGACACTCCCACCTTTTGGTTATTGTGAATAATGCTGCTTTGAACTTGGGTGTACAGATATCTCTTCAAGACCTTGCTTTCAATTATTTTGGGCATATACTTAGAAGGGGATTGCTGGGTCAAACGATATTCTATTTTTAATTTTTAAGAAAGCACCAAACTTTTCCACAGTGGCTGTACCATTTTACCTTCCCACCATGAGTGCACAAGGGTTCTGATTTCCACATATCTTCCCAAAACTTGTTTCCTGGTTTGGATTCTTTTTTAAATAGTAGTTATCATAATGGGTGTGAGGTGGTATCTCATTGTAGTTTTGATTTGCATTTCTCTAATAATTAGTGATGTTGAACATTTTTTCAAGTGTTTGTTGGCCTTTTGTATTTCTTCTTTGGAGAAATGTCTATTCAAATCATTTGCTCATTTTTAAAATTGGTTGGTATGGTTCTTGTTAAATTGTAGGAGCTCAGGGATCCCTGGGTGGCACAGTGGTTTAGCACCTGCCTTTGGCCCAGGGTGCGATCCTGGAGACCCGGGATCAAATCCCACATCAGGCTCCCGGTGCATGGAGCCTGCTTCTCCCTCTGCCTGTGTCTCTGCCTCTCTCTCTCTCTCTCTCTCTCTCTGTGACTATCATAAAAAAAAAATTGTAGGAGCTCTTTATATATTCTAAGTATTAACTCCTTATCAGATATATGATTTGCAAATATTTTCTCCCTTGAAAAGTTACCTTTTCATTCTATTGATTTTTGTCCTATGCACAGAACATTTGTATTTTGATGTAGTCTAGTTTATGTCTTTCTTTCTTTTGTAGCCTGGGCTTTTGATGTCCTTTCCAAGAAATCATTGTCAAGTCCAGTGTCTTGAACATTTTTCTCCTATGTTTTCTTCTAAGAGTTTTATAGTTTTAGCTCTTAGATTTACTTAGGTCTTTGATTCATCTTGAATAATTTTTTCATATGGTATATATGATGTAAGGTAAGGTAAGTTCCAGAGATGTTTCTGGTGTTTGTGAACCACTGTGTTATGCCAGTGATATTTGGCTAGCTCACTTCTTCTCCAAATATCAGATGATCCATTTGTGGCCCAAAAAAACAAACAAACAAAAACAAAACCTAAACTAAAAGGGCCAAGCACAGAGACAAATATGTCTACAAAATGCATATACACTAACTAGATTATGTTACTATTTGAGGGTAATTTAAAACGTGAAATGACTGCTACCCACAGTGATATTTCCATATTTTTTCTTTTTTCACAACTATTGTCCCAGATCTACAGCCCCCTTCCCCAAATCAAGCCTATAAATAAGAATTTAAAAAGAGGTTCTGGGGGCATCTGGGAGGCCCAGGGTCCTGGGATAGAGTCCTACATCAGGCTCCCCATGGGGAGCCTGCTTCTCCTTCTGCCTATATCTCTGCCTCTCTTTCTGTGTCTCTCATGAATAGTTAAATAAAATCTTTAAAAAAATAAACAAATAGAAATAAAAAGAGGTTCTGAGTTAGTTACAGAGCTGCATCTCTGGAAAAAAATAATCCTATTGGGAGACTTATCTGTAACCTAGGCCTCACAGTATGACCACAAATGAAGCTTCTTTAAAGATGAGCTGATGAGCTCACAATCCAAAATTAAAAATATTCAAGGAAATACTTATCAAGCCTGAAAGTCAGCAGAAAAATCAAATATACTTTATATAATAAAATTATCAAATATAATACATTTTGTTTGAACTTACGATTTTAATTCTATCTTTTGTTTCTTCAATACAAAAAATAAGATAAAGTATTTTCTACTTTAATACAATCTATGTTACCCAAGGTTAATTGAGCTAGAAAGTTTTCTGTTAAGGTTACAGGCCCACCTACACCCACTTCCACAAAACAACCAAGTAAGAATATTATTAGAACTAGTGTGATCAAATTAATTGATTAATGGGGGGGGGGCGGGAATCCTTTTTTTCTGAATATAGAAAGAAATTGATAAAATTTAAATTTCTGTTCAGGATGAAAGTTCACAGACAAGGGAATAAAACACCTATAGTGTGAAATTCACTTTACAGTACGTATTCTATAGTTACAGGGTGTATACTGTGTATACAGTGTCTATACTATGCATATACAATATAATCTCATCCTGTTAAAAATCTATGTGCATATATTCTTGTAGTTCATTAAGGTGTTAATAATCATAAGCTCTGCTAATAGAAATATAATGTTTTTTAATATTTATTTATTTATTTATTTATTTATTCATGAGAGACACACAGAGAGAGAGGCAGAGACATAGGCGGAGGCAGAAACAGGCTCTGTGCAAGGAGCCTGATGTGGGACTCGATCTGAGAACTCGAGGATCATGCCTTGAGCTGAAGGCAGATGGTCAACCACTGAGCCACCCAGGCATCCAAGAAATATAATGTTCTTATATGCAGTTATCTATATATTCTCACTTTCCACAATGTACATACACTGACTCTGCAAAAAATAGAAGTAAAAACAAAAAACTATAGCAAATATCATACTTAGATGTGAGATGTGAAACATAGGAGTCAAGGAGACCCCTGCTAGTTCTTCTATTATTTTATTGGAAGTTATAGTCAGTTCAAAAAGGGAAGGGATTCTTTTTTTTTAAGATTTTATTTATTTATTTGAGAGAGAAAGAGCATGAGTAGGGGGAGAAGCACTGGGAGAGGGAGAAACAGACTCCTCCCCAAGCACAGAGCCTACAAGGGGCTTGATCCCAGGAGCCCAAGATCATGACTCAGCTGAAGTCTAATGCTTAGCCAATTGAACCACCCAGGTGCCCAAGCAAAGAAAATTTTTTAAATGATATAAGGAAAGAGGGGCCCCGAGGTGGCTCAGTCAGTTAAATGTCTGACTTTGGCTCAGGTCATGGGATCAAGTCCCAAGTTGGGCTCTGTGCTCAGCGGGGGGTCTGCTTCTCCCTCTCCCTCTGCCCCTTCCTACCCCCCCCCCAAGTTCTTTCGTGCTTGTGCTCTCTCTCTCAAATAAATGATCTTTTTAAAAAATGGCATAAGGAAAGAAAAAGATGTTTATGAACATAGAAAACTCAAGAGGATCTACAGAAAAATGATTAAAATTTAAAAAGTAATTCAGGGAGCGCGGCAGGTGCGGCGTTTCCCCAGTGGGTGGGGGACAAGGTGCGGCTCCTGCTACGTTCAGGCACCTGGCGGTGGGTCCGGAAAACGTGAAGGTGTGAGTCCTCCCGCCCTTTTCAGCCCAGACGGAGGCGCGGGCGTCCCGACGGGGGGTGGCGCAGAGCGGGGCCCCGGGCGCCCCAGGAGGGCTCGCAGGAGGGCTGGGGTGCACGGTTGGCCCCGCGCCCTCCCCGACTCTCCCGGTGCAGTGGAAGCGGCGATAGCCAAAGTGCCCAGGCTGCGTGGCCCCGGGCTGTGTTGCTTTTCGCACGTTTTATCATGGTCGTTTCCACACAAGCTTAATTTTTTGTTTGTTTGTTTTTTTAATAGTTTCACGTTACACGCAGGGAAATTGAGGCTCACAGAGGCTAAGGAACTCCACAGCTATTGACTTGCATCTTCTATTACTTAATATTGTTTCTTTGAGTTGAAACCATCAATGTGCTCTTTGAGTCACCGTTAGCACCGGTAGTAGGATCAGTAGGGGGATCAAAATCCTAGGAATTGTCCCCACACTGGGATCTGAAAAAAGTGCCTTGGGATATACATGTGTGTGTGTGTTGGGAGTGGGGAGGGCTAGTTCTGAGTAAGGGGCCTTGCTCTGTTTTTGTTTGTTTGTTTGTTTGGTCTGGTTCTTAGCTTCAGAAAGTCCTAAACTGGAAGGAAGGAGGATAGGAAAAATAATTTAAGTATTTTAGATTCGGTACCTCACCAAAGACTAATCAATGATGACTCAAAGCAGAAGTGCATTTCACTTACAAATAAAGATGCAAGGTTCAAATAAAATACTAGCAATTTGAGCAAGGTAAACCAAGCAGTGTAGTAAAATAAATAAATAAATAAAATGTAATTCAGTAAGACTAGTGGATATAAAGTCATATAAAGAAATAATTTTCATATCTATATAGCAGCAATAAACAAAATTAATTGTAAAAAAGACACATTG
This sequence comes from Canis lupus familiaris, assembly GCF_011100685.1. Taxonomy (NCBI): domain Eukaryota; kingdom Metazoa; phylum Chordata; class Mammalia; order Carnivora; family Canidae; genus Canis; species Canis lupus. The sequence goes on along the minus strand of NC_049251.1, from coordinate 22,007,124 downwards.
TTGGACATCTATTTGCCCCTCCAGATTCATTATCTTTCTCTACACTGGTAGTACCTTGGGATACTGACCTGCAGTAACAGGCTCCCTTGTTCTCTGGCTTCTCATTAGGTTTAGTAAGTGGTAGCACCAGCAGGAGATCCAAGAGAGGATGAAATGAAGATGGGGATTATATTACCTCTTCTCTCTCTCTGTGGGGTTGTTCTTGGCTGGCTGTATACCTCTACAAAGGTCATAACTCCCATCAGAGGGCTCTCTCACATAGCTATTTCTGTCTTTGGATTCTGGAAAATTGCCTTCTTCCTATCCCTTTAAGTTTAGGAGTAGTATGATTCTCTAACATTACTGCCCCCTAGGTACTGTATAACCCCTGGTAGTTTGCTTAAACTCTGCCTACGTCTTTGTAAATGACCTAATATGAAGGTGCTGTTTCCTATTTGGACCTTCAATGATATAGATATTATTTATGACAGCAACAAAGAATTTAACTGGAAATAAATGAATAGAGGTACTTAGATCCCTATGGACAAAATTTTATTTTATTTATTTATTGGACAAAATTTTAAAGCTTAATTAAAGGACATTTTTAAAAGGCTATTGAGACGTTACCATCCACATACAGACATTGGTTTTTCTCCAAATTGACCATATATTTGATGAAATTTCAAACTCCCAATACCTTTTTTTTTTTTAAGGGACTTGGCCAGGGAAATATAAATTTCTATAAAAGAAAAGAGGGCAAAGAATAGCCAAGAAAAATCTGAAGAACAATAAATCAGGTAAAGCCTTGTTGTTCTACCAGATAGTGAGTATTACTATAAATGTGTAGCAATTAAAACTGAAATTGGTGCATTACAGATCAATAGGGAAAGATAATGGTAATGGGACAATGATTATTCATGTGGACAAAAGCATAATAAAATTATACACCTATCTTACATTATAGAGAATATATGAATACCAGGTGAATTATAGTTGGATCATGAAAACTTTATGATCTCACATTACTAAAAGAGTATTCAAATAAGGCCTAAAACCCCACAGTAGATGCAAAGGAAACATTTGATGAATTTGACTACATTCAATTTTAAAATTCTGTGCATTAAAAGTTATTTTAGAGAAAGTAAAAATATAAGCCATGGCTTAGAGAAAACAAAGTAGACATCCATGTAATAGCATGTAGTAAGCTCACAAACATGTGGATTGAAAAGCTATTTAGGAAGTATGGCTCAGTCTTATTAAACATGCAAAATAATATCACATTTTTAGAGGTATTAAAAGTATAAAGGCAAGCATGGGGATGATAAATGCTATTAAATACAGAATAGTGCTATCTCAGGCAGAAGAAATGAGACCAGAATATGGACAGCAGTGCATAAAAATTGCTTCCACAGTTTTTCTTATGTAAGTTTTTTCTTTTTTCTAAGATTTTATTTATTTATTCATGAGAGACACACACACACACAGAGAAACAGAGACAGGCAGAGGGAGAAGCAGGCTCCCTGCAAGGAGCCTGATGTGGGACGTGATCTTGGATCCCAGGATCATGCCCTGAGCCAAAGGCAGATGCTCAACCACTGAGCCACCCAGGCATCCCAACTTATGTAAGTTTTCTTATGGAAACATGGGTGTTCATATTCTTCTCTATACGTTTATGTTGAAGATATTACTGATGCAAGTGGACATGACACAAAAGTAGAAACTAGATATCAGAAATCAAAGTCCAATAAACCAAAAGTTGTGGGATTTAATTTAAATCTTATAAACTGGGGATCCCTGGGTGGCGCAGCGGTTTAGCACCTGCCTTTGGCCCAGGGCACGATCCTGTAGACCCGGGATCCAATCCCACGTCGGGCTCCCGGTGCATGGAGCCTGCTTCTCCCTCTGCCTGCGTCTCTGCCTCTCTCTCTCTCTGTGACTATCATACATAAATAAATAAAAATTTTTTTAAAAATCTTATAAACTGTTATATAAGGAAAAAATAGGAAAATATCAGCTTTGTTGAAATGAATAGGTGCATTAAGAGGAAGATAAAGTAAAATACTTCCTTATTAACTGGAAGCCAAAACAGATTTTCTTTCTGTCTTTCTTTCTTTTTTTTTTTTTTGGATAGAAAACTAACCAAGATGTTTTTCTACTAGTAATTCAATGTTAACCTAAGGTAAAGGCAATGCAGCAGGAAAACAAAAGTAAAACAAAACAAAACAAAAACAGTGAAATTAGATGAAGTAGATGTAGGTACAACTAGAGTCCATGATCACAGATGTCCTTGAGCATTTCAGAAATTGGTAAAGAATTTCACAAAACCACTCTTGATCATTTTATAAAATTCTGGTAGACTGCCTGCTGAGGTTCTGAATACAGAAAAAAAAAGTCAGCACAATGACTATTTTTTAAACGGAAAAGAATGGCTTTGGTATTGTAATATGTCTATCAGGTCAAATTCCTTGCCCAGAAAGCAATTGAAACTTTTGTGAAAGCATTAATTTGCAAATCTTAAAAAATAATGTTGGACTTCAATTCAACATGAGTTGGTGAAGATTAAAATCTGTCAGTTGAATCTAATTTTCTTCTGTGATGGGTCTGTTAAAGGGCAGCGACAGTGTAATTAATTGCTCGAGGCTCAGAAACCCAATTAATCTCTAAGTTGACTTTTATTTCGTAGAATGTTAGTGCTAGAAGAGGCCTCAAGGATTATCTAGCTCACCCTCTTCATTTTATAGAGGAGAAAATAGACATCAAGGAGGTCAAATAACTTGTTCAAGGTCAAAGATACTGTCTGTCTTTGCCAGTGCATCCTGTAAATAGGTTCAGAATTGCATCATTTAAGCTTTTATGAGTTTCTTTGCTTTGGATCATGAAGTATTATTTGAACACAGGTTTTTCTTATTTCATAAAATACCTGGGAACTCATCTCATGAATGTCTCCTTGCAAAGGTTTCTAAGCCTCTAAATGTTCAAAATGTGAAGCCTGTTCCATAATGATTTTGCAGGAGTAGAGGAGTTGGACGGGACAGTGTGCTAATCTGCACACCCAACAGGGGAACTCTAGAAACAGAGGAGCAGCCCTCTGTGGACTTGTGGAAAACTAGGGGTCCTAGTTTGGTGGAGGCAGGGACACCGAATCCTGGTGGTACTGTGCAGGCCATGTCATCTCTTAGGGATTGATGTGCTGGCTGCCAAGATTTAAGTAGAAAAAGTGGCCACAGAGTATTTTCAGAGAATGTCAGCAGAGTAACAATGATAACAAAGATGACATAGGAGAAGATCACAAGAAATGAGACAGCTGCTGGAAACGTGGGAAGCAGAGTGGCACTCCATGTGTCAATGTAGCAGCCATGGAGGTGCTCTGCTCAATCTTTTCAGGGAAGTTGCTTCAAGGAAAGCAATTGTCCAAGAACCTCCAGTTGCTATACACTGAGGTCTGCTGCAGCGTTCATGCTGTGGCCGTACTCTGCCAAAGCTGCTCCCAGCCAATCCCTGAGCATGATCAGGGTATTAGAGCCAGGACTTTTTGGCTCAACACGGAACATCTCTAATGGGAAGGCTTTGCTTGGGGACTCCCTACTGGCCTGGCAGAGACTTTATCAGTTGTGCTGCAGTTTGAGGCTCTTCCTGTTTTCCTCTCTCCTTTTATGGATGGGTGTCAGACCAGTATCAGTTCTGAAGGCTCTCCATGCCTACCTCTACTTGTCCCTCTCCCTTTCTCCTTTATAGACTTTTTCCTAAATAAACCTTTTGATCAGCCAGTTTGGTCTTGGCATCTGTATCACAGAAGACCCTAGCCAATGCTGAATATAGCAAATTGCCCTGGTCGATGTCAAGGAGGGATTTAAAAAAAATTATTTGAGAAAAAAATTGGGATCCTGCTTTGCTGAGGGGTGGTTTAATAGCAATAGTTTCTGTTTGGTTGTTCTAGTTACGATTATGACAATTTATTAATTGTGCTCCTTCATGATGGCATGCCTTAGGATATATGTGTTATAGCAAAATTTACCTCCAGGGGGAAAATCCATGTTTCATATACTCTAAGGTATACTTTTTTTTTTTTTTTACTTTAGTCTTTCTGAAATTGGAATGGGTCTTAAAATAAATGGCATGCCACAGTTAAATTGGAGGGATTTTTCCTTTACTGATGAATAAAATACCTTGGCATCCTACCATTGATGGTATCATAGATTCAATAAGAAACATTAGTTCAGTTCAGGTCACCAGATGCCAGGTACTATTATAGATCCTAAAGATCTAAGGAGCTGGATTAGCTTTTATCAGTTATTATTGGGCTGTTTCTTAGATATATCTACCAGGAAAAGAAAGAAAATCCTAAAGAACAGAATTATATGTTAGAGAGGTATACTGTGGATGACCATTTTTATGGGTATATCACTATAGAAATAACTAGAGATCCAAAGAGGTAAAAAAAAAAAAATGTCAGGGGAGGGGTGCCTGGGTGGCTCAGTCTCAAGCATTCAACTCTTGATTTTGGCTCAGGTCATGATCTCAGGGTCATGAGATCAAGCCCAAAGTGAAGCTACCACTCATTGGAAGTCTGCTTCTCTCCCTCTTCCTCTGCCCCTCCCCCTACTTGCACATGTGTGCTCTCTCTCAAAATGAATAAATAAATCTTGAAAAAATAAGTCAGAGGACACAGGACATATGCTCTTTGTCACTTCTGGCTGTATTCACTCATTTCCTTTTCTTTTCTTTTTTGCTATTTTTACAGCTGATGTTTCCTTATAGGAAACATTACAGGCCAGAGCTAACTTGTTCTGGTTACTCTGTCATTCTCCCAGCAGTATCTTGTATAATGAGTTCTATGTGTTCAACATTCAATGTATTAAACCCCACGTTGATACATGGTCAGAAATCCCGAGTGAAGGACCGAGCAAATCCAGTAAGCTTACCAACAGTCTTCCAGGGACACAGATTAGATGTAAGGATCTGTAGTCTGGATTCCCCATAAATGTATTTCATATCTAAAATTGTATTCTCTGGCATTGACTGCTTCCAAAGTTAGGATTGAAACTTTTGTTTCCTTTCTCTCTCCATGTGGTCTTTATGCTTGGATCACCATATTTCCAAAATCCTAGGAAAGAATAAATGGGGACCATTTTAATATACTACTCCATAGTCTTTGGAAAAATCGGTATAGTTCATGGAAAATACTTCAAACATGTTAGGTTCACTGATTATTTGAAAAAAAATGATTTTGTATGGAATAATGCCCTAGACATTGTGGAAAATATTCCATAAAATGAGAAATTTGGGCAGCCTGGGTGGCCCAGTGGTTTAGCACCGCCTTTGGCCTGGGGTGTGATCCTGGAGACCCGGTATCATGTCCCACGTCCGGCTTCCTGCATGGAGCTTGCTTCTCCCTCTGCCTGTGTCTCTGCCTCTCTCTCTCTCTCTCTCTCTCTGTGTGTGTCTCTCATGAATAAATGAATAAATAAACTATTTTTTAAAAATGAGAAATTTGTTGTAATAAAAGTTAGAAGCATCTCCTCTCTAAGATTGGGAGAGGTAGTGTGATCTAATTCAGTAGTTTTTAAACTTTTTTGACATTGATCCATAGTAAGAAATACATTTTACATCATGATTCAGTATTTTCTTTTCCTTCTTTCTTTCTTTCATCTTTCTATCTTTCTTATTTGTCATCCACAATTTGAAAAATACTGGACTTTATGAAAGATCATGAGCTGGGGAGGTAGACTTGATATGAACCTCTATCCACAACTAGTCCCTTCCATGAATTTGGCAAGTTGCTGCTTTTAAATCTTGATTTCTTCATATGTACAATGAACTGGTTTGTCCTGATGTTTACAGACCATTATATATGAACTGACTAGCATATAATATATGCTCAATAGATATAAGGCAACAGGAAAATGCTTTCTAAATGTTTTGCACTGCGTTTCCTTATATCCTTTGTCATTTATTACCTCAAGGTAAGGTTGTTACAGATTCTGTTAGCTCTAGAGTAATTGATACAGCCTCTCTTTCTCTCCCCCCACCCCCAACTTCCCTTCTCCGCTTTCCTCCCTTCTTCCCTGTCTCCCTTTTCCTTCTGCTCCATAATTCCTCTCTGTTTTCTGGCAATGCACCAAACAAAGTTGGGTCTTAAGACTATGTAAACAGCCTTGCACCAATACTCCTTTGCCTTGCTTCAGGTGCTCACAACCAGCTTGGGTTCTTTAGCTCTCCCTCCTCAGGATGCTGCCATCTTCATCTGCCATTCCTCCTGAAGACTTACTGTGTCCCTCTTTCTCAACAGGATCTTAGAGTGGGTGCTCAGGTTCTAAGTGCCCAGTCATTCTCCCTTCTTACAAGTCTGCTCAGGTTCTCTGCAAATTACTTCTCCTGGGCCTGACCCTATCCCCCAGACATACTCACATTTCTCTAGGTACATAGCTGATGTGCTATTATTTATTTAATCATTTCCTTACCATTGCATATTTGCATTGCTCCTCTTTTTTTCTAAATTGGAAAATTCCACAATTAATAAAATAATGCACTTGGTGGTTTAAAATTTTTGGTCTAGCTAATTTTCCATTAGAAAAAAATGCCTCAAATTTACCAAATTTGATCAAAGTAGGTACTTTTCCCAAAGTTAAGAAGCGGAAAAAAACCTTTCTAATGATAGTTTACAGATATATCTACTTATATATTAATATGCACACACATATTTTTAAAGATCAAGAAGAGCTTTATAATTCAGAAAGGGACCCTTTCTACTCTTTACAATGAATTAAATATGGTCACCTTTGCTTCACCACTAACCAGATTACAGTCTCTGTGTATCAAATGACAAATTCCTAAGCAATTATTATTTGCTGTTGCATATCCTGTTTTTATATACATGATATGTATGTGCCAATCCCTTATTTTAGTACTAATTTATATCATTTTTCAATTCTGTTCCTATACCTGTTGTTTCTGAACTGGTTTTCTCCTATGCTTAGACTGTGACAAAATGCACAAGAATGGGCAATGGAGGCAATTACCTAGATGAAGGTAATAATTTTTTTCAACTACACGATATTTTATTTTATTAAGTAATCTCTACACAGAACATGGGGCTAAAACTCATGACCGTAACATTAAGAGTCACAGGCTCTACCAACTGAGTCAGCCAGGTGCCCCTGAACTACCATGGTATTTTAGATACAAGTGGCTTTAAAAAAATTGCCAGATAAAATTTTATTCATATTCACAATGAATAAGCATTCTTCCTGTGTAGTGTTCCCCAACCTTGGAAATGCATGTATAACATTTCTACAGTTACTTTCCAGGGTTACTTTGGAATTCACCAAGTCAGCAATTTCCTATTTCCTATAGACTTGGTGAGGATGCAAGAGCAAGGATGAAAAGTAAGAGAGTAAGGAAGGAAGGAACCCACCAATCTAGGTTTAAATGGGACAACAAGCCACTTAGTGGTGTCATTTTCCTCGACCACCTCCACAATAATTATTAAGCTCTTGATCCCATCATCACCTAGTCACTGTGATTCCCAGATTATGGTGGCTGAAATATCCAGGAACAGATTTTATTGTCTTAATGAAACAATCAAATTCAACATATGGAAACTGACTTATACTGAATCAACCAGAAATAGTCACTTCCTAACTGCATATCACAGAGAGACAAAGTAAGAAGGGAAGTTATATACAATGAAACCATTAAATGCAGATTTGCCACAAGGCAAGATGGTAATGCTTGAACATTATGAAGTGCGAAAACTGCACAAACACATTATATTTTAAACACTTCATCTATTTAACAAACTATGTACACTCTTCAACTAAATAAGATGAATTGAGATTCAAGAGGCAGCATCGTACTGGCAAATCTCATCCTAAAGGCATCCATTAATATAAATCAACAGTAGCAATTTGGTTTGATCATTTATTTGCAAGAATCATTAAGGTTTATTAGCATAATTATTCCCTGTGGGATTTCATGTCAAGGAAATGAAAAATGGCATTATCAATATTTAAAAGATAAGTGTGTAATGTTCAGAGTACTTAAACAGTCATCTGCAGGTGGTGTCCAGCTGCAGCAAATTAGATTAGATTTGGGCATTTTTCTGAATGAAAGAAAAATTGCTTTGTTTTAATTGCTTTGTTTTATAAAGCAATACAATTTTGTAAATAATTTCTACTGTATAGTTAGAACTTATAGTGTATACCTATTAGCATGCCTTATTTCAGATCAGGAACTATGTTATGTTCAACCCTGTTATAACTACTAGCAAATACTAATCATATAATCCAGCATTTATTATTAGGGAAAGCTCTTTGCCTTCCATATACTAGACCTTTAGTCTAGACCTGTGGGTGAAAAAGCTATATTCCAAGGAGAAATGAACCAGAAAATTTCTCCTTCATGCTGGGAGGGCATAAATCCTTCCTCAACAATAAAATAGCTTTTATTATAATAATTCATCAGGAAAAATAATATTTAAATGTAATGACTATTTTTTAAAGTCATACAAAGGAATATTATTTAGTGATAAAAATAAATGAGCTATCAAATTACAAAAAGACATGGAGGATTCTTAAATGCATATGAGTAAGTGAAAGAAGTCAGTCTGAAAAGGCTACATACTGTGTGATTTCAAATGTATGACATTCTGGAAAAGAAAAAAAAAACTATAGAGACAGTAGAAAGATTAGTGGTTTACAGGGGTTTGGAAAGAAGGAGAGAGGGATGAATAGATGGCCCACAGGGGATTTTTTTTTGAGCAATGTAACTATTCTGTATGATACTATAATGGTGATTACATGACATTATGCATTTGTCAAAGCCCATAGACCTGTACAAATAGAGTGAACCTGAATGTCAACTGTGGACTCCAGTTAATGTATCAATGTTGGTTCATCAATAGTAACAAATGTACCAGACTCTCATATGATGCTAATGCCAGAGACTGTGTGAATGTGGAGGGGGGAGAGGACATATCAGAACTCTCTGTAGTCTATCAATTTTTCTGTAAATCTAAAACCATTCTAAAAAAAGCAAACTCTATTAATTAAAAATTTAGTCTATTATTTTCAGGTAAAATCAGCTAATTGTTGCAGTTGTTTAAATTTGTCTTTAATTTGGATGAACATTCAGGCCAAAAATCTTTCTCTCTGACATATCCCCTACTAAATTACATAAATTATTGTAGAATCTTTCTACAATACCCATGTGTGGACTGGAAATAAGAAACTATAACTAAAATTCCCTTTAGAACCAATGGTTCTCAGAGAAGCAAAAAAAATAATGAAATAATAAACACATGTTTGCTACTTTCCAATGCTACATGACATTTCACTATTAGGAATTTAAAAAACCCCACAAACAACAGCAACAACAAAAGCCCATGAATGTTGCATATTTTAGCTCTTTTGTGTATGGCCTGACCTATCCTTACTGTTTCGTTCATTAGTACACAGTGCTCTTATTATAATGCCATTCCTTTAAGGTAGGGGGTCCCTTTACCAGGGTAACAGGGAGTGCAGTGTGGTACTCTTAGACCAAGATTTGAATTCCACTTGTTCAGAATCCTGTTGGTTTTTCAGCATCCCCCCTTCTTGTGATTAAAAGCATGCCAACCATTCCATAAAATTCTTCTTTTCTCTCTTCTCTCATAATTTCTGGTCACCTATATAGTTTCACCTTAGTTTATTTATACTAAATGCAAAGCTTTTCCCTCCTCTGACACAACAGATTCCTCATCTGAATTATCCTTTTGAACGTCCTAACACTCAAATTACTGCATTCTAAAAATATTATCAATCCGTCAAAGTATATTTATTAAGTTATACTGCGTTCAGGGCTCTGTGCTAGCCACATTTTAGTAAATTGAGACAATTAGTAGTGCACTTAAACTATTGCTTATGTGTGTGGTGTTCTGAAATGTTATTTGCATGTTTTGAAAAGCAAATGGAGTTGATTGATTTATTTAGCTGCCTAACTACACAGATAATCTATGTATTGATGAGTGAAATACTTTGTGTATTTGATTATGAGGTAGTTTTTAAGTTACAAATACTTCTTTGAAAAACTAATATATTGGTGTGATTTAGAAATCCATTGCATTTGAGAGGGCTTATATTTAGTTCCTAAGTAACTAACATTTAATGATCACATTTGTACCCTGTTAATGTTTTTAAGACATTTATATTTATATTTATGTAAGACACCTGTATTTAAGACATTTAAGACATCAACAAATATCATAGTTCAGTAAATAATGTTAACCTGAGTGTATGAATACAACCAAAAAAATCTGTCATTTGGTTGCTAAGCAGTCCATTGGATTGTGTTAGGAGATAAGGGAAATGAAGAAATCATAATGTATCTAGACTTTAGTGGAGATTTTTTTGAGAATTCTCCTAATAAGACCTTATAGAAAGGTATATAACTATTGGTAGCTTATTAGGAAAATTGGTGTATTGGTAACTAGTTGATCATATTGCAGGTTTGCTGATTTAGTTCCCCTCAGAAAGCTACTCCGGTGGTGTATGTCAGGGTTTGTGTTCTTGCAACCTCTTCTACATTCTTATCCTTGAAGTATTTGAAAAAACAAATGGCATGCTTATCCAATTTGTAAATGACATGACTCTGGGAGTTATTAAACATGTTACATGGGTATTGCAGAAATCAAAACCAAGAATTAAAAGTTGTAATCAAGATTCTGAGAGCACAGAGATTAAGGGAAGGGAATTAGCTAGTAGCTTCTAGAAATTAAAGAAGTGAGAAAGGAAACCAGAGGTCTTCTTCTACCTTCTAATCTATAAAATCAAATATTGATTTACAAAGGTAATTAATTCTACAAAAAGCTTTCTTTATCTTAATCATTTTCACCCATGAGATTAAACAGAGATGATGGTTTGTTAGGAATTACATTTGACTAACAATAATAATAGAATCCTGAGTGAAGGAGAGGACACAGAGGCTTAGATAAATTAGGAACTTATTCTTTCATACAGCATGAGGTCAGGAGTTAGGCAGTCCAGGGCTGGTGTGGTAGCTCTGTGGTCATGAAGAACTGAGCATCCTTCTATTTTTCTGTTCTGTCATCCAGGATCCAGAGCATTATTATCTCATTGACCAGGTGACTGGTGGGGTTTTAGTCATCACATGCTCTTATTTATTTTTAAGATTTTATTTATTTATTTATTTGAATGAGAAAGAGAGAGAGAACGAGAGAATGAGAGAAAGAGCACAAGCAGGGAAGTGGCAAAGAGAGAGGGAGTAGAAGACTCCCCACTGAGCAGGGAGCCCAGTGGTGAGCTTGATGATGAGCTCAGTCCCAGAACCCTGAGATCATGACCCAAGCTGAAGACAGATGCTTAACTGATTGAGCCACCCAGTCGCCCCAGTCTCAGGCTTTTATTAAGGGCAGAGACTCACACATGCTCCTTCTCCTCTGGCAGAAAGGAATTCAACGAAGTCCATTTTGGCTAAAGTTTGAAGAAGAAACCTGAAGAGACAGACATAAAAGCCTGTAAAGGCCAGGTTAAGGGTTTTAGTTTTTTTTTTTTTTTAAGTAATAAGAAAACAAAGTGAGTACTTACCATTAAGGAAAGTTTTTCCAATTTATGAGCTCCCCACAACTAGTGTTCCAGAACCCACCTACCACTGAGACTGGACAAGAATAACAGAGTAGCCCCTCCTCCCACCAACTGGCTAGCTAGCATGAGCCACAAAGAATAGCCATCGCCTGGCGTGTAGGAGGAGGAACTAGAGTGTGGAGACAGTCTCTGTCGTGCCAGGAAATAGGGAAGGACTTAAGCTAAAGGTGAACCAGGAACATTAAGAGAAGCCTTCTGGAAAATAGCCTCAAGCATAAGCACAAGATAACACTAGAGAAATGTGAAGATAGTGGTGTACTGAAAATAACCAGAGTGACACAAAAGTTCAAAACCAGCTCAACTCCTGACTGCATGGGCTCAACCTCCTGCAGTAGTGTTACAGCAAGAGAAGAGGTGGACTTACTTCAGACCTAAATATGATATGCCTCAGTCTCTACTCTCTTACATGTCTGGCATTCAATCTAACATTATGAAAATGGCCAAAAATCAAGAAAAACCATTGTTATAAGTGTATAATGGGGGTGCCTGAGTGGCTCAGTTGGTTAAGAGTCTGACTCTTGATTTTGGCTCAGGTCATGATCTCAGGTTGTGAGATGGAGTCCCATATGTCAGGCTCTATGCTGGTGATATATATTTATATCTCAGGCACTTAGCAATGTTCAAAACAAAACAAAACACAACTTCCTGCTGATAACCCAACCAGCAAAATTTTAGTTAGAGGCTACTTTATAAGAAGCTATATATAATTCATGTTTTTTTTCTAGAGTTCTCATGAAAGATGCTAGACAAACAGGATTAAATGCTTTCAAAATGTTTTGCACTGTATCCATATGGTCAATTTGACTTTTGTGGTAACTGGGTTTATTTTATTTTTTAAAAGATTTTATTTATTTATTCAAGAGAGGCAGAGACACAGGCAGAGGGAGAAGCAGGATCCATGCAAGGAGCCTAATGTGGGACTTGATCCTTGGACTCCAGGATCACAGCCTGAGCCGAAGGCAGACGCTCAACTGCTGAGCCACCAGGCGACCCAGTAACTGGGTTTAGATGTTATCCCAAAAGACAGCAACCTTGACAATTCTCCCCCCGCCCCCCCACAAAGTCCTCTTCTAATGTAGAAAAACAATTTGATTCTAAGGTGAAGTCCACAAGCCCAACAAGATTATCTATTTACTGCTAATCTCCTTGCATTTCAGTTTGGGACGTTTCTATTGATCTATCTTCAGGCTCTCACAGTGTTGTCCAGTCTCCTATGAGCTTGTCCAAGGCTTTCTCCATTTGTTACAGTGTTTCTTATTTTTGGAATTTCTTTTGGATTCTTTCAGTTTTTGTTTCTCTGCATTCATTACCCATCTGTTGTACGTTGTCCACATTATCCATCAGATCCTTTAGCACATTAAGCAGTTATTTTATATTACTGTTTAATAATCCTCCAATCTGTGTCATAGCTCAGTCTAGTTCTGACGCTTACTTTGCCTTTCAGACTGAGTTTTTCCTTGCCTTTAGCTTTGCTGTTTTTTTTTTGTTGTTGAAAACTGACTGTGGCATATTAGGTAATGAGGATTGAGATAAATAGGGCTTTAATGTGTTTTTTTATTATGTGACTAGGAACTGGGCTGTGTTTAACATTTGCTGTAGCTGTTCATTCTAGAAGTTTTAAATTCCTCTAGTGTTTTTGTTTCCCATTGTCTTTGGATTTCCCTAAAAATTCTTGTTAGTGTGTTTCTGCAGTGTTTCCACCTGTACTCAACTGACACTACACTGAAGCACTGTTGGTGCAGTAGTAAAGTGTGGGAAGAAAAGCATTCTATAATTTTATGATTAAATCTTTTGGTGTCCTTGGGCTGTGACTTTCACAAGTGTTTCTTAACTTCCTCCTCTCTATTTGAGAGAGACAGGAAGTCTGCAGAAGGCTGTGGTCAGAGAACCATCCTTGCCTTGGGATATGGCTTTGATAAAATCTTTTCTTCTAGAATGTAGGCCTTTATTAAGGAGAAGGCTCTGGATATATTTGACAATAATTATTAATCTTATCCCCCTGCTAGAGCCACAGGAGACAAGAGATCTTTCTTGGTTTTTCATGGTGAAAACTTGCTGGAGTTTCTGGAAACAAAATCCATGCAAGTGCTGGGGCCTCCCAAGCCTGCAACCCCCAATAGCTTCACTTACCCTAGCCCTACTCAGTCTCTAGGAATTCATTAAAATTGCCATTCAAGATTTCCTCCTTTATGGTTTCAGAGGCTTCTGTTCTAGGTAAGCAGGTCTCAGATATGAGTCCTTGGATTCACCTCTCCAGATTTCAGGGCTGTTATTTGTCCTGTGACCTCAGTTCTATGATGAGTCCAAGAAAAAGCATTAGTTTTTAGTTTGTTTGGCCTCTTCTGGTAGTAAGGATGGAAGTTGATGACTTCCAAGTTTTTACATTTTGGAGCTAAAACTGGAAGTCCTCTTGGTTATTATTAATCTTTAGGCAGACATATTGCTGCATAAGATGGATTTCAAATTAGATAACACAAACTAAGCCAAGTTCTCAACACCTTTTTTTTTTTTTTTTTGGTTTGTTTTTAAGGGATCTGTCATTTTTAAAATCAATATATTTGACTAATTTTTCTGATCCGGTCCTATTTTTAAATTCTTCCATTTAAAAATGGACTTTAGGGGATCCCTGGGTGGCTCAGCGGTTTAGCGCCTGCCTTGGGCCCAGGGCCTGATCCTGAAGACCTAGGATCGAGTCCCACATCGGGCTCCCTGCATGGAGCCTGCTTCTCCCTCTGCCTGTGTCTCTGCCTCTCTCTCTCTCTCTCTCATGAATAAATAAATACAATCTTAAAAAATAAATAAAAATAAAAATGGACTTTAGCGTCTACTTGCCAGTTAAATAAATCTGATCACATCCCGCCTCCATCTATCTGCTCTCACACTGGTGCTTGCACCATGTATTCCACAGCAGAAGATCCACGTGCCCATACATTTCTTTCTTTTTTTTTTTTTCCCATACATTTCACTACCAAAGTTTACCAACAGCATCCGTTGGGGGTGGCGGTGAAGGCGGCTTCGAACACACTACCCCCAGTGCCTCCCGGTTACCAGCGAGGGGGCCGGTGACCATGCCTCCTGCCGCTCAAGATGAAGCTAGGCATCAACTCACATGGACCGTGTATTGAGGGCACAGGATGCTCTTTTTTTTTTTAATTTTATTCGTGAGAGACCCAGCGCCCCACTAAACTGCAAAGAGCTTTGGCAGGACGCGGGATCCGAACTTCCCGCGCGTCTCTTAGATCTGGAGCCGCAGCCTCCCCGCCCTCCTCCCAAAAAGCTCAGTGCCGATTGGCTCCTGCTGCGTCCAATGAGAGGCCGCGCCTGCGCCGGTGGGCCGGGCCCCGCTGAGGGCGGGGGCAGTTGCCAGGAAACGGCGTAAACAGCGGCGCTCCCAGCCGGCCCCTGCTCTGGCCGCGGGAGGTGGTGGCCGCCGGAGCCTGAGCGGGGGACTTTATCTGCCAAGATGGTGAGCCGCTGGTTTGTCCATTGATTTAATTGTAGTATTTGGAGCCAGTCTGCATCTAAAAAAGGGATTCGGAGGTGCCTATTCTGAGCAACAAGTGGGAAACTCGTCAGTTTGCTTTCAGAGGCCTCGTGGGCTATTGTTTCAGCGACGCTAGCGGTGGCTTCCGACCTTTTTCAAATGTTCCTCAGACTCTATTAGATCTGCCCGGTGAAAATCTTGCTTGCCATATTTCTGGGAATTTGGGAAAAGATTAAGAACGTTGAACGAAATAGTGGGGGAAAAAAAAGTTTGGGAGAGAACAAACGAATTAAGCGGCAGCGGTTAGGGCGGCCCGGGTGGCCCTGCGGGTTAGCGCCGCCTTCGGCCCAGGGCCTGACCCTGGGGTCACGGGATCCGGTCCCGCGTCGGGCTCCCTGCATGGGGCCTGCTTCTCCCTCTGCCTGTGTCTCTGCCCCTCTCTCTGGGTCTCTCATGAATAAATAAATAAAATCTAAAAAAAAAGCATCGGTTGACTTATTAAATCTGTATTAGGAAAACCTGACCAGCTTCTGAGAGGCACTTTCTGGCCAAGGGTAAGGGAGGCGCTGGGGGGAATGAGGAGAGGAGGCCTTCTCTGTGCTGCGGTTGAGAGCTAGGTCTGTAGAGCTCGACTGCGGGTCTTTGAATCCCAGTATGCTATTTATTTAAGTTTTCGAGGAACCTTGGGTAAAGTTGCTTTTACTTTTCATGTCTCATCTAGAAGATGGGGAGTCATAAGAGAACTTTATAGATATATCAATATATTTATCTACCACGCGTACATTTTTTTATGTTACATTTCTCTGAATTTAGGAAGGAAGCCAAACGCCCTTTATTACTGTTTCCTATTTTTGTACCTGGAGCTTACAGAGGTATACTTTTTTTTTTTTTTTTTTTTTTTTAAGATTCTATATGTTCACGAGAGGCACAGAGAGCCTGATGTACGGGACTGAATCCCAAGACCCCAGGACCACGCACTGAGTCAAACGCACAGGTTCACCCACTGAGCCACCCAGCCATCCATACAGTGGTATACTTTTAAAAATCAGATTTTGGAATACCAAACTATGTGTGCTTTTTTTTTTTTTTTTCTCCCATTATAGGCTTCTAGAAGGCGAGCCTTGAGCTTCAGTGAAAGGCATCAGAAATTAGTAGATGTAAATTACGGCAAACAATTGCATGTCCAATCACTAAGAAAGATAGAGAATACTATCAAGGACCAGGTGGTGCATCATGAAAATGATGACCGCGTGGAGCGCAAGAGATTCCTCAGATTATTACAGAACGAACAATTTGAGTTGGATATGGAAGAAGCCATTCAAAAGGTACATTGTCTTATTCATTTTGACATTTTTTTTCTTCATTTTCTCCTCGGAAGTGATAAAAACCAACTGCTGATACTGGAATTGAGTAGATAGATAATAGCAGCAAAAGTAAAGGATGCCTCATTGTAGGTCAGCCAGCCCAGTGTAGTGATAAAGAGCTGGGTTTTTGGAGTTAGACTTTTATGACCTTAAATCCTAGTATCGCTGTACCTAAGCAAGCTCTGGAACCCTCGGTAAATTGATTTTACTTTTCTGCTTCATCTCTAAAATGAAAATTATAATAGTATTCATTTTGTAGGATTGTTTTAATAAGGAGTTAATACATGCAAAGCACTTGGAATGGTGCCTGTAACAGAGTAAGACTCAGGGTTTGGTTTTGTTTTTCATAAATACGAAATCCATAATTACTAACTTCCACAGTTTTGTTCATATAAGTAAAATTTGGTTGCTTTCCATAAAATAGGAAAGAAAAAATTTAAGAGTAGCTTTTCTGAATTTACTAAGATTAAAAATATTCATTCAATAGTAGAAAATGAACACGTATATATTGGATATGAATTAAGTACTCATATATTTTTGATCTTGAAATACTGCCTTGAATTCAGGTACAGTATGTATATAACTTAAAATATGGAGATAATTTTTCTGTGGAAACTTCTAAATATTTTAAAGGATGAGGGTGGTATAAAAGGGAGACCAAAATATGAAAAAAGTGTTCTGATATTTAAGTATTTTTTGAGTTTCTGCTGTATGTTAAACATTTTGTAGGATATTGGAATGGCAAAAGCAACTTTTAAAAGTGGTATCCATCCCTTTGAATTCCAAAATCATAAGGCTTAGATATAATTTTTCAACACTGAACAATAAGATCCTAGAGATCAGATATTTTTTCCTATGCTTTTTATTATTTTTTCTTTAAAGTCCCAGATGTCATGTCACCTCTTTCCCGAATACTTCAGTATGCATCTTATAAAATATAGATATTTCCTTACATAGTAGTAGAATAATGCCACTATCTCACCTAATAGAATTAACAATAAATTCTAGGTATCATTTAATGCCATTCCATAGTCAAGTTGTTATGATTGTGTCAAAATCTGCTTTTACAGTTGGTTTGTTTCTTGGGATCCACACAAGGTTCATACAGTGTATTTGGTTGTTATGTCTGTTAGGTACCTCCTAATCTAAAATGGTACCTCCCTCATCCTTTTTTTGTTTTTTGTTTTTTAAGAGAGGGAGAGAGAGAAAGAGTGGGAGAAGGGGCTGAAGGAGAGGGTGAGAGAGAATCTAAAGCAGGCTCCATGTCTAGTGCTAGTGCAGAGCCAATGTAAGGCTGGATCTCACAACCCTGAGATCATGACCTAAGCAGAAATCAAGAGTCAGACGCTTCACTGACTGAACCACTCTCGTACCCCCATCTTTTATATTTTTAACTTCATGTTTTTAACTTGTTAAATTAGGCCAGTGTTTTATAGGATATCCCATATTCTGAATTTACCTGTTTGCTTTCTCATTGGTTCATTTAATTTGTTTTCCTAACTTTTATATTTCCTCAAAATGGAAGTTAATCCTAAAGGCATGATTTAGGTACAACTTTTTGGCAATCACTCCATAGGTGATGCTATCCTTGACATTATGTCACATCAGCAGGCACATGATGTCTGCTTGGTCCACTTTTAGATGCTAATGTTGATAAACATGTATATTCTGGTACCTCTAGTGAGGTATTCTGGTTCCTTTTTTGTAGAATTCCGGATCAACCTGTCATTTGTGGTTTCACCAATGAATCTTTCCTTTCATTAGGAGTTGCATAACACTGATTTTCTAATTTTGTTATTCTTTTCACATTTAATTAGCTGAAATTCCTTTGTAAAGAACTTTCCCACATCAACTAGGGTTATTTGGTACCCTGAAATACAGTTATTACTGGAAAGGGAGATATATACTTAGTCTTCAGAGTACAGAAATGGTGCTCTGGTCACTTCCATTGGTGTCTCTGAATGTTGTTTTCTAAAATTATCTTTAGTTTTTGACTTTTTCCTTTTTTAAAAAAATCTTTATGAACTAATGGGTCTTCAATACTTGAATTAATTGCATTTATTATCCTTTTTGATGCTCAGATTGTCCCATCTTTGGCCAATGGATGTCTTAATTGGTTCTGTGTCCTTTTGACAAGATTCCCTTAATCTGTGTGATAGCTTTCTTGCTTTCTGTCAGTACAAGATGTGCCAGGCTAGTGATGGTTAATTTTATGTGTTGACTTTGTGCCATGGGGTGCCCAGATATTTAGCCAGACATTATCCTAGGTGTTTGGGGATGATATTAACATTTAAATTGGCACACTGAGTAAAGCAGATTGCCCTAATGTGGGTGGGCCCCATCCAATTGGATGAAGGCATGAATAGAACAAAATGACTGAATAAAAGGAACTACTCTTTCTTGACTGCCTTCTAATTGGAACATCAGCTTTTTCCCTGCCTTCACACTTGAACTGAAATATCAGCTGATTTTGAGTCTCAAGTTTGTCAGCCTTCAGACAGGAAATACACCATTGGTCCTCTTCTTTCTCAGGCCTCCGTGCTTATACTGGAACTAAACCATTGGATCTCCTGGGTCTCTGGCTTTCTGACTCACCCGTAAGATTGTGGGACTCACTTGAGCTGATGCATTATCCCATTTGTTCTTTTTCTCTGGCTAATACAAGGCTCATTTCTTAAAATTCTTGCTTCACACCTAGTGTCAGCCATTGTACCAAAAGCCATATTATCATCTAGTGGAGATAATATTTAGAGACAATTTTTGAGATAAATTTAGATTTATAATACAGTTGCAAAAAATAGTATAGAGGATTCCTGTATACCCTTCACCTGATTTCTCTTTATGTTAACATCTTACATAATCATAGAACAATTATCAAAACAAAGAAAACAGCCTTGATACAACATGTTAACTATAGGGTTTATTCAGATCTTATCAGTTTTTTCCATTAACATCTGTTTTTTGTTCCAGGAATACAAACGGCCTATAATTGTCATGTTTCCTTAGTTTCTAATCTGTAAGAGTTTTTCACTTTTTCCTGTACTTCATGACCTTGACAATTTTAAAGACTACAGTTCATTTATTATATTAGTTTTCAGTTGCTGTCTAACAAATTATCACAAATCTAGTGGGTAAAAACATTTATTACCTCACCGTTTCTGTAGGTCAGAAATCCAGACATGTTATGTAGCTGGATTGACCGTTTCACCTCACAAGGCTGAAATCCATTCTCATCTGAATCTTGGGGTCCTCCTCTAAGCTCATTTAAGTTGGCAGAATTCATGTTCTCATAGTTTATAAGACTGAGGCCCACATTTCCCAAAGATTGTTGACATTTCCTGCCATGTGATTTTTTTCCACAAAATGGCAGTCTGCCTTTGGTTTTCTGGTTTTCTTCTTGGTATTGACTTTTAGTTTATATCATTGTGGTTAGAAAAGGTGCTTGATATACCAATCTTCAGTTTATTGTGGTGTTTTTTGTTTTGTTTTGTTTTGTTTTTTTGTGGGCTAATGTGATCTATTCTGGAAAATGTTCTATGTGTGCTTGAGAAGAATGTGTATTCTGCTGCTTTTGGATGAAATGTTCTGTATATGTCTGTTAGAGTCACCTGGTCTAAGGTGTTGTGTAAAGCTGATGTTTCCTTATTGACGTTCTTATTTCTGTCAGATGATTTAAGTAGGGTGTAAAAGCCTCTACCATTATCATATTGCTGTCGATTTCCACCTTTCAGTGTGTTAATATTTGCTTTATATATCTTGGTGCTCCTATATTGGGTACATATATATTTATAGATTTTATATCTTCTTGCTTGATTGACCCCTTTATCATTATGTAATGCCCTTCTTTGTCTTTTATTATAGTCTTTGTTTTAAAGCTTTTTTTGTATGATATGAATATAGCTACCCTAGCCTTCTTTTCTTTTCCATGGATATTGTTTCCCTTCTAGGTTTATTGTCTTTCTTTAGTGTTGTGTTTAGAGTCCTTTCCCACTTTCTTTTACTTACTGTAAATTTTTGCTTTGTGTTACCATGAGGTAATTATGTATATAGCATATATTACATCTTATGTATGGAACAGTCTATTTTAGGTTGATACCAAATTAAACTTGAACTCATTCCAAAACTCTACATTTTTACCACGACCTTACATTTTATATTTTTGATGTCACATTTAACCTCTTACTTTAGTATCCCTTAATGTAGTTTTAGTTTATTTTATAATTTTTGTCTTTTCATGCTAGCTTTGTAAGTTGATTTATCTACCTTCACTACATATTTACCTTTTCCAGAGAAATTTTTACTTTCATATGTTTTCTTGTTAATTAGTGCCATTTCTTTTCAGCTTAAAAGGTCCCTTTAACATTTCTTGAAAAATCAGTTCAGTGGTGATGAACTCCTTTAGTTTGTGCTTATCTGAAAAACTCGGTATCTCCTATTCTGAGTGTTAACTTGCCAGGTACAGTATTCTTGGTTGTAAGTTTTGTCCTTTCAGCACTTTGAATAGGTCATGTCACTCCCTTCGGGCCTGAGCAGTTTTTGCTGAAAAATCTGCTGATAGCCTTGCAGGGTTTTTTGGGGGGGTAGGGCATGGGGTGGGTATGCAACAAAAGCTTGTACTGCTTTTAAGATTTTCTCTTTAAAATGGGAAATATCAGTGAGGGTGACAGAACATGAGAGACACCTAACTCTGGGAAACAAACAAGGGGTGGTGGAAAGGGAGGTGGGCAGGGTGTTGGGGTGACTGGGTGATGGGCACTGAGGAGGGCACTTGACGGGATGAGCACTGGGTGTTATGCTATATGTTGACAAATTGAACTCCAATAAAAAATATATACAAAAAAAAGATTTTCTCTTTAACTTTTGACATTTCAATTATGATGTATCTTGGTTTGGATCTCTTTGGTTCATTTTATTTGGAACTTTCTGGGCTTTCTGGACCTGGATATGTTTCCTTCTCCACGTTAGGTAAGTTTTCAGCCATTGTCTCTTCAAATTAGTTTTCTGCCCGTTTTCTCTTCCATCTCCTTTGGGAACCCTATAATGCAAATACTGTTTCACTTGATGTTGTCCCATAGATACTTTATCTTCATTTTTTTCGAATTCCTTTTTATTATTTTTTTCCGGCTCTGCTTGGGTGAGTCCAGTGCCCTGCTTTCCAGCTCTCTGATCCATCCTTCTGTTTTATCCAGTCTGCTGTAGAATCAATCCCCCAGTGTAATTTTCAGTTCAGTTATTATATTCTTCAGGTCTGATTTCTGTTTTGTACTTTCTTATATTTTATATCTCTTTGTTAAAGTTCCCACTGTGTCCTGAGTTCAGTGAGCATCTTTTATGTCTATTACTTTGAATTCTTTTTTCGGTAGATTATTTATCTCTGTATCATTAAGGTATTTTTATGATATTCTGTCTTATTCTCTCATCTGGAACATAGTTCTCTGTTTCTTCATATTGTTTGGCTGTTGCCCTGAATTAGGCAAAACAGCTACTCCTTTCAGTCTAGAAGAAGTGGCCTTGGAGAGGTGATGAAACTTCTCATTCACCATTGATTAGTTCTTGGTCGTCTCTTGAACCTTTGTCTAAACAGTCTGATTTATTCTATATATGTTTCTGTTGCTGAGGGTGTGCCAAGACCTGTCAGTTCCAAGGGGAGGAATCTTACTCACCTAAATTCAGGCTGAACGGAAGGTTAATCGATTGTAACAAATATACCACTTGGTGGGGGATATTGATAATGAGGTAGAGCAGTGCATGTGTGTGGGCAGTGGGAACTCTGTTATTTCTGCTCAGTTTTGCTGTGAACCCAAAACTGCTGTAAAAAATAGTCTGTTAAAAAAAAAGTCTTGAAACTAGATGGTGATGGTTGTTGCATAACACTGTGAATGTACTAAAAATTCAGTGAATTGTGAAGGGTGAATTGTGAAGTTGTGAATTGTGAAGGGTGAATTTTATGCTATGTGAATTAAAGCTCAATTTTAAAATAAATAACGTGTTCCAAGAACATTATATACATGGGATCAAACAGTATGTAATCTTCTGGGATTGGATTGTTTCACTCAGCTCAATTCCTAGAAAGTAATCCAGGTTGTTGCTAGTGTCAGTACTTCATTCCCTTTAGCCACTGAGTAGTATTCCATGGTATGGATGTAGCACAATTTATCTGCCTATTCACCCATTGAAGTATGTCTGTTTATTTCCAGTATTGGCTATCTTGAATAAATCTCCTGTAAACATTTGGGTATAGGTTTTTAAATAAACGTAAGTTTTCATTTCTCTGGGCTAAATGCATTAAGAGGGCTGTAATTGAGTCATATAGTAATTACATGTTAGCTTTATAACAAGCTACTGTTTTCCAGAGTGGCTCTGCCATTTTACATTCCCACCTAGCAATATGTGAGTAATGCAAGTTTCTCACCAACATTTGCTTTTGCCACTATTTTTTATTTAAGCCATCCTAATAGGTTTGTAGTGATCATTGTAATTTTAATTTGCATTTCCTGATGGCTAATGTTATTGAACATCTTCTCATGTGCTTATTCTTTCCAAATACAGAAGTTAGTCAAGCCTCTAGATAGTTCTACCATTTTATAGCAGATACAAAAGAGAAACAAGTTGAATGCTATCCTGGGGAAACAGTCAAATTCAGAACGTGGGACATTCTGTGGGCCACATATTCTAATTTCTACAACAAATCAGTGGCTTGGGGAAAAAAAGTATATATATGGGATAACTGTTACAGAATGAAAGAGACTTAAGAGAAATAATAACTAAATGCAACATATGGACCTTATTTGGATTTTGATTGAAAAAGCAAACAAAAAGTATCTTTGAGACAATTGGGAAAGCCTGAGAATGGACAAGGTATTATTCCTTACTAAGGAATTACTCTTATTTAGACATGCTAATGGCATGGTTGTTACATAAGATGAAATTCTTATCAGTTAGGGATTAATACTGAATTATTTATATAGTAATGACATATCTAGGATATATTTTAAAATAGTCTAGCAAAAAAAGAACAAAGAAAAAAATGAAATTGGAGTGGAAGAATAGAGAAAGAAGATTGGTAAAATATTGATAGTTATTGAAAGTGATGACTGCCTGAAGGTATACTTTAATCTTCTTCTTACTATTGATGATGTTTGAAATTTTCCATGGTAATATATCAGGAAAGTACTTATTGATATAGTATTTTGTATTTAAAAATAAAATACAAGTGTTTGTTGCTCTCAAGCCTTGATGAAAGAAAAATCTGATTCTAGAGGACAAATAACTAAAGTTACTTCTTAAAAAAAATTCAGGCAGAAGAAAACAAAAGATTGAGGGAACTCCAGCTTGAACAAGAAGAGAAGTTGGCTATGGAATTGGCAAAACTAAAACATGAAAGTCTAAAGGATGAAAAGATGAGGCAACAAGTAAGAGAAAACAGGTATCTTGGTTTTTATAAGTTTCACTTACTTTGTCTTTGCTTTTATGTAATGCTTAGCACCTAAGAGTGAAATTTACTTCTTTCTATCATTGCACTTAGTTAATATTTTGTCTGGAAACATTTATTGCTTTAAATGCTATATTTATTCATTTGAGAAAAGAAGTTATATTCAAAGAAGTAAAGTGTTTAAGGTGAAAATAAATAGCAATTTTTTCTCTTTCCTCTAAACATAGTTTTTTTAAATGACCTAAAAAAAAAAAAAAAGAAGACTCATGAGGGGCACCTGTGTGGCTCAGTCGTCTTAAGTGTCTGACTTTGGCTCAGGTCATGATCTGAGTCTCTGAGACCTGGGATTGAGCCGTGTGTTGGGCTCCCTGCTCATCGGGGAGTCTGTTTATCCCTCTGTTCCCCTCCTCCACGCTTGTGTGCTTTCTTTCAAATAAGTAAATAAATAAAATCTTTAGAAAAAATAGACTCATGAATCCTACTCTGAAGTAAGACCTTAGGTAATACATAATTAAATTTTCTACCCGGACATAAATTTCTTACAGCATTTCTGGAAAGTGGCTGGTCAGCTATAGCTCTAGCTCTCTAGTGATTGGGATAGGAACTTCTTTTTTCATTTAGTCCTAACTTTGAATAATCTTTTTTTTCCCTATTGTTTCATAATTAATTTCCCTATGACTTTCATGCATTTATCTCACTTCTGGTATCTGATGAAAAACATATTTAGTTCTTATTTAGGATATCTGTTCATATTTCTGAATCCCCTAGATGTTTTCTTCTGTAAGTTACATATCCTTCATTTGTTGCCTATATAATAAGGTTTCAAGCTTCTTCACCATCCTGGTTTTCTTCTGTAGATGTAATTTACATAATTATTGTTCCTTAATAAAATAATGGCTTCATAATTATGTATAATGCTCCAGGGTACTGCTTATTATCCCTAGTAGTGGGACTGTTAACCACATTGTTCTAAAATATGTTTCTTAAAAAAAATATATATATGTTTCTTCATGTTACCGAAGATGGATTTGCTTTTTAGGAACAGCCATGTCACACTGTTGATTAAAACTTAGGGCTCACTAAATGCCCATCCTATAGTTATATAGTTGAATATAGTAGCAATTTACTTTGATAGTTGATACATATTATCTTAACTGAGCCAGACTTCTGTAGGATATTATATGACCCCTGGGTTAGCTTCAAGGATTTTGAGCTTCATTAAATTATGTTTGACAAATGTACCCATTGTATTTTTCTGGGTCTACAACTTTTACCAAATTCTTTAAGAGATTACTAATGCCTAAAGATTTAAAATTGCCACTAATGTCTTCATATTGTTCTAGTTGCAAACTGTCTTTTTGAATATTAATTCTCCGATCATTGTTAGCTATCCCTCATGGGTTTATGTTATCTGAAGATGAAATAAATATTTCATCATGTATTTGTCTAATTCACTGATCTAAAAATTAAATAGACAAGGTGATTCAAATAAATGCTGTCTCTGAGAACAGAGTATCTGGAAAAAGTATAAAAGTGAGATCTGGAAGAGGAAGGAAACCAGAATGGTGAGTTGGCATTGGTAGCTACATTTCTCCTGGAGGTTCTGCTGATTCTAAAAGTATGGCTGAGAATTAAGAACTGAAGCAGAGCTTAGCCAATAAGTGAATCGCAAGGTGTTCAACATCATTTTACAAGTCTTATGCTCAAGATTTGGTTATTTTAGTGTCTGCTTTACTTCACTAATACACAGTTCAATTTGATTTTATTAGATAGAAACAGATGAAGAAATAATGTGGAATATATCCAGAATACAGCACAGAGAGACAAAAGGGTAGAAAAATAAGAAAGAAAACTTATAAGAGATAATGGCCATGATGAAAGGTTCAAACAGATGTATAACTTTAGTTCTGGTAATAGAAATAAAAGAGGATGATGCAGAAGCAGTATTTGAAGAGATAACTGTCAAGAATTTCCAAAAATGGTAAAAAATATAAAGCCACAGGTTAAAACACAACACATGATGAAAACTATGCCTATACTTATCCTAGTCAAAGTTTTGAAATCCAGCAATAAAGAAAACCATGAAAATCACAAAAGCAGCCCCACAAAAAACTTACCTTCAAAGAGCAGCAATAAGAAGTAGGACTAGATTTTGAAAGCCAGTAGTGAAAATTAGAAGACCGTGGATTTAAAGGGCTGAAAGAAAATAATGGCCCATCTAGAATTCTATACTTTGTGAAAATGTTCTTCAAACTTAAGGCAAAAATCATTCAGTTGGGTACGTTTTCTTTTCTTTCTTTCTTTCTTTTTTTTTTTTAAAGATTTTATTTACTTATTTATTCATGAGAGAGAGAGAGAGAAGCAGGCTCCATGCAGGGATCCTGATGTGGGACTCGATCCCTGGTCTCCCGGATCACATCCTGGGCTGAAGGCGGCGCTAAACCGCTGAGCCACCAGGCCTGTCCTAGTTGGGTTCGTTTTCAAATAGAGTATGCTGCTTTTCATCAGTGTCAAAACTAGTAATTCCACCCCTAAATAGATACCCACAAAGATTGGAAACTGAACCTTAATCAGATATTTGTACACTAATGTTTAATGCAGCATTATTCATTATTCACAATAACCAGAAAGTGGAAACAATCCAATGTCCATCAACAGATGAGTAGATAAACTCTGGTTTATATATGCAGTAGAATAACATTCAGTTATGAAAAGGAATGTAGTTCTGATACATGCTACAATATGGCTGAACCTTGAGAGGAATATGTTAAGTGAAATAAGCCAGACACAAGAGGATCAATACTGTATAATTCCACTTATGTGAAATAACTAGTACAGGTAAATTTATAGAGACAAAAAGTAGTCAGAGGTTACCAGGGGCTAGGGAAAGGGAGGGATGGGGAGTTAAACAAGCTTAAACAAGTACACTGTTTCTGTTTAGAGTGATGCAAAATTTTTGGAAATAATGGTAGATGGTTGTAGAACATTGTGAATGTAATCAACACCACAAAACTGTGCACTTAAGATAGTTAAAAATGGCAAATTTTTGTTTTATTGTATTTTACCACAATAAAAATATTATAGAACTAAAAAACCCCAAACATGGGGTTTAGCTAGAGCTTTTATTCAAGAGTAATTCATAATCAGAATAACTATTAGAAATGAAGGTTCCAGCTGGAATTATTAGAAAATGATCAGCAAATTTCAATCTGGAATGATTACAAAGAGGATGTAGAAGAACAATAAGAGCAGAAACAAATACATTAGAATATAAGCATAAAGTAGAATCAAAGCCAAAAATTGTGCCTTTATTTTTTATTTTTATTTTTTTCTATAAAATTGTGCCTTTAAAGAAGCTAATAAAATTGATAAAATTGATAAATGTAAAAGAATGCACAAATAACCAATTTTAGGAATGGATGATAGCATATCACTATAGATCATACAAATATTTGCTAGATCATAAGATATTGTGAACAATTTGATAGAAATAAATTTGAAAATTTAGATAAATTCATAAAAAATTTACCAAACTGATGGGCACAAGTAGAAACAGAAATGTAAGTGTTTCTATAACTTTTAAAGATATCTGTAATTAACTTTGTTCACAAACCTACATGGCTAGGCGTTTGGTGAATTTTACCAAACATTCAAATAATAGCACAGTCTTGTATAGTTTTGCAGAGTGAGACAAGAGGGAACACTTCCCGATCAGTACCTTAATAGGATTAAAAAAAAAAATGTAGATGAGTTTTTCTCTCGAATTTAGCTACTGTAATCTGAAATTAATCAATATCAAATCCAGTGGCATGTGAGAAAGATATATCTGACTATTTTAACTTATTCTAGGAATACAAAGTGACTTAGCTAGAAAATCAATAAGTGTAATTCATTCCATTAATAAAATATAATGAAAAATTGTATGAGCAGAAAAAGCCAATTGATTTAAATCAGCATTACTCTAAGATTAGAAAGGATTAGCAAATTAGGGATAAAATGGACTTTATAGTAACATCATACTTAATGGCAAACATTAAACACTTTACCTCTACTAGAAAGACAGGGATGCTTGCTATAATACCTTCTATTAACCATTGTATTGGACATACTAGCCAGTGCAATAAGTCAAGAAAAGTAAATGAAAGGTGTTAGGATTGGCAGTATAGAAATAAAACTTTCATTATTCCCAGATGATATGATTGTGTATGTAGAAAATCAAAAAGAGGGATCCCTGGGTGGCGCAGCGGTTTGGCGCCTGCCTTTGGCCCAGGGCACGATCCTAGAGATCCGGGATCGAATCCCACATTGGGCTCCCAGTGCATGGAGCCTGCTTCTCCCTCTGCCTGTGTCTCTGCGCCTCTCTCTCTCTGTGACTATCATAAATAAAAAAAAAAAAAAAAGAAAGAAAATCAAAAAGAATCTATGTATGAATTATAAGTTCAGCAGTGTTGTTGGATGTGAAGTCAATATACAATATTAGGTGTTTTCTGTGAATTAGCAACAATTAGAGAATGAAATTTTAAGAATAATTTGTATAAGAGCATAAATTTTTTTAAAAAGAGCATAAAAAATAAATACCTAATGAAATAGATATAAAACCTCAACACTGAAAGAAAACAAAAATAAACCATTACCAATAGAGTTTTTAAAAACCTAATTGGAAGGATATGCCATGTTTATTGAAGACCCAGTATTGTAAACATACCAATATTCTCCAAGTTGAGAATAATCAATATTCTCAGTATAATAATAATTATTATAACAATTACTTTCAGTATAATCCTAATCAGAATCTCTGCCAGTATTGTTTATTGTGACATTTGACAAGCTGATTCTAAAATGTATATGGAAATGCAAAGTACCAAGAATGGCTAAGATGATCTTTAAGAAGCCCAAAATTGGTGATTTATTCTCTAGGATATGAAAAATTATTATAAAGCTACAATAATTTAGATAGTGTGGTTTTAGCACAGCATAAACAAATGGATCGATGGGATAGAATGGAGCAGATCTTCTCAACCAGAAAATTTAAACCCTAATGGTCCAAGGTATCCTTTATCTGTAATGAATTAATTAACCTCCTGTGGATCTAAAACAATACCAACTATATACCATCTATGAGAAAATTAAAATGTAGCTACTCAGTCTTCTGCAGGATTTAATTCCCTTATGGGACCCCAGTTGAGGAAGGGTGGAATATATTCAAAAACAGATCTATGCATAGATGTACACTTAAACCTTGTGACACTGCAGAACATTGTCACTGCCCTGGTACTGCACAGCATTCAGAAATGGACATTTTTATAAAATAGTACTGGATCAATTCAATAGCCATATATACAAAAATGAACTTGATTTTTACCTCACGGTACACACAGATATCAATTCTTGAATGATTATAGTCTAAAAGTCAGTGGCAAAACAAAGTTTTGAGAGACTAATAAAAGAAAATACCTTTATGTCTGTGCAGTAGGCAACATTTCTTAAAACATGACACAGAAGTCATTGACAATGAAGAAAAAGATTGATGAATTAGAATACTTCTCTTCATCTAAAGAAACCACTGTGAGAGTAAGTATAGAATGGAATGAAATATTTGCAATTTATATAAGCAACAAGAGACTTGTGTTAAGAATATATAAAGAACTTTTATGCGACAATAAGAAGTAGACAATTTAGTCTAAAACAGGGCAAAAATTGAACAAAAACTTCAAAGAAGATACAGAAATGGCTCAAACATGAAAGGTCTGTTTCATTTTAATAATAGGGAAACAAATTAAAACCCCAATGATATATTACACACTCACAAGAGTGATAAAACAAAAAAGAATGATGAGACTGGAAAGTGTGGCTGGGATGTATAGCATAGTGCTTAAGCACTATGAGTGTAGATCTGTACAAAGCATTGGAAAGCTGGCATTTTCTACTACATTTGAACACAGCCTTACCCTGTGACTCAGATTTCACTCCCCAGGTATATATCCAACAGAAATGTGAGTGTATTTTTTCTTCAAGTGAAGGTCATTTATTTGCATGTTAGTTTTTTAAATTTGATGCACTTTGTTTTGGAGAGGTAATATAAATTGTGATTGGGTTCATACATTGGTTTACAAATATTAATACCTAACTCCAACAAAAACCCTTGTAAATATACAAGGGCCCTCTTAGAGTTAAATATATAGAGTAACCTGGAAACTTAATCCTCATTTATATTATTATTTTTATGAAAGAAAGCAATCTTTTTTTTTAAAGGATTTCATTTATTCATGAGAGACACACAGAGAGAGGCAGAGACATAGGCAGGGGGAGAAGCAGGCTTCCCTGCAGAGAGCCTGATGTGGGACTCAATCCCAGGACCCTGGGATCACGACCTGAGCTGAAGGCAGATGCTCAACCAATGAGCTATCCAGGTGCTCCGAAAGAAAGCAGTATGGTGTCATACATACTGACACCTACAATAGTAAGGGCAAGAAGAACACATCACAACACCAATACCTCTCTCTTCCCTTAGTCATGATGACTGTGTCTTTGAAGGTATAGGGTACTTGTAAGTTGTTGGGTGAGTGCCTGTGTTCTAGTAAGAATTAAGGTGTGTTGGGGGCACCTGGGTGGCACAGTCAGTTAAGCTTCCAACTCTTGGTTTCAGCTCAGGCCACGATCTCAGGATCATGAGATAGAGCCCTGCCTCAGGCTCAGGCTCAGCAGAGTCAGCTTCAGACTCTCTCTTCCTCTCCCTCTGCTACTCCCCACCTCTCTAAAATAAATGAATCTTTTTTTTTTTTAAGATTTATTTATTTATTTATGAGAGAGAGAGAGAGAGAGAGAGAGAGGCAGAGACACAGGAGGAGGGAGAAGCAGGTTCCATGCTGGGAGCCTGATGTAGGACTCGATCCCGGGACTCCAGGATCGTGCCCTGGGCCAAAGGCAGGCGCTAAACCACTGAGCCACCCAGGGATCCCCTGAATCTTTTTTTTTTTTTTAAGATTTTATTTATTTATTCATAGAGACAGAGAGAGAGAGAGGCAGAGGGAAAAGCAGGCTCCATGCAGGGAGCCTGATGTGGGACTCGATCCCGGGTCTCCAGGATCACACCCCAGGCTGCAGGTGGCGCCAAACCGCTGCGCCACTGGGGCTGCCCCACTGGGGCTGCCCCTGAATCTTTTTTTTTAATGAATTAAGATGTGCATCTAAGTAACATCTAAAGACCCTTCCAGCTCAGAATTCTTATATTCAGAATTATGTCTGGCACATTAAAATGAAAAGTTGTGTATAGCATATTGTTTTCCACTATAGTTAGGGAAAGGGTAGATTCAAAAGTAGCTCAGAGATTTTCTGGGGCAGTCTTCATTTTTAACAGATCAGTAAACAAGCCCAGTTACCTATGAAGGATAACTTATATTTTTTATAGTTACTGGAGTTACACTCCATCATCATCATCATCAAAAAATAGTTACCATTTATAGAGTGTTTACTGTGTTACAGGTACTTTTCTAAGCTTTTTAAATACATCAACTAATTCCCATAGCTACCCCTTCTACAGATAACAAAACTGAGGTACAAAATTTAAGTAATTTGCCCTAAACCGTTCCACTATCATTCTTTTTAGCTCGATAGCATTAGTAGTAGCTAGACAGAAATTTTAACTAGTATTGATAAAGCATCTTCTCTCAGTCACACAGTGGCAAAAAAAAGATTTTATAGTGATGATTATTGAAAATAAAAGAGTTGTTTTGTCTGGAGAATTAATTACAATGTCTCATTTCATATGCATTCTGATTTTTCTTTGGGTGAAGGGAGGAAAGGATATTGTTTTCAAGGTATTTAATAATATAAATATCTTTTACACATTTAGAAAAGTTTTTTATTTTAAATACAGACTTTTAAAATAGTAAAAGAAATATGGTCCTCAATTTTAAATTTCTGTCTTTTTTTTTTAAACAGTATTGAGCTCAGAGAATTGGAGAAGAAATTAAAAGCAGCTTATATGAATAAAGAAAGGGCAGCTCAGATTGCAGAGAAGGATGCCATTAAATACGAGCAAATGGTAATCATGTTTCTGTCATTATGTTTTCTATATTTTTACTTACCTTCATTTAGAAAACCAAAAATAGACCAAGTTTTTCAAAATTGTTGCATACTATAAAGAATTTACACTGCTAGTTTTCTTAAATACTTTTTAATTCTCAGATACTTAAGGTACAGGAACTCCTATATTATTTAATAGTGAGCCTTGTCTAATTTCATGTTAGAGTCTTTCAGAGCCACAAAGAATGAGGTTGCTGTTTAGAATGAATAGCTATACTCAGTAAGTCTGAGCATTTCTTGTGTTCTCTGATTATTCTTTGACAAATCAATGTAATAACATTTTGTACTTGTAAATGTTTTAAAAATTAAAGTGTTTTATACTTTTAGGTGGGAAAACTTTCCTGTTTTATAAGTAGCTATCTCTTCTTCTATTTCTCTCTATTTTTATCCCCTTTTCTAACTTCTAATATACTGCCAAGTTCAGGGCAAGAATTACTCTTGAGCAAAGGAGTTCCAGACACACTCACCAGTGGTGTTATATGGTAAATGTAGAATAGGGTTTATTGGGTTAACACTTAGAAGCAGGGTGACACCATCACGTGGGCTTTCATGGTCCCACAGAAAGGCTAGATGTAGATGAAAAGGTCTGATTGCAATATTACATGGTCTTGTAAGTTCTCTTCTCATAGTTCTCTATTATTATGTAGAACATTTTGGTGGTAGCATTTCCTCTCTCCTAGATCCCTTTCAAAGATGTTGTACAGCTATTAAAGAGAGGAGGCAGAGGTTAATATTCTGACTTTTAAAGTTGGCCTGAATATATTATACGTTAAAAATAAAAAAGCAAGCTGCAAACAAATCAAGTTGGAGAGTAATACATATCACAAACCATTTTTATTTTTTAAAACCTGTATCTGTATATCAACCTATGTGTATATATCAACACACACATATGTTCACACACACACACAATTAGAGGAGTAATATCAAAATACTTAACCAGTGCAGTGCAATATGGGCATCTACTATGACGAGATGCTGAGATGCTGGCCATAGTGATGTGTCTGTGCATGTGTGTTAGTATGAGGGTCATACAGCATGCTGGTGACTGAGATCACCTTTGGTGTGGCAGGTTACAGGAGAGCACAGGAGATTTGGTTTCCAGAGCCATGTAGTTCTTTTCTACCTTTGCAGAGATAAAGTAGAACATAAACAGTATACTTTTTGACTAGTAGCTTATAGTTTTATCCTGATAATTGAGGTTTCTCAAAGCAGTTGTACATTTTAATCTGATTCCTGAAAGAATTGCCGCTATTTTCTAAATAAAATTGGTCCACAAAAATTAAACTTAAATAGTCCTGGGACTTCACTAGGTGTTGAGATATCTAGGTACCAGTTTGGGCTCTGTCTCTCTGAGCTAGCCTTATCTGTGAAATGAGAATGTTGTATTTCTATAAGTGTATGGCAATGTGAAAACAAAAACATAAATATTTTTGTCATTTCACATTTTTTAAAAGAACCTAATACAGCATGTGGTAAGAAAATAGAAGCAGAGAAAGAGTTGGTCAAGTTATATTAATAGTGTATATGGTAAAGGCATCAATTAGATCAGGAATGGCATTCAGCATTCATATTTTAATCTGTTTCTTCTTGCCTATTTGACGCCATTAACCATTCTAGCATTTAGATTGTGCCATCATAATGGCAAAGAGTAATAAAAATGGCCTCAATATATTTAATTGACAAATTATTTTTCTAAGTGATTTCAAAATGCTCAAAACAAATAAGAGGTTTAACCTAATTAAGAAGCAAGATTTCTCTAACTCAGAGGGAATGGTCTTGAATGAATGAATTAAAAGCTACAAAAAACAGGCACAGTGGTATATATGACTCTTTAAAGATTATAAAGGACATTTAATAAATGAGAAATGAGAGACTTCAAAGGCCAATGGCAAGAAAGTTTAGACTGGGAGAAACATTAAGAGTGGTTCAGAGCTGTTTAATAGTAGACCTGTCTCAAAAAGAGTACCATCCTTGATGTAAATGGTAGCTGATACACAATGGAGCTAAAAATTGCCTCTATCAACTTTTAAATAAGAGAAAAAGATAACTATTGCTTTTTAAGCACAGTGTTAATAAAGTCTTTCTAATTTTATTTGCTGTTTTTCAAATGTGGAGTTATCAGTTATCCTGTATTTCCTTCAGACCTACTTGAAGGACTGGGAAGGCCTCTTTAGGGTTTGACTCATCATTTAAACCCTTCAGGTGACAGTAACTTTCCTTAGCTTTTAACCTTGACGGATGAAAATATTTTATGCAATAGGCTTTATAATGTTCCATTTTGTCTGTTTTGAAATATTCTATGATACTGTGCTCATTTCAAATGTAATTACCAATATGGCTGGGTTTAGATCTATCATTTTTCTACTGCTTCATCTGAAAATGATATTCTTTTGAATATTTGAAAATGGAAAGATGAATTTTATCCTAATAACAGAAGCGTGATGCTGAAATAGCCAAAACCATGATGGAGGAACACGAGAGAGTAATAAAGGAAGAGAGTGCTGCGGAGGACAAACGAAATAAAGTAAAAGCACAGTATTATCTGGACTTAGAGAAACAACTTGAAGAACAAGAGAAGAAAAAGCAGGAAGCGTATGAGCAGTTATTAAAAGAGAAACTCATGATTGATGAAATTGTTAGGAAAATCTATGAAGAAGATCAATTGTAAGTTTATCCCAGCTTCTTTATATGCCTAAACATTGAGATTTGATTTATCTTAGGCTTGTTGTGAAGATGTAAAGCAACTAAACAGTGCCTAATACATAGTAAGTCCTCAGTAAATGTTACAGTTACATGAACTGAGATCAACTCCTGTTTATCTTCGTAAGCATGATAATTATAACAAATGCTTACTAAGTAACAATGATTAAACCTTTGTTTTTCTTAAATATGCTCGTATCATGTCAGAGGACTTCTGATCATTTCTTTGCTAGACAGCTGAGTGTAATGTAAACAGGTTGTTGGCCTTTCTAAAGCGAGATGCATAAAACTCCACTAATAGGTTAGAGAAAAGTTAGAAGTAGTATTTTACTTACAAGATTCATACCTGTCATATTGGGTGGCACATAGTATATACTCAAAATGTTTGTGATATGAATGAATGAATAAACTATAAGTAGAAAAGCTGTGAAGTGCGATTTCCATCAGGTCATGACCTAAGGGTTATGAGATCAAGCCCCATGTCAGGTTCCGTGCTCAGTGGGGAGTCTGCTTGAGATTCTCCTCCCTCTCTCCCTCCCCCTGCTTGTACTCTCTCATTCTCTTTCTCTCTCTCAAATAAATAAGAAAAGTTGGTTTTCCCATATTATTGTCAATTGAAGGAAATGATACATTTTTCAATATTATTTGTTACTTTAAAACTGCACTATTATTGCTTTTTAGGGAAAGACAACAAAAGTTAGAAAAAATGAATGTAACTCGAAGGTATATAGAAGAATTTCAGAAAGAGCAGGCTCTGTGGAGAAAGAAGAAGCGTGAGGAGATGGAAGAAGAAAACAGAAAAATCATAGAATTTGCCAATATGCAGCAACAAAGAGAAGAAGATCGGATGGCAAAAGTTCAAGAAAATGAGGAAAAAAGGCTACAGCTTCAGAATATGGTATTAAAATAATTAGTTCTTTAACATTGGAGAAATTCTGAAATACTTATTAATAGAATTTGCTTCTCATTAATGTTTGTGTGTTTCTGTAAAAATTTATTAGCTGACTCAGAAATTGGAAGAAATGCTGCGGCAACGTGAAGATTTGGAACAAGTGCGACAAGAATTATACCAGGAAGAACAAGCTGAAATGCATAAGATGAAACTAAAAGTAAGTTTTGGATATGGAAAGGATTATTAACATAGAGAAGATTATCATTTTCAGATGAAGCAGTAGAAAAATGATAGATCTAAACCCAGCCATATTGGTAATTACATTATGTGTAAATAACATAAACATTACAATTAAAAAATTTCAGGCTGGATAAAAAAGCTAGACTTGGGCAGCAGTTCACAAACTGCATAAAAAGTGTGATTCAATTGTGTTATCTATAAGAAACACAATTTAAGTATGAAGACGTATAGTTTAAAAACAAAAGGATGGAGAGAGATATACTAAACACTAATCAAAAGCAAGTTAGGGTGAAATCAACATGCTAATAAGGTAAATTCATGTAGAGAATATAACAGCCCTAAAGGTGGATGAATCTAAACAAAGATTAAAATGCATGAGGTAAAACTGAAAGGAGAAAAAGACAAATCCATAATTATAGTTGAAGATTACAGTTTTCCTTCTCATTAGTGTATAGAATAGTCAGAAAACCACAGGATATAGTGTTGAAGAATATAAAAAAACTTCATCTCAAGATGACTTGCCAATTTCTAATTTGGTTGTACATTTATTGTAGAGTTTTGATAGTTCTTTATGTATTCTAGATGCTAGTCCTTTGTCAGATGTGTAGGTTTACAGATATTTTCTCTTAATCTGTCTGTAGCTCATCTTTTTGTCTTCTTAACAGGGTTTCTCTCAAGCAAGTGTTGTCAGTTTCTATGAGGTCCAACTTACCAATTTCAATTTTTATAGATCGTAATTTGACATCAATTCTAAGAAGTTTTTGCCTAGATCCTGAAGAATCTTTTTTTTCCTAAAATTTTTTTTACTTTTATATCTGTGATCCATTTTCAGTTAATATTTTATATAGGGTATAAAAAGAAACTAAGGTCAAGATTTTTGCTTTTAGATGTTCAGTTGTACCATATCATTTGTTGGAAAGATTTTCTATCCTACATCAAATTGCTTTTACAATTTACTAAAACACAGTTGAGTATATTTGTATGGGTATGGGTCTGTTCCTGGATCTCTGTTTTGTTCCATTGATCTATGTGTTTATTCCTTCACCAATACAACACAGTTTTGATTACTGTAGCTATATAATAATTCTTCATATTTGCTTTAGCCTTTCTATATATATTTGTTGTTATATATTTCTATATATATTTGTTCTATATATATCTGTTAATTGTAGTTTGTTTTGTAGATAGATGCTCTTTATTAAGTGGAAGATGTTCTCTTTTCCTGTTTTTGAAGGTTTTTATCATGAAGGGATGTTAAATTTTGTCAAATGCTTTTTCTGCATTTATAGAATAAGATCATGTGCTTTTTCCTCTTTACCTTGGTGGATTACATTGATTTTTTGAATACTGAACCATCCTCGATTCACTGAAATAAATCCCACTTTGAATAGGTGTATAATTCTTTTAATATATGGCTGGATTATTAACGGCATAAAAAAATGTTAAGTATGTACATGTCTTCTTATATATATATAAGATATATATATGTCTTATATATATAGATATATATAGCTATATATAGATATATCTCTAATATCAAATTACCCAAAAAATTAAGAATAAAATGATGGATGAAGGCATAACAGGTATATATAAACAAATGGGAAGCAGATAGGCAAGGTCGTCATCAGATAAGTAGAACATCAAATGAATCCCAGATATCACAGATGAAGGGTATAATTGATAATGAAGGTTCTAAAGAATAAACATTTAACTTTCTATCAAACATTTCATTGAAGTATGTAACTTTAGAAGCTATTAAATCTCTAAAGAAAATTTACCAGAATAACCAAGGAGAAATGGTGCTTAACACCACTATATTTTCATCTTCTAACTGAAAGTCTGAAAATATTTTTTTCAATCATTATTGGTTGAAGAGGAAATTTGCCGGTTAAATTTAAAGGATGAGATTACTACATATCAAAATCTTAACAGATTTATAAAACTGATCTCTGAGGCAATTAATTTTTAAACAAGAAATATTGGTAAAATTTATCTAGGTAGCCAACTCAGTAACTTAGAAAAACAAGACAAATTCAAGTATGAGGCAATAATATGGAAGGAAATCATAAAGATACAAGTGGAAATTTCCTGAAAGTAAGGAAAATACATTAGTATAATTAATCCGATTACTTCGTATTGGGGGACAAGGATTTTACTCTGGAAAAACATACTAAAGAAGAAAAGCAAACCAAAACAAAAAGGACTAAAGGGTCTATAAAGGAAAAAGATTAGAAAATAGTGAACAGTGGAACACCTGGATGGTGCATTCAGTTGAATGTCCAACTCTTCATTTTGGGTCAGCTAATGATCTCACGGTCGGGAAATGGAGCTTCACTAGGCATGAAGCTCAGTGTAGAGTCTGCTTAAGACTTACTCTCTCCCTCTCCCTTTGCCCCTCCTCCATCCCTGCGCACACGTGCTCTTTCTCTTAAATAAATCTTTTAATTTTTTAAATTTATTTATTCATGAAAGACAGAGAGAGACAGAGACATAGGCAAAGGGAAAAGCAGGTTCCCTGTGGGGAGCCTGATGCGAGACTCAATCCCAGGACTCTGGGATCATGACCTGAGCTGCAGGCAAACCCTCAACCACTGAGCCACCCAGACGTCCCTAAGCAAATCTTTTTATTTTTTTATTTTTTAAAAAGATTTTATTTATTCCAGACACAGAGAGTGAGAGGCAGAGACACAGGCAGAGGGAGAAGCAGGCTCCATGATGAGAGCCGGATGCAGGACTCGATCCCAGGACTCCGGGATCACGCTCTGAGCTAAAGGCAGGCACTCAACCACTGAGCCACCCAGGCATCCGTTAAATAAATCTTTTTAAACAAATAGTGAAAGGATCATTCAATTGTATACTCCTAAAATGGGAAGATAATTTAATGTACAATATTCTGCATTAAAAATACGGTGATTTCAAAAATGGAAAAAGCAGATGAAATAAAATTACTAAGGATATATCATATGAAAAGCTTTTGATGCCCTGCCTCATACCCTCTTATTCCCACCTTTGATTTCAGTGACAGCTGTGGGGAACACTCCTGAGAGCTTACACTGACTCTGTTGACAGCTTTCCAAAGTGTGGCAGTGTTGGTGGGGACAGGGAGTTAACACCCTCTGGGGCATCCCTCTGCCAACAGGGGACAGAGATTAAAGGATGAATGCTTCTTCCTGTCAGCCTTGGGGACAGACCTGAAAGGTGCTCCATGCATTCCTTACAAGGTCCTGGCAGGATTCACCCACAGTTGCCCACATAGTAACCAGTTCAGTGATGCACCCATGTGTTGGCTTTTCTTCCGTCCCTTATTTCTCTGCTTGACGCTCACTGCTGCTTCCTGAGATCTCCCTCTCATAAAAAATGTATATACAAATATTTGTATAAGGCTCTGCTTTCAGAGGAGAACCCAGACCAAGATACCTCTGAAAGTTTCCAGGCTCAGAGTAGTTTTTATAGCAAAGTATTTCAAACCTTCAGTGAATAGCTATTTCTTTTTTTTTTTTTAAGATTTTATTTATTTATTCATAGAGACACACACACACACAGAGAGAGGGAGAGAGAGGGAGGCAGAGACACAGGCAGAGGGAGAAGCAGGCTCCATGCAGAGAGCCTGACGTGGGACTTGATTCAGGGTCTCTAGGATCACGCCCTGAGCTGCAGGCGGTGCTAAACCGCTGTGCCACCGGGGCTGCCCTGAATAGCTATTTCTTAAACCACATTATGGGATGTAAAATTATGTGGTTTATATTATATATACACACACACACACACGTATAAAATCCTGACCCAGACAGGATAAAGAGTACAGAATACTTTTCTAGTTGAAAAAAATATAATCAATTGTGTTTTGTTTTGTTTTGTTTTGCTAACACTTCCCTGATTTTTAGCCAGATGTGTTTACCATTGGTTGGATTATACTAAAATTTGTATGGTAGATGGATGCCAGAAATGTCAGTAGTTCATTTGGTTCAATGTATGTTTTCTGTGTATACGGTATTATGACAAGCTCCAGAGGAATTCAAAGCTGAGACAGTATCTGCCTTCAATGAGCCTTCTGACTTCCATACAATACATGGCAGATGAACACAAACTATAAAATCATAAAAATACTGTGCCTAGCATCCCAAGGAAAAACAATATATATAATATATAAAATAATTTAAAAATGTGCCCTCTAGGAATTTACTCTTAGTGAGGAGATAAAAGACAGGGAATATGAAGTAGAATTAAATGATGGGAAAATTAAATGGTATCAGAGGCCCAGATGTGGGAATTAAAGTGATTGGAAAAGACTTTCTGGAGGAGGCAGGATTTGAACAGATTAGATAGAGATAAGTGAGGAAAAAAGGTTGAATATTCAAGATAATGAACAAAGTTATTATAACTGATGTTTCAGATTGACTCACTTAAAACCCACTCCTGTCCAAAAGGACAAAAATGTCTCAATAAAGACTGTAAAGTTAAAACCACATTTCCCTTCTTTTAGCTAGAATTCTTCATAAGACCTAGGCTATCTTCAAAGTTATCACTTCACCTCAAGATGTGAAGATAGAAGTGAGCAGTAAAATTGCAGTCACACGTGGAAGACTGGGGCATTGAGAGTAGATTTGGTAGTTACTGCCATGGAACTTGAGCCACGATGGTTAACCAAAGATAGATGGGAACTAAGATGGCAGCTGCTTCCCTGACCCTGTTGGAGGTTCTTTCTCTATGTCACCTGTTGGCCTGTAGTAAATCCCTTATAGTTTGTGTTACCTGTAAGAGCCCTGACCACACAGCTGTTGTTAAGGCAGTATTTCGAATGCCTTAAGGATAATGGCTTGCCTCCTGGAAATTGTGTTAGAATTAGGTAAGGTCAGTTACAGTTGAGAAGGAATTAAAATTTACATCAGTCCTAACTGGATGGATGATAAAGGAAAAATAGTAAAATGTTATTGATAGAATCTAGGTGTTAGGTAGATGGGTGGTCACTGTAAACATTTTTCAGTTGTGTTTGAAATTTTTCATAATAACATGTTAGGAAAATTAAAGCTTATAGGAAAAGACTTTAACTGCTCTAAGTAAATTTGAATTTCCCCCCAAAACTTGTGATTATCATTTCAAGATTATTCTGAAAAATACTTATCAGTGATTTGAACCAAAGTTTCAGGCAAGATTCTAGAATGATTCATAGTCAGTACAGATTTCACAGACCACAGATTTAATAACCCCAGGTGTGCAAAAAAAGTTTTATCAGCTCCTTCCAAAATATATACAAATTAAAATTTAAAAATAAGTCAATCAAAATGTAACATGTCCTTTATCCAAACGAGTTTTTAAAAGATGGGGAAAAGTGTTATCTGGAAGAGGTTTTTCAGTTTTATTTCATATTGTAACACTGTGCTCAACCAAACTCTCTCCACCCTTTCATTATAAATCTGCTGCAAAGAAACAGTTACTGAATTAATGTTTATATGGATTGTTGTTTAGGAGGAAGCAGAAGAGAAATTGAGAAAGCAAAAGGAGTTGAAGCAAAATTTTATAGAACAAATGGCCCTGAAGGAGCTAGTACTCCAGGCTGCGAAAGAGGAAGAGGAGACCTTTCGAAAGGCTATGCTCGCAAAGCTTGCTGAAGACGATCGGATAGAACTGATGAATGCTCAGAAACAAAGAATGAAGCAACTAGAACACAGGAGGGCTGTGGAAAAACTCATTGAAGAGCGTCGCAACCAGTTCCTTGCAGACAAAGTAAGAAAAACTGTTGCGTCTTTTTTGTTATTATCACTGAGCAACAATCAGCTCATCTGTTCCTCCACTAAATGTTTAACTGAGACCTTTATATGTGCCAGAGGTGGTTAGGTATCTGTTTACTAATCATATGGTATAGATATTTCTGACCATTTACTAATGCATCGAGAATATATTGATGCTTTCTATGTACTGGATACTAGTTGGTTGGTTTTGAGAACATAAATACAACCAAGTCCATGGTATCTATGGGTTTATGGTCTTGGTTAAAGAAAATATAGAAGAACAATCATTATAAAGATAGGCTAAGTACCTGTGATAATAATTATAAGGTGTGGGGATCTTATTATGGTAGAGGGGACACATCATAAATGCACTGTATGCTATTTTAAGGAAAGTGGTCTTTATGCAGGGGGACCCAGTGAAGAATTAAGAAATCTAGGCAGCCTGGGTGGCTCGGCGGTTTAGCGTGTGATCCTGGAGACCAGGGATCGAGTCCCACGTCAGGCTCCCTGCATGTCTCTCTCCCTCTCTGTGTCTCTCATGAATAAATAGATAAAATCTTTAAAAAAAGAAGAAAGCTACATGATAAGTTCTGCACTTGGCAAGATGACTTGAGTAGGGGTATTGGGGTAGGACATAAGGGGAGTAAGACTGGAGACAGGGAGTCCAGTTAGGACATTACTGTAGTTAAGTCTGTGATAGGCAGAGAAAGCCCATGCAAATGGAGAAGGGGCCTGTCCAAGAGATACACTTGATGGGGCTTGGTGACCCGTTAGGTCTGGAGAGGTGAGATCAGGATTATAGCTGCTGCTGCTACTACTAAATAATACTATTGCTTCCATCTTCAGTGAGTGAGTGAGGTCCTAAAGAAAACAAAGAAAAATAGATTTCAAGGGGCATGTAATTCCATTTTGTCCACATTAATTTTGAGGCCCCAGGGAGATTTCTTAGTTGGAAATGTAGATTTAAGAGAGAGGGAACTAGATTTGTGCCTTTGGACACATCGATTTGTCAGTTTCATTCATAAGCCTGAAATAATACTTATATAATCTGCCTCACTAGATTGTTGTGCTTTGAGAACCAAGTAAGATAACATGTGTTTTATAAACATAAACCGCTCTAAATATGAAGAGTACAGATTAGGCATATGATATTTTAAAATATTAATAGAAGTGGTAGTGATAACCACTAACATTTATTGAGTGTTTACATGTGTCATTCACTATTCTAAGTCCATTAAAAGCAAAGTGATAACCTTAAACTTTCAACCCTTTGAGTTAGGTACTATTGGAAACTAAGGTAGAGGGAGATTATATATATTGCTAAAAGTTTCACAGCAAGTAAATGGCAGAGCTGGGATTAACAATTAATAAAATGATGATCTTTTCCTGTATGGGTAGACAGGAAGAAAAGACTTGATTAAATATAAAATTATACTAAGAACACATCTCTTAAATCTATAGTGTAAACATTTATAGAATTTGGTAGCTGTAATTTACTAATTGTGCAATTTAGTTGACCCATGAATAGCACAGGTTTAGGGGTGCTGACACTTCCTCCCCAACCCCAGTGAAAAACCCACATTCACTTTTCACTCCCCCAAACTTAATAGCCTACTGATGACCAGAAGCCTTACAGATAACATATTTAATTAGTTCTTACTTTATATATGTATTATATATAAATATAAATCTATATATATTGTATTCTTATTTTTTAAAAGATTTATTTATTTATTCATAAGAGACACAGGCAGAGGGAGAAGCAGGCTCCATGCAGGGAGCCTGATGTGGGACTTGATCCCGGGATCCTGGGAGCATGCCCTGAGCCAAAGGCAGATGCTCAACTGCTGAGCCACCCAGGCGTCCCTATACTGTATTCTTAAAGTAAGCTAGAGAAAAAAAAAAAAACATTAGGAAAATCATAAGGAAGAGGAAATACATTTGCAGTATATATATTGTATTTATCAAAAAAATACTGCAG
This sequence comes from Canis lupus familiaris, assembly GCF_011100685.1. Classification (NCBI taxonomy): domain Eukaryota; kingdom Metazoa; phylum Chordata; class Mammalia; order Carnivora; family Canidae; genus Canis; species Canis lupus. The sequence goes on along the minus strand of NC_049251.1, from coordinate 21,963,593 downwards.
GTAAGTGGACCTGTGCAGTTCAAACCTGTGGTGTTCATAGGTCAACCGTACGTTTATGGCAGAACTTTGTGGTTTTACCTGGAAATACATAATAGATGAATAAAAGCAGAAGGCTATTCTAAGTTGGCAGCATATGAAATTATCACAATGAGAAACTTGAATAATAGGCAAAGGAGTTAGGAGGAGGAGGAAAAAAAACAATGACAAGACAAAGAAATGGTTATAAAGGCAAGAGAATCTGGATGGTCTATCACAGAAAACCAGAGAGATCAGCTCTGTCTTGTGCCTGCTTCAAGAAGTGTTGAGATACTCTGGCTTTCCTCTCTTCTTAACTCATTTCACACCATAGTTCTGTTGCCGTATTTCCAGATGTCTAAATGACATAAATCTTATAGGTGCATTAGAATTAAGGTTTCCACACACAATTGAACATTCCAGACATTTTTTCCAATTTCTGAATCTCGGTTAAAGACCACATATTCAGTCACCCAAGTCTATGACCTTGGAATCATTCCTGGATTTTTTGCCCATTCCTATCTAATAATTTTAGTCAGCCACCAAATTCTCTTGACTTCACCTCAGCACTAAGTGTTAAATCCAGTTTCTTTTCTTCATAACTTAGCTCAGACATTCAATACCATTACTGTGGACTACTGAAACTGTCAAATGGAAATCAGATAAAACTGCCTGAAGCATAGACACTTCTACAAACAATTTGCCTTAATTTTTTTCTAATGTAAATATTCCTAGTATGAAGTTGTGTGCTTAAAATATCAGTGAGATTGGGTTACATCCCAAGGGCAAGGGTGTTTTCATGATCATGGAACATATTAATCCATTCCATTACAATCCTATAAGGCTTTCACTCTGTTTTTCAGATTTCAGAGAAAAGTACCTACAGTTCTGTCTAGCTTTAAAAAAAACCATATGGTTAGTCAGACAAAATCTGAAACTACCCAGGAAAGTTTACTACCAGCAATTCAGAATTTGTCCTAAATGGACAAATTGGTTTCAGATTTTTTTTTTTAATTTTTATTTATTGATGATAGTCACACAGAGAGAGAGAGAGAGAGAGAGAGGCAGAGAGAGAAGCAGGCTCCATGCACCGGGAGCCCGACGTGGGATTCGATCCCGGGTCTCCAGGATCGCGCCCTGGGCCAAAGGCAGGCGCCAAACCGCTGCGCCACCCAGGGATCCCCGGTTTCAGATTTTTTTTAAACTACCCTTATTCTAAAAATGTTTATTAGGATTTTTAATGTGTTTACCACATCCTGAGAAATCTTGTATTCTACCCGTTAGGTTTTTGTCCAATGATGTACAATCTCTAACAAATGAGCTTTCCTCACATCACAGAACTTTCTTGCATTTTCTTTTTATAAGGAACAGATCAGTTAGGATTAGGTTTGACTACAGGTAGAGAGTACCAAATAAATAGTGGCTTAGTAGATAGACTTAGTAGATAGTTTACTCTTCTCCCACATAAAAGCCTAAAGATAGGCAATTCAGGGCTGGGTAGAGGCTTTATTCAGTCTTCAGCAACCAGGCTCGGCCTTGCTTTTCACTGTGGCTTCCACAGGATATAACTTTATCTTCATGATCTAAATTGGATCTTCACCCTTCATGTTTCAAGCAGGAGATGGAAGAGGTGAAGAAGGCACAAAGTGGGTGTGTAAGATTGATTCCCAGAATCTGCATATGATACTTTTGCTTATATTCCATTGGCAGAAACCATGTCCTGTTGTGAACACTTCTGACTAGTCATAAGGGAGCCTTTGAAATGTAGTCTCAAAAATATTTCAGGTATAACAATTCCATGGCAGATTTTGCTACCCTATTTCATCTTAGAGATAAATAGGAGCCACTCAACTCTTTCAGTAACAAGATGGGTGAGAGTATCTTTTCTCAATTAGCTATTATCAATGGTGCTTCTGATTCTGTAATACAAATAGTATCATAGTAGACAAAATATTCTCATGAGAAGCAATTATAGGTTGAAGTGGCCGCAGATTTGGCTGTTTCGCAGCATCTTTCTTTATCTTCATCTGGTGACTACGAAGAGTTATTAGGTTATGTAGAAGCTAGCTAGCCTCCCATTGTAGCAAGAGAGACAGACATACTCTTCTAGTTTACATGACCTTGATAAGGAGAGGTCTGAAGAAATAGTGACCCTCGGAAACTATAGTTACTGCACAGACAAGCTTAACATTACTACTCCTTTAATTGTAGATAGGAACTCACTATTTCAGTGGTTTGCCTTTAGCACTCTTCTCTTTCCAAGAGGATTATTTGGGTACAACTCCATAAGAATTCTTTTAAGACCTAAAACTTTTTAAAGCTGGTCATCTCTTTCATAGTATATGGTACAGAATTTTGGTGTGGTTATGTAAGGGCATTCAGAACTCTCCTAAGAAACATTGGTTCTTCTGTTGGAACTCTCGTGGCTACTCTTGGGCCTCATGCAGGCTCTTAAAACTTTTAACGTTCATGGAAATATTTACTTTTTATAGATATCCCTAGTCTGTTTTATCCAACTTTTGTTTTACACTGTAAGCTGCCTTTAGCACTTGACATATGGTAAACATTACATAAATATTTGAATTAGGAAATCCCTCCTTTGAACATTTTTTTCCTTGGTAATGAAGGTACTGTCCTGAAAATATATACTTGCCTCCCTAAAATCCCAGTCATGGTTATTGTTTTTGTGACTTTAAGGGAATAATGACTGGAAGAGAGATATGTGTATATATAATACATGAAAAAGACATATATATAGAGAGAGTATTTTCTGAAGTTAATGTCAAAAATAGTTCATCAATTTTATCTAATTTGCTGCAAGAATAGTTTTATTTGATAACTTCTTAAAAGACTAACGTATTCTGTAATAATAAAATTTTGTTTCTAGCAACGTGAACTGGAAGAATGGCAGTTGCAGCAAAGACGACAAGGATGCATTAATGCAATTATTGAAGAAGAAAGACTAAAACTTCTTAAAGAACATGCTACAAAATTACTAGGATATCTCCCTAAAGTAAGTGAGATTTAACTCAAGGTATAATCTTCCTGTCCTCTAATAGCAGGGAAAATACATGGTAATTAGGATTTCAGGGGGCCTGTGTTTCACTTAGTTCTGGCGTTACAAAGCAGCAGTGGGATGTTAGGCAGTCATTGACCTCTGTCTCTAAAATGAGAGCGTTGGTGAACTTTCTTATAAGTATACGCTAGATTTCCTGAATTTATATTCTAGAAATTTTTTCTTCCCTTTTGGTGTAGTAAGTCTAAAACTAAACTACCCTAACGCAGTTGTGATACTTTGTACACCAAAATTGATAATACACAGGAAACTCTTGTAACTGGAAACACCGCTAATAGACACCTGCTTGAACCAAGTCCAAGACAGATTTGCTGTATGATGAATGGGAGGTTATAAGTAGGTAGTAGGCAGCTTGTTTTTAAAAGCACTTCCAAAAGATAACATTTTCATGTATAAGTGGTGAGATACATTCTGACTATAAATGAAGTAACAAGTTTCATAAACCATGTAAACATCTGGATGCATGTAAATACAATTTCCATCCTTCAAATATAGACATGTCATTTGACTTTTTATTCATTTGGAAGAACTGGTGCTTATTTTGTGTTCAATGCAGTGCTCAGGAAGGAAGGAGAAAGGGAAATGAGTAATTATTGCTTTTCCACGGGATGTTATAGTCTAACTGGTTGATAGGATTAATGAATATGAAATGATGTATTAATTTAAAAACAAGACTATAAATTCCAGAGAGTCTGGGATTTAGAGATTTTTAAAAGGAAATAATTGTAGAGATGGGGGAGAGTCTAACAAACCTAATAATCCTCAAATGACCTGAATTATTCTTTAGCTCCTTTAAATTATATAAGTAAATATTTAAGAGCCTTTTATATATAGTATAAGGGAAAAGAAAAGTAAATAAAAGCTTGGAGATTTTCATAGGGCTTGTTTAAATGGTGTAACTCCAAGCCTGGAGACTTTCCTGGAAGATTAAATGTTAGCTGATCAGTCCCTGAGTGGAGGCAAGAGTCAATCCCATGCACGAACCTGGCAAAGCTCAGTCTCTTTACCCTGACCTCTCTCTCATACCTTAAATTTTTTCTCATTCAGCCAGTGCAGGCAGTGGTGACAAAGAGCCCAGATTTGTATTACAAATTCTTACACTGGAGCTGATAGATATATCAAACTAAAGAATATTTAATAAAATTTTCAGAGAATAGTGATATTTTTCATAAACCTATTAAATAGATTTCATTATTTTGGAGATAACTTCACAAATTTGTAGTCTATGTATTTGTTAGTCTTAAAATTTAGTGAAGTGCTCTGGTATTTCAATTAACCCACAAAAATATTTTTCTTGTAGGGAGTATTTAAAAAAGAGGGTGATATCGATATGCTTGGTGAAGAATTTAGGAAAGCATATCAGAAAAGGAGTGAAATTTGTGGAGAGAAATGATACCATCAAGATTTGGTAAAACCCGAATTGTTTTTACCACTAGATGTCACCGTAACTTTTGTTTTATGGATTCACTATCACTGAAATGTAATCTATTTTTGTAAACAGTTGTTTTCTAATTAAAAAATTACAGAATATATTTTAGCTACAAAATTGCTTTTAGTCAAACTCTTGTTCCTGAAATGATAATTTGAAGATCTGACTTCCATATCACTACCCAAGAGACTAATTTCTTCATGCTGCTGCTCAGAGCTTTTTCTGCATCTCCATTCAGACTGCAGTTCCACAGGTATTTGTGTTTTAGGAACTTTATTTCCCAGATTTGGCCAAAGTATCTTTTCCTCTGTATTGTAAGGGAAAAGAACAGTTAAGACTGAGGAATTTCAAAGTGCTTTATTGTCAAGAAGAACAATTTCTATCTCACAAACTATCACTTATGAACTAGTGCTGAATATAATATAAGAGGGCAAGTGGGTTATCCTATTTTACAAAATACTTCCTTTAATAATTACATGTCAATTCTGTATCCCCTAAATCTAAACAGGGAATTCTCTGGAGTTACCGGATGAAAGCCAATGAAATTAAAGTTTATAAAGAGTAAGAATAAATCATTAAAGTTTTAAATACAATGTATATGGGTCACATAGTCAGTTATAAAGTAGATCATTTATGAATTTCCCCATTCAAGTGCCTTCATAAATTCCTCTTCGGTAAAAGACAGCATCTTGGCAGCTTCAATATGCATCTGCATTTATAACAAATCGATATTGTTTTAGTATTAAAAGTAGACCACAGAACAATAGAAAATTGATAAAGGTATATAAATATGCTATCAATTATCAGCTCTGTTGGAATGTGTACTTGAATTCCAATAAACGTGAGATTTGAAATAATTACATTCAATGGTCAGCCTGTAAAAGCCTATTTTGCCCATGGTGGTTATTGAACCAATCTATTAAGAGAATATAGTAACATTTTAATTTATAAATTATAAATATAGTAACATTTAACTGTTACAAAAAGAGAAAGTGGCAGAACCATGACTTCATATCCTCTCACTACCAGGTGATTCATGTGCACAGAAGGGAATATAGCTTCGAATCAATCTTCAATGTTTCAAGAGGCAAGCCAATCCCCTAAGATAACAGTTATTCTTGTATATAATTAGGGAGTACCCATACTGTATTTCCAGTCCCATTTGCCACATTACTAATTTACTTGCAGGAAAATATCCAGTTGCTTGGATGACACATTGTGTATGTTATATAGATAAAATTTTGTGCCTAAGCATGTCAAACTATAAGACCTATCTAAAGTAGAAATAACTATTTTAGTAGAGCAGTCCAAATAATATCTATGATTTAACTTTTTTTTTTTTTTTTTTTAGATTTTAGAGAGAGAGAGAAAAGGAGCAGGGGGAGGGAAAGGGAGAAGCAGACTCCCCACTGAGCAGGGAGCCTGATGTGGAGCTCAATACCAGGACCTTGGGATCATGACCTGAGCAAAGGTAGACATTTAACTGACTAAGCCACCAGGTATTCCTGTGTTTTTTAAGGACAGACTCACCTTTTGCCTTTTTAAAATATCAATTAATTTTAATTGTTTCTTGAAACCTATCATTAATTCTCCTTTTTGTTTTTCTAGCTTCTTATTTTCTGATTTTAATGCTTCAATTTTTTGGTGTTCCTCATTGGCTATATCCTGCAAAAGGAAAAAAAAATATCCCATATAGTCTTCACAATCTTTACTGGAAAAAATATTACTAACATGACAATAGTTTTTATAACTTTTTACCTGAAATATAAAATTTTTGTTGTCTTCTTTGCATTACTGAATAAATGTAACTTTGATAACTTATAGTGATGCTCATGTCTCACACATTTTAAACATTTTAGAAATAATTCAGTTCCAATAATGGCGGCTTGTAATAGACAACTCTTCTGAGGGTAACAAAAAACATTTGAAGGTATAGATGAGTAATCGGTAGTGAGCAGAAACTGGAAGTGATACGATCCTTGAAAAAAAGGAAATATACTGGCTAAAGTCCACATTCAGCTGACTTGAGAGCACTTTCTACCTTATGGGTTCACAAGAGATAGACCTTACAGAAAAAGTAATCTTACTGGGCTGAGGAATGAGACAGCAGCTTTGCCAGGGTGGTAGAAATTTCTAGGTGGCAAATCCTAGAAAGAATGGAGCCCTTGAAATTCCCTCAAATCCTTGGCAGACACCTAAATACCCCAAATACCCCATGTGCAGGGTGAGACCCCTAGGAACACAAGAAAGACAATAGCTGTGGTCTAGCAAGCTGAGCAGAGAATTCAGCCACTGGCCTAACAAGGGAGAAAGAGTTTGTAATTCTGGCAAAAATTAACTGAATGAGCTCTGCAGCAATTTGGACAGTGCAGAAAAAGGACCAATGAACTTTAAAACAGACCAGTAGAATTTAATGAAGTAGAAGAAGATCTACTTAAATGTTAAAGGAAGTCTTTCGTGAAAACAGACCATGATACCAGAAGGAAATCTGAATATGCATACGCATGCATAAAAAATACCAGAAATAATAACATAATAAATATTAGACTTTTTCTTTTTAAAATAAATTGCTTTAAAAGATAATTGATGTCACCAAGATGGCAGATTAGGAAGCTCCAGGCCCTTGCCCCCAATGAACACACATGGAAACAGTGAAGATACAATGTAGCATAAGAACTATAGAAGCCAATTAAGCAGCAGTAGCAACCAGGCAAACACCTAACCAAGTAAAAGCCACATTCAAAATGATAGGAAATATCATGGCATTTATGCTCACCCTTTCTCCTTACCCTCCTGGGATATGGAAGGAAGCCTCTCAATTCATGGAAACAAGAGTAGAACCTGATTGTAATGTTCTGACTTGTCTGAGGATTGCTTGAGGGACTGTCTTGTCTGATTCAGAGCACTGATGGAATGGTGGCACAGTTTAGATTATCAGGTTGGAGGCTGCTGAAAGTAGTGGGAAATGCTGCACATGAGGGCTATAGGGGGTCTGCAGAACCACAAATGCAAGAGATTATAGGCAAAAGAATAAAATATAACATTTAAGGCCCTTAGAAGAAGCAGGGCTGAAGCTCCTAGGAAATTAAGACATTTAAGTGACTGAAGAGCTTTAAGAACTTTAATACAAAATGGCAATAGAAAGTTCTTCCCCATCAGTAATAACTTGAAATGTAAATGAATTAAATTCCCCCTAGATTGGATTTTAAAAAAAGACAAGTGTATTCTGTCTACAAGAGACTCACTTTAGATCTAATGATATATATATAGATAGATGAAAATGAAAGGATGAAGATACTGCATGCAAATAGCACCCAAAGAGGATAGAGGTGGCTATATTAATTAGATAAGAGACTTTACGTCAAAACAGTTACAAGACAAAAAAGGCCATTTTTTAATAAAAGGCTCAATTCACCAAGGAGTTTTAACAATTACATATGTACCAAACATCAGTTCCTAAATACACGAGACAGTGACAGAACTGGTGAGCTCTGCAATTAATAATAGACTTCAATACCCCACCTATGGATATAACTAGAAAGAGCAATAAGAACAGTACTTGAATAACCAATTGGACCCAAAAGACATATACAGAACATTCCAACCAACAAAAGCAAAATACACTTTTTTTTCTCTAAAGATTTGAGATAGAAGAGGGTAATAAGGGCAGAGAGAAACCCAAGCAGACTCTGCTGAATATGGAGCCTGACACAGAGCTTGATCTCACCACGCTGATACCACAACCTGAGCCAAAACCTAGAATCAGCCCTCAACCGACTACACCAACCAGGTGCCCCAAAATACACATTTTTTTAAAATGCACATGAAAGATTGGCCTAGATCATGTTAGGCCACGAAACTATTAATTTTTAAAGACTGAAACCATACAAAGTGTCTATCCTGCTAACAGTAAAATGAAACTAGAATACAACAGAATTTATGGAAAATCCATAAATATGTGAGAATTAACACACTCTTAACCAATGAGTTAAAGAAGAAATTGTAAGGGAAATAAGAGAATATCTTCAGATAAATGACAATGAAAACACAATGTACTGAAATTTATAGGATGTAGGGAAAGCAATACTAAGGGGAAAATGTATAGCTATAAATGCTTATGTTAAAAAAGAATAAAGATCTCAAATCAACAACCCAACTATAACTTAGAGAACTAAACCCAAAGCTAGTTGAAAACAGAAAATACTATAGGTTAGAGGTAAATGAAATAGAGAATAAAATAACAGTGGAGAAAAATCAATGAAGCCAAGAGCTGGTTCTTGGAAAAGATCAACAAAACTGCCAAACCTTTACCCTAGACTAAGAAAAAAAAAAGAGAAGACTCAACAGCAGAAATGGAAGAGGTGATATTACAACCGACTTTACAGAAAAAAAATTATAAATGGAAGAGAAGACATTACAACTGATACCACAGAAATACAGAGGATAAAAGAATACTCTGAACAATGGTATACCAATAAACTGGATAACCTAGACGAAATAAACTCCTAGACACTCCCAGTCTACTAAAACTGAATGATGAAGAAACAGGAAATCAGTTCAGGAAATCCAAACAAATACACAGCTAGTTAGGAGATTGAAGGAGTATTTAAAAACCTCTCAACAAGGAAATCCCCGAACCAAATAGCTTCACTGGTGAATTTTACCAAATATTTAAAGAAAAATTAACACCAATCATCCTCAAATTCTTTCCCCAAATTAAAGAGACCAAAATACTTCTAAATTCATTCAATAAAAGCCAGCATTAACCTGATACCAAAGCCAGACAAAAACACTACAGATCAATAATCCCTCACAAATACTAATGTGAAAATCTTCAACAAAATCATAGCAAACTGAATTCCACAGTACATGAAAAGGATTATACAGAATGACCAAGTGGAATATATTCCTGGAAGCAAGGATGATGGTTCAACATACAAAAATCAACTGACAGAACACTCCACATTAACGGAAGGAAAAAAAAAAACACACAATCCTCTCAATTGATGTAGATAAAGCATATGAGAAGATTCAACACAATTTCATGATAAAAACATTACACAAGGAACAAAATGCTCCCACTTCAACATGATAAGAGCCATATATGAAAAGCCCACAGATCATATACTCACTGGTAAAAGACTGGAAGCTTTTTCTCTATGATCAGGAACAAGACAAGGATACCTGCTTTTGCCAGTTTTATCCAACATAGTCCTAGAAATCTTGGTCAGAGCAGCTAGGGGAGAAAAAATAAATCAAAGGCATTCAAATAAAAAAGAAGCGATTATTCCTGTTCACAGATAACACAAAATGCAGAAAACCCGAAAGATTCCATAAAAAAACTAAGAATAACTTCATTTGGTAAAGCAGCAAGATACAGAATCAATACACAAAAATCACCTATATTTTATATATTAATAACGAACATTCCTAAAAATTAATAACCATCAAAAAGAACAAAATACTTAGGAATAAACATAGCCAAGGAGGTGAAAGACTTCTACACAGAAAATTTCAAAACACTGCTGAAAGAATTTAGACACAAATAAATGGACAGAAATTCTGTGTGCGTGGATTGGAAAGATTTAATAGTTATGATGCCAATACTACCCCAAAGATACAGTTTAAATATAATCTCTATCAAAATACCAATTGTGTTTCTTACAGAAATAGAAAGATCCATCCTAATATTCATAGGGAATCTCAAAAGATCACAAAGAGCCAAACAATTCTGAAAATGAATAACAAAGTTGGAGGTCTCATACTTCCGGATTTCAAAATTTATGACAACGCTACAAGAATCAAAAACAATATGATACCTTCATAAAAGACATATAGACCAATGGAATAGAGAACCCAGAAATAAACCTCTCTACATAAGAACAAATGATTATGGACAAGGGTGTCAAGCCTGGAAAACGACATCTTCTGTAATAAACAGTGCTAGGAAACTTGATATCCCCAAGCAAAATAATGAACTTATACCCCTATATTATGCCATATATAAAAATTAACTCAAATTTAGTTAGTTTAGACATCTAAATGTAATCCTAAAGTTATGAAACTGTTAGAAGAAAACAGAGGACATGGTACATGATATTGGATTTGGTTAGGATTTCTTAGATAGAACACCAACAGTACAGAAGAAAAAATAAACTGGACTACATCAAAGGACAAAATCAACAGAGTGAAAGGCAACCTATAGAATGGTTTGCAGATATTTGCAAATCATGTATCTGATAAGGAGTTAAAATCCAGAATATGTAAAGAACTCCAAATCATTAAAAGAGCACAGTCAATGAGTCCTTTGCGTATTTTTTAGACCTTTCTCCAAAGAAGATATATAAATGACTAACAAGCACATAAAAAGGTGGTCAGCATCACCACTCATTAGGGAAATGCAAACCAAAATCACAATGAGAGAACCACCTAATAAACATTAGGATGACTACCATAAAATAAAACCAAAAGCAAAAGAAACAACAAACAAGTGCTGATGAGGATACAGAGAAATTGGCACCCTGAGAACCTGGGGGCTAAGTGGTTGCATGTGTGCCTTTGGCTCAGGTCATGATCCCAGGGTCCTGGGATTGCGTCCTGCATCAGTCTCCCAAGAGGGAGCCTGCTTCTCGCTGGCTATGTCTCTGCCTCCCTGTGTGTATCTCTCATGAATAAATAAAATCTTTAAAAAAAAAAAAAGTTGGAATCCTCATGCATCAATGGTGAGGATGCAAAATGATGCAGCTGTATGGAAAAGCAATATGGTTGTTTCTTAAAAAAGCAATATGGTTGTTTCTTAAAAAATGAAAGATTTACCATATGATCCAGTAATTCCACATCTGGACATATATCCAAAATAATTGAATGCAGGGTCTTAAAATAATTAATTGTACACTCATGTTCATAGCAGGATTATTCGTAATAGCCAAAAGGTGGGAGCAACCCAAGTATTTATCCACAGACTAGTGGATAAACAAAATGTGGCTGGTTTGTATACACACGCACGCACACACACACAGTGGATTATTACTAAGCCTTTAAAAGGAATGAAATTTTGACACATGGTACAACATGGATGAAACTTGAAGACATTATGCTATGTGAAATAAATCAGTCACAAAAAGAGAAACACTGTATGAACCATTTATGTGACGTAAACGACCATATAGAGTGGTCAAAATCAAAGATAGAAATTAGAATTGTGGTTGTCAGGGTGATGGAAAGGGGAATGGGGAATTGCTGTTTAATGAACACAGTTTCAGTTTTTGCAAGATGAAAAAAAAGTTCTGGAGTCTGGCTGCGTAATAGTGTGCATATATGTAATACCATGAACTGTATACTTAAAACATAAAAGGGTATTTTTATATGTACTATACCAAAATTAATTTTTAAATTTTTTCAAAATTTTTAATTTAATTTTATTTATTTATTTTTAAAGATTTTATTTTATTTATTCATGATAGACACACACAGAGAGAGAGAGAGAGAGGCAGAGACACACAGGCAGAGGGAGAAGCAGGCTCCATGCAGGGAGCCCGACGTGGGACTCGATCCCTGGTCTCCAGGATCACGCCCTGGGCCAAAGGCAGGCACTAAACCACTGCATCACCCAGGGATCCCCTAATTTTTAATTTTAAAAGGTAATTCTTTAAGGCAAAAGGTAATGATGTAGTGTGGAGTTTGTGTATAAGTAAAATATATAACAATAGCAAAAATGGTACGAGAGTAAATGAAAGTACACTACTAAAAGGTTCTTACGTTATTCAAAAAGTGCTGTAATATTACTGGAAGACAGACAATGGTAAGTTAAAGTGTATGATAAATACTAAAATGTTCATAGAAAAGTTGAGACAAAAAAAAAAAAAGAAAAGTGGAGACAATACAGGAGATAAAATGGAATCATTAAAAGAATATTCAAAAGGAGAGAAAGAAGGGAAAGAAACAAAATTAGGAATAAAAAACAAGAACAAAATTAAACCCAACCATATTAATAATCACATTAAATGTAATTCTAAACATTCCATTGAAAAGTCAGAGACTGTGACATTGAACAAATGAATGAATAAGTAAAAAGTACTCAACTGTATGCTGCCTATATAAGATACAAAGGAGTTTTAAGTAAAAGGATGGAAAAAGATATTCTAATGCTATCACTAATTAAAAGAAAACTAAAGTGGGTGTCTGGCTGGCTTAGTTGGTAGGGCACGCGACGTGACTCTTAATCTCAGGGTCATGAGTTTAAGCCCCTCATTGGGCATGGAGACTACATTAAAGAAACAAACCTTAAAAAAAAGCTGCAGTTACTTAATATCTAAGAGTATATCACAACAAAGACAATTATGAGGAATATAAATTGTATCACAATAATAAAGGGTTCAACTCATTATGAGGACATAACAATCTTATATTTTAATGTATCTACCACTAGTCCTCCAAAGTACATGATGCAAAAACTGCCAAAACTGAAAAAGGGAAAATAATCCACAATTCTGTTTGGAGATCAGTACCCCTTCTCAATCACTGACAGAACAAGTAACTAAAATATGTAAAGATACAGAAGACTTGAATACGCTATCAAGCAACTTGACATAATTGACACTTACTGAATACTCCTCCCAGTAAACACAGAATATACATTCTTTACAAGGAGACAGGGAACATATGCCAATTTAAATCACATTCCAGGCCATAAAACAAAGCTCTATAAATTTACAATGATTCAAATAAGAACAAATGCTCAGGGAAGACCGCGTAGGAGGTCCCTAAATTAACCTTGTCCTGAGATACAACTAGGTAACACATCAGTGCAGATAACCCAGAAAATGACCTGAAAACTGGAAGAACAAACTCCACAACTAAATGTAGAGAAAAGGCCACATCAAAGAGAGTGGGAAGGGTAGATATGCAGTTGGCAGCTAAACCCCACAAGTCTGGCCACCAGAGAGAGGAAGCCGTAGGTGTGGAAAGGGGTGAGAAACAGACTATTACACTGGGGAGCCTGCAGAGGGAAGACAAAGCCCCATGGCATTTGACTGTGAAAATCAGAGGGGTCAAATTTCAAGAGTTCTTACAGCCAGTGATACTAAAAGCCTGGAACTTTAAAAATCAGCAGGCCCAGCTATGGGAGATCCCAGAGGACAATAGGAAGCGGAGTCCCCACCCTTAAAGAGTCAGCACAAAAAACAGCCCCAGAGACACAGCTTAAAGCAGCAGTTTGAAAAAACATCTGGAGGCACCTAGGTAGCTCAGCTGATTAAGCATCTGACTTTGGCTCAGGTCACAATCCTGGAGTCCTGGAATCAAGCCCTGCATCAGGCTCCCTGCTTAGCAGGGAGTCTGCTTCTCCCTCCACCTCTGTCCCTCCCTCCATTTGTGTGCTCTCTCTCTCTCTAGGTTGCTCTCTCAAATAAAATCTATAAAACGAAAAGAAAAACATCTGGGAAAGTTAGTTACTAACTTCGGAGTTCCCTGAGGAACTTCTCTAGGAACAAAGGAGCTGGCAGCCTCCATTTCCCTCTCCTGCCCCCAAGCATAATCATATGATCACCTATGGGAACCAGCTCAGCATCTGCATTCACTACCTAACTGGCTTAGACCATGCCCTACTGCCTCCAAACACAACTGCTTCAGTCCCTTAATTGTAGGTCCCCTCCCTGAGAATAGTGCAATCTTTGCCAATACTGCATCTCCCAACCTCCTACGGATGACATGCACACATTGGTAAAACTGCACCCCTCACTTGCCTGCTCCTGTGCAACCTGCAGAGCACCCCAGATGCCTGGTCTTCCCAACAGCTCCATCCCCTGGAGGACCAGCACCACTTTGCTAAAAATACACCCCCTACACCCCCTGCCCACTACGTTTTGGCACAACAGAGGTAGCTGACTTTCCCAACACACAGGAATAAAGAGAGTTAGGCAAAATTAGGAGACAGAGGAATATGTCCCATATGAAAGAACAGGACAAAATCTTAGCAAGACACCTAAGAGAAACAGAGATAAATATGCCTGACAGAGAATTTAGTAATGATCATAAACATACTCACTGGACTTGAGAAGAGTAAAAGACATTAGTGGGATCCTTAACACAGACATTTTAAAAAAAGAACTGATCAGAGATAAAGAAAAAATAATTGAAACTAAAAATATACTTGATGGAATAAATAATAGGCTAGAGGAAAGAGAGGAACAAATTAATGATCTGGAAGACAGAGTAACAGAAAGTAAGCTGAGCAAATGAGAAAAGAATTATGTAAAATGAGAATAGACTTAGGGAATTCAGTGACTCCACCACATTTAATATATTATATTCACATTATAGGGATTCAGAAGAAGAAAAGAGAAAAGAGAGCAGAATATTTAAGTGAAGACATAACAGCTGAAAACTTCCCTAATCTGGAGAAGGAAACAGATATCCAGATCCTGGAAGCACAGATATTGCCCAACAAAATCGACTCAAAGAGGTCCATACCAAGACATAGAAATTAAAATGGCAAAATGTAGTGAGAAAGAAAAGAAACTCAAAAGCAGCAAGAGAAAAGAGTTACATATAAGGGGAAAGCCCATAAGGCTATCAGCAGATTTTTCAACAGAAATTTAGCAGGCCAGAAGAAAATGGCATGACACATTCAAAGTGCTGAAAGGGAAAAACCTGCAGTGAAGAATATTCAATCCAGTAAGGTTATCATTCAGAATAGAAGGAGAGAAGAAGAGTTTCTTAGACAGGGGCACATGGGTGGGTCAGTGGCTGAGCATCTGCCTTTGGCTCAGGGCATGATCCCAGGGTTCTGGGATCCAGTCCTGCATCAGGCTCCCTGCAGGGAGCCTGCTTTTCCCTCTGCCTATGTCTCTGCCTCTCTCTATGTGTCTCCATGAATAAATAAAATCTTAATTTTTTTTTCTCAGACAAAAACTAATGGAGTTCATAAGCACTAAATAAGCCCTACAAGAAATATTCAAGGGGACTCTTTGAGTGGAAAGTAAAGACGATCAGTGAGAGTATGAAAAATAGGAAACACAAAAGCAGTAAAAATAAGTATATCTATAAAAATACTCAAGGGATTCACAACATAAAAGGATATAAAATATGACATCATAAACCTAAAACAAGGTAGGAGAAAAAAATGGATTCAAACTTAAGCAACCATCAACTTCATATAGACTGTTATATACACACCTAATGGTAACCATAAATCAAAAATCAGTAATAAATATGCAAAGAATAAAGAAAAATGAATCCAAGTATATCACTAAAGAAAGTTAGCAAACCACGGAAGAGAGCAAGTCAAGAATCAGAAAAACTACAATAACAACCACAAAACAAGTAACAAAATATTAAATACTTATCTATCAATAATTACTCTGTAAATGGACTAAATGCTCCAACTGAAACAGAGGATGACAGAATGGATGAGAAAACAAAACCCATCTATATGCTGCCTACAAAAGACTTACTTTAGACCTAAAGACACCTGCAGATTGAAAATGACGGGATGGAGAAACATTTATTGTGCAAGTGGATGTCAAAAGAAAGATGGGGTAACAGTACTTATATTGGACAAAATAGATTTTAAAACACTGTAACAAGACAAAGAAGGACTATATAAAATAATAAAGGGGACAATCCAATAAGTAGATACAATTGTAAATGCTTATATACCCAACATGAAAGCACCCAAATACATAAAACAGTAAAACATAAAGGAACTAATGGATAGTAATGCAATAATAGTAGGGGACTTTAACACCCCACTTCTATCAATGGACAGATCAGATCATCTAAACAAAATCAACAAGGAAAGAGTGGCTTTAAATGATACAATGGACCAAATGGACTTAACAGATATATTCAGAACATCCTAAAATAGCAGAATAGGGATTCTTTTCAAGCACATATGAAACACTCTCCAGAGCAGACATTTAGGCCACAAAACAAGTCTCAACAGATTAAAAAATACTGAAGTCATACCATGTATCTTTTCTGACTATGGTGCTATGAAACTAGAAATCAAACACAAGAAAAAAATCTGGGAGGAGCACAAATACATGGAGGCTAAATAACATGCTACTAAAAAATTAATGGGTGAACCAAGATATCAAAGAAGAAATAAAAAATTACATGTAAATAAGTGAAAATGAAAACACAACAGTGCAAAATCTTTGGGATGTAGCAAAAGCAGTTCTAAAAGAGAAGTTTATAGCAACACAGGTCTACCTCAAGAAACAAGAAAAATCTCAAACCACCTAATCTTACACCTAAAGGAGTTAGAAAAAGAAAAAACAAAACCCAAAACCAGCAGAAGGAAGGAAATAATAAAGCTTATAGCAGAAATAAGTGATATAGAAACTATAAAAACAATAGAACAGATCAATGACACCAGGAGCTGGTTCTTTGAAAAGCTCAACAAAATTGATAAACCTCTAGCAAGACCCAAGAAAAAAAGTGAGGGGCAGGGGAGAGGACTCAAATAAAACCACAAAAGAGAAATGACTACAAACACCACATAAATATAAAGAATTATTATATGCGACAACCTGAAAGAAATTGATAAGTTCCTAGAAACACATAACCTACCAAAACTGAAGAAATAGAAATTTTGAATAAACTAATTACCAGCAATGAAATTGCATAAGTAATCAAAAAGATCCTAACAAACACAAGTCCAGGACCAGAAAGCTTCACAGGAAAATTCTACCAAATATTTTAAAAAGAGTTAATAATACCTATTCTTCTCAAACTATTCCAACAAATAGAAGAGGAAGGGAAACTTCCAAATTTATTCTATAAGAGCAGCATTACTCTGATACCAACACCAGATAAAGATACAACAAAAATAAAACTATAAGCCAATCTCTCTGATGAACATATATGCAGAAATCCTCAAGAAAATATTAGCAAATGAAATCCAACAGTACATTTGAAAAAATCATTCATCACAATCAAGTGGGATTTATCCCTGGGATGCCAAGGTGATTCAGCATTCATAAATCAATCAACATGATAGATCACATTACTAAGAGAAAGAATACAAACCATAATAGTCATTTCAATAGATGCAGAAAAAAAAGCATTTGATAAAGTGTATCCATTCATGATTTTAAAAAACCCAACAACACAAAAAACCATCAACAAAGTAGGTTTACCTAAACATAATAAAGGCCTTCTATGAAATCTCACAGCGTACATCATATTCAATGGTGCAAAACTGAGAGCTTTACCTTAAAGTCAGGAACAAGACAAGGATGTCTACTCCCATCACTCTTATTCACTATAGAATCGGAAGTCCTAGCCACAGCAATCGAACAGAAAGAAACAAAAGGCATCCACATTGGTAGTAAAGAAGTAAAACTTTCACTATGTGAAAGATCTGTACTCTGAAAACTGTGTAACATTGATGAAAATAATTGAAGACAACACAAAGAAATGGAAAGACATTCCATGTTCATGGATTGCAAGAACAACTGTTAAAATGTCCATACTACCAAAGCAATATACAGTTTTAATGCAATCCCTATCAAAATACAGCCAGCAGGGGCACCTAGGTAGCTCAGTTGGTTAAGCATCGACTCTTGATTTTGGCTCGGGATTGTAAGATCAATCCCCACTTTGTGATCAGCACTCAATGAGGAGTCTGCTTGAGATTCTTTCCCACTGCTCCACCCTCACCTCTCGCTCTCAAATAAATAAATAAATAAATCTTAAAAAAATAATACCACCAGCATTTTTCACAGAACTAGAACAAACAATCCTAAAATTTGTATGGAACCTCAAAAGACCCCAAATAGCCAAAGTAATCCTGAAAAAGAAAAATAAATCTAGGGGTACCTGAGTGGCTAAGTGGTTGAGCATCTGCCTTTGGCTTAGGTTATGATCCCAGGGTTCTGGGATCGAGTCCCACATCAGGCTTCCTGTAGGGAGCCTGCTTCTCTCTCTGCCTCTCTTTGCATCTCTCATGAATAAGTAAAGAAAATCTTTAAAAAAAAGAAATCTAAAGGTATCCTAATTGCAGACTTCAAGTCATACTACAAAGCTATAGTAATCAAAACAGAATGGTACTGACACAAAAATAACACAAAGATCAACAGAACAGAATAGAGAGCCCAGAAATAAACCCACAATTACATGGTCAATTAATCTTTAACAAAGGAAGAAACAATATGCAATGGGAAAAAGATGGTCTCTTTAACAAGCCAAGTTGGGAAAACTGGACAGCTACATGCAAAAGAATGAAAGTGGACCCCTTTCTTACACCATACACAAAAATAAATTCAAAATGGATAAATGTCTAAATGTGAGACCTGAAACCATAAAAACCTTAAAAGAGAGCATAGGCAGTAACTCTGACTTTAGCTGTCGCAACATTTTTCAAGATATGACTCCTGAGACAAAGGAAATAAAAGCAAAAATAAACTATTGGGACTACATCAAAACAAAAAGCTTTTGCACAGTGAAGGAAATAATCAACAAAACTAAAATGCAACCTACTGAATGGGAGAAGATATTTGCAAAAGACATATCCCATAAAGGGTTAGCATCCAAAATATATAAAGAACTTCTACAACACCCCCCCAAAACAAATAATCCAATTAAAAATGAGTAAAAGCATGAATAGAATTTTCTCCAGAGTAGACATATAGATGGGCATCCATGAAATGCAAATCAAAACCGCAAGAGGTATCACCTTATACGTGCCAGAATGGCTAAAATCAAAAAAAACACAAGAAGCAAGTGTTGACAAGGATGTGGTGAAAAAGGAATCCTTGTGCATTGTTGGTGAGAATGAAAACTGGTGCAGCCACTGTGGAAAATAGTATGAAGTTTCCTGAAAAAATTCAAAAATAGAAATACCATATGATCTAGTAATTCCACTACTCAGTGTTTACCCAAAGAATATCAAGAGTAATTAAAAAAAAATCATATTCAAAAAAATATGTTTATCTCTCTTTATCGTAGCATTATTTAAAATAACAAAATACAGAAACAGCCCAAGTGTCCATCAACTGATAAATGGATAAAGGAGTGGTGTATATCCAATACAAAATGAAATATTATTCAGCCATAAAAATGAATGGAATCTTGCCACTTGCAACATCATGGATAGAACTAAGGGAGTATAATGCTAAATGAAATAAGTCAGCCAGAGAAAGAAAACTACTGTATGATTTCACTCATGTGGAAATTAAGAAAATAAATGAGCACAGCAAAAGAAGGAGTGATTGAGAAAAAGAGAGAGAGACAAATCAAGAGTTAACGAAAAAGAAATGATGGTTACCAAAGGGGAGTTGAGTAGGGCAATGGGTTAAATAGGTGATGGGGATTTAAAAGTATACTTTTCATGATGAGCACAGAGTAATGTATAGAACTGTCCAATCACTATATTGTATACTTGTAACTAATATAACCCTGTATGTTAACTAGGCTTGAATTTAAAACAAAACAAAACAAGAACAAAGGCATGGTATGCCCACTATGGGATTAAGTTAGAAATCATTAAGAAAGGTATCTGGAAAAATTCCCAAATATTTGTAAATGAAATGACAAGCTACTAAATAGCTCATAATAAAGAAATCAGAGGAAAATTAGAAGGTATTCTGAAAATGAAAATGTGACAAATCAAAGTTTAGCTGAAAGAATGAATAGAGGAAATTTATAATGTTAAATGCTTATATTAGAAAAGAAAGGTTTCAAATCAACAGGTCTGCTTCCATTTCAATAAACCAGAAAAGAACAAACTGAACCCAATTAAGAGAAGGAAATAACAAAGAGCAGAAATCAATAAAAGAGAAAACTGAGGAAAAACAATGAAAGCAGATTTATTAAGGCTCTAGTAAGACTGAGCAGGAAAAGAGGATACAAATAACCAATATTAAGAATGAGGGAAAAAAAGGAAACCTATGATAATGTGGAGGAACATCACTATAGATTAGACAGTTATTTAAAGGACAATAAGGGAGTAACATTTTTAAAAAATGTGAGACCTGAAACCATAATAAATTTGACAACATAGATAAAATGGAGAGATTCCTTGAAAAACACCCAAATCACACAGTAAGATACAGATAGCCTCTATATAGAATACTTTTGTATCTGTTAAAGAAATTGAATTTGAAATTCAAAATATTTTCACATGAACTAAGGATGATTTTATTTTGACAAGGCTAAATAAACAAAAAGAAGAAAAGAAAAGAAAAGAAAAGAAAAGAAAAGAAAAGAAAAGAAAAGAAGAAAAGAAAAAAAAGAAAAGAAAAAAGAAATCTGGTGAAGAATATGCCACAGGGACCATATCAGCCCGCAAAACCTAAAATAGTTATTAGCTGGCCCTTTATAGAAAAACTATGCCTACCCTTGGCCTGTGTAGAATTCTAAGGATTCAGGGCGCCTGGTGGCTCAGTGGTTGAGCATCTGCCTTTGGCTCAGGTCATGATCCCAGGGTCCTGGGATTGAGTCCTGCATCAGGCTCCCTGCAGAGAGCCTGCTTCTTCCTCTGCCTATGTCTCTGCCTCTCTGTGTGTCTCATGAATAAATAAAATCTTAAAAAAAATACTAAGGATTCTAGAAGAAAAAAATTCTAGACTTTAGCAAAGTTTCAAGATACAAATTGAATATATGAAAGTAAACTGCATCTCTCTATTCTAGCAACACATGATTGGGAATTGAAATTTTAAAAATTTATAGTAACATGAAGAGAGATTAAATACTAAGGGCTAACTGTGGGGGAAAAATGTATAAGACCTGTAGGCTGAAAACTACAAAAATATTGCCTAGAGAAAATGAAGAAGGCTTACAAAATAGATATGCTCTATTCATGATGTGAAAAACACAGTATTGTTAAGAGGCCACTTTTCCCCAAATTGATCTACAGATTTAGTGCAACTCCAATGAAAACTCCAAAAAAACTTTTTGTAGAAATAGGCAAGGTAATTCTAAGGTTTATATGGAAATGCACAGGACCTAAAACAGCCAAAGCAATTTCTGAAAAGAACAAAATCATACTACATGCTTTCAAGATTTTATTATAAAGATGTAATAATCAAGACAGTGTGCTATTAGCATAAAGACAGACACGGAGATCAATCGAACAGAAGAGAGATTCTAGAAATAGTAGCACACATATGTGGGCAACTAATTTTCAACAAAAGTGTCAGGGCAATTCAATGGTAAAGGATAATCTTCTCAACAAAGAGTGCTCCATATATACCAATAATGAAATGAACCTTGACCCTTATAAACAAAAATTCACCTAAAAGCTCAAGCTACACAACTTCTAGAAGAATACATAGGAGCAAATCGTCGTGACCTTAGATTTAGCAAAGAATTCTTAAATAGGCCACAGGAAGCACATTATAAAAGAAAAAACAGATTAGACTACATCAAAATTTAAAAGTTCACTCTTCGGGATCCCTGGGTGGCGCAGCGGTTTAGTGCCTGCCTTTGGACCAGGGCGCGATCCTGGAGACCCAGGATCGAATCCCACGTCAGGCTCCCGGCATGGAGCCTGCTTCTCCCTCTGCCTGTGTCTCTGCCTCTCTCTCTCTCTCTCTCTGTGTGACTATCATAAATTAAAAAAAAAAAAATAAAGCTTTAAAAAAAAATAAATAAAAATAAAAGTTCACTCTTCAAAAGAAGTGTTACAAAAATAAAAGGGATAAGACACTTGCAAAGCATATATCTGACAAAAGACATGTAGTTAGAATACATAAAAACTTATAGCTCATTTATAATAAGTCAACTCAATTTTTAAAAATGAACCAAAGAGATTAAAAACTAAGGAAATCTGAATAAAGTATGCTCTTTAGTGAATAACGTTATTGATTCATTCATTAGCTATAGTAAATGTACCATACTAATGTAGATGTTAGTTTCAGAGGAAACTGTGTTTGAAGATTACAGAAATGCTCTGTACTAACTACAATTTTTATGCTGATTTATAACTTCTATAAATTAAACTTCATTAAATATTATTAAGAGTAAAAAACTTTTTACCAATACTTCACCAAAGAAGGTATCTAGACTCTCCTGAACAACCAACAGGTCAAAGAAGAAATCAAAGGGGAAATAAAACAGTATCTTCAATCTTGATAGAATGTTGATAGGAATTGCATTCAATCTGAATAGCTATCATCAAAAAGCAAGAGACAACAAATGATGGAGAGGATGTGGAGGAAAGGGAACATTGTGCAATGTTAGTGGGATTGTACATTGGTAAAACCACTATAGAAAACAGTTTAGAGGTTCCTCAAAAAATTTAAAATACAACTACCATGCAATCCAGCAATTCCACTTCTGTGAATATATCCAAACGATATGAAAATACTACATCAAAGAGATATCTGCAATGCCATATTCACGGCAGCATTATTTACAATAGCCAAGACATGGAAACAACCTAAACGTCCATCAATGCATGAATGGATAGAGAAATTGTGATACAGGGATCCCTGGGTGGCGCAGCGGTTTGGCGCCTGCCTTTGGCCCAGGGCGCGATCCTGGAGACCCGGGATCGAATCCCACGTCGGGCTCCCGGTGCATGGAGCCTGCTTCTCCCTCTGCCTGTGTCTCTGCCTCTCTCTCTCTCTGTGAGACTATCATAATAAATAAAAATTTATTAAAAAAAAAAAAAAAGAAATTGTGATACAATTTATACAAAGAGGAATAAATAAGAGAAATCCTGCCATTCATAAGAACATGGATGGACCAAGAGGGCATAATGCTAAGTAAGTCAGACAAGAAAAGACAAATATTGTGTGATCATACTTATACTTAAAAACTCTTTTTAAAAATGCAAAGAAAAACAGATCAGATTTATGGTTAACAGATGTAGGGAGTGGTGGGAGGCAGGAGGGGAGATTGGAGGAAGGTGGTCAAAAGGCACAAACTTCCAGTTATAATAAAACACTAGAGATGTAATGTATATACAACATGATAACTATAGTTAGCTGTTGTATGGTATATTTGAAAGTTGTTAAGAGAATAGATCCTAAGAATTCTCATCACCAGGAAAAAAGCTTTTCTTATTTTTTGTATCTCTGTGAGATGATGGATATTAAATGAACTTACTGTGGTAATCATTTCACAATATATAAATCAAATCATTATGCTATACACCTTAAACTTAATAATGCTGTATGTCAATTATATCTCAATAAAACTGGGGAAAATATAAAATCTCAAGATAGCAAATGAGCATATGAAGATGTTTGTATTATTCACTGGTCATTAGGAATATGCAAACTAAACCACAATTACATACTGTTAGTCACCCACTAGAACAGTAAAATGTAAAAGCCTGACTATGTCAAATGTTGGTCATGACATGGAACAGCTAAAACTTTTATATACTGCTGTTAAGAATATATATTGGTAAAACCATTTTGGAAACCAGTTTGGCAGTTGAACGTACATCTATAATAAAACCCAGATGTTTATTAATTCTAGGTATTTACCCAAGAGAAATGAAAACACATGTCTACACAAAGACATATATGTGAATATTCATGGCAGCTTTATTTGTAATAGTGAAAACTGGAAACAACCCTAAGTCCATCAATAGAGGGTATTGTTTGTTATATTTATACCATGTGTAAAATTATTAAAAGTGAACTACTGTCACATGCAACAATGGGATGAATCTCAAGATGTTCTAAAATCTTTCCCAAACCTACTCCAGGGAATGGCACTATCTATCCAGTTCTGAAAACTAAAAGTCAAAACATCCTCTCAAAAGCTTCCCTTTTTCACAATTCCATCTCTACCCATCACCAAGTCCTAGTAATTTTTCTCTCTTCAATGTATTTTGATACTTCTCTCCATTTCCACCACTATCAGTCTAGTCCACACTACTTCATCATCTCTCATACTGCTCCTCTTAACCTGAGTTCATTGCCTCCATCTCTCACACTGCTACTCTTTAGCCAGAATTCATTGCCTCCTTCCAATGAATTCTCACACAATAAACAAAAATACTTTCCAGGCACACATATGATCACTGCATAGTCTCCCCTTACCTTGTTCAAAATAACCATGCAGTGGCGTTGTACTATATTTGGATAAAACCCCAAATATTAACACAGCCTGAAGGATCTAGATGGTTTGGCCTCTACCTGCTTGAGGCCTCACTTCACAACATTCTCTTCACTTCCATCCCTGACTTTCATGACCTAGTTTTTTTTCCTACCACAGAGCCATTTTATACATAGGATTCCCTTTGTCCATAATCTCTTCCTAGCATATAACTTGTTAATATTATTCAGATCTTAACTCAGAATTACATTTTTTTAAAAAAGCATGCCTTTACCTGGTTACCTGCTCAAATCACAGTTGCACCTCAGTTTTGCTTGATGAATTGTCTAAATAACACACAGCTTCTCCACTACAGGGAGTATATGATTACAGGGATCACATTTATTTATTTATTTTTATCACCTTTGTATCTCCAGTCTCTAGGAAAGGTCTGGCAGGTACCTAGAAGGCCTTTGTAAATATTTCTAAATGAATTAATAAAGAATTTGAAATTATCTGTTCCTAAATGAAATAACATGGACTTGGTGACATATTTTATTTATTTTATTTTATTAAGATTTTATTTATTTATTCACAATAGACACACAGAGAGAGAGAGAGGCAGAGACACAGGCAGAGGGAGAAGCAGGCTCCATGCAGGGAGCCCGATGTGGGACTTGATCCCGGGTCTCCAGGATCACACCCTGGGCCGAAGGCAGGCACTAAACCACTGAGCCACCCAGGGATCCCTGAGGACATATTTTAAATGGACTATAAGCAAACAATCTAATCAAATGCTCTGTTTTTAAGAATTCCAATTAAACCATCACAAAGTTGTCTTTCCTCATTCCTTCCTATAGTATATTTCAGAGGCAATTACTATGTTCCAGGCACTGAGACACAACAGAATGAGACAATCGGGGTCCCTGCACTCATGCAGCATCTGATTTAACTTGACTGACTCTTCATTTCAAAAGTTACTCTTACTCTAAGGCCAGATTCGTTTCCTAACCTCTGTGCAGAATATATTATTTTTTTTAAATAAATCTTTAACTTTTTCATGACTAGGAGTCAATCTTGTTCTAGTTTATGGAAACCTTACTATTTCTTAAACATACAGACCTGAATAATTTTAATTATCTACCTAATCATATGTCTAATTAGAATGAGAAGCAAGGTACAAAGAATTAAAATGGAAAAAATATACCTCCTCACAAAAAAAAACTTACATATAGACTAGACTACAAGGAAAAACTAAACAGCATAAGCCCAAAATGTCCTTCAAAGACAAAGTTAGGGGACTCCTGGGTGGCTCAGCAGTTTAGCACCTGGCCTTCGGCCCAGGGCGTGATCCTGGAGTCCTGGGATCAAGTCCCACATCGGGCTCCCTGCATGGAGCCTGCTTCTCCCTCTGCCTCTATCTTTCATGAATAAATAAATAAAATATTTTTTAAAAAAAGACAAGTTAGAAATGAAGCAAAATAATTGAAAAAAATCAGAAACTTAAGACTCATACACATATTTTTTCAGAAATCTAAAATAAGTTACATCTAAGAACTCTGATTTCAAAATGTCTACTTGATAGCAAATAGTTACAAAATGTTCTCCTACTGCATTTAAACTGATCACCCATAATGCAGACTTTGGATCAGAAATTTGTTTTGAACATACTTGCTTTTACAGTGTTGATGGTTTTAAACTAATTAATGAGGACTTGGTATGTCAATTTGCAAAATGGCTCAATAGGATTATTGCTGTCATGGAAACAAGTTTTTCCTTCTACTTCTCTAATTGTGCTAAAACATCAACAACTAAGAATTAGCAAATCCTGACATATACATGGTTATTCCATTTTATTTTCTTCAAAATCCCTCCAGAGTGAACCAAATTGGAAATAATATTCCAATAGCATGCTAATTATTGGCAAGTTATAAAGATGACTTCCTCATTCATTTAATAACTTCTGTTAATAAATCTCCAATATACCATCATCGATGGCTCTTGAACATGAACACAGTCTGATTACACAGTACAAACTATCTCACAGAAGATATCTCAAAACTCTGTAGTCACGGTCACATTTTGCCTCTGTTAAATATGTTGGAGGATTTATCAAGTTCAGTCTAGTTTTATGTCCTATTAAGTGCTGTTAGTTTATTGGAAATGTATCATCTGTGTATGTAACAAAGGTGGCTCCTAACTTCATCAAGCCTCTGTTAAGTGTAAATTATTCAGTATTATCCAAAGGGAGAGATTCCAATGGAGCATCACTTTTAGGTTGACATAGAACCAAAATCGAATTAGTCAAAATTTATAGAGTATGCAAACAGTTTTCATACACAACGATATTTGAGCCTTCATTTATTCAACAGTTATTTCAGGCATTGAGCGTTAATTCTATACCAATCATTGGCTAGATACTGGGATACAACAGTGATTATCAAAATGTTGTCTCAGAACCAGTGGCATCAGCATCACCAGGGAACTTGTTAAAACTGCTTATTAAAACTAGTTTAAAACAGGCCTCACCCTAGACCTACTAAATCTGAAACTCTGGGTGTGGGGCCCAGCAATCTGTCTTAACCAGCCTTCCTGATAATTCTGATACATGCTCAAGTTTGAGAACCACTGCCCTATAAAGTAGCCCTTTGCATTATATTAGAAAAGTGAGTAAAGAAGAGAAGGAAATGGATTTGAGATACAAAAGAGACTCTTTCCTACCATTTGTACCCAGAGATTAGAAAAATGTCTGGCATATAACATGGGCACACAATAAAGATTTGTTGAAAATCACATAACAATAATGAATGTGCTTCTGAAAACAGAAATGTTCACATAACATTAAGAATTAAAATTTAAAAACTATTATTTTTGACTCTTGCGAAAAAAGTTACCAAAGGTGATCATTACCAAAACTATTCAATTTTTCCATACCTTGTTATTTTGCCTTGATTTACTTAACTCCAATTTGTACTTTTCTGCCTCTTCTAGAGCTCTATTCAACCGAACTTCTGTAGCACTTTGGCTAGTGGCAGCCTGTTTTTGTAGTCTTCTTTTACTTTCTAATTCCTATATGGTAAAAGAGATATATGGAACATTTATACGTTCCCTCTATTATTCTGCTTTTCCATTTCCATATTCCTTGCTTTCTCCCAAATTTTACACACACACATACACACACACCTCAAAGGCTGGGGGCTGAGCAATGAGTGAGAGGTCTCTGGGAATTCTTACCCTGAATTGGTATTAGACAGATATATCCTTACAGATGTAGTCAAGAATTAGGCTTTCAAATTACTTTTGTTTGGAATGTTCTATCTCTTTTTATATAGTATAGAGATCCTCTATATTTATTTTATAAGCAACTCTTTGTACCTATAGTTCTTCCTTTGGGAACCTCCTCATAACAACTATGTAAGGCACAAACTCTCATAAATACTGTGTTTGTATAAACCCAACAAAGTATATCATATAAGAAATATTTGTTCAAGGGATGCCTGGGTGGCTCAGAGGTGGAGCGTCTGCCTTCGGCTCAGGCCGAAGATCTGAATCTTCCGAATGATCCCGGGGTCCAGGATCGAGTCCTGCGTTGGGCTCCTTGGGGGGAGCCTGCTTCTCCCTCTGAACTACATCTCACCTCTCTCTCTCTCTCTCTCTCTCTCTCTCTACTACATCTCACCTCTCTCTCTCTCTCTCTCTCTCTCTCTCTGTCTCTCATAAATAAATAAATAACATTTTTTTTTTAAAAAGAAATATTTGTTCAAAACAGAGCATTCTACATTAGCCTTACAGGGCAAATTCCAACTCTTGAGCAAAAAAATCATGTTATAGGTTAATGTTCCACATCTTGGGGTAGATTTAGACTTGTATGTCTGCAAATATTCTAAGGGATGCTGTCACAGAGAGTCTACAGGTCTGAAGAAACATGACATGTAGAATAAACCCCAAACTCTACCATTATCTGGCACTATAATCTTATCTCCTGCAAGATGTTACCCTTCAGATATATCAGCAGTATATGGAACTCTCCCAAACAGCTATGATGTTTCTTGTCTCTGAGCCTTTGCTTATCTCATGCTCTTCCTTCTGCCTTGATCCTTCCTCCCTGCTCATTTTTACCTGGCCAGCACCTATTCATCCTTTAAGACTCAATGAGGGATGTACATGAGGGTTTGACCTCCACCAGGAAGCCTTCCCTCATTCTCCTTCCAGGCTGAATTAGGCACCCTTTCTTCAGAGCTTCTACATCTTGACACACATATATCACAGTATCTGCTGTGCAGAACTGAAACTATTCATTTACTTCATTTTCCACATTATTAATGTAAGCTCATTGAGGATAGAAATGGTCCTAATTTCTGTATTCCCAGAACTTTAGGGGCACAGAGGAGGCACTAATGACATGTTTATTCAACTGAATTTATTTTGTAATACTTAACTCACCCTTCTTTGCATCCCCTACCATGTCTAGTACAGAGCCTTATATACAACAGAGATTCAATAAATATTATGGAATTGAAATGATGCAATTAAAAATATAGTTGTCTGTTTTCTTCCTTTATAAATTTTTTTCTCCTGGCTGTATCACTGTTTTATTTGAAAACTGATCTCCCTGGCCCTAAGTAATTAAGGGCAAAACAAAACAAAACACATGCTGCTCTTTATGTAGGTTTCTAAACAAATCAAACTGTGTATGGATACCATCTGCTATCACCAGCCTTCTTCACAGCTTTGTGGGTGGTAGCTACAGTAAAAGCAAGCTTGATTTATCTCACTGTTCACATGGAAAAGGCAGAGATTCTTATTAGCTACAAAGTCCACAATTCTAGCTGCCTCATTTTAGCCTCTTCTCCAAAGAATATGAAGATAAATCTTTGCCCTTCTCTTTCCTGCTGGTGACTTTGTAACCTACTTCACAGAAAAATGAAAACCATCCTACACCACATTATGTTCCTTTAACGGTGAATCAATATGGCTCCTTCTTGGGAGAAGTGAAAAAGAAAAAAGGCATTAGAAAAGTAAAATAGGAAATAAAGTATTCCCAAATGAACAAATCCACTAAGGAAAGGGAAAACCTACCAAAAACTTGAAAACATTTATTTTTTTGAAAACATTTATTTTTAATCACATTCAAGTATTTTGTAATTTACAAAGTAGACAAGATACCAGTATTTTTTATGATACCTTATATGCTAAAAATAGTAAAGCAAATCTACTGTTTCCAAAAAAAATAAGCAGTTTACATGTTGTTAAAGACAAATTTTAGGAAAGACCTTAAGCCCTGAATTTTATTTTAGCCTTTTTTAAGAGAAAAATTTAAACAGCTTAAAGAAATTAAAAACTCACTTAAAAGCTCAAATACTAGGAGATCCAGGAAGAAATAATTTGCGAACCTCTCTTAACTTTTAAAGCATTCATAAAGCACTGGGAGAGGGCAAGAAAAGAGAGAGGTATTGTATCAGTAACCACAGCACAGGATAAAAATGGTAGTAAATGCTTTAAGAGTAACACAAATTGTCACAGTAATTCAGAAGAGGAATAATCAGATGAGAATAAATGATCAGATAAGGTTTTAGAAAAAAGTGCTAAGATACAAAAAGCAATGAACATGGAGTCAGAGAACCTATGAGCTGTGGTAGACTCAGTTCCCATATCTAAAATTGGTAGTAATGATATCTGTATCTACTTACTTCTTCAGCACATTTATCAAGCATTTACTGTGTGCCAGGTACTATTCTACATAAATGATGGGCACATGAAATTAAGAATATATACAATGGATAATTATATAAATATAATTATATATATATATATATATATATATATATATATATATATATATATATATATATATGCACCATGAAACTTAAGCTGGGGAAAAGGGAATAAAGAGCTAGGGGAAGATGCAGATCTATATAATAAAACCATATGACTACACACAACTATCATATGTATGTGATCGCAATTTGTAAACTATACAATATTAAACGAAGATAAGGACCATTAAAATTATGGCTTTGCAGGATACATACAGACAAAAATTTAAAAGCTTCCTTTGCAAGATAAGGACTTGAAGAAATTAAGAAAATGCTTTTGAGGCGCTTTGCTACAGAAACAAAGAACAAAGCATCTTTAAAAAATGACACAAACCTCGATTTTAGCTGGAGTGAAAGAAAAAGAGAGCAGACTTTTTTTTTTTAAGTGAGTTACTAGTGATAGGCATATTTGTGTGACATAATCCATGGTCAGAGAACTTGTGGAATGTACCTACTGACTATAATTTGACCCGCCCCCCCAAAAAAACCCAAACACCCAAAAAACCCTAAAACAAAGATTTAGGCTTCTACTCATGATGAAATAAGAACCTAAGATAAAAACACAATGTAAACTAAAGAAAATAGACAAAATGTGTTATATAACTATTTAGAGATAAAGGAAAACAGTAGGATTATGACTCCTGAGAGAAGACAAATAAATGGAGTAGTGTTACAATCACCCCAGCATTCTGCCTGGAGGCAATGTCCACACTGTGGGTATAATGTGGAGAAAATACAACAGAGCCGAGGTCTGCTAAGTTGAGGGACAGAGATGGAAGCTGGAGGAGACCGAGGCCCCTAGAATTTATGAGAAGGGTTCAAGTAGGAGGAACTCCATTAGGAGGGAGCTTCAGGAATCTACACAGGATATCCTTCCAGTATACTGAGGACGAGGCTGCACCTACATACAGAGAAACCCAACAAGGCCAGCAAAGAACAATCAAGGAATGTAAACAGAACAATGCAAACATAGTTCACACAAGGAAGGATGACATCTGATCTTTAACCTGACAGAAAGGAGAGAACTTAGTGATCATCTGAGGCATTCAGTGGAGATTCTGGAAGGTCTCTTTAAGGGAAGCCTTAGTGGTACAGCTGAACTATTCCCCGACGCTACTCTAGACACATCCCAGCCAAACTTAAAAACAGGTCTCAAAGGGACTAAACTGGCAAATAACTACCTGTGTTCAAAGAGCACACTAAACACAAGCACTCAACAATATAATATTCACAATGTTTAGCATTCAGTATAAAATCCCTAACCAAACCAAGAAGCAGGAAAATGTGACTGATATACAGAAGAAACAGTAGTCAATAGAAACAAATCCATAAATGAGAAATATGACAGATCCATCAGACAAAGCTGTCAAAACAGCTATTTTAATTATATATGTTAACATAATGAGGACATTG
The DNA here is from genome assembly GCF_011100685.1 of Canis lupus familiaris. Classification (NCBI taxonomy): domain Eukaryota; kingdom Metazoa; phylum Chordata; class Mammalia; order Carnivora; family Canidae; genus Canis; species Canis lupus. The sequence goes on along the minus strand of NC_049251.1, from coordinate 21,931,846 downwards.
AGAATATAAAAGAGAATCAAATGGAACTTCCATAGATGAGTAATGTATCAAAATGAACATTTCACTTGGTTAAGAATAAGGGCATATTAGACACTGCAAAGAAAAGATCAGTAAACTACTGAAGACATAGCAATAGAATCTATCCAAATAAAAAAGGCTAAAAATATTAGTGACCTAATATCACTGATATATTTTAAGTGTAATAATATCAAGCAGTCTAAGAGAAGTACAATTGAAGTTTCACATAGGGGGAGGGAGAGACGGGATAAAGAAAAAATATTGGAAGAAATAATGGCCAAAATTTTCCAAATCTGATGAACACTATAAACCCACAGATTCAAAAAGTTCAACAAACTTCAAGCAGAATAAACACACTCCTTACACAAAACTAAGAAACACATCATTATGAAATTGCTGAAAACCAGTAATAAAGAGAATGTCTTGAAAGCAAAGATAAAAGATAGAAAAATACAGAGTAGAAAGAAAAGATTTACTGTGAACTTTTTGTCAGAAATGACATAGCCCAGAAGACAATGGAATGATATCTTTAAAGTACTAAAAAAAAGACAGAAAGTTTTAATTGATAATTCTGTATCTAGTGGAAAATATCCTTAAAAAATATAAGGGTCCAACCACACAGAAGCACATACAAAACTAGTGAAACCCAAATAATGCCTGTGGATTACACCAATGTCAGTTTCCTGGTTTTGATATTATACTATCATCATGTCAGATGCTATCAATGAGGGAAACTGAGGTCTAAAGGACCTCTCTGTTATTTTTGCAGCTTCCTGTGAATCTATAATTTTCAAAAAAAAAAATTCAGTAAGGAAAAATATGGTCTTTTTTCAAAGAAACAAACACCAGAATCAGTGACTACCAAAGGGCAGCACAAAAACTGAAAGGGTAGTTATTTCAAGCTGTCATATGGAAAAAAGAGATCTAAAAAAATGAGGAATACCAAAAATGGTAAATACAAAGGCGTTTTCATATGTCAATCTGTTTAAAATATAACCATTTAAAGAAATATTGTGAGATTTATGACACTTAAAAGTAAACATAACAAAAGTAGAAAGGAAAGGAGGCAGAAATGGAGTATATTGTTGTGAGGGTCTTATGTGTTAAAGAGTATAACATGATTGGAAGGTAGATTGTGATATGGCAAATATGTTTTTGTGTTTTATGTAATTTACACATGTAAATATGTTTTTTGAGTTAAATGGAACATAAAAATATAAAACAGAGATATAGCCAACAGTAGAGGAAAACATGTAATACTAAAAAATATTCAATTCAGAAGAGGAAAAAAGTAATAAAACAGAGTTAGAAAAAAACAAAAAACAGAAAAATAGTAAGATGACAGTTTTAAATCTGATCAAAAAATGCATTAACATAATTGGCCTGAACATCTCAATAAAATAGAAACACCACTGAAGTGGATGAAAAAGCAAAAGCCAATTATATGGTGGCTACAACAAACCTATTCTCAATATAAAGGCAGATGAAAAATAAAAAGTTGAAAAAAGATATACCAAGCAAACATGAAACATAATGAAGCTGGAATTACTACAATATCAGGCAGAGTAAGCAGACTTTGGAACAACGAATATTATGAGAGATTAAAAATAGGGGTCATTAGTACAGATCATGCAGGCATTATAAATATAATAAAGGAATATTAAAGACAAATTTATGCCCATAAATTTAATAACTTAAATGAGATAGAAAAATTTCTTTAAAAACACAAATTATCAAAACTGACCCAAAAAAGTAATAAAAAATCAGAAGAGACTCATATCCACTAAATAAAGTGAGCTAGCAATTAGAATCCTTCTAAAAAGAAAACTCCACTTCACATGGTTTTATTGATGAATTATATACTACATATAGATCAATGATCATACAGAGATCTATGTAGCAGAATAGTCCAGAAACTGACCCACATATATAGTCCATTTTCTACACAGGTGCCATGGTAATTAAATTGAGAAAGAATACTATTTTCAACAAATGTTGATTGTCTGAAAAATAAACCTTGACCTTACCCTCATGCCATATACAAAATTAACCTGAAAAAGGTTACAGATCTATTTATATATGCATGTACACACACACACACACACACACACACACACACACACACACAGGATAAAACCATAAAACTCCTTAAGAATACATGGGAGAAAATCCTCATGACCTTGGACTGGGCAAAGATTTCTTAAATAGTTGATTAAAAAAGCACAAACTAGAAATAAAATAAAATACTGGAATTCATCAAACTTTAAAATCATCTTTTGAAAAATGCTGTTAAGAAAAAAAGCCAAGTAAGACTGTGAGAAACTCTTCACTATATATTCTACCAAAAGAATTATATAAGGAAACATAAGGAATTCCTATGTCAATTCAATACTTTTTTTTAAAAGGGCAAAAGGAATAGACAAAAGAAGATATATGAATGGCCAATAACATGAAAAAATGTTCAAGATCAATAGTTATAAAATACAAATTAAACCACTATGAGATACTAATATGCTGCCCCTCTGGAATGGCTAAAATTCTGAAAGACTGACAATACCAAGTGCTGATGAAGATCAGACTAACTGGAACTCTCCTATATTGCTAGTGGGAATGAAGAATGGTACAATCACTCGGAACAGTTTGGCAGTTTCTTTTTTTTTTTAAGATTTTATTTTTATTTATTCATAAGAGAGACAGAGAGAGAGAGGCAGAGACATAGGCTCCCCATAGGGGAGCCTGATGCAGGACTGGATCTCAGGACCCTGGGATCACGCCCTGAGCCCAAGGCTGACTGACGCACAACCACTGAGCCACCCAGGCAACCCAGTTTGGCAGTTTCTTATGAAGTTAAACATACACTTTCTGTAATACTCAGAAATTCTACCCTTAGGTATTTTTCCAACATCACTGGATGTGCCTATACAAAAACATGTGTCTCCATAAAAACTTGTATATGAAAATTCATAGTGTCCTCATTTCTAATAGTTCAAAGCTAGAAACAACAGAAATGTCTACAAATTGATGGATAAACAAAATTCAGTACATCCATAAACAAACATTACCCAGCAATACAAGGGAATGAACCACAAAATATGCAACAACATTAATGCATCTCAAAATCATTATGCTGAACAAAAGAAGCCAGGCATAAAAAAGTACATACTTATGATTCCATCTGTATGAAACTGTAGAACAGGGAAAACTAATCTGTAACGAAGGAATGCAGATCAGTGAGTAGATGGGCCATGGTCAGAGGTCAGAGATTTGGGGGAAGGAAGACAAAGGAAATTTGGAGGAAGTGCAGTGATGGTTATAAGGATATGCTATTTTGCCAAAGCTCAATGAACTGCACGATTAAAACAAGTAAATTTAATTGTATTTATTTCTCAATAAAGTTGATTTTAAAATAGATTAACTGAAAAACAAAATTCAATGCTGCAATAAAATGTTTTGTTTTTGTATTTTAGAAATGGCTCTACCTGTTAGTATAATAGTTGTAGTAGTTTTTAAATAGTTGGCTTTTATAGGTTTATAGAAGCAGCTCCATCAAACTCAAGCTCTGTTTTGCATTTCTATCAAATGTACATTGAGAGGTTTTTTGTTGTTGTTGTTGTTGTTGCAGACAACAACAATTCTGTTGTTGCAGAATTAGCCAAAAAAAAAAAAAAAGACTCAATCCATGAGAGTTGTTACACCTCTCTGTCTGGTAGGTAGATAAGGATTCAAGCTGGGAAGTTCAGAGCTAATGAAAAGTCATTATAATAAAAATCTTCAGAGAGTTGATGTATCATAATAGCTTAGAAGACTCACTGTGAACCAAAGGTTCAAATATTTAGCTCTCAACAGCAGTGAGATTTTGGAATAGTAGACCACTTAATTTTAAGGAGTTGGAGAAAGAGTCTACATGATTTGTGGAAAGAACACAGACTTTGGAGTCAGACAAACATGGCTTGAATACTGCTCTGCCACTATCTGTATGACCCTGGGCAATTTGCTTAACCTATTAGATTCAGTCTCTTTCTATAATATGTTTTGCCTGACACATAGTACTCAAAAAAATATTAGTTCCATTTCTGCCATACAAAGGTGGAGTTATAATCATATGTGGTCTTTTGAGAATATTAATCTATTGACAGAACATAGGATACAATGGATAAGGAAAAGAGAAAAGACATAAAATAATCAGTGGGGAGGATTCAGAAAGAAGATAATAATAGCTTGAATCAAGAAGGGGCAATGGAAATTGAAAAAAAAAATGAATGAAAAACATGTGAAGAATGCATAGGATTGGGTATAAAGGCCAAGAAGAAGAGAATCAGAGATGTAGGCAAGGTTTCAGATTATGTGAAATGATCCTGATGACAGGACCAGAAACTTGTCTGCATGATGACAAATGATAAAGTATCATGACAAATTAAAACTCTGGTTTCCCAGATACAATGTTTTTTTCTTAGAACACTGGTCTATAACTTTTAGACTAACAAATATAATATGAACCATATATGAAATTTAAAATTTTCTAGTAACTACTTTAAAAAGAAGTAAAAATAATTTTAATACTATACTTCATTATATATATCTATACTTCATTTATCCCAATATATCTAAAATATTTCAATATGTAATCAATATAAAAAGATTCTCTTTTTAATTCTTTATTGTTATTAAGTCTTCAAAATCTGGTATTTATTTTAAACTTATAGCATGTCACAATTTGGAATAGCCACATATAGTGAGCTACCATATTGGATAGCACTTTCTGCTACTAGATACTGTAATTAATTTTTATTTCCGGACATATAGGTAATCAAAATGTGGTACATCCATTCAATGTTATACTTCTCAGCATTAAAAAGAACAGATTTCAACATGGATTAACCTCAATTGCTTTATGCAAGTGAAAAAAGACTCAAAAGCCTACAAGTTATTCTATGTGATTCTATTTACATGACAATCTGGAAAACGCCAAAATGTAAGAACCAAAACCAGATTAGTGGCTGCCTTAGACTCCAAGTATGCAAAGGATTTGACTAAATTCACAAGGGAACTTTTGGGGATGGTAGAACTATTCTATATTTCAATTATGGTGATAGTTATATGACTATGAATTTGTCAAAGCTCACAGAACTGTATACTTAAAAAGGGTGATTTACTGTACACAAATCTTATCTCAATAAATCCAATGTTTAGAATTTTTTTTACCAGAAGATAATGCTAATTATACAAGACTAAAATGTTCAAACATATGCTCTTTTATATGAACACACTAAAGAAAAATATAGTAATGAAGACATAATTTCCTACTTCCTAAATCTCTTATAATACATAATTTTTATCCTAAGTCTTACAAAGTAATACCATACAGTATGCTTTATTTTATTATCTCAACGGCACAATATAAAATTTTTGATAGCTTATTTAAAATGTATTATCCCCTTAGATTTGATACCAAAAGCACAAATAACCAAAGAAAAATTAGATACACTGGATTTCAAAATTAAAAAATTTTGTGCGTCAAAGGTCACTGTAAAGAAAGTGAAGAGACAACCGAATGAATGGGAGAGATATTTAGAAATCTGTATCTGGTAAGGGACTTGTATCTAAAATATATAAAAAAACATTTACTACTCAAGAATTTAAAAGTTCCAATTTAAACAATAAGCAAAGAATCAGATATTTCTCCGAAGAAGACATACAAATGGCCAATAAACATATGAAAAGATGCTCAAAATCTTTAGTTATCAGAGATATGCAAATCAATATGACAAGATAACTTTACATGAGTAGATACCTAGAATCAAAAAGATAATCTGGGATCCCTGGGTGGTGCAGCAGTTTAGCACCTTCCTTTGGCCCAGGGCTCCCGGTGCATGAAGCCTGCTTCTCCCTCTGCCTGTGTCTCTGCCTCTCTCTCTCTCTCTCTCTCTCTCTGTGACTATCATAAATAAATAAAAATTAAAAAAAAAAAAGATTATCTAACATGTGTTGGTGAGGATGTGGAGAAAACAGAACCCTTACACACTGCTGGTGGAAATGTACAAACAGTATAGCTGGTTTGGAAAAGAGCTGAGTGTTTTTCATAAGGTTAAACACAGGGTAACCATATGATCCAATGATTCTACTGTTAGGTATATACACAAGACAAATGAAAACATATGTCCACACAAAAACTTATATGTTAATGTTCATAGCAGCATTATTCAAAATAGTCAAAAAGTAGAAATAAAACAAATATCCATCATCTGATAAAGAAATAGATGTGTTATATCCATATAATGGAATATTACTGTATAAAAAGGAACGAAGTACTGGTATGTACTACAATGTGGATGAACCTCAAAAACATTCTTAAACGAAAGATATCCCAAAATATCTCATATTGTATAATTCTGTATATATGAAATGTCCAAAATAGGCAAATCTATCAACAGAAAATAGAAGTTGCCTAGAGATGGAGGGGACTAGGGGAAGGTTAGGATACGGTGGCTCAAGGGTACAGAATGTCTTTTTGGGGTGATGAAAATGTTCTAAAATGATCGTACTGACAGTTGCACAACTCTGAATATGTTAAAAGCCACTAAATTGTATACTTTAAAAGGGTGATTTGTATTATCTGTGAATTGTATTTCAATAACGCTATTAAAGAATATTCTTATATTGGAAGACATTTTAGTAAATACTAACAAAATAACTGAACAAATAAAAGTAGTGCCTTCACAAACATGTAAACTTTAAAGTTTTATAGTATCTTTAACATTAGGTCCAGAAAAATAGCAAAATTATTACCTTTTCTGCTGAAGATAGCTGTTGCTGTAATCCATCACATTTTTTGTTTAGCTCTTCAAAAAGAGTTTTATATTTTTCTGTTTGAGACTGCTGCAAATTAATTGTTCGCTGCTGTCTCATACAATCTTCTTCAAAGTTTTTTATTTGTGACTTTAAATTCTGAATTTCATTTTCCTATAGTTATGATATTATACATTATGTGAAAAAATGCACAAGGTTTAGTATCAAAACAAAGCAGTAAAAAAGGAGCTTCATATGATTTCAGATATTTATATTAAAAAAAAGATATTTATATTCATTTCACAAAGAAAAACAAATTATATTCCATTTTCATCTTCAAAAATGGAAGTGAGATATTTTGTGTTTAATAGCTTACATTTGTAAATCTTACACAGAAAATTCTAACTGCTAACAAGTATTTAAAATTCTTTAGCCCAGTGAAAATTCAGTATTTCAGAATAAAAGTTGAGTATTTATATATAATTTAATTCAAAATTTAACAGTAAATTATACCTCAATGAATATATTTTTTAAATAATTGAAACTGCTACTAAAATATCTTTGAATATTAGAGAATTTATTTTGAGAGGTTTTTACCTTTTTATTACATTCATATACAACATTATCCAATTCTTCCTGCATAACACGGAGTTTGGCCTTTAGAAATCTGTTCTGGGCTTCTGTGGATTTAAATAATTACATTTATTGCCTTTCACTGAATCTAAGATGCCATCAATTACAAGATAGATCATTATTTCACGAGGAATAAAATGTTCAAGATGGAGAGTTTATCAGGAGATCCTTGTTTGAGAATACTAAAGATACTAAATACCCCCACTGTAAAGATAAATGAAAAACAAATCCACCCAGTGAAAAGGAATTGTCCACATCTCAACCTGGAACTGAGTAAAGAAGGAAAAACAACAAAAACCTCTCCTGAGAATCTGAACCACAAGCTAGTACTCACGTTAAGTTTGCAGACTGAATTAGTCTTTACCAAGGTGGTCCAAAATACCTCAGTCAGAAAACTTCAAGTGATTTCAGGTTGGTAATGTCCCCAAGTGTTTGGCAGAAGCACACATAAAACCTCTCTAGCAAAACTCAACTTCAATCTCAGCCACTGTGATTATAAAATACCAGTGACTGTAATATATATCCCGATTTCACAGAAGTTAAAATGTAATCTATGTGTCATAAAAGCAAAGAATTACGCTAATGATGTACTGCTGAAGCTTTCTCCACAACCCCTAAAATCTGCCTTTGGTATTTCATCACTACCTAAAGTTCTTTATTCAACAGTATCAGTAGTAAATCTTTGATGTTTCTCTAACTATATAACAAAATAAAGTGAAAAGTGAACTTAGAACTCACTCCACAATTCATTCAAGCATTCATTCAAAAAATATACATTAAGTTTCTATAATGTTCCAGGCATAGTAGGGATAAGACAAGCTTTGCCTTCACGGATCTTATCTTGAATAAACACCTGGAGTTGCCTCTGAGAAGTCATTAGGATATATCCCAACAGAGCACAAAACATCTCCATACATACTTCCTGTTACAAAGCTCTTATTAAATGCTCCCAGTGTTACCATGGAGCTGATTAACAATGACTGGCTCTACTTCACCTAGAGCTCTCTAGCCTCAACTCTCCTTCAAGCCTCTCATGTCACTCCAGGTTAGCACAGTATAGAAGGGAAATGATGCATTTAAAAATGTGAAGTTTGCAGGAGCTCGTCTCTAAAAAGAAAGGAGAAAGAATAGTCTTACAAAGCAGTATATACTATTAAATTACTTTTTCATCTTTTCCTCTTGCCCATAACAGCCATTCAGGCAATCATCTGGAACAAGAGAAAACTCCCCAGAAGGGGGGATAGCTTAGCCAAAGATTCTGGTAAGAGAAGACAGGGAGGCAAAGTGGCAGAGAGGACATTCAGCAATAAAAAGAAAATAGCAATTTCAGGTGGTCCGTCTGTACTGGTTCTGTGTATCTAAGAGCAGGAATATTGTCCCAGGGCCATGGTGACTATGTACTGAAGAATAGTCAACATGTGATCACTGTGTCCTTGAAGGCATCTTGACAGAGACATACAGGCAACTTCCTGCTTCACTTTCCTTCTCTTCTGAAGAGTACTCCCAGAAAGCTTTGATAAGTCAGTAAAGGTAATAAATTTACAAATGAATAGCTCATTTATGACTGACTAGCATGCAGCACAATAGTCATTACGCATATGTTATGGTTTTCACAGAATCAAGAGAATTTTTTTTTTTTTTAATTTATGATAGTCACAGAGAGAGAGAGAGAGAGAGAGAGGCAGAGACACAGGCAGAGGGAGAAGCAGGCTCCATGCACCAGGAGCCCGATGTGGGATTTGATCCCGGGTCTCCAGGATCGCGCCCTGGGCCAAAGGCAGGTGCCAAACTGCTGCGCCACCCAGGGATCCCGAATCAAGAGAATTTTAAAGATAAATCTTATGACCATCTAATACAAACTGATAAATTTTGAAATGAAGAAAATGCTATTACAGAGGGGCTAACTGGCTTGCCTGAAGTCACAATTATAGCTTAGTATTAACCATGGTCACATACACTCAATTGTCTTAGTCTTTATTTACAAAAGCATAAGTGGCTTCTCATAAATTCAACAGTTCTAGAAATATTACTGGTAACTAAATTTTGTTTTTAGATGATCTAAACTTAGTATTATTTTTCAAAGTGATATGCAGAGAATGAATTTATAAGAAAGAAAATTACATTCATTAGAAAATTAATGATTATTTCAACTGATGCCACATCAATAATTCATTTTTTTAATTTGCACTAAGTAGAATACAGTATTCATAAATGAAAGGAATTCAAAGAAATATTGGGTTTTATTTTATTTTTTTTTAGATTTTATTTACTCATGAGAGACACAGAGAGAAGCAGAGACATAGGCAGAGGGAGAAGCAGGCTCCCTGTGGGGATCCTGATGTGGGACTTGATCCCAGGACTCCAGGATCACAACCTGAGCCAAAGGCAGACACTCCACCGCTGAGCCACCCAAGCACCAAATATTTGGTTTTAAAAGTTATTTTAATGTGGGGTATCTGGGTGCCTCAGTCAGTTAAGAATCCAACTCTTGATTTAGTTGTGAGGTGGAGCCCTGCATCGGCCCTGCTTAAGATTCTCTCTCTCTCTCTCCCCTTGCCCCAAACTCCCCACCCAAAAATGATAAGCTATGGGGCATTTTAACCTTAGTTTCTTGAAAAGTGGTCAATGAAACCAATACCATATAGTCTTCTTTTTTTAAGATTTATTTATTTATTTGAGGGTGGTGGGGGTGAGAAGAGGCAAAGGGAGAGGAAGACAACCTCAAGCAGACTCCCTGATGAGTGGAGAGCCTGACATGGGGCTCAATCCCACAAACCTGAGATCATGACCTGAGAAGAAATCAAGAGTCAGATGCTTAACCAACTGAGATACCCAGGTGCCCCCCATATAATCTTTTACTCTTTATAACAGAAAATATCAAATATACATAGAAGTAGAGAGATGAGGTCAATGAGAAACGACTTCCCATCACCCATTTTCAACAATTACTGACTCATTACCCTTTTTATCTATAATTCCACTCACTACTCCTACCATGTCCCACTAGATGATTTTGAAACAAACACAAGATATCACAATACATTTTTTAAATACAAGAAAAATAGTTCCCAAATATCTTTTTCTATGTAACGGTGATACAAGGATAAAAATAAAAGAAAACTTACCTGTTCCAATGTCGTTACTAATGCCACAAAAAATATCATCATCTATATAATCAGGTATGCCTTCTTCCTCCAGTTGCCCTTCAATTTTGCTAATTGTTTTTGCAAGAGAAAAGTCTGAGAAATCTTCCGGAATAGCAACATCATTGGCAACATGTACATCAGGGTATTTCAATTTTATACTATAAATAAATGAATAAATAAACATACACACATATATATACACACTCATATATACAATGTTAATATGCAAAGGAGATATGACTTTTTTTATTCAAATAACAAAGATCAAAATTATATTAATTTTAAATTTATGATGAAATCTACAATTGATACTTCCAAGGATGATATTATAAAAAAACAATTAGTTGACTTTCAATTTTTATGAATCACACAGCTTCAGAGCTAGAGAAGGCTTTTACGAGGCCAGTTCATCTAGACATTGCCTCCAAACAAGTAAACATAAAAACTAGGAGGGTTGTGCCTCCCAGATCAAATCCATTCTGTGGCTTTTAAACTACATGCTGCTGAGGAAGAACTGTATAAAGTGATATTGCTTATAGCCCTAATTCTGTAAACAAAGAATACCTCTATAGAAAAAATCAGAATGAACAATTATTAGATCAATCAAAATCAACTTTTTTTCCATCTAAAGAAACATATACTCGCCAGAATCAAAGTCAATAAAAAAATGAGATTTGATTTTCTTAACAAGGGAAGAAATATGAAATAAAAATCACTAGTAAAGGCATTAAGGAATGGGCCAGCTCTAACCCATCAAGTTTATGGTTCTGAAAGCCTTATTTTTAACGTTTTACTTAAAGCCTAACTTACTTTTTAACAAACAAGCAAAACCTTCAGAATTCTATTTAGAAAAATAAACTTTTCTTTAAAAAGTAATGCTGACGTCTGAAAATAAGATAACCAGTAATGTTATGTATGCAGTATATGTTCTCTTTTCTTCTATCAATCTATTTTAGATTTATTGTCTCTTCATTATCCCCTCTATTTTTCCTTTTATTCCAAAAGCAAAAAAGTTATTTAGCCAATTAAAAGACACTAACATTAAGAAATATTTTTCCAGGATTATAATGCAACGATCAGTCTGAGTAAGTAAGACATTTAATAAAAAGAAGCTGGTTGGTATAATCCATTGCAGGAGTGACTTTCCTTCTCTAGGTCTCCTATCCTAGAGAGCCTCTTCAGTCCCCTTTTTCAAGCTTAAAATACTAACAGTCTTGAATTCTTTTTCACCAAAAGCAATAGAATGCAAATTATAGTGATCCTATAGTCTTAGAGCACACCAAATCACTCTGTATGTCAATATATATACAATAATGTATAGTTCTATTAAATGCTCAAAAAAGTAGACGAGCCTTAGTTCTAAGAAAATATCTCAATTAACAAAAATTTGAAATGTGGTGATTTTGCTTAAGAGAACATAATATGGGGATGCCCGGGTGGCTCAGTGGTCAAGCGTCTGCCTTCAGCCCAGGGTGTGATCCTGGAGTCCCGGGATCAAGTCCCACATTGGGCTCCCTGCATGGAGCCTGCTTTTCCCTCTGCGTATGTCTCTGTGTCTCTCATGAATAAATGAATAAAATCTTTATAAAATAAAAGAGAGAACATAAAATGCTTAGTAACTGCTGCAAGACATTTCTGAGCAGAACATGTTTTAAAATTATTGAATGTAGATAAGATATATACAATGTAAGGTATAAAAAGATCTGGAGAAACAGCTTTATAATTAAAACGATGAAAAAGAAAAAAATAATTAAAATGATGGTACTGTCAATCATAAGACTAAAAAAGGAAAGTAATACTGTTAAAACTGTACCTTGAATTTGCTCTCCTTCCTTTATTTGCAGAGTGTCGTTTGTTTTGAATCTTATTTACTGCATCAACATTTTTGGTCTTTGGCTACATCAAAAGAATTTAATTATTGATTGGTTAGATTCTAATCATTTGCCATAGAACGCAATTTTGTAATACACAGAATTCTATTGAATTAATCAATTTGTATTTTAAAGAATTCCAGATTGTATAGCTATAAAATATAGGTATTATTATCACCAACAGATTCAAAGATAAGGCAAATTAGCCCCTAAAATTCAAAGATATTCAGCTAGCTCCTAGAACATTAAACTTAATGTTCTGACTCATAGAATTCAGTTCACTTCACTGATTATTCCCCAGACTGGCCTTCACATATACTGTTCCCTTGGCCTAAATCCCAGTGGGTGGAGAACTTGTAGACCCCAATTTGCCCAGCACCTGCAATAGTGATCTATACACTGCAAATATTTAAATGAATTAATAAACCCTTCAAATTACCTTCTTTATATATAGATACTTTTCTTTTTTGGGTGGTAGATCTAGTGAATTGGGGCTTCAGAAAGAAAATTAAAAATGCTTAGATTACAAATTCATTTTACTTAGAATTTTTTCCAATAGTCAGTGAAATTATGAAACAAAAGAGGATTCAACTTATTTTATGAACAACATTTCATGAAGGCATCTGTTCTAAGAATCAAGGCTTATATTCTATTTCTATAGTCATACTCCTGTTTTGTTCTAATAAGTCTAAAATAACATAAATTCTGAAGAAAGTAATCACATTTACAGAAAGTTTGATTTCATACCTTAGTTTCTGAATGTAGATGAACTATCCCTTCAGACAACAGACCGCTATAGACCAAAAGTAAACATTATACATTAATAGATGATACTAAGCTGAGACACAATAAAATCCAACAGTAATTATATCTGAAAGGGAAAATAGACAACTATCAAGTAAACTTTGCTATAATTCTAGTTATGCACATGTTTATTTATTTTGGTAAGTGTCACAAACAAGAAAAGTTCTTTGGTTCAGTAATTCACCTTTGAGAAAATACACTATAATACCCACATCTCTAATAAAGTATATCACAAATTTTAACAAATGAAAATCATAAGGAGTACTGGTTACACACAGGGATTACTGATTTTACAAAATGATTCACCACAAGGCTTTTTAAGTGTGAGCCCACCCACAGTTATCCTTTGTTAATGTATTTAAATACTTGGTCAGTGTCTGTTTTCCCCATTATACTGTGAACTCCATGAGGGTAGGAATCATGTCTGCTTTGTTCACTGCTCTACACCTATAACTTGGCAAAGTACCTAGCATATGAGCTCTTAAACTGTCACTGAATAAGCATGTTAAATGCATGAGTAAATATATCTAAAGTACAACTCATTTTTATGCACAGTTTTCAAAATCTGTTTTTATTTAAAACAGGGAGTGTTTATGGGGTCTGTACTTTATGGCCCATGGGCTGAATCCACCCACATCCATTCATTTACACATTATCCATGGCTGTTTTCACACAACAGTAAAGTTGAGTAGTTATGACAAAGACTGTAAAGCCCACAAATACAAAAATATTTATTATCTGCCTCTTTATAGGAAGAGTTCGCCTACCCCTGATCAATGGTCTAGATCAGCCCCATTACATGTATTAATACTTCTTAAAACCTACCATGTTACTATTTATTGTTGCTATTAAAAAACAAACCAAAACAAGAACTCTATCATAACCCCTGAGAACTCATAACCATAATAAGGACACAAAAACAAAATTACTTTCCATCAGATGCCACCTACTCGACTAGTCATATATGTTATTTCAATATTAAATGCAAAAATATACTTAGATAATATCATATACAACCTCTTAAAGAACTAGCAACAGCTCTGGAAAGAAAAAAGGAAGCTTTCAAAATACCTTAAAATTACAGGGACTAAAGAATCATTCTCATATACAACATTAAAATGTTACCAAGTTTTATACAAATTTTAAGTGTCCTCTTTAATGGCTTTTTTATCAAATTAATATTTGCCATCTCCTTACATTTTCTGCATCTCCCACCTCCCCTCCCACTGACACACATATGTATCAGCCAAGAAACGTTTACAAGTTATTGGTCTCCTTCAGGTTTAGCAGAGTGACATTATTTTGGTAGTATTTTGACAAAAAAATGAACTAAAATATAATAGCCTAGTTATTTTTGTTACACTTCTCCATGAAAGGTTTGTATGTAAGACTGAAACGATTAGTGTGGTAAACCCAGCTTCCAGGAGACTGAAGGATATTTCTTAAACGAAATTCTGGTTTCCCGACCATATTGTTTGGCAGAGAAACCTTGAATGTTGAAGACCTATTACATACTGCCTGACGACCAGCATTTAGGTGAATGATGGTTCCAAGCTAAAATGGATCGTCTCTTTACAGAATTATCTCCCTTCTTTAGCAATTTGCAACTAATAGTCAAGCAGCATGTTTTACCTGGTAAAAGCCATTTGTTCAAACAGTAGTTTAAAAAAAAAAAAAAGCCACCTGGTCAAGGTAAACACAGGTGTCATCACCACTTTGCACTTAAGGAAAATTCAGTGCAAGGAAACCAACAAATTTATTTTTATGCTTGTGAAGTCAGTCTCTCACTCGAATCAACAGAAACTAGGGATTAGCTGTTGTTCCCATCATTCTAGTCTTTCAGTTTACTTGATAAAAGTTGTGCCTAATCTTTGTAATCCAAATTTTGGAATTTTGATAACTGCTAAACATCATTTCCCATAAAATATCAGAAAATACTACAGATAATAAGGATAAGGGGCAGCCCAGGTGGCTCAGCGGTTTAGTGCCACCTTCAGCTCAGGGCCTGATCCTGGAGACCCAGGATCAAGTCCCACATCGGGCTCCCAGCAAGGAGCCTGCTTCTCCCTCTGCCTGTGTCTCTGCCTCTCTCTCTGTGTCTCTCATGAATAAATAAATAAAATATTTTTTAAAAAATAAGGATAAGTATTTTCATGTGTGTATATCAAAAAATGATTAAAAGTTTTAAATATACTTTTTAGGTACACAGTTCTATATATTTTAAAAGATTTATTCATTTTGAGAGAGACAGAGAGCAAGTGAGCGAGCGAGCAAGCACGTGGTGACTGGGCTGAGGGAGAGAATCTTTCAAGCAGATTCCCTGCTGAGCAAGGAGCCTGACATGAGGCTCAATCCCATAACCTATGAGATTATGACAGCAGAAACCAAGAGTTGGACACTCAACCAAATGAGCCACCCAGGAGCCTCTACAGTTCTATAAATTTTAGCAGATTCTATTGCCATGTAACCACAACAACCAAGATAAAGAATATTTCCATCGTCCCCAAAAGTTCCCTTATACCCTTTGTAGTTAATTCCCTCCCCTCCACTGCACACAACCACTAATCAGATTCTGTCCCTATAACTTTACCTTTCCAATAATGTTAAATAAATAGAACATGGGGAGGGGAGACAAACCATAAAACAGACTTAACTCTAGAAAACAAACTGATGATTACTGGAGAGGAATTAGGCAGGGGGATGAGCTAAATGGGTTATGGGTATTAAGGAAGGTACTTGTGATGAGGATTGAGTGTTGTACAGAAGTGATGAATCATTAAATTCTACACCTGAAATTAATATTACACTGTATGTTAACTGGAATTCAAATAAACTCAAGAAAATGGAATCATACAGTATACTAATACGCTTTAATTTGGCTTCTTTCACTTAGCTTCCATGTTGTTGCCGCATCGATAGTTCCTTGCCTTTTACTGCCAGTACTATTCCATTGCATGGATATACCATAATCCGCTTATCCTATCTGTTCACCACTTGATATTTGAGTTGTTCCCAGTTTTTGGCAGTTATGAATAAAAGTGCTATAAATATCTGCATACAGGTTTTCATTTGGCCACATGTCTTCATTTCTATTGGGTAAATAGCTAAAGGGGAATTGCTGGATCATATGCAGTATTTTCGAGTAAATGAATAATGTCCCAATATTTCAAGTACAAGCCACTGTTGCTTAAGTAACACATTTCTTTTTTGTTTCTAAGCCCTCTAAGGTATTTAAACATTATACCCTGTTAGGGCCCTGCTGCTCTCATAGCCTGCTTCTTCATCTTAGAAGACTGGGAGGATCTATAGCTGTTTTGAGATTTAAACAGAAACAGTTTTAGTCTACCACTCAAAGGTTCTTAGCCTGTATAACACCCCCAAAACTAGTGGATTTCAGATCTATTTGATTCCAGTCAGTTCCATATGCCATTACCACATCCACATTTTCTTCCAAGACTATTTCTTTATACTGAACACCTCACCCTCCTTCCACCTCCCCCCAACTTTAAAAATGGCTTACTTTGAGGTTGTCAGGCTTCTATGGGGAAACTATACCTTTAGTTAGAGCTTTGCCCTAACACATTTCATCCAATTGGAAAGTTTCACTAGGTGCCATTCAAAATGATCCTTGCCCAGAAGAAACTTAATCCATTATAAAGTTTTATCAAATAGTATGAAGACCACATCTTTAGTCTGATCTTTGCATCAAGGCTGAGCTTTGAAAGGCTTTTGTTCCTCAAAGATTCTCTTAATTTTATCTCATATTTTTTTTGGTCTAAAAGCAGCTAACCCTACAAAGCTAACCCTAACTGTAATCAAGACAGTGTGGTACTGCCATAAGAACAGATCTGTAGATCGATGGAATAGAAATGAGAGTCCAAAAATAAAGCCATGTGTCTCTGGTCAGCTGATTTTTGACAAAACTGCCAAGACCATTCAGTGTGGAAACCTCTCCCCCCAGAGCACAAGTTCATTTGACACCTGTTCTGGCTTCCAATTTACCAAAGGTGGCAGTTTTACTAAATCCATTGCGACTATATTAATAGTACTTCTCTATCTTTCCAGCCTCCAGGATTAGTTTCCTTGCTACCACTTAACTATGAAGCTAAGCAACACTTTCCAAGTTTTTGTCATAGGACACCTGATTCTCAATACCAATTGCTCTATTAGTTAGGATAAGCTAGGACATTAACCACAAAATTTCAGTGGCTAAACACAGGGTAGCAATAGAGAAGGACAGAAGGCCCTTTTCCCCCATATGTTCCACATAGTTACCCAGAGACCAGGTGGGAGGTTTCATCAACTGGATTGTCACTGGTAATGGCAGAGAGCCAATTGGAGTTCAAAAAAGAGCTCATATCTGTTGGCTTGGAAGAGAATAATTTGATTTCTGCTTATAGCAAGAGACTTAGAACACGGGGTGATCACCGATGCCTCTGCTATAAGATTTTACAGTTTTATTCATACAGATCTTTTATGTTTCCTGTTAAGTTTATTCCTAAATACTTTTGGTTCCCTGTTTTTTTTTGTTTTTTGTTTTTTTTGACATACCTGAAGTGCACGTGAAACTCAAGGAAGAAAGATCTAATATATTGTATTGCATTTTTACTAATTTATTTTTATCTAACTTACATATGCAATTTTAAAAGGTAGTATAAAATGTAAGAACAGGCTCAGAAATCTTACCAACTGTGGTTTGCATCTCAGTGAAATCACATATTATCTATATATCCTTGGGCAAGCTACTGAACTTTGCTAAGCTCCAATTTCCTTATTTTTAAAATGAAGACATAATATTTATTTCAAAATAATACTTTGAGAACTAAATGACATAAAGTAGGTAAAGGGTTTACATTGTGTCTGGCTGGTATAAGCCCCGATTTTGGGATGTCTGGGTGGCTCCGGGGTTGAACATCTGCTCTGGCTTAGGGTGTGGTCCCAGAGTTCCGGGATCAAGTCCCACATCGGGCTCCCTGATTGGAGCCTGCTTCTCCCTCTGCCTGTGTCTCTGCCTCTCTCTCTCTGTCTCTCTCATGAATAAATAGATAAAAATCTTAAAAAAAAAAAAAAAAAAGCCCCGATTTTATGAGTAAATATTCTTCAAATTATAGATTTCCAATACTTACATGCAAAAAGATTTTTAATAAAAGATCTACATATATCATCAAAAAAATGATGTTTGAGAATTTAAGTTACTTACCTTAAGCTGTAATCCTCTTCCTTTTCATATGATTTAATTTGTGTTGAAACCGGCCTTGATTGTACTTCTTGCTGATCTCTCTAGTTAAATGAGTAAAGTTATATATATATATATATAATCTTATTCCAAATCTAACAAATAATAATGAATCTGTATAAGGCATTAAAACAAATTATTGCCTATTCTTCACTACTATCCCCAAGGGGGATGGGAGAATTTAAAAGAAAAATGTATAGAGTAAAAATTGAAAAAAGTCTGAAATCAGCTATTTTACTGGTCTAAGGAATACTACTATATCCTATCAATAAATAATGGGAATGTTAATGCTTAAGAAGCTGCTTAAAGTAGGAATAACCAATTTGATAGCCAGAATGGGGCAAAATAGGCTTACATTATCTAGTGATATAACTTCACTACATTTTTTTCTAACTATAAATCTTACTAGTCTAGCCCTAAGAATTTGAATTACGTTCAAATGCAGAAGAAACAAATCATCATCTGAGTATGAGTAATGATTATCTTTTATTCAACTTTTATCCTGAGCCCGTTTTATTTCTGAATTACCAGCATTCATTCTATATCTACTCTCAAATATTAAAGTACTGGGAAAGATTATTAAATATTAATGTTCTTAATAATTATATGATTGGAACATCTAAATGGAAAAAGCTTTTTCAGTGGCTTTTAGGAAATGTGTGCCTATCAAAAACATATACATGCATATAAACATATACCTATTCATATATTCATGTTTAATCTGTGAGAATTCATTGAGCTACAAAATTATGCTTTGGGCACTTAAGAAAGTTAAAAAACAAGCACTCACGTGAAATTAATAATAACTGCATATTCACTTACTATTACTTCCTCAGCCTGTCGAACCAAATCAGCCGTTTTTGCCTGTAATTCTGCATTTAAACGCCTAAAAAGCCAAAAATAATTTAACGTTTCGGAAATACTGAAGATTCTAACAAAAATAAAATTAAATTTCAGTAACTACACTTTAGCCAATGAAGAAATGTCAAAACATACACATTTTTACTCTAAAATTACCATTACTATTGGAACACTTACCCCCAACTTTTCATGATTCCTCATCTTTTGTGGTAGAAATTCAAACAATAACTCCTGGCCTCTCTCAAGGTGTAATGACTTATTTGGGTAGGATAAATTGGGTGGGTTCAACTCAGTTCCAATCTCCATCTTCTTGGAATCAATTCCAAATGGGGGCAGGAGTGGGGCAGGGGAGGGGAGAGGCCTGCTTTGGTCTGGGGTGTTGCTGCAACCAGGGAGATAAATCTGGGGTTTAGTGAGTAGGCCTAATATGGCTCACATCTTAGCTCCACACTTCAGTATCAGCTTCAGAAACAAAGGTGCTTGTTTTGACCTCTACCTGCCACTCCTTTCCCCCACCTTCAATCTATTTGGAATCTAGCAAAGAATAGGAATATTATTTGGCCTCAGTTAGAATGGAAGAATGGCAATATCACTGAAGGAAACCATTTTTAAAGACAAAATGCTCATAATCCTACCACCATCATCCAATTGTTTCTATTTTTCATATTCCCTTCTAAGTTTCACTTATATACACAATTATATAGTTCCCCCATAAATATATAAAAGGAATATGTTTAACTCTACATAATCTTTATAATTCATGCCTTAAATGGCTACACAATATTGTAATGAGTTGCACTTAACATGATATACTGAACTGTTCCTACTATTAAAGTCCCTTTTTCACTTTTAAAGGTTAACACTACAATAAACAGCTTCAAAAGAATATAACTTTAAAATTTTATTTTATTCATAGCTCACATTTCCAGACCATCTAGGCTCTTATGAAGGGAATATGTTGAGCAATTTTTAAAATGAGATATCTTTTTTGTCTTAGATATGTGATTCAGAATAAAGATCACCAACAATCCCCACTTCCAGAAAAAAAAATAGTACTCTATCTCTTCTTAAAACAGTCTAATGTTTTAAGAAATATTTTTATATCTTAGGATAAGTTAATCAAAAGAAAAATATCTAATAAAGACTTAGAGTTATATTTAAGATACCATTATTTGATTCCTCATATTTCCTTAACAAGAATCCTGAGAGCTTAAATAGAAGCTTCTGGTCAATATAGTGTTCTGAGATGACTCAGAGCTCTATTCTGCTCCAAACCAATGGACATGTTGGATAAAAAGCAATGAAGGAAATATTGCTAAGCTCCAACTCAGGCAAGGGAAATACCCTGGCACTAAAAATAAAGCAGCAACTCAAAGTGAGAGCAGTAAACAGGAACAGAAGCCAAAACAGTCTAACAGCTAAAAATTGATGCATGTGTGGGAGTCACCAAGGGCTACACCTGTGAAACAGACTACAAAAACACTACCCATAACCTTAGATGAACAGAAATGAAACTGGAGCCATGGGTGGAAAAAATTCTCTTGTGAGTAATCATAGCAAATTCATCTTACCCAGATGGTACAGGGACCATATGCCAAATTTTACTATAGAAAGCTGCACCAAAAAAAAAAAAAAAGGAAAGAAAGAAAGAAAGAAAGAAAGAAAGCTGCACCAAAACCAGTGAAAACTGATAAGCTAGGAAAAGTAAACATGAAGTCAACCTAGAAGGACATTTACTTACCTAGAATATATGAAACTCTCTCAGAAAGCAAACCTTGCTAAAAATGACTTCACCAACATAACAAAGTGCATCAAGAAAAAAATTGCCAAGACAATCAGCAGACATGACACAATTTCTATCATAACTAGATTATCTGAATCTAAAATCTATTTTAAAAAGATTTTTAAATCAGCATTTTTCATTTGCCCACTACCCCGAAAGCAGGAATAGAAACCATTAGGCAAGAACAAGTATTTATTACAAAAGAACACTGAATTTAGAAAAGAACCAAATAGAAATTACATAAATGAAAAACACAGACATTGCACTTAAAAACTCAAACTCAATGGCTACACTGAACAATAGAATGAATTGAAGAGGAAGTGAATGAGAAAACAGATATGAGAAAATTCACCTACAAGGAAATACAGAGAAACAAAAAGATAAAAATACAAAAGAGAGGCTCACATACATTGAAAGACTGTAGGACAAAGACAGAGGTCTATTTACCTAATAGAAATTGCAGAAGGAAATCCCAGGGAAGGACAAAACGTCAATATTTGAATACTGAGAATTTTCCAGAATTGAAAAAAGACATGGATCTCAATTAGAATTAAGGAAACAGGGGTGCCTGGCTGGCTCAGTTGGTAGAACATGTGATTATTGAAATCGGGGCTGTGGGTTTGAGCCCCACATTGGGTGTAGAGATTACTTAAAATCTTAAAAAACAGGAAAAAAAAAAAAAGCCCACACCTGTATACATCATAATAAAATTGCAGAACTTTAGAGACAAAAATAACATTTAGATTACCAAGTATTATTTGAACAGAACCAAGAAAAATAGACTACTAGCATGATGCTCTAAAAAGCTAAGATGGCTTTTCAACATTCTAGATTCCAATGGACAATGAAGTGTTATCTTTAATGGATTGAAGAGGAAGAAAACAGACCACTTAGAATTCTATATGCTGCTAAATTGTCATCGAAGAATAAATGTAACAAAATATTCAGAAAAGATGAGACTCAGAAATATGAAGTGGGGCAGCCCCGGTGGCGCAGCGGTTTAGCGCCGCCTGCAGCCCAGGGCGTGATCCTGGAGACCCTGGATCGAGTCCCACGTCAGACTTTCTGCATGGAGCCTGCTTCTCCCTCTGCCTGTGTCTCTGCCTCTCTCTCTCTCTCTCAATCTCTCTCTCTCTCTCTCTCTCTCTGTGTCTCTCTATGAATAAATAAATAAAACCTTTGAAAAAAAAAAAGAAATAATGAAGAAAAAAGAAATACACTTCAGGAAGTAGGAAGCTGACTCTTAAAAAGAAAATTATGATAAGAAAAAACATTAGGAATCATAATGATAAATCTAAATTAGTACAGAATATAAAAATAACATCAATGATAACCTGAAGAGTAGGAGTATTCAAAACAAAGAGGAAGTAAAGTATTATCTAACTTAATGAATGGAAAAACCAAGTTAAAGCACTTTAAGGTTAGGCACCTGCCTTCGGCTCAGGTCATGATCCTGGGATCAAGTCCCCTATCAGGCTCCCAGAGAGGCACCAACTTCTCTTCCTGCCTATGCCTCTGCCTCCCCTCTTCTGGGCCTCTCATGAATAAATAAATACATCTTTTTTAAAAACCAAACAAAACTTTAAAGCATTTTAAGGTCTTCCCAAACCAGAAAAATAAAGACATAACAAAAATTCCTTCAATCCAACAGAAGACAAAAGAACAAAGAAAAGGGATAGTAAATAGAAAATATAAAAAATAAGATGGCTCAAACAACTTCAAATTAGTAAGCCCATTAATGTAAATAAACTCACTCATCAGAAGGCAGAAATGATTAGGCAGTATATAAAAATGTTTTTAAACTAAAGGACATAAAAAGCTTGAAAATAAATAAAAATAGCACTGAATAATAATGAAAAGAATTCATCTAGAAGATTTAAGTAAATCAAATAATATAGCATCCAAGCAAAAATGGACATAATTATGAGAAGAACTATAGTTCATTTTAATACACATCTAACAGGAACCAACAGAAGTAGCAGGGAGAAAAAATAGTGGGGATACTGATGTTATGGACAGCCAAATTAATTAGCTTAAACTAAGAGATTAGTCAACAAATAGTAAATATCCTATCAAAGAATACCTGAACATTTACAAAAATTGAGTATGTACCTGCTCACAAATTTAGTTTTTAAAAAAATAATATATAATTCTCTAACTATAGTACAATTAAAAATAAATTTTAGGGCAGCCCTGGTGGCTTAGCAGTTTAGGGCCTGCCCTCAGCCCACTGTGTGATCCTGGGATCGAGTTCCACGTTGGGCTCCCTGCATGGAGCCTGCTTCTCCCTCTGCCTGTGTCTCTGCCTCTCTCTCTCTCTCTCTCTCTCTCTCCCTGTATCTCCATGAATAAATAAATACAATCTTTAAAAAGTAAAATTTTAAAAATTTTAAAAATTAAAATAAATTTTAACAAAAATAAAACAAGCAAACACCCTATATTTTTGGGAACTCCTAAATAACCACTAAAAAAAAATCACAAAATATTTAAAACTAAATAATCACAAAAGAAATACATGTCAAAACAGTTCCTGAAATAAGCTGTAGAGAGAAATCTAGAAAAATTAAATGTAGTTATTAAAAAGAAAAAACTAAAAAACAAGTAAAATTTAAAAAGTAAGCTAAATATAAACTAAAAAGTTAAAAAATAAATAAATAAATCCACCACAATCAGAAGAGCTAGAATAAAGACCAATGAAATAAAAAAATAACATGGATTAGCAACAAAATCAAAAGCTAGTTCTCTGAAAAGACCAATAAAACAGAAAAACCTCCCAGCAAGATTGATAAAAAGACAAACACACATACACACAATGGAATATTATTCAGCCATAAACCAAGAATGAAATCTTGCCATTTGCATGGATGGAACTAGTCAGTATTTTGCTAAGCAAAGTCAAGAGAAAGACAAATACCACATTTCACTCATGTGGAATTTAAGAAACAAAACAAACAAGCAAAGGAGGAAAAGAAAGGGGAGAGATAAACCAAGAAACAGATTCTTAATTACAGAGAACTGATGGTTACCAGAGAGGAGGTGGGTGGGGGATGGGTTAAGTAGGGTGATGGGGATTAAGGATGGCACTGTTGTGATGAGCAATGGGGAATGTATGGAAGAGCTGAATCACTCTATTGTACACCTGAAATGAATATAACACTATGCTAACTATACTGGAATTTTAAAACATAATTAACTATTAAAATAAAAAAATACACATATTAGAGTATATTTATACTATTACTTTTTTTTTTTAAAGATTTTATTTATTTATGCATGAGAGACAGAGAGAGAGAGAGAGAGAGAGAGAGAGAGAGGCAGAGACACAGGCAGAGGGAGAAGCAGGTTCCATGCAGGGAGCCCAACGTGGGACTTGATCCTGTGACCCCAGGATCACACCCCGGGCTGAAGGCAGGCTCCAAACCACTAGCCACCCAGGAATCCCAATGCTATTACTTTTTAAAACACACATGAAGTGGAAACTTTTCTAGAAAACCATCAAATAACCAAAATTTATTCTGGAAGCACTTGTACATCTAAATAAATGAATAATCATCAATGAAACTGAATTGATAGGCAAAAAGATTACATAAAAAGGTATATCATACTCAATTTCACAATTTTAACCAAAGGATAGATGATCTCTGATTACAAAAAGGCTCTCAAGAACAGGAAAAAACATAAGGAAAACTACTCAGTTATTTCGTGTGGCTAGGATAATACTGATATTGAATCAGAAAGGAAAAGAACTAGAAAGAAGTATAAGAGTTCAAAGATGCAAAAAATCTACATAAAGTTATAGCGATCAAATCCAGCAGTCTTCAGAGGAAAATAAAAAATATGCTTGGTAGTTCAGTATGTTAAAACATTAAATGCGTGTGTGTGTGCAAGCATTTAGGACAGGACATTTAATCACCTCAATTGGGGAAAAAAAAGTTTTGAAAAGATTTAACATTCATTCAAAATAGGAACTAAAGGAAGCAATGTCCTTTAACCTGATTAAAAGAATCTAGCAAAGCCACATCAAATTTCAAATACAGTGATAAATTAAGTGGGCTCCTTAAAATCATAACCAAGATAAGGATGCCCACCACCACTTTTTCTATTTCACACTGTAATGGAGGTTCTAACCAAATTGAGAAAAAAAGATGCGTGGGAAACTGTGAAGAGACAACACTATCATAATTTGCATATGATATAACTGTCATTATAAAAAATGCAAGGTGGGGCACCTCGCTGGCTCAGTTGATGGAGCATATAACTCTTGGGGCACCTGAGTGGCTCAGTCAGTTGAGTGTCTGACTCTTGATCTCAGCTCAAATTTTGATTTCAGGGTCCTGAGTTCAAGCCCCAAGTTAGATTCCACATTTAAGGAAAAAAAAAAAAAAAAAAAAGCCATTCATTACAGCCACAAAAACCGTAAGACACTTTGAAACAGATTATGTATGTGAGAGCTTAACATGGTAATAGAAGATATTAAAGGAAACAAAAAAAAAAAAAAACAAAAAACAAAAAACCCCACCCCTGTGCAAATGGAAATGTATCATATTAATGGCAGGAAAGATTCAATAGCATAAAGATGCCAGGGCTATGCAAAATAATCTATAAATCCAATGTAATTGGCATTTATGGGCATGGGGTGTGGGGAGAGATAAGACTTGCCCTACCAGCTATCAAGATCATTAAAACAGATGTGACGTAATCTTACTGTTGAGTTTTCTGGTTTTATAACATAGGCACGAAATGTAAAAATCTACTGACTTGAGCCACCAGAATATTCTGTAGTCTATCCTCTCAGACAGTGATTATTTCCTCCAAATATTCAACAGGAGCTGATTATAGAAGATTTTGCATTGGGATCCCCATGAAGTGCTGTGTTCTGCTGATTGAAAACATCCCAAATATGCTTAATATCAAGAATATGTGGCATAATACTGTTATTAACTCATATTCTTCTCTACAAGAATGGTCTTTTTCCTTTTCTGCACGGCACAGAGATAATCTAGCACAGAAGTAATTTATAGCTTCAGGCTGAGCCTGGGAGCTACTCTATTTGGATATGCCTCAGAGCTGCACACCTGAGTAAAAAACAGAACGAGGGGATCCCTGGGTGGCTAAGCGGTTTGGTGCCTGCCCTGGCTCAGGGTGTGATCCTGGAGACCCGGGATGGAGTCCCACATCAGGTTCCCTGCATGGAGCCTGCTTCTCCCTCTGCCTGTGTCTCTGCCTCTCTCTGTCTCCCATGAATAAATAAAATCTTAAAAAAAAAAAAAAAAACAGAACGAGTAACTGGCCACATTTGCCACAAATTGACTTCTGCTGAAATAGAATAGCTCTTGTTTAAGACTTTTTATTTATTCATGAGAGACACACACACACACAGAGGCAGAAGACACAGGCAGAGGGAGAAGCAGGCTCCATGCAGGGAGCCCGATGTGGGACTTGATTCAAGGACTCCAGGAACACGCCCTGGGCTGAAGGTGGTGCTAAACCGCTGAGCCACTGAGGAGTCCCTCCTATAGACATCTTTAAGATTTCAAGCAAGACCATTACAACACATCAGTGCCAGGTGCAAAACAGACCCTTAATTAAGTAACTATATTATCCTAATCAATGCAGGTATTTGGTGCTATCTGTATATGGTAATGAAAATAACCATTTGGGGTTGAGCACAGCTGATTCAGACCTGTGCAAGATCAGTTGCTTAGGTACAGTCTTGAACTGGATTAATAGGCCCATTTCATTAAACAGAGGAGAATGCTATGGCAAATTAAATAAACCGTCTAGTTCATCAGAAGATAGTACAGTTCTATTTTAAGTATGCTTTAATTTTATAAAACAAGATAAAAACAGAAAAGCAAACCATAAAAGACTCTTATATTGAGAGAACAAACGAGGGCTGCTGGAAGGGAGGAGGGGGAGGGGAGTACCAGGTAGGTGGGTGATGGACGTTAGGAGGGTGCTTGTTGGGATGAGCATTGGGTGTTGTATGTAAGTGATGAATCACTAAAATCTACTCCTGAAACCAATACTACACAATATGTTAACTAACTTGAATTTAAAAAAAAAAAAAAAAAGGAAAGGTGCCTTGGTGGCTCAGTTGGTTGGATGTCTGCCTTTGTCTCCTGTCATCATCCTAAGGTCCTGGGATAGAGCTCGGCTCAGGCTCTCAACTCAGGCTCTCTCTCTGCTCAGGCTCTCCCTGCTTCTCCCTCTTCCTCTGTGCGCCCTCTTGCACTGTCTCAAATAAGTAAATGAAACCCTTTTCAAAAAGAATAAATAAACTAGTCAGAGAATCTGAATACAAATCATATGGTAACTCTATGTTTAACCATCTGAAGCAGTGCTATAATGTTTCCCGAACTTTAAATTAGGTAAATGATAAAGAAAATGAGTTGTTAAAATATAATTTTGTACGGGCATATGCGATGACCAGAGACCTGGTCTCTGACTTTAAAGGATTTACTGACCAGTGGAGGAAACAGACAAAGAGAGTCACTGGGAAGCTTAACATAATCAGGAACACCAGGTTAGCTGTCCAGGTGTAAGGCATGTGTGTGACTGCCCTCAAGGGAAGAGCTCTGAGTAACTTAAAGGCCAGGGAGGCTGGAGACTGGTAGGCAAAAAAAAAAAAAAAAAAAAAAAAAGGGAGAGCACTAAGTCAAACAAGGGACAGAAGCTAGATGTGACAGTTTCTAAAGTAGACCTGGCAACCACTGCAACGTTCGAGGCAAGGGACTGACAGGATCAAATTAAATGATTTACCCCCGGCTTCTGTGTGAAATGGTCCAAGAATGAAGAAAGCACGTGTCAGAGTAGGCGTAATTACGCTGAGAGCAGAAAGAGGGAAGGACATCCTCCTCCCAACTCCGCCAAATGTAGATGAGAACGAGGGTTCCAACCGCACCACTGAGAGAGAGAAACCAAGCCTTAAAGAAATATACGAAATTAAACTCTAGGAGCTCCAAATTAAGTGGGTTTTCTTAAACTAGAAACTGAACTTTTGGCAACGCCTGCTTCCCAAATCACCTCTAGCAGTTACCACTTTGCGGATGGACACGTTTACTTGAGCAAAATAAATGTTCACTCCTTTCCAACAGCTCAGGCGCAGGGGAAGAAAAGATGAAGACCAGCGAACCGGATGATGAAAAGAGAAGGGTGAGCAGGGAGTGACCCCAAAGACCCAGTCAGTCACCAGGAAAGCACTTGCGAGCAACCTCCTCTGGGTAATAAAAGAAAGAAGGAAAAACTGAACGGCCTAATCTCTTACTTATATTCTTCCTCCCTGGCAAAGAGGTCCCGTCGAGACGCAGCAGGTTGCTGACCACGCGGCGGGAGCGGAGTGCCTGAAACGCTCCGTCTCTAAAAGAGAAAGAGACGTTCAGACCCAAAGTTTAATTAGGTTCCGTGTTCTCCGGCCGGCTGCGAAGCTAGTAGTTAGCTCCCCGGGGGTCGGGCTGAACTAACCTGGGAACCAACACTTCGCCCCGCCATCTTTTAACAGCGACCGCGACGCTGTTACCAAGGCAACGAACGTATCTTCCCGCGAGAGTTACGGCATCGCCGACGGCCTACCGCCCCGAGCGCAGGCTCCGCCCATTCCTGGGCTCTGGGCAGCAGGGGCGGGGCCTGGGGGCGGGGCCTGGGGGCGGGGCCTGGGGGCGGGCGGGGTAGAGGGCGGTCGGCGGCGCTAGCTGCGGGCGGGGAGGGCGACCCCAGCTCTGCGCTGCCCTCGCTGCGGAGAAGCCAGCCTAGCGCGCAGACAGAAACTCTTAAGTTGGAGTGGGAGAGGTTTCAACCAAGGCAGGCAGGTCCGTTTCTAAAACTCAGTAACTCAGCAAGCTAGTAAAGCCCCTACTCTGTTATTTCTCTTCCAAACTTACTGGCCACTTCGACCTCCAGTTTTTAAAAAAACGAACTCTTCATTGGAATTCTTTTTTTTAATTTTTTTTTTATTTTTTAGATTTTATTTATTTATTCATGAGAGAGAGAGGCAGAGACACAGGCAGAGGGAGAAGCAGGCTCCGTGCAGGGAGCCCGACGTGGGACTCGATCCCGTGTCTCCAGGATCAGGCTCTGGGCTGAAGGTGGCGCTAACCGCTGAGCCACCCGGGCTGCCCCCATTGGAATTCTAAGTTCTAATTTCACACATTTATTTACAGCATGATTAAAGGCTCAGTCTTTCAAATCAGTCACCCTAAATTCACGTTCTGGCTCTGCCACCTAACTAGTTGTATTCTCTTGGGTAAATCACTCTGTATCTTGGCTACTTCGCCAATAAAACGGCAGTAAGAACAGTACTATGAGAAGTGAATCTGTGATTAGGATTGTGGCTGACACACAGAAAGTTAAATTTTTCAACTCTTGGTATAAAATCAGGAGTACATAAATAAACCTTCACATTTAGGGTGTTAGCCTTAAAAAAATTTAACTGCCTGTTATTTTACCAGCAGAAATGGATTTATTTCGGAATACAGAATTGCCATCTGAAACAAGCAAGCTGAAGCAGAACTACAGGCAAGTCCAAGGAACAAAGGGGAGAACCGCTCTTACACAAGAAAGGGGGATGCTGGGAAAGCCGTTATAAACAAAAGTCCATTGAAATAAACTGGGAGTTTGAAGTGCAGTGGCTCTCCATTGGCGGGACGGTGACAGCCTCTTATTGGCTGGGCTGTTGCCAGGGCATGAGGAACACCCTACTTCCTCTTACTGGGATAGTAAAGTGTATCCACGTGCAAATCTGTCTCTTCCTGTTGGATTTGTAATCATCAAGTGGTAAAGTTTGAGAACTACCCCCTAATGGTCTCCTGACTCTATTCTCAACAAAGTTTCCATTTATTAATTTTCACAAGAGTCAACATTTAGCAAGGGTGCCAAGACCATTCAGTGGGGACAAGAATTGTCTTTTAACAACTGATACTGGGATGAGTGGATACACGCATGCAAAAGAATGAAATTGGACCCTTACTTCACACAGGATATAACAATTAATTCAAACTGGATCAAAGACCTAATCTTAGATACAAATATAAAGATCTTCAAAGAAACCATAGGTGAAAATCTTCATTACCTTAAATTAAGTAATGATGTCTTAGATATAACGCTAAAAACAAGCCACAAAAGAAAACTCAATAAACTGAGCATCATCAAATCAAAAACATTTTGTTTAAAAGGATACCATAAATAAAGTGAAAGATGAAAAATAACAAGTGTTGGGGGACATGTGGAGAAATTCAAATCCTCATACACTTTTGGTGAGAATATAAAATTGTGCAACCACTGCAAAAAACAGCCTGGCAGTTTTATATAGAGTTGCCATGTGAGCTAGCAACCTATTTCTAGGTATATATCCAAGAAAAATGGAAATTTCTCATATACCTTCACAGAAAGTTGTACACAAATTTTATATAGAAGCATTATTCAGAATAGCCAAAAGATAACCCAAATGATCATAGACTGATTAATGGCAAATAAAACTGATTATTTTTTTAAAGAATGATATAATAGTTTTATTTTTTCAGAAGAATTTTATGTATTTATTCATGACACACACACACAGAGGCAGAGGGAGAAGCAGGCCTCCTGCAAGGAGCCTGACACGAGACTCGAACATGGATCCCAGGATCACTCCCTGAGCTGAAGGCAGATGCTCAACCCCTGAGCCACCCAGGCCTCCCAATAGTTTTATTTTAAGATAATTTTTTTTTTAGAGAACAAATCAAGGGTTGCTGGGGGGCAGGGGTGGCTAAAGGAGGGATGGGTCTTTTTTTTTAAGATTTATTTATTTGACAGAGAGTGAGAGAGCAAAAGCATGAGGAGTGGCAAAGGGAGAGGGAGAAGCAGGCTCCTTGCTGAGTAGGGAGCCTGATGTGGGGCTTGAACCCAGTACCCTGGTATCATGACCTGAGCTGAAGGCAGCTGCTTAACTGACTGAGCCACCCAGGTGCAATACGTACAATGGACTATTATTCAGCACCAAAAAGTTATGAAGTACTGATACATACTACAATATGGATGAGCCTTGGGATAAAATGAAATGTGAAAGAAGCAATTCAGAGTAGACTAAATATTGCATGATTCTAATCCAATATGACCACATATTATATGAAATATCCAGAATAGGAAAATACATAGAAACAGAAAGGAGATTGGTGGTTGCCTAGTTTGACAGATGATGGGGGATTAGCTAAGGGGTTGCAATGGTTTTTGTGGGATTAATGTAAATGTACTAAAATTGATTGTGATAATGGTTACACAACCTTGTTGACTATACTAAAAGCCAGTAAATAGTGTGTACTTTTTATGGGTAAATGGTAGGTATGTGAAATATGTCAATCAAGTTCTTAAAATATTTAAAAATTTAATTATTAAATGGAAAGGTCAAGGGACAGAGAAAGGAATACCACACTAAAGCTAATCAAAAGAGAATTGGAGTAGCTATATCAATCTCAAGCAACGCTGACTTCAGAACAAGGAAATTATCAGCAACAAAGAAAAGCATTACACAATGATAAAGAGGTTAACACTCCATAGAAACACAACAATCCTTTATGTGTATGCACCAAACAATTTAGTGTTAAAATGCATGAAGCAAAACCTAAAAGGACTGCAAAAAGATAAAGATAAATCCACTAACATATTGGGGATTTTGATACCCCTTTTCAGTAATTGATAGTTAAAACAGGCAGAAAATCAGTAAGGATATAATTGTCCTAAATAGCACTATCAATCATCTTGATCTAATTGACATTTATAGAATACTCCCTTCAAACAGAATATACATTCTTCTCAATGTCAAAACATTCACCAAAATAGACCACATTCTGGGTCATAAGATACATATTAATAAATTTAAAAGAATAGAATTTATATTAGTTTCCTAGGGCTGCTGTAACAAAGTACCACAAACTGGGTGACTTAACACAGAAGAAATTTATTGTCACACAATTCTAGAAAATAGAAGTCCAAACAGGTGTTGGCAGGGCCATGCTCCTTTTGGAACCTGAAGGGGGGAATCCTTCCTAGCTTATGGTGGTTGCTGTCACTCCTCAGAATTCTTTGGGTTGCAGATGCATCATTTTAATCTGTGCCTCTGTAATCACACAATGCTCTCCCCAAGTGTCTCTGTCTTCACGTGGCATTTCTTCTCATAAAGACTGTAGTCATATTGACCAAGGACACTGTTTCATGTCAATCTCAGCCTATCAGCAGTGATGCTATTGGCTAGGAATGCCTGGGGCACTCACCTGGGCCCATACTACTTGTGGCAAGCCTGCATAGATATTTCCACAACCAGAGCCAGGGTTGTGAGTGGACAGGCCCTTATGGTTCTTATTATGAATGCAAGATGCACCTCAGTCACAACTATCAGGGAAAAACAAGGTTCATTACTTACAAATCCTGGAGGGTACACAGCATGCCCAAGGACCATGCAAAGGAGGTTGCAGGTAGACAGAGGGAATTCACACCTGGGGTTATGCCTTTATCAGGATTGAGAATGGGTTGCCTAGGGTTTCTGTGATTCAGTCTTTATTGGTGGGTTTTCAAATGTAAGAATGGGAATTTGGGTACAAGGAAGGGAAAGAAGTCAGTTACTCAAGCAGTCAGTTATGTAGGTTACCCAAGGCTTCCTAAAAGGAAAATTTCATGGGTAGGCGAGGCCTGGCTCTTTATCTAGCTGTCTAGGTAGTAATTGTGTCATCCAGCTGGCAACATGTTTATTCAAGATAGATATATTTGAGGGGACCCCCGGGTGGCTCAGTGGTTTAGCACCTGCCTTTGGCCCAGGGCGCGATCCTGGAGTCCTGGGATCGAGTCCCACGTCGGGCTCTCAGCATGGAGCCTGCTTCTCCCTCCTCCTGTGTCTCTGCCTCTCTCTCTCTCTATGTCTATCATGAATAAATAAATAAATAAATATTTTTTAAAAAAAGACAAGATAGATGTATTTGAAAGGGATGCCTTGGCAATCGAATGCTTAATGTCAGCCACTTACACTACAGACCCATCCTAAATGCCCTCATCTTAATTTGATTACATTTGCAAAGACTCTACTTCCAAATAAGGTCAATCCACAGGTTGGGGAGCATGGTTTCGGACTTTCACGTATTTTTTGAGGGGATACAATTCGACCTATAATAAGATCATACTGATTATGTTCTCAGCCCACAATAGAATTAAATTAGAAGTCATGTAACAGAAAAATAGCTGGGAAAATCCCAAAATAGTTGGGGATAAAACACATACTTCTAAATAAGACATGAGTCAAAGAAATCTCAACAGAAATTTTAAAAATATTAAAAAAATATTTTGAACTAAAAAATATTTTGAACTAAATGAAAATGTAGCCTATTAAAACTTGTTGGATATAGCAAAAACAGTGCATAAAGTACTTACTATTAAGTGCATATATTAGAAAAGAAGAAAAACCTAAAATTGACAATCTAAGTTTCCACCCTGGCAATGAAAGAAAGAAGAGCAATTGATGTTAAAGAGAGAGAGAGAGAAAAAAAGAAAGAAATAAAAAGTAGAACAGAAATCAATGGACTTGGGACACCTGGGTGGCTCAGCGGTTGAGCATCTGCCTTCTGCCCTGGTCGTGATCCCAAGTCTGCAGATCAAGTCCCACAGCAGCTCCCCATAGGGAGCCTGCTTCTCCCTTTGCCTGTGTCTCTGCCTCTGTGTGTGTGTGTCTGTGTGTGTGTCTCATGAATACTGCCCCCCCTCTCTGTTCTCATGAATAAATAAATAAAATCTTCAATGGGGGGGGGGGTTACCAGGGTGGCTCAGCAGTTGAGTGTCTGCCTTTGGCTCAGGGCGTCATCCTGAGTCCAGGGATCGAGTTCCACATCAGGCTTCCTGTGAGAAGCCTACTTCTCCCTCTGCCTGTATCTCTGTCTCTCTCTAAAAAAAAAAAAAAAAAAAAAAAAAAAAAAAAAAAAATTAATTAATTAATTAAATAAAAAGAAATCAATGAAATTGAAAATGAAAACAATAGAGAAAATCACAGAAAACAAGAATCTAGTTTTTGGAAAGATTAATAAAATCAATAAACCTCTAGCCATGTTAACCAAGGAAAAAGAAAAAAGATGTAAAATTACCCATTTTGTGTTATTTCATTTGATGGTCAGTTAGGTATGACCACAAGCAGAGACACAGGAGATAAGCAGGAGGCATAGCATGCCATACAAAACTACATAGGAAAGCCTCAGTTGGTAAGAAGACAGAAAACAGAAACAAGGGAAAAACTTAGGCTAGAACTTTATTGGGGTTTCTGCAGAAAAGCCAAGGTGAGGTGGTTTAGGATTGGCTAGTTTGAATCCTTTCAGCAGGCTTTGGGGCACAGAGGCTGTCCCTAGTTGCATGGAATCCGGTCCTGGGACAATTAAGGCAGAGAAATATTGCTTCCTGGGGTATATAAGGACAAGTAAAGGAGATATTACTCTGGATTAGTTACTTTGCATACCAAAGGCATGTTCCTGGCTGAGCCCTTTGCTATCTCTGAGAATTGGCTAGCCCCAGGAAAGACAATCTCTCACCAGGCAGAAAAAATTTTTCAAGATGTCAAAACGTCATAATCCACAGAAAATTTAAAAATATAAACAATGAACTACCAGGATCAGAAATGGAAGAGGGATCATCATTAATTATCCCATGAACATTAAAAGAATAATAAAAGAACACTATAGACAACTCTATATCCACAAATTTGATAACTTAGATGAGATAGACCAATTCCTTGAAAGATACAAACTACCAAAACTCACACAAGGAGAAATGGATAAAGATTTTTGACTCAGTCCTCAGGGACTGAGTAAAAACCTTCTGAGAAAGAGAGTGCCTGGCCCAGATGGTTTCATTGGTGAATTCTACCAAATGTTTAAAGAAGAAATGGTACTAATTTCCCACAATGTCTTCTAGAAAATAGAAATAGAGGGAACGTTTCTAATTAATTCTATTAGCCCAGCATTACCTTAATAATGAAAGCAGTTTAACACAGTATAAGAAGAGAAAACAATAGACTGATATCTCTCATGAATATAAATGCAAAAATCTTCAACAAATATTAGCAAATAGAATCCAACAATGTACAAGAAGAATTACACAACATAACCAAGTGGGGGATTTATTCTAGGTGTAGAAAAATGATTCAGGGATCCCTGGGTGGCGCAGCGGTTTGGTGCCTGCCTTTGGCCCAGGGCACGATCCTGGAGACCCAGGATCAAATCCCACATCAGGCTCCCAGTGCATGGAGCCTGCTTCTCCCTCTGCCTATGTCTCTGCCTCTCTCTCTCTCTCTCTCTCTCTCTCTCTCTCTGTGACTATCATAAAAAAAAAATGATTCAACATTCTAAAATTGACATAATTCAGCATATAAAGAAGATAAAGAAGAAAAATCATATGATCATTAATACTGATGCAGCAAAAGCTTTTGAGAAAATCCCAAAACTTATATTCTAGAAAATTTCTCAGCAAAAAATTCTCAGAGGAAAACATTCTCAACTTGATTAGGAACATCCACCAAAAACCTACAGCAAACGTCATACTTAAAGGTGAGAAACTGAATAGTTCCCCCTAAGGTCAGGAACAAGGACATCCTCTCTCACCATTCTTATTTAATATCATACCTAAACTCTTACCTGGTAATAAGACAAGAAAATGAAATAAAAGGTATAGATTTGGAAGGAATAAATACAATGTCTTTGTTCAGAGAAGACATAAGTATCTATGCAGAAGATTTCAAAGAATCACCAAAAAACTACTTCCTGCAACTAATGAACAAGATTGATAAACAAAATGTGGTATACATATACAGAGAAATGTGGATCCATGCTTTAACATGAATGAACTTTGAAAACATGTTAAGTGAAACAAACCAGACACAGAAGGACAAATATGATTCCACTTATATGAGATACCTAGAATAGGCAAGTTCAGAGACAGAATATAGACTGTCTCTGGGGAGAGAGGGACTGGGTAGTTATTTTTTAATGGGTACAAAGTTTATGTTTGGGATGATGAAAAAGCTCTGGAAGTGGAAAATAGTGGTCATTGCACAACATCGTGAATGTACTTAATGCCATCAGACTGTATACTTAAAAAATAGTTAAAATGGTAATATATATATATGTGTGTGTGTATATATATATGCACACATATGTATGTGTGTGTGTATAACCACAATAAAAAAATTCCAGTTGAGGAGCATCCTGCAAAATACCTGATCAGTACTTTTCAAAACTATCAAGATCTTCCAAAACAAGGGAAGTTTGAGAAACAATCATAAGCACAAGGAGCCTACAGAGACATGACAATAAAAATGTAAAGTGGTATTCCATATAGAATCCCGGGACAGAAAAAATACATTAAGTTAAAAAACAAAGAAATCTGAATAAACTATAGACTTCAGCTCATAATAATGTGTCAAGAATGGTTCATTAGTTCTAACAAGTGTGCCATACTGGTGTAAGATGTTGATGATACGGTAAACTGGGTGCAGTGTATATGGAAACTCTGTACTATATTCTCAGTTTTTCTGTAAACCTAAATCTGTTCCAAAAACTAAACTCTATTTAAAAAAAAAATAAGCTAAAAGAAACGTCTTTAACAGAAGTGTGAGCTAGATCATCTGCAGCACCCTCATCCTGTAAAACAACCAGATTCTGTCAAACATATTTGCATTGCTGAGTCTGCAAAAGTAAGGCAAATTTCTGTGTCCTCCTGACATCTCTCACTCCAGCTCTCTGCCCCCTCAGATAAACAAAACTGATTCTGCAAATATGCAATTAAGAATAAAATGGACTAACCCAAGAAAATGCACATAAAAGAACTGTGCTCAGAAAACAAGACTTAGCTCAATAGTAATATGAAGGGGTTAAACCAGAGACTCTTGCTGTAAGCTACTAAATTAACTGATAAAGGTTCCAAAATAGTTCCAAATTGGTAATGTCCCTAGGCTTCCAGCAAGATCTAACACAAAACCTCTTCAGCCCCCTAGATTCCTGGATTAAGATCAAGAAAATGTGAGTGCACCATCAAAAATCAAAAGAAATTATAAATATTTATAACTCCAAAGAAAGTCAGATATCAAAATTTCATCATTCTGGAGTGCCTAGGTGGCTCAGTTGGTTAAGTGTCTGCCTTCTGCTCAGGCCATGATCCCGGGGTCCTGGGATTGAGCCCCACATCAGTTTCCCTGTTCAGCAAGAAGTCTCCTTTTCCCTGTGCCCCTCTCTCCCACTTCTACACTCCATCTCTCTCGCTCACCCTCTCAAATAAAGAAAATCTTTGAAAAAAAACAACACAAAAAACCAAAATTTTATCAGTTATGTAATATAGAATATCTATTTAGAAAATATTTAAAGAAATAAGGGATAATTATAGCGATGAGTAAGCAACAAAGGACTATCAGGAATGGTCAAGTAGTTGTGACTAATAATTATAGAAAGCTTTTAGATATTAAACACATATTTGTTGAAATAAAAACATTCAGTGGATAGGTTGAATGTCACATATTACACAGATAAATTGTTAACCATAAAATACCTAAGAGAACTCTCCAGAATGAACAGAGAATGATAAGGACATAGTAAATATAAAATAAACGATAATTACAGAAGTTAGGCTGAGAAGATCTGACATATTAATAACCAGATTTTATTTTTTCTTTTTTTTTAGATTATTTATTTATTCATGAGAGACACACACAGAGAGAGAGAGGCAGAGACACAGGCAGAGAGAGAAGCAGGCTTAATGCAGGGAGCCCAATGTGGGACTCGATCCTGGGACTCCAGGATCATGCCCTGGGCCAAAGAAAGACTCAACCGCTGAGCCACCCAGGCGTCCCAATAACCAGATTTTAAATGTTGATAAGCAACATTACAAAAGTTAATTGCTTAGAATTTTTGAGAATTTAGGAAAGACATGAATGTACAGATTCAAGGAGCGCAGAATATCACAAGGAGGATGAAGTTAAAAACCTATTCTTAGGGATCCTTGGGTGGTGCAGCGGTTTGGCGCCTGTCTTTGGCCCAGGGCGCGATCCTGGAGACCCGGGATCGAATCCCACATCGGGCTTCCGGTGCATGGAGCCTGCTTCTCCCTCTGCCTGTGTCTCTGCCTCTCTCTCTTTATCTCTCTGTGACTATCATAAATAAATAAAAATTAAAAAAAAAAACCTATTCTTAGATTTAAAATCCAAAAGATTTTTTAAAAAGCATCTTTGAAACAGCCAGAGAGAAAAAAGGCAACTTACAAAGAAGGAATTAGACTGAGAGCAGATGTTTTAAAAGCAGTGATGGAAGCCAGAAGACAGTAAAATAGTGAGTGAAATTCCAGAATAGTAAGCCCCATTTTAGTGAGAATTTGTATCAAGTATGATGGATGACTAATCACCAATTAATCATTAATGATTGGCTGCCTTCTCTCTAGCTCCCATTTTCAAACTGGGTGGAATAAACTTTTATCTTCCAAGTGGATGAGATAGAGGATGTGGAAGGATGAAGAAAGAGCATGTAAAGGCATGTGGGAAAAAGGAAGCACCCTATCTCAGGATACAAAGCAGCAGAGGGTAAGTCCTTTATTGCCAATATTCTTCTAGTCCATTCTCCTTTGATGAGCCTGACTTTTTTTTTAAGATTTTATTTAATATTTATTCATGATAGATATATATAGAGAGAGACAGAGACAGAGACACAGGCAGAGGGAGAAACAGGCTCCATGCCGGGAGCCTGCCAGGGGATTCGATCCCAGGACTCCCTGGGCCAAAGGCAGGCACTGAATCGCTGAGCCACCCAGGATCCCTGATGAGCCTGACTTAATTGGCCCCACCTATGTAGGAGATTACTATAAATTACTATAAATGCTGTCACTGTCCTGGAAGTTCTAGCCAGTGAGACATGATCCAGAAATGGCACCACTGGTGTTTATTTTGAATCAGACAGCCACCACCAAGTGGTGCAGAACCACAATCAGGATGAGCAAAGATTTTAATTATAGACCCAGACCACTAAAATTTCTAGCCAACCAGCTAGACAGACTCAGGTGACTCATTTCTTTAATTTCCACAATAAACCCACTCTTCTTTTCACGCCATCAGAAATTTTCATCTTCACTGATCATATTCTGAGGGGATTTTATTATATCTTCAAAGTGATAAAAATTTTCAATCTAGAACTGTGCACTCACTACTACTACATTGCAAGAGTGAGGATGAAATAAAGACATCTTCAGATAAAGATGATCTAAGAGATTTACCACTCAAATATACATACTAAAGGAACTTCTAAAAGATGTGCTTTAGGAAGAAAGAAAATCATACCAGAAGAACGCTTTGAGATAACTGAAGAATAGTAAGCATATAAAATGGTAAACATACATGTAAGTCTAAATACTGTTTAAAATTCCTACTAATAACGATGCCTAATCTGTGGAATTTTGTTTAAAGGAAGACTGAACATTGGATTCTCATCAAACTTGGCAGAGAAAGGAACTTCTTCAACCTGATAAAGAGCATCTAAAAAAAAAAAATCTATGTATAACCTCATATTTAATGATAAAAAAGCAAATGCTTTCCCCCTAATTTAAGGAACAAGACAAGAATTTCCATTCTTACCACTCTTATTCATAATCATATTGCAGAACTGAGGGTCCCATAATAAGGTAAAGTAATCAATCAGTCTTGGAAAGGAGGAAACAAACTGTCTCTATTCACTGATGACATGATTGTCTATTTGAAAAACTCCAAAGAATCTACCCAAAAGAGTCCATGGAATTATTTAGAGATGTTAGCAAAATTGTAAGATATAGAAAAACTACTTTTAGTTCTAAATGCTAGCAGTGAACAATTGGAAATTGAATTTTGAAATGCAGTACTATTTACAACAGCACCAAAGGGACATGAAATGCTAGAGTATAAATGTACCAAAATATGTGCAAAATCTATATGCTGAAAACTGCAAAACACTGGTGAACGATACCAAAGAAGACCAAATAAATAAAAAGATATTTCAAGTTAATGAATTAGGACACTCAATATTATGAAAATATCAACTCTTTCCAAACAACATCCCAGCAGGATGGGAATGCAGTGTTGATTATTCATTACCTAAAATAATGAAGGAATTACACTAGCCAAACAGTTTTGGGAAAGAACAGCAATGTTGGAGGAGTCACAATACTGGATATTAAGACCACGGCAATCATGACAATGTAGTCTGAAAAAAAAGTAGATGTTCCATGCACATCAATGGAACAGGAAAGACAGCCCAAAAGTAGACCCACACATTTTAATAAAAGAACAAAGGCACTCAATGGAAAAATAATAGTCTTTTTAAATAACTATAAATCCATATAAAAAAGTTAACTGATGGGGTACCTGAGTGGCTTAGTTGGTTAAGCATCTGATTGGCTCAGGTCATGATCTCAGGATTTTGGGATTGAGTCTCACATGGGGCTCTCCGCTCAGTGGAGAGTCTGCCTCTCCTTCTCTCTCTCAAATAGAAAAATGAAATCTTAAAAAAAAAAAAAAAAAAAAACTTAACTGATTGCAACTTCACACCATATAAAAAAATTTGAATATGACTTATAAATTTGAACCAATAGTTACCATA
Organism: Canis lupus familiaris; assembly: GCF_011100685.1. Taxonomy (NCBI): domain Eukaryota; kingdom Metazoa; phylum Chordata; class Mammalia; order Carnivora; family Canidae; genus Canis; species Canis lupus. Next base: position 21,891,104 of record NC_049251.1, on the reverse strand, counting down.
TAACCCAACAATCTAGGCAATTACCCAAGACAAATGAAAACACATCAAACACAAAAGACTGTATACTATATGATTCCATTAATAATAAATTCTAGAAAAGGCAAACCATAATGACAAAGCAGATCAGTGGGTGACTGTAATTGGAGGTGGGAGGAAGGCATTGCGTGGAACGGGCCACAAGGAAATTTTGATTGTTGGAAATGTTCTATAATCTTAACTGTGGTGGTGGATATATGGCTATATTTAAATACCAAAACTCATTAAACTATTCAATTAAAATCAACGAATTTTATTGTGTAATTATTTCTCAATAAAACTGTGGGGGAAAAAAGATTAAGATATTCCTAAAATTCCTCCAATTTGGGCTGACTTATTGAAATAACTTTTTAACTAAGAGTCATCAGTGTCCACCCTTTTCCATATAGTATTATCTTTTGTATCATCAAGTGTGGGTTATGCAGCATTTATTAAGAGTGTTCCACTATTTTATTTTTTCCAGAATTTTCTTCCAAGCTTCTGACATCCATTCAGCAAATTTTAATGTGAATGTTGGAGCAATGATAATTATAACCAAACCTTTTCTGTTTCTACTGTTTGTCTGACTTTAACTACAAGATGCCTCTGACTTCAGATACATTAAAATGTGGAAAAAGAAGGACATTTTGGAATTGAAATGTGGGAGAAGCAAGCACAGTTTAAGTCCTGGTGAAACAAACATTTTATTATTATAAAATAGTCTATCTCCAATAATGCTTTTTGGCCAATTTTATCTAATATTAGTATAACTAACTTGGCTATTTTTGATTAGTCATTTTCCTGGTCTATCTTTTCCTCCTCTTTTTCACTTCTGGAGCTCAGCCCACGTTTGACGATTCAAGGAATCGAGAGAGCCAAAGTTGGTGTATGGCAGAGTCCAGGATGCTTGATGGGAGGGAGGGAGACACCTCACAGAATAGTACCAGTACCTTTAAGATAAGATTTGTTTGTAAGTACAGGAGAGACACCCCTAGGAACCTCCAGAAATAATTGAAGGACATTGCAGAAGTTGGTAGTATCTTCTGTAAGCAAGTGAAACAAATGCCAGAGATATCTGATGATTAATGAAGGAATGACTCCTATCTCCGACTCAGGATACAAACGTGCCAAATACATAAATGTGTTTAAACCAGGAAAGATTCCACTAAAATGAAAACAAAAAGCAAAAACAAAACTCCAACAACAACAAAAGATTTCACTAAAATGTTTATGGAAATTGAATATCTTTTTAAAAATCTGTATTTTCTAATTCATTATGAAGAACACATTACTTTTCTAATATTTAGAATTCTAAAAGTAAAATGAAACAAATATGAGGTGACCCATCTAAAATACCATGGAAAAAATGAGCAACAGGCAGACTGAGAAAAGATCTCTGGATTTGGCAAGAGATACTGGTCTCAGGAAGGTTATTTATAGTAAAGTGGAAGAATTAGAAGCCATGTTAGAAGGGAATGAGTGGAAGGCAGTTACTGTCAACGATATGTTTGAGGAATCTGGTGCCAAAGAATGGTTGTACACTTTTCTTGAATCAGTCCATATCTAAAAACCTGAAGCTTACACCTGACCAACTGAATTGATTTGTGCTGCTTTCTTTATGGGCCACTTTACATTTTTCACCACATCATCTCTTTTTGTTAGATCTTTTCCCCACTTTTTATTGGATTTTATTTTAAATAAGTAATTTTAATCATGGTCAAAAAACTTCTTTTAGTAATTATTTGATTCCTTCTTTATTAATGTGAATTTTAAAGAAGCCTGTTACAATTTATGAAATGTAGATTATATTTTTCAAAAATGCCTTCTATTAATTTAGAGTGCTGATGTGATTTTATTTTTTCCCCAGTAGTACTGTAGAGATATCCAAAATTGAGTAGTATTTGTTAGTTTCATTTTTTTTTTCATTTAAAATATCCAGAGCTAAACATTTCTTTGTGGAATCCTTAGGAGGTGACTATTCACTTTTCAACAGGCTTTTTCTTTAAGGTAAGTAACCAGAATGAAAAACAACAACATATACACTAATTTCACTAAAACAAGCTCATATATTCAGAGTCCTTCTCAACAAAAAATAAAATTCTATTGCAAACAATAAAATAAATAAAAAATACATTAAGATGTATAGTTATAAGTGGATAAAAAGAAAACAAAGCCAGTCTAGTCTGGACAATAGGAAGATTACAGAACCAGCTTAGTCTTAATTTCTCTCCTCTTGGTTATAAGTTTAGTAGAAAAATTTTAAATGTGTTTTCCAGCCTCAGTTATCAAAGAACTTTATAACAAATTTATATAGGGAAAGTTCTTTTTCTTCACCTATAGAAAAAGCCAATGTTACTAAAATATGGGTAATCTCTTCAATATCTTATGACAAATATAGACGCCTAAATAAAACCTGTTTGTTGAAATTATTTGCTTTAAAATTATTACCAGAAAATACTATTTTTTAATTTAAGCTTTAAGAAACAAACTAATCTAGGGATCCCTGGGTGGCTCAGCGATTTGGCGCCCTGCCTTCAGCCCAGGGTGTGATCCTCGGAGTCCCGGGATCAAGTCCCACATCAGGTTCCCTGCATGGAGCCTGCTTCACCCTTTGCCTGTGTCTCTGCCTCTCTCTCTCTCTCTCTCTCTCTCTCTCATGAATAAATAAATAAAATCTTTAAAAAAAAACTAATGCAATACAATAACATACTGTGGAAGAGTCAACTTCTTACGAGTCATGCTTAATACATAAAATGAAATTTAAAAAATTTTTTTGCATCTCACTAGCGTCCCTAAATATGTTATATAATCTATTTTGGGAGGGCGATATAATTTCTGGATGTCCTTCTTCCTCAACAGTTTGACAACTGGCAGTAAGCAATAAGGCATATTCACACCCCTTATTCTTTGTTATGTGTTTTTCAGCAACTGTTCCCTACCTTCAAATATTGTGTAATTAATGTCAGATGAAGTCAGACAGGAGTGTGTTAAATCCATAGCACTTCCTAAGCAAAAGCAGAGCATAGCTGTAATTATTAAAAATCTTCTTTATGTCACTGTTTATGTGCAATAATTATTAGATCTGGTTGCAAAGCTGCACCATACTTTGATCTGTCGTCCCTCAAATGACAGAGATCTCCTCAAGTCCTGCCCTGATTAAACCAAACCTCTGGTGTTTTTCAATAATACTTGCTATCGACTAAGTGACTTAAAGACTCAGCTAGAAGTCAAGTCATGGATGGCACACATCATCTCTCATAGTGTCACTTTTATTTTTTTTAATTTTTTTTATTTATTTATGATAGTCACAGAGAGAGAGAGAAAGAGGCAGAGACACAGGCAGAGGGAGAAGCAGGCTCCATGCACCGGGAGCCCTACGTGGGATTCGATCCCGGGTCTCCAGGATCACGCCCTGGGCCAAAGGCAGGCGCCAAACCGCTGCGCCACCCAGGGATCCCTCATAGTGTCACTTTTAAATAGGATGTACTTTGTGATAAACTTTTCAGTGTTTTTTATTTCTTCTTTGAATGGAACTTGAAAATTCACAAGTAGTCTTCCATAATTCAATTCTGCAAATATGTGAAAAAAATTAGAAATGTTTAGATAGTCTATGTAGCCACCCCATCTGTTTTGAAATAATGTTTCACAGTAATGAAGATTTATAGAACATTCCATTTTGATAGGGAAACACTGTGAAAACAAACAGGAATCTAAAGGATGTTGTGAATCAAGAGTCAGATACTTTACCAAATGAGCCACTCAGGTGCCCCATTCGATTTTTTTTTGTTCTTTTCTTTGTCTTGGGGTCGGGTTTGTTGGGGTTTTTTTTCTCGGGGAGGGGGGGGGCTTCTTCTTTCTTCTTTTCTTTTTTGGCTTGGCCGTCTTTTTCTTTCTTTTTCTCTTCTTCTTACTTTCTTCTTCTTCTACTTCTTACTTTCTTACTTTCTTTCTTTCTTCTTCTTTCTTTTGAGGTAGATGGGGAGGGACAGAGGAAGAGGCAGAAGAGAATCTTAAGCCGGGTCCACACCCAGGACAGAGCATGACTCGGGCTCAATATCATGACCCTGAAATCATGACCTAAGCTGAAATCAGGAATCAGACACTTAACTGACTGAGCCAGCCAGGTACACGTAGATGTTATTTCTTAGTAGGAACTTATAAGTAGTGCATCAATCACTTAGTATGTAGCCCATAGAGTAGGTGTTATCTAAGCCCTTGTTACTCAAAGTACAATCAATGGGCATGGATTAACAAAATCAGTGTGACCTAGGAATTTCTAAAACGGAGAATCTCAGTCCACATCCAAGACCTACTGAATCAAAATATGCATTTTAACAAGATCCCAGAAGATCTGTATGTACACTAAGTTTTGAGAAGCACTGCTGGACTGTTTAGGATTATAAAGAACATTCTCATGTTATTTCAATTAACAAGAATCTATTGTGGCCGTACTGAGGGGAGGTTATTGGAAGAAAAGGAAATAGTCTCAATAGCCATATCACTAGGCTATGGAGAACTGGAATATCATTAAGGAAACAACATACTTCTAGTATTCTGCTTACTTCAGCATACCAACAGTAGGAGAGTCTTGCTTCCAATTCCAGTGTTCATTTACCACTCATTTACTGTCTTTATTGCTACTGCTCCTGTCAATAACAATGAAATAACTCTTTGACAGCAGGATTCTCATTCAAACTCTCTAAGGGAAGTCTCCTTTGGTATTGGCCAGTTATTGGGCACAGGGCACCACTCTTAGCCAACACTCTCATGATAGGCTTACTCACCTGCATGTTTGGGTCTAGTCAACTGTGGTTATTATTTTGAGATCCTATAAGCCTAAGCATGGCCACTTATGTGTAAGGGCTGCTTCTGATCTATTTGTTCAGAAAATGGCTATGAGCGGGTCAGGCACACAAATATACCCCGTATCACAAGGGCCCAAGTATTTGTTAATCAGTTTTGCATAAAAATAGGAAATAATTAACTTTTGATGGTTTAGAAAATAAGTGAAATTGAAAAGAAGATGGAGAGGGAAAAAAGAATTCAAAGGTATGTAGAAATGTATTTTTCAAGGACTCATATATTCTGAAATTATGTAACAGAGCTTATATTAACTGACTGGATATCTTAAGATTTTCGAGTTAGAGTAACTAAGATTTTTTGCATGAAAAGCTTATTTTTTAATTTTGAAGAAATTCATTTCTGATGTGACAAGAATTATGTTTACTGCTTCCCAGTAACTTGATATAAAATGTCACATGACAAGAATACTAAAAACAAAAATAATAAACAAGAATAGAAGTGCCATCAGCCACTATATTGCCAAAGAAATAGTAAATTATTTTTTAAAATCTGTACTAATGGAAGACACATGGCAAAGCTTGCAAGAGAAAAGCATCAATCAGGGCAGCCCTGGTGGCTCAGTGGTTTAGCGCTGCCTTCAGCCCAGGGTATGATCCTGGAGACCGAGGACTGAGTCCTATGTCAGGCTCCCTGCATGGAGCCTGCTTCTCCCTCTGCCTGTGTCTCTGACTCTGTCTGTCTGTCTCTGTCTCTCTCTCTGTGTCTTTCATGAATAAATAAATAAAATCTTAAAAAGAAAAAGAAAAGCATCAATCAACATCTGGATATTCCTTTAACACCCAATCAATCACTCAACATTTTCCAGACTCCTGTCTGAGATTCTTTTTAAACCCATACATGCCAGCTTCTTGGAAATGAAGTTCATTCCCCAAAGTATTGAAGTTGCTTCCTTTTCAATCTTGTTCATGTTAGAATGGCTTTAAGCTCTATGTAGGGATACATTCAGATCAAGAGCTTCATTATGTACTTATCATACATCCTCTCCTCATCTCAAGTACTAAAGAGGATAACAATAGTGTCTAAAATGACTTGTCAACAAAGTTACATACTAAGATTTAGAGAAATCAGAAGGAAGCATTTTATATACCTCCACTTGGTACTTCAGCTGAAAAAAAACATTTTGAATTAAAGAAATATGTGATGCCAAATAACATAACAGTTCTCTCTTTCACACATAGGATATTTAACCCAAAATTTGTGACTACATTAAAATATTTTATGAAACTGGAAAAATCTTTAAAGATTTTATTTATTTGAGAGAGTGCATGTGCACAAGGTGGAGGGGTTGGGGAGGGAAGAGAAGGGGAGATGGGGCAGAGGGAGATGGAGAAGCAGGCTCCCTGATAAGTAAGGAGCTGATGTGGAGCTCCATGTGAGGCTTAATCACAGGACCCTGGGCTCATGACCTGAGCTAAAAGCAGACACTTAACTGACTGAGGGACCCAGGTGTCCCTGAAGCTAGAAATTTTTTGAGCTCAAATTGCCTTGGGTAACATTGACATTTTCACAATATTAATTCTTCCAATTCATGAGCATGGAATATTTTTCCATCTCTTTGTGTCTTCCTCAATTTCTTTCAGAAGTGTTCTATAGTTTTGAGGGTATAGATCCTTTACCTCTTTGGTGAGGTTTATTCCTAGGTATCTTATGCTTTTGGGTGCAATTATAAATGGGATTGACTCCTTAATTTCTCTTTCTTCAGTCTCATTGTTAGTGTATAGAAATGCCACTGACTTCTGGGCATTGATTTTGTATCCTGCGACACTGCCGAATTGCTGTATGAGTTCTAGCAATCTTGGGGTGGAGGCTTTTGGGTTTTCTATGTAGAATATCATGTCATCGGCGAAGAGGGAGAGTTTGACTTCTTCTTTGCCAATTTGAATGCCTTTAATGTCTTTTTGTTGTCTGATTGCTGAGGCTAGGACTTCCAGTACTATGTTGAATAGCAGTGGTGAGAGTGGGCATCCCTGTCTTGTTCCTGATCTCAGGGGAAAGGCTCCCAGTGCTTCCCCATTGAGAATGATATTTGCTGTGGGCTTTTCGTAGATGGCTTTTTTTTTTTTTTTCGTAGATGGCTTTTAAGATGTTGAGGAATGTTCCCTCTATCCCTACACTCTGAAGAGTTTTGATCAGGATATTTTGGCAACTGCTAAGTCTGATTGCTTACGTCATTCACTGAAATTAAAATTAATGACTTCTAGCTAGGTGTAATTTTTTGCCCAGCCAGAGACCTAGAGATCATCAAGGATTACCTTGCTATTTCTTCATTCTTCTCCATTCATAACCATATTACCATCACATCGGTTGCAAACTCTTGTGCAACTTTAGCCCTCTGCTGTGACATAGTTTTTTTTTTTTTTTCTTTTTGTTATATTGAAGTAGAACTACACATCTGATATTTGGAAACAAATCCAAAGGCTTTTGACTATGATTAGGTATCTTCTTTAAAGAAGGATGGAAAAATCCTTTAAAAGGCGGGGGGCGGGCCCAGGTGGCTCAGCGGTTTAGCGCCGCCTTCAGCCCAGGGCCTGATCCTGGAGACCCGGGATCGAGTCCCATGTCCGGCTCCCTGCATGGAGCCTGCTTCTCTCTCTGCCTGTGTCTCTGCCTCTCTCTCTCTCTCTCTGTGTCTTTCATAAATAAATAAACAAAACTTTTAAAAAAAAGGAGGATGGAGTTTTAATACTCTTATTTGCTTTTTGGGCTGAAATGTTCAACAGTGATGGTATACTATCATAACTCCATTATTTCATTTGAGACCGGTTATTTAGCAGATCTTTCTTTATCCTTTCCTGGAGACGAAAAACAGCAACCTGGCATAAACTTGAAACCTACCTTGCACCTATGATGTCCTATTTATTGCTACTAAATGAATTTATTTCTCTAAGAAAGAGATTCTCTAAATCTCAGGAATCATGGTCTATAGCTACAAATTATTTCACTCTTTTTATTAAAAAGAGGAAAAAAATTCATTGTACCTTAAGTGTCTGGAGTTTGGAAGCCTATGAAGAGAGAATTGACTAATGGTCCACTTAAACAGTGACCCTTCATAAAACTATGGAAATGTTTTATAGTTTGTTTTTCCATCATACCCACTCCACTGCCATCAGTTAATTAACTATCTTCTAAACCATTAGGCTTCCCACAGGTATTTTTGCTGTATTTAGGGACCTCTTAAGGACCAATATAAGTTCAAGGCCTAATGAAATGAATAAAAAGTTATGACATTTCTAGGACCAGGATTGATGTATCCATAGCAGAAATAAACTTTAATCATTTAAGATCACCAGCCTAAGGGTCAGACCTATCCAATTTTAAGGCTATTCCAGACTAAGTGAATAAAATTTTAAATTGGTTGGCATGAATGGAATGAGAACCCTCCAAGCACCTGTAGACCACTATGTGGCTTCCTTGTTCTCTGCCCCTTGTCTTTAGTGCCTGCTCAATAGGATAAATTTTGGCCTTAGTTCCTGGTTTGTCATTCCCACTTCTGGGTCTGGAACTTTTCTAAGAACCCCAGTCTACTTATTTATCTCCATAGCCATCCTAAGCTTACTAAGCCTAACAATTATATTGGACATGTCCCCTTGAACTCTCTGGTTTGAATATTTGGTCACTACACACTTACCAACATGAAAAGAATCATAAAAATTATTTTCATCTTTTTACAGCTGACCATATAGTTAACCATTGACCAATGCGAAGGTTAAAGGTACCAATCCCCCCAAAAGTTAACTTTGACTACTCCAAAATGTAACTATTAATGCCCTACTATTGACTGGAAGTCTTACCAATAACATAAACAGTCAACATACATTTTGTATGCTATGTGTACTACATAATGTATTCTTACAATAAAGTAAGCTACAGAAAAGAAAATGTTATTAAGAAAATCATAAGAAAAAACATTCACAAAAGTACTGAAGTTATCAATACCATAAGCTTACATTGTCTGTTTACAAGATGAACTGTCAGTTCCTATATCGATATTGTTTTATTTGATATAAAACACTGTAGATGCTATGCATGTTTACTAACCCTGGACTCAAAATTAAAAAGATAATATCAAAAAAGGAATTTGTAATTATTTACAGGAATAAGGACTCATGCATTAATAATGAAGAAGCAGCAATATGATTGCTTTGCTTCATGGTAGCCTAGCCTATACACTAATGAATAAGGTGTTATAAAATTTTTATGGCATACGAGTATTACAATTAAATTCATAATACAGTTTTTAAAAGATTTTGTTTTTTATTCATGAGAGACACAGAAAGAGAGGCAGAAACACAGGCAGAGGGATGAGAAGCAGGCTCCATGTAAGGAGTCTGATGTAGGACCCGATTCCAGGAATCCGGGATCACGCCCTGGGCCAAAGGTAGACACTCAATTGCTGAGCCACCAGGGCATCCCTCATAACACAATATTAGAAACAATGTAAATCTTTGAAACTGAAATGACAAAACAGTAAGAAAACTAAAACGTTATTAATTTTATATTAACTATAATTCACTTTATGCCTATGTGAGGATAGGCTGTCCACTTCCATACCAGTCTTATACAACGTTCTACATGATGAACACTTGGGCAATGATGATAATGGTGACACAAAAACATCTCACACAGTTCCTGTCATACAGTTATTAGGTTTTTATATGAAGATACTCATATATATATACAACAGAGAAGTTTATTGATTGTACAGCATGATGATTATTACTATTCTTTAAGTTGAAGTGAATTATTTTCACATTGAGTGGGCTGAGGAGGAGGAGGAAGAGGAAGGGTTTGTCTTGGTGCCTCAGGGGTAGCCGAGGGGGAAGAATTAAAAGAGGTAGGAGGGGAGGCAGGAGAGGCAGGCACACTCACTGTGACTTTATGGAAATGTATTGTAATTTCTGTCTGACTCTTTTTCCCCACTTCTCTAAAAACGTTTCTGCATAGTACCAATTCTTCTACCATTTGCTTTAGTTTCAGTGCCTATGTCATAGAAGTGTCCAGGTTATAGAAGAAGTCAAAGCAGTCTTGAATAATCTGAACCCTTCTGCCAGGTTCTCTAATGTCAATTTATTTATTTTCTGACACCACTTCTATATCTTCCTCATCATGTGGCACTGGCTTGGAAGCACTTCTTTCCATCAAACTATTAGCTCTTGGATTTCTCCAAGATCCATATCTTGAAACCCATTACCCCCACACCCTTTTATCTCCCATACCCACAATCTTCATAGTTTCCTTGATTGTCTCTGTTGTAAATCCAGGGAAGTCATGTACTACATCTGGACAGTTTCTATGATAGGGATTTATTGTTTAAGGCTTGATGATTTAACAGCTTTTTAAAAAAATAAATGATGGTATTTTCAATAGTATGATCCTTGAGGCTTTCATGATATTATATCAGTCTCTTCCATGACCTTGACAATCCTTTATAGAGGACCATGTATAATGAACCTTAAAAGTCCTTATGATCCCCTGATCTAGGGATTGAATTAGAGATATTGTGTTTGGGAGCAAGTAGACCATTTGATGCTTTCAGTATTGAACTCATGGGGTCTTGGGGGGCCAGGGACATTGTCTACTATCAAAAGAACTTTAAAAGGCCATCCCTTACTGGGAATGTACTTCCTGATAGGGACAAAGCATTTATGTACCAACCAAGAAAAAGTATTCTCATTGTCCAAGGCCCTCTAGTTATACAACCAAAAGACTGGCACCTGGTGTTTATCTTTTCCCTTCAAGGTTTGGGTTTAGCAACTTTATAGATGAGGGCAGTCCTGATCATAAACCTGACTGCACTTGCACAAAATAGTAGAGTTAGCCTATCCCTTCCTGCCATAAATCCCAGTGCTCACTTCTCTTCCTACTAATAAGTGTCCTTGTGGTATTTTTTTCCTAGGATAGGGTACTTTTGTCTGCATTAAAAATCTGTTCAGGCAGATATCCTTTCTCCTTAATGATCTTCTAAATAATATCTGCCTGTTAGACAAATAGAATTTGTCTTCTGCCTCGTGGTTGACAGAAGCTGCTCCTCTTGTTATCTTGACATTTAAAAAATTAAACCTCCTTCTAGAATTATCAAACCATCTTTTTTTTGCTGGCATTAAATTCTCGAGCTTTAAATCCTTCACCTTCCTTTTGCTTCAAGTTGTCACATAATGATTTTGGTTTTTCCTGAATCCTATTAGAGTCTATAGGTATGCATTTCTTATGCCAATGCTGTACCAACCTGAAAGCTGAATTTTCAATATGAGATTAAGAAGTATTTTGCGGGCAGCCCAGGTGGCTCAGTGATTTAGCATCGCCTTCAGTCTGGGGTGCCATCCTGGAGACTCGGGATCGAGTCCCATGTCAGGCTCCTTGCATGGAGCCTGCTTCTCCCTCTGCCTGTGTCTCTGCCTCTCTCTCTCTCTCTCTCTATCTCTTTCATGAATAAATAAATAAAATCGTTTTAAAAAAAAGGTATTTTGCAAAAATCGCAAGGTTTTTACACCAGCTAGTGTAGTTCCAGTGGTGGTTTTGTACATTTTCTTTTCTTTCTTTACTATGGTCCTTAATGCTGGATTAATTTCTCTTGAAATGGTGAGCAACCACAGCTGCAGACTTCTATCTATGATACATATCAAGGAGTTCAACTTTTTCTTGTAATGTCATGACTTTTCTCTGCTTCTTGGGAGGACTTCCAGCACCCCTAGTGGCACTTTGTATGGATCCCATGGTATTATTTGAGGGTTATGGTATTGTACTAAACACAATAAAAATATATGAGAACCAATAGATCACTTTTTGCTGTGATATGCAATTTACTGGAGAGACCAAATGTTCACACAGAGATGATTAGCATCACATGGCATTTTAAACAAATACTCCCAACACCTGAGCTCACTGCAATAGCTCAGGTGGCTGAGCTAATAATAGGTGGCTATGAAATTATTACAGTAGTACAGTATGTAGTACAGTTAATTTTATGCAGTTATGATTTAATACTACATTATAAGTTTGTCAACTGTGAATGGTGCCATGTAAACTCTATAAATGTTTGCAGAAATTCTGATAAACTAACTTTTTATAATAGATCTGTGTATATTTTATGGCAGCAAATGATAAAATGGACTAGCATCTACATACATTTGATGTATTCGTGACATGCCTAACTTTTTAATTTTTTCAATATTTCTAAAGCTATGTGATTTGTCTGCAAGTTTTTTTCAACTTGTCACAAATCTCTAAACAATTTTCCAATATACTGATTGAAAATAATCCATGTATAAGCATACCCATGCAGTTCAAACTCTTGTTGTTCAAGGGTCAACTGTATACACACACACACACACACACACACACACGTAACAGAACATTCTGTACTGATACGTCATTTTTTGTATATATGTATATACACAGTACAGTACTGTAAATGTATTTTTACTTCCTATGATTTTCTTAATAACATTTTCTTCTCTCTAGCTTACTTTACTGTAAAAATACAATATATAATACATGTAACATACAAAACATGTTTTAACAACTATTCATGTCAGTAAGGCTTCCAGTCAATAGTAGGCTGATAGTAGTTAAGTTTTGGGAGAGTCAAAAGTTACATGCAGATTTTCGACTGTGTGGGGAGTTGACACTCCTAATCCACATGTTGTTCAAGAGCCAACTGTAAATATGTATACATCCCTATCTCTATCTATCTATCTATCTATCTATCTATCTATCCTCTATCTATCTATCTACCATCACACAATTCTATAAGATATGTAATATATTTTATCAACACAGAATTTTTTAAAAATAGCTTATGCACCAGATCTTATATAACATACAGGAATATAAAGGTAAATAAATTAGAGTCACTAAGCTCAAATTCTTATAGTTAGTTGAAAAAGAAATATACACATAAATAACTTCATTAAAATAAAGGTGCTATAAGCAAATTTGACACAAGTCCCTGTGAAACTCCAGGGGAGAGACACCTAATCAACTCTTATGTAACTAACTAACTTTGAACCTAAAGCAGATGAAAGCAAGAGAGTCTTCCTGTGAGGAGATAGTCTTAACTATTCTTGACAGATGTTCTTTTAGTAAAAAAAAAAAGAGAGAGAGAGAGACAGAGAGACAGAGAGAGAGAGAGAGAAAGACAGAGACAGAAGAAGGGAGTTCAAATTCTGGTATGACTAATCTATTAGACCAACATTTTTGCAGATAACAACAATAAAGTTTGAACACAATAAATAAAATCACCTGTAGGAACTGGGTGATGACTAAAACCAGATAATTTGTGAAAGAAAAATTATACTCGACTACAGGGAATGGCATAGAAGTGAACTTCTCATTATTATAGCTTTTAACAGAAATTAGAACTAAATCACAAGAAGAAGTTTGGAAGGATTTCAAACACATGGAGGTTAAGGACCATCCTGCTAAAATGTGAAAGGGTCAACCAGGAAATTAAGGAAGAATTAAAAAGATTCATAGAAACTGAAAGAATGAAGATACAAACATTCAAAATCTTTGGGATACAGCAAAAGCAGTCCTGAGGGGGAAATACATCGCAATACAAACATTCATTCAAAAACTGGAAAGAACTCAAATACAAAAGCTAACCTTACACCTAAAGGAGCTAGAGAAAAAACAGCAAATAGATCCTACACCCAGCAAAAGAAGAGAGTTAATAAAGATTCGAGCAGAACTCAATGAAATAGAGACCAGAAGAACTGTGGAACAGATCAACAAAACCAGGAGTTGGTTCTTTGAAAGAATTAATAAGATAGATAAACCATTAGCCAGCCTTATTAAAAAGAAGAGAGAGAAGACTCAAATTAATAAAATCATGAATGAGAAAGGAGAGATCACTACCAACACCAAGGAAATATAAACGATTTTAAAAACATATTATGAACAGCTGTACGCCAATAAATTAGGCAATCTAGAAGAAATGGACGCATTTCTGGAAAGCCACAAACTACCAAAACTGGAACAGGAAGAAATAGAAAATCTGAACAGGCCAATAACCAGGGAAGAAATTGAAGCAGTCATCAAAAACCTCCCAAGACACAAAAGTCCAGGGCCAGATGGCTTCCCTGGGGAATTCTATCAAACGTTTAAAGAAGAAACCTTACCTATTCTACTAAAGCTGTTCAGAAAGATGGAAAGAGATGGAGTACTTCCAAATTCGTTCTATGAGGCCAGCATCACCTTAATTCCAAAACCAGACAAAGACCCCACCAAAGAGGAGAATTATAGACCAATATCCTGATGAACATGGATGCAAAAATTCTCAACAAGATACTAGCCAAAGGAATACAACAATACATTAAGAAAATTATTCACCATGACCAAGTAGGATTTATCCCCGGGATGCAAGACTGGTTCAACACCCGCAAAACAATCAATGTGATTCATCATATCAGCAAGAAAAAAACCAAGAACCACATGATCCTCTCAATAGATGCAGAGAAAGCATTTGACAAAATACAGCATCCATTCCTGATCAAAACTCTTCAGAGTGTAGGGATAGAGGGAACATTCCTCAACATCTTAAAAGCCATCTATGAAAAGCCCACAGCAAATATCATTCTCAATGGGGAAGCACTGGGAGCCTTTCTCCTAAGATCAGGAACAAGACAGGGATGCCCACTCTCACCACTGCTATTCAACATAGTACTAGAAGTCCTAGCCTCAGCAATCAGACAACAAAAAGAAATAAAAGGCATTCGAATTGGCAAAGAAGTACTCAAACTCTCCCTCTTCGCCGATGACATGATACTCTACATAGAAAACCCAAAAGCCTCCACCCCAAGATTGCTAGAACTCATACAGCAATTCGGCAGTGTCGCAGGATACAAAATCAATGCCCAGAAGTCAGTGGCATTTCTATACACTAACAATGAGACTGAAGAAAGAGAAATTAAGGAGTCAATCCTATTTATAATTGCACCCAAAAGCATAAGATACCTAGGAATAAACCTAACCAAAGAGGTAAAGGATCTATACCCTAAAAACTATAGAACACTTCTGAAAGAAATTGAGGAAGACACAGAGATGGAAAAATATTCCATGCTCATGGATTGGAAGAATTAATATTGTGAAAATGTCCATTTTACCCAGGGCAATGTCCATGTTTAATGCAATCCCTATCAAAATACCATGGACTTTCTTCAGAGAGTTGGAACAAATTATTTTAAGATTTGTGTGGAATCAGAAAAGACCCCGAATAGCCAGGGGAATTTTAAAAAAGAAAACCATAGCTGGGGGCATCACAATGCCAGATTTCAGGTTGTACTACAAAGCTGTGGTCATCAAGACAGTGTGGTACTGGCACAAAAACAGACACATAGATCAATGGAACAGACTAGAGAATCCAGAAGTGGACCCTCAACTTTATGGTCAACTAATATTCGACAAAGGAGAAAAGACTATCCACTGGAAAAAAGACAGTGTCTTCAATAAATGGTGCTGGGAAAATTGGACATCCACATGCAGAAGAATGAACTAGACCACTCTCTTTCACCATACACAAGATAAACTCAAAATGGATGAAAGATCTTAATGTGAGACAAGATTCCATCAAAATCCTAGAGGAGAACACAGGCAACACCCTTTTTGAACTTGGCCACACTAACTTCTTGCAAGATTCATCCATGAAGGCAAGAGAAACAAAAGCAAAAATGAACTATTGGAACTTCATCAAGATAAGAAGCTTTTGCACAGCAAAAGATACTGTCAGCAAAACTCAAAGACAACCTACAAAATGGGAGAAGATATTTGCAAATGAAGTGTCAGATAAAGGGCTAGTTTCCAAGATCTATAAAGAACTTATTAAACTCAACAGCAAAGAAACAAGCAATCCAATCATGAAATGGGCAAAAGACATGAAGAGAAATCTCACAGAAGAAGACATAGACATGGCCAACAAGCACATGAGGAAATGCTCCACATCACTTGCCATCAGGGAAATACAAATCAAAACCACAATGAGATACCACCTCACACCAGTGAGAATGGGGAAAATTAACAAAGCAGGAAACCACAAATGTTGGAGAGGATGTGGAGAAAGGGGAACCCTCCTGCACTGTTGGTGGGGATGTGAACTGGTGCAGCCACTCTGGAAAACTGTGTGGAGGTTCCTCAAAGAGTTAAAAATAGATCTGCCCTACCACCCAGTAATTGCACTGTTGGGGATTTACCCCAAAGATACAGATGCAATGAAACACTGGGACACCTGAACTCTGATGTTTATAGCAACAATGTCCACAATAGCCAAACTGTGTAAGGAGCCTTGGTGTCCATCAAAAGATGAATGGATAAAGAAGATGTGGTTTATGTATACAATGGAATATTACTGAGCCATTAGAAACGACAAATACCCATCATTTTCTTCAACGTGGATGGAACTGGAGGGTATTATGCTGAGTGAAATAAGTCAATCGGAGACGGACAAACATTATATGGTCTCATTCATTTGGGGAATATAAAAAATAGTGAAAGGGAATAAAGGGGAAAGGAGAAAAAAATGAGTGGGAAATATCATAAAGGGAGACAGAACATGAAAGACTCCTAACTCTGGGAAATGAACTAGGGGTGGTGGAAGGGGAGGTTGGCGGGGGGTGGGGGTGACTGGGTGATGGGCACTGGGTGGCGGGGGGTAGGGGTGACTGGGTGACGGGCACTGAGGTGGGCACTTGATGGGATGAGCACTGGGTGTTATTCTATATGTTGGCAAATTGAACACCAATAAAAAATAAATTTATAAAAAAAATTATAGCTTTTAACATGAGAGCAAGCTGTAGTGGGCACAGCACAAAATGGTTAAAACTCTAAGAGAAAACCCATAGCCTTTCTGATCTAAAGAACCAGATAATAGAGTTTGGAACAGCTTGAAAGAGCATCAAAGAAGAAAAGCACAAAATTCTGTGTATAAATTATACCCAAAGCTCTAGCTGACCAATGAATTGCGCATGCATGGGAAGATTTCAAGCAGCTCAGCTAATAATGAAAACACTGAGATCTAAGGTGTTTCCAAGAGAAAAAGTTTTCAGATCGAGTCTGACCAACTTAATTTCATTCTCAAACAACTCTTCGGGGGAGTATAATAAGATCCAGAATCTCTATACTATTAGTATTAACATTATTCAAGGTACAACCCCAAATTACTTGACCTATATAGAAACAGGAAAATATGACCTATTCTCAAAGTAAAAGATATCAATGATAACTGACCTTGAGATAACCCAAATGTAGAAATTAGCGAACAAGGAATTTATTTTTCTTAAAGATTTTATTTATTTATTCATGAGAGACACAGAGAGAGGCAAAGGCATAGGCAGAGGGAGAAGCAGGCTCCCTGAAGGGAGCCCAATGTGGGACTCCATCCCAAGACCCCGGGGCCACGACCTGAGCCAAAGACAGAGGCTCAAACACTGAGCCACCTATGTGCCCACAAGCAAGGAATTTAAAGTTGCTATCATAACTATTATCAGTGAAATTTTGAAAAATTCTTCAGATGGGCTGACTGACAAAGTAAAGATGACAAAGGAAAGTCAGTTAACTTGAAGATTAATCATTAGAAATAATTCAATCTGAACAATTAAGAGAAAAATATTAAAAATATGAACAGAGATTCAGGGGCCAATAGGATAGTATTAGTTATTCTAATATATGTGATATATAAATTTTTGAAGTCACAAGAGGGGAGATTTAGAATGGGACAGAAGAAATATGTAAAGAAATAATGGCTAAAAATTCCCTAAATTTGATGAAAGAAGTAAATTTACAGCTTCAAGAAGCTCAGTGAACACCACATAGTATAAATATAAAGAAAATAATGCCTAAACATCATAGACAAATATCTGAAAACAAAAGAGAAAGAAAAAATTTTAATGTAGTCAAATAAAATTAACACAAGGGATGCCACCAAGATATGACACAGGTTATTCCTGATTCCCCTCCTCACAAAAAGAGCAACTAACAACTACTCAAGAACAAGACACCACTGAGCAAATTCTAGAACACAGGGTGAGTCTGAAGCACTCCACTGTACCACAGACACCAAGACAAACTGCATTAGAAGGGTAAGAGAAGTACCTATACACTGACCCACATGGCCCTCCCCCAGGCAACACCATGCAGAGATATCTGCCCTGAGCCTCTGGTTCCTCCAGTAGGAAAGGAGAACATATGTGAGACCAAAGTCTCCCCAACATTACAGGAGCCCCTATTCTGATCCCACTCCACAGGAGTTGCAGGAGAATTTGTGGGGCCTAGCCAAAGGCAATCTGATTGGGGGAAAGAAGAAGGGAGGGGCTTGCAACAAGCAGCTCACTAATCCTGCCAGACTGAGTTCATACCTGCAGTGGCCAAATAGTAATTCCAACCAGTGCCTTTGTCAATCTGCAGAACCAACTCAGGGATATACTCTGACCAGGGAACTCACTGGAGTGCAGATCTTATTGATCTGAATCCTCAGATAAGGTATTTTGCTGGCTTTAGAGCCCACTTTGCTGCTATCCAGGCAAGATGCTAAGTCACAGCCCCACCCACTGTGCAGAGTATTTTCTAGCCCCATCTAAGCATAAGGGCTAGTGGCAACTCATGGAAACTATCAAGCCCAATAGCACTTAAGCCAAGAATTGGATAGGAAAAGCTGATTACCCCAGGACAAAGCCAGTACCAGGCATGGAGGATTCAAATGCTATGCATAGGCAGAGGCATTAATTCACAACCAAGGCTCAGAGTTGCTGACACTCTGGCTTGATTTAGGTCCCAAACAACCAGCTATACAGGCCCTGGAGCTGGGTCCTAGCCAGCTGTCATGCCAGGGTAGGGAAGCTAATTCATATCCCCACCTACTACTTAATATAGTACACAGTCCCAGTCATCTACTTAGTCTGACTAGATTATTCAGACAACTGTAGAACCCATACTACAGACATACTTTGGCAGGCAACAGGACAGAAGTTTTATCCAAGAGTTTTCACCAGTGGCATAGCCCCCAATCTCTGTCCTGAAAGCTCAAATAGTTGCCTCACCCAAAATTAGACTATAGAAACTAGACCATAATATTAGACAACCTACCCAAACACATTAACAGAAGACATACTCAGAAGCCCAAACTGAACTGACTCATGAAGAATTGTTTCTGTCAAAGCAAACATGTAAAGTCTGGAAAAGGAGGTCCAGTATTTGAATGCACAGATGCCAAAACAAGGAATCAAGGTTTATGAAAAATAAAGTAAATATGAAAACACAAAGGAAACTATTAGAGCTCCAACAACTGACCCAAAGAAATGGAAATATACCAACTGCCAGAGAAATAATTCAGAATAATCCTCTAAAGGGCATTTTGAAATATAAGAAAACAGACAACTAAACAGTTAGGAAAACAATGCCTGAACAAAACAGGCAGTTCGGTAAAGAAATATCAACTATCAAACATAACAACAACAAAAAGAAACTCTAAACTTGAAAAATATAATATCTGAATTGAGGAATTTACAAAAATGAGTTTAAAAAGAATGCTGGACCATGTAAAAAAAAGAATCAGCAACATAGAGGATATGACATTGGAAACTATCCAGAGCAGAAAAAGGAAAGAAGGAAGGAAGAAGGGAGGGAGGGAGGAAAGGAAGGAAGGAAGGGGGAAGGAAGACAAAGAATGAAATAAAGAGAGGAAGGAAGAAAAGGAAACAAAGGAAGGAAAGAAAATAAAAAGAATGAAAGCTCATAGTAACTATGAGACCCAATGAAAAGAACCAATAATTACATTATGGAAGTTCCAGAAAGAGAAGAGAAAAAGAAAGGACAGAAAGTATATTTAAGGCAATTATGGCTGAAAACTTACCAAATATAGGGAAGGAGATATCCAGATCCATGTAGCTCAAAAGATCCCACATAGGTTGAACCCCAATAGGACTACACCAAGATACTTTAAAATTAGAATATCAAAAGTCAAAGACAAAGAAAATATTTTAAGAGAAGAAAGATTGAGAAGAAATATTGCAAAGGAACCCCCCTAAGATTATTGGCACATTTCTGAACAGAAACTTTTCAGACCAAGAGAAAATCAGATGACACATTCAAAATATTGAAAGACAATAACTATCAACCAAGAATTCTATACCCGGAGAAACTTTCTTTCAGAAACAAAGGAGGGATTAGACTTTCCCAAACGCACAAAAGCTGAGGGTATACATTACCACCAAACCTGCCTTACAAGAAATACTAAAGTGAGTTCTTTGAATGGAAGTAAAAAAAAAAAAAATGCTAATTAACATTATAAAAACACAAAAATGTAGCAAAACTCTCACTGGTAGTGACAAATATATAGTCATAATTAGATTCTGCAATATAGTAATAGTGTATAATTTACTTACAATTCTTTTAAAATTTTTCTAAATTAATGTAGTAAACACCCACAAATATAATGATCTGTTGTTAGTTACACAATATAAAAAACATGTACATTGTGGGTCACCTGGGTGGCTCAGTCAGTTAAGTGTCTAACTCTTGGTTTTGGCTTAGGTCATGATCTCATGGGTTGTGGGATCAAACCCTGCACTGGGCTTCAAGCTCAGTGGGGAGTCTGAAGATTCTCTTCCTCTGCCCCTTTCTCCACTTTCATGTTCTCTCTCTCTCTCTGTCTCTCCCCACCTCTGCCCTCAAATAAATGAATAAATATTTTTAAAAGACATGTAAATTGTAACAGCAATAACCTAAAATGTGAGGGGGAGAATAAGAGCACACAGTTTAGAAATACTATTGAAGTAAAGTTTTCATTAGTTGAAAATAAGGTGTTAAAAGTTGAAGACATTTTATGGAAGCCTCACAGTAACCACAATGAAAATCCTATCGTAATTATATAAAAGAACATGAAGGAATGCCTAGATTGCTCAGTGGTTGAGCATCTGCCTTTGGCTCAGGACATGATCCCAGGGTTCTGGGATTGAGTCCCACATCAGGCTCCCCAGAGGGGGCCTGCTTCTCCCTCTGTCTATGTCTCCGCCTCTCTTTCTGTGTCTCTCATGAATAAATAAAATCTTTAAAAAAATATCCAAAAATATGTAGCCTACAAGAAACTCATTGTAGCCTTAGATACACACATAAACTAAGAGTGAAGAGATGGAAAAAGACATTTCAAACAAAGGGTAGCCAAGAAAGGAGGAGGAGGAGGAGGAGAGGAAGAAGAAAAAAAATGGCAGAGGTAGCTATATTTAGATAAAACAGACTTTAAACTAAAATGTTAACAAGACAAAGAAGGTCATTATATAATGATTAAAGGGTTAATATATCAAAAAGACATAACAATTGTAAATATGTCTGTGCCCAACATATTAATATCTAAATATATAAAGCAAAAACTAACAGAACAACAACAACAACAAAAAAAAACCCCAGTAATACAATAATAGTTGGGATCTTAAATACCCCACTCTCCACAACAGATAGATCATCCAGATATAGAAATAATAAGGAAACATAAACCAAATGGACTTGAGAGACATATGGTTTGTTCAGCAGAATACACATTCATCTCAGGCATAGATGGAATGTTTTCTAGGATAGACCATCTGTTAGGTCACAAAACAAGCTTTAGCAAAATGAAGAGGATTGAAATCATATAAGCATCTTCTCTTGGCGCAGCGGTTTGGCGCCTGCCTTTGGCCCAGGGCGTGATCCTGGAGACCCGGGATCGAGTCCCACATCGGGCTCCCGGTGCATGGAGCCTGCTTCTCCCTCTGCCTGTGTCTCTGCCTCTTTATCTCTCTCTCTGTGACTATCATAAATAAATAAAAATTAAAAAAAAAAAAAGGAAAAGCTGTCCTTTAAAAAAAAAAAAAAAAAAAAGCATCTTCTCTGACCACAGTGGCATAAAACTCAAAATCAATCACAAGAAGAAAACTGGAAAATTTACAAAAGCATGGAAATTAACACTGTTTTGAACAATCAATAGATGAAAGAAGAAATCAAAGCAAAATAAAAGTTTCTTGAGACAAAGGAAAATTGAAAGACAACAAACTTGTAGGATACAGCAAAAGCAGTTCTATGAGGGAATTTCATAGCAATAAACATCTACATTAAGAAGGAAAGAAAATCCCAAACAACCTAATTCTATGACTCAAAGAACTAGAAAAAGAACAAACTGAGCCCAAAGTTAGCAGAGGAAACAATATAATAAAGATTAAACCATAAATAAATGAAATAAAGAACAGAAAAACAACAGGAAAGGTTAAACCAAACCAAGAATTGATTCTTTGAAAAGATAAATAAAATTGACAAACCCTTAAATAAACTAACCAAGGAAAAAAGAGAAGGGAGCCAAATCAATAAGATTGTAAATGAAAAAGAAGACTTTACAACTGCTACCAGAGTAAGAAAAAGGATCATAAGAGGCTGCTATAAAGAACTCATACCAACAAATCAGATAACCTAGAGAAAAATGGAAAAATTCTTAGGAACACACAACTTGTCAAGAACGAATCAGGAATAAATTTTTAAAAATGAAAAGATCATTTAATAGTAAAAATATTAAATCAGTAATCAAAATATTCTAACAAAGAAAAGCTGAAGATCAGATGGCTTCACTGGTGAATTTTACCAAAGACTTAAAAAAGAACTAACACCAATCACAAAAAATCAAAGAGAACATTCCCAAACTCATTTTAGGAGGCCAGTATTAGCCTGATACCAAAACCATAAAAGAACACTGCTAGAAAAGAAAACAAAAAGCCAGTATACCTGATAAATATAGATGTAAAACTTAAGATGCTAGCAAACTGAATTCAGCAGCACACAATCAAAAGGAATTTACCCCTGGGTTATAAGGATGGTTCAACCTATGCAAGTCAATCAATGTGATACACCACATAAGGAGAACAAAAGAATGACACAATCATTTCAATAGGCACAGAAAAAACATCTGGCAAAATGCCATATCTGTTCATGATTAAAAAAAAAAAAAACTCAACAAATCAGGCACAGAGGAACATATCTCAACATAGTGAGGGCCATATATGATGCCTCAGCCCAAAGCTAACATCATACTCACTAGTGAGAGAATGAAAGCTTTTACTCTACAACCAGGAGCCCATTCTGAGAGGGTGGGTTCCTCTCACCCACTCTCACCACTCCTATTCAACACAGTGATAAAAATCCTAGCTAGACCAATAAGGCAAGAAAAGAAATAAAAGTCATCAGAAATGGAAAGATAAAATTACCTCTATTTGCATGTGATATGATTTTATATTTAGAAAATACTAAAGACTGCACCAAAAATACATTAGAACTAAATAATGAGTTAAGTAAAGTGAATTCAGTAGAATACAAGATTAACATTCAAAAATTAGCAATGATTCCAGACACTAACAATGAATTTTCTGAAAAAGAAATAATTGATTCCATTTGTTATGATATCATCAAAAACAATAAAATACTTGGGAATGTATAGACTCTACAGACATTTATTACATTTCTATACACCAATAATAAAGTAGCAGAAACAGAAATTAAGAAAACAGTGTCATTTACAATTATGCCAAAAATAATAAGATACCTAGGAATAAATTTAACCAAAGAGGTGAAATCATTGTAACTCTGAAAAGTATAAAATATTAATGAAAGAAAAGATGACACAAACAAATGGAAAAATATTCCATGCTCATGGATTAGAAGGATAATTTTGCTAAAATGTTCATACTACCCAATGCAATCAACAGATTTAATGTAATTCCCATCAATATAGCAACAGCATTTTTCACAGAATTAGAACAAATAATCCTAAATTTTGGATGGACCATGAATGGCCAAAGCAATCTTGAAAAAGAAGAACAGAACTGGAGGTATCACAATCCCAAATTTTAACATATACTACAAAGCTGTAGTAGTCAAAACAGTATGGTACTGGCACAAACATAGACATACAAATCAGTGCAACAGAATAGAGAGCTCAGAAATAAACCCACAATTATATGGTCAATTAATCTTCAACAAAGGAAGAAAGACTATCCAATGGGGAAAAGACTGTCTTCAACAAATGATGCTGGGAAAACTGGATAGCTAAATGCAAAAGAATGACACTGAAAAGAAAGAGATGACATAATCACTGACATCATTGTATATTCATTTTGTATACTGCAACAGTAACTGAATTCATTTATCAGTTCCAGTAGTGTTTTGGTGGAGTTTTAAGGGTTTTCTACATATAGTATTTTGTCATCTGCAAATACTGAATGTTTACTTCTTCTGTACAATTTGGACGTCTTTTATTTCTTTTTCTTCTTTGATTACTTGTGGTTAGAATTTCCAGTACTATATTAAATAAAAGTGATGAGAGTAGACATCCTTGTCTTGTTCCTTACCTTAGGGAAAAGCTCTTAATTTTTTACTCCCAAGTGTGATGTTTGCTCTGTGTTTTTCATGTAGGGCTTTTATTATGTTGTTTCTTCTTGTTCCTATGTTTCCTTTTAACTTACTTTGTTGAGGGTTTTTACCATGAATGGATGTTGTGCTTTGTCAAATGCTTTTTAGGCATCTGTTGAAAGGATCATGTGGTTTTTATCCTTTCCCTTATTGATGTGATGTATCACGTTGATTGAGTTGCAAGTATTGAACCACTCATATCCCCAGAATAAATCTCATTTAATTATGGTGAATGATGTATTGTTGGATTCAGTTTTCTAGTATTTTGTTGAGGATTTTCCTATGTATGTTCATCAACGATATTGGCACATAATTCTCTTTTTTGTAATGTCTTTATCTGGATTTGGTATCAGAGTAATGCTGTCCTCACAGAATGAAATTGGAAGCTTTCCTTCCTCTTCTATTTTTCAGAATAGGTTAGGAAGAATAGGCATGAACTCTTCTTTAGATGTTTGGTAGGATACACTTGTGAAGTCCTCTGGTCCTAAGCTTCTGTTTGTTGGGAGTTGTTGCTTTATCCTGACTAAATTTTATTGCTGAAAATAGGTCTATTCAATTTTTTAAAAAATTTCTTCCTGATTACAGTCTTGGGAAATTATATATTCCTAGAAATTTATTTATTTTTCTAGGTTATCAAGTTTGTTGGCATATAATTTTTCAAATGATCTTTTATAGTCTTTTGTATTTCAGTGGTGTCAGTTGTTATTTCACCTCTTTCTTTGATTTTATTTGAGTCCTCTCCTTTTTTTGTTGAGTCTGACTAAAGGTTTATGAATTTGTTGATCTTTAAAAAAAAAAAAAAAAAAAAGCTCCTACTTTCATTAAACTGAGCCATTTTTTTTTTTTTTTTAGTTTCTATTTTGTTATTTCTGCTCTAATCTTTGTTTCCTTTCTCCTGTTGATTTTGGATTTTGTTTGTTTGTTTTCTAGCTCCTTTAAGTGTAATATTAGCTTATTTGAGATTTCTCTTGCTTTTTGAGGTAGGCCTGTATTGCTCTAAACTTCTCTCTTAGAACCACTTTTGCTGCATCCCAAAGATTTTGGATCATTGTGTTTTCACTTTTCATTTGTCTCCATTTGTATTTTTAAAAATTTCCTCTTTGATTTTTGTTTGATCCATTCCTTGTTTTGTAGCATGTTATTTAACTTCCATTTATTTGTGTTCTTATCAGATTTTTTTCTTGTACTTGATTTCTAGTTAATAGCATTGTGGTTAGAACATATGCATGCATGACTTCAATCTTTTTGAATTTGTCAAAATTTGTTTTGTGATCTATTCTGGAGAATGTTCTGCATGCTCTTGAAAAGAATGTGTATTCTGGTGATTTAGGATGGAATGTTCTGAATATACTTGTTAGATTCATCTGATCCAGTGTGTCACCCAAAGCCAGTATTTCCTTATTGATTTTCTGCTTGGATGATCGACCCATTGATGTAACTGGGGTGTTAAGTCCTCTACAATCACTGTATTACTGTCAATTACTGCTTTGTGTCTGTTAAAAGTTGCTTTATATATAAAGCATAAAGTATCTACTTTGGGTGTGCAAGTATTGGGTGCATAAGTATTTATAATTGCTATTTCTTCTTGTTGGATATTCCCTTTATGATTATATAGTACTCCTCTTTGTCTCCTGTTACAGTCTTTGTTTTAAAGTCTATTTTGTCAGATATAAATATTGCTATCCTGGCTTTCTTTTCACTTCCGTTTGTGTGATAAATGCTTTTCCATCCCTTCACTTTCAATCTGTGTCTTTAGTTCCCAAATGAGTCTCTAGCATATAGATGGAATTTGCTTTCTTATCTATTTTGTCACCCCATGTCTTTAGATTGGAGCATTTAGTCAATTTACATTCAAAGTAATTATTTATTGATATGCACTTATTGCCTTCTTGTTTCTTGTTTTTTTTTTGTTTGTTTGTTTGTTTGTTTCTTGTTTTGTCATGGTTTTTGTAGTTATTCCCTAATCCTTTCTTCTCTTGCTTTTTTCTCTCATAGTTTGGTGGCTTTCTTTAATGATATACCTGAATTCCTTTCTCTTTATTTTTGGCATACGTATCACCAGTTTTTGATTTGTGGTTACCATTATGTTTGTATATAACATATTCTGCATGTAGCACTCTATATTTAGTTGGTTGTTGTTTAAACTTGAACTCATTCTTTACGCTTCTCCCTTCCACATTTTAGGTATATGGTAACATAGTTTACATCCTTTTATTTTGTGAATCCCTTGATTGACTTTTATAAATAAAATTATTTTTTCCACTGCTTTGCTTCCTACTTTTCTTACTCCTACTTATGATCTTATCTTGCAATTCAGAGTCCCATTTAACATTTCTTGGTTTGGTAGTCATGAATTCCTTTAGCTTTTGTTTGTCTGGGAAACTCTTTATCTCTCCTATTCTGAATGATAGCCTTGCTGGAATGAATGTCCTTGGTTGCAGATCTTTTCCTTTCACCACTTTGAATATATCATGCCCCACCCTTCTGGCCTGCAAAGATTCTGCTGAAAAATCAGCTGATAGCCTTACAGGGTTTCTCTTATATCTAATTGTTTTCTCTTCTCTTGCTGCTCTTCAAATTCTCACTTTATTACTACTTTTAGTGATTTTAGTTACTATATGTATTGGTGTAGAACTCCTGGGCTGATTTTGTTGGGAGCTCCCTGGGCCTCCTTGATCTGGGTTTCTGTTTCCCTTTCCAGATTTGGGAAGTTTTCAGCTATTATATCTTCAAATAGATGTTCTGCCCCCCTCCTCTCTGTCTTTTCCTTCTGGGATCCCTATAATAAAGATATTATACTTACTAGTGTTGCTGAGTTCACTAAGTCTACTT
Source organism: Canis lupus familiaris (assembly GCF_011100685.1). Taxonomy (NCBI): domain Eukaryota; kingdom Metazoa; phylum Chordata; class Mammalia; order Carnivora; family Canidae; genus Canis; species Canis lupus. The sequence goes on along the minus strand of NC_049251.1, from coordinate 21,863,981 downwards.
CCATTTTTTATTTTTCTTCTCTCTCCCACTCAGCTTGATTGCTTTCCATTACTCTGTCCTTTAGGTCACTGATCCATTCCTCTGTTTCCTTTAATCTACTGTTTATTCCCTCTAGTGTAGGAAATAATTTTTAATCATTTTTAGTTTCAATTATTGAGTTTTTTAAATCTCTGATTGCTTCTTTTTAATGTTTTCTATCTTTTTGTTAAGGGTCCCTCTGAGGTCCTCCACTCTTCTTAAGTCCAGTGATTATCTTTATGACCATTACTTCACATTCTTTTTTTTTTTTTTTACTTCACATTCTTTATCAGGCATATTATTTATCTCTGTTTCATTTAGCTTTCTTGCTGTGATTTTGTCCTAGTCTTTCATTTGGGACATCTTCCTCTGTCTCCTCATTTTATCTGACTCTCTGTGTCTGTTTATGTGTGGTAGGAAAGTCAGCTGTGTATGTCTGTTGCCCTTGACAGTAGTGGTATGTTGTAGTATGAAGAAGTCCTGCAGTGCCTGTAGTATAAGATCCTCTGTTCACCAGAACCTGGCACTTCAGGTGTGTCTCCTATGTGTGTTGTGTCACCCTTCTATTGTTGTTGAGCTGCTTCTGCCTTCAGTCCAGTCATCTGCAATGGCTCTCTTTGTCTATTGTGGACAAGATTTTGTTCCTATGTTGTAAGTGGGCCAGTCCAGGGCGGCCTTTGGCTTGAGGTGAGTCATAGCAGGCATCTACTTGAGATGCAGTAACCCCAAACTACAGGGTTCTTTTCTTTGTTGTCCCCTATGAAGTTTTGTTGGTAGGCAGGGCTTGGAGTCAGACTAGATATCTGTCCCCAGCTCATTGCTAGTGCTGCAGACTGATATGTGTGGTTATCTTCTGCCTCCAAGGCAGGAGTCACTTTGGAGTGTTGCTGGCTTCTGTTGGAGCTGCTTGTACAGTGCCAGGCTTCTGTACCAATGGCTCAAACCAATGGCTTATTGGAGAAGGCATGTCTGCAGGAGAATGTGGGGGTGGGGCATTCAATGTTAGCAAGGTTTCTGCAGATCAGTTGTGAGACCTAGTACTGCTTTATAAAACTTGCCACAGGGCTGGCGGGGGTGTGTCCATAGAAAGACATGCAGGTGGGCCATGGGGTACCAGCAAAGCCCATGCAAATCCACTGTAAAAGAGGACTGCCAGCAGCCTAAAACTCCTGCCCAAATGGTCTGAGTTGGAAGAAGCAGATCCATAGTAGCATGCAGGGGTGGGGCACACAATCAGCAAGGTAGGTGGAGAGTGTTGTACTGCACAGGTACAATAGGTGTCCATGTATCTAGGCTAGGGGGAAGGGAAGGAAATGATCTACATCAGCCCTCTTGCTCTTGGAGAAGTCTCCCAGGTATCCCTACCCCTTCAGCACATGCTCTGAGATTAGTAAACAAAACTCTCTCCTGTATACCTCTGGCATTTTTCAAACTGATGTTTTTATGCTCTATCTACCTGGCATGTTTGTTGTGCTGTCTCTTTAAGGGTAGGGACTCCCTTGCCTTCCAGACTCTCTCAGAATAGAGTTTGCTGATTTTTAAAGTTCTAGGTGTTAAGCCTCACTGACTATAAGAACTCAAGAAATTATGTCCCTCTGATTTCCATGGGGGTTCCCCACACCTGAGGTGCTTTGTATCAGGGTCTGGTTTGGTCCTCTGCATCCACAGCATCCCTCTCTCCCATGAACAGTCCCATGGATCCATTTAGCTCTCCATCACGTCTCTACCCTTCCTACCTTCTTCAGTATGGCTTCTTCTCTACACTCAGCTATGGAGAGCCTGTTCTGCCAGTCTTCTATTCATTTTCTGAATTATTTACACTGATATGGGTGTTATCTAGTTGTATCCATGGAATGAGGTGAACTTAGGATCCTCCTACTCCACCATCTTCCCCGGAAGTCCCTGGAACAACAACTTTAAAGTGTTGAAAGGAAAAACCATTAACTCAGAATTCTTTATCCAGCAAAAATATACATCAATAACAAGGTGAAACTAAGACATTTTCACATAAAACAAAACCATGCAGACTTATTACCAGGAGACCTGTGCAATTTTATCATCAGAAGGCAAAAAATGCTACAGAAGTTCTTCACACAGAAGTGAAATGACACCAGATGGATCTTCAAGAAGGAATAAAGAGAATCAGAGTGGTAAATATGGAGTAAAATAAAATGTTTTTTTTTCTCTATCTAATGGCTTTTTAAAAGAAGGTAGGATATATTGCAGGCAAAGGAAATAGCATAAATAAAGGCATGAAAATGGGAAATGACATGGTGTGTTTAAGAATTACAGCTTATTAATTGTAACGTTAAGTGTGATGGAAAGACTGGAGGGCATGCCTATAGTGCTAAGGATCCTGTTCTTAATTTTTATGGGAAGGTTTTTCAGGCCAGAAAATGACATTGTAGGATCTGTATTTTAGGTAGATCACTCAAGCTACAGAGGGAAGAGCAAGTTTGAAGGGACAAAACTGGAGACAGAAAACTCAAGCCATTTTTGTGACCCAAGAGAGATATTGAAGAAAGTGCATTTAAGAGAACCTGATCTAGAGAAGTAATTGTACAGAGGTTTGAGGAACATAGTTGAAAAATATTCTAGAAGTAAAACTTTGTATGAATTGGAGATTGTGAATAAAGTAGAAAAATATCGCTTGGAGCATTAAGAAAAGATTGTGGGAATTTTCCCTCAGTATAGACAAATTTACTACTCAATTTTCTGGTAATATTATATTGGGCACTAATCTATATTGCCTGTCTCATTCATAGCATTTACAACTCAAAACTCTTATTTATTATTTTCATTTTTTACTTTAATTCTGGTGTAGTTGATATACAGTGTTATATTAATTTTGGGTGTAAAATGTAGTGATTCAATACTTCTGTATATTACTCAGTGCTCATCAAGATAAGTGTACTCTTAATCCTCTTTACCTATTTCACCCATCCCCCCACCCACCTCCACTCTAGCACAAATCAAAACCATAATGAGATATTAAACCTCCTATTTAATATTAGGTGAATAATATCCCTCATCCTCTAGGCAACAGCTATTTTCATGAGGTTACTTGGTAGAAAGAGGGACTGAACAGTCAATGCATAAACGTACCAAAATCTGATAATGTAGCCTGCACCAAAAGATGAAGTGAGTCAGTCAGAATTTCTCTCTCAGAGAAAGAGAACAAAGAAATCACAAAAGATTAGGTCATTTAACAGTAGAAGCCAAAGCTGAAACTTCATGTCAAAGAGAAAGGCAAGTCCAATAACTGAAAAAGAAATATGGAAAGAAGCAGGCAGAAACACACATCCTCCACAAGAAAGTGGCACTAATTTCAGAAAGAGACAAAAGGAATAAGCTGATATGCTAGGGATACCTTGGTTTCCTTGCTAGGCATATAATAGGGATTCAAAAAACATTTTTGTTATTGTTGGCTGGAAGAAAAAATAAATGAACAAACAAATTAACAAATTATTGTGGCTGATTTTCCAGTGACATTTTCTGTGAAAAGTTTCTTACAGCCTTATTATCTAGTTCTTCAGAAATCTTTATCCCTATCCTCCCCATTGTCCCATTTCTGTTCCTCAACTCCATTGTGCCACATTTCACAAAGCCCATTAATCATCTGTATTCTTTTCAGATTAAAAAATTGAGCAGAAATGACTACCAATTTTGTTGTAATTTTTTTCAGCATCTCTAGTATCTAGTCAGAAATTCTCAGTATATACCCTTATCATTGATGGGTACATTTTTGGACAATGGAAATCAAACAACCTCTATATATACTAACATCATCATACCTTAGAGGTTTGATTACTCAAATTTTGTATTTTTCTGGAACCCCCTTTTTCCTACTGAAAACCATCTATGTTCTCTGTAGGTACCAAGTCTTTGAAGTCTTATTTGGGTAGCTCTCCAGGCTGCTTCATACCTTTCCTAGACCAGGTGTTCTCTTTGGATCACAGCCCTGGTACAGTGAGGAAAGATGACAATACCAGATCATCATTGCAGAAAGCATTCCTAAACTCCAGATCTGAAATTTTGCCACATTTATTTCAGCAAAGTGTCTGAGCCAGTAGTAGAGACCTCTAGCACCCCAAATTACAAAAGAAAAATACTCCCCTTCTACACTATTGAGCTTAAATGGTGGAATAAAAAAAAGTTTTCTTTAAAAAACTTAAAAACAATGGGAATGTTTTCTCATTTCTACTGCTTAGAATTGCATAATGCTACACATTCTACATGGAGGAGGAAATTAGATAGACGAAAAAGGGAACAGAGGTTATTAGCCTGCCACTGGAAACAAATATTAAAGGATAGAAGATCATACAACAAGTTTGTCAGTTCCTTAAATAACTAATGAAATTATTATACCTAATTGTCTCTGAATTATCTAGCTATTACATAAGATCAAATTCTTTATTTCTAAATTTTTCTTCCATCCTTTCAATTTTATCTAAGACATAGCATCTGAATTCATATTCCTCTTCAATAAGCATCATCTCCCCCATCACACATCTAGCTATGCTAAACATATCCTAAACAAATTACACAATTAACATTTGCTTAAGAGCATGAGAATGAAAGTAAATACAACCACAGACTAAAGTAAACTAACCATCTAAAGAAATTCTACTAAATTCTGGGGTTTCTAATTTGTTAACATAGCATTTTTCATAGTATTAACTTCTAATTCTTTGTGTTTCTTTGGTGTCAGTTGTAACTTCTCTTTTGCTTCTGATTTTATTTAAATCCTTTCTCTTTTCTTGATGAGTCTGGCTAAGAATCTATCAGTTTTGTTCATCTTTTCAAAGAACCAGATTTTGGTTTAATTGATATTTTCTATTCTTTAAAATTCTCTGTTATATATTTCTGCTCTGATCCTAATTCTTTCCTTCTACTCACATTGGGTTCTGTTAATTCTTTTTTCTAGTTTCTTTAGTGTAAAATTAGATTGTATTTTGAGCTTTATCTTATTTCTTGAGGTAGGCCTATACCACTATATATTTCCTCTTAGAATTGCTTTCACTGTGTTCCAAAGATTTTGGTCCATTGTATTTCATTTTCATTTGTCTCCATGTATTTTTAAATTTCTTCTTTGATTTCTTCATTGACCCATTGATTGTTTAGTAGCATGTTATTTAGTCTCCATGTGTTTTTTTTTTCTATCATTTTCCTTGTGATTGATTTCTAGTTTCATACTTTCATTTCCTTTTGGTCAGAAAAGATGTATGGCATGATTTTAATCTTCTTAAATTTATTGAGAATTGTTTTGTGGTCTAAAATGTGACCTATTTTGGAGAATGCTGCATGTACACTTGAAAAGAATGTGTATTTTCTTGGATTTGGATGGAATAAATAAATTCCTAGGAACATACAATCTTCCAAACCTGAATAAGAAGAAAAAGAAAAAGAACATCTGAACAGATCAATTACTATAACAAAATCTAATTGGTCACCAAAAACTACCAGAAATAAAAATCCAGGCTTAGATGGATTTATAGGTTAATTCTACCAAACATTTAAAGAAGCATTAATACCCAATCTCCTTAAGCTATTCCAAACACATTCCATGAAGCCAGCATTACTCTGAACCAATACTAGGCAAAGATACCACAAAAATAAAACTATAGACCAATATCCCTGATGAACATAGATGCAAAAATCCCCAACAAAATATTAGCAAACTGAATCCAATGATACATTAAAAGGATCATTCACCACAATAAAGTGAGATTTATTTGGGGGATGCAAGGATGGTTCAATATTCACAAATCAATCAATGTGATATACCATATCAATAAAACAAAGGATTAAAATTTTATGCTCATCTCTAGAGATGCAGAAGAAGCAGTTGACAAAAATTCAAGAACAATTCGTAATAAAAAATCTCAGTAAAGTGGGATTAGAAGAAATACACCTCAATAGAATAAAGCCCATATATGATGCAGGACCTGGGTCACTCAGTTAAGCATCTAATTCTTGATCTCAGCTCAGGTGTTGATCCAAGGGTCATGAATTCAAGCCCTACATTGGGCTCCATGCTGGGTGTAGAGCCTACTTAATATATATATATATATATATATATATATATATATATATATATATATATATTTTATATATATATAAACTGAAAGCTTTCCCTCTAAGATCAGGAACAAGACAAGGATGTCTACTCACATTACTTTTAGTCAAAAAGTACTAAAAGTCCTATCCACAGCAATCTAACAAGAAAAAGAAATAAAAGGCATCCATATTGGCAAGGAAGAAGTTATACTGTCACTATTTGCAAATAACATGGCACTATACACAGAAAACCCTAAAGATTTCACACACACACAAAAAAAATTCTAGAAATAATAAATGACTTCGGTAAAGTTGCAGGGTATAAAATTAACACCCACAAATGAGGAGTGTTCTATATACCAACAACAAAGTCATTGAAAGAGAAATTTATAGCTTGAAGTCAATAATTCTGATGCTTTCAGGTTTGCTTCTCTTTTTCAACATTACTTTGGCTATTCAGAGTCTTTTCTGGTTCCATACAAATTATAGGATTGTTTGTTACAGCTCTGTGAAAAATGCTAATGGTATTTTAATAGAGACTGCATTGAATATATAGATTGCTTTGGGTAACAGACATTTTAACAATATTTGTTCTTCCAATCCATGAGCATGGAATGTTTTTCCAGTTCTTTGTGTCATCTTCAATTTACTTCATAACTTTTATAGTTTTATAGTTCTCAGAGTACAGATCCTTACCTCTTTGGTTAAGGTTCATTCCCAGGTAGCTTATGGTTTTTGGTGCAATTATAAATGGGATCAATTTCTTGATTTCTCTTTCTTCTGTCTCATTGTTAGTGTATAGGAAGGTAACTGATTCCTGGGCATTGATTTTATATCCTGAAACTTTGCTGAATTCTTGTACTAGTTCTAACAATATTTTACTGGAGTCTCTCAGGTTTTCTACATAGAGTATCATGTGAAGAGTGAAAGTTTGACTTCTTCCTTCCTGATTTGGATGCCTTTTATTTCTTTTTGCTGTCTTGATTGCTGATGCTAGGACTTCCAGTAATATGTTGAACAACAATGGTCAGCGTGGACATCCCTGTCGTGTTCCCGACCTTAGGGGAAAAGCTTTTGGTTTTTCCCTGTTGAGGATGATTTTGCTGTGGGTCTTTCGTATGTGTCTTTTATCATGTTTAGGTATGTTTCCTCTATCTCTACACAGTGGGGAATTCTAATCAAGAAAGAATGCTGTATTTTCTCAAATGCTTTTTCTGCATGTATTGAGAAATCATATGGTTCTTTTTCTTTCTTTTATTAATGTGGTGTATCACCTTGATTGATTTGCAGGTGCTGAACCATGCTGCAGCCTGGGAATAAATTCCACTTAGTCATGGTTAATAATACATTTAATGTACTGTTGGATCCTATTAGCTAGTATCTTGGTGAGAGTTTTGGCATCCATGTTCATCAGGGATATTGGTCTATAATTCTCTTTAGTAAGGTCTTTGGTTTTGGGATCAAGCTAATGCTGCCTCATAGTTTGGAAGTTTTCCTTTCATCTCTATTTTGTGGAACAGTTTCAGAAAAATAGGTATTAATTCTTCCTTAAATGTCTGGTATGCTTCCCCTGGGAAACCATCTCGTCCTAGACTCTTGTTTGTGAAAAAATTTTTATTACTACTTTAATTTCCTTAATGGTTATAGGTCTGTTCAAGTTTTCTATTTCTTCCTGTTTTGGTAATTTATATATTTCTAGGAGTTTATCTATTTCTTCCAAAATCTATAAAGAACTTACCAAGCACAACACCCAAAAAACAAAACAAAACAAAAATCCAGCCAAGAAATGGACACAAGACATGAATAACACTTTTCCAAAGAAGACATACAAATCGCTAAAAGATACATGAAAAAAATGCTCAATATCACTCATCATCAGGGAAATACAAATCAAAACCACAATGAGATACACCTTACACCAGTCAGAATGACTAAAATTAACAACTCAGGAAACAACAGATGTTGGCAATGATGTGGAATAAGGGAAACCCTTTCTCACTGTTGGTAGGAATGCAAACTGGTGCAAGGACTCTGGAAAACAGTGTGGAGGTTTCTCAAAAAGTTAAAAATAGAACAACTTTATGACTCAGCAATTGTACTACTAGGTATTTGTCCAAAGGATACAAACATAGTGATTTAAAGAAGTACATGCATCCCAGAGTTTATAGTAGCAATGTCCAAAATAGCCAAACTATGGAAAGAGCCTAGATGTCCATTGACAGATGAATGGATAAAGAAGGAATGGTTCGATGGATAAAGATGAATGAATAAAGAAGGAAAGGATGAATGGATAAAGAATATATATAATACTCAGTCATCAAAAAGAATGAAATCTTGCTGTATGCAATGACTTGGAAAGAACTAGAGGGTATTATGCTAAGCGAAGTAAGTCAGTCAGAAAGACAAATACCATATTATTCAACTCATATACGGAATTTAAGAAACAAAACAGATGAACATAGGGAAAGGGAAGGAAAAATAAAATACAAGGAAAACAGAGAGGGAGACAAACCATAAGAGACTCTTAACTGTAGAAAACAAACTGAGGATTGTTGGAAGGGTGGTGTGTGGGGGATGGGGTACCTGGGTGATGGGCATTGAGGGCACTTGATGTAATGAGTACTGAGTGTTATATGCAACTTATGAGTCACTAAGTTCTACCCCTGAAACTAATAATACAGTATGTTACCTAAATTGAATTGAATTTAAAAATCTTTAAAAAGAGAGAAAATTTTAAAACATACCATTTGTAATTGTACCAAAAAGAATAAAATATCTAGGAATAAAGTTAACCAAGGAGATCAAAGACCTGTACTTTGAAAACTATAAAACATTGATGAAAGCAATTGAAGACAACACAAATGGAACAATATTGTATGCTCATGATTTGGAAGAATTAATATTGTTAAATAGCCATACTTCCCAAAACAATCTACAGATTCAGTGAAATCTCTGTCAAAATACCAACAGTGATTTTTGAAGAACTAGAACAAATAATCTTAAAATTTTTACAGAACCATAAAGGACCCCAAATAGCCAAAACAATCTTGAGAAGGAAAAACAAAGCTGTAGTAATCAAAACAGTATGGTACTGGCACAAAAGTAGACACATAGGTCGATGGAAAAGAATGGACAGCCCAGAACTAAAACAATGAATCTATGGTCAATTAAAAGGTCTATGACAAAAGAGGCAAGAATATACAATGGGGGAAAGACAGTCTCTTCAATAAATGGTGCTGAGAAAACTGGACAGTTCCATGAAAAAGAATGAAACTGGAGCACTTTCTCACACAATATCCAAAAATAAACTAAAAATGGATTAAAGGTCTAAACATAAGACCTGGAACTATAAAAATCCTAGAAGAGGGGCAGCCCAGGTGGCTCAGTGGTTTAGCACTGCCTTCAGCCCAGGGCCTGATCCTGGAGACCTGGGATTGAGTCCCACGTCGGGCTCCCTGCATGGAGCCTGCTTCTCCCTCTGCCTGTGTCTCTGCCTTTCTTTTGTGTCTCTCATGAGTAAATAAATAAAACCTTTAAAAAAAAATCCTAGAAGACAACATAGGGATTTGACATCAACTGTTGTAACATTTTCCCAGATATATCCCCATGGCAAAGGGGAAAAGCAAGAACAAACTATTGGGACTATGCCAAAATAAAAATGGTTTGAATAGTGAAGGAAATCATCAACAAAATTTTAAAAAAAGCAACCCACTTAATGAAAGAAGATATCTGTAAATGATACATCCAATAAGGGGTTAATATCCAAAATATATAATGAAAGTATATAACTCAGCATCAAAAAAACCCAAACAATACAATTTAAGAATGGGCAGAGGATCTGAATGTACATTTTCCCAAAGGAGACATAAAAAGGCCAACAAACATATGAAAAGATGTTCAACATCACTAATCATCAGGGAGATGCAAATCAAAGCCACAATGAGATATCACTTCACACCTGTCAGAATGGCTAAAATTAAAAACACAAAAAATAACAAGCTGTGGCAAGGATGTGGGGAAAAAGATACCCTTGTGCACTATTGGTGGGAGTGCAAACTGGTTGCAGCTCTTGTAGAAAACAGTGTGGAGATGGAGGTTCCTAATAAAATTAAAAATAAAAACACCATTTGATCCAATAACTCCACTAACAGTTATCTACCCAAGAAAATGAAAATATGAATTCAAAAAGATGTATAAAAAAAAAACAAAAAGATATATTCACCCTTATGTTTACTGCATTATTTAAAATAATCAAAATGTGGAAGATATATATATATATATAAATGGTATATTTGCATGTGTATATATGATATATAAATGGTATATGTATATGTGTGTGTATACCATATATACATATACATAGGAATTATTCAGCCATAAACAAGGATGAGGTCATGCCATTTGCAACAACATGGATAGACCTAGAGGGGATTACGCTAAATGAAATAAGTCACACTAAGTAAGACAAATACCAAATGATTTCATTCACAAGGAGAATCTAACGAATAAAACAAATGAGTAAACAAAAAACAAATTTAGACCTATAAATACAGAACAAATCCATAGTTGCCAGAGGGGATGAAGGTGGGCAGGATGGGTGAATGGGAGTGGGAGACATAGGCTTCCAATTATGGAATGAGTCATAGAAATAAAAGGCACAGCATAGAGAATATAGTCAATGATATTGCAACAGTGTTGTATGGTGACAGATGGTAGCTACACTTGTGGTAAACATGGCATAAAGTATAGAGATACTGAATCAGTATGCTGTACACCTGCAATTAACGTAAAATTATGTGTCAACTATACTCAGATAAAAAAAATTTAAAGTTAAAATAAGAAGTTCTACTAACTTTTATTTATATACCTTTACAAACTTTGTGTACCAGGTGCTTCCAAGCTGCAGCCTGGAAAAGAACAATCAAAAAGAATAATCTTCCAGGAGCCTAGGTGGCTCAGTTGGTTAGGCAACTGACTCTTGATTTTGGCTCAGGTCATGATCTTGGAATTGTAGGATCAAGCCCTGTGTAGGGCTCCGAGCTGGGCATGGAGTCTGCTTGAGATTCTCTCTCTCTCTCTCTCCTTCTGCTCCTCCCCCTTCCTCCTACTCTCAAGGAAAAAACAAAAAACAAAATCAATTCTCAATGGTAATAAAATCAACTGTTTTTCCCCCTAGGTCCCTAAGAAGTGGAATCCCAGTTCCCCTAGCTCCTACTGCCCAGTAAGTTTTGTCCCTAACAGACCATTTCTAAGAGTAGGAGTACCTCACAAACTCTCCATGACACAATAGGTGCCAGCCCCAACTGTATTAATCTTTTCATCCTTTTTAAAATTAAACTCTTTTATTTTGAGACAATTAGATCATATATAGTTGTAAGAAATCATATAGAGTGATCCCATGTTCAGTTTCCCTGATTTCCCCAGTGGCCATATCTTACAAAACTATAATACAAAATCACAACCAGGAAATACATTGATACAATCAAGATATAGAATATTTCCATTACCACTAGGATCATTCATGTTACCCTTTTATAGACACATTCACTTATTTTCCTAGCACCCCTAGTCCTTCCTAAACCCCTGACAACAACTAATGTATTCTCCATTTCTATAATTTTGTCATTCTAAGAAATTATATAAATGGAATCATAGGATATGTAAACTTGGAGATTGGTGCCCCGCCCCACACACACACACACTTATAATTCTCTGGAGATTCACCTAGGTTGTTGTATGTATCAACAGTTTGAAAAAAAAAAAACAGTTTGTTCCTATTTATTACTAATATTCCTGGTATGGATGTATCAGAGTTTCTTTATTCACTGATAGAAGGATATCAAGGTTGTTTTCAGCTAGGGATTATTACCAAAAAAAAGCTGCTATATAAACATTCATATTAGGATTTTATGTGAACATAAACTTCATTCCTCTGGGATAAATGCTGTGTTGAGTGACAGTTACATGTTTGGTTTATTAAGAAAGTGTCAAACAGCTTTTCATTGACTGTATTACTTACATTGCCATCAGCAATGTATGACTGATCCAGATTCTCCAACATTATTATCAACATTTGATGTTGTCACCAGTTTAATTTTAGCCATTCTAATAGCTTCATTGTGATATCTCATTATGGTATTAATTTACATTTCCCTAATGGCTAATGATGTTGAACATCTTTTCATGTGCTTATTTGCCATCTGTATATGATCTTTGGTGAAATGTCTCTTCAAGTCTTTTGCCTATTTTCTAATTGACTGTTTGATATTTTTTTCTGTTGAGTTTTAGGGACTCATTACATAGTCCAGACACTAAATATATCAAATAATGTGGTTTGCAAATATTTTTTACCTCTCTGTAGCTTGTGTTAACAAGGTCTTTCCTGGAGCAAGTTTTTAATTTTGATAAAGTGCAGCTAATTTTTCCTTTTATAGATCATGTTTCTGCTGTCAAATCTAAAAGTCCTAGATCCTGAAGATGTCTCTATATTTTTTTCTAAAAGTTTTATACTTTTACATTTAAATTCATGATCCATCATTTGAATTTTAAAAAATATTTTATTCATTTATTTGAGATGGTGAGAGATAGAGAGTGCTTTAGAGGGGAGTAGGGAGAGAGGGAGAGAGAGAAACATACTTCAGGCTGAGGAAGGAACCCATTGCAGGGCTCAATTCCTGGACCCTGGGATCATGACCCAAGCAGAAGGCATATGCTTAACTGGCTGAGCCACTCAGGTACTCCAAGGTTCATGATCCTTTTTGAATTAATTTTTGTATATGATGTGAAGCTTAGGTCAAGTTTCATTTTTTAAACCTATGGCTATCCAATTGCTCCAGCACCATTTGTTGAAAAGGTGAAAGGATAACTTTCTCCCATTAGATTGCTTTTACACTTTTGTAAAATATCAGTTGGACATAGTTTTGTAGTTTTTTTCTGAGTCCTCTGTCGTGTTTCGATGATTTATAAGTCTATCCCACTAGACCACACAGTTGATTATTGTAGCTATATAATGTCTTGAAACTAAGTAGACTGATTCCTTCCATTATGTTCTGTTAAAAATTGTTATAGTGGGGCACCTGGGTGGCTCAGTTGGTTAAGCATCTGCCTTTGGCTCAGGTCATGATCGCCAAATCCTGAGATCAAGCCCTACGTGGACTTCCTGCTCAACGGGGAGTCTGCTTCTCCCTTTCTCCCTCCCCCTACTCACTCTCTCTCTGTCAAATAAATAAATAAAATCTTAAAAATAAATAAATAAATAAAAATTGTTTTAGCTATTTAGTTCTTTTGCTTTTCCATGAAAATTTTTAGAATAATATAACCTATATCTACAAAAACTGTTGCCAGAATTGTGATAGGAATTGTGTTTAATCTGTATGTAATTTGGAAAGAATTGATTATTTTTACTATGCTGACTCTTCCAAACAATAAATATATTATGTCTTTATATTTATTTAGGTCTTCTTTGATGTCTCTCCTCAGTTTTGTGTAGTTTTCAGCATACAAATTCCATACATATTTGGTTAAACTTATATCTAAGTATACTTTTTATAGACTATAACTGATATTGTATTTTTATTTTTGAGCTCAGATGCACATTGCTAGTACAGAAATAAAATTTCCTTTGTCTTTTTAGCTTATATTGTAAGACCTTGATAATCTTACTTATTTTCTAGAAGTTTTTTTGTGTGTATGGAATCCTTAGAATTTTCTATATAGACAAATATCTTATCTGAAAATTGGGACAGTTTCATTTCTTCTTTTAAGATTTCTATGCGGGGGGATCCCTGGGTGGCGCAGCGGTTTTGCGCCTGCCTTTGGCCCAGGGCGCGATCCTGGAGACCCAGGTTTGAATCCCATGTCGGGCTCCTGGTGCATGGAGCCTGCTTCTCCCTCTGCCTGTGTCTCTGCCTCTCTCTCTCTCTCTCTCTCTCTGTGACTATCATAAATAAATAAAAATTTAAAAAAAAAAAAAAAGATTTCTATGCAGGGGATCCCTGGGTGGCTCAGCGGTTTAGTGCCTGCCTTCGGCCGGGGATGTGATCTTAGGGTCTGGGGATTGAGTCCCACATCGGGCTTCCTGCATGGAGCCTGCTTCTCCCTCTGCCTATGTCTCTGCCTCTCTCTCTCTCTCTGTGTATCTCTTTCATGAATAAATAAATAAAATCTTTTTTAAAAAAAGATTTCTATGCTTTGTATTTCCTTTTCTTGCCTTATTGAGCTCTCTAGAACTTCTAATACTATGCTGAATAAGAGCTGTGAGAGTGGACATTCTCAAATTGTTTCTGATCTCAGGGGTGAAACATTCAGTCTTCTATCATTAAGCTCTAGAGTATTTATAGATGCTATTCACCAAGTTGAGGAAGTTCTACTCTTTTCTTATTTTTCTGAGAGTTTCATCATGAATGTGTTTTTCTGTATCAAAAGTTATGATCAAGGGATGCCTGGGTGGCTCAGCAGTTGAGCATCTGCTTTTGACTCAGGGTGTGATCCCAGGGTCTGGGATCAAGCTGCACATCAGCTTCCTGTGGAAAGCCTGCTTCTCCCTCTGCCTGTGTCTCTGCCTTTTTCTCTGTCACTCATTAATAAATAAATAAAATCTTTTAAAAAATTATGATCAATGCTTTTTCTGTATCAAAGGTTATGATCATGTGATTTTTTTCTTCTTTAGCCTGTTAACATGGTATATTATATTGATTAGTTTTCAAATTCATGTTGCATCATTCCTTTTTATATGGATTCTATTTGCCAATATTTTAAGATTTTGCATCTCTATTCATGAGGGACTTTGGTATATAATTTTCTTTTTCTTTTTTGTACTACCTTTGTCTGTTTTTGGTGTCGGGGTAATACTATCTCCAAAACATGAACTGGAAAGCATTGCCTCCTCTTCTATTTTCTGGAAGACATCCGGTTAGAATTAGTGTTAATTCTTTTTTAAACATTTGTTAGGTTCCTTTAATAAAGCTATCTTGCCCCGGGAATTTTTTTGGAAGTTTTAAAATTATTAATTCAATTTCTGTCATAGTTCTAGAAATATTAAAAACATTTATTAGTTTGGTTTTTTGGAGGAAGCAGTCCATTTCACCAAAGTTGTCATATTTATTTGTATAGAGATTTTCATATTATTCCTTTATTACCTTGATATCTGTAGGACCTATAGTGATCTCCCTTCTTTAATTCTTGATAATGGTAATTTGTGTCTTTTTTTTTTTCCTTTTTTCTTTTCAGACTTCCTAGAGGTTTCCCTATTTTATCGATATTTTCAAAGAATTAGCTTTTAGTTTTATTGATTTGTTTCTATTGTTTTTATGTGTTCAATTTCATTGATTTATGCTCTTATCTTTATTATTTCCTTCCTCTGCTTGCTTTGGTTTTATTTTCCTCTTCCTTTTCTAGGTTCTTGAAGTGGGAGATTAGATAACTATTTGAGAATTTTTCTTTTTATAATATATACATTCAGTTGCTATAAAATTCCCTCTCAGCACTGCTTTATTTGCATCCTATATATTTTGATATGTTACATTTTCATTTATATTCAGTTTAGTGTATGTTTTTTTATTTTCATCTTTTACTCATGGATTATGTTTAATTTCCAAGTATATGGATATTTTCTTATTATTGATTTATGTTTGATCTCACTGTGGTGAGACATGCACTCTGTATGATTTCAGTTTTTGAGTTTCATTTTATGGTTCAAGATATTATGTACTGTGATGAATAATCCATGTACACTTGGAAAGAATTTGTATTCCATTGTTGTTGTTGTTGTTGTTCTAAAATATCTGTTAGATGCTATCTGTTGATAGTATTCTTGAGTTCTTCTATATCCTCGCTGATTTTACATCTGATTATTTTATCAATTGTCAAGAAAGGGGTGCTTATTATTTAATAAATCCAACTATAATTGTGGATTTGTCTATTTCTCCTTTCTATCAGTTTTTGCTTCACATGTTTTGCAGCTCTGTTGTTTTGTGCATATACATTTGGGGTTGGTATGTCTTCCTGATGGATTGACACTTTTGCCAACATGCCTTTATCATTATATTTAAAGTGAATTTCTTGTAAACATCTTTTTAATGCAGTTTACTTATATCTGTCTTTTAACTGACATATTTAGATTATTTTCATTTACTCTCATAAAAAAATGGATTCCCCCCAAAAAGGATTAACTTTGCCATTTAATTTTTTGTTTTCTGTTGGTTCTTTAAAAAAATTTTCTCCCTTACCATGAGAGAATTCCTTGCCATGAATTCTAATTAGTTAGAATTCCTATAGTTTCTATAGTGATTTTGAGTGTATCTCCTTAACAATTTTTAGTGGTTGCTCTAAGTATTACATTAAATATACAGAATCACACTTTAGTAGTATCATCATTTACCAGTTTAAGTATAAAAACTTAGCTATCTATACATCCCTCTCCTGTCTAGAACATAATTGTCTTTTTTTTTAAAGATTTTATTTATTTATTCATGAAAGATACAGAGAGAGAGAGGCATAGACATAGGCAGAGAGAGAAGTAGGCTCCCCACAAGGAGCCAGATGTGGGAACAATCCCAAACCCAGGGATTATGCCCTTTGGGCAGACATTCAACCACTGAGCCACCCAGGTGTCCCAATTGTCTTTTTTAAAGATTTATTTACTTATTTGAGAAAAAGAGAGAGAGAGCGCTCAGAGGGAGTGCCACAGAGAGAGAGATAGAAGGGGAGAGAATCTAAAGCAGACTCCTCACTGAACGCAGAGCCCAAGCAGGGCTCCATCTCATGACCCTGAGATCATGACCTGAGCCAAAAATCAAGAGTTGGATGTTTAATCAACTGAGCCACCCAGGTACCCCTAAAAATTTATTTTTAAAGTCAACATTTCTGTTCTTAGGATTACCTTTTTATATACTTTGTTTTCATCTTTTGCATATTCATATCCACTCAAGACCTTTCACAGACTCACCTTTTCCTTGATTCTTTAAAAAATAGTGATTATTAATATTGTTGTTTTGAAAAAAAATATTGTTGTTTTGCTGCTCATATTATCAGAGTTTGGCTGAATATTTAAGAGACTCCAGATTTTTATTTTTGGTACTGCTCTCCAAGAAAATTAATCAGGAAATCTTGGAGGTAAGGAAACATTAGGAAGAGTCTAAAATGAAAGAAAAGAAAGTTTAAAAAGAAAGTTTCTAGGTGTCTAGTCATTGTTTAAAGTACAAAAGAGATGTTCCAGGTATGTGTGGGAGTGGTGGAGGAGCTAATAAATGACTGATACAGGAGTCTAAATGTCTGGCCCCTGGCCTTAAGTTGAGAAAAATCTCAGTATGATTTGTACTCCACAGGGCTCACTTCCATTGCTCAGGCAAAATTCAGATTTAACTTGAAACCACATCACTGTACAGTCTTTCCCTTTCCCAATCCTGCTTCCTTCTATCTCTTTTAGGTTTTTCCTGAAGAGTGCTCCTTCATTAATCACCTGCACCTGAATTCCTGTCTCAGGTTCTGCTTCTAAAAAACACCAACCATGACACATTGGTATTAGAAATGGGCTAGGAAGCAGTCTATAAGGATGGTATTCAGCAGTTGGATCACCTGCTTCCACTGAAGACCTCACTGCTGCGGGCAAGTGAAGTATGAATAGTTTGAATTATGCTGAAACAGTAAGATCATCAAGGCTTTCCAGTTGCGGCTAACTGGTATGGAATCTAGAAGGGGATGCATTGGCTTATACAATCTCTGGCATTTGAGAACTATGGGGAAACTAGTAATTATAAAGATTGTGGAATTGCATAGCTGTTGCTGAACAACATCAGTGCTTTAGGGTGAAAAAAAAAGGTAGGTTAAAGGTTATCACTCATCAATTCAAAGTAAAGTGTGAATAATAGACCCTACTAGGCATTTAAAGAAGTCCTCATTACCTTAGGACTTAATCTTAAGAGTAGCAGGATTTTAAAAAATATTTCATTCTCAATCCTAGAAAATTTCCTATGCCAAAGTCAGGGCCCTGAGATGGAAGGAATGAGACCCTGAGACCTAGGTTAAGGATTCTGGGTGAATCCAGATCAGAACATTGAACCCCTGGTATGTCTAAAGTCTCTGAGCCTGCACTAATAATGTCTCACTCATTCTTGTTAGAAGATGGGTGCTGCTTTGCTTGAATAATATGTAGGTGTTTCAAATATGCAAATGGCTTACAAGACAATGCTTGCCATTCTCAGGATCTGCCCCCTGGCAACCAGACCAATAACTAAAGTCAAATCTCAGCATAACTGGGGATTGTCAGGTCTGCTAAGGCAGCAGAGAGGTGAGCTACAATGATTTACTCAATAAAATGCAGCAGTAAGAACCAGAAATGTTTGCAGGAAGTTCGTCTTGAAGGTGCTGAATCAGGGGAGCGAAATATAAAGCAGAATAAGGCAGAGTTTGTTGATATAGAAACACTTTCCCATGACATTTGGTCTAACACTCTGGCAAGTATCTTGACATCCAGTTCTAGTAAGTTGCTGGCATGGCTCTTAGAAGCTTGGAAAAGCAGTGGCCTGTGTTAAATGAAGTGGAAAATTCAACAGCTAATTATGTTCCTTGGTATGGCCTTGAGGACATTCCATTTATCAAGATAATAAGAAAGCCATTGGTGAGGGTGGCCAGAGGCAGTAGGGAGAAACCCAGTAGTACCTGTTCTCTGGAAGAAGGGGCTGACAGCAGGAGAATCTGTAACAGAATAGGCTCTTTAATAGCAACAGTATGATCTTGGAATAGGAGAGGCCAAGCGGAAGCATTTAATTGTCAAAGGCAAGGTAGGTGTAATTATTCTCTTGGGCGGTGAGGATAGAAAGGGAACCAGAGGAGCCTGACCCATGACGACCTATGGAGATATTTAACAGAACGTGTGTCCAGGACCAAGACATATAGGGATCCAACAAGGGTGTTGCTTAATATATACAACAATCAAGGGTATATATCACTGGTTGAGCAAAAGATTCAGGTCACATGACCCAGTGGGAAGATATAATCCTTTGTCTAGTTTCCAGACCTGAGGCAATTGTCCGACTTACAACCCATCAGTTAAAGGAAAGGCCAGGTCCCTTGAGGAAGAAGACTAAAATTCAATAGCAAATACATACTATAGTGATTTCCCCAGTCCTTTCCCAAAAAGACTTTCCTTTGGTAATTATAAACTGAGAAAAAGGACTACATAACAGTTTTTGAGGGATATTGGATACAAGGTCTGAATGAACACAGAGTTGAATACCCAATGACCCAAAGTGTTATCATGACGCTTCAGTTAAAATAAGGAAGGAGGTCAGGTAATAAGTGGAGTCTTGGCCCAAGTCCATCTCACAGTGAGTCCATTAGTTCCAAAAATAAAAATAAGCATAGAATGACCTAATAGTCATTTCCCTGCTACCTAAACACATAATTGAAATGGACATACTCAGCAATTGGCAGAACTCTCACAAGGGCTTCCAGACCCATTATAATAGAAAAGGCCAAATGGAAACCTTGGGAATTGCCCTTCCTACTCTTGAAAGATTGTAAAATCAAAAACAACACTGCTTCAAGGAGAAAGGCAGTGACTATTAACATCTTCAAAGACTTGAAGCTTGGTGGTATCCATTGCAACCCTATGTCTGGCCCCTAAAACACAAGGTAATTAATATCTCAAACTTAATTAAGTAGTAACAGTCAACTGTAGCTACTGTGATGGATGTGATATCTTTGTTGTAGCAGATTAACATAGCCCCTGATAAGAAGTATGAAGCCATTAATATGGAGAATGTGTTGTTTTCGATATCTAACAGTCAGGAAGAGCATACGCAGTTTGTCTCTACATTGGGAAGACCACAGTACATTAATAGTCTCTCCCAGAGCTAAGTTAATTCTCCTACACTCTGTTATTACATAGTGGAAAATATCTGGACCATCTGGACATCCCACAGATAATAGTGTTCTATGACATTAGCAGTATCATGGTAGATAGACTTAATGACTAAGAAATGGGCAAGTACTACATACATCTTGGTAAGACACGTGTACATCAGAGTATAGGAGACAAATCCTATGAAAATTCAGTTTTATCCATGTCAGTAAAGTTTTTAAGGGTCCAGTTGTCTGGTGCTTGCTGAGACACCCCATCCATATTAAATATTGACATCTATTTCAGGTATGGGTTTAATTTCCCTGCCCAAAGTGCCTCAGACACTACCATTATATGAGGTCATTATCTCAGACCAAGTGAGCTATTTTACAAATGAGATGTGGCAGCAGCCCCATGACCATGGGATTTCCTGGTTTTGTCACACACTGCATCCCCCAAAACCTGCAGGCCTGATGGGTGGAATAGACTTTTGAAAGCATAGCATCATGTGAAGATGGGGGATTATCCTTCAGGATGGGCCTAACACTTTAAATCAATGATCACTGTATAGTGATATTTTTCAAACAGGGGACTCTAAGGTTGTGGAAGTAGGAGTAGCTTTTCTCAGTAGCGCTCCAAGTGCTGCCAGTCACCACAACTAAATGCTCTGCAGGCCTGGAGTTTCCAGTCTGCTTAAAGGAAATACTTCCATAAAGGGACAGTGTAGTAAGGATCTCATTAAACTTTAAGCTACCACCTGGTTATTTCCCATTCCTTTTTGCTAAGAGGCTAGCAGACAAGAAAAAGATTCCCCATACTGGCCAGGTAATTGGCTCAGATAAGGTAGAAGTAACTGTTACACAATGCAGGAAAGGAAGACTATTTAGCACTTAACTGATCCACTGGAACATCTCTTGATAACTTGCCTAACCAATTTTGTTGGCAAAAAGACAAATGCAACATCCACAGCCTAAGACAGATATGGCAGCTAGAGGCTCAGATCCCTCCAGGATGAGAGTCTGGATAGCCCTACCACACAAGCCACCTAGCCCATAGAAGGGCTATTTGAATGTTAAGAGGATACAGAAGGTATGCAAGAGGAGAGAGATGATGAATGTCAGGTTCAAATGCAATGTCAGGATTTAGAATTTTCCCCATTAACCTTCTTATAAATTTCTCCAGGAAAAAAAAAGAGGAAACAGAATCCAGATGAGGTGAGGTTATGTTTCTCAGAATGTTTCTGAGAATACTCCCTGTTAAGCCTCCTGCATGCAAATCTTCATCTCAGTCTGTTTCCCAGGAATTTTAACCTAAGATAATATCACACCCACTGAACAAGTTGAGATCATGAGGAGATGATGTGTAATTTGGTACTGCTATAAACTAACAAGTGACAAGTACTCTAAGGGGGAAAAGAAAGTGTTCCAACTACATAACTGTATGTGGGAACTCATGATGGCTCTGGGCTGGAAGTACTCAGCTAAAATCCAAACCAATATTCATAAATAGAAAACAATGGATCCTAACTTGTGGTAGTGGTGTTAAATGACACACATAAAACTGAATCTCTGTAACCTAAGTGGATGTATCTTGTGATATATCAGATATCTTGTGCATAATAAGACACATTATAGTATTTTGAATTCAAACTTACCTGTATTAAGTAATATTTCTGAACTGTAAAGCAAGCATGAATCATTGGCACTTGAATACACAAGCACTCTTTCCCACACTGTTTATATCTCGTAAGCATTATCATAATAAACATATAGTCAAGCGGCAACCAGACCAAATATAAATTCATTGTGCAAATGAAACTGAAAAAAAGCATTTCCCTCAAGAGAGCAAAAACCTGGAACCAATTTAAATGTCCAACTGGGGAAATAATTAAATAAATTATAGTATAACATATCCTCATTAGTGATGACATGAGTAGATTTACATTTATTGACATAGAAAGATGTAATATATGGTATTACTAAGTGTCAAAGCAGTCTGCAAATTAATATCATAGAGGACATTTTTATGATAATTTATATTCGGGTAAGTATACGTATAGGAAAAATTCCAAATGGAAGTATATAAAAATGTTAATCATTAATAATTATCATTATCATTATTTTGCTTATTATCTCAGATGCTGTCAGTGTCCCATGTAGTACTCTAGTCAATTTCTAATGGCTTTCTCTGTGCCTGAAACCGGCAGAAAACTGCTTGTAAGTGGGCTAAAAATGCTAAGGTACTCGTTCACCCCTAAGGTAGCATAACTCTGAGGCATTTATTTTGCAGCATTTTCCAGGGGTTCTCCATGAAATTTCTGTCTAGTTTCCTACTGCTATAGCTGGCTTAAAACATACCCTTCATTGGCCAGATTCTCTTCCTTGTATTACTTCCCTAAAATATTACCCTAAAATATTCTGCATTTCCAAAATAATCTGTTTGCACTCAAATTCTTTTCTGTTTCTGGGCACATCCAAACTGCAATATTTATCTGTAATTTTGAAATAGTTCTGTTTAAAACATTACATATATAAAAACTTAATAAAAATTTTAAAAACATTTAACATCAGATGGGGTGTTTTTTGTTTTTTTGTTTTGTTTTAATAGTTTATTTATTTATTTTAGAGGGGGGGGCGGAGAGGGGCAGAGTTGGGGAGAGAGGGATTGGGAGAGAATCCCAAACAGACACCATGCTAAACATAAAGCCTGACAGGGGATTCAGGGCTCCATCTCAGAACTCTTACATCATGACTTGAGCAAAACCCAAGAGTTGGACACTTAATCGACTGAGTCACTCAGGTGCCCCAACATCAGATGTTTTATATATCAGATGTATAATAACATAATCAGAAGAAAAGTCATGAGTTCATTTTGGGTTATTCAGTAAAGATATTTGTCTTTAAGTTTTTGTTTTAATGCTGTGATGGGGGACATGGAAACTACTTTGACATATCAAAAGGGCTAATATGTAAGAGAAAAAATTCATGTATTCATCATGACACCAAAGAAACCATAGAAAAAAAGGCTAGTGGGTGGAACTCACAAGGAGAGGATTTCTTTCAAATAAGAACTTTCTAGCAGTTACAGTTACCCAAAATTGGAATAATGTTCTCTGGAAAAAGAGCATTTTAGGCAGTGACAAGTGATAGTGTATAAGCAGAGGCTGAATGACCCCTTGACAGGGACAGTTAGCTTCAAGGATCTTTAACACCCTTTTCAACTTGAAGAGTCTCTATTTTTTAAATCTAATTCATCAAATTATGTGGCTATCAGGAATCATTTATAGTTTCTCACTAACGATACCTAGCGTGTTGGATAATTTGGGACCCTATGTTCATTCCTAGACCTTCAGACGTGAGTGAAGGGATCATGGTGGCACCTTGTACCAACGGGAAGTTCACATTCACAAAACACAGAGGTGAAGAAAGTCTAGGACTCTAGATAAATCACTAAACTCAGATCAAAAAAATATTAATTTAAAAACTCCGTTATTAACACAGGCTGTAGTCAGACCATGAAATGGTCTTGTTTTATCTATTTTTCCAGCATTTGCAATATCTTACATGTAAGCCAGAGATCAGTAAGTGGTCAGTTTGGACAAATAGGAGAATTCATTATGCATCCTTAAGACAAAAGAAAACACATTGCTTCTGTGACCTATATATTTTTTTTAATTTTTATTTATTTATGATAGGCACACAGTGAGAGAGAGAGAGGCAGAGACACAGGCAGAGGGAGAAGCAGGCTCCATGCACCGGTAGCCTGACGTGGGATTCTATCCCGGATCTCCAGGATCGTGCCCTGGGCCAAAGGCAGGCGCTAAACCGCTGTGCCACCCAGGGATCCCGTGACCTATATTTTGAGAGAATGCAGACATGGGAAGAAAGAGCTAATGTGTGATACTGCTGGATCCCCCAATTTTGCTACTGAGTAACTTCCTAATATGGCTAAAGGAGATTAGAAAATATGGAATCATGGACGTGGGAAAATGCATTAGACGGGAGAGGTAGGATAGCTAAAAAGCATGAGGGTGTTTCACTAAAACCTTTGGAATCTTTTCTTCTGTCCCATCATCTCCATAAGTCATATCAAACTTTCTAGATCACACATCTCATGTGTTTTGGTTTGGAATATATGGCTCTACTAATGTGGCAATGAGATTTCTGGGTCATAAGACCCAAAACATAGTTCTGTCTTTACTACTAACTAGCTTTGACCATTATCCTTGAGAATGTAACAATCTTTCTGAGCCTTAATTTCTCCATATGCAACATGAAGAAGCAGACTGCATGATTTTAACTTTTCTTTCAGGTTTACCTTTTGTTTTTTCCACAAGGATATATTCAATACACAGAAGGAGAGACCACATACTCATCTACCAAAGAAGGAAAACCCTTATAAAATAGACTGTTTAACCTGGTGTATTTCCAAAATGACTTAAGCCAGTGTGATTATTCCTGATTTTAGGCTCTATTGGAAGCTTCCAATGGTTAGAGGTAGATGGAGATTATCAGTCCCTTTCTCCACAATTTATCATGTGGTTTTTATATCACAATCATGTTCTAGGTCAAATTCTGCCACATTTACACATTTTTATTAGGAAGCAGAAGTAAAAATATTCACACAACCTGCAGTGTAAGCTTTCTAAAGCCCCAGCTTTCTGTCTTCTTAAGCATTTGAGCAAGTAACTTGCATGAAGGATTCGCTCAAGGCAAATGCAACATGATTGAGCTAATCTAGTCAAAGCCAAGCCACAAAATTCTTTTTAAGTGGCTTGTATACAAAATGAATTGGAATTCTAAGCATAGAATACCATTCCAATGGGTGGAGACTAATGGGTTCACCAGATTTTTTTTTAAAGATTTTATTTATTTATTCATGAAAGACACAGAGAGAGAGAGAGAGAGAGGCAGAGACAAAGGCAGATGGAGAAGCAGGCTCCATGCAGGGAGTCTGATGTGGGACTCCATCCCTGGGACTCCAGAATCACAGCCTGAGCTGAAGGCAGGCGCCAAACTGCTGAGCCACCCAGAGATTCCCATTCACCAGATTTTCATATCCTGTCACTATAACTGTGGAAATGTTAGTACAATATTCCTAGCCAATCCATATACTTTGAATTCTATGTATTTTACCAATAAAAAATAATCTTTAACATTTCTTGGTTGGTATTTGTTTTTTCTGTACACTCTTGATGTGAGTATACTCAACTCAATGTTAATTAGCCTGCCTGGGGTATAGATTAAAATTAAAAATCATACTGTCCCTAATGAACTATTCTAAGGTAAATTATACATGTGTAACCATATAATATGAGGACTTCTAGGAAGGACTACTATCCTAAAAGACCTGATGTGCACCATTCATAATTTATTTTTGTTAGATGGTACTTTGTGCCATTCTTCATATACTCTCCAACCTCTCTTTATCATCCTTCATCTCATTTTTCTTTACCGTTCTTTTTACTGTCCTCTTACCATCCTTCACATTTTCCTCTCTTTATCATGTGATATTCTTTTGTGATAGGATTATGTACTGGACTAAGATATCAATAGTTTAGTGTGAATTATGGTTATATTATCATAGCTCCTTTATGTCTTACACATATCTGACAAAAGCCTTGACTCTTGATTAATTAAATCATCTGCCTTCTTCATTCATTCACTTGGGCTTCTGAACATTGCTAGAGAAAATCATATAATTATGTGCTTTCAAGCCACAAAAAATTCCTTGTCTCCAACTTTAGCTAGCTTTCAAGTTGTCTAGAAGCATTTCTGTATTTATTACCATGCCTATTTAAGGTCCAGGAGCTTAAGGAATCCTAAGATAATATTAAGTTTATCATTGCAATGATGAACCATAGATGGGGTTCTGGCCAGGTAAAAGAGTAAAGCTTTCCCTCTTATCTACTTCTTTCACAGTAAAGTGTTCCTAAGCAACCACCATTTCTACATAGTTGCAATGGCTTTTTTGCTTCCGTACTTACCCTCAAATGTCTACTCTTCATACAGCAACCAGCAATCTTTTAAAAATGCACCTCAGACCAGATAATTCCCTTAGTCTCAATGGCTTCCAGGCATACTTAAACTAAAACTACTTGTTTAGGCTTATCAGACTCCACGCAATTTGGCTACTCCCCATCTCTTGCCTACTCCTTTCTATCCACATTGGTGTTCTTGCCAATTAGCAAACCTAAAGCATGTGCCCAATGCTTTTGCACTAGCTGTTCCCTCTGACTAGAGCACCCTTCCTTAGAGTTTCACATTGTGGTTCACTTCTTCACATCTTTGAGGACTCTGTTCATATGTCACCTTCCTCTACTTCCCTATCTGTCCTCTTATACTATTACTTCAAACGTCAAGAAATATCAGTACTAAGAGGTTCTGTTTATTACTGTGTAAGGGAATTTTTGATGCTTCAAGTTACATGTCCCATGTAACTATTCCATGTTCTGTTCCTACTGTCATAAGGCCTACAACAGGTCTGCATATGGAAAGACAAATATACCTTTGTGTTCATAAGGAAGATATGAACATTTTAAAGCGACAATTTAGAAAGGCAAGGAGGGCATTGAAGGGGATATTGTTTATCTAGTTTTACCTATAAAGTCCTGGATGCTTTTATTTTTAAATCTCTTATTTATATACGGTATAATATATTTAAAACTTGTATATGGTAAAATTCATTCTTTGTGATGTACTCTTCTATGAATTTTCACATATATGCCTACAATTATATACTTACCCCAACAATCAAGATATAAAGCAGTTCTATCACTCCCCAAATTCCCTTATGTGTGACTGCTTTGTAGTTAACCTCTCTCCTACCCTCCCCTAACCCCTGCAATCACTTAGCTGTTTCCTATCCCTATAGTTTTTAGGCTCTGAGAAATCTGAGTCTAACCATTATTTAAGGTACAGCAAGTCCTGGGGATCTGCCAGCATTACTCAAATCCGTTCTTGATAGCAAAATTATTGGTTGAGCATGACTGAAAGAGTGTTAACTATGGATATATTTAATAAATTATACACTAGCTTTTATGGAACTATGATATTGATTCTCAGGGTAATACTTTAGCTGAGGTGGTTAGAAGAATAATTTCTCCTCTGGTCTGGCTTAGTTCAGATCCTTCCTCTCCTATTTTTTCATATTCTGCCAATTTCCTTTATCATACCTGGCTTCGCCCTCAAACAGTTACTTCTTTATGTAACGTTCTTAATACTGGTTACAGTATTTTTCTCCTTGAATTTACAAATACCCAAAGTTTCTTTTAAGCACAGAATGATTGTCACTGAATTGCTGAAGGTGACTTTCTGATGATGTCCACAAAAATTTTCTTCTGCTCCCACTTTCCATCTCAGTCCTGCACTGAGTCTGTGTTCCCTGGCTCAGGCAGTAGTTGCTTCTTGAATGCTCTGTGCTCTGCTCTTAGCTCTCTGGTTTGCCACCTGTGTGTTTTGTGTTTTGGATGTGCCCTGGAACTGAAGGTTTGAGTGTTAATGTCCAATGTAGAGCCTGGTTATTGTAGCTCCGGTGCATTCTTGTTTGACCATTTCATGCTCACTAACCATTCACATCCATTAAGAAATCTGACCCATGAATTACATACTGGAATTTAGTTTACCAGGAATAGGAACTAAGAAATAGGAATAGGAAAAAAAAATCACAGGTTAGTTCCTGTGCCTGCTGCAACACCAGAAGTTAACATATCAGGCAGGCTGAAGGCAAAAAGTAGCTTCAGTAGCCACTGACAAGTCACAAATCTGCTTGGACTTTGTCCTGCACATATTAGAAAGACTACACTAGGTTCTAGCTTTAAATTCACCTTGGAGGCTTCTTTATTTCCTAGTTCCAGCTATTCCTCACAAAATCCTTGAGGAAGATACATGCCAAAGCTATAAGAGCAGTGGAAAACCAAGCAGCATTTCAGTTTGAGACTAACTACCCATGAACATCCAGTGCTGTCCTGGCAGACCAGGCCATCTGGTCTGCCAGGACAGCACTGGATGTTCATGAGTAGTTACTGATAGCACTTATTTATTCTCCAGGTGTACCAATTTTGATTATAAATTATACAACTACTGGGGTACCTCAGTGGCTCAGTGGTTGGGCTTTTGCCTTTGCTCAGGTCATGATCCTGGGGTCCTGAGATCGAGTCCCATATCAGTCTCCCCTCAGGGAGCCTGCTTCTCCCTCTGCCTGTGTCTCTGCATCTTTCTCTCTCTTTCTCTCTCTCTTTCTCTCTCTCTCTGTTTCTCATGAATAAATAAATAAAATCTTTAAAAAAAATTATATGACTACCTTAATTACATACAGCATACATACACAATATATAATTCCTCCCTCCCCATCCGGAGAGAATATGGAACCATTAGAAATTAGACACACAAAGAGAAAGGTACAAGGTCAAAGAAAGAATTAAAATCATTCTTAGTATTGACAAGTAAAATTGGCAGATTGAATTTTGTAATACTTCTCAGAGTGGAAGCAACACACCCATAATGGCAGTTCTTAAGAGGGACTTAGAGTTTTTACCAACAGAGTGAGTAATGAGAAATATGAAAGCCCCTGAAACTAGAGACTGACATCACACACACACACACACACACACACACACACACACACACAAAGAATGCAGTTATGCAGGAAGGAGATGCAGGAAGCTATGCACATTGGACCAGAACAGAGACCCATTCCTTAGCTAAAATGGCTGAAGGAGAGGTCCTTATCTTGGGTTCATTGATAGACTTTGGGGCCTATATCACTATATACTTTAGTGAAGTATAAATAAAACTTCTTGTATATATAAAATTTTCTGGAAAACTTCTCAGTGATTTTCAACAGGCTCTCAAAAAAAGTCCAAAAAGTTAAGAATCATTGCTTTATGGTGTTTTCAGTTCTGGTATATATTTTAAAATATATTAAAAAGTAGCTAGTTCTCATTCTAGTGTTATACTATTTAGTTATTTTCAACACATCTACCACTAGTTTCATAAAATCCTAAGTTAAATAGCCTTCACTGGGCTAAGTGGGACCTACTTGAGTTTTATAATAATAATTCCAATATCCAGAGTAGATAAAAGAAACAGATAAACAGCATTGCTAGAGAAATGCTCTCTTAAAATACCTTCTTTCTTTCTTTTTCCTTTTTTTGTGGGGTGGGGGGGGATCAGGGTAGAGGGAGAGAGGGAGAATCCCAATAGGCTCCATGTTGCATGTGGGGCTGGACCCCACAAC
Source organism: Canis lupus familiaris (assembly GCF_011100685.1). Taxonomy (NCBI): domain Eukaryota; kingdom Metazoa; phylum Chordata; class Mammalia; order Carnivora; family Canidae; genus Canis; species Canis lupus. The sequence goes on along the minus strand of NC_049251.1, from coordinate 21,834,826 downwards.
CCTGAGATCATGACCTGAGCCGAAATCAAGAGTCAGTTAACTGACTGAGCACCCAGGTGCTTATAGTTTTTCTATATACGCATGTATTATCTTACAGAAACCCTTGGGAATTCTAAACTCCTTAGGGTAACATAGAGACAGTTTTGCAAGGTAAGTGCCATTTCCGATAAAGATGTGAGAGCTATGTCATGAAAAAAGATTGATTTTGCAATGCCACTTGAGGACACTTTTCTTCCTTTTGACTTTTGGTTTAGTTTATTCCTTCTTGGTACTGCATTTATATGCCAGGTGAGCCAGGTTGTGACTGGTTTATATATTTCTTACTTGTAATAAAATACTAAATGGTAGGTAACTCTACTTCTGTTACAGTAAACCCCATATTTGTTCCTACCATTAAGTATCTGGATGCCCTTGTAGAAATAATGTAACTTCTCTGGGCCTGAGGTTCCTTATCTCCAGACATGATGAGAGCATTGGCTTTCATAAGAAGTTATCGGAGGTTTCTTCCAGCTGTGTGATTGTATGGCTTTGTATTTCTAGGAAGGCAGCTATGTTTACCATTCTCAAGTTTATACAACAAACTCCTGAGGAGGAGAGTCACTTTATATTTATACAGGGTAATATCTAAGACAACAAGTAAATAAAAGACAAAACATTGATTGAGCAGCTGGGGAGAAGACCTCTCAGGAAAACTGTGCTTCATTAGACTCCCTACCCCATGAAAAGACTGATTGGCCAAATTCTAGGAGTCTTTTTGGATTACCTGCCATAGTACACAGAACCATCATATCATACACTAAATGTCACACATACACACACACACGTGCAGCATGAATTCTCTCTCCCTTTTTATACCTACAAGGTTTGCCCTAGCTAGCTCTTCTGTATCATTTTTCCCACCATGCAGAAACAAATGAAAAACGAAACCAATTTCCACTTCTCAGGGACAGGAGTCTTGGCTCTCTTGCCACCTTCTCTCTCCTGGGCACAGAAGTTCCTCCTGTAGAACTACTGTCCTTCTGGTCTGCTTTCTGAAACATGAGAAGTTCCTGGTATTCAGAGGTAGGTCACATCCCCCTACTGAGAGTACCAGAATATGGCATGTGGCAGGAGGAGGAGCGTGTAAAGTTGGAGGTTACAGTATTATATCAGGCAACCCTACCCTAGTTATAGAATAACACATTATAGAGAACATTTCCCTGAGCCAAAAGTATCACTTCCTCATTACAATCAGAATTGAAAATGGGTCCCCCATTCAGACGAAATTATGAGGCTTTCATATCATCCCCAGCCTTAGCCAAGCAATGGTCACTTATAAGCATTATTATTTAATCATATGCAAGTTGTTTTCATTCTGATAGTTGTGATGGACCTGAAGAATATTATCCTCTTTACTCATATACCTAATCTCAATTTAGGTGATGTCCCTAGAGGTTCAAAATCCAGTATATTTCACCCTAGAAATAAATATTGTATCTCACTCCAGAAAAGCAATTATTGGAATGTGTCATGCCATACACCATCCAGATCCAAATAAAACTATTGTTCCTCCTTCACATCTATAACCATTTTCTTCAAAATTTAGTATAGAAGTCAATTCTTTCTACTGACTTAGGCTGGACTGCAGCAGTTTTCTGTTCTTATGCAACTTAGTGATCATTTAAATAGTTGGATATGTTGCTTGCAATCTGAATTCTTATAGCTAAGAATTGAGAGCTTTGCATCTGTTCTTCTCTTTCTTCTATAAAACACACACACACACGACACATACACACACACTGATATTAACTGTAAGGGAAAAAAGAAGAGTACACATTTTTCTAAAGTGGGCTCAAGGAAAGATCCTATGTTAGGCCATAAAACAGACCTCAAATTTAAAAGGATTGGAATCATACAAAGTATGTTTGTTCTCCAACAACAATGCAATAAAATTAGAAATCTATAACAGAAGGAAATTTGGAAAATATAAAACTATCTATATTTTATTTGTACACAATCTTGTATATAGAAAATCCTGGGCAGCCCCAGTGGCGCAGCGGTTTAGCGCCGTCTGCAGCCCAGGGCGTGATTCTGGAGACCCAGGATCGAGTCCCGCATCGGGCTCCCTGCATGGGGCCTGCTTCTCCCTCTGCCTGTGTCTCTGCCTGCCTCTCTCTCTCTCTCTCTCTCTCTGAATGAATAAATAAATAAATCTTTAAAAAAAAAAGAAAAGAAAATCCTAAGGAATTCACACAATGTGTTATTAGAACTAAGAAAAGAATTCAGCAAAGTTGCAGACTACAAGATCAATATAGAAAAATCAATTATATTTCTATACACTAGCAATGAATAATCTGAAATAGAAATTAAGAAAATTGGGATCCCTGGGTGGCGCAGTGGTTTGGCGCCTGCCTTTGGCCCAGGGCGCGATCCCGGAAACCCGGGATCGAGTCCCACATCGGGCTCCCGGTGCATGGAGCCAGCTTCTCCCTCTGCCTGTGTCTCTGCCTCTCTCTCTCTCTCTGTGACTATCATAAATAAATAAAAAATAAAAAAAATTTAAAAAAAGAAAAAGAAATTAAGAAAATTAAGAAACCAATTCCATTTATAATACCATTAAAAGGGATATAATACTTAGGAATAAATTTAACAAAAGAGCAAGACCTATACAGTGGAAATTAAAAAGCATTATTTAAAAAAATTAAAGATCTAAATAAATGGAGAGACATCTCACATTCATGAATTGGAAGACTTAATGTTGTTAAGATACCAATAGTTCTCCCCAGAGTGATCTACAGATTCAACACAGTCACCAAAATCCCACTAGTTTTTTTCTTTTACAGAAACTGACAAGCTGATCTTTTTTTATATGTATACATATAAAAAATATATATATTTTTTAAGATTTTATTTATTTATTCATTCATGTGAAACACAGAGAGAGAGAGGCAGAGACACATGCAGAGGGAGAAGCAGGCTCCATGCAGGGAGCCCGATGCGGAAGTCGATCCTCGGTCTCCAGGATCACGCCCTGGGCTGAAGGCGGTGCTAAACCGCTGAGCCACCTGGGCTGCCCTGTATTTTTATTATTATTATTATTGGATTTCGATTTGCCAACATATAACACCCAGTGCTGATCCCATCAAGTGCCCCCCTCAGTGCCCCTCACCAGTCATCCCAACCCTCCCCACCCCCCACCTCCCCTTCCACTACCACTTGTTTGTTTCCAAGAGTTAGGAGTCTCTCATGTGATCTTAAAATTCATACAAAAATACAAGGAATCCTGTATAGCCAAAACAATCTTGATAAAAGCACAAAGTTGAAGGATTCACACTTTCCATTTTCAAAACTTACTACAAAGCCACACCAATGAAGACAATGTATCAATGGTATAAAGACAGGCACACAGATCAATGGGATAGAATTAAGAGTCCAGGAAAAAAATCCTCTATTTACAGTCAACTGACTTTCAACAAGGGTCCAATATAGTTTAATGGGAAAAGGATCATCATTTCAACAAAAGGTGTTGGGACCAATGGATATCCATGTGCAAAAAAAAACAAAAAAAAAAAAACAAAACAAACAAACAAACAAAAAACCCTCCCACACACAATATATAAAAATTAATTCAAAATGGATCATAGACCTAAATGTAGGACTAAAACTATGAAACTATTACCAATAAAACATAGAAATAAATCTTCATGACTTTGGAGTAGCAATGTTTTCTCAGATATGATACCAAAAGCACATGTAATAAATAGATAAATTCAACATCCAAATGAAAAACTTTTTTTGTGCTTCAAGGATCACCATTAAGAAAGTGGAAAGATAACCCAAAGAATGGGAGAAAATATTTATAAGTCACATATCTGATAAAGGCCTGGTATCCAAAATATATAAAGAATATTTACAACTCAATAACAAAAAGACAACCTAATTAAGGAATGGGCAGAGTACTTGAATGGACATTTATCCAAAGAAGACAAATAAATGGTCAATAAGCACATCAAAAGATGTTCAACATCGTTAGTCATCAGCAGAGGCAAATCAAAACCACAAGATACCATTTCACACCCACTAGGGTGGCTATAATAAAAAAGATGGGTCATAACAAGTATTGGCAAGGATATGAGGAAATTGGAAGTCTTTTACCCCTGCTGGCAAAATATAAAATGGTGTAGACATCTTGAAAAACAGTTTCGCAATTCCTCAAAAGTTAAATATAGTTACCTTACCAATCAGTATTTTCATTCCTAGATGCATAACTGAAGAGAACTTAAAACTTAGGTCCACAGAAAAATTTGTACACAAATGTTCAGAGTAGCAGTAATGGTAATAACTAAAAAGTGGAAGCAACCCAACTGCCCATATTATACCATATATGAATGTGATATATCCACACAGTGGAATGTTACTACCCTATAAAAAGAAATGAATTACTGATACACACAACATAGATGAACATTAGAAATATTAGGCTAAGTTAAAGAAGCCAGACACAAAAGGCTGTATATTACTCCATTTACATGAAATGTCCAGAATAGGCAAGTTCCAGAGAGTGGAGAAGTGGTTTCCAAGGAGGTGAAAATGGTAAGTATATGCTAGTGAGTATGAAGTTTCTTTTTGGGGTGATGAAATATTCTAAAATTAGATCATGATGATGATTGCACAGCTCTAGAAATATACTAAAACCTACCAAATTGTACACTTCAAAAGTGTGAATTTGCAGTGGCAGCAAGCATGCCCTGGACACACACAATGATGCTGGCAAGTTTGTGGACGTGTACCAGCAGCAGAAATGCTCCACCAGCAACCGCAACATGGGCACCAGGGGCCATGTGTCCATTCAGATAAAGGTGGCTGAGGCTGACCAGGTGACAGGCAGGTTTCACCACCAGTTTAAAACCTACACTGTGTGTGGGGCCATTTGCAGGATGGGTGAATCAGATGACTCCATCCTCCTACTGGCCAAGGCAGATGGCATCCTTTCAAAGAACTTCTGACTGGAGAGGACCAGGATGTGGAATATCTGTCATAAATAAACAGCAAAAACCCAAAGAGAATAGAATGAAAAAGTGTGAATTTTATGTCACATGACTTGTATCTCAATAAAGCTGTTATTTTTATTCAATCCAATGTTTTATGCAGATAAAGAATACTATGTATTTATTAATTTAACAATATATCTATTAATAAACACATAGTATCTATTAATGAGTAAATTAATGAGTAAATTAATAAATATTAATAAATACTATGTGTTTATTAATTCAGTACTCATTGAACAAATCCTTGCGGAAATAGAACTAAAATAAATTCAGAACTGATTGTTTACTGGGCACTGTGTATTAAGCACTGTCATGCATGTGATCCAAAAAGATAGAACTGAAGAAAGAGCCTTTGAATCTTAAGACTGAACAACAGTGACCTTTAAAAAGCAGTTTCATTAGAGAGGTGAACTAGAATTGGAAGGATTACAGTGAGTGGGCAGTGGAAAAGTGAAAGTAATGAGTGTGGGCTCCTTATTCAAGTCTAGCAGCAAAAGAACAGATGAGATAGCTTAAGGAAGAGGCAGGGTAAAAAAATTATAGTAACTTATTTTTCTGATTATTTAATATGGGCCCAATGTAGATAGTTTGGAAGAACAGAGAAGTATAGCAAAAAAAATTAAATGGTTTATGATCTTTAAATAAAAATAAACAAACTACAAGCCTACATTTTCTGCATAAATTCATATCAAAGAAATCTGGATACTAAATTATTCAAAAGCTATTATACAATTTAGATTTCTAAGCCATCAAAGTATATTTCTATTAAAGAAAGAAGGAAAGGACAAAAAGTGACTTTTCTATTATGGCAGATGTTGAATTTGAAGGAAAAATATGGGAGTGATGGAAGCCACTTGGTACTGCTTAGAGGTTATTTTCCTAGTTGATAACAATAAGCTTTTGTTGACAGAAGTAGATCTCACCATAAGAAAAAAAAGTTTGTAACTATGTGTGGTGATAGGTGTTAACCAAACTTCTGTGGTGATCATTTTGCAATATATACATACATTGAATCACTATGTTGTACACCTGAAATTAGCACAGTGTTGTATTTCAATTATGTCTCAATTTAAAAAATAATGAGATTAAAAATATGTATAGGATCAGACCTCCAAAAAATTTCATTCCTACATAATAATAAAAATTACGGACTTCAGGGGAGCCTGGGTGGTGCAGGTTGTGATCTCAGGATCCAGAGATGGACCCTAGCGGGGGTAGGATCCATGCTCAGTGGGGAGTCTGCCTAAGACTTTCTTTCCCTCTCCCTCTCTCCCCCTGCAACTTCCTATCTCTCTCAAAATAAATAAAAGCTTTAAAAAAAATTACAGACTTCATTTGTATATTAGGCTTCTCCTCCCCACATCTGGCTCAGATCTGCAGCACCCAGGGCAGCCTGCAGTCAGAGAAGCCAGAAGTCAGGGAAGGGAATATGGATCACTCCTTCTCTTCCCTTCCATTACCCTTCTGCTGCTCCTCCCACTGTTTTATAGCTCTCCAAGGCTGGAGTGCAGAGAGGAAGGAGAGGAAAGCAGGCAGGAAAATTCTCACTTAACTGACGCTGAGGCTGGCTGCTACTGGCTCCATTTAGACTTGGAAGATTGTAAATCTGATTTTCCTTTCCTAGAAGGCATTGAGGTTATTTTGCAAATCCTGCCACCACCACTGCCACTACTCCTGCTGGGTATCTCAAATCCATCTCTATTCCAGTTAGTCATTTGTGATTTCTTCCATACCCTGAGGTACCACTTTTGGCCTTCTGTTCCTGAGGCTTCCACTTGGACCGAAACTGAGACCATCCCAAGCTGACTTTCTCTCCACATTATACACCTAGATCTGGTCCTTGGGAAACATCACAAACTGTTGGCACTGTAACAGACTCTAAAAGGGCAGCTAGTTCCCAAACTATAACCATTGACCACTTCCTCTAAGCTCTCATTGTTTAGATTTTTCAGGGATATTTCTGACACAAGCCGTGTGTGTCCCCCGAACTCTGGGAAACACATAATAAGTTATGTGTTTAAGCTCTTTAAGTTATTTTCTAAGTTCCTCTCTCTTGCCTTCAGCTGCAGGGGAAGCACCCTCACCCTTTTCCCAGCATGTATGGTGTCAGCACACCTACAAATTTATATAAAATTATATGTACACATAGCTAAATTTTTAAGTGAAAAAAAAATAAAACAAGACAGTTAAAGAGCCAAGCATAGTCCCAGGAAGATAGTAAGCATGAATGAATGTTAGCTAAGTATTAGCTTCTCTGAAAGGTCATCTATATAATTGTTAAGAAATGGAAAAAAAGAGTCATCTTTTAAAGAGCTGGCTAACTACATGCCAGGAAACAAATTCCCTTTATGAAAATATAGTTAGAGGGGTGCATGGGTGGCTCAGTCAGTTAAACATCTGCCTTTGGCTCAGGTCTTGTTCTCTGGGTCCTGGGATGGAACAATGGATCAGACTCTGCTTCTCCCTCTCCTTCTCCTCTTCCCTCATACTTTCTCTGCTCATACTTTCTCTCTCTTTCTTTTCCTGCTCATACTTTCTCTCTCTTTCTTTTCCTCTTTCCCTCTCTCTCTAATAGCAAAATCTTTAAAAAATAAAATATAATTAGAAATATTAAGGACTCTGCCTTGTGACTTATACTTTTACAAATAAGATGGTATGACATAGTTAAGTGAAATCAATACACCTGCAGAGGCAAAGAAAGTTTTGCCAATACATGACACTATAAAAGAAAAATTAGGGATCCCTGGGTGGCGCAACGGTTTGGCGCGGGCCTTTGGCCCAGGGCGCGATCCTGGAGACCAGGGATCGAATCCCACGTGGGGCTCCCAGTGCATGGAGCCTGCTTCTCCCTCTGCCTATGTCTCTGCCTCTCTCTCTCTCTCTGTGACTATCATAAATAAATAAAAATTTTAAAAAAAAGAAAAAAAAGAAAAATTAGACATATGTAGCACAGCATGCTGAAAATGGTTAGGATTAAAAAGTAATAATAAAAAATAGGTGGTACGGTCAATAGAACAATTTTGGTGCCATCATCTAAATACTTTTCTGTAAACAAGGTGGAATATAAATGAAATAAATTACAATAGCTCTAATTGTGGCTTGCAGATCACACAATCAACATGGCAGAAACAATTTGTGGGGCATTGCTGAAGTGATCAGATTGCCATGTTCTTGTTACCTGGGGCATCTAGACCTAACCAGGGATATTAACATACTCTGTATTCATGCCTTCATTCAAAAAATATGCACCTATTATGCATAAAGTATCTTCCTTACAGCCTGTGATGGATATAAACAACTATGACACAGTAATTGCCTTAAGGCATGAACAGTCTAGTTGGAGAAGATAAACAAAGCATGCTGTCTTTCAATTTAGAAATTTTGTGAAGAACTTAGCTAGCTCGGTAGAGTGTTAGGTATTTACCATTAGAAGAAACATTTGCTATTACTGTCAGATTCTATATATTTTCAAATTTGAGGTATCTATTTTCAAGTTTGTGACTGTTAGGGTAGATAAAAAATGCATATGGTAAAAAAAAGGATTAAAATGATGTATTTAAATATCACATATGCATTTCTTACATACCACAACACAAGAAATGCTCTAATTTTATTTCTTTCTTTAAGATGTATTTATTTGGAGGGGGTGCAGACAGAGGGAGAGAAAATGCCAAGCAGACTCTGCACTCAATGCTGAGTTCAATGTGGAGCTCAATCTCACAATTCTAAGATAATGACCCCAAGATCATGACCCAAGCCAAAACCAAGAGTTGGATGCTTAATTGACCATGCCACCCAGAGACCCCAGAATGCCCTAATTTTCAAAGACACTAGTTTTTATTTCATTAGCCTATTATTGCATTTCTTTCTCTGATTTAATTCAATCCCCATGGCATGCAACATGCAGAACTTCATAGGTATATTTCAGGCCAGCATAACACTTGGCCAGATGTCATTCTCTGTTCTCTTTACAGAATTTCTGCAGAGTTTCCTCTAAATGTTTTTTTCTATAATATAATCTATATTCCTTTTTTGTTCCTTCCATTTCTTTTTTTTAAACTCAAATCACATAACCCAATAGAGATCTAAAAATCCTTATTTCAGCATCTTCTAATCTGCTACTGAATTCTTCCCAGACCCATGATTTAACATCTGTGTTCAATATTCTAATCTACCAAAAAAGACTGGAGCTCAGCTTTACTTGCTTCTTTCAACCTGGGAGAGCAAGACAAAAAAAAGGGGGGGCGGGGAGGCAGAATAATTGAACTCATCAGCTTCCTGATTTGAGATCTTTATAATATTAATTTCATTATTTTGACTTGAAATCCCTAGACATTGGACCACCCATATTCAAATTTAGGGGCAAAAGCATCCCAAAGACAAATATAAATTACTTTTGGATTACTCAACCTCTGTTTTTCCTGATACAGACAATTGAGTTGACATTATATTTTATACAGTGAAAAGTGATACCTGTGGCTAGCAATTAGCCTTTTATATAACTTCGTGATGTTGTATCCCAAAGAGATAGAATACAGATTTGTTAATAACCCTTTTAAATGTTACATTTAAAATAACTTTAAAAATTGGGTCATAATGAGTGATTCTTGAAAAATCCCCAGCTAATTTTAATGCCCTAGCTTTAAATAATGGTGAAACACAATGGCTTCATCTTGAAAATTTGACAACCAAATTGATACTAATTAAAGAAATGTGTGCAATTTTCTTAGGGCTCTAAAACAAAATGGAATTTGAAACAGTAACAAACTAGAATGACTGTCAGGAAATTAGATAATTAAAAGATTTTAAAAGAAGCACACATGTAATACAGTAGAGAATAGGTAGCTCTACAAGGTAAAATACAGAATACAATTTATGTGATTCTTTTAAAAAGATAATAAGTGAGTGCATTTATCAGTGCTGACACTTGGATAAGCTTGACCCTGAGGTATAACTGGGGCCTGAATTCAGGATGGGATAGGAAGAAAATCAAAGCCAATCATAGAGTGGAGTCATGGGGCAACAAGCTAGTGTTCAAATGACAAATTCACCACTGACTCAGACTGGCATTGAAATTTGGCCTATTCCAGTGGGTAAAGGTATAGAGAGTAAAAAATAATGATGTCAGTGGAGGGAGTGGTTTTGGATTTCAGGAACAGTAGTCTAACAAAGCCTTGGGTTTACAGAGCACAAGACTCAGCCCCTCAAGAACATGCTGGTAGGATCATTCACATAGATTTGGTTAAGTGTTCCTATTCCAAAGGTGATCTTAAATTCTAAAGAGTTAACTGCAGCAGAAATCAGTCAAATGGCCTGGAACAACCCAAAGAGATGAGGAGAGGCTGTAGTTTTAGGGCAGCTGAGAAGCCAGGGTTCTCCCTAGACACACAAAACCCAGGCTCAAAACAGTAAGACTAATACCACACTCCAATAGCTCTGGTTTGAATCTGATAAAATATTGCCTCCTAGGTACTAAGATAAAAGCAATCAATAGTTGCAAGATAGTGAGGAAGGTAGTGAGGTGAAATCTCAGACTGAGGATACCAGTGCCTTACATGAACGGGACAAGCAAAGGCAAAACACAGGAAGAGCCCAGTTCTCAATAAATTATTCATAATATAGAAAGAATAGAATACTCAAAAAGGAATGGTTTGTACTTGGATATATTAAAAAAAAAAAAAGTTGCTGCTTAACTGATATATCCAATTAGGACACAATAGTGATACCCGCTTCAGGGTACTTGGTGAGGTAATTTTTTAAACCCAAAATGTTATGAAAGGTAATGGTAATAGATAAATTTACTGAGGACGTCTTTGGACTAAGCATTCTATAATGCTTTCAACAACCTACAAGGTAGTTAGACTATTACCACTATTTTTACAGACAGGGAAACCAAGAGTCAGAAAGGTACAGAAAGTGGTCCCCAGCCACTCAGCTTATAATATGCTGAACTGGGTCTGGTTCCAGTAAAGCAGTTGAAAAGAAAATAGGCTTATATTATGGAATAAAATATATACAGTTTATTGCTAGTTAACTTAAGCAAAAAAAAATTGGTATATAGGTAAACTTACTTTAGTATACATGTACATATATAGAAAAATTAAAATAAAATACAAGCTTTACTACTGTGATGTTCTAATGCTAATTGGTCCTTTCGCATTCAGATATTAGGGAAATGTTCCTAGTGTCTATTCTCAATCTCCTCCCTGGTTTTCTTAGTGCCTCCCTTTTATTCCCTTCATTGGTCTATAGATACATTACATCAGTTTCTATGCTAATCCTAAGTGAAATGGAACTTGTGTTTAAAATCTCCTGGTATTTAAATTCGAATTTACATTTCCTTTAGGTCTTTGGATCATACCCAAACATTTCTATGAAGCCTCCTCCCAGTCACTCTTAAGCAACTTACATCAACAAATACTTGATGACAGGAAAAGCTAAGGAATGAGCTAATATTGTTAGCAAGGATAATGAAAAAAAATTTTTTTAAGATTTTATTTATTTATTCATGAGAGACACACACAGAGAGAGGCAGAGACACAGGAAGAGGGAGAAGTAGGCTCCATCTGGGGAGCCTGATGCAGGACTCATCCCAGGACTCTAGGATCATGACCTGGGCCAAAGGCAGATGCTCAACCTGCTGAGCCACACAGGTGTCCCAGATAATGAAATTTACAAACTTAAAATTATAAAGAAGATGCTATGGTGCCATGCTACATCTATTCACAAAGAAGTTTCATTACAAAGGAACATTTATAATTAACATCTAATGTTAATTTAAAAATCAATTTCTGGGGATAAAAAAAGTATAGTTGTAATGTGTAAATATGTGCATCATATAAAGTAGGCTGCAATACTAAGATTTCACTGATTTCCAATAAAAATAATACCAGATGTGTTCAAATAGAAAGTATACATTGAGTATCTGAGGGGAAAGTGAAGGTCAAGTTTTGGGATGAGAGGGGAATGTCTCTCCCTGATGTAGGGAAGAGCAGAAAAGAAAAGCAGCAGCATTCAGAGTAACTGGAATAGAGAAACAACCTTTCATCAAGACAGGGCAGATTTGAGGTCCTAGAAAATGCTGGTGACAATTAAACATCTTTTTGTCAGTCCATCCCATCAGATGCCATCTCTCACATCTCTAATCAAATGTACTGGTGGTCTGTGCTCCACTTACATGACCTTAGTGATGGATTCAGGGGCACCTGGGTGGCTCAGTGGTTGAGCATCTGCCTTTGGCTCAGGTCATGATCCCAGGATCCTGGGATTGAGTCCTGCATCAGGTTCCTCATGGGGAGCCTGCTTCTCCCTCTACCTATGTCTCTGCCTCTCTCTGTGTGTCCTTCGTGAATAAATACAATCTTAAAAAAAAAAAAAAAAATGGCTCCAGAGCTAGAGATGAGACCCAAGCCAGATGTGAGACTTCAGCCAACCATACAGTTAGAAGGAGCAGTGTCCACACAAGACTGCCCTCATTTGTGATGCCAACTACAAATTTGGGGGGTTCCCAAACCACCCTCAGTTCTGATAATTTGCTAGAAGGACTCAGAATGCCCTAAAAACTACTATATCCAGGTCTACTACAGGGATTAAAATCAGCCAAGAGAAAAGAGCAGAGTCCAAGAGGGGTCCGAATGAGGTGCTTCTTGTCCTTTCAGCACGGAGTCATTCAGAGTGTTAACTCCTTTCTAGCCACAATGTGTGAATATATGCATGGCCAGCTAAGGAAGCTTGCCCCAACCTTTGGTATTTAGAGTTTTTATTGGGACCCCATCACATACCACCTGTGTGGCTGACCCTTAGGCTGCAGACCCGCTTGGAGGTTAGGCTGATATCTTAATCTCCAGGCTCTTTTGGAGGTAAAACTGATACCAAGTGGCCTCAAACCTCCATCATAAATCACATTTTTAGACTGATAATGCATGGGTCAAAGCCCCCAGGCAAAAATACTTCTATTAGCAGGACATTCCAGGGGCCTAGAAATCACCTCCTGGTAGTTTGGGGGCAAAGGCAGACCTCTCTTTGGGACAGGTTCTTTACTATATACCAGGCAAATCAGAATTCTTCCCCAGGAATTTTCTTTTTTGAGATACAGAAGGAACTGTCTTAGGAACCCTAGAAATACAGCTTGAAACAAGTTTCTTATGTGATTTGCTGAAGGAGTGTTCTTGAGAGAAAGCTAACAGGATGTAAGTGAAGCACAATAGTACAGGGGAAGATACTAAGCAGAAGAAATAGTTTCAGCTGAAGTCTAGTCATAGCCAGATTCCACCAGAAGCTTTTGAGCATGATTGATTGCACCTCAAAATTGTCATACCTTGAGAGGTGCTTTATATCCTTATATCATTCAGCCATTGGCTATAGGCCACCAAGGGGATGGGGAATTATTTCCCAGCCATTTTGGGATAAAGCAACAACTAGTGGCCCAAGGCAATTCTCCAAAATTGGGTGCAGCCATGAGCCGGTATCAATCAGCCACAGTGGCAGCTGCTCAAAGATAGAAGCACTGACCTGGAAAAGGGGGCTAGTGGGGTGAGCCACCAATAGCATTTATTATATCCACACTTTGCCCTGCTTGGATCAGCTTGTCTGTCACAGTGAGTTTACTATACCCAGTCACAGCTTCTCCAGGATTCTGGTTGATCACAATTTCTCCTCCTTACAGAAGGAGGATCAATGGGACAGGTCTCTACCCCTAGCTGCTATATTTGATCATAAGGCCAGATACTCATCATGTCCCTCCTCTACAGCTCTATTCTTAATTATTCTACACAGAGAATAGGTTCTGCACAGTAGAATAACCAAGACACTGCATGGCAATAGCACCAAGACCCTTCTCAAGCTCTGGTTGCTATTTTTGCCTATATAAATAGTTATAGTTAGAATCAGGATGGGACTACCAAGAGATGCCACAGTGCATCATCTGGGCTTCTTCCTGCTTCTTTATGTATCAACAGTTCTACCTCTCCAAACAATGAAGGTCAGTTGGCCCTGCCTGTGTGGTATTAGCTGCTGTAGAGGGACAAGAAGTACAATGTGACTAGAAAGCAGCTATAGCTTTAAGTTTAGAGGACTCTATGTTGCTTAGTGCAAAGACCCTCACTGCCATGGAAATTTAGACCTCTCAACCCACAGATCCTAAAGTTGCAAGGACAAGAAGACAAATTCTCCAAGTGGGTCATTGCAAAGGATGTTGAGTGGAGGTACAACTATTTCTATACCTTAGTTCCTGAACCTATATATTCTAACTACTGGGGACATAGCACCATATAATATTTATCACTTCAAGTTATATCCAGTGTTCTGAAGAATAATACCCCTTTCTTGCATGAGAGTCATCTCTAAGCTAGCACCTCAGCAGAAGCTTTAAAAAGCTATTCTGGCTGATAATGACACAAATGAATGGAAAGATATTCCATGCTCATAGATTGGAAGAATTAATACTATTAAAATGTCCATCTTATCCAAAGCAATCTACAGATTCAATGAAATCCCTGTCAAGGCACCAACAGGATTCTTCACAGAATTAGGATAAATGATCCTAAAATTTGTATAGAACCACAAAAGACCCCAAATAGGCAAAGAAATCTCGAGAAAGAATAACATAGCTAGAAGTATCACAATTCCAAATTTCCATATAAACTACAAAACTGTAGTAATCAAAAAAGTATTATACTAGCACAAAAACAGACATATGAACCAATGGAACAGAATAGAGAGCCCAGAAATAAACTCATTATTATATTATCAATTAATCTTCAACAAAGGAGATAAGAATATACAGTGGGGAAAAGAAAGTCTCTTCAATAAATGGTGCTGGGAATACTGGACAATTACATTACTAATCATCAGGAAATGCAAATCAAAACCCCCATGAGACATCACCTTACACCTGTCAGAATAGCTAAAATCAAACCACAAGAAATAAGTGCTGGTGAGGATGTGGAGAAAAAGGAAGCTTCATTTAATGTGGGTGGGAATGTAAAATGAAAAGTCACTGTAGAATACAGTATAAAGGTTCCTCAAAAATTAAAAATACAAATACTATATAATCCAGTAATTGGGAATTGCCAAAGAAAATGAAAACACTAACTGAAAAAATATATGTACCCCTATATTGACTGTAGCATTATTTACAATAGCCAAGAGATATAGAAGCAACCTAAGTATATCCACTGATAGATGAATGGATAAAGAAAATGGGATATACGTATCATATATATATATATATATATATATGAATATTGGAATATGGAATATTACCACATGGAATATTACACAGCCATAAAAAGGATGAGATCATGCCATTTGAGACAACATGGATGGACCTAGAGGGTATTATGCTAAATGAAGTAAGTCAGGCTGAGAAAGACAAAGATCCATATAATTAAAAAAAATAATGAATAAAAATCAGAGAAGTACAGAAAACAAACTGACAGTTGACAGAGGGGAGAGAGATGAGGTGATGGACAAAATAGGTGAAAGGGAGTGGGAGATACAGGCTTCCAGTTATGGATAAGTTACAGGGATAAAAGGTACAGCATAGAGAACATAGTTAATGGTATTGTAATAGCATTGTATAGCAACAGATGGTAGCTACACCTGTAGTGAACATAGCATAATGTGTAAACTTGTCAAATCACTATGTTGTATACCTGAAACTAACACAACATTGTGCGTTAACTATCCTCAGAAACAAACAAAACCCCTAGCCATTCCACCATATTAACAGGCTGATAGCTCCTGGGTTGTGCTATATGTGGTAGAACCAGTGGATTCCATAGTCACATGCAAGTTGTCTCATCTCCTTTGCCATAATGTGGGTAATTTATTCTAAGGAGATATTATGCGGGATCCCATATTAGTAAACCAAGTAATCTGTGAACCCTCAAAGAGTAGAGTTAGAGTAGACTCTGTGAAGAAGAAAAACACCTATACCCAGAACCACCACAGTAAAAATGAATCTTTGCTGTTTTGAAGGTGGATAATATCTCATGTAAGCAAGGAAACCAAACGGTCTTCTCAATAGAGTGTAAATGTTCCTCTTAACTATCCCAAGCAAAAAGAAACATTTTGGCCCTTTAGTGTCATACCATATTCTATGGTCATGGCCAAGGTCAACAGTATTCCTCTTCCTCTTCTCAGATTACAACATCTCTGACCCAGAAGATCTTTCACATATGTATTTAAGAAAAATGTCCTAATCTACATCACAATCTGTATAAATGAAGAATCCTAAATTTATCTAAAGCATCCAGGTGCATTAAGATCAGTTCCTCACTTATCAGAGGCTTCTATCTCTTTCCACTTTACAGTTAGTTTTACCTTTGAATGCTATTTGCTAGATAAAATGGAAGGAAAAATAGGAGTTACAGTCCTGCCTTTTTTGGTACACATTGATTATCTTGCCTGAAACAGCTAAACTGTGCCTTTTCAATTATTTTAATCCAATAATCTAGACATCTTAAAAGACAGTAGAATATACCTGAAAATAATGTAACATTGTGTGTCAACTACACTTTGATTTTTTTTTTTAAAGTAGATGGAGCACTTTTCCTATCTTTTGCATTTCTTATCCATTGGAATTCCAGCCTTCCAGTTTTAAAGATTCATGACACATTTTGCTGTCTTTTAATTATGTGCCATTCCCTCTATTTTTTTAAGATCACTTCAAAATCTGAGTCTATCACAAAGTTCCTTATATAGCTAATTTTATTTCTTTATGTGCCAGTTACCTCATTTTCCCAATGAAATAATTAATGATTGAATAGTGATAATTTCATATTTATAAGAATCCCATATTTTAAACCATATTCCTTTACAGATATTCTAGCCCTAGTACCATAATTAGTTTTTCTGTATTTAAAGTAAAGTAAATTTCTGACTTTGACAATCCCATTTTCAGGTCCAAAGCCAGAGGAACCAGAAAGGACAAGTCTCCCCTTCAGAGATTCCAATCTCACATTATCTTCAGCTCTTTGTTAGTGAGCTTTAAATTCATAGTTTATTTCCCATTACTGCATTATCTACCTTAACAGAGAAGAATTTTTCCTCAGGGCTGGCATGTATCTGTAGAAATTTTTCTCTTCTCTAGATTCCACAAAAAAAGTCCAAACTCAAGTTATTTTAACCACTATTATTAATTTGATTCTGTTGTTTTCTTTACACTTTTCACATAGTATCATTTCCCCCCAGAAATCTTGTCCCCTTTAAAATTGCATAATATTTTCAGAAAAAAAATAGATTCTTTGTTGCAGGAGTTTGCAACATCTTCTAATCAAAGAGACAAAACAAAATTCCAACCTGATCTACAAGCTTTGGAAGTTCAGAGGTGGGACAAACTGGAAAGAGAAATGACGCTGTAATTAAATCATGGATAGGTTATAACCTACCCATGCATGAAATGGAATGAGGAAATGTGTTTCAAAAAAACAAGAAAAACTGGAAAAACTCAAGATGTACTCAGCGGACATCTGAGTAGTAAACTAGTGAACTAGTTTATCTGGAGGGTTTGGAGAATAAGATGTGAGACTAAATCTGGAATGTTGGTGTGGAAGATTTACATGGCAAGCCAAGAATTAGTATCCTAAGAATTAGGATATTATTCTAAACAGAAGTTCTGGATTGGTTTAATAAGTGAATTCATGTTAGCAAAACTTTATTTTAGGAAGATGTATGATGGCATTAAGCAGAACTATTAGGAGAACTAATACCAGTAAAGTAATTTTGAAGTAATTCAAACATAAAAGAATAAACCCTCATATTGATGGCAGCAAAAAAAGAAATAATGGATACATGGGAAACCCATTTCAAAAGATGGGGCTTGTTTGGCTGTTTCTAAAACAGCTAAATATAGAATTACCATATGACCCAGCAATTTCACCATTAGGTATAGTCTCAAAAATATTTACAACAGGTATCCAAACAAAAACTTGTATATGCATGCTTATAGTAGCAGTATTCCTAATAATCAAAAAGTGTAAACAACCCAAGCATTCAAATAATGAAAGAATAAATTAAATGTGGTATATTCATATAATGGAATATTATTTGGCAAAAAAAGGAAGGTAGTAATGATATATGATACAACATGGATAAATATAGGCAATATAAAATAACCCATACACAAAAGCACCAATACTGTATGATTCCATGTATTTGAAATATCCAGAATAAGCAAATTCATAGAGATAAAAAGCAAATTAATGGTTGCCAAGGACTAGGGAAAGGGTATGATGGGGACTGACTACTTAATGAGTACAGGGTTTCTTTTCACAATGATGGAAATGTTCTGTAACTAGGTAGTGATAAAGGCTAAATACCATTGTGAATGCCACTGAATTGTATATTTTTAAATGGTTGAAATAGTAAATTTTATGTTATATACATTTTACTACACACAAAATATACACACACACACACACACACACACACACACACCAAAAAGCAAAAAAACACTTGGCTTGCTAACTAATTGGAAATGTTAGAGAGAAAGGGTAAGCCATGGTATTATCATTTAAAGTATGGTTGATTAGAATACTGATGCCAACATTAACTGAAAGAAGAAAATTAATTAGGGAGCTTATTTGGGAAGAAACTATGTGGCAGTCACCTCCTTACATGGCAGGGAGGTTATGAGATCAACATTAGGTTTCCTTCCCTTTTTTGAAGGTACCATTGACACACAAAGTTACATTAGTTTCAGGTGTACAACTTAGTGGTTTGACTAGTTTATACATTATGCTATGTTCACCACAAGTATAGCTACCATCTGTCCTATTATATTGTGGTTATAATATCATTGACTATATTCTTCATTCTTTGATTTTTATTCCTGTGACTTAACCATTCCTAACTGGAGGCCAGGACCTCCCACACCCCTTCACCCATTTTGTCCATCCTTCACCTCCATCCCCTCTGTCAATCATTAGTTTATTCTCTGTTTATAGTTCTGATTCTGCTTTTTGTTTGTTTATTCACTTTTTAAGATTTCATTTATGAGTGGAATCATATGGTATTTGTCTTTCTCAGTTTAACTTATTTCCCTTAGCATATTACCCTCTAGATCATTCATGTCTCAAATGGCACCATCTCATTTTTTTGGCTGTGTAATATTCCATTGTGTATATACCATATTTTCCTTATCCATTTGTCTATTGATGGACATAGATTACTTCCATGGCTTGGCTATTGTAAATAATGCTACAATAAACAAAGGGGTGCATATGTCTTTTCAAATTAGTGTGTTAATTTTCTCTGGGTAAATAGAGAACAATGGAATTCTTGGATCATACAGTATTTCTATTTTTAATTTTTGAGAAACCTCCATACTGTTTTTCACAGTGGCTAAACTAGTTATCATTCCTACCAACAGTGCATGAGGGCTGCTTTTTCTTTACATTCTCACCAACAATTGTTGTTTCTAACATTAGGTTAGAATGATTCATTAGCAGGGTGTATAAAGTCCCTGCCATTTGGGTCCAACACAGGAAAAACTGATGGGCCAAACTTCTCCATGGGTTCCATCAAAGCTGTCATTTGGGCCTGCATCACAGCTCAAATTCTCTAACTGCCTAATCTTGCTTCTTTCTCTTTTCTTCTATAAGTATTGATCACAATGGTGTTTCGTAATAAACATCCTGAACCTTAAACTCTAATACATTGTACTTCCTAGAAAATCCAATCTGCAAGAATTGGTGCCAGGAGTGGACTAAGAAAACAGGTAAGATGGGGATTTCGAGTTAGTTCATTCACTACCTTCTTGTTAAAAAGGATGCCATGACTGACGATAAATTAAGCAACAACAGCCTCTGGCTGTAGAGAGCTGTGCAATTGTTCAAATTCCACTAGTAGTGAGCTGGAATGGCATAGTAGTGGAAAGAAATAATCAGACATTTGAAAATATGGATACAGTAGTAACTACAAAAACAATGGAATTCTGTAGCTAATGTAAAACTGGATTGATGCTCTAGAAAAAGATAAAAGGCTGAGAGCAATTAATAGGCAATTGAAAGTCAAGTAGAAAAACCGAGGGAGAGGGCTTAGCAACATATAAAGTGGCTCTCTGCAGTAAGAAGGCAAGGAAAACCTAGGATCAGGTCCAGACCTTTATTGTCAGAATATGTACTTTCCAAAAAAGTTCAACTTTCAAACAAGACAGGTCTGCTATACTAAGTTCTAGACCCTGTTTGAGAAAGAATTGGACCCTTGGAATGGGGGCATTTTGGTTGATAATTCTGAAAATATTGGAACTCTCAGATTTCCCTGAGTTATGAGCCTGCATAAGTAGCCCAGCCCTCCCTATTCAGAGCTACCACTTCCTTTTAAGAAAATGCAGATTCCCATTCCCTGCAAGATAATATGTGCCCATCTCAGAATCTAGGAGGTAGGTAGTTGGGGGAAAGATTTTGATGGGGATCATAGCATAACCCAGCTGGGGACATGTTGGGACATGAAAGAGAGCATAAAGGAGATGCAGGACCCAGATAGCATGTGCTGGAAAGAGCTGGAAGTATGCCTGTGGCTGTATTCTTGAGGGTTTTATCAGGGGAATTAAAACAAAAGATTGGAAAGAGCATTTTTTATTAAGCCCTATGATACAGGCTTTAACACTTACAACAAGGATCCCAAGAGAGGGGATCTCTGTGAACTATCTGTGATCTCTGTGAACTCACCAACTCAGTAACACCTAACAGTATGGAAAAAAATGATGGCCCACAATATGGGAGGTCAAAATGCCAGAATTCCTGTGACTGATGGAAAAGGAAATTGAAAGACATAAGAAAATTGGCATGCTGGAGTAGATATACTGTATCACAAAAATATCCCTCTAAATGATTGTTTCATGGGAAGATCTGAAGGATACACAATTTAGCAAGACTATAGGCATGATCTGGTGGAAGGAAGACAATCACTAAAAAATTAAGTGTTAGTTCTCCTTTGTATGCCAGGTCTGACAACAAAAGAGATGGTTATAGTACCAGGTTCACTTAGGGCAATAGGGATGATAAGATTCTGAAAAGACAAAGAACACATGATAGTACTTAATTAGATTCTAGGTAGATGCAATTATTGTAATGAGTGGCATGTTCAGACTGGTAGCCAAAGAGACTGACCCACAGAGAGTTATGGAGATGGTTAGTAGAAAAATGCATCCCAAGGACCAAAGCAGATGGACAAAATTAGTTGTATTACTCAACTTGTACCCTTAAAAGAAATCAAGGATGGCTAAATAGGAGGCTGAGGGTAGATTTTCCAGTAAAACTTCATGATCTTTTGCCCAGTTTTCAGATTTGAATCCATTTTGGGGGGACTGAGAGGATGCCAGTTTCTCAGAAGGAAGAGCTAGCTGCACAACAGCAGAACAAATACAATGGTTAAATTATTACCAGTGGGACCTATGGCCATTTATGTAGATATATATATACTGGGAAAAGGGGACTATACAAACATTTTGGGGAGCTGTTGGATATCACTTTAAGATGAATACAGTATTCTGAAGAAGTGTCTCTTTCTTACATGGGGGTTATGTCCAAAAACAGCAGAGGTGCCAGCTAGGATGAGAGACATCTAGAGAAGTTGCAATTATGGAAGCTGTAGTTAATCTCATTAACATTCCTCTTCTAAGTTTTCCCCAGTAGGGTAGGCCAACCAGAATCCTAGAGGAACTTTTCTCTGAATATACTTTAGGAAGTAGATTTGAGCAATGTATAATAGATAGTGGTGAACATCAAATTGTGATATCTAGAGTCTCGTTTAAAGAAGGACTTGCTAGAAACAGTCAACAAAACCAAAAGACAACCTACAGAATGGGAGAATATATTTGCAAATGACATAACCGATAAAGGGCTAGTATCCAAGATCTATAAGGAATTTATCAAACTCAGCACACAAGAAACAAACAATCCAATCATTAAATGGCCAGAAGACAAGAACAGAAATTTCTCCAAAGAAGACATACAAATGGCCAAGAAGCACATGAAAAAATGCTCCACATCACTTGCCATCAATGAAATACAAATCAAAACCACAATGAGATATCACCTCACACCAGTGAGAATGGCAAAAATTGACAGGAAACAACAAGTGTTGGAGAAAATGTGGAGAAAGGGGAACCCTCTTGCACTGTTGGTGGGAATGCAAACTGGTACAATCACTCTGGAAAATAGTGTGGAGGTGCCTTAAAGAGTTAAAAATAGAGCTACCCTATGACCCAGCAGTTGCACTACTGGGTATTTACCCCAAAGATACTGATGTAGTGAAATGTCGGGACACTGGCACTGCAATGTTCACAGCAGCAATATCCACAATAGCCAAACCATGGAAGAAGCCTCAATGTCCTTTGACAGATGAATAGATGAAGAAGATGTGGTCTATATATGCAATGGAATATTATTTAGCCATCAAAAAGGATGAATACCCACCATTTGCTTTGATATGGTTAGAACTGGAGGGCATTATATGGAGTTAAATAAGTCAATCAGAGAAGAACAATCATCATATGGTTTCACTCATATGTAGAATATAAGAAATAGTGAAGGGGATTATAAGAGAAACTGAGTGGGAAAAATTAGAGAGGAAGACAAACCATGAGTGACTCTTAACTCTGGGAAACAAAGGGTTGTGGAAGGGGGGATTGGTGGGGTGATGGGGTGGTGACAGGCACTGACGAGGGCACTTGGTGGGATGAGCACTGGGTGTTACACTATATGTTGACAAACTGAATTTAAATTAAAAAATGTAATAAAAATAAAGGACTTGCTAAATACAAAGCATTCTGACATGAAGTAACAATAAAGGACACTCAAATTGCTTTTCTCTATCCTTTGGTTTCTCCTCCGATTACAAGAAGGATAGTATAGAGGTAATTGTCTCAGCTGGCTCTGCCTCAGTGGAAATATTAGTGAAACAGTTAAAAATATGCCAAATTTGAGGTGATAGTGGAATACCCAACTCAAATTTTTCAGTAAGAACTTGCCTGGAGCTTGAGAAAAATGTCAGAACAAGACAAAGATGAAGTAATTTGAATGTCACTCACAAGCTTAGCTAAGATATACCAGTTATTTCTTTTTCTGCATTTCAACTTACTTTCTGATCCTGACTTACTGTCTGACTCTGTTCCACTGGACTAACAGGAAAATTATCCTCAGCCCTTCTGGTGAATGCTCTTCTCCTTGAGCTGTACTGTAATTTTAGGGTCTAATACAGTGCCAGGGCAAGGAGAACTTACACAGTTACCACTAAAAGTCCACTGTCCTATCTTCATGGTCCCTCCAGTCTTAAAAGCCCTCTGCTACTTTTGTGCCAATTTAGTGCCTGGGAATCATGTTTTAAATTGCCTACATTCCATCTCCTAGATGGCCCCAGAGCCATTTCTCTCTAGCTACTTTCTTTCTCTCTACTATCCCCCTTGGCAGCACTAGATGAAAGCAGTACCCCAGTGTCCAAGCTCTGGACACCATGGACCTCCTTTTTATCTCCTACCCTCAGTCCAAGAGAGCATCATTTTAGTCTAAGTTAGATCTTTGTTTTTTCATGTTTCTTCTGAGACATGCCATTTGTGCCTGGAAATTTTATTCTCCCTTTCTTCTAACTTCCCTTTTAAGTTTTTCTAAGGTCTTACACTTTTGGAATGCAAAAGCCAAAGAGACTTGGGGTTATTTCTGCTTTCCATTCTGCTGCATACCTCCTTGGAGGCAATAATCAGAGAACTACATGCTTGAATGGGAGGTAAGGAGAGGGGAAATACAGAGATGAAAAATTCCATAGATTCACATCTCAAAATAACTTCGAGCCACACAGATTTGATCATGAGCTGAGTAAAGGTGAAGTCATAAAAATTTTTGAGATATTTTTTATTCTATTATATCAAAATCCATTGGTCTATGTTGGATACACACACACACACACACACACACACACACACACTTATTCTTCCCTCCTCTTAGGATTCTATTCAGTTTATTCATGAGTGACAGATGTTTAGTGCTGGATTTTTTTCAGCAGGCTATATAGAGTGGAACCAAATACTATATGAATATTTGGTTGTAATTTTTCTTTTAATTTTTGAGTAGCAAATAACATTGCATGCTTTCTTTATTTCTTTAAATATAGTTGACACATGATGTTACATTAGTTTCAGGTATACAACATAATGCTTCAACAACTTTATGTATTATACCATGCTCACCACAAGTATAGCTACTGTCATCGTACAATGCCTTTAGAATACCATTGACTGTATCTTCTATGACTACATACTCCATTATTCTTTTTAGTCATTCTATAACTAGAAACTTGTATCTCTCACTCCCTTTATCCATTTTGCCATTGCCCCACATCCCTCCTCTCTGGCAACCATCAGTTTGTTCTCTGTATTTATTGGTCTGACTCTACTTTTTGTTTATTTATTCATTTGCTTTGTTTTTTAAGTCCCACATATAAAGTGAAATCATATGGTATTTGTTTTTATCTGACTTATTTCACTTGGCATAATACCCTCTATCTCTATCCATATTGTTATAAATGGCAAGATCTCTTCCTTTTTTAATGGCTAAGTAAATTGGTACAGCCATTGTGAAAACAGTATGGAGGTTCCTCAAAAAATTAAAAATGAAATGCCATATAATTCAGTAATTCCACTACTGGGTATTTACCTGAAGAAAACAAAAACATTAATTCAAAAAGATATATGCCTCCCTATGTTGATTGCAGCATTATTTACAATAGCCAAGATGTGGAAGAAACCTAAGTGTCCATCAATGGGTGAATGGATAAAGAAGATGTGAGATAGATAGATATATCTATGCATATATATGTATAGGAATATTACCTTGCATTTTAAATCACACTTCTGCCATCAAACTTGTCAAACTGTTTCAGACTATGATGAATTCATTTTCTTCTGAAGTCACAGAAAATAATTATCACTATTTTCATCTTGGGGGGGTAATAATCATATACTTACTATCTTGTGACTTGTGACTTATCTTTTTCTTCAAATATCTTGAGGTTTTTGCCCATATCTTTTTTAATTGCAAGACTAATATGTATTCACTATAAAGAACTTGTTTGGGGACTTAAATTTTGTGGCATGGCAGATAAGTATTTGAACTAAGCCTCTTACTGAAAACCCCAAAAATGCCAAATAAAATGCATATTTTTCAGTTAAGAGCACTGAAGAACTGACAAGATCAAAAGACACTACTAGACCAAAATCCAAAGGAAAGCTGAAACCCAGAGACAGAAGTCACAACACCAAAGCCACTTTTGGCCTGAGAGTTTCTGTTATTCCTAAAAAAACTTGAATTTGGTTTTGGTGAACTTGCAGCATGGTGGAGACAGATGTCAAACTCCAAATGGGAGGTGGTTACACCAGTGAGAATGGATAAAATCAACAACACAAGAAACAACAGGTGTTGGTGAGGATGTGGAGAAAGGAGAACCCTCTTGCACTGTTGGTTGAAATGCAAACTGGTGCAGCCACTCTGGAAACAGTATGGAGTTTCCTCAAAAAGTTAAAAATAGAACTAATGTACGATCCAGTAATCACATTACCAAAAAATTTAACCAAAGAATACAAAAATACTAATTTGAAGGGATATATGCACCATGATGTTTACAGTAGTATTATCTACAATACCCAAATTATGGAAACAGCCCAAATATCCATCAACTAATGAATGGATAAAGACGTGATATATATATTTTAATAATATATATAATGCAATATGACTCAGCCATAGAAAAGAATGAAATCTTGCTATTTTCAACAATGTGGATGGAGCTAAAGAGTATTATGAAATAGGGAACACATGGGTGGCTCAACGGTTGGGTGTCTGCCTTTGGCTCAGGGCATGTTTCTGGAGACCTGCGATGAGTCCCACATCAGGCTCCCTGCAGGGAGCCTGCTTCTCCCTCTCCCTGTGTCTCTGCCTTTGTCTCTCATGAATAAATAAATAAAATCTTTTTTTAAAAAAAGACTTATAATGAAGGTACCTGTATAAATTTTTTTTAAAGATTTTATTTATTTGTTCATGAGAGACACACACACACACAGAGGCAGAGGCACAGGCAGAGGGAGAAGCAGGCTCCAAGCAGGAAGCCTGATGCAGGACTCGATCCCAGTACCTCCGCATCACGCCCTGGGCTGAAGGCAGTGCTAAACTGCTGAGCAACCTGGGATGCCCCATTATAAGTCTTAAAGAATCCCTACCAAAAATTTTCAAGAACAAAATGAGGCATACACAGTCAAAATACCTAGCACAGAAAAACACAAAATACAATGAATAAAAACTAGTAGAAACAACAGAACAAATAGATGCACAAAGTATTCAGGCATAAGGATTACCAGACATACATTTAAAAACCCTCTCTACATACTATGAAGAAATGAAAGATAATTTGAAATTTTCTGTAAAGAATTGGTATAAAATGGACCAAAAATGACCAGTTAGAAACATATAGAAAGAAAAAGTAATATACATAACAACCAAAATTTAAAATATAATGGATCAGCAGATTATAGCCATCTGAAGAAAAAAATAAGTTAAAAGAAATACAACATGTAACAGAAAAAGCCTTAAAAATATGAAAGAAACATAAAGACATTGGGATAGAATGACAATTTATCAGAATTCCAGAAGGAAAGAAAGAGAGGATGAACACAGGCAATATTTTAAAAGATCATGGATAAGAATTTTCCAGAACTGATGAAAGGCAACAATCTACAGATTCAAATAAAAGACAGGAGAAATAAGAAGAAATCACAATTAGGTACTTTATGGTGAAATGCAGAACACTAAAGACAGTCTTGGGATGCCTGGGTGGACTCAGCAGTTGAGTGCCTGTCTTTGGCCCAGAGCATGATCCTGGGGTCCTGGGATAGAGCCCCACATAGGGCTCTCTGCATGGATCCTGCTTCTCTCTCTGCCTATGTCTCTGTCTCTCTCATGAATAAATAAAACCTTAAAAAAAAAAAAGACAGTCTTGAAGGAATTCAGATGTAAAATATCACCTTCAAAACAATAGTTTTTATTCTTATGACTTATTTTTTGATGTTCAATGGAAGCCAGAAGACAGTAGAGTATCTTAAACTGTTCTTAACTCAATAATTAATAAAGAAATAATTGCCAACCTAGAATTCCACGTACAAGAGAAAATATTTTCAAGACTAATATACTTCAGATCAAGAGGAAAGTAATCTCAAATGGAAGGTCTGAGACAAAGAAGGAATAAAGAACATACAGGGGTAAATCTAAATGAACCATGACTTAATAAAAAAGAGATGATACCTTGTGAGAGAAAAGAAAATTATAACATAGAATTTTAAAATTCAAAGCATACAAGTGGAAATGGGAAAATGAAGTTAATGTGTTCCAAGAAAGTGGTATTGTGCTGGCAGAAAGTAAAGGTATTGATTACACCTTGATAAGTTAGGCATAAATTTTTAAGTTTCTAGTGTCACCATTAAAAGAAGAGAAGCCTAATGTGTAACCTTCACTCTAGAAAAGACATAATATAAAAAGATTAAACAATCCAGAATTCAAGAAAGGAGAGAAAAAGAAACAGAAAAGGTGAGACAAGTAGGAATCACAGGATGAAATGATAGATTTAAAACCAAATATATCAGGAATTGACATAGACTCAAGCCAGATAAAATAACACACTATAACTATATGATGTTTACAAGGAATACATCTAGAACATTAAGATTCAAATAAAAGTCTGGGAAAATACTAAACTCCTCCTAAAATCTAGTGTAGCTGTTGCTATATATCAAACAAATAAATGCAAATACAGAAAGCATTACAAGATTTCAAGATCATTTCATAATGAAAAGGTGCAGTTGGCCAGAAAGAAATAAGCATTTATAATCGTAATCTTATTTAAAAAAAAAAAGCTCCTGGTTTCATTGATCTGTTCTATTTTGTTTGTTTCTTTCTTTCTATACCATTTATTTCTGCTCTATATTATTTCCCTTCTTCTGTTGGGTTTAAGTTTCATTTATTGTTCTTTTTCTAGCTCCTTTAGGTGTAAGATTAAGTTGTATATTTGAGATTTTTCTTGCTTCTTGAGGTAGGCCTGTATTGCTTTATACTTCCCTCTTAGGACCACTTTTGCTGCATCCCAGAGCTTTTAGACTATCATGGTTTCATTTTCATTTGTCTCCATGTATTTTTTTATTTCTTCTTTAATTCTCTTGGTGACACATTCATTTTTTAGTAGGATGTTCTTTAACTTCCATGTATTTTTGTTCTTTCCAAATTTTTTCTTGTGGTTGACTTCAAGTATTCATAGTATTATGTTTGGAAATGAGCATGGTCTCAATCTTTTTGTATTTGTTGAGGCCTGATTTGTGATCCCTTATGTGATCTTTTCTAGAAACTGTCCCATGTGCACTTGAAAAGAATGTATTCTACTACTTTAGGATGAAATGTTCTAAATATGTCTGTTAAGTCTATCTGGTCCAGTGTGTCATTCAAAGCTATTGCTTCCTTGTTGATCTTTTGCTTAGACGTTCTGTCTGTTGCAGTGAGTGGGGTGTTAATGTTCCCTACTATTATTGTATTATTACCAATGAATTTCTTTGTGTTTGTTATTAATTAATTTATATATTTGGCTGTTCCTAAGTTGGGGGCATAAATATTTACAATTTTAGATCTTCTTGTTGGATAAACCCTTTTATTATGATATAGTGCCCTTTTTCATCCGTTGTTACAGTCTTTGGTTTAAAATCTAGTTTGTCTGATATAAGTATGCCTACTCTGGCTTTCTTTTGACTTCCATTTGCATGATAAATGTTTCTCCATCCCCTCACTTTCAATCTGCAGGTGTCTTTGGTTTAAAATTAATCTCTTCTGATGGTTGAATAATATTCCATTGTATATGTATATATATTATATATATGTGTGTGTGTGTGTGTGTGTGTGTGTGTGTGTATGCCATTTCTTCTTTATCCATTTATCTGTCAAAGGACATCATGGCTCCTTACACAGTTTGGCTGTTGTGGACATTGCTGCTATAAACATTGGGGTGCAGGTGTCCCGGCATTTCACTACATCTGTATCTTTACCAAGGCTCTTCTTAGGAGCTACTAATCTGAATTACTCAGCCATCAGAAAGGATGAATACCTACCATTCGCTTCAACATGCATGGAACTGAAGAGTCTTATGCTGAGTGAAATAAGTCAATCAGAAAAAGACAATCATCATATGGTTTCACTCATATGTGGAATATAAGAAGTAGTGAAAGGGACTATAATGGAAAGGAGTGAAACTGAGTGGGGAAAAATTAGAGAAGAAGACAACTAAAGAGACTCCTAACTCTGGGAAACAAAGGGTTGCAGAAGGGGAGGGGCGGGGTGAGTGGATAGGGTAACTGGGTGATGGGCACTAAGGAGGGCACTTGATGGGATGAGCGCTGGGTGTTACTATATGTAGGCAAATTGAATTTTTAAATTTTAAAAAAAAATTAAAAATAAAATAAAATGAATTTCTTGTAGGCAGCACATAAATGAGTCTTTTTAAATTTATTATGACACTCTGTCTTTTAATTGGAGAATTTAGCCCATTTACATTCATAATAATTATTGATATGAATTTAATGTCATTTTATTGTTTTCCCATTGTTTCTGAAGATTTTCTCTAATTGTTTCTAGTCTTTGTCACTTTTCATCTTTCTTTTCTACTGAGTCCCCTTTAATATTTCTTGTAGGGCTGGTTTAGTGGTCATGAACCTCCTTAGTTTTTGTCTGGGAAACTCTATCTCCTTCTATAGTGAATGATAGTCTTGCTGCATAGAATATTCTAGGCTGTAGATTTTTCCTATTCAGCACGTTGAATATATCATGCCACTCTCTTCTGGCCTGCAAGTTTCTGTGGATAGATCTGTTGGTAACATTGTCTTCCCTTGTAAGTTAGGGACTTATTTTCTCTTGCTGCTTTAGGGATTTTTTTTTCTTTATCTCTGTATTTTGTGAATTTAACTATAATATGTCTTGACGTTTGCCTGCTTCTGTTGATTTTGGTGGTGTTCTCTGTGCCTCCTGGATTTGGAAGTCTGTTTCCTTCCCCACATTAAGGAAGCTTTCAGCTATAATGTCCTCAAGTAAATCTTCCACCCCCTTTTTTCTCTCTTCTTCTGGGACTCCTATGTTATCCATGTTATGTTTCATGGAGTCACTGAGTTCCCTAAGTCTACTTTCATGATCCAAGATTTTTCTTTCCCTCTTTTGATCAGCTTCCTTATTTTCTATAATTCTATCTTCTATGTTACTTATTCATTCATTTGATTTTTTTCATCCTTGTGGTCATTAAATACAGTTTAAAAAATAATAATAATTATAAATAAATAAATACAGTCAGTTTTGAATCTCAATTGTTGCATTTTTCATTTCATCATTTCATTTCATTTCATTTCATTTCATTATTTCATTTCATTTCATTTCATTTCATTTCATTTCATTTCATTTCATTTCATTTCAGGTTTTAAGCTGTTTTATCTCTGTAGTAAAGGACTCCCTGCTGTCTTCTATCCTTTTCTCAAGCCCAGCTTTTATCCTTGTGATTGTTGCTTTAAATTCTGGATTAGGCATATTACTTATATCTGTTTTGATTGGATCCCTGGCCATGACCTTTTTTTTTGTGGAGGATGAATTCCTCTGTCTTGGCATTTTGTCTAGGTCTCTGTCTTCATCTGTGTTGGGAAGTTCTGTTATGTTTCCTGCTCCTGAGAGTAATGGCTTTATGAAGACATCATACAATGTCCAGGGCTTGGTGCTTCAGGATTTGTCTCTGATGTATCCTGCATATGTTATGGCTGCTCTGCAGAATTCCTCCTTGCCTGCAGTGGGGAGGGCACTAGGGATCTCGGCCAGAGTGTGGCAAGTTTTAACTAGTTTTAACTGCTTGTTAAAAGAGACCTGATGCTATTTCCATTAGAGCTGAAGCTTTGCAGAACTTCATGGTCAGTGGATCCGGTGTGTGCAGGGTTTGTGCTCGTCTTCTAGGGGAGGGGTCCATTGCACTGATTCTCAGGCACACTTGCCCAAAAAAGCATCATCAGCAGAGTAAGGGGCTAGGGGGAGCAGAGCTTGGTGTAAGCAATTTAGACAGCCAGTGTTGGTCCTGTACTGTTTACTGAAGTTAGTTTATGCTGAGGGGTGGGGGAGGGAAATGGCTTTAGCCAGCTCCTTTGTCTGGAGAAGAAGAAAGGAGTTCATCCTTGCTGGTACCAGGGAAATACTCCCAGAAAAGTTAAGAGATTTCCCCCATGTATCCCAGGTGTTCCTCAGATTGCTACTTACACACTCTTTGTGTCTGGGTTGCTTGTCCCCCTGGAAAGCATAGTGCACCTTGAGCTCTAGCCCAGCCAGGCTAGCTGAGTTTTAAAGCTCCAAACTTTAGGACCTGGTGTGGCAGGGACCTTCAGTGGTCTTCTGGGGAAGGTCTCAATGCACTGGGAATGATGCAGGTTTGGCCCAGATGGGCAGTGGAATTAGAGCTCAGGAGTGTGGAATTTGGAGAAAGCACACACTAGAGAGCCAATGTCTGCATTAGCCATCCTCAGCAGGTGTCTCTGTGCCTATGATGAGGGGCAGGGGAGAGAAATGTCACCCTCACTTTCCTTTGTCTGTAGAGAGGTGATGCCACCTCTCTCAGATGTGCTCCAAAAAGGGGGAACTATCTTTCCCAGTGCATCTCAGGAGATCCTCAGATCATGCTGCCTGCCTTCTCTACAGGAGCACTACAGTGTCCTCATGGCTCTATACCAACCACACCACAGACCTCTAAAACTCCAGTCTTCAGTCAGCCCTGCTGATCGAAAAAACTCATGAAAATCAGCCCCTCTCATTTTTCCAGTCAATGGCTTTGAGGAAGTGTTTTGGTTGTACAATTCCTTATGTGCTCCTCTCTCATCTCTCTCTGTGACCTAGACTCCTTCCCCTCTGCAGCACCCATGATATGTTTCTCCCCCATCACACGTCTCCACACCTCCAACCTTCTGTTATGTGGCCTCCTCTCTCTCTCTAGTTGTGTAGTTTGTTCTGTCAGTCCTCAGATTAATTTCCTGGGTATTTAGAATGATTTAATATTTATCTAACTAAAAAAAAAAAACTAAAAAAAAAAAATTTATCTAACTATGATTGAGGGATGAGGCAAGCCTAGGGTTCTCCTACTACTCTTCATCTTAGCTCCTCAAGTTCCCTTTATTTTCTTCTAAGAATTTTATAGTTTCAAGTCTTACATTTAAGTCTTTAATCCATTTTAAGTCCATTTTTGTGGGAGGTATGGAAATGGGGTCCAATTTCATTTATTTGCATGTGAATGGACAGTTTTCCAATACTATATATTGAAAAGATTATCCATTCCCAATTGAACATTCTTGACCCCCTTATCAAACAGTTGATTAATATATGCATGGTTTATTTTTGGACTCTTGATTCTGTTCTGTTGGTCTATGTGTCTATTTTTATGCCAATGCTATATTGTTTTAATTACTATAGCTTTGTAATATAGTTTGAAATCAGGAAGTTGATGCCCCCAACTTTATTCTTCTTTCTCAAGATTGCTTTCTTTATCAGAATCTTTTTTTCTATTTCTATGAAAAAAATGCCATTGGAATTTTGACAGAGATTTTTGATAAGGATTGCATTGCTCTGGGTAGTATGCACATTTTAAAAGAATTCTTCTGATCCCTGAACCTATTTCCATTGACATATGTCTCCTTCAATTTTTTATCTGTGTCTCATAACTTTCAGTTTACAGATTCTTGGTTAAATTGATTTAATCCTTCTTTGTTAAATATATTACTAAGCATTTTTTGTTTTTGATGCTATTATAGATGAGATTGTTGTCTTTCTTTTTCAGACAGTTCATTGTTAGTGTATAGAAATACAATTGATGTTTGTATGTTGATTTTGTATACTGTAATTTTCCTGTATTTGTTGATTAAATCTGTTTTTTGGTGGCATCTTTAGAGTTTTCTATATGTAAGATCATGTCATCTAAACAGAGATAATTTTACTTATTCCTTTCTGACTTGGAGGCCTTTTATTTCTTTTCCTTACTTAATTGCTCTTACTGTACTTTCAGTACTATGTTGAATAGGAGTGGTGATATATTCTTGTCTTATTCCTGATCCTCAAGGAAAAGCTTTCAAACTCTTACCACTGAGTTCTTGTTATATATGGCCCTTATTATGTTGAGGTACGTTCCTTCCATACATAATTTGTTATGAGTTTTTACCATAAAAGGATGTTGAATTCTGTCAAATATTTTTTCCTGCATCTATTGAGGTGATATGATTTTCATCCTTCATTTTATTAGTATGATGTATCACATTTATCTATTTGCATATGTTTAACCATCCTTGCACCCCAGGGATAAATCCCGCTTGATTATGGTGTATGATCCTTCTAATATGTAGCTGAATTCAGTTTGCTAGTGTTTTATTGAGAATTTTTGCATCTATATTCATCAGAGATATTGGTCTATGATGTTCTTTTTTTTTTGTGGTGTTTTTATACTGGTTTTGGTGTCAGCATGATGCTGGCCTTGTAAAATGAGTTTAGGAATGTTCATTCTTCAACATTTTAGAAGAGTGAGAAGAACTGGCATTAATTCTTCTTCTTTTTTTTTTTTAAAAGATTTTATTTATTTATTCACAAGAGACACACAGAGAGAGAGGCAGAGACACAGGCAGAGGGAGAAGCAGGCTCCATGCAGGGAGCCCAATGTGGAACTTGATCCTGGGACTCCAGGATCACGCCCTGGGCCGAAGGCAGGTGCCAAACCGTTGAGCCACTCAGGGATCCCCGACATTAATTGTTCTTTAAGTGTTTGGTAGAACTTACCAGGGAAGCAATCTGGTCCTGGGCTTCTCTTTGATGAGAGTTTTTTGATTACTGATTCAGTCTCCTTACTCATTATTGCTCTGTTCAGATTTTCTGTTTCTTTGTTATTCAGTTTTGCATGTTTCTAGTAATTTATCCATTTTTTTCTTAGTTGTCTAATTTGTTGGATTTTCCTTGCTTGTAATAGTCTCTTAAGATCCTTTGTACAGTAGTCCCCTCTTATCTACAGTCTCACTTTCCCCGGTTTCAGGTTCCTGCAGTCAACTGGTCTGGAAGCATATGATGCATCTCCTGACATATTAGAAGGTCAATTGTAGCCTCCTGTTAAATCACAATGCTTACATCATTCATCTCAATTCATCTCACTATTTAGGTATTTTATCATCTCAAATCACCATAAGAAGTGTAAGTATAGTGCAATAAGATAGACTGAGAGAAAGAAAAAGAGACATTCCCATAACTTTTATTACAATATATTGTTACCATTTTTCTATTTTTATGATCAGTTATTGTTAATCTCTGTGCCTAATTTGTACATTAAACATTATTATAGGTATATAGGTATAGACAAAACATAGCATATATAGGGTTCAATTGAATATCAATATCAACTTAAATCTTGGTATTTTATCAAGTTTGTAACTGTGCTATCAAGTTAATTGCAATTTTTTCCCCTCCAGGTTTATGTTTATCTCTTAACTGTAGTCACGGCTTCTCTTTGGGGATGAATAGAAATTTTAAATGTTCACATAATTATTTCCTTTATATTTTCTATTGTTTTTCAGTGTCTCCTTCTAAAAGTTTGATAAATATTCACTTCTATTTTTTTGTTTTGATTTGTTTTTATATATTTAAGTTGGACCATCTGAGGTTTATTTTGATGTTTGATGTGAGGTGAGAATCTATGATTTTTTCCCCAAATTGCTAAACTATTGCTCCAAATTGAATAACTCTTATTTTTCCATCGATTAGCAATATATCCTTTGTATTGATCATATTATATTCAAATTTATTTCTGGGATATTTTGTGCCACCAACAGTGCCTTCTTTCCTACTACTTAAAAGTGTTTTTAATTGTATGTTATAATATGGTTCAATACTCTAGGACTCACCAGATGGCTTTCAAAGATATATTTGTTGTTTTACTTCTAGAAATATTTTCAGTGAGAATGATTTGCTGATTGTGTTTAAAATACTGATATAAAGAGGTTTTAGAACTTAAAATAGCACAACATGGTCATAGAAATAATGCAAAAGATATTTAAGTGTATAACAGAAACAGAAAAGACACCCCCCTCCATGTGCTTTGTCCTCTTCAAGAAGAGCCACTGTTAACACTTTTGGGTTATACTCTTCCAGAAATTGTCCATGTATATATTTAAGTGCATACATAGTATCTATTCCCTTATCCCCAATTTTTACAAAAAAAAAGGTTCATACTACACATTCATTTCTCAAACTTTACTTTTCATAATAGTGGTATACTCCTTATCCAGAAAGAACATTAGAATAACTTATGAATTACCAAAATATCCCACTGAAGTTTTGTCTAGAATTGCATCAAATCCTACACATGCTAACAGACATTTTGAATTTCCTTTACTTCCTCAGCCATCAAGTGCTTCCTCTTGTTCCTTGGTCATGCTTAGGAATTTCCCTTAGATAGAAAGAATACCGTTATGTACCTCAGGCCCTTTACACATGCCTCTCCTTCATTTTGGTCTCAACCACCTTTCAGATATTAGTTTCTGATATTTTCTCCTGAAAACCTTATTTGCATTTTTTCTTATATATATTTCCTTAATAAACATATTAATCCTATAGCTTTTGGAAAGTCTAATGAAATTTCTTGATATCTATTTTACATAATTGAAAATAATGAGAGCTTATCTATTTCTGCTTCATCTTTATTGAACTAACCAAAACTTCCAATGCAATATTAAGTAATAAGAGTGATAGTGGACACTCTGATACTGTGTATACTTTTAATAAATACATCTTTCCTCTTTTGTTGTAAATATTACATCTACTGGTGGTTTGAAATATGTACTCTATGATGTTAAGAAAGTGACTACTCCTGTTATTTTAGAGAGTATAAAAGATTTTGATTTTTATTTAATGCCCTTTTGGGATCTGTTGAGATGATTATGATTTTTTTATATGACTTATTTTTATAACATACCACAGAAGAAGTTTCCTAATTTTGAATCTGGAATGCTTTTCTGGGAGAAAAGCCCTTTGGTTCTGGTAGAGTAAAATAAATGTTATTACCTTCTCTTTCTCATATATTGTTTAGCATTTTTAAAAAGAAAGTTAGTAATATTTCCCTTATGATATGAGAAAAGTCTCTCAGAATAAAAGATCATCAACATTTAGAAGGTAGATAGTCTCTACTTATGCTAGAAATGCCTTATATTATAAATGAACAACAACTGATGTTCTGATAAAAACAGCATCCTGTGAATTCGATTAGTAGGACCCATATCAACTCATTTTCCCTACATGAATCAAATCCCTTAACTTGTAGTTCTTCAGAGTGAATACTGTAGTGGCACAGAAATATTAAGTAATAACCATGAGAACAGACTGGAAGAAGTCAGTATAACAATTCTTACTACAAGTTCCTCAAAGACCCTATTTTCAAAGTGCAAAAAAAATTACAACATAGACATCATAGATTTGCTTTTAAGTTATTTTAACTATCTGAGGGTTTGAACTTATATACCAACCTGTTAACCAATATCTTTTGGGGGATTTTCTTTTCATTTGCCTTAAAAGGCTTCTATTTTTCCCATTTCCATTTTGTGAGACAAATGTCTTTTAAGACATATCAAGATTCAATAGCCCTTATGTTCAGAAATAATAGCACTTTTATAATGCTGCAGGCAATATGCCAGTAACTCTAACATCAATCAATCTCTTCAATATAAGCTTTCTATCACACACAGTAACTTTCTTACTATAATAATTGAATAATTGAAAAGACATTGCTACAGCACTTCTGAACTCATTAAATCCCTCTGAGGCTATAAAGCCCAACTTTTCTCTAGCTTCTGGTTCACTTACTGATACCCCAGCACAAATCTTTGGTTGAAATTATTTAAGCAGATCTATGCCAGGCATTAGTTATTCATCTGGCTTTGCAATAACATTGTTTTCTAGAATTAATGCTCACTCTTAGCCATAAAATCTGGGTTGAGAATTTAAATGATTCAGTCAGGGACTGACATGTGGAAATCATTCCCAGCTACACTGATTCTATTATGCTTCTCTTCAGATCACCTTCTTCGGGATATCAATGCTTTGAAATTGAAAGTATCCTAATGGAGTTATGTTATTTTGTATCTTTCTTGTGGATATGGTTTTATTTTCTTACCAATTTGTTTGAAAATGGATAGAATAGGCATACTCTTGCCTTTATTGGTAGCAACCACATTCATACATACATTATATAACTTGGCTCATGTAACTTATTTCTTATGAAATAGAAAGTACAACTATAATTGCCCTTCCAATCTTTGCCTATGGGTAGGGTATTCAAAAAATAGAAGGAGGGCTTTTCCGCTGGCCAAGTTATTTCTCTTATAAGAGTTATATGCTCTTTCTGCCAAGAGCATATATGTTTTTTGGACCTACCAAGATGGGGGAGGAGTAGGAGACCTTAGTTTTGTCTGGTCCAAGGAATTCAGCTAGATAGCTATCAAATTGTTCCAAACACCTGTGAATTCAACCAGAGATCTAAGAAAATAATGCTGCTATTCTACAAATAGAAAAGCAACCACTTTCTGCAAGGTAGGAGGTGTGGGGAAGTGAATCTGAGGCAATATATGGGAATATAAATTGCAGGGTGAGGGAGCCTCCCTAAGCTGGCTACTGTAAAGGGATATAGCTGAAGAGCACAAAATTGGAACTTTTGGAAGTCTGCTCTGGTGAGGGATGTCCCTGCCTGAAAGGCACTCAGGTGGCAAAGTGGGGTAGAGTCCCAGGTGGATCAAAATGGTCTCAGGATCTCGGGTATCACAAAAAGAATGGAGATGCCTGAGGACAGCAGAGCTCCCAGGCATTGGACCAAGGAAGCCAGCTGCAATCAGCAAGCCCAGGAGTGGGCTCTCAGCTCCGGGTTGCCATGAAACCATGAACTGCTGCATGATTGGGTGATCACTCGCTGAGCAGGAGCCCAGCAGGCAGCAGAAACCTGGTGAGAGTCCCCCCTCTCTCCCCCTGGGAGGAGCAGGGTGGGTACACACCACAGGAGTCTGCAGGGTTTGGAGATTAGAAGTAGGGTAACATGCCTGATAGAAAACTCAGTCCGGGTGAGTAGGAGTGCATCTGAGACTAGGAAGATGGGAGTGACTGACTGCTTTTCCCTGGGGGCAGATCAAGGGGTGGGGGGGCATGAACTTCTAGCTCCAGCTTCTATAGCTATAGAGAAGCTTCTATAGCTTCTCTATAAAATGTAGAGATTGGGAAATCACTATTTTCATTCTCATCCTCTAAAGCAAAAGGAAATCCTTTAGGGAACAAAAGTCACTTAGAGCAATCCAGAGCTGCACACTTAGCCTGACCCCCTGGCAAGGGAGGTGTAATTCCGCCTGGGGCAAAGACACCTGAGAATAATAGCAACAGGTCCCTCCCACAGAAGATCAGCAAGAGCATCCAGCTAAGACCACTGCTTTCTGGTCACACAGAACTGCACAACTCCAGCACCAGGGGAAAATAGTATATAGAATTCAGTTTCTTTTCTCATGATTCTTCAGTTTTTCAGTTTAAATTTTTTTCTCTTTCCTTTCAACCAATTATTTTATCAACTTTTTTTTAAAAGTCTTCTTAATTTTCATTTTTACAGTTACATTCCATCCCCTCATTGTATTTAATTTTATTTTTGTATATATGTTTTTCTTTCTTTACAATTTTGGGATGCAGTTTTTCTAACAGATCAAAATACACCCAGAATCTGGTGTATTATTCTGTTCTCTACATGTATCTGATTATATTCTCTATTTTTAAAGTCTTAAAAAAAATTTTTTTTAATTTATTCATGATAGAGAGAGAGAGAGAGAGGTAGAGACCTAGGCAGAGGGAGAAGCAGGCTCCATGCAGGGAGCCCATCCCGGGACTCGATCCGGGACTCGATCCGGGACTCGATCCGGGACTCGATCCGGGACTCCAGGATCACACCCTCGGCCAAAGGCAGGCGCCAAACCGCTGAGCCACCTAGGGATCCCCTTTAAAGTCTTTCTAAATTTGCATCTTTACAGTTACATTCTATCCTTTCATTTAATTTTATGTCTGCATATATAAGTTTTTCTTTCTTTATAGTTTTGGGATGTGTTTTCTTCCAACAAACAGACCAAAATATACCACAGATACAGTGTATTGCTCAATTCTGTTCACCTATTTATAGTCTTTCTTTTTATCTTTTTTCCCTTCTTTCTTTCTTGTCTTTTTTTTTTAAGATTTTATTTACTTATTCATGATAGACACACACAGAGAGAGAGAGGCAGAGACACAGGCAGAGGGAGAAGGAGGCTCCATGCAGGGAGTCCGACGTGGGACTCGATCCTGGGACCCAGGATCATGCCCTGGGCGGAAGGCAGGAACTTAAACCGCTGAGCTACCCAGACTGCCCAATAATTTTTTTTGTCTTTTAATTTTCATATTTACAGTTACATTGTATCCTTTCATAGTATTTAATTTTATTTTTGTACACACATAAGTTTTCCTTTCTTTACAACTTTGGGATCTAATTTTCTAACAAATAGACCAAGCTACACACAGGATCCAGTGTATTGCTCTGGTTCTGTTCACCTGTCTGATTATATTTATTCTCTTTATTTAATTTTAATTTTTTTGGTTTGTTTCAGGTCTCTTCTGATTTGTTTAGTGTATATTTCTTTGGGGTCATTGTTGCCATTTTAGTATTTTGTTCTCTTGTTCATCTGTTCTTTGCTGGACAGAATGATAAGATGGAAAAACTCACCTCATAAAAGAGAAGGAGGCAGTACTTACTGCCAGGGACCTAATCAGTACATATATAAGTAAGATGTCAGAACTAAGTTCAGAACAATGATTATAAAGATACTATCTGGGCTTTAAAAAAGCATAGAAGACGCTAGAGAATCCCTTTCTGGAGAAATTAAAGAACTAAAATCTAATCAAGTCAAAATCAGAAAGGCTATTAATTAGATGCAATAAAAAATGGAGGTTTTAGCTACTAGGATAAATGAGGCAGAAGAGAGTGACATAGAAGACAAAATGATGGCGAATAAGGAAGTTGAGGAAAAGAGAGATAAACCACTTACTGGATCACAAGGGTAGAATTCAAGAGATAAGTGACACCATAAAGCGAAACAATATTAGAATAATTGGGATCCTGAAAGAATAGTAGAGAGAGGAGGGCAAAAGGTATATTGGAGCAAGTTATAGCTGAGAACTTCCCTAATCTGCCTGGAAACAGGCATTCTAGTCCAGGAGGCACAGAGAATTGCCCTCAAAAACAATAAAAATAGGTCAACAACACAATATATAATAGTGAAGCTTGCAAATCTGATACAAAGGGAAAATCCTGAAAGCAGTTCAGGACAAGAGGTCCTTAACCTACAAGGGTAGAATCCTAAGGTTGGCAACAGACTTATCCAGAGATCTGACAGGCCAGAAAGGACTGGCATGATATATTCAGGTGCTAAATGGGAAAAAGATGCAGCCAAGAATATGTTATCTAGCAAGGCTGTGATTCAAAATAGAAGGAGAGATAAAAAGCTTCTAGGACAAACAGAAACTGAAAGAGTTTGTGATCACTAAACCAGCCCTACAAGAAATATTAAAGGGGATCATTTAGTGAGGAGAGAGCCCAAAGTAACATGACCAGAAAGGCAGACAATACACAGAAATGCTCTATAGGTAATACAAAGGCACAAAATTCATACCCTACAATAGTTACTTGAATGTAAATTGGCTATATGCCCTAATCAAAAGACAAATTGTATCATATTAGATAAAAAAAAGCAAGATCCATTGATATGCTGTCTGCAAGAGACCTATTTTAGATCCAAAAATACCTCCAGTTTGGAAGTGAGAGAGTGGAAAACCATTTATCATGCTAATGGACATCAAAAGAAAGCTGGGGTAGCAATCCTTATATCAGACAAATTATATTTTAAACCAAAAACTGTAATAAGAGATAAAGAAGGACAGTATATCATAATTAAAGGGTCTATCCAACAATATCTAACAATTGTAAATATTTATGCCCCTAACATGGGATCAGCCAAATATATAATACAACTAATAACAAAATTAAAGAAACACATTGAGGGGATCCCTGGGTGGCTCAGCGGTTTTGCACCTGCCTTTGGCCCAGGGCGCTATCCTGGAGA
Source organism: Canis lupus familiaris (assembly GCF_011100685.1). Classification (NCBI taxonomy): domain Eukaryota; kingdom Metazoa; phylum Chordata; class Mammalia; order Carnivora; family Canidae; genus Canis; species Canis lupus. The sequence goes on along the minus strand of NC_049251.1, from coordinate 21,793,564 downwards.
CCCAGGATCAAGTCCCACGTCGGGCTCCCGGTACATGGAGCCTGCTTCTCCCTCTGCCTGTGTCTCTGCCTCTCTCTCTCTCTCTGTGTGACTATCATGAATAAATAAAAATTTTTTAAAAAAAGGAAACACATTGATAATAATACAATAATAGTAGGGGATTTTAACACCCCACTCACTACTTGGACAGGTCATCTAAGCAGAAGATTAACAAGGAAACAAGGGCTTTGAATGACATGCTGGACCGGATGGACTTCACAGATATATACAGAGCATTTCATCCTAAAGCAAAAAAATACACATTCTTCTTGAGTGCACTTGGAACATTCTCCAGAATAAATCACATACTGGGTCACAGATCAGGTCTCAACTGGTACCAAAATATTGGGATCATTCCCTGAACATTTTCAGACCACAGTGCTTTGAAACTTGAACTCAATCACAAGAGGAAATTTGGAAATAACACAAATACATGGAGGTTAAAGAGCACCCTACTAAAGAACGAATGGGTCAGTCCAGAAATTAAAGAAGAATTTTAAAAATTCATGGAAACAAATGAAAATGAAAACAAAACTGTTCAAAACCTTTGGGATTCAGCAAAGATGGGAAGTATATAGCAATACAAGCCTTTCAGAAACAAGAAATGTCTCAAATACACAACCTAACCTTACACCTAAAGGAGTTGGAGAAAAAACAGCAAATAAAGCCTAAATCCAGAAGAAGAGAATTAATAAATATTAGAGCAGAAGTCAATGAAATAGAAAACCAAAAGAACAGTAGAACAGATCAACAAAACTAGAAGCTGGTTCTTCTTAAGATTTTATAAGATTTATAAATATTTGGCCAGACATATTAAAAAGAAAATGGAATGATCCAAATAAAATCATGAATGAAAGAGGAGACATCACAACCAACGTGGAAGAAATACAAGCAATTATAAGAACATATTATGAGCCAACAACATATTATGCCAAAAAATTAGACAATTTGGAAGAAATGGATGCATTCCTAGAGATGTATTAACTACCAAAATGAAACAGGAAGAAATAGAAAACCTGAAAAGACCCATAACCAGCAAGGAAATTGAAGCAGTAATCAAAAATCTCCCAACAAACAAAAGATGGCTTCCCAGAGGAATTCTCCAAACATTTAAAGAAGAATTAATACCTATTCTTCTGAAGATATTTTCAAAAAATAGAATGGAAGGAATTCCAAACTCTTTCTATGAGGCCATTATTACCTTGATCCCAAAACCAGACAAAAACTCCACCAAAAAGGAGAATTACAGACCAATACCCCTGATGAACATGGATGTGAAAATTGTCACCAAGATACTAGCCAATAGTACATGAAAAGGATAACTTACCACAACCAAGTGGGATTTATTCCTGTGTGCAAGTGTGTGTCAACATCAAAAATACTACATTAATAAAAGAAAGGACAAGAACCATAGAAGCAAAAAAAGCATTTGACAAAGTACAGCATCCTTTCTTGATTAGAACTCTTCACAGTGTAGGAATAGAGAACATACCTTAATATTATGAAAGCCATATATGAAAAGCCCATAGCAAATATCATCCTCAATGGAGAAAAACTGAGAGTTTTCCCCCTAAGGTTAGGAACTCAACTTGGATGCCCAGTATCACCACTGTTGTTCAACATAGACCTAGAAGTCCTAGTCTCAGCAATCAGACAACAAAAAGAAATAAAAAGCATCTGAATTGACAAAGCAATAGTGAAACTCTTACTCTTCACAGATGACATGATACTCTATGGGGAAAAACCCCAAAGACTCCACCCTAAAATTGCTAGAACTCATACAGAAATTCAGCAAAGTGTCAGGATATAAAAACAATGCACAAAAATCTATATACAAACAATGAGATAGAAGAAAGAAAAATTAAGGAGTCAATCCCATTTATAATTGCACCAAAACCATAAGATACCTAGGAATAAACTTAACCAAAGAGGCAAAGGATCTGTACTCAGAAAACTATAGGATGTTTATGAAAGAAATTGAGGAAGCCACAAAAAAATAGACATTCCATGCTCATGGATTGGAAGAACAAACATTGTTAAAATGTCTATGCTACCTAGAGCAATCTATACATCAATGTAATCCCTATCAAAATACCATCAACTTTTTTCACAGAGCTGGAACAAATAATCCTAAAATCTGTATGTAACCAGAAAAGACCCTGAATAGCTAAAGGGATGTTGAAAAAGAAAACCAAAGCTGGTGGCATAAAAATTCTATAACTTTAAGTTATATTACAAAGCTGTCATAATCAAGACAGTATGGTACTGGCACAAAAACACATACATAGATCAATGGAACAGTATAGAGAACCCAGAAATGGATCCACAACTCTATAGTCAACCAATCTTCAACAAAGCAGGAAAGAATATCTGATGGAAAAAAGATAGTCTTTTCAATAAGTAGTGTTGGAAAAATTGGATAACCACATGCAGAAGAATGAAACTAGACCATTTTCTTACACCATACACAAAAATAGACTCAAAATGGATGAAAGACCTAAATTTGAGACAGGAATCCATCAAAATCCTAGAGGAGAACACAGGCAGCAACCTCTATAACCCTGGCCACAGTAATTCTTACTAGATTTGTCCCCAAAGGCAAGGAAAACAAAGGCAAAAATGAACTATTGGAACTTCATCAAGATAAAAAGGTTTTGAACAGCAAAGGAAACAGTCAACAAAACAGAAGACAACTGACAGGATGGGAGAAGATGTTTGCACATGTCTTATCACAGAAAGGGCTAGTATCCAAATCTATATAGGATTTATCAAAGCTCAACACCCAAAGAACAAATAATCCAATCAAGAAATGGGCAGAAGATTCAGATATTTCTCCAAAGAAGACATGCAAAATGGCCAACAGACACATGAAAAAATGCTCCATGTCACTTGGTATCAGGGAAATACAAAAAAGATCACGAGATACCACCTTACACCTGTCAGAATGGCTAAAATGAACAAGTTAGGGAACAACAGATGTTGGCAGGAATGCGGAGAAAGGGGAACCCTCTTACACTCTTAGTGAAAATGCAAGCTGATGTAGCCACTCTGGAAAACAGTATGGAGGTTCCTCAAAAAGGTGATAATAGAGCTACCCTATGACCCAGCAATTACACTACTAGGTATTTACCCCAAAGATACAAATGTAGTGATCCAAAGAGGCGCCTGCTTTCCAGTGTTTATAGCAGCAATATCTACAATAGACAAACTATAGAAAGAGCCAAGAGATTCATCTACAGATGAATAAATAAAGAAGATGTGGCATATATATATATATGGAATACTACTCAGCTATCAAAAAAGTGAAATCTTGCCATTTGCAATGATGTGGATGGAACTAGAGGGTATTATGCTAACTGAAATAAGTCAATCAGAGAAAGACAACTTTATCATAGGATTTCTTTCATATGTAGAATTTAGGAAACAAAACAAAATCATAAGGGAAGGGAGGAAGAAATAAAACAAGACAAAATCAGAGAGGGAAAGAAACCATAAGAGACTCTTAGTTATAGGAAACAAACTGAGGGTTGCTGGATGAGAGGGGGGTCAAGGGATGGGGTAAGTGGGTGATGGACATTAAGGAGGGCACGTGATATAATGAGCACTGGATGCTATATAAGACTGGTGAATCACTACCTCCGAAACTAATAATACATGAATTTAAATTGAATTTAAATTTTAAAAAAGGAAATAGGATTATAAAAATAAAGAACAAAAAACAAAACAAAACAAAATCCCCAACTATCAAAGATAGGAACAGGATGGAATTTCCTCTAGTAAATGGTATCTTTAAAAAAATAGCTACTATATACATGATAATGAGAGATAGTGTTTCCCTCTAAGTTCAGAGATAAGGCAAGGATGTCTTCTCTAATTACTTCTTTTGTTGAACTACAGACATACATGTAAAATCTAAAGCTATGAAACTTCTAGATAAGAAGTAATTGGAGAATATCTTTACAATCATAAGTAAACTAAGATTTCATAAATAGGGGATGCCTAGGTGGCTCAGTGGTTGAGCATCTGCCTTTGGCTCAGGATCCCAGTTCTGGGGATCAGGTTCTGCATCGGGCTCCCTGCAGGGAGCCTGCTTCTTCCTCTGCCTGCATCTCTGCCTCTCTCTCTCTGTGTGTCTCTCATGAATAAATAAAATCTTAAAAAAAAAATTCATAAATAGAAGAGGGAAAACACTAAGTTTTTTAAAGATAAATTATAGGGCAGCCCCGGTGGCACAGTGGTTTGGCGCCGCCTGTGGCCCGGGGCGTGATCCTGGAGACCCTGGATCCAGTCCTACCTCGGGCTCTCTGCATGCCTGCTTCTCCCTCTGCCTGTGTCTCTGCCTCTCATTCTCTCTCTGTGTCTCTATAAATAAATAAATAAAATCTTTTAAAAAATAAAGATAAATTATAATTTGAACTTTTGCAAAAGTAAAACATTGCTCAAGAAGACCTTCCTTTAAGAAAATAAGCAGCCAAAGCCATAGTCAAAGAAAATATTCACAAACATGCATTTAAGAGAGGAGTTGTCTGCTCCCCAATAATAAAAAGATAAAAATGAGAAACAAATTTGAACTGACATTTCAGAAAGGAAGATTTATAAATGTCCAGTAAACATAAGATTTCATTCTCAACATCATTAGTCATCAGGGAAATGCAAAGTTTTTAAATCACAAATACTCACATGATTAAAATGAAAAATACTGGTAACACCAAATGTTGGAGATGATGCAGAGCAAGTTGGAAAAATATGACCCATGGGTTAAATTCATTTGTTGCCTTTTTAAATAAAGTTCTATTAGAACACAACCATGCCCGTTTGTGTATTTTCTGTGGACACTTCCACACTGCCATAGCAGAAGTGAGTAATTAAAACAGAGACTGTATGCCCATAAAGCTAGGATATTTACTTGATAGCCCTTTATAGAAAAACATTGCTGACTCATGAAATAATATCACTAGAAACCTCATAATAATCTTGTTGTTTAGCAGGTAAAATGCTACAAACTGGAAAACTATTTTTATATTTTCTTTTTTTAAAAAAAGATTTTATTTATTTATTCATGAGAGACATAGAGAGAGAGGCAGAGACATAGGCAGAGGAAGAAGCAGGCTCCATGCAGGGAGCCCGATGCAGGGACACAGGGACATGCCCTAAGCTGAAGGACACTCAACCACTAAGCCACCCAGGCATCCTTATTTTATAATTTCTTTTATATGTATCCTACAACTCGGCAATGGACCACCCAGAATTTATTCAGAATGAAAACATATATTCATATTCAACTTTGTACAAGAATGACCATTAAAATGTTATTCATTTTAGCCAAAAACTACAAAAAGTCCAGGAGTCAATAGGAGATTTGAAAAACATTGTGGTATATTCATGTAATAGAATACTTCTCAGCAATATAAAAGAACAAACTACCAAAATTTGTAGCAATTTCAAAAACCTAATGCTATGTCAAAAAAAAGAAGACGCAAAATAGAATGCATATTTATATGAATTCTAGAAAAAGCTAATTCACATATGGTGATAGAATTCAACTATTTGGTTTGAAATGGGGATGCATTACCTTTGCAAAGGATGGACACAGGGTAATTTTTGGAGTAATGGAAATATTCTGTCTTGTTAGTGGTGAAGATTACACAAATCTAAGCATTTGTGGAAACAGATTAAACATTTAAAATTGGAAAAGAAAAAAGACCATCTATATTTTTCAAGGCTTACTCAATATGAGAGTTTAATGAAAAATAACTACTATCTTCTATTTCTCTAATACCAAAGGCACTCCCAACAAGGCCAGCTGAATTTGTTAGCAAGGATCACAGGGGGAAAAAAAGTCTCAAAATTAGCTCTCAATATTTATAGACATGTTATCTTCTGAGTTTACTTTGCATTAATAAAATTCTGTTAAGAAAAATGTTCTGAGGGCCTCCTGGTTGGCTCAGTGGATCAGTGTCTGCCTTTGGCTCAGGTTGTGATACTAGGGTACTGGGATGGAATCTCACTTTGGGCTCCCCTATGGGGACCCTGCTGCTCCCTCTGCCTATGTCTCTGCCTCTCTGTGTCTCTCATGAATAATTTTTTTAAAAAGAAAGAAAAATGTTCTGATATTTTGGAAATAAGGCAAAAGAATGACAACATACCATTTTTATGTCACTTGAAAGCATTAATGGCTCTGCCCAAGCATTTTTTAACTAAACAGGGGATTTTACTTTTGCTTGACTTACTATTTATTCTTGATACGGACTAGATTCTGTAAAATTAGGCTTTAACTTTAGATTTCTCTTTGGAATTAAGGTAACTGATGGTTATGGTTCCCTTGCCACATAACGCATTAACTAGCTTGTATCTGTTAGCAACTTCATTTCAGCTTTCCTTTCATTGGATAACTATCTATGGGGTATTTTGAATTCTCTCATGAATCAGCTTTACCTTTTCATGGTTCTTTCAGTAATAAGATAAGAAATCCTTGACACATGCCCACTATAATATTTGTATAAGAAACAAGTTTTAATTTTTAAATAATTATACTTTGACAATTCTCTTTTTTTGGGGGGGGGAATCCAATCTCTTTATTGTCCAGGTACTCTCCCTGGAACCCTCCCAACTCCAAACCTAATAGAAAAACTCCAAGCCTGGGAGTGTTCTGAGAGGGGAGGTAGAGTGTGGGGAAACCTCTGTGTTCTGCCCTCTGGCCTGGGTAGTGCCAACAGGGAGGGCGTGTGGGGACGGGAAGCTGATAACTCCACCTGCAGAGGATGTGGCACTGGCTGGGATGTGTGGGGGAGGAGGTGCCTGCTGCCAGCTCTCCTGGGACCTGCCGGGGGTGGTCTCCAGGGGTGGGTGCCCAGCTTTAGGCCTGGTACAGTGCACGCCCTTCTCCTGCCAGTGGATTTTACATAAATTTTACATATTTATGTTTAACACATAGTTCACTTTCAAAACCAAAGGCCCCTAAATGTATTCTCCCTTTAGCTCTTCTCAACAAAATATGAAGGCAGGTAGCTTCAAATACTGTAAAACATAAAACTACAAACCCCTGAAGTATATTTCCAAATGCAAACATCAATTAAAGCATTTTTTAAATGTCTGTCACTGGCAAGCACGTGTGCAGCTTTTTTCTGGCTTAAATATATATATGTACACATGCACACACAAATTATGGGCAGAATTTAATAGGTTGCATCAGGCCAATATTCCAAATGCAACAATTAGGGGAAAAATGGATAAAGGACAATTAACATTCTTAAAGACATCAAAGTGATGTGGATGCTGAAAGGACTGGATAATATTCCAGAATGGGGAGAAATATTTGTAATAAGTTTATGCTGGCAATTTCTTCTTTGAGGGGACTGGCTAATTCTGGGTTTGGATTAAATATTAGACTTGTGACACCTGGGTGGCTCAGTGATTGAGGATCTGCCTTCAGCTCAGGGCATGGTCCTGAAGTTCAGGGATTGAATCCTGCATTGGGCTCCCTGTGGTGAGCCTGCTTCTCCCTTTGCCTATGTCTCTGTCTCTCTCTGGGTGTCTCCCACAAATAAATAAATAAAAAATCTTAAAAAAAAAAAAAAAAGATTAGACTTGGTGTTGGTACAGGAACTAAATGGGTGAAAGAAAAACCAGTGGTTGCAGAGGCTAGCACAACAGATTAGAAATTTGAAGAGCCCAAACAAATACTAATCAAAAGAAAGATAGATCATATAGTAATTCTATTTTTAATTTTTGAGGAATTTCCAAACTATTTTCCACAATGGCTGCACCAGCTTGCATTCCTCCCAACAGTGCATGAAGGTTCCTTTTTCTTCACATCCTCACCAACACTTGTTATTTCCTATTTTTAATTGTAGTCATTTTGACTGGTGTGAAGTGATTTCTCATTGTAGTTTTGCTTTGCATTTCCCAAATGATGAGTGATGGTGAACAACTTTTCATGTCTCTGTTGGCCATCTATATGTCTTCTTTTTCCATCTGTATGTCTTCTTTGGAAAAATCTCTATTCGTGACTTCTGACTATTTTTCAATTGGATTATTTGTTTTTTTTGGTGTTGAGTTGTATAAGTTCTTTACATATTTTAAATACCTACCCTTTATTGGATATATTATTTGCAAATATCTTCTCCCATATGTAGATTGTATTTTTGTTTTGTTGATGGTTTCCTTTGCTGTGCTTTTTATTTTGGTGTAGCATTATTTAAAATAATCAAGATATGCAAGCAACCCAAGTGTACATCCACAGATGAATGGATAAAGATGTACACACACACACACACATACACAAATACACACAAACTGGAATATTACTGAGCCATAAAAAAGGAAGAAATCTTACCATTTGCAACAATATGGGTGGATTTACAGGGTATAATGCTAAGTTAAATAAGTCAGTCAGAGAAAGACAAATAACATATGACTTCATTCACATTTATGACTTCATTCACATTTCACTCACATGTAAAAATTTAAGAAACAAACAAACAAAAGGAAAAAAAGATGGACCAAAAAAACCTAGACTTTTAAGAGAAGACAAATTGGAAGTTGCTAGAAGAGAAGTTGGTGAGGGAATAGGTGAAGTAGGTGAAGGAAATTAAGAGTATACTTGTGATAGCCCTGAGTAGCATATAGAAGTGTTGAATCATTATATTGTACATCTGAAACTAATATAATACTATGTTAATTGTATTTGAATTATTTAAATAAAGAAAAATTTTTAAAAAGAAAGAAAGTTGGAGTGGGAATTTTAGTATCAGGAACTTGGACTTCAGAATAAGAATGTTTCCTGGAAAGAAGAGAAAAAAATTACATGACAAAGGGCTCAGTTCACAAAAACTAAAAAAAACAACAAAAAAAAAAACTAAGTGTACATGCACAAAAGAATCTTCAGAATAGAGAAAGCAAAAGCTAATAGAATTGAAAAAATACAGACATATCCAAAATTATGGTTGGCAATTTCAGTATTTTTCTCTGTAATCTATAAAAACATTAGATCAAAAATCAGTAAGAAATTAGAAGGCTTGAACATTATCAACCAATTGGACCTAATTAGTATTCATAGAACACTCCACCCACAAGAACAGATTAGTCATCCTTTTCAAGAAAATATGAAACATTTGCCAAGAAAAATGATATTCTGGGCCATAAAACAAACAAAACACACTTTAAAAATTTAAAGTAATACAAAACATGTTTTCTCATCATAACAGAATAAAAATACAAAGAAAGATTTTGGAAAAAACCTTCTATTTGGAAATTGATAAAAACATTTCTAAATACCCAATGGGTTGAAGAAGATCTTGCAAGAAAATTGGAAAATACATGCAATTGAATGAACATGAAAATATAATATATTAAAACTATCAGGATACAGATAAAGTTGTCCTGAGAGGGAAGTGTTTAGCATTAATGCTTATATTAGAAAATAAGAAAGATCTCAAATCAATGACCTAAGCTTTTAAGAAAGTAGAAAATTAATATGGAAAAGCATAAGAGTCAGTATAACAAGAACAAAATTGTAAAGAACAAAGCTGGAGGATTCTTCCTACATAGTTTTGAGATTTACTGTAAATAATCAAGTAATCAATACAGTGTAGTATTGGTAAAAGGATAAGCCAGTAAATCAATGAAGCCCAACAGTACAAAAATAGACTCACACATTTAAGCAATTGATTTATAAAGTTACAAAAGCAATTCAATTAAGAATCAATAATCTTTTCCACAAATATGGTATAAGAGTTGAGATATCCAATTGAAAAGCAAGACAAAACAAAACTTCAATCCATAACACAGATCATATACAAAAAACTAAGTCAAATAAATTACAAATACATGGAAAACCTAAAACTTAAAACTATTACAATAAAATGCATGATAAAGTCTTTGTGTCATTAGATCATGCAAATGTCTTATAGATTTCTGTCAATAATTTCACAAACCAGGGGGAAAGCGGGGCAAGATGGCAGAAGAGTAAGGCCCCACCAACTTATCTGGATAACTTTCAAAACATCCTGAACACCTACGAACTTGACCTGAGATTTAAAGAGAGAACAGCTGGAATGCTAGAGAGAGAAAAGTTTTCACTTCTAACAAGGTAGGAAGGTGGAAAAATAAATAAATAAATAAATAAATAAATAAATAAATAAATAAATAAATAAATAAATAAAAAAAAGAATAAAGTGGGGAAGTAGCAGGACTAAAGCAGAGCTGCGAAAGCCTCCAGGACAGGAAAGCTCAGCCCTGGAGAAGTGGGAACTTTAAAAATTCGTGCCGGATTTTTCCCCAGATTGAAAAGTGTTTAGCAGGAAAATCAGGCAAAATTCTAGGAAGGGCAGTGAAGCCTCCAGTTTCCTGGAGTCACTATTAGAAGAGGGACGCCCGGGGGAAGGCTCACCACAAACCACGGTCTGATCTCGGTAAAAGCGCTGGAGCACGACATTTGGGAGAAGCCAGTCAGTCAAACAGGCCAGCTCCGAATGGAGGTGGCTGTGCCCCATTGCCTTTGGGAGCCGCGGCCCCCTGCACTCTCCCTGGGACAGGCAGAAGCAGGGAGGGTACAGGACAGCAAGGACTCTCCTGCTGCTGGGCGCCCTGCAAGGTGTGCAGATCAGTGCACCCACATGGGCCTGGGAGCATCTAGGCCAGTGCGGACTGGGAGACTGCATTAGTTACTGCGGGGAGCTGACTCCAGGGCTGGAGACCTGGCCGCCACCTTTGTTGTTCCTTCTTGTTTCACCTTGTGTCTGGGAGAGGCGGGGCTGCCAGGGAACAAAGGCATCATGGGGTAAGCACTGAGCCCGGCACCCAGCAGAGGGCAGGGCATCTCCCCCAGGTACACACACCTGAGAATCAGCACAGCAGGCCCTTACCCCAGAAGACCAACTAGAAGAACAGGGGAAGAGCAAGTTCTTGACCAAGCAGCGCTGGAAAGTTCCAAGACCAAGGGAAAATCGAGGGAATATAGTATACAGAACTAGAGGGTCACCCCCTTTAAAAAATTTTTCTTTCCTTTTTCCATTACAACTCATTTTTATATCAGATTAAAAATTGCCAATATTTTTTCTCTTTTCCCACCTTAACTACAATATTTTACCAACTCTTCGTTTTCAAATTTTTTCCTTTTTGACTTTCATATTGCTACAATTACATGTCTTAGATATATTTTTCACTCCTGGATTCCCTTCAACATATTCAATTTAATCTTGGGAGATATACAAGATATGGTTTTTGTTTTGTGCTTTTTGTTTTCTCTTCCTCGTTTTGTTCTACAATGGCAGAAGTTAATACCTTCTAAAACATGACCAGCATGCACCCAGAATCAAGTGGAATATGGTGCTGGTTCATTCTGTGAGATTATATTCTCTCTTCATTCCCATTTTGTCCACCCTCTTTTATCTTGTATATGGTCAATGTTGGGGCTCTCTATGAGTATTGCTGGTTTATATAAATTTGGGATTCAGCATCTTCTAACATACAGAACAAAATACACTCAGAACCAAGAGGATCATCCTCTAGGCTGCCTAGAATAGACTACATTCTCTCTCCACTACCACTTCTTCACCACCACCATCCCGCAGTCCCCCACACCAGTTTTTTATTTTCTCTTTTTCCTCCTTACTTTTTTTTCTTTTTTTTTTTAATTTTATTTATTTATGATAGTCACATAGAGAGAGAGAGAGAGGCAGAGACACAGGCAGAGGGAGAAGCAGGCTCCATGCACCGGGAGCCCGACGTGGGACTCGATCCCGGGTCTCCAGGATCACGCCCTGGGCCAAAGGCAGGCGCCAAACCGCTGCACCACCCAGGGATCCCACTTTTTTTTTCTTTTATTCTTTTTCTTTTTTCTTCTTCTTTGGCATTTTTGGCCTTTTATTTTTTTATTACTTTGTGTTAAAATTTGTTTTTCACTTTAGTGGTCCTTTTGTTTTATTATGTCCTGATCTACGTTTTCATTTTCTGGTCTCTGACCCCGTCACAATCATCTAGGGTGGAATTTACTTAGGTCGGGGTTGATATTCTTGACTCAGCTCACTCATACAGCAACTTTGCACTGAACAAAATGACTAGAAGGAAGAATTCACCGCAAAAGAAAGAATCAGAAACAGTACTCTGCCACAGAGTTACAGAATATGGATTTCAATTTGATGTCAGAAAGCCAATTCATAAGCACAATTATAAAGCTACTGGTGGCTTTGGAAAAAGGCATAAAGGATTCTACAGACTTTGTTACTGCAGAATTGAGATCTAATTTGGCCAAAATTAAAAATAAATGAAATGCAATCCAAACTGGATGTCCTAAAGGCTAGGGTTAATGAGGTGGGAGAAAGAGTGAGTGACATAGAAGACAAGTTGACAGTAAGGAAGGAAGCCGAGGAAAAAAGAGAAAAACAATTAAGAGACCATGAGGAAAGATTAAGGGAAATAAATGATAACCTGAGAAGCAAGAATCTATGTGTAATTGGGGTTCCAGAAGATGCCGAGAGGGAGAGAGGGCCACAAAGTATACTTGAACAAATCATAGCTGAGAGCTTCCCTAATTTGGGGAGGGAAACAGGCATTTAGATCCAGGAGATAGAGAGGTCCCTCCAAAAAAAATCAATAAAAACCATTCAACACCTCGCCATTTAATAGTGAAACTTGCAAATTCCAAAGATAAAGAGAAAATCCTTAAAGCAGTGAGAGACAAGAGATTCTTAACTTATATGGGGAGAAATATAGATTAATAGAAGACCTCTCCACAGAGACCTGGCAGGCCAGAAAGGGCTGGCAGGATATATTCAGGGTACTAAATGAGAAGAACATGCAACCAAGAATACTTTATCCAGCAAGTTTGTCATTCAGAATAAAAGGAGAGATAAAGAGCTTCCAAGATAGGTGGAAACTGAAAGAATAGGTACCCACCAAACCAGCTCAGCAAGAAATATTAAGGGGGAACCTGTAAAAGAAAGAAGAAGCCCAGAGAAATAATCCACAAAAACAGGGACTGAATAGGTATTACGATGACACTAAATTCATATCTTTCAATAGTAACTCTGAACATGAATGAGCTAAATGATCCCATTGAAAGACACAGGGTATTGGACTGGATAAAAAAGCAAGACCCATCTATTTGCTGTCTACAAGAGACTCAATTTAGACCTAAGAACACCTCCAGACTGAAAATGAAAGGGTGGAGAACCATTTACCATTCAAACGGTCCTCAAAAGAAAGCTGGGGTAGTAATCCTTATTTCAGATAAATAAAGTTTATCCCAAAGACTCTAGTAAAAGTTGAAGAGGGACACTATATCATACTTAAAGAGTCTATCCAACAAGAAGACCTAACAATAATGAATATTTATGCCCCTAATGTGGGAGCTGCCAAATATATCAACGAATTAATAACCAAAGTAAAGAGATATTTAGGTAAAAATACACTAATAGTAGGAGACTTCAACACAGCACTTTCTGCAAGTGACAGATATTCTAAGCAGAACATCACCAAATAAACAAGGGCCTTAAATGATACACTGGACCAGATGGATTTCACAGATACATACCGAACTTTCCATCTGAACACAACTGAATACATTCTTCTCAAATGCACATGGAACTTTCTCCAGAATAGACCACATACTGGGTCACAAATCAGGTCTCAACTGATATCAAAAGATTGGGATTGTCCCCTGCATATTTTCAGACCACAGTGCTTTGAAACTAGAACTCAATCACAAGAAGAAATTTGGAAGAACCTCAAACACATGGAGGTTAAAGAGCATCCCGCTAAAAGATGAATGGGTCAACCAGGAAATTAGAGAAGAATTTAAAAGATTCATGGACACTAATGGAGATACAACCATTCAAAATATTTGGGATACCACAAAAGTGGTCCTAAGAGGGAAATACATCACAATACAAGCCTCCCTCAAAAAATTGGAAAAAAAAAACCTTGAATACACAAGCTAACCTTGCACCTAGAGGAATTGGAGAAAGAACAGCAAGTAAAACCTACACCAGGCAGAAGAAGGGAGATAATAAAGATTTGAGCAGAAACTCGATGAAACAGAGGCCAGAAGAACTGTAGAACAGATCAACAAAACCAGGAGCTGGCTCTTTGAAAGAATTAATAAGATAGATAAACCACTAGCCAGCCTTATTAAAAAGAAAAAAGACCCAAATTAATAAAATCATGAATGAAAGGGGAGAGATCACAACCAATACCAAGGAAATACAAATGATTTTTAAAAAGTATTATGAGCAGCTATATGCCAACAAATTCGGCAATCTAGAAGAAATGGATGGATTTCTGGAAAACCACGAATTACCAAAACCAGCCAGGAAATTGAAGCAGTCATCAAAACAGGCCAATAACCAGCCAGGAAATTGAAGCAGTCATCAAAAACCTCCCAAGACACAAAAGTCCAGGACCAGATGGCTTCCCAGGGGAATTCTATCAAACTTTTAGAGAAGAAATAATACCTATTCTACTAAAGCTGTTCTGAAGGTTAGAAAGGGATGGAATACTTCCAAACTCATTTTATGAGGCCAGCATCACCTTGATTCCAAAACTAGACAAAGATCCCACCAAAAAGGAGAATTATAGACCAATATCCCTGATGAACATGGATGCAAAAATTCTCAACAGGATACTAGCCAATAGGATCCAACAGTACATTAAGATTATTTACCATGACCAAGTGGGATTTATTCTTGGGATGCAAGGTTGGTTCAACACTTGTAAAACAATCAATGTGATAGATTGCATCACCAAGAGAAAAAACAAGAATCATATGATCCTCTCAATAGATGCAGAGAAAGCATTTGACAAAATACAGCATCCATTCCTGATCAAAACTCTTAAGAGTGTAGGGATAGAGGGAATATTCCTCAGTATCTTAAAAGCCATCTATGAAAAGCCCACAGCAAATATAATTCTAATGGGGAAACACTGAGAGCCTTTCCTCTGAGATCAGGAACACGACAGGGATGTCCACTCTTACCACTGTTATTCAACATAGTGCTAGAAGTCCTAGCCTCAGCAATGAGACAACAAAAAGAAAAATAAAAGGCGTTCAAATTGGCGAAGAATAAGTCAAACTCTCCCTCTTCACAGATGACATGATACTGTATATAGAAAACCCAAAAGACTCCACCCCAAGATTGCTAGAACTCATATAGCAATTCAGCAATGTGGCAGGATACAAAATCAATGCACAGAAATCAGTGGTATTTCTATACACTGAGACTGAAGAAAGAGAAATTAAGGAATCGATCCCATTTACAATTGCACCCAAAACCATAAGGTACCTAGGAATAAACCTAATGAAAGAGGTAAAGGATCTTACACCCTAAAAACTACAGAATACATCTGAAAGAAATTGAGGAAGACCCAAAGAGATGGAAAAACATTCCATGCTCATGGATTAGAGGAATTAATATTGTGAAAATGTCTATGCTACCTAGGGTAATTTACATGTTCAGTGCAATCCCTATCAAAATACCATGGACTTTCTTCACAGAGTTGGAACAAATAATCCTAAGGTTTGTGTGGAATCAGAAAAGACCCTGAATAGCCAGGGAAATATTGAAAAAGAAAACCAAAGCTGGGGGCATCACAATGTACATGTGAATGTATGTGAAACTGTACTACAAAGCTATAATCATCAAGACAGTGTGATACTGGCACAAAAACAGACACAGAGATCAATCGAACAGAATATAGAACCCAGAAATGGGCCCTCAACTCTATGGTCAACTCATCTTCAACAAAGCAGGAAAGAATATTCACTAGAAAAAGAACAGTCTATTCAATAAGTGGTGCTGCGAAAATTGGACAGCTACATGCAGAATAATGTAACTGGACCATATTCTTATATCATACGCAAAGATAAACTCAAAATGGATGAAAGATCTAAATGTGAGACAAGAATCCATCAAAATCCTAGAGGAGAACACAGGTAACACCCTTTTTGAACTTGGCCACAGTAACTTCTTGCAAGATACATCTATGAAGGCAAAGGAAACATAAGCAAAAATAAACTACTGGGACTTAATCAGAATCAAAAGCTTCTGCACAGCAAAAGAAACAATAAAAAACACTAAAAGACAACCCACAGAATGGGACAAGATATTTGCAAATGACATATCAGATAAAAGGCTAGTATCCAAGATCTATGAAGAACTTATTAAACTTGATACCCAAGAAACAAACAATACAATCATGAAATGGGCAAAAAACATGAATAGAAATTTCACCAAAGAAGACATACACATGGCCAACAAGTACATGAGAAAATGTTCCACATCACCTGCCATCAGGAAAATTCAAAATGAACCCAAAAAGAGATACCACCTCACACCAGTGAGAATGGTGGAAATTAACAAGACAGGAAACAACAAATGTTGGAGATGTGGAGAAAAGGGAACCCTCTTGCACTGTTGGTGGGAATGTGAACTGGTACAACCACTCTGGTAAACAGTGTGGAGGTTCCTCGAAGAGTTAAAAATAGAGCTACCCTACAGCCCAGCAACTGCACTACTGGGTATTTACCCCAAAGATACAGATGCAGTGAAATGCTGGGACACCTGAATCCCAATGTTTATAGCAGCAATGTCCACAATAGCCAAACTGTGGAAGGAGCCTCAAGTGTCCTTCAACAGATGAATGGATAAAGAAGATGTGGTATATATATACATATATACAAAGGAATATTATTCAACCATAAGAAAGGATGAATACCCACCATTTGCTTCGATGTGGATTGGAACTGGAGGGTATTATGCTGAGTGAAATAAGTCAATCAGGACAATCATCATGGTTTGACTCATATGGGGAATATAAGAAATAGTGAAAGGGATTATAAGGGACAGGAGACAAACCATGAGTGACTCCTAACTCTGGAAATGAACAAAGGGTTGTGGAAGGGGAGGTGAGTGGGGGAATGGGGTAACTGGATGATGGGCACTGAGGAGGGCAAGTGATGGGATCTATATGTTGGGAAGTTGAACTTCAATAAAAAAATAATTATAATTTCACAAATGATAAAATAAAAAATGGATACTTTTTTCCATCAAAATAAAAAATGTCAACACTCCAAAGACCATGATAATAAAATAAAAAGATAAGTGACAGACTGGGAGAAAAATATTTGAAAAACACATATCAGCTAAAGGGCTCATGTCCTAAATATATAAAAAAATTCTTAAAAGAAAACAACTCAGAAAAAAAAACTTGGTGAAAGATTTGAGCAGATAGTTTATCAAAACAGACATAGATTATAAGTAAGCACATAAAAAGATATTTTACATCAGCAGTCCTTAAGAAAATGTGAATTAAAACCACAATGAGATTCCACTACACATCTGTTGGAATGGCAAACAAAAAAACTGATAATACCAGTGGTTGATGAAGATGTGAATCATTCAATACATTATTGGTGGTAATAAAAAAAAATGGTATGACTACTTTGGAAATAAGTGTTCAGTTCACAGTAATCTGACTCCTAGGTGTTCACCAAGTAAAAAGAAAACATGTTCTCACAAAAATCTGCACATGAATGTTCATAGCAACATTATTCAAAATCACCAGTAATTGGTAACAAGTCAAATGAATTATTCATATCAGACTAAAAGTGGAAACAGCTCAAATAACTTTCACCTGGTGAATGAATAAACAAACTGGTATGTTCATGCAATCAATTACTACATAGCAATAAAAAAGAACAGATGACTTATACAACAACATAAATGAATCTGAAATGGGTAATGTTAAATAATAGAAGTCAAACTCAAAATGCCATATACTATATGATTCCACTAAAAATTATGAATTTTATTATATGGAAATTATTCCTCAATAAGCCTGAATTTAAGAAAAGTTGATAAAAGAAGTAATATAAAATAATGATATAATAACCCCCCCTCAAAAAAAAAGTAGAAAAGGAGAGGAGAAAGAACAGAGAAGAGGGAAAATGCAAGCAAAATGGTAAACTTAAAATTATTATATGAGTAATTATATGAAGTACAAATGGACTAAAAAGACTTCTAAATCAAAGGCAAAGATTTTCAGACTGGATTTTTTTTGAGACTGGATTTTAAAAAACAACTCAAGTGTATGTTGTTAAGCCTTATATGTAAGTACAAAAATTGAAAGCAAAAGAATGGAAATGATAGAGCATGCAAACAGTAGCTTAAAAATAGCTTGTGTGGTTATATTAATAATAGACAAAGTTACCTTTAAGCAAGAAATATACCATGGATAAAGGGTGGCATTTCATAAAGATAAAGGAGGCAACTCAACAGGAAGATACAACAATCCTAATTTTTTTTAACAATCCTAAATTTTTATGTCTATATTAACACAGCTTCAAACAGTGTATATAAACATTAATAGAAGAGTAAAGGAGAAATAGAATCCCAATCATATTTTAATATACCTACTTTTGGTGTATTATGTCCCATAGAATGACTAGATAACAAAAATCATACATTATATAGAAATCTGAACAAAATTACTAACAAATTTGACCTACTTTATATACATCTGAATGTACTTATATATATTACTACACTCAGCAACTGCAGAAAGCACATTCCAGTACAGATGAAATATTTACCAAAATATACTATATACAATCATAAAAGGAGTCTGAACAAACTTGGAAAGATTACAATCATATAGGGAGCTTCTTGGACCATAGTGAAATGAAACTAGAAATCAATTAATAGAAAGATAACTTTAAAAATCTGAAAATATTTGACAATGAAGCAATGTTCTTCTAAATAACCAGTATTCAAGAAAGCACAATGACAATTAGATAATAAATATTCAGCATATTAAATTTCATGGGATGTGGCAAAGGTAGTGTGTTATTTACTATTTTTTGCCTCTCAGCTCCAAATTCCACCTATTTGCCAGCTTTGTGTAAACAGGTTTGGGCCCTTTAAATATTTTTCCTTGGTGGCTGTACTTTGTCATTAGAGGGCACTGGAAACACATTGCAGGAAGAACATGTTTTTGCTTCCTCATCCTGGTATGCTTGCTGGGCAAGCTTCTCTAGGACACATTACTTTCCCCAGCACTAGGCTTCTGCAGTTCACAGTGGCCAGCAGCTTCTCCTAGACCTTCCTTGATTAGCTTTATAACAGTGCCTGCTGCTAAGAGTTTCCCTGGCAACTCAGAAGGTGGATTTCCAGCACACTTTAGCACTATGGTGCCATAAGAACTTCTCTGACATTCAGTGAGCCACAGCAACCTTCCACAGCAAGGTCTGCATCTTAGGCCTTGAAGGGGCCTCTCTCTTAGGTGTGCTATTTCATTCTAGAGGTAGTAGATGTAGAATCTTCTTTACCTTTTGCTAACCAAACCATCATTACTCCAATCCACTGATATGGTTAATAATTCTTTATATTAAACTTTTTAAAATTGCTGTGTGATTTCTCTCTCTTGATCGGACCAATCAATTCACAGTGCTTAAAAGAAAAATTACTTTAAATACATATATTAGGAAAAAAATCAATTTCTAAGTTACCATCTTAAGAAGTAGAAAAAGAATAGAAAATAGAAGGAAATTAATAACAATGAAAACAAAAATTGATAAAATAGAAAGCTGACATAAAATGGAGAAAACTCAACATAGTCAAAAGTTTTTTTCTTTTAGAATATCAATGAATTTTTTTTTAATTTTTTTTTTTTTTTTTTAATTTATGGTAGTCACAGAGAGAGAGAGAGAGGCAGAGACACAGGCAGAGGGAGAAGCAGGCTCCATGCACCAGGAGCCCAACGTGGGACTCGATCCCAGGCCTCCAGGATCGCGCCCTGGGCCAAAGGCAGGCGCCAAACCGCTGTACCACCCAGGGATCCCTATCAATGAATTTAATAGACTCTTTGCAAGATCTTTATGAACAGTTTTATACAAATAAATGTGACAACCTAAATAAAATGGAGGATTTCCTTATTTATTTTAGAAGGAGAGTGTAAGCAAGGGGAGGTACAGAAGAAGAGGGAGAGAATCCTCAAGCTGACTCTTCATTGAGTGCACAGCCCCATGCAGGGCTTGATCCCAGTACCCTGAGATCATGACCTGAGTTGAAATCAAGAGTCAGAGGCTTAACCAACGGAGCCATCCAGCCTGGAAGATCACGATTTATCTAAATTGACACAAGAAAAATCAGAAAAAATCTAAATAGCTGTTAAATATATTAAATCTACAATTAAAAACATATCCCCAAAGAAAATGTCAAGACTAGAGGCCTTTAGTGGTGAATTATTGGAATATTTAAGAAAGAAATAGAACTAATCTTACATGATTTCTTCAAGGAATAGAGAGAGAACATTTACTCATTTATGAGTCCAGCATAACTCTGATACAAAAATATAACAAGAAAATTACAGAACAATATTTCTTATTAACAGACACAAATTAGAGCAAAATATTAGAAAAGCAAATCCAGAGAATATGCTAAAAAGGTAATATGTCGTGACTAAATTGGCTTATTCTAGGAATAAAAAAATGGTTTGAATTATGAAAGTTAGTATAATTCACCTCATTAAGGTAATGAAAGTGGAAGTCATGATTACCTCAACAGATGTAAAAAGGCATCCAATTACATTAACCACTAGTTCATGATAAAAATAGACAGATAAATAGACAGATAAATAGACAGATAAATGGAACAGAAAAGAGTCCAGAAATAGGCCCACATATATACAGTAAGCTGATGTACAACAAAGGTGTCACTGTAATTTTATGATAATAAGATTTTTTTTCAATAAGTGATGCTGAAGCAACTAGATAATTCAGATGGAACAAACAGACCTTAACACTACTTTACACCACTTACAAAAATTAATTTCAATTGGATTACAGACCTAATATTAAAGGAAATCAGTAATTTTCTAGAATGGGGGTTGGTAAATTTTTTTTAAGTCAATATTTTTGACTGTGGGTGACACAATCTTTGTTGCAACTACACTACTCTGTTGTTCTAGCACAAGAGAATCCTTAGACAATATATAAATGAATGGGAATGGCTGTGTTCCAATAAAATATATACAAAAACTTTACCACATGGGCATAATTTGCTGACCCCTGTCCTGGAAGATAACAGAAGAATTTTATGACCTTGGGGTAAACAGTGATTTCTTAAATAAGACCCCCCCAAAAAAAACATGAACCATAAAAGGTTGATAAAGTTCTGAAATTCTACTTCTCAAAAGACAGCATTAAAAGAGTCAAACAGCAAGACATAGCCTAAAACACAAAGATATTTGTGATATATATGCACATGTATCCTTGTATATATATACATATATATACACACAAATCATATATACAGCATATGTATCCAACAAATCACTCATAGCCACAATATCTAAGGAATACCTACAACCTGATAAGAAAAAGATAACTCAATGAAGATAAACAGCTCACACAAAATGAGCAATAAACTTAAGGAGACATTTTGCAGAGGAGTTTACTAAGCATGGACATAAGATTCTGAAAAGATGTTCTTTATGATCAGTCATCAGGGAAATGCAAACAAAAATAAAGCCATAATAAAATATCAGCATACTCAGCATGGCTAAAATTAAAAAGACTGACAATATGAAGTGGTGGTCAGGATATGGAGCAACTAGAACTAAAACTTTCATACGTTATCAATTGGAGAAAAAATTGTTACAACTTCTTTGAATCACTGGGGTCTACTAAAGCCTTCCCTATGACCTGCCAGTTCTAACACTTGGTATATAAGAGAAAATGCATGAACATGTCCCACAAAAGGCATGTACAAAACTGTCATAGCAGATTTCTTCATAATAGCCTGTAAATAGCAAGCAGTTAAAAAGAACTGATAACATGGATGAGTATAACAGACATGATACTAAACCAAAAAACCCAGGCACAAAACTAGAACAAACTGTATCATTCTATTTCTATGAATTTCATACAGGCAAAATAATCTATGGTGGTGTGTACAATGGAGGAGCATAATGGAGCATTCTGGGCACCAATATTCTACATCTTGATCTAGACAGTGGTTACGTGATTAACCAATGTAAAAATTCATTTGGGCTATATATACTTACAATTTGTGCATTTTAGTTTCAGTATGTCAAAACGCAAAAAAAAAAAAAAAAACCCACATTTTTCAATCACAGAAATTAAATGAATATATTTTCTTTTTTTAATAAAGATTTTATTAATTCATTTGAGAGACAGCGTACGAACAAGTTGGGGGAGAGGCAGAGGAAGAGGGAGAAATAGACTCTCTGCTGAGTCAGGAGCTTGATGTGGGGCTCCATCTCAGGACCCAGAGATCATGACCTGAGGCGAAGGCAGAGACTTAACCATCTGAGCCACCCACGTGCCCCTAAATGAATATATTTGCACTAAAAGATTCAAACACTGAAAGACATAGAGTGAAATGTTAATCCTATCTTCATTTCTGCTGTCTTCCCTAAAGAAAATAATCAAGTGTTTAATCAAGTGTTACAATCAATTGATTGTATAATCAATAATCAATCAAAAATCCAAATCAATTTTTATGCATTTATATGCATAAATATATGCCAATGTATAGTAACATTTTAAAAATATACATTAATGCTTCACAATAATTCTATAATTTTATTTTTACCCTAAAAATACATCTAAAGCTCTTTCTATATCTAGTGCAGATCAGTCTCATTTTTTTTAAAGGTACACAAAGTTTGTAATATCAAGGTAACATAATTAATTCAGTAATTTTCCAACTAGTAGAAATTTAGATTATTCCTATTTTTTTCACCATTGAAAACAATGGTGCACCAAACATTCTTAAGTTTTCTTTGTGCACATAAACAAGTACTTTGTGGTACACTATGAAAAATTAATTTATTTTGGCTAAAATTATAGAAACAAAGTTACTGAGTAAAAGAAAATTGTAGAGTAAAAGCTTTGGTAAATTCTACCAATTGCTTTCTCAGAAAGCCTTACAAATTACATTCTGGCCAAGTGTACATAAAAATACCTGGCTCCTCACATCTTTATAGGCACTAAATATTATCAACCTTTTAAAATAGTTTTTAAATTCCAGTTAGTTAACACACAGTGTAACATTAGTTTCAGGGGTACATAAATATTATCAATCTTTTAAAATTTTGCTAGTTCTAAGGGTAAGAGAAAAAAAAGCAATTCACTGTTACTTAAAATTATATGACTTAGGGCAGCCCAGATGGCTCAGCAGTTTAGCGCTGCCTTTGGCCCAGGGTGTGATGCTGGGGCCCCGAGGTTGAGTCCCACATGGGGCTCCCTGCATGGAGCCTGCTTTCCCTCTGTCTGTGTCTCTGGCTCTCTCTCTCTCTCTGTGTCTCTCATGAATAAATAAATAAAATCTTTAAAAAAAATTATATGACTTAAGTCAAAGACAAATATCAAATGGTTTTACTTTATGTCAAACCTAAAAAACAAAACAAACAGAAAGCAGAAACAGAACCATAAATACAGAGAATGAACTGATGATTGCCAGAAGGGATGGGCAGGGAGGGTAGGCAAAATGGGTAAAGGGGAGGAGGAGTACAGGTCTTCAGTTACGAAATGAATAAGGCATGGGATTGAAAGGTATAGCAACAAAGAATATAATCAATGATACGGTAATAACATTCTATGGTGACAGATGATAGCTACCTTTATGATGAGCATAGCATAAGGTATAGAGATGCTGAATCACTAAGTTATACACCTGAAACTAATGTAACATTGTGTGTCAAATATACTTCAATTTAAAAAACTACATGTCTATTCATTATTCATATTTCTTCCTACTGGAGTGACTATTTATATCCTTCATACATGTTTCTATTAGGTTGTTTATATTTTCTTGTTGATTTTTTGGTGTTTATTACATTTAATAAAATGTATTCAAAAACAAGTTGAAAATATTGTCTCCTGGTTTGTCACCTTTAACTGTTCTTTTTCTTATCACATGACACTGGCTAGGACTCTCAAAACAGCATTGAAAAACTTTAGTGGAAAAACCTCAAATATTTTATGATGAGGCAGGATGCTTTTGTACGCAGATATTTTTCATTCAAATAGAGAAGTTTCTCCTACTTCTGGTTTGCTAAAGTGGTTTTATTTCTAATAAAAAATAGATGTCAAATTGTATAAATGCTTTTTGGCATCTCTTAAGAGAATTATATCATTTTTCCTTTGAGCATATGATTTACATTAATATATTCTGAATTTTGAATCAGCTTCGACTATCTTGGAATAAATTCTACTTAGTTATGATTTTTCTACATTTCTATATAAATGTATTAATCTAAAAAACACATTTCTGGATTCATTTTGCTAACACTTAAGGATTTCTGTATTTGTGTTCATAAATGAGTATATGCTTTCTTTGTTCAGTTTTAATATCCAAGCCATGTCAGCCCGAATGCAAATGAATTAGAAAACTTTTTATTTTTCCCAAACTTTGGGTTAATTAATTTAGCACAGGGATTATTTGTTCTATGCTTACAGAACTATCTGTGTTTGGTAACTTTTTATGAGAGCTTTCTCAATGTTTCACTGTTAATTTGTTCTTTTAAGGTGCCTATCTCCTCTTGGATCAACTTTGATTTTATATTTTCTAGAAATTATTTTATCTAGATTTTTCTAATTTATTACCTTAAGTTCACCATTTATCTCAGATTTTTAAGAGTATACTCCATACCCTCCTCATAGTTATGCCCCTCTTCATTTCTTTTGTTGATAATTCTCTATCACTTACCTTGATAAGATATTCTAGATTTTTAACATTTTTGATTCTTTTTTAAAAATCAGATTTTAATTTATCTGTATTTACTTCACTCTATTTCATTCATTTCTGTTTTTTTCTTTAGTAAGGCCTTCCTTCTATAGTTTAATTTTTCTTCCACTAGCCTCTTGAGCTGTATGCAAGATTTACTTCTATTCAATCTTTCTTTCTTTCTTTCTTTCTTTCTTTCTTTCTTTCTTTCTTTCTTTCTTTCTTTCTTTCTTTCTTTCTTTCTTTCTTTCTTTCTTTCTTCTTTCTTTCTTTTTTTCTATTCAATCTTTCTTTTCTTATGTAGGCATTCAAGATTATGCATTTTCTCTGAGTATATATAGATTTTGAATTGTAATGATCTTACTATCCTTCTTGTAGTGGTCAATATACTGGCTCCAGACCACACTATCTAGGTTCAAATCCCAACTCTGTCATTTATAGATTGTGTTCCCTTAAGCAGGCTATTTAATAGAGCTTTGTGTTTCAGTTCCTCATCTGGGAAATGAGATGATAATGGAATCAACCTCTCAGGATTATCATGATAATAAAATGAGACAATCCATGTAGATCATGTAGCACAAAGCTGGTTGTATAGTAATGTTTAATAAACCTTAGGTATTGTTATTTCTGAGCAGTTTGATAACTTTCTTTAAAATTCTTTTTTATTAAAGTTATTTAAAGTTACTTGAAGGAATGGCTTTTAATTTCCAAGTTTATAAAATTGTATCGCATTATTAATTCCAAATTTTATTGCAGTGTGATCAAAGAATGTGATCTGAATGATTTCTTACCTGGGAATTTATTAACATTGTCTTTGTGTTTTATCGGCTAGTTAATGTTGCACATGTGTTTGAAAAGATTGTGCATTCACCATTTATTGTGTACAAAACCCTTTCTAATTATTCAATCAAGCTTCTTTATTGTGTTATTCAAATACTTTTTATCCTTGCTTTTTTCCTACTTTATCTGTCCTACTTTTTTTCCCTACACTCTTACTTTATCTGAGGTGTGTGGAAGTCTTCCAAAATGGCTATGCATTTTCATTCCTATTTATATTTCTATCAGTTTTTACTTTATAAATTTTAAGCATAACTTTTGATTTTATATTGTTAGAATTATTAAAGTTCATTATTAATAAAGCTTCTTATGGAATTGTTTCTTTTTTTTAATTTATTTTTTATTGGTGTTCAATTTACCAACATTGGAATTGTTTCTTTCATCAATAAGAATGTTCTTTATCTTGTTAAATTTTCTGCATTTTTTTTGTCTAACATTGTTACATATTTGCTACTTTTTGTACTTGCCTGACATATCTTTGCATTTGCTTTTATTTTCAATCTTTTTAGATGTGGTTCTTCTAAATAGCTTATAGCTATATGTGTTGTTGTTCTACTAAATTTGATATTCTCTATCTTTGTTGAAGAAATTTATTCCATTTGTCATATATTATATCCACTGTCACATGATTATTGATGATTTGACTTTATTCCTGCCATCTGTTTGTATGTGTGCATGTATTTTTTATCATGCTTTTAGAACTTCCCTCTTATCTCTTCATCATGCCTTGTCTCTGATGTCTTTATGTTGCAACCATCTAGAATGGGTTTGGCCTGCAGGCCAAATCTGTCTCATTGCCTGTTTTGTAAATAACGTTTTATTGGAACATACTCATGACCATTCAATTACATATTATCTCTGGCTGCTTTCGGTCTATAGCAGTAGAGCTAAGTAGTTGTAGCAGAGACTGCATGAACCACAAGCAAAGAATATTTACTCTCTGGTGTTTAACAGAAAAAGTTTGCCAATATCTAATCTAAATTTTAATTTTATGTTACCGATTTTTAGACATATACTATATTTAGATAACTACACATCAAATAATTTATTTTCTCTCCACGGTTTCTTGAACATCTTCACCTTTCTTGGATTCCTTATTTATTTTATTAAAGTTCATCCTATAGTCATACTTTCAAGAAGATTCTATGACGCATATCTATTAAGGCTTTTATTTCAAAAATCATGTTTCTAATCTCTAACATCATTGTTTGCCTCATTTTTATGGATGTAATAACATCCTGAATCTCTTTGAGAATAATTATTATATTTGTAATACTTGTAACTATAAATTTTATTTATTTTTCTTAAAATTCTAAGATAATATTTATAAAATAAATTTATACTTCTCATTTTATTGTATTTATTAGCTCTCTTTCCTCGGGTATTATTTCAGAATTTACTGAGTTTGGTGCCTCTAGAAATGTGGATTATTTTTGTGTTTGATTATTCTTGTACTTTGTTAATGAGAATACCTATTAATACTCTATTTCTGCTTAATGTGAATTGACTCTGGTGATTATTGGGAAAGGGAAAGACATATGGCTTGGCAGAGTATTTTCAGAGTGATGAGTCTCCCTCTCCCTCTTGAGATCCATTCTTCTATTCTGTTTTTTGTCTCCCATGACCCCACAGGCTCACTGCTTTAATATATTGACCAATAGAAGCAGGAAAAGGGAAGGGATCAGCAGTCTAGCTGCTCCACATGCAGTGTCTCAATCCTTCTGGATTGAGGATTAGCTCCCCCTATTCACTGAATCTGTTCTCTCTGAGCTTGGAGGTTCCCTGAAATTGCTTCTACCTCCCTCGCTCTCTTAAGCTTAGGAGTATTTGAGGTTTAATTGCTCTAATTTGTTCATCCAAGGTCTGATAGCACCATCTCCTAAAAATTTCTGATACATTGATGACACTTTTTGTTCCCAAACGTGTTACCAATTATTTCTCTCTCCCTTTTCCCACACCCATCTCTCAATATTTTCTGTCATTTCATAAGATTTGGTAAAGATTAAGTTTCCTTCAGTCTGACATCTTGATTCAATCTTCATAAATAAGAATCTTTAATTTACTCCTAAAATATCATTAAACATAATTTATTTCTGGGTAGTAACTTAAGATCTTATCATTTTATATCAAAACATTTTAAAAGATAGAGTATCTCTGATACAGAAAGGAAATTGAAGCCCTACTTCAACAACATCTCTGAAGGTACTCAAAATGATAAAATGACTTTCACCAATGATAGTGGAAAGGGATATTTAGTCGTAAGTCACTTGCCTTTAAAACTAGATTGGGTAGGGAAATGTGGGTGCCTCAGCATTTGAGCATCTGCCTTCAGCTCAGGGCATGATCCCAGGGTCCAGGGATTGAATCCTGCTTCTTCCTCTGCCTATATTTCTGCCTCTCTCTCTCTCTCTCTCTCTCTCTCTGTGTGTGTGTGTGTGATGAATAAATAAAGAAAATCTAAAAAAAAAAAAAAAAAAAAAACAAAAACAAAAAACAAAACTAGCCTGGGTAGTCTACTTATTTTTAAAATGTTCTTTCATAGGGTAAGGAGACACTGGTTGCAGAAGAACTGTAGTGATTTAGCCACTTTTCCCAGCTAATAGCGAACTTGACATATTAGGCAGCAGCAATCAGTGACATTTGTAACATTTTCAGTCAGAAAAATTTGGCTATCAAGCTAATCTTGTTTTGGAACTCTACCTCCATCCTGCTACACACAATCCCTTGACTGCTGAGTAGTAGCCTGTTCAGAATACATCACAAATTAACTTTAACCGTTTTAATGCTGATTTAAGGGAACTCTTCCTAGAGTGGCTAGAAAGCATAGACTCTGACCTCCGCACCGCCCCCCCCCCCACACACACACATTACCTGGTTTTTGAAATTCCTGAAAATAAGAATAGCTGTTTCATTTGGCTTTCTTTAGGGATCTCAAAAGGGATGAATATATGTTTAAAATTCCTGTTTACTCTGAGATTTTGCAACAGATTACTAATACCACATCTTCCTCTGTTTCTCTTTTCTCAGTCCTAGAGTTGTTATTTGCCAGAGGTTGCCATCAGAAACCCTGTACATTCCCAGAGCTTTCTGAAATAGCATTTGATGAATCTCCCAAGTTTTCTGTTTGTTGTAGGTAAAAAAAATTTTTTCCCTGCCATGATTGGTGCCTATCTCACTATTTGCTGTGCCCCAATTTCAGCCTGGCAGGGTGTGTATGTCCTTTCATGCTCTGATCAGGTTATCTCCTGCAGCAGCTGCCTTAGGGGCACAGTGTTTTTGTAGCCATAACCTGTACTTTCTCATTTTTAAGGTGGTGGTACATGGGCACCTAAGCAGCTGGAACTTTTGGTTTTCAGGGTTCCTATCATTGCTGGGGCCCTTGCCCTCTACCATCACCCCTTACCTTTCTTTCAACCTCCCCAGGAAGAGGGGGAAAAAGGGAAATTCACGTTTGTCTCTTACTAGGTGCTCACTGTGTGCATTATGTTAAGTATTTTCACAAATATTTTCCATCAAACCTTCAGGCTTAACTGCACAAGGGAGTTGTTCTTATCCCCACTTGTATCAATTAGGAAACTGAGGCTCAAGGGAAGTTAGGAGTTTGCCTGGGACTACACAAGTGGCAAGCGGGTAAGTCGGGATAAGGATCCTAGCCTCTAAGCTCCAAAGCCCAGAGGATGTCCCAGAGAAAAACCCTGAAGCCTGGCTCACCCAAGAGTATGGATCCGAATTCAGATGAGAAACTAGAGGCTGAAAGAGCACAGCAACTCCTCCTTAAAAAGTACAGGGCTAACCAAAGTACCTTTAAAACTGGAGAGTTGGGGGCACCTGGGTGGCTCAGTTGGTTAAGCATCTGACTCTTGATTCCCTTGATTTTGGCTCAGGTTATGATCTCAGGGTTGTAAGATTGAGCCCTGTATTAGGCTCCACATTGGGCATGGAGTCTGCTTAAGATTCTCTCTCCCTGTCTACCCTTCCATGTCCATGTCCCCCTCTCTCTCTTTCTAAAAACAAACAAACAAACAAACAAAAACCAGGAGAATTGTAGGACCAGATGTCAGACTGAACAGACAAAATTGACTGGTTTGGAAATTTTTGTAAAGTCATGGAGACATAAATTTTAAGTATGGATTAATTAAGTTCTCAGTTTCTACATTATTATGGATAAGCCAATAAATTTTCTTATGGGCCCATTCTGCTTTTTTCTGGCATTGCTTTTCTCCCTTTGGCCTAAACAAAAGGAGCTCTCTCCAATTCAATAACTCAATTCAATAAATATTTATTGTTTAGCTACTTTATGGTAGGGACTATGTTGTCCCTGTATGTTGAAGATATAGAGAAGAATGAAAACATACTTCCTGATTTCATATAGTTAGTTCACAGTACTGAGAGCCAGGGTTGGGAAGGGCAGACATAAGCAATTGACAAACCTACAATTAACATATAACATGATCATATTTCTGACATAAGGCTATGCAAGGTACTATAGGATGGAGAAAAGTGCTAACTCAACCAGGGTGGGGGTGGGCTGAGGAATGGATAGGGAAGATTTTCAATAGAATGCAGTTCTTGACATATGATTGAGCCTTTCAGATGAGATTCACACCAAAGTAAAGGAGCAATGGGTACCTTTTCCTGGGAGTCTGAGAAGATAAATCAGTTGCTAGCACTATCTTGGAATCTAAATGAATTTTTAGTTGCCTAGCTGTCTTTCAAGTTTCTATGAGGTTACTTGTATGTCTATTCCTGGGTTTCTGGGTGGTCATTCTGGATTTCCCCAGTGCTTGGACAATAATCTTCCTCTTTTGTGCCTCCTTACCCTGGAGCTCAATGAGGAAATCTACTCAGTTCCTCTCAACCCCTAGGCCTATTGCTCCTTCCATTACTAAGCAACTATCTTATCTTCTGGAAGCCTTTTCAGCCGTCTATGCACAATTTCAGCTTACTTATTGCCTCTGCTGGTTGCTGTGGTCGAATGGTTTTTGAGGTCCACCTTCTCATGCATGTTTTTCAGCTACTGTTTTTATTGCCACTGTCTAACCCTCTTTCTAACATATTCATATTCTCCAAGAAAGGAACTAGTTTGTCGATAATTACTAACCTCTCCTTGGGTAAAGCTCTTATATTCAGTTAACTCATAGATCACTATCTAGCCAGGGGACTGGTTGCCCTCTTGTTGGAGCTGAGCCCTATTTTAAGCAGGGGCCCAGGGTTACAAGTGACAAGGATGGAGGCCTACAACAATAGAGCCATTTATAAGGCAGCCATAGAAGGAAGCCAAGGATAAGGTAGACAACCTACAGAGCTATGCTTACTGAGAATGAGGCTACAGATACACTAGAACCACTATAAATGGAAAAACAACATACTAATATCAACCATAGTAGACCCTTGGCTAATTTTAGGTAACAGTAAGGGGGAACAAAAAGGATAAAGAAAAATAGAAAGTTGCTGGGAATAAGTACTTACAAGAAAGAAGACTGAAAATAAGTACATCCAAGGAAAGGAGACAAGTTGGCCTACTAGACAGGAAATAGTCTTTCCTGAGGTCCGTAAGAAGCATGTCCAAAGACTTCTTTCCCTCCTCAAATACATCCTATCTCATGATAGGAAGTGATGTCACAAAGATGGTGACATAGGTTGTTCCTGACTATTGCTCACTTTCCAAGAATAACAAGAACAGGACACCACTGAGTGAACCCTAGAACATAGGATGAGGCTGAAGCACCCCCATCATGACCAAGACAGAGACCAGAGACAAGACCAGAGATCAAGACAGACTGCATTAGAAGGATAAGAGAAGTACCAACAACATGCCCCTACCCCAGGCCAGTGCAGTATGCAGAGAGGTTTCCCCCGAGCCTCTGGTTCTTCCAATGGGAAAGGAGAACCCAGCAGGGACAACTAGTGCCCTCAGTACTGTGGGTAACATTTCAGGAGCCCCTACTCTGATCTCACTACATGGGGACTGCAGGAAAATCTGCAGGGGATGAACACTGGGAATCTGGCTGTGACAGAGAAGGGGAAAGGGGCCAGCAACAACCAGCACACAGATCTTGGCAGATAAAATTCATACAGACAATAACTGAGTAGTAATCTCAACCAGTCACTTTGCTCATTTGCAGAACCAAGTCAGAGGCACACTCTGACTAGGGAACTCAGCAGGGTGCAGACCTACCTGATTTGGATCCTCAAAATAGAAGTTTTTTCAATGCTAAGCCCAGTTTGTCCACACCCAGACAAGGTGGTGAGTCACAGCTCCACCCACTGTAGAGAGTGCCTTCCGGCTCCATCTGACCAGAGGTACTGGCAACTACTCGTGGAAGCTGTGCGGCCCAGCAGTACTCAAGTCAAGGGGCAGCTAAGCACAGCTGATCATCCACAGAGCAAAGCCAAATACCCTGAATGGGGAATTCTGGTGTTGTGAACAGATAGGGGGATCAATTCATAGCCAAGGCTGAAGGGAGTTCCCAGCCCCTCCCAGCTGGAGAGACTTTGGGAAATTGAGCAGTTCCTCCCCCTCTAGCCCAGGTAAGGATCTGAATCACGGCATTACCTGCTATGTTTTTTGGCCTCATCTGACCAGAAGGGTTGGCAAAAACACCTGGAAGCTGTATGGCCCAATAGCACTTGTGCTGAGAGGCGGATGAGCAGAGCTGATAGTTTACATAACAAACAGTGGCCCTGCTCAGTCAGGGAACTTGGGGTGCAGGTTGGCTTAAGACAACAAAGAGCTTTACTGGCATTAAAGCGGCTTTCTCTTGCTGTGCCCAGGCAGGGAATCTAATTCATAGCCCTGCTCATCATTGAATATAGCCTTTGGCCTGTCTGAACAGGGAACCTAAACAGAGCACATGGAATGCTGCATAGCCCATTCAACAACCATTTACACAGCAGCACTAGAACAGAAAGGACAACCCATGGCTTCCCCATATGTAGAGCAAAAGCAGTGGCCTCACCCAATGAGGGAATTCAGTGCACACTCTGGCCTGATTTTGGTTCCCAAACAATGAGCTGTTCAAGCCCTGAGTTCTATCCTGCTGCCCTGATAGGCCAAGGAAGGCAATTCATAGCCCCATCTATTACTGAATATAGCACCCAGTCCTGACCAACTAGTAAGCCTAACTGGAAAGTCCAGACAAATGTAGAGCCCATTCTATAGCCTTACTTGGATAAGGAACCAAGCCTGCAGTCCTATCCAACAGTTCTCAACCAATGATGCACCTCCTCATCTC
This sequence comes from Canis lupus familiaris, assembly GCF_011100685.1. Classification (NCBI taxonomy): domain Eukaryota; kingdom Metazoa; phylum Chordata; class Mammalia; order Carnivora; family Canidae; genus Canis; species Canis lupus. The sequence goes on along the minus strand of NC_049251.1, from coordinate 21,760,704 downwards.
TGTCCCCAGAGTTCTAATAGTTACCTTGCCCCCAAATAGACCATAATAGCAGACTCCACCTGCCAAAGGATATTACCAGCAGACACATTCAGACACCCAAACTAAACTGATTGGTGAAGAACTGTCTCTGCCAAAGCAAACCTGTAAAGTCTGGAAGAAGAGTCAGATTACTCAAATGTACAAATGCCAGTATAAGGAATCAAAGATTATGAAAAGTTAGGTAAAAGTAACACCACCAAAGGAAACTAATAAAGCTCTAATAACTGACCCTGAAGAACTGGAGATTCATGAACTGTCACACAAAAAAAATCAGAATAATTATCTCAAGGAAGTTTAGTGACCCACAAGAAAACAGATAGACAGGTAAATGAAATTAGGCGGGGTGCCTGTGGCTCAGTCAGTTAAGTGTTTGCCTTTGATTCAGGTCATGATCTCGAGGATCCTAGGATTGAGCCCTGTGTTGGGCTCCCTACTCAGTGGGGAGTCTGAGTCTCCCTTTCCATCTATCCTTCTCCCTACCACCAATGTCCTCTCTCTCTCTCTGAAATAAACAAATTCTTTAAAAAATAAATGAAATTAGGAAAACAATGAATGAACAAAATGAGAAGTTTGACAAGGAAATAGCAACCATTATTAAAAAATTAACAAATCCTAGAGTTAAAAAATACAATAACTGAACTAAAAAATCCCATAAAGAGTTTCAAAAGTAAACTTGACCATGTAGAAGAAAGAATCAGTGACTCAGAAGTAATAAAACACTGGAAATTAACTAGTTAGGGGAGGGGGGAAAAAGAATGAAAAATAGTAAAGATAGCCTATGGACATTATAGGGCACAATAAAAGGGACCAATATTTGCATTATGGGAAATCTAGAAGGAGAAGAAAAAGAAAAAGTGACATCATTGTAAAGCAATGATGCTTAAAACTTTCCAAACCTGGGGAGAGAAATGGACATCCAGTTTCATGAAGCCCAAAGCCCCCAACAGGTTGAACTTGCATAGGGCTATACTGAGACACATTAAAATCAAATTGTCAAAAGTCAAAGACAAAGACTTTTAAGAGCAGTAAAGGAAAAGAGAAGTAATATACAAGAGGATTCCATAAGTCTTTGAGCAGATTTTTCAGAAGAAAATTTTAAGGCCAGGAGAGACCAAGATGACATATTCAAAATATTGAAAAAACACTCCTGTCAACCAAGATTCTATACCCAGCAAAGCTGTCCTTCAGAAATGAAGAAAGGATAAGGACTTTCCCAAACAAAAGAAAATTGAGGGAGTTCATTGCCGTCAAACTTGCCTTACAAGAAATGCTAAATGGGAATTCTTTGAGTGGGAGCAAAAGAACACTAATCAACATCATAAAACCATAAAAAGTTAGTGTAAATCTCACTAATAAAGGTATAAATATATAATCATATTTAGATTATGCAATATAGTAATAGTGGTGCATAATTCGCTTATAACTCTACAGATGAAAAGCTTTAAAATGTAGTAAACATAACCATAGCTATAACAATCTATTATTAGCTACACAATACAAAAAATCATAAATTGTAACAGCAATAACTGAAAGTATGAGAAAGAGGATAAGTAAAAGTGTAAAGTTTATAAATTCAATTGAAGTTGTTATCTGATTAAGATAGAACATTGTAAGTTTAAGATATTTTATGCAAGACTGATCATTGCACAAAAAAAAAAAAAACAGAATAAAGAAGTCAAAGCATACTAAAACCAAAAAACATCAAAAATATCACACAAAAAACAGCAGGACAAGAAAGAAGGAACAATAGATTTACAAAACAATCAGAAAACAACAAAATAACAACAGTAAGTCATAACTATCAATAATTATTTGAAACATGAATGAATTAAAATCCATATTTAAAAGATACAGAATGACTGATTGATTAAAAAAAACAAGATCCAAAAATATGCTGTCTACAAGAGATTCACCATGGCCTTACAGACACACATAGACAGAAGTGATAGAAAAAGACATTTCAAGCAAATGGTAATAAAAAAAAAGCAGGGGTAGCTATACTTATATCAACCAAAATAGAGTTAACTAAAATGGTAAAAAGAGACAAAGAAGGTCAATACATCAAGAAGGTATAACAATTATAAATATGTATGTACCTAACATTGGAGGACTTAAATACATAAAGCAAAAACTAACAGAGCTAAAAAAAAAAATTTAAAAATAAAAAGAAAGAAGGAGTAAAATAGTATTACAATAATAGTTGGGGCCTTTAACACCCCACATTCAACAATGGATAGATCATCCCAGACAGAGAATCAATAAGGAAATAACAGATTTGAACAACACTATAAACCAAATGGACCTAACAGACATATACAGAACATTCTGTCAAACAACAGCAGAATATTATTTCTTCTCAAGCACATAGGAACATTTTCTAGGGTAGACCATATGTTAGGTCACAAAACAAGTTTTAGCAAATTCAACAAGATTAATATCATTCAAGTATCTTCTCTGAACATGTAAAATAAAACTAGAAGAAATTAAACGGAAATTTAAAATTTCCTTAAAACAAGCAAAAATGGAAACACAACACAGAACCTGTGGGATGCAGCAAAAGCAGTTCTACAAGAGAAATTCATAGCAGTAAATGTCTAATTAAAAAGCAAGAAAGATCCCACATAACCAACCTAACTCTATGCCTTAAGGAACTAGAAAAAAAAAAGAACAAACTGAGCCCAAATTTAGTAGAAAAAATGAGCTAGTAAAGATTAAAGCAGAAATAAATAGAATGGAGAAAAGAAAAACAATAGAAAAGATTAAAACAAACTAAGACTTAGTTCTTTGAAAAAAATAAACAAAATTGACAAGCCCTTATATAAACTAACCAAGGGTTAAAAAAGAGAAAGAAAGGACCCAAACCAACAAAATTTTAAATAAAAAAGGAGACATTACAACTGGCATCACAGTAATTCAAAGACTCCTATGAAGTTATTATGAACAACTATATACTAATAAACCAGATAATCTAGAAGATATGGAAACATTCTTAACTTACCAATACTGAATCAGGAAGAAATAGAAAATGTGAACAGACCAATCAAGAGTAAGGAGATTGAAGCAGTAATCAAAAACTTCCCAAAGAGGAAAAGCCCAGGACCAGATGGTTTCACTGGTGAACTTTAGCAAACATTTAGAGAAGAATTAACACCAAACCTTCCCAAACTCTTCCAAAAAATCAAAAAGGAAGGACTACTCCCAAACTCATTTTATAAGGCCAAAGTTATTCTGATATCCAAACCAGGAAAGGATACTACCAGAAAAGAAAACTACAGGCTAATATCCCCCATGAATATAGATACAAAAATTCTTAATAAAATACTAGCAAACTGAATTCAGCAACACAGTAAAAGGACCATTCATTATGATCAAAAGAGATTTAATATTGGGAGGCACAGATGGTTCAACATACACAAATCAACAATATGATACATCACATTAACAGAATGAATCTTATGATCATGCTAATAGCTACCAAAAAAACATTTGACAAATTCAACATTCATTCATAATAAAAACTCAGGCACAGAAGGAACATACCTCAACATAATGAAGGGTATATATAGACAAGCCCACAGCTAATATCATACTCAGTCTAGATTTAAATATAAGACTAGATGCCACAAAACTCCCAAAAAAACCCATAGGAATAAAGCTCCTTGACCTGGGTCTTTAATAATTTCTGGATTTGACACCTAAAGCACAAGCAACAAAATATAAAATAAACAAATGATAGTATATCAAACTAAAAGGCTTCTGGACAGCAAAGAAACCCATCAACAAAGTCAAATTACAACCTACAGAAAGGGAAAAAAAATTGCTAACTGTGTGTCTGATTAAAGGTTAATATCCAAAACATAAAAAACTCCTATAACTCAATACAAAAAAACAAAAACAATTAAAAAATGGGTAGAGGACCTGAGTAGATATTTCTCCAAAGATGTATGAAAGGATAACAGATATATGAAAAGATGTTCAACATTAGTAATCACTAGGGAAATGCAAATTAAAGCCACAATGAGATATCACCTCATGCTTGTTAGAATATCCATCACCAAAAAGACAAGTGATAACAAATGCTGGCATGAATGTGAAGAAAAGGGAACTCTTGTGTGCTGCTGGTGGGATTGTAGATTGGTATAGCCATTGTTGAAAACAGTATGTAGGATTCTCAAAAAAATTTAACATGTAATGATCACGTGATCCAGAATTATACTCCTGGAAAGATAACAAAAACAGTAATTTGAAAGATATCTCTACGTCCATGTTCATAGTGTTATTTACAATAGTCAAGACATGGAAATACCCTAAGTGTCCATTGACAAAGAATGAATAAAGAGGTTGTGTTAGGTATATATGTAATACATATATCCCATTGGAAATATACAATGAAATATATAATATTCAGCCAAAAACAATATAATCTTACATTTGCAACAACATGGATGGATGACTTTGAAGGCATTATCCTAACTGAAACAAATCAGAAAGAGAAAGATATTTAATTTTCTCAGTTAATGATGGAATCTAAAAAACAAAACTTGTAGAAAAACAGATCTGATTTGTTACCAGACAGAGGGTGGGAGAGGGGAAACTAGGGGAAGGTGGTTAAAAGGCACAAACTTGCAGTTATGAGATAAGTAAGTACTAGAGATGTAACACACAACATGGTGACATACATACAGCTAACACTGCTATGTAAGGAACATTAAGAGAGCAAATGCAATGAGTTCTCATCACAAGCAGAACATTTTCCCCCCTTTTTTCTTTTCTTCTTTTCTTTTTATTGTATCTACATGAGAAAATGGATGTTAGCTGATCTATTGTAGTGATTATTTCACACAATATGTGCAAATCAAACCATCCTGCTGTATACCTTAAACTGTTCTGAGATACAACAATGTATCTCAAATTTTCCTCAATGAAATTGGACACAGTACATGACATAAAGAGCTTAGTGAGTATGATGGTTAGTTTTATGTTCCACTTGGAACATAAAGGCTCATGTCAATTAATTTAGGTGTTGCTATGCAGGTATCCTGCAGATGTGGTTAACATCTATAATCAATTGACTTTACCTAAGGAAGATTATCATTAATAATCTTGGTGGGCTCCATCCAACCAGGTGCACAGCCTTACAGGCAAAACTGAGGCTGTCCTGAGGAAGAAGAAATCCCAACTGTGGACTGCAGTGTCCATTCCCGTCTAAGAGCTTCTGGCCTGCTGGCCTGCCTTACAGATTTTTGCACTTAGCCCCCACAACTATGTAAGCCAAGTCTTTTAAATTATATATTATAATAAATTGCAATAAATGTCATGATACACAGTCATAATAGATGTTACAGTAAGTTCTTATACATACATATGTATGTACATTACATATATACACACATAGATACTTATATCTCCTACTGATTATGGGAGATAGAACCTGATAGAACGCTGCCTTGCCAGTGCGGAAGGACAGACTTGGAATTTGGTACGCCATATAACGTTCATCATCAGCTGTTTATTCCAATCAGGCCAATCTCCTGTCTCCGCATACCCATGTTCATTTTCCTCGTTCACACTGCTTTCCCCTTTTGCCTCATCTCCACTCCTTCTCCCACCTTATAAACTCCAACCCTTTCCTGATGCTCAATCCCAAGCCCTCCAGGAAGCTGCCTCCTATTATTACCTTGGCTCCTTTTGCTCTTCTCTTTCTCTGTACTCCCTCAGCATTTATTAGCTGTGCTATTTATCGTGATTCTCAATCTTACACATCTCAGCTAACACTGTTTTGTATTTAGTATCCACCACTAGTAGGTATCAGTTTGCCAATTGTAAATCTGGGTGTGCAAGAAATTTCACGTTTATCTTGTTTAAATCGGATTAAATTCACCCCAGACACAAGCGACCCAGACTCAATTCTATTGGAGCAGAAGGAAACCTAATCTTAATTATTACTGGGCTTTCCTCTTTAGGAGTATACTAGAACCTGAAAGACTTATGTTAAGCCTAGAATATGAGGGAAGAAGGACTTTGACATCCTCACCATTCAGGGACATATGGCCCCTAGAAGTCAAGGAAGAACTTTTTGTTTTGTTTTTTTAAAGATTTTATTTATTTATTCATGAGAGACAGAGGCATATATATATATATATATATATATATATATATATATATATATATAGGCAGAGGGAGAAGCTGGCTCTCTGTAGAGAGCCTGATGCAGAACTCGATCCCAGGACCCCAGAATCACACCCTGAGCCTAAGGCAGACACTCAACCACTGAGCCACTCAGGCGTCCCCCAAGGAATAGCTCTACTCATGATCAAAAGTGACAGGGGGGTTCAGCCACCCTGGGGTCATCATGTTCCATCTGACGTTTGGGTATCTCTTGAGGTGCTTCTTCAGGCAGCAAGACTGGTATTCCTACTCCTGGAACCCTGGCCTTTGACACCTTTCCAGTTTAGGGAAATTTTTTCTTTCTCTACAATTCCCTCGACCTACATCCCCTCCTTCTCTTTCTTTCTTTCCCTGGCATCCCAGATGCTCCCCTTCTTTAACCCTCTGGCAAAATTTCCTCAAGGAGCAAGGAACCTGGAAGGCAAACTGTGAGGCACAATTCTGGGGATGACACTGACACTTCATTTTAAAACCTTGTGGCCCAGAAGGCTTTGTTTTCAATGTGAGTGGTGCCTCCAGCGTTGTCTAAGGGAAGGTTCCTGCCAGACAGGAGCAAGATATTTTTCTGAAGCCCGTTTGGAACAGAGGGAAGGAGAAAATACGAGAACGTAAACCAAATTAATAGCCCAGTAAGTCATCCTGTTACATACCTTTTTTGTTTCTTCCCCTGTATTTCTCAACACTTCTAAAAATATCTGTGCACTGATAGTTCTAGTCTCAAATTATGAACTTATTGAAGATTCAAACAATATTTGCCATTTATTTTTAAATCCTCCTGAGGTCCCAGCCTAATAATTTGCACATGAAAGGACTTAAATGTGCCTTGAAATGAATTGAGGAATGAGAGTTTGCGGATTATTGATTAGGCTCCACCAGTTCAGATGGCACTGGTACTAACCTTCTCATTGTGGGGTTGGCTCTAGTGTCTTTTCATGGTCACTGTTAGGATTCGTTAAATATGCTTTTTCTTTACCTGCTTCTGTTCACAGCTGCTGCCAGGCTGAATTTCCAAGATCAAATTTCTACTTGGGACCTTTCCAGCTCCAAGTAAAAGCAAACATTTCCTTTAAAATTCAGGCAGATGATATTAACTTGAACCTTTCTTTAACATAAAGAGAATTGCAGGTCACAACATAAACACATATATGGTAACAACCATGGAAAATTTCTAAGTGAAAGCAAGGATATTACCCGGCATTCATTTTCATAGCACCTTTCACTTGAAAAGCCAGGTACATTTTGAGAACTTTATCCCATTAATCCTTAGAGATAACCTGAAAGAATGGCTTGTATAGATAGGGTCACAGAGCCAGGTAGTGACAGTGTTAACATCCTGCTGCCTTGCCCAATATTTGAATAGTTAGGCTATTTTGCCTTAACAAACCATTGCTTTAATGACATAATGGAATATTTGTGCTCTAACAGAATTCTAATTTTCATATCATACTTAAATAAGTAAGTATGGCATGGAGAAAATGTATCCAAATTTGCCAATGTGTGCTTGGTTTTGAATCCTCCAACTTGCCTCTTCTATAATATTGCCTTTCTCTTTGTTGTTTTCTTTTCCGCTCTCCTCACCTTCCTTCCTCTGATGCTGTTAAGACTGAAAACTCAACTACATTACAGCACTGGAATTTAATACATCAGCTTCTCTAAGACTATATGTATTTTGAAAGACAGCAGCTTAGCCCAAATACATTAACTATCACTTTCTGATACGGAGGAAGAGTTTTTGGAGGTGGAAAGTCTTTCTTATTCCCGTAAATCATAATATGTGGATGATTATATACTCTACTTTCAACTCTTAGAAGTTAAAGTTTACAATGGAAGAGGCAGAGGAAGTAATGATCAACTGAAAAGAGGATGAGGGAATACTTTGTTATTTTTAAGGGTGGGGGGAGAGAATAGGGTTAAACTTTATCTTTTCCATATTTGTAAACCACCATAATTTGTGGAAGCGAAAAGTACACTTTAGGCATTTACCCAATATTTACTATTGATAAAACCTATTTTAGGTCTCATCTTTTGTTGGAACAATCATAACTAATAACACAGATTAACATCTTGTAAGATGGGTTTGTGTCTCCCTTTCCTTCCTTTCTCTCCCCTATACACTCTATTAAGGATCTGAGCACTGAGCTAACACTGAGCTATGCATTACTCACTCATCCCATGTGCCCGTTCATGGCTTCACACCAGTGCTTATGCTAAAATCCTTTTCCCTCAATGCTCTGCCTATTGAACTTCTATTCATCCAATGAGACCCAATTCAAATGCTAGCCAAGAGGCCTACTCCGAATAGCTATTTTTCCCATGAACAGAACCCATCCCTCCCTCCACTATGTGTCTGTGACATTAGTAGACAATTCTATTTTAGAACTCATCATCTTGTATAATTGATATATATTAATATGTCTCTCTGCTCCAAAGAATGTAAATTATTTCAAGTTGGGACCAGATTCTTATGTAAGTATGTATGTAGCCATGTATATATTTATATTTTGGGGGGTCAGTGCTATTATATATCAGGCATGATAAGCATATGAAAAATGTATATGCTACATTTAGTATAGTCTGAACCGTACAAAAAGTTTAGTTTCATAAAAGAGACAAGATTTACAGACATAGAAGAGCATGACGGTATAATGTATTAGGCTAAGAAAATTAAGGTTAAATAACTACTGCATTCAACAAATAATTACTCAACACCTAGGAGTATCAGGACTACCAGGATAAGTAAGACATAGTCACTACCTTTGAGTCGCTCACAATCCATCTTGGAGATTGTCTTTATATGTATACACACTTCCATGGTTTAGATATCACTTTACATGTTGTTCCTCATAACAACTTTGTGAAGTAGGTCACTATTTTCATTTTTACAGAGATAGACATGGAGGGTTTGAATTCCCAGGTCTTCTGACTCTATGACCAGAGTCTTTCTACCCCACTACATAAATGTTTCTAAAAATTTTCCACTGGAGTACACTTTCACAAGGAGAATATAATTATACTCCTCAGGGTTGGGAAATATAAATTAAAAATCCAGTGTTATCTTAAAAATTCAGGCTTACTCTAATGTTTTCCATTACTTCTGAGTCAAACTGGACATTTAAGAAAATGAGCCACATTGATTCTGGGTGCTCTGGGGACCTTAGTACAGGGTTTCATGACCACAAGGGTATACACACAATTTCAGAAGCACATGACTACACCTGCTACCTTTACTCAGGGTGCCTGGGTTTGGTGTGAGTCCCTACTCAAGATTTTGGGTAACTTTATCAGGTTTCTTTTAGGTTTCTAGTGGCATTATTTTATTTGTAGCCCTCTCTGAAGACTGAAATAAAATACTCTACTCCCAAATGTTAAAGGAGCAGTACGGGCTGATCCTTTCCTCCCTGCAAGGATGTGTCATTCTGCTAATTAGGTCTCTTCAGTCTGATACTATCTGCCACCTCCTCCCTTGCTGGTTGAACTCAAGAGTCCCAGATGTGTCCTCCAACCGCCTGTTGGTCCCAGAAGGCCCCAAAGGCTCAGTAAGTCTCTCTAGACAACACCGCCCTTCCACCCCCACCCCCAGCACAGCTCAAGGTTGCAGCTCTGCTGAGCCCTCTACTGGCTACTGGGGTGACATGGCTCTTTCATGGAACGGATGAGAAAACTCTCAAAAGTTGCACTCGGGAAGCCAGCCTGTGTCACACCCGGTAGTGTACTTTAAAATAAAGTCTTGTTTCTCAGCTTCCTTTTCCTAAGATTTTTGAAAGGTCTCAGATACATTATCTTTCTTGAATGAAATCCCCCACTGCTTAGAATCTCCCCCTCCCAGGGTGTGGCAAGATAGAGCCATCATTCTTTCTTGGACAAGTAAAAAATTAGAATCTGGGGGACTTGGCAACTTTCCCAAGGGCTTTTTTTATTTTTATTTTTTACTTCCTCCACCTTCCCCATGGACATAGAGTTTATATATACATTCAAGATTTTTCAATATTACCTCATTTTCGGTATGGGTTGCAGATTGTGGAATCAGACTTCCAGGATCAAATTCCCGGTTCCCTCACTTATTAACTGGATAACTTTAAGAATGTCATTTAGCCTTTCTAAGTTTCTGTTTCAACTGTATAATAGGAGAATGAAAGAACCTACAGTATATATAGTTTGGGAAGGGAGAACTATGATAATGAATGGAAAAGTGCTAGGTCTGGCATGCTGAAAGTGCTCAGCAAACATTAGCTATTTTTATTTTTATTCAAAGCTTCTGTCTTGTGCACACCATGTCTACCCATTTGGTACAGAAAAATACTATCTTTACATAGGACACAAAGGTACATATGCAAAATAAATTCATAAGCAACCTATATTTTCCTAAAGTGGCTAAGCTAAAAGTGACCTGAGGTTATGGGCAAGGGGGCAAATTTGTTTGAATCAATCAGTGCAAAGGGTATCAGGATGGATAGGGATCCATCCAAAGGAATCCAAGGGGCCTGAAATTCTCATGGAGGAGCTGTGTTTTGTACACAGGTGTCCTTCCTCCCTCCCATCCCCCCCCCCCCCCCCCCCCCCCCGACCATCTGCATCTGTGAGCATTCAGGGTGACTCAGGGAGCTCGGCCTGAGTGCACAGTGGTGCAAAAGCAAGAAAGTTCCAGGGCAAGGCAGGGCACAGAACACTCCAAAGCCAGAAAGCCCAAGCCAATCAGATTCCCCACCCAGGACTCTAAAAGGTGGCAGAGCCTCATGGCCCAAAGTCCAAGCACAGCAGGAAAGTGGCCAGAGAACCTGATAGGTAGAAACCTGATAGAAAGTGTCAGAAAAGTTAAAGCTGAAGAGCTCACAACACCCACAGGCCCAGAGAAAGGTCAGTGTGAGTTGAGCAGCTGTTCCATCTGGTGCCAGAGGCCTTGGCTGTTGTCTTCTACAAGCAGGCAGTTTAGGCCTCCCTGATCAGCCCCACCTAGAAAAGCCAATTCTTTTGCTCTTAAAGGGGACTTGCTTGTTTCTAGCAGAGTCTTAGTCTTAGTGGGCAAAACTGCCTCTTAAGTATGAATGGGAAGAAGGGCGCAGAGAGCGCGTCCAGGGGTTCAACTGGCTCCACAGGAAGGTGCTCATGGCTGGAGCGTGAGTCTCCATGTTACGAGAACTGCACGCGTTTCTCTCCGAGGCAGGCAGGGGCCTTGGCTGCCAGGGACCCTGACAAGCCGCGACTTGAGCTGTGCCTTAGAGCCTGGGTTGGCCTGAGAGCGGTATAGAGGAGGGAGGGAGGGCATTCCTGGAAAGGGGGTGGGGTGGGGAGGTGAGGGGAACAGCATGAGCAAAGGCACGAAGGAAGAATGAATCTGCTGCGCGTAGAGAATGGCATAGAGACTTCACTGATTGGAGCCGGGAGTTCTTGCAGGGGGATGAAGGCAGCTATGATTGGATAACTAAAGTGGGGCCAGATTTGGAGGGCTTTGAATGCCCGACTGAGAAGCACTCAACCCAGCTCCTGACTTGCGATTTCCGTTCAAGACTGAATTACCTAAAGGGTGGTTAATTCCAAAGGGCGTTCTTCTTTGGGGGCTCCTGAAAAGTCAGCTTCTCCTCTTACCTGCCTTCCGATTCTCTTCCCTCACCCGGGGAGAAAGCAACCCTCACTTTGTCGAGGGGAGGGGTAGCGCATCATGTTGATCAATTTCACTCCTCCCCCCCCCCCCCGCCACTGATTTGAAGATGCAAGGTAAAAAAAAACAAAGAGAAACGCCAAATTCCATTTCCACGCCAAATATTATATTTGGTTTCTCCTCCTCCTCCTCCTCCTCACGCAAGTTCTCTTTCTCTCGCCGGCACCTCCCCCACGTTTTCCTGCTCTCCTGCAGCGAGCGGCTAGGCCGGTCCCCTCCTCGGCCCCCGCGGCGCGCGTTCCGGGCCGAGCTGGCCCGAGCCCGCCCTGCGCCCCCGTGCGCCCCCCTCCCGGTCCCCCGCGCGCGCGCCCGCGCCCGTAACCCGCACACGCTGGTCCACGCCCCCCCGCCCCCCCCCCCGCCCCGGCCGAGCGGTAGGTGTTTTGCCGTCTGCGCCGGGCCGCAGTGCGGCTGCGCGCACCAGGCTGCCTCCCGGGCTGGCAGGGCAGCGGCGGCCGCGGTGGCGGCGGGGCCGGGAGCGAGCGGCGGCGGCGGCGGCGGCGGCGGCGTGGGGAGTGGCGTGGAGCCGAGCCTGGGGCTGCAGCAGCGCGGGCCCCCGGAGTAGAAAGCCCCGGGGCAAGAAAGGAAGGCCAGGCCGCGGAGTCCCTGAGCAGCCATTCTTGGATTTGGGGGAGCCTCGCCCCCCCCACACCTCGGCTTCAGACGTCCCCTCCTCATCCCCCCTAGCCCCGGCCGCTGACGGGAGGAGGCGGCGGCGGCGGCGGGGGGCTGAGGGGCGCCGCCATGCCTCTCCCGCGGTGAAGCGTCCCTGCCGTGAGGAGCCGCTCGGTCTCCCCGGTGATGTCCCCCAGGCGGCAGGCGAAAGCGACTCACTCGAGCCCTGGGGTAAAGGCCTAGCTTATTCAGCTTCCTTCCTCCTCCTCCTCCTCCTCCTCCTCTCCCCCTCCGTCCTCCCCCCCACCCCCCCGTCTCTTCCCTCACCCTTCCCCGCGCCCCCATCTTCCCTCCCTCCCTCCCTCCCACCCCTCCAGCAGCGATGGCAGAGGAACAACAACAGCCGCCACCACAGCAGCCTGATGCCCATCAGCAGCTCCCCCCCAGCGCCCCCAACTCGGGGGTGGCTCTGCCAGCCCTGGTGCCTGGGCTGCCAGGGACAGAGGCCAGCGCGCTGCAACACAAGATCAAGAACTCCATCTGGTAAGAGGATCCTCCATCGCTGGGGTAGAAAAGCCCAGGCACATTGCTGCTGCAAAGGGGGTGGGGGGCGGCGGGCGGAGGAGGCGGCGGCGGATGCATTCATTGAATGTGGGTATCCAGCGTCGGGTGCATATTTATAGGACCTCTGGAGGTGTGGGGACTTTGCAGCAGCCTCTGGTCTCCGTAGCCCAAAAAATGCCTTTACCCCCTCCTCAATTGTGAGTGTAGATAAAAACAAGTTTTTTTTTTTTTTTTTTTTTATGTGTGTGTGTGTTTTGTTTTTTTTTTTTTTCACTTCTGTGTGAGGGGAATAGGGGTCGAAATTTTAAGTCATATTGTATGGTGGTGGCATGGATTTGGGACTGAGGAATGTGTAATGTGTTTACTCCTTTTTGCAATCACACAAGGGAGGAAGAAGTGTATTGTGAATTTTCACCAAACAGACATTGTGCGTAAGAATATTAACATGCAGCACAAAACCTAATGTGTCTCTCTTCCTTTCCGTTGGTTTAGCAGCTATTTCTGGATGTTTTCGCCTTCTTTATTCTGAGATTAAATTTCCTTTCCAGGGAGTGTTATTTGCATGATGGTGAAGAAAGGGCTTCTTTAGGATAAGGTATTTTAACGTGGTAGTTTACGTTACAAAGTGAATTTTTTTTTTTTAATTTAAGAACACGTTTTAATTTAAAATGTCTTGCTATTTCGTGGCTTTTTAGAAACCATAGATGAGATATCCTTTGCTATTTCCGTACTTGTATGAGAATTTACAATATTTCAGCATTAGGTTAAACTCTGAAAGGCTGGTGGTAGTCTTTTAATAATTAAATACCCTGAGTTAAGTCTATCTAACGTTAGAGCCATTGTAAATATTCTTTGAACATGAACTTAGATTATTTCTGTAGGATTCTTCATTGATTGACATTTTAAAAAATGTAGTGCTATTTTAAAAATGGAAAGCAATATTTGGAATTTGGTCTAAGAGATTGCTTTTAATAGAAGTTTTAAAATAGAATTGAATGTGGTATAAAACAAGCTCTGATTTTAAAAATGAAATCTTGCATGTCCATCATTGAATATGACTACTAAAATATCAAAACTCCTTACTTTTGTTGCAATTAAGAAGTGCATCATAAAAACAAGTGGCATTGCTGTACAATATTTAGACACTTAAAGATATAGTCAGTTTTTGAACACAAAATTAAGGTTTGTTATATAGTGATTTTTGTTATTTCTTGGCTTACATCCGTGTTGTCATGATGCTAATATGAAGTAGGTCAGTGCAGGCTTAAATAGTTTCTTACTACACAGTAATTGGCAGTTGAGGATCTTGCTTTCAGTTTTAATTTTGAAATGAAGTTTAAATATTTTAAAGGAAAGGTTTTTGGCTTTGATAATCCGTGGTCCTGTTTTGGCAACTTGAATAGGTCAGATAAGTTTGTCTTCTATGTGTGTGTGAAAGAAAGGGAGAGAAGCCTTTATTCTTTGATGGGTACCCTCATCTCCTTTTAAAATCTGTTATTTAAAGGGAGAGATGGTTCATCTTCTGCTTACCATCAAGGTTTCCAGAAATCAGTAAGTTTTTTTCCCCCCGCTGCCTATTAACTTGTAACTTAGTGTCTCCGAAATTATCAATGAATTGCATTAAACACCTTGGTTTTTACATTCAAGGTAAGGGATATCCAGATTAAAGGACTAAATCTTTTAAGAAAGGCACATTTTAAAAGTTGAATTAATAATGTATATTTTAATTTTTTATGAGAACAATAGGGGAAAGGAAACTCCACTTTATATTTCTAATATACGAGCAAAGTGTATAGCCAACTGACTGAATAATGATAGTGGTAATTTTTGGTAAATTGTGATTTAGTTATTCTTTAACTGATAATTTATATTTACACATTCATTACAGCTTAACTGCACTGACTCTACTGTGAGAAAAAACTTATCCTGAAGTAGAGTGCACTTCATTTTTTGCTACTTGCTCAGAAAAAATAGCAGGCAACAAACACCGTAATCCCCAAATACACAATTTTGTATCTTTATTTAAAAATTGTCATGGCACACTTACTAGCGTTTAATTTTCAAGTGTAGAAATCCTATTTGCAAAAAACGATTTCTTTATATTATGTTTAGAACTTTGGAGTAGACAACATTGGTGGGTATAATTAATATATAGTCTCGTATCCCCTGCTTTACAGGACTGGATTTATATTATTCATCAAGTGACGATATAAAATAAAGATGCTAGAAAGTGAAAGCTCCTTCACCACCACCTCCTATGAACTACTATATGTATGCTAAATTAAAATCATTTTTAATGGGTAAGGTTGCTAAGTTAAGCAATTTCAGCTCCCTTGCTCTCCTCATTTCACGTTTTGTGAAGGAACAGTATCTTTTTATCAGTTATTTTATAACTTGATAATGCTCTGAGAGATCAGTTTTGTACTACTTTCTGCATCAACCGTTGGTATCATTTCTAGTGAAAATTTTAAGTTACATTAAGCCAAAATGTGGCATTTAAAAATTATCAAGTGGGTTTTGCATTTAGGTTGATCATAGTTTCTAAATTATTGAACTTGCAGATCACAAACAAGTCTGTACTTGTTTTCCTTTTCAACAGATATAGTATGTAAGGTGGGTCTTTAGCTGGACAATGAGTTATTTATTATTTCAGTTCATAATTAATACATCCTGTTTGTTAAACTAAAATGCTATTTGATAAAAGTATGTCCATTGTAATTTCAAGCATTAAGTGGGACTTTGGAAAAAAAAATTTTCTGTTCAAAGTTGAAATCATGGTACCTAATGAAACTATATTTCATAAGAATTGGAAATAAAATTTTTTAAGGTAGTCCTAGAAAATAAGAATCTGCAAACCTGATAGTGTGGTAATATTTGTGTAATATATTTATGAATATCATCAGCTTAAGTCCAAGTTAACAAGCCTGCACTATTCTTGACCTTCCCCATTCCCACTCCATAGACAAAGGTCCACCTCACTTAGTACTTTGAAAGGAGATTTATTTACAGAGATGCGTTTTAATACTGAATATGCTGTGAAAATATTGTTTGTATTTTTAAACAATAGAATTCTAATATATTCTTTAATTTAAAAGAAAAGGAAAACTAGCAATATGTCTTTTTTCTAAATGAAAATCTGTCCTGGCAACCTAAAACAGCCACAGCTAACCTCACTGCAAACTTCTCAAACTTACATTGCACCTAAAAAAAAAAGAAATACCAAAGTATGTTTTTCTTTCCTCTTCTCTCCTAGTATCTTCCTTGTTTAAAAGAGAAAAAAAAAATTGTATTTAGTTTAGCTGTATGTATATATATTCTAAGTGCTTTCTTTTCTATTTTACAACAGTTTTACTTGAAACCTTGATAGAATAAAATTCTGAGGAAAAAATGGGATAGAAAAAAAATACGTTGGATATCTCTTCTGTCTCTTTGTGATTAGTTATAAGAATAATCATATTTTCATGGGTGGGAGTGATTTATATATTTGCAGTTAGGCTATAACATAAACAACAAAGCCTTTACCTAGAAAATCAGAAGAAATCTTGATGGTTTATTGTAGAAAATGTTCTAAATACTGTATTTACTCAACAAATGAATTCAGGGATTTTTAAAAGGTTTAATTGTCATCAGTTGTTATTTTTATTTATGTAAGCTTTTATTTGTAAGTAAGACTGTACAAACCATTTCTTTAATGGTCCTGTAAGATGTATCATTGTTTTACCCACTTTTTGGAAACTGATAAATTGAATGACAGGGAAGCTAGGATTCCTGTCATTCATTATCAGACCCTGGAAGTGCTCTGGCCAGAGTTCCTTGTCTTACTCAGTTCTGTAAGTCCTGCGGACTTCTGAATCTCATGCATTTTAGACTTAAAAATTATTAATAAAGTGGAATTATATATGTGGGCTATTTGGATATTTTCTAAATTCCAATTTAAACCCAAATTCAGCAATTTTGTTTTACTTTCTTATTTATTAGTTACAGTGAGCAAAGTCCAGTGATGATCCAAAGGTTTACCTGGTGATGGCATATTAAACCTGATTTCTGTCCCATATACTAGAACTCAGCAGTTCCATTTTGTCCTTGGTTCTGGGTCAGGGCATTTATTAGTTCTGTCTGAGAAATAGTTATTGTTCCTTCCACGGCAGTGGGAAATATTTACTATAAAGTTTATAACATTAGTGTTTACTTTAACTGTAAGTCCCTGATCTTCATTTTGCTTTAAAATTAGAGACTAAGTACATTAGCTGGCTTTTATATATTTTTTATTAGTTGGTTGAACATTCTGCTTGCCCTGAGTTCAGCCTGTCTTCCATACCAAGCACACCAAGGGTGCTTTTGTTTGTTTCTATTGAGGCCAGCTGTGATGGTTGCATCCCAACACTGAGTGTTTGTGATTCCAGAAAGAAGGCAGTTCCTTGCTCTCCTCTATGATTTGAAACTAATTAAATTGTCTTCCCTATTGACCAAAGAAGGCAAGTTAAGCAATTTCAATCCCCTGGATTTTCTGGCCTAATGTTTAGCTCTTAGGTAATGGATGCATGTGTGTATAAGTAATTTACCAATTTGTTCTCCCCACTGGGGAGGGGTATTTATTTATTTATTTATTTAGATTTTATTTATTTATTCATAGACACACACACACAGAGGCAGAGACACAGGCAGAGGGGAGAAGCAGGCTCCATGCAGGGAGCCCGATGTGGGACTCGATCCCGGGTCTCCAGGATCATGCCCCGGGTTGCAGGCGGCGCTAAACCGCTGCGCCACTGGGGCTGCCCAAGGGGGGCGGGGTCTTTAATGTTGTGTGCAAAACTGATTTGGTTTCTATCTCACTATTAATTTTTGGTATTATTGGAGGAAATGAGCTTCACAGTGGTGGAAAGACAGAAGTGTTTTATCCGTTATTAAAGAATGCTTTAAGTAAAAACTTATGTCAGAACTTGTGTCAGATCACTTTTTATATTAGAAAAAGTGTTGCACACAAAAATGTACAAATGAAAGTAATTAAAATGAGCATTATCATTTCTTCAAATTTGAACACTAATCAAGAACAGTGTGTGAAATACTCACCTGAATACTTGCTGTATATACAAAGTACTGTGCTAGAGAGTAACATTTGAGGAATGCCCATTCACTTGTAATGTTAACCTTGTAATATTAACTTAAGGAAAAGGTGCAATAAACTTCTTTATTCAGTTAGGGAAACAAGGAAAGAGGTGACAAGTGCCAAAGTGTGAGAAAAGTAGACCTTCGTTTCCTTGTCTGTAAAATGAATGATTTATACTAGATGACCTTGCAGGTTCCTTTAGCTTAACTTTCTATGCCTCTGTTACTAAATTAATATTGACAGCAATGATAAAACATACCATAAGCACAGTGAAAGACTAACAGAATTAACTAATCACAGGCAATCAACAGAACCATTTTCAATGGACGAATTGTTAGGATTTGTCTGTGTTTCCTTGGGTGTTAGCCCAGGAAGACTGTCTGAAGGTGTTACTCGCTTCTTGTTACCTTGTGCAAGAGTTCTGTATATGAGATTCAGTCTGCAAATATTTATTGAGCATGCATTACATTTAAAGTATTCTAAGAGCCGTTGTTGATTATGCAAAAATATGTAAGTCTCTGCCGCAGTCCATGTTGGGGAGTTTACTAGTTGAGAGATTGCACTAGGGGGACTATTTGTGTGCTCGTTTTGTTTTGTTTTGCTTCTAAAGAGGTTCTCACTCCTTATAAGCACCTCACATAGGAACTTTTTCCTATTGTAATAATGTAATATTTTAAGGCAGTAGCGGATGTTTATTGTCAGTTTGGTTATATAAATAAGAAAGGTGTATTTTATTTTCAGTGTAATTCAGTGTAGTGTTGAGCTTCCCAACTTTCCTCTTCATTTAGGGTAGACTTTTTAATGTATAATTGTGACAGTTCTTTAAACCTATAAAGAACAAGACAGTAAGATAGTTATTCCGCATCTCTGACCAAACTAGACCAGTCTTATCCTCTTTTTCCACTAATCTCTGTATTTAGTGGTTCTCTCTTCTGCTTTGTTGAAGGTTTTAAGAGTACACGTTAAGAGGAGCAGCATAGACCAAAAGGAGGAAGGATCGAAGGATCTTCTGTCCTGGGCAGGATAATAAATAAGGAACAATAAGCTCTGAGGCCTTAATGCACTTAATTGTTGACTATGAGATTAAGATAGTTAACACTTACCCTTAACCAATATGAATAGAAACTTTAAAATATGATTTAATTTTTCTTTCTTGAGACATTTAGTTTTTTTCTGTTTATGGACTGTAGTATTTCCTATCTATAAGAGGAAATAGAAGACCACTAGGTTTGGTTAATTATGCATAGTTTAGTTATCAGACATCTATTACAATAGCTCATATGTATATATATATGTATATAAAATGAAAAATTGTGTGGGAGTTGAGGTTTTATATTCCTCATATCTAAGAACAAACCAAAAACATAAGATATTCCTTGCTATTTGAGTCTCTGGTTTCTGAATTCAGAGAGTGAGAGGTCAGTGACAGATTCCAGTCTGTTATGTCTTGGAATTTTGAAAGGCATGAGTCCATAAGATGTGAAATACCATCTCCTCCAAATAGCCTTATCTTAAAAAAAAAAAATTACCTGAACTCATTCATAGTCTGAGTTTAGATAACAAAAGATACCTTTACACTCATTCCAACAGGATTAACAAACTGATTTGAATTTACATGCTAAATCTGATTGATTAGTGA
Organism: Canis lupus familiaris; assembly: GCF_011100685.1. Taxonomy (NCBI): domain Eukaryota; kingdom Metazoa; phylum Chordata; class Mammalia; order Carnivora; family Canidae; genus Canis; species Canis lupus. The sequence continues at coordinate 21,740,916 of NC_049251.1, read as the reverse complement.
TACCTGCCAAGGTCATGGGGATAGAAGTGAACTAACTATTGGTTATCTCGGAGGATGTGAGTCCCTAGGGCTATGGTGTTACAATTTATGAGGCCTCATTTTAAGATACAAACCAAACATCAAGTGCACTTGGGTTTGTGTTTTTCTTTCTGTGCTTATAGTTTTTTATTTCTTGGTGACTTTCCTACTTTGATCACCACCTTGTACTATCAAGTAGGTACAAGATGAGAACAGGAGATTACTGCATTAAGTGGCTACTGCAGTTTGCACTAACCCATTTTCTTTCCTTTTATGATCTTGCTTCTCTGTTTATGCCTGTGCTAGTTTCTTTACCTGCTACTTTAAAAACCTTTCTTTAAAAACAAACTTTTTTTTTTTTCCTGCTGATACAAAGGTTTACCTTTAGAATTCAACTCCTGTGCTACTGTTTCCATGAAATTTTTCTCAACTCAAGGAAAAGTGATCTGAGTTGTGTAAATTAACTTTTTTCAGTGATTTAGGCTAGCCTTACCTGTGATGGGCCCATTTTTGTTAATTTTTACTGCATTTACATGAAACATTCTCATTTTTTAATATGTAGTTTATAGGAATTCAGAGACTTAGTATACCTGAAACAAAGCAGCCAGTGCATAAGTAATTTACAATATGACAGTAAAATATTTTATTTATATGGAGTAGCCAAGTACTTGCCATTGTTTTTGCAGTATGTATGAAATTTTAAAAATTTATTTGGATAAGAGTGTCACTTTAATGACATCTTGCTTGTAGTAAAGTTGGAGCTTTTGAGATCCTTGGAAAATGTATTTGAACAACATGCTTCAGTTATTTTAAGTGAATCACTTTGCTAATTTGATTGCAGTTATTAGATCTGTTACTTGCATGTATATATAAGCAATCTATGATCTAAACTATAACTGCCAGATTATTATATGCATGATCCCTTTTTCTGAAGCAGGAGATAGTAAAAAGCAGTATTTGGCCAAATTTTGTACATATAAGTTTCAAAGAAGTGAGAAGGTCAAGAACTAATCCTGAATTTACAGAATCAAGTGGTCAAGGAAAACTGAATTCCGTATACCTTTATTTTAATGTCTACTATATACAGGCATAGGAGAACTAAAAAGTAATGAACACCACTCTCCATTTAAAACATTCCCTCCTTGTGTAGTAGTTGCATGCATCATCAGTAGAATTTAACAAAAGTAAGATTTTGTTAAATGCAGTGATATGGTATAATCAGTGGTATTAAAAAATAGAGAGTTAGATGAGAGAGGGATTCAGTAGGATATAATATTCTTATTGGCAAAATTCAGTATTGTGACCTTAACAAAAATCAAGGGATAGGCTGTTGATCCAAATACACCTAATGATATGCTTACTGGCAAATCTCTATTCCCACTAGCAGGAATTAGATTCATAATTGTTGATGACAATAAGCCTTGCCAGTAATGAGAATAATTAGGGGAAGATAGGTTAGATCAAAATTTGCTTGGTTGGGGAGTGGGGTTTCCACCAATCACAATTCTCTCAATGAAATACAAAGATAGAAGATATAAAATAATAATAGAGAACCAGAGGACCAGGAACTGCTGTTAGTTTTAGAAGGTGGCTGTGTACCATGAGTTGATTGTCTTTGAATAATGGCCACTTCATGAAGAGGATTAGAATATTACTATATGAGGGGGTTCCTCATATACCTCACTTGACCCATACTTTGGCTATGTCTTAGCATCTATATCTGTGTACTTTCCCATTATTGGATGAAGTTTATTTTCCCCTTTGGATCCATCCCTTTCCATATATTTAGGGAATTTGTTCTAATACATACCTTTTCTGTCAGCATCATCAAACTGTTCTTTTCTACAGGCTGCTTTTCCTGTGACTTTATACATGCTTATGACTTCCTTAAAGCAGCAGCAAACAACTTGGAGAAAAGTTTTTGCAGTAAAACAGAGTTGATCTTTCAGTGACCTAAAGAGCTCATTCGTAGTCTAAGAAAAAAAGTCATTAGGTAAGTGAATGAAGAATGTAAATACTCATTTTATAAGAATAATAATACAGTTAACAATGCAAAAATCTTTATTCGATAATAAAAAATAAAGCAGAAAAGTGCTATTTTTTTGACCACTAAGAAGAGATTTAAGAAACATGGTAACTATTGCTAGTTGATCTCACCCCTCGTTTTACTATTTTCCTTACCCCTTTCCCTCCCCTCTAGTCTCTCATTTATTATCTATTGTGTGATATGTAAGCCCACTTGTATATATGGTGGAATAAGTGAACATACATTCTAAAAGTGTTAATTGGTTTTGCACTTCGGTGGTAGAAACAATGTATGCTCCTCCCCCCCTCCCTTATTATATTCTCAAAATTTTCTTGAATGAGCAAGCATTATCTTTAGTTTAGAAAAATCCAAACAAGTGAAATAATGCTTTGTCTACTCTGCTGCACTTCCTTTTAGCTGCCATCTGTCCATCAGCTCACCACCCCGACTCTGCTAAATCTCTCTTCTCTTGTCCTTTTTGACTCTTGCAGTCTGGCTTCCTGTTCTTCTTGCCAACTTAGTGGCCTTTTTTCAATTTTTATCTTTCATTATGTCTTCAACTCTTCTTGTTACCGTGATTCCTCTGCAGTTGGCAATTCTCATTCATTCCTTTTTGAGAGCTGCCTTTGTGTCAGCTACTCTGCCAGGCATTGAGGATTCCATGGGCAAAGATGCAAGATTCTTATTTTTGTGGATCTTATTTCTGATTAACATTTTATTTTTCCTGCTGCTTTCTTGTAGATGCACTTTAATTTTGAATATCCAGACACTTTTCAACCATCCTTTTTTTTTTTTTTTTCTCTGTTCACTTCTTTGCTAAAGTCAGAAATAGATGGGCTGACCAGACAAATCTAATGACATCTGCTTATTCGTTTGCTAGAGTACAGGTAGCTACCAACTGTCATTGTAAACTTGGCATTTTCACAGTAATCCTTCTTCTATGCCATAGTGTCTTGCCACAGTAATCCTCTTCTAAGCCAACCTCAGTTGGCTTTCATTTCTAGCTATTCTACTTCTGTGGGTAGTAGATGGCACCTGTTGGTAGTAGATGGCACCTGTTCCTTCATTCCATCAGGCTAGCAGTATTGGCTTCTTATTTGATTTTTTTCTTATCCCTATGCCTAATATTTTAACAAGTTGCCAAGTTTGCAGTGTCACTTAAGTTCCTTCCTCTTCCCTACATTTCCACTGCCAGGACCATAGTTCAGTGCTTTACCATCTCGTTCCTGGATTATTACAGTGGCACCATAGTTGCTCTCTGCTCCTGGCCTTTCCCCTCACTGAACTGTGTTGTATATTGCTGCCAAAATAAGTCTTCAAATATGTCCTTTTCCATGTAGTCTTCTTTAAATAACCTATAATAGTTTCACCTTGCCCACCGTATCGGATCTAAAGATTTCTGTGAGGTTTCAAAGGCCTGTATTATCTAGCCCCATACAATCAGTCAAACCCAATTTCTTTCTGTCCACCAGTGTTGAACTCCTGTCAGGTAAGCACTTCAGTGTCTACCTTCTATTTTGTGGTGCTCCTTTTATTCTTACTTTATATCTTTTCTGGAATCTCTACTACTCTGTATCCAAATCCTGCTTAATTAAGTTTTAACCATTTTTGAAGTCATAGCTCATATTATTGTACTATAAAATATTTTTTAGCTACTCTAGTCTACGTTGGCCTTTTCTTGATCTTTAACTGTATAGTCATGTCTTACAATTAAACACTTAATCACTTTCATTTTTGTCCTATGGTGTTCTAATAGACAATAAGTTCTTTGAAGCTAGGGGCAACACCTTTTGCATCTTTCTATTTCTTGTCTAGCAGTAAGTGCTAGTGAATACTATTTTTGTCTACTGCATTCTTAGAGATACTTGATTTTTTCCTGCTTATTAATGTTTCTGTATTTGATATATTTGATGTGGTAATTTTCTCCCCAAATAAGTTATTAAACTTGTGCTGCATTTTACAGAATAGAGGACTTACAGCAATTGATTTTTTTAAATTGCATTCATTGGTGAAGCTGAAGTAATCATTTATTTAGAGTTTTAGGAATACTAATCAAATGTTTTTTACTCTATATCTGGATTAAAAAATAATTTATGCCCCAAGTGAGAGCCATTGTGTCCCTCATTTTATTTTTTTATTTTTATTTTTTTTGTGTGTGTGTCATTTTAAAAATAATGCACAAATGACTCCTACATAGTTTGGTAACCTTTTATGAATGAGTATAGGAGTATTTAGCTAGGAGTATTTAGCTAGGGTTTTGTGAGCTCATCAGTTATCTGTGTTCCAGCCTATTTCCCAAGAGATAGAGTTGGAATTTTGAAGAACCCCTTAACATTGATCTGGAGATAGCTTCTTTTAAATTTGTTTCTGGTGGAGGGTTTGCCCTACTGATTTTAGGGGCCAAGACCCAAGGCTAAGGTAACTTGTTCAGTCATGGCTAAAGTGTGAAGACAGCAAAGGAAACCTGTCAGGGCAGATAACTGAGGGAGGTGGATTGATTGAGGAGGTAACAAGGGAATGAACAAAATAGGAAAGCAATTCTGAAGGTCCAAAGTGTTTCAGGTTCATAAAACAGGTGACAGTCTGTTCGACCTTTCTATTTGTCTGACATAAAGACTTTTTGTTTTTTTTAGTCTGATATTCTTTTTTTTTTTTTTCAGAGAGGTAAAACTAGTTTTTATTTATTTATTATTTTTTAAAAAGATTTTATTTATTTATTCATGAGAGACATACAGAGAGAGAGGCAGAGGCACAGGCAGAGGGAGAAGCAGGCTCCATGCCAGATGTGGGACTTATCACGCCATGAGCCAAAGGCAGACGCTCAACCACTGAGCCACCCAGGCTTCCCCAAACAACTAGTTTTTAAAAGACCCTTTCAGCTTTAAAAATGTATTTATATGATGCTATTTGGTATGTTAGAGCAGTGAGTAGTTCTCTACTGGCATCATATTAGTATTACCTTAGAACTTGTTGGAAATGTAAATTTTGGGGCTCCACCTTAGATTTACTGTAATAGAAACTCTGGGGGTATAACCAGCAGTCTTTGTTTTACTAGTCCTTAAGGTGATTCTAATACTGAAGTTTGAGAATCCCTTACTTAGAGGATATATTTTCTGCTAAACAATAGTAAGCCACAGTCTTCTATGGCAGTATTTTAGTGTTCTTGACCCTTGAGTACCCCAGCTAGAGTCAATAACTTCTTTATTTTAATTTTTTAGTATTTGAATGTAATTGTTACAGCATTATTTACACTGTGTTGCAAAAGATTTTCACTAAACTGAGTTCTTTACTTTCATCAATTGTATATTAAATGAATTGATGAATAAAAATTAAAGACAGTGCATAATCATCATTGCACTCAGCCCTGATCAACAATTAAAAAAGACAGACAGACATACACAAAATACCAGATATCACAGGTGCAAGACAGCATGGGATATATAACCTAGGGCCAGCAAGCTTCTACTTTGAAGGGCCAGATGGTAAATTCTTTTGGCTTTGTAGGACATAGGGCCTCTGTTGGAACTACTTTACTCTACCATTGTTATCAAGAAAGTAGCCACAGAAAGAATATATATGTATGTATGTATATAAAGAATGAATGGCTGGATTTGTTCCATTACTGCCAGGATGGCCCTTCGGCAGCAGTTTGTGGACCTCTATATCCCAAACTATTTGCAGAATACAATAATGGTTCTCGATCTTCACTCCATTTTATTGACAAACAGTGGAAGATAGTCACCTGCTTGATATTAATTGTCTTATAATTCTCCCTTAGGTAACCCCAGGATTATGTATAAAGTATATTAGAATGCAAACAAGAAAGAGTTATATTCTAGGGATAGTCTTATCTTAGCTCTTATGATGATGATAATAAAGTATACTGACTTACTGCTTCTGATGTGAGAATTGAGGTCTCAGGGCAACCTGCTGCCTGAAAAACTGGAGACAATTAGATACAGAGAATCAAAGCTTACAAATGGCAAAAGCCAGGAGTAGAAGCCCCACAGCTGAAGCCACTATAGGTAGGAACACCTTTAAGTTTAGTGAATGAATTGCTGGAGGCTCTGAGTGGGCTAGCTTGAGAGTTGAAAACCATGGAGGCCGAGTCTTGGGGGTTGGGGGTGTGTGTCTTACCTGAGTCTCACTTCCAGTAACCCTACCAGGTTCTTCTTGTGAGGATCAGAGAAAAATCTTTTACTGCCTGTGGATTGTGGAGGATTTCAGGAGTTTGCAGGGAGGGGCAGGTAGGGAAGAAGAGAAAAGTAATCATTTTGAAATATACCCAGAGCTCTCTGTTCTCTTTGACAAAGCCTATTTCAAGGGAAAGGATTTTACCAGAACCTAACCAACAGGGGCTCTAGGAAAGCCTTCTTGGCTCCCTTCGGGGGAAGGGAATTAAGCTCACTAAAAGACTGAGACCTAATCATAGGACAATAGAGGACATGCCTCTCTCCAATTTTAGCACCATGTCAGTAGGACTCCTGTATAACAGGATTGCATCTAAAACAAGTGTAAGCCTCACACCTTATTTAAAAAGAGTCTTCAGGGATTCCCAAAGTGAACATGGGAGACAAAAAGATAGACATTAGAGAAAATTTTAGCCTTAGACATTGTTGCTACAGCAAACAAACAAGCCTAACTCCCAGTCAATAAACATAAAACTCACACTAAAGGTCTGTCTACCTCAGTTCCTTTTACCCAACATTATCTCTCTTTCTTTCTTCTTTCTTTCTTTCTTTCTTTCTTTCTTTCTTTCTTTCTTTCTTTCTTTCTTTCTTTCTTTCTTTCTTTCTTTCTTTTTTCTCTCTCTCTTCCCTCCCTTCCTTCCTTCCTTCCTTCCTTCCTTCCTTCCTTCCTTCCTTCCTTCCTCTTTGTAATATCTCGCTTTCATCAAAAGATTATAAGGCATGTTTACAGGCAAAAAAATCCCACAATCTGAAGAGGTAAATGAAGCATAAGAACCAGACTCAGATATGACATAGATTTTGGAATCACGCTGTGGATTTAAAATTATGCTTAATATGCTAAGAGCTCTAATGGAAAAAATAGATGTCTTGTAGAAATGGATGGGTAATGTGAATAGAAAGATGGAAGCTCTAAGAAATAGTCCAAAGGAAATGCTAGAAGTAAAAAACACTGTAACAAATGACGAATGCCTTTGTTGGGCCCATTAGTAGACTGGTCATGACTGAGGAAAGAATCAGTGAACATGAAGATATATCAATAGAAATTTCCACAACTAAAATGCAAAGAGAAAAAAAGTGAGAGATGGAACCAGAGTAACCAAGAACTGTGGGACAGTTATAAAAGTGCAACATATGCATAATTGGGATGTAACAAGGGGAAGAGAGAAAGGAACCAGGAGTATTTGAAGTATAATAGCTAAGAATTTTCCAAAATTAAAGACTCCAAAATCGAGAAAGCTCATAGATACCAAGTAGGACAAATAAGAACAACAAAAAGATCTACTCCTACACACATTACATTCGATCTGCAGAAAATCAAAGACAAGGATAAAATCTTGAAAGAAGCCCCAGGGAAATAACCACCTTACCTATAAAGGAACAAGAAAACAATTATCTCAGACTTTTTTTTTTTTAAGATTTTATTTATTTATTATTTATGATAGACACATAAAGAGAGAGGCAGAGACACAGACAGGGGCAGAAGCAGGTTCCCAGCAAGGAGTCCGATGTGGGACTCTATCCCAGACCCCAGGATCATGCCCAGCAGATGCTCAACTGCTGAGCCACCCAGGCATCCCCAGTTATCTCAGACTTCTATTCAGAAACCAAGCAAGAAAGGAGAGACTAAAGTATTTAGAGTTGAAAGAAGAAATCACCAGCCTAGAATTCTGTATCTAGTGAAATCATCCTTCAGAAGTGAAGGAGAAGTAAAAATTTTCTCAGACAAAAATTGAAAGAGTTTTTAACTAGTAGACTGGCTTTACAAAGATGTTAAAAGTTCTTCAAAGAGAGAGAAAATGGTCTAGGTCAGAAACTTAAATCTACGTGAAGGAGAAAAAAATAAATGAAGATGAAATCTTTTATTTTTCTTCTATTTAATTGATCTAACAGATAATAGTTCAAAAGTGATGTATTTGGTGATTATAGCTTATGAATAAGTGAAATGAATGACAGCAATGTTAAGAAACAGGAGGGAGGAATTGGGAATCCTCTTAAATACTTGTAATAACTGAAGTAGTATAGTTGTCTTAAAAATGGACTTGGATTAGTCATAAAGGTATATTGCAAACCCTGCAGTAACCACTAAAAAGATTTTAAAAGGAAGTGTAATTGATATGCTAAAAGAATAGAGAAAATCGAGTCATATAAGATGTTCAGATAAAACCAGAGAAAGCAGATATAGAGAAGACAAAAAAAAAAAAAAGAACAAAGAAAAAGAGCAATGAAGAGTAAATATTTAAAATATGGTACATACAAATTCAGCTATGTCAATAATCACTTCAAGTGTGCATGTCCAAAATACACCAATTAAAAGAGACTTTAATAGTAGATTAAAAAACCAAAACAACTGCCTTTTGCTCTACCCAAAGAAGGCTCCAGTATTAATCTGAGTTCCCCTCATAACTTAGAGGGAAACTTTCAAGATAGCCTACAAATGAAGGAGGAGGACGTTCTTAAATTCGTTGCAGTAGGAACCCACTTATGTGGCACCAACCTTGACTTCCAAATGAAACAGTACATCTACAAAAGGAAAAATTATGGCATCTACAATATAAATCTGAAGAGAACCTGGGAGAAGCTTCTGCAGACAGCTCATGCCATTGTTGCCACTGAAAACCCAGCTTTGTCTGTGTCATATCATTGGGAATACTGGCCAGTTAGCTGTGCTGAAGTTTGCTGCTGCCACTGGAGCCATTCCTATTGCTGGCCACTTCACTCTGGAACCTTCACCAACAAGCTCCAGGCAGCCTTCTGCAAGCTGAGACTTCTGGTGGTTACTCTCACAGAGGCATCTTATGTTAACCTGCCTGCCATTGCTCTGACACAGATTCCTCTGTGCTCCATGGGCATCGCCATCTCTTGCAACAACAAGGGAGCTCACTCAGTGGGTCTGATGTGGTGGATGTTGGCCTCAGAAGTTTTGCACGTGTGTGGCACCATTTCCTGTGAACACCCATGGGAGGTTGTCCCTGATCTCTACTTCTACAGAGATCCTGAAGAGATTGAAAAGGAAGAGCAGGCCACTGCTGAAAAGGCTATAACCAAGGAGGAATTTCAGGGTAAATGGACTGCTCCAGGTCCTGAATTCACTGCAACTCAACCTGAAGTCACAGACTGGTCTATAGGCATGCAGATGCCCTGTTCTGCAGTTCTCTACCAAAGACTAGAACACTCAGCTACCGCTGAAAACAGGTCTGCAGTTTCTGCTGCTCAAGCCGTTACATGTGTAGGAACAACCACTGAGTGGTTTTAAGCTCTTCCAGAAGGAGAAACAAAATGGAAATAAGGTTGATGGAAAATAAATGGTTTCTAAAAGTTGGAAAAAAAAACCCAAGACAACTCGTCTACAAGTCCCTTTACACTTTGGTACTTTTATTATTTAGTAATGAGTTATTTGTAACATGCTTCATCAATATGTTGTAACACTAAATTTGAGAACTTAGAAGTTGCCAGTAAATGATGAGATACTTAAATTATAAAGAACTCAAGGGAAAATGGCCATGTTTTTGTGGGGTTTTTAAGGTTTTTATTTTAATTCTGGCTAGTTAATATACATAGGAATAATTAGCTTTAGGTATAAAATACAGTGATTGAACAATGTCATACATCACCCAGTACTCATACCACAAGTGCACTCTTTAATCCCCATTACCTATTTTACCTGTCCCTCTACCTACCTCCCCTCTGGTAACCATCATTTTTTTCTCAAATAATTAAGAGTCTGTTTCTTGGTTTGTGTTTGTCGGTCTCCTCCTTTGCTTGCTTTGTTTCTTAAATTCTACATACAGGTGAAATCATATGGTATCTGTCTTTCTGTGACTTAACTTCACTTAGCATAAGACTCTCTAGCTCTATCCATGTCATTGCAAATGACCAGATTTCATTCTTTTTTATGGCTGAATAATATTCCATTTTATATACATCACATCTTCTTTGCCGGTTCATCAATCAGTGGACACTTGGGCTGCTTCCATATGTTGGCTATTGTAGATAATGCTGTTGTAAACAATAGGGGTACATGTATGCCTTTGAATGAGTGTGTTTTTGTATTCTTTGGATAGATACCCATTAGTGTGATTGCTGGATTGTAGGTAGGTTTATTTTTAATGTTTTGAGGAACCTCCAGAATGGCTGCACCAGTTTGCATTCACACCAACAGAGCACACGGGTTCCTTTTTCTCCACATCCTCAAAAATGGCCATGTTTTATGTCCAGTTTTCTGTGTAAACTATTTAATTTCCTCTGTTAGAATAAATTTTACAAGTCATTTTACAACTGACCATTTCTTGTGTACATTCTGATTTTTTAAGCACTTTTTTTTGGATATTTTTTTTATTGGAGTTCGATTTGCCAACATATAGCATATCATCCTGTGCTCATCCCATCAAGTGCCCCCCTCAGTGCCCATCATCCAGTCACCCCATCCCTCCACCCACCTCCCCTTCCACTACCCCTTGTTCGTTTCCCAGAGTTAGGAGTCTCATGTTCTGTCACTCTCTCTGATATTTCCCACTCATTTTCTCTCCTTTCCCCTATAATCCCTTTCACTACTTTTTAGATTCCCCAAATGAATGAGACCATATAATGTTTGTCCTTTTTTAAGCACTTTTAATGAGATAATTTACATACCATTAAGTTTACCTGCTTTAATTTTTTTTTTAATTTTTTAAATTTATTTATGATAGTCACAGAGAGAGAGAGAGAGAGAGGCAGAGACATAGGCAGAGGGAGAAGCAGGCTCCATGCACCGGGAGCCCGATGTGGGATTCGATCCCGGGTCTCCAGGATCGTGCCCTGGGCCAAAGGCAGGCGCCAAACCGCTGCACCACCCAGGGATCCCAAGTTTACCTGCTTTAAGGATATAATTCAGTGGTTTTTAGTATATTTTTGAAGTTGTGCAATCATTACTGTGATTTCATTTTTTTTTAAAAGCAGTTGAAAAGGCACCTGGATGGATGGATGGCTCAGTGTTGAGTGTGTCTGCCTTCTGCTCAGGTCATGATCCTGGGGTTTTGGGATCAAGTCCCATATCGGGCTCCCTGCAGGGAGCCTGCTTCTCCCTCTGCCTGTGTCTCTGCCTCTTTCTCTGTTTCTCATGAATAAATAAATAAAAATCTTAAAAACAAAAAAAGCAATTGAAAAGTGAATTATACTGACTGGAGTGATTAGAAGTGGAAAGGTTATTTAATCATAATCCTGAAAGTTCGAAGGCAGTAGGAGCCATTAAAATAATGTTTTTGTTTTAATGTTAATGAGACAATAGAATGGGGATTTGTAGAAACTCAAAAGATGAAGTTGTAATTGCTCAATACTTTTTCTCTGTGGCCTTTTCTTGCCTTTATCCTCTGTGGGCCAGTCTTTAGATATGTCGAAAAGCTTTCTTCTATTTAGATGCTTACTGCTTTAAAAAAAAAAATTTGTCTCGGTACTGCGTTAAGCTTCACATAACTGGTCAAATATTTGAGTCTTCCTATGGTACTTAACTATTCTCTGACATTTCAACTGTATGTATTTGTAATTATAGAGCATGACATGTTAGCTGTTACTATTTTCTGTAACATATTTTCAACCAGTGAGATATTTATACTTGCCTAAATTAATTTTTGTAAGATACTTAGAAAATTTCTCTGCCAAGCATAAAACCTAGAATGACTTTTATTTAAAAAAAAAAACTTTAACAATTTTAAAGTAAAAACGAATCACAAAGAGTCCTACTACTGTAGTGGTGTAAGTCATTACAGTGAAATTAGTTGCCTACGTTTGCTACACAGGTCACATAACTTTTTTTCTTCTTTTTTTTTTTTTTTAGATTTTATTTATTTATTCATGAGAAACAGAGAGAGAGGGAGGTGGAGACGCAGGCAGAGGGAGAAGCAGGCTCCATGCAGGGAGTTTGATGTGGGACTTGATCCTGGGACTCCAGGATCACGCCCTGGGCCGAAGGCAGGCACTAAACCGCTGAGCCACCCAGGTATCCCCTAGGTCACATAACTTTTAAAAATTGTTTCCTTTATTAGTAGAATGGAAATAGTAATAGTGCTTACCTTGTAAGGTTTGTGGTGAAGATTAAATGAGATAACATATAAAACACTTGGTGTAGAATCTGGCACATGGTAAAAACTTGATAAATGTTGGCTGTTACTTTTAACCACAATAAATTCAAAGAAATTTTTCACTTGACCACACAGTCTGTTACTATGATTACTTCTTATTACTGTATTACTGTACTGTGACAGAGGAGACCATGATGATATTTGAGACAAGAGTTATCCAGGCAGAGAGGGAACAGCAAATGCAAAGGTGAGAAGGCTGAAGCAAGGAGGCCGAGTAGCCAGAGTGTGGAGAGTGTGCTGGAGTGTGGCAGTGAGGTCAGAAGTAAAGGAGGGGCAGATTTATGTAGGTCCTTGCAGGTCTAGTAAGCACTAAAACTTAGACTCTTATTCTGGGTGTAAGGGGGTAGCCATTGGAAGGTTCTGAGCAGAGGAGCGATACAACCTTACTGATGTTTTAATAAAACTCACTGGGTTGCTTTGTGGAGAAGAGAGTATAGAAGGGCAGGGACTGTAAACAAGGAGACTAGGTTATGTCAGGTCACTGACATTTTACACCAGGGTGTGTGAGTGTTCTTTTAAAAGATTAAGTATTTTAAATATTGGTAAGTGGTGGTCTCAGAGTGTTGCAGTTAGCTATGAGTGATTTCATTTTCTTTACACTTTTCTCTATTTTCCAAAAGATTTTAAAGAGTACTTTTTTTTTTTAAGATTTTATTTATTTATTCATGAGAGACACAGAGAGAGAGAGAGAGGCAGGCAGAGGCAGGCAGAGACACAGGCAGAGGGAGAAGCAGGCCCAATGTGGGACTTGATCCCCGGACTCCAGGACCATGGGATCTGGGCCGAAGGCAGGCGCTAAACCACTGAGCCACCCAGGGACCCCTAAAAGAGTATACTTTTGTAATCATAAACGTAACTGTTACCACTAAGCAGAGCTGTGATAATAACAAAAAATTATGTAATATATTAGGCTCTCTGATTAGAAGGACATACTTGCATATTAAGTATACTATCATAAGTGCTGTTACTAAAATCTGAAAGATTTAGCCATCAAAGAGACTAAATATGTCTATCAGAATGTAATAAAGTACCAGGCATTTGGAATAGATGATCTAAGAGTCTTCCCTGAACCTTTACCTTAGGTAAACTTAATCACTCTCCTCCTAGGTTCTAATTCTTGTTACTATACAATTCTAATAAAATAACTGTATAATTTTATAGCCTCCTCTGTTGGAATATCAGCACCACAAAGACTGGAATTGTATGTCTCTCACTTAGAGATATATCCCTAGTGCAGAATGTGTATGCATGAACGTATGAGCTAACTCAGGAAGTATCAATTTTTAGATGTCAGTTGTGGATCTGGTGTAGTTTTTCCTGCTGTTCTTCCTCCTATGTAACAGTGTCCACCCCCTCGTGTAGTGTTTAAGTTACTAAGTATAGTAGAAGTTATGAATAAAAATAGCAAACTAGTTTACCATTAAAAATCTTTTCTCTATACACCATTTTCAACAGTATAAAAGATGGCTTATTGTAAATTTTTGCTTATAGATGACCTTTTTGAATGTGTAATTTATTAATATAGATAGCATTACCAAATAGAAATCCTATCAGAACTTAAATTAGTATGTATAATCTCAAATTGTTGAGTGCTTTTTAGCTTGAACTATAAAGCATTTTTCTGAAACTCCACTATATCCTTTTCTTCCAGTGTGGTGGGTTTTACTGGTATATGTTGTATATACTTTGTTGAAAAGATGTGTTCAGTGCGCTTACTAGAGATTTGTTAAAATTCTTTATAATATTTCACTGGTAACATAGAGAAGGAGAAAAAACGACTTTGTGGTGTTGATGCCATACTTTTTTATTTTTAACCTCTGGAATTATGACATATCATATTAGTATAGCCTAATTTCTTGTTGAAAATAAAGTATGAGGGAAGTCTGGCATATTGACAACCTGTGCACCTACCTGTGATCCTTAAGGCTTAATTTTGGGTCATGTGATTTCTTTCTTGAAAGCTGTTTCCAGAGAATTCAATATTAACTAAATACTTATGCTTTTATGTCCATCTTAGATCTTTAAAAAAATCTTTCTGATCACTTTTGTTTTCTTGGAGAGTTTTTATTCACTATTTCTTGCTCCTAGGAGATTTTTGAAGTTTTTAAAAAACAAAACACAGAGAACTTCAAAAAGTTTCTCCTATGTTAAAATGGATATGAAGAACCTCCAGACAGAAAGAAAGCTCCTTTGTGTTCTTTGGTTGGTGGTTTATCACTTCCACTCTCATCTCTGTTGGGTGCCCCTGTTCTTTTGTGTTTATGTTCTTCCTTTCTGGAGGGACACACAGTATATGGAAAAATTTATTTATATAAATTATATCATCACGATAAAGAAAACTCTGAATACTAGTGGTTAGATTACATCAGCGTCACATTTTTGTTGTGGTAAATGACACATCTTAACGAAGTCTAAGTATTTATAGTTTTCTCTCTGTATTACTTTCTTGTTCCATCTTTGCTTCTAGCCTATTTAAGTCCCAGTTTTCTTTCTCAGTTCTTTTTATCACTTTGTCTTTTTCCCTTCCAGTTCTTCCTCTGAAGTGGGCATGTAGCATCTGTTTGTGACCCTAAAGCTATTCCTTACTTTCTGTCCTTCCCTAGGTGTTTCCCTAGGATATCTAATGTTGTATGCCTATACCTGTACTTCCTCTTAATCTTTATAGTTAATCACCACTTTCTCACCTCTCCTTCTAGTCATTATTCTAAGCGGACTGTCTTTATTAGTTGTTACACCTACTTCTTTAAGCTTGTATTCAATGTGGATCAGCTAGTCTAAAACAAGACATGAGATAACCGAGAAATTTTGAAGAGAAGTATTTCCTCACAGCGCTCATGTTAATAGAATACAAGGCGTTTGTAGCAGATAATTCAGAATCTTTTAGTTTGTCTTCCTGAATTTTTTCTACACCCCTCTTTTTCTGTTGTTTTCTCTTATTCTTATCCTTTCTACCTTTTACCTTTTTCTCTAACTCCCACTTTTCTCTCCCCAGAACAGAAACAGAAAATCTACCTGTAATGCATTACAATTTTATCTCTGCCTTTTCCACATTTGGAATCTTAGAAGTTGTCAGCTTTATATTTATCAGGTTATTTGAAAGCCTAATGAGGTGGTTTTAAGAAGAGATGTAATGAGCATTTGCTATGAAAAAGATTACGTAAAATCATTTAATACTGTAGGAAAGGTGTGAGTCAGCAGGCAAGTTTCACAGAAGGAAAGGGTTGTGCTAGGCTGCTTGCTTGCTTGCCTTGGTCTCCGGGTATAATTCCAACCAGTTGAAGGATGGAGAGGAATGAAGCGAAAAGGACAATTTGGTATTCCTAACTCCTGAAGTGAGATGTAAAATGTTACGAATACAATAAAGTTTCAATCCATTTCGATAGAAGTACAACTTATATCTTGTTTTATTTAAGTAAGCAAATGAGTTCTCCATCATTGTTTAAAATCATTTTTTTAAAGTAAATTGGAATGTGTATTCCAGCCTTGACAGCGCAGTGTGAATAACTTAGATGTTGCTTAGAAAATTGTTCTCCTGGATGAAGGCAATGAACTGTGAAAGACTAGAATCAAAACCCAGCCAGAGGGATCAGTTTTATAGGAAATTGTTTTGGGATGTCAGTGCTACAGTGTGTTTGCTACTTGATTATATAGCTGAGGTTACATGTGTTTAATCTTTGTGAGGACTTAAAGAAATAACTAGGCTTTGGAGTGATTGTGGGAGATGAAAAAACAAAACAGAATTTTATATCTTGGACTTGTATTTTTGGCTTTTTGGGATTATATCTCATTCCTTGAGTTCCAAGTACAAAACTGTTAACATTTGGTAATCTTTAATGATGAAATCTTGTTTGTTACTGACATTCATATTCTTTTCCTAAAACTTAGAATCATAATCAAGTTGTATATGAATTTTAATACAAATAAATGATACTAACCAGTGGGAGGATTACTTAGGAAATTATATTAATGCAATTGCTTAGCTGTTTGAAAGACAGAAAGAATAAATTTAGAGCCTGAACTCAACAGCAGGTCATCAGAACAATTACAGATGAGTAAATGGTTCAGTGAAGTAAAACCGGGATGATTTAAAAATAAAACAAAACAACAAACCTAGAACAGACTAGAAATGAACTTATTGTAGAGTGGGAGATTTTTTTCTTTTAGAAGTAGTAGAAAACATCTCAAAACAAACAAGATTTTACTACTTAAAATGAAAAACAAAAACACTTTTAGGTATTAAACTCTTTTTACCTATACCTATAATTCCAAATTAAAGGAAAAATCAGAAGAGAATAAAATTTTCACGGTTATGTTGCCATTAAAATTTTTTAAAGAGAGCATGTCATTATATAAATAAATTATTTTGGTAGAATGTGAGAGGAAAAAATCACAGAATAGTCACATAATTTCACACAGTCACGCACACACATGCACATACAACCCCAATTGTAGAAAAAGAGAGTGGAATAAAAACATACCAAAATCTTGCTTTTCAATAATGTTGGGATTGGTAATATGGGTGATTTTCAAAAGTTTTATGTATTTTTCTGAAATAAGAAGCTTTTAAAAATATTTCTTTTAAAATTGTCTACTGATTAAATCTAAATACTTCCTTATCATTTCTAGCTTGACTTTCCAGCTTCTCTTCCCTCCTTTCTCTTACATACAGTGTCTTTCCCATGGATTTGCACAGTGCTTCACAAAATTTTACAAAAATTATGGTGCGAATGCCTTCAACTTGTTCCATTTTACTATGTGGCCCACCACATCTTACTTGTATTAGGTCCAGCTATATCACATGTTTAGTTTATTTGCCCATCCATGAAGGATATGCCTGCCTTGCACCCCTTGACTGACAGGTATTTTGGAGCATTTGATGTTCTGTTAAAGGTCTAGTGTATAGTTTTCCATCTCTTTTCCTTGGCTTTGGCTTTACCATTTAGCAGTAATGCTTCCCTCTTCTCTTTGCATATTCAGAGATAGATTTCAAGACCATAATTAGGCACTTCAGTTTACCATGTGCTCTTCAGTGTTTTTTACCACATTTTACCTTGTACTTCCAGTATAGCAATTACCATAGTTTGCACATACTGTATTTTCTACTGTGTGTGTCTTTCCCAGTAGATGTTGAGCCCCTGATGGGCAGCAACCATGTCTTATTCATCTTTGTATCTCCCATAATGCTATGTTAGCAAATATTTATAGTCTTATGTTGATTTTAAATAATGATTTGTCACAGTTTGAATCACTAGTAGAAAGATGTTTTAGTCTATTTTACCCATATGCTTTTCTTATTTGATATATAATCTTAATGTACTATGTTTTTAAAATGATTTTTTACATCATAAAAGCAAAGGATACTCATTTTAGAAAACTTAAAAAACAAAATAACTTCCACCATCTGTGTGAAACATACATATTTCTTTTGATTCTTTTTTCTTATAAGAAATTTATTGTTTTTGCCTCACTTAAATCATGTTATATAGTGTCCTTTTCTTTAATATTCATTCATTATAATTATTCATTTATTCAACTAATAAAGTACTTAATATTAGGCAAGTATTCTTTTAGAACTCTGGGGTTGTAGCAGTAAACAAATTAATTAAAAAGATCTGTTTTCAGGACACCTGGGTGGCTCAGGGGTTGAATGGTCTGTCTGCCTTTGGCTTAGGGCATCATCCCGGGATCCAGGATCAAGTCCCACATCAGGCTCCTCTTGGGGAGCCTGCTTCTCCCTCTGCCTATGTCTCTGCCTCTCTCTCTGTGTCTCTCATGAATAAATAAATAAAATCTCAATAAAATAAAATAAAAAGATCTGTTTTCATAACATCTGTATTGTTTTGGAGAGAGACATAATAAGCAATAAATTAAAAACATATATACTATGTGACATAATGGTAAATTTTCAGAAGAAAAGCAAAGCAGGAAAAGAGGGAGTTGTATGTCAGGAAGAGGATTACAGTTTTGAATAGGTTGGTCAGGGAACCCTCACCAAGGTAATATTTGAATAAAAACTTGAATTATAGAGTGAGTCATGTGGATATTTGAAGACAAAGCCTTCATTTATAATGGTAGGATCTAAAGTTTCAACAGTAAGAGAATGCTTATTTTAAAATTATTATCAAAATTTTATTAATATAGCCATAAGAAGATTCTATTGTCAATGTATAATGAATTTGGAAAATGCCCACCATGCAATGTTAAAAGGAAGTAGCAAAATAAATAAGTAGTTTCACCCTAATTTTAAAAAGATCTCATACACATGTATATGTACAAATGTATGAATGTAACTAGAAGAAAATACACCAGAATTTATCAGAAGTTCTTTGTTGGATATGGTCTTGTTTTTTTTTTTTTTCCTCAATTTTTTTTAATGAGTATATGTTAAAATAATCTTAAAAGGTACTTAAAAATTAACTTTGATACATCTTAGCTTCCAGGTCCTGCCATAATGGAGCAATAGGTATTGAACTTATCCCCTCTCTATAAGCAACCATAAAGCTGAATAAAATATATGTAGCAATTGAGGTTTTCTTAGCATTAGATAGCAAAGCATACAACAGTGATCCTTGAGAGACAGAAAACCTAAGAGGTGAGCTCATGCTGGCTTTCCAAACTGAAGTTCAAGTATGGAGAGCCAAAGAGAGATCAGAGTTTTAGTGTAGTGGAGAAAACAGGGATTGGAGTGCATGGCTGCTGAACCAGCTGGAATTTGTGAGGCTGGGTACTAGAAAGGAGGGAGTTGTTTCAAGAAGGAGCTTCGGAAATCTGCACGGAGTTGTTGGATTCTTTGGCTGAACATTGAACTCCACATATGCAGGATGGGTCTCATTCCAGAGAACAGCTACTGGGGCCTGTATGTCAAGAAGAGATGCTTAGAGGTCACAGAGAATTTCAGCCAGTCAAGTTGGAAGGAGCTAGTTGAGCCCCTTGAGGATTAGTTGAGACCCCAGAAAGACTTATATTTTAGGACTAAGGTTACTCTATCTATAGAGTAAGAGCTATTTTAGACCCATCCTAACAGTCTAAAACTAACCCTTAATAGTATCAGGTTGAGCTGCCCATAAATTAACTTCATGCCAGAACACACTTAGCACTCCAAACATTCAATGTAGTACCAACAATTTCCAGTTATGTAAAAATTACTAGACACAGGAAGAAGTGGGAAAATGCAGCTTATCTCTAGAGGAAAAAATAATTGGAACAAAGTCAAAGGATAAAAATGTGGAGAAAGTTGGCAGATATTTTAAATAGTCTCTGATAAATACATTTAAATATTTAAAGGAAAAGATGGGCATGATCCATGCCCAGATAGGGAATCAAAACAGAAATGGAAATCTAGGAGTGCCTGGGTGGGTCAGTCGATTAAACATTCAACTCTTGATTTCAGCTCAAGTCATGATCTCAGGATTGTGAGATCAGTCCAAGGCTCCATGCTCAGCAGGGAGTCTGCTTGAAATTTTCTCTGCCCCTCCCCCCACTTGTGCTCAGTCTCTCACTCTCAAATAAATACATCTTAAAGAAAAAGTGGAAAAAAAAGGTAGGAAGCTAAACAAAAATCAAATGGAAAATATAGAACAGAAAAATTCAATACCTGAAATGAAAAAATTCACAGGATATGTTGTTTAATGGCAAATAAGAAACTGCCAGAAGAAAACTGAACCCAGACGAGAAAAAAAGAACCCAGTAAACTGAACCCAGACGAGAAAAAAAGAACAAACCTCAGAGATCTATGTCAATATTGAATGGTAGAACATACGTGTAAAATGAGTCTCAGAAAGAGAAGAGAGATTGCAGCAAAAAATATTTAAAGATATGACAGTTGAAAGATTTCCAATTTTGATTAAAATATGGACAATAAATTTCATGGAATGCAGAAGTCAATAAACTCCAGGCACAATAAACAAAGAAAACCATACTAACACATCAAGTGAAATTGCTGAAAACCAAACAAAGAGATTATCTTGAAAGCAGCTAGAGGGGGGAAAGACACATTGTATTGTACATAAGGGAAAAATAATAGGAATGAACACTCACTTTTCATCAGAAATAATAGAGACTAGAAGACAGTGGAATATCTTTTATAAAGTGCTAAAAGAGGGATCCCTGGGTGGCGCAGCGGTTTGGCGCCTGCCTTTGGCCCAGGGCGTGATCCTGGAGACCCGGGATCAAATCCCACGTCGGGCTCCCAGTGCATGGAGCCTGCTTCTCCCTCTGCCTGTGTCTCTGCCTCTCTCTCTCTCTCTGTGACTATCATAAATAAAAATAATTTTAAGAATTTAAAAAAATAAAGTGCTAAAAGAAAAAAGGTATCAACCTGAAGTTATAAATCCATCAAAAATATCTCAGCAATGGAAACAAAATAAATACGTTTTTATTTGAACAGAATCTATGGGAATTCCTCACCATTAGACTTCACTACAAATAATACTTAAGTTCTTCAGTCTAAAGGAAATGTACAAGTCAGAAACTCAGCTCTGAATAAAGGAATAAAGAGAGTGAGAATTGGTCTTTGTATTGGTAAATATAAATGACATTTCTTATTTTTATAAAGACTATTGCCTCTGAAAAAATGTTAATGTATTGTGGGTTTATAATATGTACAAGTAAAAAATATGACACAATAACCTAGGATAGTGGAAAGATAAATTGAATTCCATTGTTGTAAGATGAAAAGATAATATTAACTGAAAGTACACTGTTATAGATTAAGGGTCTCTTGCAAATCTCTAAAGCAATCACTAAACAAAGTGGTGTGGCTAAAAAGCAATAAAACGGAATACTAAAAAAATACTAGTTGAAGCAAATCCAACCATATTAGTACTTACATTAAATGTAAATGGGCTAAATACTACAAGTTACAAGTCAGAGATTTTTCAGACTGGATAAAAATGAAAGACTGCATCAAAAACTCTACAGAAGGTGTACTTTAAGTATAAAGCTACAGACCAAATGTAAAAGGAAGGAAAAAGATGCAGTACACCAATGCTGATCATGAGAAAGCTGGAGTAGTTTTAATATCAGACAAAGTGTATTACCAGTGATAAAGGGAAACATTTCATGATGATCAAAGCCAATTCAAAAAGAAGACGTAATATTCCAAATATGTATTTGTACCATATATTGGAGCTTCAATATACAAGACACGGAACTGACTAAAGAAAGAAATAAAAGCTGGGATCCCTGGGTGGCGCAGCGGTTTAGCGCCTGCCTTTGGCCCAGGGCGCGATCCTGGAGACCCGGGATCGAATCCCACGTCAGGCTCCCAGTGCATGGGGCCTGCTTCTCCCTCTGCCTATGTCTTTGCCTCTCTCTCTCTCTCTCTCTCTCTCTCTCTGTGACTATCAAAAATAAATAAAAATTTTAAAAAATTGTAAAAAAAAAATAAAAATAAAAAAAAGAAAAAAATAAAAGCAAATATTGTGGTATTGCCAGTTAGTCGCTGAGGAACTCATATATTTTAGCTTTTTATAATAAACTTCAGAAAGGTATTAATGCCAGTATTTTGTCAATACAATATTTTTCTTCCACTAACATTTTGCTCACTGATTTTTTTTTTATCTGAACTGAATTCCTTCACTCATTTACATTTGCTTATTCACTGTTTTAATGTACATTATTAGCTCTGTGCAGTTCTTTCTGTTCACTGGTTTCAGTAAATAGAGTATAAGCTTGTAATAAGATAAATCTAGATTTAAATTTTGATTCCTCTTCTAGATTTGTATTCCTTTGTACTTCATTTTGTAAGCAGTGTATATGAAGTACCGTGTATTGGTACTTCAACAACAATGTTGTTGTTCAGTGCACAACATCATTATTATCTAAAGAGTTTTAGTAGTTTGCTTTATTTTTATTTATTTATTTATTTATTGGTTTTGGATGGAGTTGATTGGAGTTTTCTTATTGCTTACTGCACATGCCGTTTAAGTTGGGTCTCTGCTTCCTTCTCCACTAAAGAATAGCTGTACTTTGTCATCCTCACCTCTGGAGGGCCAGATGCTATATATCCATGAACGAAGTTTACTGTTTTTTTTTTTTTTCCTTCTCCAGTCTCTGAGGTAATCAGCCTGGCAGTGCATTACCCCATCTCTGGTTTTCCAAATGGACTCTTTGCAAACCAAGGATACTGTGTTTTTTTGGTTTTTCTTGGATTTAAAACCTAAGAACCTGGTAATGTGGAATAGTCAGTAGTAAGTGAATTGTTGAAGAATTCCTTAGGACTGCTCTTTTAAGGGAAGGTATAGGAAAAGATAAGATTAAGTCTCAGTCATAAGTGTAAGTTATAAGGGAAGAACGCAAGAGATAGAATATTGGATCTCTTAATATGTGAAAGATTGAATGTGAAGATTAAACTCTTAATGCTGTTGCTAATATGTAGTAGATGTTTATGTTGGCTCATTGCTGGAGAAATAATAAAGATGAAAGAAAACTATGACAAGTTGGTTTGGTTGAGTAAAAGAATATTGATTACTATCTTTTACATGAGATATTTAGCATTCATGCTTCTTGAATACTTTGCCACAAAAAACAATTATACATATCATTCAATTTGTGTTAAAGTTATAAATCAGATCTTACATGTCATGCAATTCAGTTATTGTGTATTCAGACACAACTGGTGCTCAAGTTATATAGATATTGACTTATAACTTCTTTTTTTTTATTATTTCTTCATTCATGAGAGCACACACACAGAGAGAGAGAGAGAGAGAGAGGGAGAGACACAGGCAGAGGGAGAAGCAGGCTCCATGCAGGAAGCCCGATATGGGACTCCATCATAGGCCTCTGGGATCACGCCCTGAGCCAAAGGCAGAAGCTCAACTGCTGAGCTGCCCAGGCATCCTATCCTGACTTATAACTTAAAATGTTTAGCGGAAAAGATAAAGCATTTGCTTTAGAATAGTCCATGCATTCACTTATGACATCAAGGGGAAACTATCAAACAAATCCCAGAGTACATGAGATTCTCACGTCAACTGTACTGGACTCCAAAAAGGGAATATCCTAGGGAAAAAAGGTGGAAGGACTGTTCTAGACAAAAGCCACTTAAAATACATGAACTTGAATTTGATCTGGTACTGAGGTAAAAGCTCCATAAGACATTCTTGTGATAATTAGGGAAAATGTGAATGTGGGCTGTATGCTGTATTGTGAAATTGTTAATTTTCTTAGGTGACATAATGGAATTGTGGTTATTTAGGAAATACATGTCAAACTATGTCCAAATGTTTTCTGTCTACAGCTTATTTGGTACAGCAAAATACACATGACTGTGTATTATACACACATATCTATATTTATCTATATACACACATAGATATATTTATAGTATATAAGAAGAAAATAAATTGGCAAATAACTGTTGAATCTAGTGAAGAGTGTACAGTTCTTTTCTTTCTTTTCTTTTTTTTTTTTTTTTTTTGGTTTAAAACATAATAAAAAGTAGGAGAATATTTGTACACATTTGACAATTTTTAAAATACCTTCAGGGGTGCCTGCCTGGCTCAGTTGGTAGACCGTGTGACTCATGATCTTGGGGCCATAAGTTCGAGCCCCGCGCTGGGTATAGAGTTACTTAAAAATAAAATCTTTAAAAATAAATAAATAAAAATTACCTTCAAAAGAGAAATCATGTTGAAAATTAGAAAATGCTGAGAAACTGGATGGTAATGGAAGGATTTTCTGTCAGAATTTTTTTTGTATGATTTTATTTATTTATTCATGAGAATTACAGAGAGAGGGGCAGAGATATACGCAGAGGGAGAAGCAGGCTTCCCATGAGGAGCCCGATGCAGGACTGGATCCCAGGACCTCAGAATCATGCCCTGAGCTGAAGGCAGACACTCAACAACTGAGCCACCCAGGCGTCCCTGTCAGAGTTTATAGATGCAACAAACTGGTACTCGGTAGAGAAATTTGTAGCTCTACTGGTTTGCAGTAGGAAAAGAGAAAAATTGAAAATGAGGTAACAAGCTTTCAGTTTAAGATGAAAAATTAACAGTTAACCCAAAGAAAATAGGAAGAAGGAAGTAATAAAGGAAAGTGAATAGAAAACTAAGGTATGATAGGATCACGAACATCTAAGTTGGTTTCTTTGAAAAATCTTGTTAAATGGTTAAGACTCAGGAATGACGAATCAAGAAAAAAGTAGATGTCAATAATATTAGGAATGAAAAATGAGACATAATTGTGAGGCAGCAGAGATTAAATAAGGGAATTTGTGAGTAACCTTGATGTCTGTATATTTTATTTTATTTTATTTATTTATTTATTTATTTTTATTTATTTTTAAGATTTTATTCATTCATGGGAGACACAGAGAGAGAGAGGCAGAGACACACAGGCAGAGGGAGGAGCAGGCTCCATGCAGGGTGGGACTTGATCCCGGGTCTCCAGGATCAGGCCCTGGACTGAAGGCGGCGCTAAACCGCTGAGCCACCTGGGCTGCCCTGTCTGTATATTTTAAAAATTAAATGCAGTGGATAAATCCAAGAGACCTTTAAATTATTTTGGTAATAGAAAACCTGATTGCCCTTTAACCACTAAGGAAGTTGAATGGGTTCTTTAAAAACTGCCTGTAGATAAAACACAAAGTACCAATAGTTTTATAAGTGAAATCTACCCAAATACTAAAGAAAATCTTTAACAAATTTAAAAATTAGTAAAAGAAGGAATACTCCATGGTCTTTATAAAATATGTTTAAATTCTTATGCTCTTCCCTCTAAGAGGTGGAAGCCTAATTCCCTCATCTTGTGTATGGACTGGGCCTAATTATGCAATTCTAACAGCAGTAACCGAAAAATGACCTGTGAGACTTAGGAAAATAGTTCATAAAAGGTACTGCAGCTTTTTTTCACTCTTTCTGTTGGTTTACTTGTTCTTGGAGAAACCAGCTACTTATCATGAGAACATTCAAACCAATGGAGATACCTCTGTGGTGAGACACTGAGGCCTCCTGCCAACAGCATGTGAGTGGACCACCTTGAAAGTGGATTCTACAGCTCCTGTTGACATCCTGACTAAACTCATGAGAAACTCACCCAGCTAGTTCCTGACACACAGAAGCTGTTAGATAAAAAATGTTTGTTGGTTTAAACAACTACATCTTGGAGTAATCTGTTACACAGGAATACCTAATATACATTCCCGCTCATTTTGTGAGGCTAGTGTAATCTTGGCACCCAAACCAGATAGAATATAAAAATGACCTGTAGGGTGGCTCAGTTGGTTAAGCAACTGCTTTCAGCTCAGGTCATGATCCCAGGGTCCTAGATTTGAGCCCTACAGTTGAGCTCCCTGCTCAGCAGAGTCTCCTTCTCCCTTTGTCCCTCCCCCTTCTCATGTGCTCTCTCTGTCTCTTTCTCAAATAAATAAAATCTTTTTAAAAAATGGAAATGGCCTTTAATTTTACTGTCCACTCAAACATAGCAACAGAAAGTCCAAAACAAAAATTAAAAAACCAAAGCCAAAGAGGTATAAAAAAGTAGAATACATCTTAGCCAGCTTAAATGTATTACAGAATGCAAAGTCAGGCCATTAGAAAATCTGTTCATATAATTTACCACTTTAACAGATGAAGGGAGACAAATTATTTGGTTATCTGAATTGATACAGGAAAAAAGTTTAATAATATTCAATATCTGTTTGTGATAAAACTCCTAGCAAGCTAAGAATAGAACTTCCTTAATTGATAAACTCTGTTTACAAAGAAACCACAGAAAACATACCAATTAATAAAAAAGATCTAAAACACCCTTTTAAAAATTAGAAACAACATATGGTTGCTTATTACACTCTCACCCACATTGTACAGAGTCTTAACACATTCAGAAATAAGTAAAAGGAATAATTAGAAGAAACAAAATTATCATAGGTTAGCCTTTGTGGAAAATTCAATCTACATAAAAATTATTGAAATAATATTAAGAATAGTCTAGCAAAAGTTACTTACAGTTATATATACAGCAATAAAATTTTTACATAAAATATGTAATATAGGAACATTGAATAACAAAAACAGGTTCTTGTAAATCTAAAAGTAGAGATTTTAGAAGATTGTAAAACCTTATTGAAAGATATTTAAAGGGATCCCTGGGTGGCGCAGCGGTTTAGCGCCTGCCTTTGGCCCAGGGCGCGATCCTGGAGACCCGGGATCGAATCCCACGTCGGGCTCCCGGTGCATGGAGCCTGCTTCTCCCTCTGCCTGTGTCTCTGCCTCATTCTCTCTCTCTCTCTGTGACTATCACAAATAAATAAAAAATTAAAAAAAAGAAAGATATTTAAATAATTTAGACCTAAATAAATGGGGAACATACTACTCCCATAAAAAATTTTTTCATGTCTTAACCAAATAAGTCTACAGACTCCATGCAATTTTAACCAAAAGAAGAGTTTTCCAAAAAAACACCCAGTCTGATTTTAAGCTTTTTGCAGATAGAAAATGGCCTGTAATAAGCAAGGTGCTCCTTAAGGACAAAGTTAAGCACTTGCAATATCAAATGCCAAGACTAATTATTGCTACAGTATGGCATAAAGTTCCAATTTTTCCATATCCTTGTCAACTCATGTTACTTTGTTGTGATCTTTTATCCTGATGACAATGAGGTAGTATCTCATTTTTTAACCTATGGACGTTCAATTCTCTAGCACCATTTGTCGAAAATCTGTCCTTCATTGAGTTGCTTTTGCATCTTTGTCAAGTCAATTGAACATATTTGAATGGGTCTGTTTCTATCTTCTCTAGAACACTCAGATCCATTCATGTGTTCCATTTATCCTGTGTCTATCACTGCCAATATGATGGAACAGCATTATAAAGTGAATTGGGAAGTTTTTCCTCTTTTATTTTCTGGAAAAGACTGCAGAATTAGTGTTCTTAAATGGTAGAATTCTCTAGCATTTCTGAGCATATGTATTTCTAAAGTTTTGTTGAGCTTGTGTCAACATAAGGAAAGTGAAAGCATAAGTCATACACTAAGAGAAGGTAGTTGCAACACAGCTGAAAGATTAGTACTTGAAATATATAAAGAAGTCTTAACAGATTACTAAGAGAAGCAAATAGAAATTTGAGCAAAAACCATAATCAGGTATTTCATTAAAAGGATACATGGTTTAAAAAAAACACTGAAACATGTTCAGACATACTAGTTTTCAGAGAAAGGCAAATCATGACAACAGTTTCATACCCACCAGACTTGGCAAAAAATTAAATGTCTCCTTCTCTGGCTATTGCACAGATCTTTTTTTATATAGAAGTATAGAGTCAAAGACCACTTATTAAAAGCTAAAGCTGAGCCATGTATGTTTTTATGTGTTAAATACTTTGAGGGTTTTGGACAGAATTAATAATAAAAGTCTTGTAATAATAAAGTTTTTGTAAAAAAAAATAAAAAACAAAAAACTCTAATACTATTGAGTATTGATTTCATCTTCTGTTTTCTCTCCTTTGATCCTGTAGGGGGAGCATGTAATCCAGATTCGGAATTTAGAGAAATCACAATATTTTTTTGGAGTGTTCTTTCTTTTGCCTGTGATACCTTCCATAAGTCATTGTAAAATCCCCTCCTTAGGGGAGATAACTCTCTTTTTGCTTTTATTGTCTTACTTGGCACCCTTATATGTATTTTATATCCCTTTTGGTTCTTGACAATGTCGTTATTTTAGATGTTTATATGTATGTTAATTATTCTGGTTGCTTGGTTACTTCTTTAAACTTTGTGAACAGCAAATGTCTAGTTTTAACTGCAGCAGCTTTAGAATCAATTAGAATGAGTTTTGACCCTCACTTCCATTTGATTTCATAAATTTTCTTTTTTTGGTCTGTAGGAGAATAAGACCAAAATGAGATTTTTGGGTAGGATTTAAATTAAATTAACCTTCTATTTCATGGCCATTATTCCTTGAATGTAGGAATTCGGGGGTGAGTATAATAGCCCTATAAATAGAATAATGCAGATCATTGCCTTTTTTTTTTACTTGACCAAATCAAAAAGGTTTTCCCGATAAGTTAGTAGACCTTCAAAGCCAGCTTAGGCCTTACCAATACACTGTCTAGCCTTGATTCTCCTTGAGCTTGTGGGAATAGTCTTAGTCTTATCTGTGGTTCTATTCTAGATAATCATTTTCCAGTTTGGGATGCTAGTTAAGATTCACAAAAGTAAAGTTTCTTCACCAAATTAGTGAAGTACAGTACAGTTGTGTACTGTAGCCTTCTTTTTAAACCCCTCTCAAATGGACACAGTACTTATGGGCATATTAAGATCCTTGAACAGTCAGGTATTATAGGGATGGAGGAACCTAGAATATGTTTAATATTGTTTAATTCAGCAATTCCTAGATTGAGTGGAATATTGGACACTTTTTTTCATGGGGCACCTATTCATATTGGGAGGAACAGTTGTCACAAAATAGAACTCTAGAATATTGGTAATATGTCACTGGTGTATGCTGATCTTGCAGTTCTCTGTTCCAGATGGTTAGAAGGCTGGCTTCTAACATTTTTGTACTCCTTTTATACTTGATACTTGTCTTCTGCCTATGTTATATTACTGACCATGACTCATAAATGCTTTATCATCTATGGCTGTGATTCTTGGATTTAAGTGAAGGGCAATAGGATATAAAATTAGTCACGTCTTTTTTTTGGAGGACGGGTATTAGTATATTGATTACTGCTCCAGTAAAATCTAGAAAGGAATTATTTTGCATGTATCATGATTGAAGGCAGTCTAAGAAATTTGCATTTTTATACATACTTTTAAGGGAGAAAATCCTATAATTAAAGAGTAACAATCTGTTTTGTCTCTCCATGTTCACCTCTGAAGGAGTTGTCAAACTTTTCTTAGATTCTTTTAAAGATAGCCCGTGAGACATACTGTGTGATAGACCTACACTGACCAATACAGTAGACACTAGCCACATGTGGCTTTTGAGCACTTGAAATATGGCTAAATCATATTGAGATGTGTTAAGTATTAGGTATATACTGGATTCCAAAGATTTAATGTGAAAAAATGATCTAAATATTGTAGTAATTATTATATTGATTACATATTAAAGTGGTAATATTTTAATGTATCAATTATTAATAACATTTTATTAAATTTATTTTCATTTTTTTTTACTACTTAATGTGACTCCTGGATAATTTAAGACTACTTATGTGGCCTGTATTATATTTCTGTTGGGCATTTTCCCCATAAGCCTATAGATCTCAGAGACTGAAACTCATTATTTAAGTTTTTATAAAGCTTTTTGGACCAGTGCAGAATTCTGTATTTTTGTTTTGTTTTGTTTTGGAAGCTTTTAGCCTAAGATCTCATGATCCTTCATCTCATGTATCTTTGAAGTATCCTAAGAGATGACTTCTAGACCTACTATATAGAATTGTGCTTTAGGCACAGAGAGAAAGGTGAAAAATCAAGATCTTTCCAAATTTATTAATAATTTATCTTACCTATTTCCAATGATAACTATTCTACCTTTGAAATGTGTCTGTCTTGGTATCATCCTCTCTAAACCATCATTTGAACATTGAGTATTCTTTGATCTCCTTAGGTAGCCTTCTACTTTATAAATTGAAGCAATATTTTAATTTAATTTTATTTTTTTAAAGATTTTATTTATTCATGAGAGACACACAGAGAGAGAGAGAGAGGCAGGGACATAGGCAGAGGGAGAAGCAGGCTCCGTGCAGGGAGCCCGATGTGGGACTCGATTCCGGGTCTCCAGGATCACACCCTGGGCTGAAGGTGGCACTAAACCACTGAGCCACCCAGGCTGCCCCTGAAGCACCATTTTTAGATCAGGTGATCTCCAGTTTGGTTCTTTCAGTGCTTTGGGGGAGATAATTTTAGTAACAACTATCAAAATAATTTTCATGTTTTTTGTCTTTTCATGATGACAAAAAGTCCTATGATTCTTGGAGCTAAGTGGAAGACAAGGACATTGAACATGGTGGCTACATTTTTTGGAACAGATATTGGAGGAATACTGAACCCTTTACCACCCTAATAAAATCTAGAAAAGAGTAGTAAGTTGTGTCTCAAGAGTGAGGCCAGTATATGCAAGAGTCATTTCAACTACAATTTCAGGAAATACTCTTGTAGCAGTTTATATGAGACATTAATTTCTGATCTGTGTTGAGCATCGTTGCCTGAGTCTGCAGGCTTAAAGGAAATCTCGTTTTAACTTTGGTCCTCTATAGCAATTCCCACTTTGGTTTCCTTGTTTTAGGATCTCAGTTAAAAATCTAATAAGCGGGATGCCTGGGTGGCTCAGTGGTTGAACGTCTGCCTTTGGCTTGGGGTGTGATCCCAGTCCAGGGATCAAGTACCACATCAGGCTCCCTGCAAAAACCCTTGCTTCTCCCTCTCTCTGTCTCTCTGCCTCTCTCTGTGTCTCTCATAAATAAATTTTTTTAAAAAGAATCAATAAGCATGTGCTATTAATAGGTTGGCTTAATGCTTTTCAGTTTTAAAAGACTTACACATAGTGGGGCCTGGGTAGCTCAGTCCATTAAACATCCTTGATGGTGGCTCAGGTCGTGACCTCAGGGTCCTAGGATTGAGCCCTGCATTTGGCTCTGCTGGACGTGGTGCCTGCTTAAGATTCTCTCTCCCTCTCCTTATACATACCCCTCACTTTCTAGGGTGCACTCTCTCTCTCTCAAAGAAATAAACAAACTAACACACATGTCACCAATTGGATGACATCTAAGGTACATCCAGAGAAAATGGCACTTAATTTTATCCCCATGTGTTCTTTATTTTAATGATGGGACTTATTTCTGACCTTGCTTTCTCAAAATGTAACATAAGAAGATACTAAGTTGCATAGCTGTCACTCTATTTGAAGCTAAGCTTCAAAGAAGAGTAATCCTCACTGGGCTATCCACATGATTCTGTCCTGACTCCTGTTTTAGTTGGTTTTTTAAAGTTTTATATGTTTATTATACAAATTTGAACAAGAATAAAAAGTATAAAAAACTTTTTGAAAATTTGAAAAGAAAGTAAAACCTTTTTAAAATTTCATCTTCCAAAGAAAACAGAGTTGTCCTTATACATGGGTCTCAATTGCCTCATATCTCATTTCATTATTTTCATGGGCATTGTTATGTGGTCTGTAGACCAGGTAAATTTGCCTGTATTTGGAACCAGAGGCTGCGTCTGCAGATCAGCACTAGAGGGCATTGAAGCCCAGCAAAAAGTATATGACTTGGAAGCTAGCCAAAGCCTTCATCCAGCTCACTTACTGGCCAATACTTCATGTTTTTTGGAGAAGGAAGTTCCAAAATGATGAGACTGGAACACAATTGTTCTTCTTAATTAAAGTCCTACTGTAGAATAGAGGTGTGATTATCTAGTATAATAGGAGCATTTTTACTGGATATTGTGGTCAAATAAAAATCAATGTGTGACCTTGCACAAGTCATTGAAGCTTTTGAGTCTCTATTTTCTTACTGTAAATTGAAAGGGTTAGACTAGATTTACTTTCATTTAACAGTAAGAGTCTGTTACTTGTGTGTTACTGCAGTATGACTTTTATGTAGATCATCTTGTTTAATCTTCACAAAAAACTTTAGAGGAGGGGTCCTATACTTCAAGAAAAGCTCATCTAAGTAAAGGGTATATAGCTAGTAGTGGCGGAATTGGAATTCTTTCTTTTCATAAACCATGTTTTTTTTCCTGCTATCTGTACCATGGTATTCTTACTGGATAAATTTATTTGAACTGCTCCTTTTACCTTTTAAAAAGTGATTACATGAACAAATGATTTCCTGTCATTTGACTACTTTGAACTTTTATTATAAATTAGAAAATATGCACATTGAAAAATATGGGCAAGTACATAGATTGAGGCTAAAGAGAATCACACAATTTGTTTAGTACTCTGCCCCCCCAAAATACAGACTTTTCAGTCTTTTAGAGCAAATTTTACTAGTAAAATTCAGGATTTGGGGTAACCAGCAATCATATAATAAAAGATGTTTATATGTGGAGAATAGCTAAACCAAGGAAAATAATTTTACTAAAATAAGTCATAATCTAAACTTTCAAATACTTGTAACATACTCCATATCATTGAATGGCTCTTTAGTAAACATTGTAAAGTAACTTGGTAGTCACTGGATAAAGTGGGTGAATCTGTGATTCTTAGTTTTCTATGTTGTCTTACAGAATATAAGTTCTTCATAGTTTTAATCAACATTAGAGGATTTTTATGTCCTAAACGAGTCTCCGTGATAGGATCAGAATGGTTGATGATGTGCTTTTCTTTCTTTCTTTTTTTTTTTTTTAAGATTTTATTTATTCATGAGAGAGACACACACAGAGAGGCAGAGACATAAGAGAGAAAGAAGCAGGCTCCATGTAGAGAGCCTGATGTGGGACTCAGTTCCGGGTCTACAGGATCACGCCCTAGGCTGAAGGCAGATGCTCAACCGCTGAGCCATCCAGGTGTCCCAATGATGTGCTTTTCTTTTGGAAAGGATATGCTAAGCATTCCCCTTTTTAAAGCTTGTTATTTTGAAAAATTTCAGTTGTATACAGAGAGAAAATATAGTGAACTCTCATGTCCCTATTTAGCTTCAACAACTAGTCTCATAGCTAAATGTATATATGTGTGTATTTATATATAAAATCTCCTTTGATTATTTTGTAGTAAATCTGGACATCATGTCATCTACAAATAAATAGGACTGTGATTAATCCACCAAGAAAAGAATCATTCCTTAATATCTGCAAGCATACAGTTCTTCCTTATTTTCATGTCTCATTTTTTTTCCTTTGTAATTTGAACTGGTATCCCTATATTGCTGTTGATTATCTCTCAATCTGTAGGTCTTCTTTTGAAATTTTTCTTGTAGCTTTTTTTCTATTGAAGAAACTGTATCAATTCGTCCTCTGGGGTTTCCTACAGTCTGAATTTTGCTGATTTCATTCCCCTGCTGCTTTTTTTAAAGCATATTTCTCATCTCTACTATGTGTTGATAGTTAGATGTAAATATGGTTCAGTACGTAGACATGGTTTAATATTTTGGCAAGAATACTTCATAGGTGGTTTTGTGTACCTTCATCAAGTGGCTAAGCCCCCTTTTATTCTTAAGGAATATACTTCCTTAGCTATACTGACTTAGATATCACAATCTTGCTCTAGGGAACTGTTTCTCTGTAGAGGGCCACCAAAGCAGAAGTCATTGTAGGTCCCATTCTACTTTCCCTTTATTTCTCTTGTGCCTTTAAATTTAGGGATTATTGGGAAGAGACTGTCTACCCACCTGCTGTATGTTCCTGGATTAAGTCATTAAGGATACAGAAGCCAAATGACTATTCTGAGTAATAGTAAATGCAGCATGTCTTTAAACAGCTTTTTTGATCTCTCTGGGTTTTCTTGTGTGCATATAGCTACTTTTCCTGCAGGAAAAGTTTAGCTAGAGTTGCTATATCAAATGTGTGGACTGTCTTTGCCTGTTATATCTAGGCTTTCATTAAATTCTGCAAAGACTTGGGGAATCCCTGGTTGGCTCAGTGGTTTGGCGCCTGCCTTTGGCCCGAGACGCGGTCCTGGAGTCCCAGGATCGAGTTCCACGTCGGGCTCCTGGCATGGAGCCTGCTTCTCCCTCCTCCTGTGTCTCTGCTTCTCTCTCTCTCTCTCTCTGTCTATCCTTAATCTTTAAAAAAAAAATTCTGCAAAGACTTAACATAATAATCAAATGATAGTTATAAAGCGTCACACTTTCCTGGATTTTTTTTTAAGATTGATTGATTGATTGATTGATTGATTGATTTATGATAGAGAGAGAGAGAGAGAAGCGCAGAGACACAGGAGTGGGGAGAAGCAGGCTCCATGCCAGGAACCTGACGTGGAACTCGATGGCGGGTCTCCAGGATCGCGCCCTGGGCCAAGCTCCATGCCAGGAACCTGACATGGGACTCGATGGCGGGTCTCCCGGATCGCACCCTGGGCCAAAGGCAGGCACTAAACCGCCGAGCCACCTAGGGATCCCACTTTTCTGGATTTTGAACAAATTCAGCACCAGCAAGGCCCATATTCTCATCCTGGAAGAGAGAAAGAAGAGTGGTTACCCAGTTACATGACCAGTGTCTTTGCCTCCAGTATTTCTGGAAAGCCCATTTTCCTGCAGCCCATCCTGAGTCCATTTTTAATACTCTTTGACCTATATAGTTCTGATACTTAAGTTTGCACCAAGGACCATGATTTGAATACTTTTTCTTGTACTCTATCCCTGCCTTGCCTCTGTTTCTCTCCCTTTTCCTCCCTTTACCCCTCGTTTTATTGAGCACTCATTGCCTAATGTGTACCAGGAAAAGTTTTAGACTTAGGAAACACATAAATAAGACAGCAGCTTTGTCTACAAGGTAAAGGATGGACCACTGGACCTTTAGTTATCTATATGAAAAAAAAATATATCACACACAGAATCCAGGGAAACTCAGGTCACCAATATGAAAAGCAAACATTTATAAGACAATAAATCTCTCCCTCTTTTTTAAGTAGGCTCCACTCCAGGCATGGAGTCCAACACTGGACTTGAACTCAAAACCCTGAGATCAAGACCTGAGCTTAAAAAAAAAAAAAAAAAGAGCTGAGATCAAGAGTCAGACCTTTAACCAACTGAGCCACCCAGGCACCCTGGAAATGAGTCTCTTTGTGGTCTCATGATAATATTTGAATATTAGTTAATATTAATTATTAATATCAATTAATTATCAATGAATATTAATAATGTTTAAAACAAGACACCAAAAGCGCTTTTCATGAAGGAAAATACTGATAAATTTGACTACATTAAGATAAAAGTGTTTTATAAAAGAACAGCATAAAAAGAAAACAAGCTGCAGATGAGAAAATATTTGAAGTTCAAATAATTGGCAAAGGATTAGCATTAAAGTATAAAGAGGACTCATTATAAGAATAATAATAGGGCAGCCCTGGTGGCGCAGCGGTTTAGCGCCGCCTGCAGCCTGGGGTGTGATCCTGGGGACCCTGGATCGAGTTCCACATCGGGCTCCCTGCATGGAGCCTGCTTCTCCCTCTGCCTGTTCCTCTGCCCCTCTCTCTCTCTGTGTCTCTATGAATAAATAAATAAAACCTTTAAAAAAAAAAAGAATAATAATAGCAAACAAAGTAGAAAAATGGATAAAGGATATGAGTACACAGGGCACATAAGAAAGCTTAGTGGTTGATTAAAAAAAAGAAAGCTTAGTGGTCAATAAACGTGTAAGGATGTTAAACCTCACTAATAGAGTAATGCATATTAAAACAATAAAATAGTTTCACTCACATAACTTTGGCAAAAGTCTGTCATTACCAGATTTTAGAGAGGGTAAGGAAATTATTCTCATACACAGATAATAGAGTATAGCAGTATAGCAATAGAAATAAATAGCAGTTTAGCAATAATTAGAAAGTTGAGGATTAACAATTCCCCTGCTAGATTTGTGTATGTGTCTGAGAAAAAGTGTTGCAGTGTGCATAGTATGATCTATGTGCCAAATGTTTGTTGCAATATCGTGTGTTACAGTATAGAGCTAGAAACACCATAGGTGTCTTCAATAGAAGAATGTATAAATAAAAAGTAGTTTGTTCAGGCAATGAGATACTATGTGTATTAGTTTTCCAGGACTGCTATAACAAATACCACAGAGTAGGTGGCTTAATACAGCAGGAATTTATTTTCTCAGAGTTCTGGAGCCCAGAAGTCTAAGATCAGGGTGTTAGCAGGGTTGATTCCTTCTGAGGGGTATGAGGAAAGGATCTTCCAGGTTGCTTTCCTTGGCTTGCAGATGGCTTTTTCCTTATGTCTCTTCACATCATCTTCCCCCCCATGTGTGTCTCTATCTGCATTTCTCCATTTCATTAGCACCGCTGTGGTATTGGATTAGAGTTCACAGCATGAGTGATTGATTTACTTTAACTTTATTGCCTCTGTAGAGACCCTGTCCCCAAATAAGTTCATATTGTGAGGTACTGAAGATTGATACATAATTCAACCCATAACACTATGTAACAGTTATGAGGATAAACTAGAATGAATCAGAATAGATACACTTTTTCTAAAGCCTGTTAATAAGTAAAAGAGTGGAAAATGCTAGAATAATACATCCATTATAACGCCATGTTTATAGTAAACAAAACTGCTTCATATTGTGCAATGACATACATTAGTTCTCCCATGTATCCAACAGGAAATGTATTCCAGGACCCAAGTGGATACCTGAAACCATGGCTAGTTCCTATGTTTTTTCTTATACATAAATTAGGTATAGTAAGAGATTAACAACAAACCAATGAAATAGAACAGTTATAACAAAGTATTATAATAAAAGATGAATATATTCTCTCTAAATATCTTACTGTACTCATTCTTCTTATGGTGATGTGAGGGTGTAAAATGCTTACATGATGAGATGAAGTGCAGTGAATGACATAGCCATCATGACATAGAGGTAGGCTACTGTTGACCTTCTGATCATACATTATACATCAAAAGGAAGACCACCTGCTTCTGGACCATGATTGACTTTGGGTAACTGAAACCATGGAAAGTGAAACCACAGGTGGGGGTTATTATTATTATTATTACTATTATACTGAATTTGTAATAAATATATAAACATTCATAAGAACCGTAACCAACAAATATAGATAGTTGTCACCATCAAAAAGGAATGGTGAAATGAAATTGGAAAAGAGCCTAGAGGGGATTCCATTTTATCCATGAAATTTTCTTCCTTAAGGGGGAAAATGTTCAGCTTAGTTTAAAATCACTGGCAGGAACATGTGTGGTATATTATTCCTTATAACTTTACTTGGTAATCTCAAAGAATAATAGAAAGAATACTAACTCAATGAATGCAATAATGTCACTAAGAAGTTGACAGCTTAATTTTAATATCAATAATTAAATAGTGAACAAAAGTTAGGTAATAGAGTTAATTCTTCTAGTTGAAACTAGTTTTGGGACTCCTGAACCACTCATTTGGTTAGGTGTCTAACTCTTGATTTCTGCTCAGGACATGATCGCAGGGTCCTGGGATCCAGCCCCACATAGGGATCAGTGGAGAGTCTACTTCCGGATTCTTTCCCCCTCCCTTGCTTGCTTGCTCTCTCTTTCTCTCTCTCTCTCTCTAAAATATATCTTTTAAAAAAATTAGTTTTAATTTTCTGAACAACAAAATGATTTTTTTTATAAAATTAGCAAATGTTTATATCTTGTGTTTTTCAGAACAAAAAGCTCACTTTTCATACCTAACGAAGTTTGAACTTTTGAAATAACTCATTTGTAGAGCATTGTATTGCATATGTTAGGGAACTTCTTATATGTGAGTCAACAAAACATTGCATATGAGTGACTTTGTTCTCTACATTCCAGAGTAGTAGCTCTCAACTAGGGACATATGGTAATATGTGGAGCAGTTTTGGTTGTCAGAATGTCTGCTGACATTTAGTGGGCAGCATCCAGTAATACCAAACATTCTATAAAGCATAGGACAAATTATACCGTAAAGGAAGATGCCAGTAAAAACCAGTGTCCCATGGAGAGGCATTGATCTACAAGCTAATTTACTTAAAACCAGATCCCTAAAGGTTCATAAGATCAGGCAAGAAACTTTTGAACAATGACTATTTTTTAAAGCATTTTGGGGAAGAGTCATACTGGTGTCTATATGATTTCCAAAGGCTGTTTCATCACCTCAGCCAGTCAGAAAAGATGACAACACCAGCTAGGCCAACTTTTGAATCTGTGAGAGATGGGAGAGGAAAAGGAGAAGATGATCTGAGCCACCTCTTAAAGCAGTATTCAAGTAGAGGTCTTATCACACAAAGATAAAATATAGAGAAACTATTCAGGAAGCAGAAGTTTGAAATCACAACTTAAGGACAGAGCTGGAAGGGAGAGAGAGAGCAATAGCAAGAGAAAAAGAGATTGTCTGACATGAGAACATACAATCTCTTCTTCAGTGTCAAAGAAGCCTTGGTTAGATGAGATTCCTGCTGCCAACCTTGATGCAGATAAGCCTCTTAACAGGTGAAGAAGATGGAGATTTTGAAGAGGAGAGTGATGATGATACTGCACCTCTTCTTGAAGAACTAGAGAAAATTTAAAAATTGCTAAAGAGCAGACCAGGAAGGAACAAGAGCAGAAAGCTGAAGGAGAAAGAATAAGTGTAGAAAACATTGAGTGGAAACCTTCTCCTTAATCTCACAGGCCCATTCCAGCTTCAGGCCAATCTCAAAGTTAAAAGAAGGTGGGATGAAGGGGGCACTTGGGTGGCTTAATTGGTTAAGCCTCCAGCTCTTGATTTCAGGTCATGTCATGATTTTAGGGTCCTGAGATAGAGCCCTGTGTTTGGCTATGTGCTCAGCATAGAGTCTGCTTGAGATTCTCTCCTTCTCCCCCTTCCCTCTCTCACACACACTCACTCTCTCTAAAAAATAAATAAAATCTTTTAAAAAGGTGGGATGATTATGTTTTCAAAAACTGTGCAAATGGATAGAGAAGATCAGAAGAAACACAAGATTTGTAAATGATAGACTGTGATCTGAATTTCACAAAATGTTCATGGAGAAATATATTAAATAGTACAGTTTTACGTGCTTAATTAAAGACTAAAATGGGGATGCTTGGGAAGCTCAGTTGGTTGGGCCTCCCACTCTTGATCTCAGCTTGGGTCATGATCTCAGGGTCACAGGATTGAACCCTGTGTAGGGCTTTGAGCTTAGTGTGGAGCATGCTGGAGATTTTCTCTCTCCCTCTACCCCTTACCCCTACTCATGTTCTCTAAATAAATAAATAAACAAATAAATAAATAAATATTGTAAAATGTAAACGATTCAAAACAAAAAAGCGTTTTGGGGTATAAATACAAACTTAATTGTCACTTTCTTGATTAGTATCAAAATGAAATTTTTTTAGTTTTATGATCAGTTTGTTTTTAGGTAAAATTTATATAACCTAAAATCAACTACTTAAAGTACACAATTGAGTGACATTTAGTACATTTATAATATTATGTAACCATCACCTGTATCTAGTTCCAAAATATTTCATCACTCCAAAATGAAACTCCATATGCTTTAAGCAGTCCCAGTTTCCTGCCGCCTCAGCTCCTGGCAATCATCAGTCAGCTTTCTATCTCTATGGATGTAGCTACTTTGGATGTTTCATGTATGTGAAATTGCATAATTCATGACCTTTTAAAATGTCTACCTTCTCTAACAAAATTTTCAAGATTCATCCATGTATGGGTCATGCTTTTTTGTGGCTGAATGATACTCTATTATGTGGATGTACCTACTGCATTTTGTTTATTCACCCATTGATGGACCTTTGGATTGTTTCGACCTTTTGACTCATGAGAATAGTATATCTATGAATATTTATGTGCACATTTTTGTTTTAGTGCCTATTTTCATTTCTTTGGTATATACCTAGAGTAGAATTTCTGGGTCATGTGATAATTCTATGCTTTTTGAGGAAACACCAAATTGTTTTCTGCAGCAGGTACACTATCTTATATTCCTGTCAGTAGTGGACAATGATTCCAATTTCTGCACATCCTCATCAACAGATCCCAGTTACGTTTAAGAAGACATAGTAAGGGTATAAATAAATATTTCTGGGTGATGAGATTAATGGTAGTTTGCTTTAAAAAATTTTATCTTTCAACTTTTAGAGAATTAGCCACTACTGCTATGATTATTTTTAAAAATGTAAAATTTTGTTCTCATTTGAGGAAACTAAAAGTAAATGTTTCATATTCAGAATTATTTTATAGGAAGAGGAAGCAGTAGGTACATCCACATAATAGAGTTTGACTTGTCCTGGCAAGGCTATAATTTAAGAGCTTCTTACAGTTGATATATAACACTGTACTTCTCTTCAGATTTTCCAGGGTGAAGTCTAATATCTGGTATTCATAGATCATAATTCCTGCAACGTGAGAATTTTGAATCAACTATATAGGATTTGTGAGTCACGCTGAGTTCAGACTCGGAGACTAAATAAATGTACAAATAGTATTGAACTTTGGATGGAGGCCAAACCTGTTATTGGAGAGATGAGTGGGAATCTCTTAGAATGATATTATCTGTAATAAATAGTTTATAAACAACTTATGGAAACGGGAAACAGAGTTTCTGAAATGTTTGTAGCAAGAAGTCTTTAAATGTTCTTCCAGGCATACTGTTATTCACGATGTATTATATTCTATTATATTTGGCCCATGACTGCTAATTTATTTGTTGTATCATATTTAAGTCTGAAGAAAGGAAAATATTACATGATTATTTTGTGAAGCATTTCTGTGAGGTAAGTAGGCTTAGACTAAGGGTTTTTTCTTTTTTTTTTTTTTTTTTAACACGTACTTCCTAAAATTACTGTCTCCTTGGTATAACCCCACTAGGTAAGACAGTTTTTCCCAGCTTCACTCTGTAAATGGATATAGGGAACACAAAATATGCTTTCTCAAACTATATCTCTCTTCATTAAATTACTATGTGCTCTCCTTGCTGATATGTTTTCCTCTTTCCCTACTCCATAGGTCTGGAATTAAGGTTTTTACTTCTTAACATTGTGTTGATCTGACTTGACATTCAAAGCCTGAACTGAAAGATGTGGAAGATGATTAGAATGTTTCATAAGCTTAGTAGTTACAATACCCCAGCAAAATTATGATAACCGATATTTTGTTGTTTTTGGTACCGAATACCAGTTGATACTATTTAATTATAATTTTTACAAAGCTAACAATTTTATTAAAAACCTGTGAGATGGGAAGTTTAATGCATTTGAAATTATCAACAATTTAGAAAATGTCAAAAAACGTGAGAAAATACTCATGTTAAAACATATTTGAACGTAAGTTACTTGCAGGTAAAATTAACAAAATAGTTTTATTCAAAAATAGAAATGACGGGATCCCTGAGTGGCTCGGTGGTTTAGCACCACCTTCGGCCCAGGGTGTGATCCTGGAGACCCAGGATCGAATCCCATATCAGGCTCCCTGCATGGAGCCTGCTTCTTCCTCTGCCTGTGCCTCAGCCTCTCTCTCTCTCTCTCTCTCTCTCTCTCTCTGTGTCTCTCATGAATAAATAAATGAAATCTTTTAAAAAATAAAAATGAACATTTAAACAATGAGATATT
This sequence comes from Canis lupus familiaris, assembly GCF_011100685.1. Lineage (NCBI taxonomy): Eukaryota > Metazoa > Chordata > Mammalia > Carnivora > Canidae > Canis > Canis lupus. The sequence continues at coordinate 21,699,398 of NC_049251.1, read as the reverse complement.
AAGTCAAATACTGTCTACCTTTTTAAAAATGTTCAAATGTGCATCAGTTGTTCATTATTAGAGTGGTGAATGTAGTTTATTTTTATTTCCTGCTGCTGAAAAATTTTCTCAAATTAGGTGGAGTAATGATAGAAAAAGGAATTATAATTCCAAATATATTCATAGATAATAATCCTATTTCTTGTTTGATAAGTTTAGGATTTTTTAAAAAAATTTCTATATGTTTAATTTTCCCTTTTTTTTTTTAAGATTTTATTTATTTATTCATGAGAGACACAGAGAGAGAGAGGCAGAGACACAGGCAGAGGGAGAAGCAGGCTCCATGCAGGGAGCCCGATTATGGGACTTGATCCCAGGACTCCAGGATCATGCCCTGAGCTGAAAGCACATGCTCAACCACTGAGCCGCCTAGGTGTCCCTTTAATTTTCATTTTTGATCAAAGTCTTAGATGCTTATAGTTTAATGAGTTCAAAAAGGTCTTACAAGATTTGCTGAGAAGTTTCCCAACTACTAATTCATGGCCTCTCAGAGAGAAAGCCAAGAGAAATAAATACCTCCTATCTCCTTTTACTCTCATCTCCGGAATATATTGCTCTCTTATCTTACCTTAGTATATTTAAGAGTGAGGCACAAAAGGATAAGAAGCTCTTTGCAGGTGGTTGGAGTTTCTGCTTTCTGATTCAGTAGGGGTGAGGTGGGACCCACAAGTTTGCATTTATAACTAGTCCCAGATGATACTAGTCCAAAAATTATATTTTAAGAACCACTTCAGTAGGGAGTGCTCTTGAGATTCTCATCTGTGGAAAGAACGGAAGAATGCACAGGGAAAGTTAGGGTGCAGTGCTAAAGAGTTCTGAATCTGTAATGACCTCAGAGTTGTCCCACATTGTAACAAGGAGCTGGGTCTTCATACTCCCATGTTGATCAGCCTCTGGGTGTGAGCTGTCCCTGGAAGGAGATAGGACCTTGGGGAGTGAAGTTTTCTTCAGTGTAAGCAACCCCCAAAGTGGGCTGACAACTGAAGTCTTTCTGCTGAAAGCACTACTAGCAGCTGAAGGACAAAATTCTTTCCTGAAAGGGGGAAATAGGGCAGTGTATTAAAGAGTTCATACCTGTTCCTTCCAAGCCATCTGTAATCCTCATCCCAAGATGTCCACTTTTTCTAATTTTGGTTTTACCATAAGATTAATTTTGCCTATGCTAGAGTTTTATATAAATGGAATTGTACAGAGTGTACTTTTCTGGGTGGTGTCTTTGGCTCACTAGAATATCTACTAGATTCATCCATGTATTTCTATGTATCATAAGTTTTTTATTTAATTGCTGAGTACTATTCTTTTTTGTAATAATAAATTTATTTTTTATTGGTGTTCAGTTTGCCAACATACAGAATAACACCTAGTGCTCATCCCGTTAAGTGCCCCCCTCAGTGCCCGCCACCCAGTCACCCCCACCCCCCACCCTCCTCCCCTTCCACCACCCCTAGTTTGTTTCCCAGAGTTACGAGTCTTCCATGTTCTGTCTCCCTTTCTGATATTTCCTACCCATTTCTTCTCCCTTCCCCTCTATTCCCTTTCACTATTATTTATACTGAGTAGTATTCTTATATTGACTGCCATTTAGATTGTTTTCAGTTTAGCATTATTATGACTAAAGATTCTGTGAACATTATGTACAAGTTTGTTTTGTGGATATACAGTTTCATCTCTTTTAAATAAATACCTAAGAGTAGAAATGCTGCAGTAAAAAATAGATTTGTATTTAACTACTAAATTTTTCTGAAGTGGTTTTACCTTTAACATTTCCAGCAGAAATAAATGTATGATAGTTGCAGTTGCTCCGGACTTGTTTTTTTCATTGTTTTTAATTTTAGCCATCCTAGTGAGTATATATGTCATTATGATTTTGACTTGCATTTCCTTGATGATTAGTGATGTTGAACATCTTTTCATTTGCTTTTGGACATTTGTATATTCCTTTTTTTTGGTGAACTATCTATTCTAGTTGTTTGCTTATTTATTAATTGACTTTACTGTTGAGCTGTAGGAATCCATTACATATTCTGAGCATGAGTCTTTTGTTAGGTATATGTTTTGCAAGTATTTTCAGTTGGTGGCTTATTTATTTTCTTAATTGATGTTTGTTGATGAATACAGTTCATTTTCATTTTGATGGAATCTATTTTTTTTTTTTGGAATCTATTTTTTTAAATGGTCATTGCATTCCAAGACATCTTTATATATTTTCAGGTCATAATAGTCTATGATTTCTTGTAGGCACTTTATAGTTTAAGTTTTTTGTTTTTTTTTTAATTTTTTTAATTTTTTATTTTTTATTTATGATAGTCACAGAGAGAGAGAGAGAGGCAGAGACACAGGCAGAGGGAGAAGCAGGCTCCATGCACTGGGAGCCCGACGTGGGGTTTGATCCCGGGTCTCCAGGATCGCACCCTGGGCCAAAGGCAGGCGCCAAACCGCTGCGCCACCCAGGGATCCCTATAGTTTAAGTTTTTATAGTTAATTTTAAGATCCAACTCAAAGTTAACTGTAGAATGAGTTATGTTCATTAGTTTATAGATATATCCAGTTGTTCTGTCAGCCTTTGCTGAAAGGATTTTTTTATCACTTGAATTGCTTAGTACTTCTGTTGCAAATCAATTGACTGTATAGAAGTCAGCTATCATTCATATCACTTCTTTGTTGCATGTTAACTTTACTCTGGCTGCCTTCAAAATTTGCTTTTCATCTTCATGTTTTCATCTCTTTGTGTTGTGCCCTTTTGTGGTTTTCTTCATAATTGTCCTGCTTGGAATTTAACAAGCTCAGATATGTAAGTTTGTGTTTTTCACACAATTTGGGGAAATTTAGGTCATTTATCAGGTATTTTTTTTTTTTTGTCTCATTATCTCTCCAACTGTATGTAGTTAAACCACTTGGTGATGTACTACAGATCACTGACAGATCTCTGAAATTCTATTTAGTATGTTGAAAATCTTTTTCTTTCTCCCTTAAATTCAATGAGATGTATTGATTTATTTTCCAGTTTAGTGACTTCTTTTCTGCTGTATCTGATCTCCTGTTAAGATAATCCAATGAATTTTTCATTTTAGATGTATTTTTTAGGTTAGAATTTCCATCTGGTTGTTTTTCATAACTACTTTTTCTCAGCTTAGGTTCTCCCCTGCCGTGTATACATTTCTTATGGCCATATTTTCCTTTAAATACTTGAACATACTTGCTTAGAAATCCTTCTGCTAATTCTGACATATGGATCATTCAGGATTTGGGTTCTGTGAGCCGCTTTTTTCTCTTGACTCCAGGTCTCTCTTTCCTGTTTCTTCTCTCTGGTAAACTTTGATATAACAGGCAGTGTGGGTGATAAATTGTTGTAGGCTATGGATTCTGTTATTTTTCTCTGAGTGTTGTGTGGTTTTTGTTTTGAGTTTTTTTTTTTTTTTTTTTCCTGTTAGACTGTAACATGCCTGGATTCAAACTCCAGTACTATTAGTCCTGTAATAGACAGCAACAAGAAGACTCAACTCAGATCTTTCCACTTTTTCCAGCTGTTGCCTTTTTCTGGAAGCCTTGAAGTCTTTACCAGAGAAAGGTTATTCAAACATTTGGGCATGGTTTATACAGAAATTTTGTGACACCTTCGTTTCTGGGATTTCATCTTTCATGTTGCAGTGGCTCTGGCAGCCCCGGCATTATCTCTTCCTCCTCAGCTGGCAAGACAAAAGATTTCAGCTTTATTCTTCAGTGATCATTATTGCCTGGGTGGATAGTGCCCTCAGGAAGTAGCCTTATAACTACAAGTCCTACCCAGTGCAGTTCCCTTCTTTTAAGGATGTCTTCCCTCCAGTTGCTGTCTGTTTGTGGTCACCCTTTAATTTTGATGTCTGTTTTCATATTTTCTCCACAAGGTATCATTGTTATATGTAGGAAGTTATTTTGTCATTATCTGAAGCAGGACATCAGGATATTGAAGCATTATTTTTTTTAATCAAGTCAATCAAAACTTTGAATATTCAGGAATATCGTAGAAAATTATTAAATGCCCACTAAACGGAATATTACAATACATATATTAAAACTTTGAAACAAAAAATTGGATACAGAACAGGGATGTCTGCTGTCACTGTAACTCTTCCCTATTAGACTAGAGATTTTAGACAAAGTACTTAGATACAAAAGGAGGAGAAAAGGAAGCATAAAGACAAAAAAGGAAGAAAAATATTTTTAAGACAGTTGCTGGTTATAAGGTCAGCATAGAAAACTAATAGTTTTTGTGAACATCACCATGTACATTAGCAAGAACCAATTAGAAAACATAATTTTAAAAGATATAGAGAGGGGCACCTGGGAAGCCCAGGCGGTTGGGCATCTGCCTTTGGCTCAGGTCATGATCTCTGGGTCCTGAGATGGAGCTGGCTTCTCCTTCTCCCTCTGCCGGCCCCTCCCCCTGCTTGTGCTCTCTCTCATTCTCTCTGTCAAAATAAGTAGTCTTTTAAAAATAAATTAATAAATAATATAAAGAAAATTATAAGACCTGTTTAAAAATGGACAAAAATCAAATTATAAATCAATTCCCTAACTTCAATCTATAACATCAGTACAGCTCAGTATAAATCTTAGCAAGAATTTTGTGAAATTGGAAAAACCAAAAAATACTGGAATATTTAAGGCTCAAGAATTAGGAAACTGGGCAGCCCAGGTGGCTCAGCGGTTTAGTGCCGCCTTCAGCCTAGGGCCTGATCCTGGAGACCCGGGATCAAGTCCCACATCAGGCTCCCTGCATGGAGCTTGCTTCTCCCTCTGCCTGGGTCTCTGCCTCTCCTCCCTGCCCCCTGTCTCTCATGAGTAAATAAATAAAATCTTAAAAAAAAATTAGGAAACTGTTCAGAAAATGGTCAAGGAAGGTCAGGTAATCAAACTACTAGACCTAATTTTTAAATCACTGATAAATTTAGAGTGATAACTCAAAAGATAGACACATAGATTAATAATGAAATGGAAAAAAAAGCCAAAAATAGATTCAAGTATACATGAACACTTGGCATAATAAAATAGGGAACAGTTGGCCTACCAGAAAGAAAATGTATATTACAGTATACCATGCATAAGAATAAATTCTAATTTGAAGTAAAGATCAAAATTGAAAAAGCTGACTTCAAAAGGATTAGAATGAAATATGTCCTTATAACTTTAGCTAGATAGGATATCTTAAGATAAAAAACACAGATCATAAAGGAAAAAATAAATAAATTTGACTACATCAAAAATTTGAACTTTAGTAAGATATCATTAAAATATATTTTTAACAAAGTATATGTAATAGGATTCGTGTCTAAAATGTATAAAGAACTGCTACAACTTAATAAGAAAAAGCCAGCTCTACTTAAAAATGAGCAAAGACTATGAACCAGCAATTTACAGAGGAGAAAATCTACATGGCCAGTATGCAGATGAAAAAGTATTGCTACAAATTGAGAAAAATGGCAAATTTTAAAAATTTGTATCTATTAAGATTCTATTTAATATATGTATTCTATTTTATGTATTAATGGCAAGTATTTATACAAAGTAATAGGAAAATAGAGACTATCATATAGTACTGATGGAAGTATAAATGGATATAACTGCTTGGGAGAAGAATTTAGTAATATATCATACAACTGAGAAGATATACCCATGAGCACCTGAAAATTAATTTTTGAATTTATAACAGAGATTTTCACACGTGTACACAGTAGACATGTACGAAGTTTGTTACAGCATTGTTTGTAGAAAAACTGGAAAGTATATAATTGTCTTTCATAAAGAAATAGATGAATAAATTTGATATATTCATCCAGTGGAATACTTTTCAGGAACAAAAATGAATGAACTTCATGAAAGTGTAGATCTCAAAAATAATGTTGAATGAAAAAAGACAATTGCTGAATATATATAATGTAAAGGCATTTATATAAACATGTAACATTTTCTTGGAACAACAGTGTATGTTGCTTGTAGATATTCGTACATCTAATACAAGTATTGAAATATCAACTGGGAAGATTACACATCAAATTAACAATAGTTGTCTTTGGGAAGGTTAGTGAGGTATCGTATGAAACTGCACAGAAGACAAGGGGACTTAATCTATATCCTTGTATTATGCTTGCATGCTTAAGTATAAAGTAAAAATAATCAAAAGGCTAGATCAAATAATTGCCAAAGTTCATATCTAGCTTAGAAGCATTTCATTTTACTTTTTAAGTTTATTCTTTGAAAGGCTGTCTTTTACACATACTTTTTAGAGATTTTTTTTTAAACAACTTTTTTTTTTTTTTTAAGATTTTATTTATTTATTCATGAGAGACACAGAGAGAGAGAGGCAGAGACACAGGCAGAGGGAGAAGCAGGCTCAGTGCAGGGAGCCTGACGTGGGACTTGATCCCAGGTCCCCAGGATCATACTCTGGGCTGAAAGCAGCACTAAACTGCTGAGCCACCCAGGCTGCCCGACTTTTTAGAGATTTATCAAGTTGTTTGTGGTAAGAAAACAGTCCAAAACTTCAGATATTCCACAGAGCATGTTTCTGATAGAAAAAGATTGTATTTAGAATTATAGTTTAAACGATAATCACATTTTCAATTTCATACTAATTTCTCTAAAAAACCCTTTTTTAAGTAGTCCCAGTTTTTCCAAAGAGTTGTCTTCATATGGGGGGCTGAATGTTGTTGTTGTTTTTTTTTTTTTTTGTCATTTATTCATTCAACAGATTTTATTGAACACCTAACATGTGCCAGATGATAATATAGCAGTTAGCAAAACAGACAAAGCCTGTTTTCATGGAGTTTAAATTCTAGTCAAGGAAGATAGCTGGTAAACAAATAAATTAATAAAAATATAAAATTACTGGTGGTAAGTGCAGTAATGAAAAGTAAAGCAAAGCAAGAAAGATAGACAGTAATGGAGAATATTTTATATGGGAAGGTCAGGTAAGAACTATCTGTAAAAGATAACATCTAACAAAGTCGTGAAGAAAATGAACAGATTAATTATATGGAGAAGAATCGTAGAGGCTGACAGAAAAAGCCAGTACAAAGGCTAGTGTTGCCAGGAGTGGAATGAATGAGGAACAGAGGAATAATAGGAGATGCAAATGGAAAAAAAAGCAGAAGGCTGGATGGGTCATGCACGGCTTTTTTGGCCATGGCCAAGACTGGAGCAAAGGACTAATGTGCTTTGGACAGAAGAATCACTCTGGCTACTTTGTTGAGAATAGCCCACAGAGTTCGGGTGTGTGTGTGTGGGGGGAGTGTTGGGGATAGAAGCAGGGAGATCAGTTAGGTTTCTGTAACACCTTAGACAGGAAATAGTGGTTTAGAAGAAGGTGGTGAACAGTGGTTGGATTCTTGTTGTATTCCTCTTTAGGAGCAATCCTTAATCAATAGAATACTCTCGTATCTCAGGGAAACCGTGGGAGTTATTAAGAAGAGAAAAACATAGCACACTTTAGCTGCTAACGAGTTATAAACTATATACATGATCCCAGAAGATGTAAGAAACGTCTAAAAAGTCTTCTGCGGGATTATGGGAAGAGGATTTCATTTCCTTTTAAGTGGAAGTATCATTTGCTTTTCTTGTTTTTTTGAGTCATTCTGATCTTTGCAGTTGAACTTAATCTGGTTATATTTTGTTCTTTAAAAAGTGAAATTTAAAGTCTATGTACAAATGAGAAGTTTTGTGGTTATTGATTGTATTAGCTGACATGAGGTTTAAATGTTGAGTTTTTTACCTTATAGATTAACTATATAGCTATATACAGAGGCAAATAACCAATCTTACATTTATTTGACTCTAGAATCTTTTATGAAAGATAATTTGGTTTGTAACATCTTTTAAGATACAAACTATCTCTGGGATCCCTGGGTGGCGCAGTGGTCTTTGGCCTAGGGCGCGATCCTGGAGACCCGGGATCGAATCCCACGTCGGGCTCCCGGTGCATGGAGCCTGCTTCTCCCTCTGCCTGTGTCTCTGCCTCTCTCTCTCTCTCTCTCTGTGACTGCCATAAATAAATAAAAATTAAAAAAAAAAAAGAATGGCCACTGATTTGCACAGATGTCTGTGTCAGGCTATTTAAAAAAAAAAAAGATACAAACTATCTCTGAATTTATACATGATTTCATTGCATTTATACTTTAAAGTTTTAAAACAAAATCCAGATGACAGTTAAATTATTTTATGCTGGCTTCATTTGTATTCTGTACTAATAGTTCACTTATTCAGTAATTCATTTAAATTGGTATATAGTGGCTTTTGGGGGTTATTTATTTCTATATGTATTCTCCCCTTCTAATTTATTACTATACTAACTAATCTTTATTATTCCTTTTGTATCTAGGGATTCTTTTCCCTAGCTTGTGTGTGTGTGTGTGTGTGTGCGCGCACACAAACGTTGGGTGTATGTATTTGACAGAGAGACAGGGAGAAGAGAATCTACTTTATGGCATAAAGATATTATTATTAGAGATATGTTATTTATATTAAAGATATATTATTAAAGATAATCTTACACCATTATGACTTTTAAATGCTAAACAAATCATTTCCCAGAGTGGCAGGCATACACAGTAAAAATTGTAATTTATTATAAACTCTGTGCCCTATTTCTTTGTATAACAATACATATCTGCATTTTTACATATCTCTATAAACTTGTTTATTCAAAGCATCTGTTAAAATGATACAGTGTAAAAACTATAGATTGACTGTAGCTATGAACTCAGAAGATATTCTGATCATGCTTTAGGACTATATTTAGTACAGTGAATGGGAAATAAATGTTTTGCTTTGTAAAAATTGTAGTTTTAGGTTATGATGTCTAATCTTAAAAGAATTTTACTATTTTAAATATTTAATAAATTTTTCATTTTTGTTAACCTAACTTTCTTTTTCTTTTAGCAAAACTGTACAATCTAAAGTGGACTGCATTTTGGTAAGTAAAATAACTAATCTTAAAGTTCTTTCGTAGTAAGGTTTTTACCACTATATAAAATGTATTATTCTTGAGTAGATGTTTAAGTACCTCAGTTTTAGTGAATAAAATTTGATACTGAATTATAAGCCTAGGGGTTAAGCTATCTAGATACTTTCCTGTATTTTATCAATAATGAAATCACAGTCTGAGATTATTGATGTTTTTGAAATTTACTGGCATTTTCTAAAGATCACTCACATTTAATAAAGTTATTTTTCTGTTCTGATAATTCTAAGAATTTGTTTAAAGAAAAGATGTTTAATGGATTAGTTTTATTGATAGCATTTTTCATATTTACGTTGCTAGAATCAAAACCACAATAATAGTTCTAATTTGTGTTGTACTTAATAGAACTCTTAAAAATGTATTTAAATGAGAGCTTCTTAAAATGCTTCATGGATTGGTTTTTGTTGGTATATTTTTCATGTTTGGTTTGATGGCCTTAAGAAGTTAAAACCACAATAATAGTTTAAAGTTAGATTGTATTTGTAGTTCCTTAGCTCTTCTCTTAAACATGTGAGGGATGAAACATGAAACAACTGGGACTACTAGAATAGTAGTGACTTCTTTTAAAATCTCTACTAATGGAATACTCCCTAAACTCTAGAACATTCAGTGACTCTGCACTGTTAGATTCCCCAAAGTGTTCTTGGAGTTCGTTCTCTCTTCAGTTGTTTATGACATCAGAACTTTCTTATTCAGTTTTGGGTCTTCCCTATAAGCTAATTTTTTGTGGGGGAGGGAGGATCTCTAGTGTCTGGAGCTAAAATAGTAGTATCTTACTAGCTTATGAAATTATTGCTATGTTATGATATTATTAGCTTCTAGATAGGTGAATAAATAACAGTAGTTCATAGGGTGGTGAGTGGGGTAACTTTAGAATGGGTAATTAGGAAAAGCCTCTTTGAGAAAGTGGCATTTGAAGGGAGAATTGAATAATAGGAACTCAGCCTTGTGTGATGATTTCCCTGTGACATGTCCTAGGCAGATGGAAGAGTGAATACAAAGATTCAGAAGTAGAAATGAGTTGGGAATACTTACAGAATACAAAGAACACAGTTTCCTGGAACTTACAGAGAAGGGAGAGTGTAATAGGAGAAAAGTTCAGGTAGGGATAAGTTTTTATAGGGTATATTTAGCCATGGCAAATAGTACAGATTTCATTCTAAGCGCATGGAGAGCCAATTAAAAAGTTTTGAGTAGAATAGTTTGAAACACTTGTTTTTAATACTCTAGGGGTTGTTAGAAAATGAACTTGTCAGGGTGAGTGTAAGTAGGAAAACCATTTAGGGTATGCAGAAGTCCAAATGAAAATTCAAGGCTCTTGCTTACGTTATGGCAGTGGAAGATCGAAAAAAGTTGATGGATTCAAGGTTTATTTTGGATATAAAGCCAGTAGGAGAAACAGAGGAATCACAGATAAATCCTTTTGATCTAGAAGATTTCCTTTAGTATTTCTTTTTTTTTTTCTTTAGTATTTCTTGTAAAACAGGTTTGCTTATAATGAATTTTCTTGGTCTTTATCTGTGAATGTCTTTATTTGCCTACAGTTTTGAAGGATAGTTTTGTTGGAAATAAAAGTCTTGATCAACAGGACTTTTTTCTTTCATCTCAGAGTATATTATTCTGTTGCGCTTAGCCTTCATTGTTTCTGATGAGTAGTGAGTAATTTATCATGTTTTCATGAGTATGATGAGTTGTTTTTCTCTAGTTGATAACAAGATTTGTTGAAATTCATTCACTTGCTTGTTTGCTGACCCACTTATTCTGCTTTCAGCACTTTGACTATTATATGTGCAGGTATGGATCACTTTGTGTTTATCCTACTTGGGATTTGCTAAGCTCACATGTGTAGATGATTCTGATTGGGGAAGTTCTTAGCTGTTAGTTACTTCTTTAAATATTTTTCTGTCCTTTGGGTTCCCTTTCCTTCCAAAGCTTCCAATACATGTATGTTGGAAAGTAATGTTATCCCTCCAGTCTCTGAAGCTTTGTTCATTTTTTCTCTGATTTTCTTTCTCTCTGTTCTAGTTTCTAGGTCTTTATTAAGATTCTCTATATTTGATTCATTATCATCATGTTTTCCTGTGTATGTTTAAACACAAGTAGCCTCATCCTGGCAGTACTCCAGTCCAAACCATATGGGATAGGTCGTGGGAGCAGCCCATGGCAAGAGTGATATAGACTTTCAACAGTGAATGTCTAAAGTTCGGTTTTTTATGACCAAACATTTCTTAACGTGTCATTTGCCATTAGTTTCCAAAGCCCTAAAATAGTTATTTTTGATCACTTTATAACATTATATAGTTACTTCAATGGAAAGATTTGCTGACCATTTCATCTTTTCTAGATATCTCAACCTTCTCAAAAAGATTTTATCATGTGTTTTGTAAAAGTTTTACGATTTTAGCTTTTTTCTATTAGATCTGTCAACCATTTTGACTTAAATTTATGTTTTGTCTGAGGTAAACTGCACTGTTTATCTTTTACCATATGATTGGATAATCCAGTTATCCCAGCACTATTTATTGAAAAGCTCACCCTTTCCCAATCACCTCTTATATCAAAAATCATTGTGTGTGTCTTTCTCTATACTCTCTTTTCCTGTCAACTGCTATATCTCTACTTATGACATCACCACACTGTCTTGTTTATGGTAGCTTTGTAAAAGTCTTGAATCAAATTATGTAATGGTTCAAATTAATTTTAGCATTTCCAAACAGATTTTAGAAAAAGTTTGTCAATATCTATCGCCCCCCCCCCCCCAAAAAAAAAACAAGTCTACTGGAATTTTTTATTTGGATTGCAGTGAATTTATAGATCAGTTTGGGATCAGTTGACATCTTAATGACAAATATTTTAATCCATGAGCATGGTATATCTCCATATTAGTTAGTTGGGTCTTCCATAATTTTTCTTAACAGTGTTTTGTAGTTTTCTTTATATATATATTTTGCTTAAATTGTCCTAAATATTTTAATACTTTGGATGCTCTTATGAATGGCATTTTAAAATATTTGTTATTACAGTGTGTTTTTGCTAATATTTGTATTGATCTTGTAGTCTGCAAACATTATGTTTATAATATTATATCTAGAAGCTTATATGTAGAGTCTTTTGGATTGTATACCTGATAATCATATTGTCCATAAATAAAGTTTGATTCCGTTTCATTTTAAACATCTACTTTATTTTAGTCACCTTATTGCACTGCTAGAACCTCTAGGACAATGTTGAATAGAAATGGTAAGAGTGAATTCACTTTCCTCATTCCCAGTCTTAGAGGAAAATCATTCCTTTATTCACTTTATAGTGTGATGGTAATATTACTGTTTTCATGGATGCTATTTTCAAGCTGAGAATGTTCACTCTGTTTCTGTTTTCCTAAGAGGCTTTCAATCAATTACATGTTGTATTTTATCAAATGATTTTTCTGTTCCCATCGAAATGATCACATGATAATTCTCCTTTATTCTATTAACATGGTGAATGGCACTGATTGATTTTTGTAAGTGGAAACAAACCTTGTATTTCTGTGATAAATTCTACATGATGCATTATACTTTATGTGTTGCATGGTATTTTTATATATTGCTACACTGGATTTGCTATTTGTTAAAGACTACTGTCTATGTTAATCAGGGCTTTGGATGTGCTATTTTCTTCTAAAATCTTTTTCTGTTTTTGGTATCTGAGTAATGTAGATTTCATATGAGTTTAGACAAGTGCTCTTCTCTGTTTTCTGAAGGAATTTATTTTAAATTAATATTTCTTTAAGTGTTTCATTTACTAGTAAAACTGGGAAAGGTTTTAGTTTACAAACTTAGTTTCTTTCATTATTACAGGACTTTTCTGTTTCTTGATACAGTTTTAGTATTTTTGTCTTTGAAGGACTTTGTTCACCATTTCTACTATATTACTGAATTTGTTGGTGTAACATTGCTCATAATATTCCCCTTTCTAGAATCTGTAGCAATTATCTCTGATTCTTGATAAGGGCCCTTTGTATCTTCTTTTTTCTTGATCAGTTTAGCTAGAGGTTTAATCTTTTACTGATCTTTTCATTTGAATCAAGTTTGGCTTTATTGGTTTTTCTTTATTATTTATCAGTTTTCCATTCTGTTTCTTTCTCATCTAATAAGTATTATTTCTTTCCTTCTGCTTACCTTGGTTTTAATGTATTCTTATTTTTTAGCTCCTTAATATAGTGACTTGAAACTTTTTTCTTTTCTACTGTAAGCATTTTTAATGCTATAAATTGTCCTTTAAGCACTAGTGTAGCTACATTCCATAAATTCTTGTGTAGTGTTTTCATTATCATTCAATTAATTTTTTTCTTATTTTTCCATTCTGATACTATTCTTGATTTAGATATATCTTTTTTTTTTTAAGATTTTATTTATTTATTCATGAGAGACACAGAGAGAGAGAGAGAGCGAGAGAGAGAGAGGCAGAGACATAGGCAGAGGGAGAAGCAGGCTCCATGCAGGGAGCCTGACCTGGGACTTGATCCTGGGTCTCCAGGATCAGGCCCTGGGCTGAAGGTGGCACTAAACCACTGAGCCACCCGGGCTGCCCTGACTTAGATATATCTTGATCAATTTCCAAATAGTTGAGTATTTACAGTAGTTTGCTGTGTGGCTCAGTTGATTAAGTATCTGCCTTCAGTTCAGGTCAAGATCTCAGGGGATTGAGCTCCACATCAGCTTTCCTGCTCAGGGGAGGAGTCTGCTTCTCCCTCTTCCTCTGTCCCCTTTCTTCTCTTCCCCCCTACCCCCCCCCCACCCCCGCTCCTACTCTCTCTCTTTCAAATAAATAAATAAAATCTTTTTTTTAAAAAAAGAACTTGTTTACTGTGTATCTTAGTCAATGTTTCATATAAACTTGGAAAGAATGTATATTCAACTACCATTGAATGGAATGTTCTTTATCTAACAATTAGGTCCAGTTGGTTATTGTTTTTAAGACATATTTACCCTGTTCCCTCCCTTATTTCAGTTACAAAGAGGGATGCAAAAATGTCTCTCACGATTGTTAATTTTTTTTCTCTCTGATCCTGTCACGTTTTGCTTCATGTATTAAAAATATTATGTGCATAAATATGTAGGATTATTTTGTGTTTTTTGTGAATTGGTTCTTTTATTATGCTATTTCCATTTTTATTTCTGGTAATATTTTGCTTTGAAGTCTGCTTTGCCTTATATTATCATAGCCCCTCCATCTTATAATTAGTGTTTGCTTGTATGACATATCTTTTTCCATTCTTTTACTTTTAAGCATTCTAGGTCTTTATAGTTAAAGTGTTTTGTTGTTGATGATGTCATCATATACTTGTATCTTTATCATCTAGTCTGACAAGCCTTTCTTATTACTTACTTATATGGCTGCGTATACACATTATTTTGCAATTTATTTTCTTGTAGGTCTGCTGTTAATTCTCTTAGTTTTAGTTTATCTGAAAAAAAAATGTCTTTTATTGCCCTTCATTTCAAAGGGCATTTTTACTGGATAAAGAATTCTAGGTTTTCTTTCAGCATTTTAGCAATGGTGATCCATTTTCTTCTGGCTTACATAGTTTCCATTGGGAAGTTTATTGTTACTCTTGTTTGTATGTAATACATTCTTTCTTTTTCCTTCTTTGACTTCTTACAGGATTATTTATGAGTGGTTTTCTGCAGTGCTATTATAATAGCCTTAGTATGGTTTTCTTAGTTTTTGTCCTGCTTCTTTGAGCTCTTTGAGCTCTTTGAGCTCCTTACCGGTTTTCAAAAAAAATTCCTAGCCATTTAAATACTCTTCTTCATTTTCTCTTCCATCCTGGGTCTCAAACCAGGTCACTAACGTCATATTTAGTTATTATTTTCTCTTTTTGCTTCATTTTGGATGGGTTATATTTCTTTATTATCACATTTCCTAATATTTTCCACTGATGTGCCTAATCTGTAATTCCCACTGAGTGAATTATCTATTGTAGATCCAAATTTTTCAGGTCTTGAAATTCCACTTGGGTGTTTTGTTTTGTTGTCTATTGCTCTTCTCATTAAATCCTTGGGCATATTTATACTTGTTTTAAAGTCTTTGTTTGCTAATTATATTATCTCTGTTTTATTTACTGATTTTTTTCATTATTGCAGTTATGGGTCATGCTTTTCTGTCTCGTGCTTATCTAGTTATTTTTAATTTAGTATTTATTTATTCATTTGTTTATAGTGTCTGAGTTTTGTTCTCTTCTTTTAAAGTGTATTAAAACTTATTTTGGCCAGCATCTAAGTTACTTACAGGATAGTTTGATCCTTTGCTGTGTTTAAGTTTTGCTGGGACAAGTCTAGGATGGCATTTACTTTTAGAATTTAGCTTTTATATTAAAATATTTCTTCTGTAGTATCTATATGCATTCCTTGGGCATTCACTGAGATCTCTCAATTCTATCTGATTAGAGTTTGAACATGTCACAGCCTGGTATAGTTCCCTGGTAGTTCTATGCTCAGCCTCTTGGAGTTTTTCTTGTACTTATACAGTTTAATATTCAGCAGTAAATTGCAAATCTACATAATGATTTGTGTAGATTTTAAAGATATTCCATATCTTCTTTTTGGTACTTTGCCTTCTCAAACACTGATCTGTGTGTAACTTTAGCATATTAGTACTGCCATGCTCTGCTTGGGTTTCTCCTCCCTGTACCACGGTTTACAAGTTGCCTTCAGATGGAATCAGGTGTTCTCTATTCAGTTTCTGAAAGCAGTTGTTGCATGTATTTTGTTCAGGCTTTTAGTTGGTGAAGCTGGAAGAGGTGCTCCAGTGTCAGGGACTCCCGTGTGGCCACATGCATAAATCTATTAATAGATATTTTAAAGATTCAGTAAAATGACTGTATAGGCCCCTTCAGTCCCCTTCATTTCCTAGTGAATTATTTTCCACTGTTCTCCACAAAAACTGCTTCTGACTTTTTAAACCAAATTTCCCAAACCCGCTTCTCTTACCATCACCAGATGATCTCACCTCCTACTTTTCTGAGAAACTATGAAGACACAGTGAAGGTATTCCACAAAATTAGCACTACTTGTTATCTCCAACTCAACAGTTGCTCACTTCTGTACCTATTCTTATATTCCTTCTCTTTACTCCAGAGAGTAGAAATACCTTTTTGCCTTTCTGAAAGTTGACTCTGAATCCCATCTCTTCCTTTTTTTTTTCCCCATCTCTTCCTATCTGAATTCATTTCATTTATTCTCTTTCTGCAGTTTTTCTCATTTTCTACTGGCCTTTTCCTGCTAATAGTTAAATGTTTAATCTTATAAGAAAAAAATCCTTTGTGAAATCCAAAACCCTTCTCTCTCTTTTTTTTTTTTCTTCTTTCTCTTTCTATTGGCTATACCTGCTTGTATTTTAAGATTCACCTAGATGTCACCACCTCTGGAATGGCATCTTTGATTGCTCAGATCTGAGTTCGATACATCATCTGTCCCATATTATCCTGTGCTTAATTACCTTTATTGGTGTTACATAGTCACCTCTGTGATAATTATAATAAGCATTTTTTATTTGTTCTTAGCCTCTTCAATGTAAGAGCATATTCTTTGGAATTTGGTCAAAACAGATGGGGATGATCAATATCTATTTGTTAAATGTGTGAATAAGTATGAACTAATCAGTTATTAAACTTTGCAATTTAAGTTATAAAGAAGTGGGGCCCCTGGGTAGCTCAGTCGGTTGTGTCTGCCTTCAGCTCAGGTCATGATCCTGGGGTCCTGGGATCGAGCTCAGTGTTGGGCTCCCTGCTCAGTGGGGAACCTGCTCTTCCCTCTCCTTCTGCTGTTCCCCTGCTTGTTTCTCTCTCTCTCTCTTTCTCTCTCTCTCTGTCAAATAAATAAATAAAATCATTAGAAATAAGTAAGTAAAATATAAAGAATTGTTGCCACCTTCAGTTTAGGCTGAGACTTTACACTTGCTAAATATTTGAATTTATTTTTTAGAATTACCTCACAGTTTGCCAGTAAAAACAGAAACTTGTTTCATTTCTTTAGAGGAAAAGAACATTTTTTTCTTTTTCTGACATTCCCCCTTTTCCCTTGTTCTACTCTACTTACATATACCTCTTCCTTCCAGCCTCTCGTATTAGGAAATAACCAGTCCAAACCACCACCACTTCTTCTCCATAGAGTACAGATGGGGAACTAAAAACGTTACTGCATAGATGCAAGAAGGATTTAAGCAAGTGAAGTGGAACCTCAACAAGCTAGAAACTAAGGAATCAGATTAGCAGTGTAGCAGAATGGTTAGAGCTGAGGCAGTAGAATGAAATAGACCTGAGTTTGAATCCTTGCCCCAGCCATTATTACCATTACTGTTTGATTTTGAACAGTTTTTACCTAACTCATTTTTGTAAAAAAGGACATAATGATAGTACCTAACGCACTGAATTGTGAATATTGAGATAATTAGTGTAAATACAGTGCCTGGCACATAGTATGCATACATGGCAGCTTTAGTTGAAGGTGTATATGTGTAAATTGACAGTGTGGATCTAATTGACTTAAATTACCATAAATTTGTTTCTAGAAGTCTAAACATTAGTCGAAGACACATTTTATATTCATCATCACAGAACATACCATTTAAGAATTAATGCTTCCCATATGGAACCACTGAGAGGATAGTATTGAATCCCTGAAACATAGTGAATGGAGGATGGAAGAGGTTGGGAATCTCCTGGCTAAAGCCATCTGAGAAGCCAGAAGGTGCATATTGTAGAACAGATGCCAATATCAACACTCCAGGCCTCTGTAGAAGCTGTTTCCTCTGTTAGCTGTGCCCTTCTCAAATTTTTCACTTGGATCACTCCTGCTTTTTCTTTTAGACTATATCTCAGAACCCTCTTCAGGAAGTTTTGTTTATCTACTAGGAATGCATTTAGATAACAGAAAACCCAAATTATTGGTGGCTTACCAAAATAAGAGTTTGTGTTCTCTAACAAGTCAGAAATTAGGTATTCTAGAGTGGTGCAGTAACTCAACAATGTCACCAGAGTCCTAGGCTCTTTTTGTTGTGCTGTCTCTTTCCACTCACATCATTGATGGCTGCTACACTTATGTGCCTTTGTCCAAATGGTGAGGCAGGAAGAAGGGAGGAAGGGCAAGATTCTTCTAGAGAAGCTCTGTATTTTAGGATACTTACTTCCATTCTGAAAACTTACTTCAGGAACTTCAGCCTCCAGAGTAATGTCACTTGGGTACTCCTGGCTCTAAGAGAAACTAGAACGTGGAGGGGTTTTATGTTTTGTAGCCTTTATACCAAATGAAGACAAAGAAGGCGGTTAGCATTATATATGTATATTTACACACATACATACACATACAAGTTCATCCCATCTGCCTTACCTTCTCATGTTAAGAGCCCCTGCTTTCATGCACCACATAAAATGTTCTGTACTCCTATTAAAGCTCTTACCACATAGTATGCTAATCACCAGATTAATCTGTTTTATTCTCCAAAAATAAGCTTTTGGAAGTAAAGACTGTCCTGTGGTCTTTATTATCCTCAGTGTTTAGCACAGTGTCTAGTATGTGGAATATACTCAGTAAACACTTGCTGAATGATTATTCACAAATAGTAATTATCAAAAAAAATGTATAGTATGCATATAATATCTCCAGAGAGTTTCTTTGTTTTTTGTTGTTGTTGTTGTTAGTATTTATTACCATATGCCAGACAAGTGCTTTACATAGTCAGTCCTCATAATTTGCCTATGAGGTTAATCTGTTTTCATCTTCATTTTCCAGATAAAGAAGGAGGCTTAGAGGTTAAGTAATTTATCCAAGGTCATAAAACATGATAATTGGTAGAATTAGGCTTTTAATCTAGGTAGTCTGACTCCAGAGCCCAGGCATTTAAAAACTGTGATACACTATATCATTTTTTAAGTATCTAAAATATGAGTTTATATGTACATTTTTGAAATTCTGTTTATTATAATCCAGAAAATGTTTCTAAAAAAAATTTCTAACTTTAAAATAAATCTGAATAAAAATATTAAAAACTGACTTCATTATTTCACTGAATTTTAGTAATCAGTGTTTGTAAATGCGGTTTATTTTTTGCATGCAGGTTGTTTGAATGCCATTTAAAGAACTCATAATATGCTACTAAAACAAAAGCTAAAATTATTCTAATTATTTTAAATCACCTACAGTTGTCAAGACTGTGCCACTATGAAATATAGAAGTGAAAAAATATAAAATTGTATCTGCTATTTTTATATTTTTAAAGCCTAGTGTTTTGCCTGTTCATCAGTAAAGACAAATAAAAATATTTGTAGAGGTATAACTGTGAATAAAGCTTTTTTGTTAATGTTTTAATACTTTTACAGTAGGAACCATTCATTTTTACTTAATTTTATTTATTTTTTTTCATTTTTACTTAATTTTAATAAATATATCTTAAACTAAATTTCTCATAAGTTATAATACTTTCAGATCTATAATGTCATTATACGTTTGTATAGCCGATCCAATTATGTTTTTTATAACCATTTTAATAGTTGAGGCAAAATCTTATACCCTTGGTATACCCAATACCAGAGTATTAGTTAGACCACAGCAGAATTTGAAAGCTGCTAAGTCCATATTGCTTAGTTACCTTGCCTTATTAGTTCAGTTAAATGGGACTACATGACAGGTGTAGGAAGGCCTAAAATGTGAGAGAAATGACCATGAATGTTTGGTTTAGAAGAGGTCTGGTTTGGTTAGAGTCAAACACAGCAGCATGGGAAATAATAAATAGTTCATGTTTCCCAAAACATGGTCCTTGGAAGAATAGTTTCATAGGATGTCAAAATGTTATGCAAAAAGTTCCAGAAGTCAAAAATGTTTCATGAACTTTGGATTAAAAAGTGTCTTAAGGGCTATTAATACACTATTATATTTATCATGAATCTTAAGTATTCAGTTTGTTTTTCCATATAAAACTTTTTTTTCCATCATAAAACTTATCTTGAAACCTGTTTTCTAGGCCACCCTATTGAGGAAATGATTGGTACAATCTATAGGGCAGATTTCTAGAATAAAGAGAAATGATTTCTCATATGTTATTATTCAGAACTACCAGGATATTGAGAACTTCCTATTTATTGTTACTATGTTCCACCAGGAAGCAATATTTCCACCAGTTCTAATGTTCAGGGCCCCTAAATAATTAGTTCTGCTTTGGAATTATTAGAATTAATAATTAAAAGGGGGTAGGGAAGACTGTATATTTTGTTTCTGTTAGGAAAGGGTAATATAAATATTAAACAACATTGTTGGAAAATCAGTTGAAATCAAGAAGAAAAATACATATGTCTCATAGACTAGGCAATTCATCAGCAATCAAAGCAAGAATCTAAGGGTAAGATTAGAGAACCTTTGCTTACCTTTCTTTCCATTAGTTTGAGAGATAAAAAGGCTTAAAACTAAGAATAAGGGAGGGTATTTTAAATCCATTTGAATCCATATTTTAAACCTCTCAGGAGGAGTATATGGCCTAACTCCTAGGGTTCTCTAACTGATCAGCATTCCAAGAAAGGACTTTTAAGTATTGCCAGCTACTTCTAGGTCTAAAAAAATGCTGCACAGATTGGCCCTTTTGGGTGACTTAGCATAGCCCAATAAACCACTGTTTCACAGAGCATGCTATGCTCTGCACTTAGGTCAAGTAAACTCACCTGGGCAAACAGCTGACATGTCTACAGTTCCTGGTCATAGATCAGTCTGTGGGTTTCCTGACTTAAGTCAGCTTTACTAGGATAGGGTTTATTCATGAAAGTTGACCAAAAGAAGACTTCGTAGGATTATCATTAGGAAGGAGAAGTGGAAAGTGATGTGGAATTGCCAGAATACTATTCCTTTTGGAGGGCTAGAGAAACCTGAAACTAGGTGACAGATACTATCATTTAGGTTATTCAAGTAGTGAGGCAGGTAGGTTACCTCCAGGGGAGAACTCTCAGGAGGGTCCTATTGCAAGGGAATATAGTAGGAAACTTGAAAAGGTGAACTTGTGTTGAATCTGTATTAATTGTATCCTAGGTTCTGAATATTGATTCACTAATCCTTTAGAGACTCTGCTCTCTATCTCCCACTCCCATTAGAATAGTGTTTGTCCTCCCTAGGGAAATGAACAAAAATTAACAGCCTAGGGATACGTGGGTGGCTTAGTTGGTTGAATGGTCGGCTCTTGATTTCGGCGCAGGTCATGATCTCAGGGTCCTGGGATCTGCTCACATTGGGCCTAAGGCTCAGCATGGAGTCTGCTTTGGGATTCCTTCTCCCCCTCTGCCTCCTCCTCTCCCCCTGCTTGCCCTTGACCCTGTAGACCAGAAGAATGACTCTAGAGACCCACAGGCTGCATCTCTTCCACAGAGGTGTTTTGTTTGGCCCACATTGACATTTTTAAATTTTCAAATTGGTTGCCATATTTCAAAATTGAGAGAGTTTGCAGAAAAAAAGTTGTGTGTTTGATCTCTCTTCAAACTTTAGGACACTTAAGTCCTTACTTCCATATGACAACTGTTGGCTGTGCCTATGTAGCAACTACTCCTTTCAAACATGGCATATACTCTCCAGTCTTCTCAGTCCTCACCAGACTTTTAACTCTTCAACACAGATATTTTTCTTCCCTGTAGTCTATAATTTAATCATTTGGATTACCTGTCTGGCATTTGAGTTTGACCTCTGTGTTAGATTCTTAGAGGCAGGGTTCTTCTGAAAGTCATTCTTTACAGGGTTGAGGGAGCCATAATAGTAAGTATGAGGATGAGAAGATAGGCTCTTTTTATCTCTTAATAATGTGGACGCTCTTTACTGTCAGTTCTTGCCCTGGCTGGCCATTACAAAAACTAGTCAATAGAAAGCAAAAGTAAGGTAAAACAAGAATTATGATAGCCCTTTTGAGAGTCTTTCCCATTGGTTAGCCATCGTGTGATTTTTATCTTATTTCCCAGTGAAACCTTCCTTGACCACTCTAGTTTAAGGTGTATCCCTTCCCGACACTTTTTCTTCATAGTATTTATCTTAATCATATAACATATGTTTTACTTCTAATTTCGTTGATTGTCTCTCTCCTGGTATTAAAATTTAAGCTCATGCCTAAAGCATAGTAAACACTCAGTAATGGATGAAAGAATGAATATTCTCATTTAATTTTTAAACTTTTCAAGTCTGTCCCATGGTTAAAATCTTAGGTTAGAAGAAATTACTTCAGTATGCCTACTGCTGCAATGATTGGACAGGAGCTAAAAGATAGGTGAAACGTTAGAGTATGATATATCTGCTTCCTGAGAACCAGACTAATGATGTTAGAGTAGGACTTTCTAAGATAGAAAGATGCAGCCTCCTTATTGCTAAGCCCTTGAAACCAAACCAGTATATTTTAAAGCACATTCATTAAAATGACCACTGTTAGATACGATTAGATGTTTAGATGTCCATAACAATCTCTTTAACTTTTTTCTTTCATAATTTAATCACTTCTAATTATATGTGCAGAACTTTCCTAATATATTATACAGAATCTATTCAAATACCTTACTTAACCTGCCTTGGTATATAAATTTTCCAGTGCTTACACTGCAGCCCTTCAGGGTTTCTTGATGTCAGAGGTTCTCTCGGCTTGCTGGTAGTTGAGGCAAGCTGAAAGGGGTTTTTTGTTAGTTTGTTTTCAGATGGTCATGGATTCTTTGGATCACCCAGCAGAATTTTAAAAAATTGTAAAAAGCAAAATTTGGGTTTCATTTTTCTTAAACTGTCCCCCTAGTAATTGGTATCTTTCAGATGGACTCATATCACATTCCTAATCTCAGCAGAATATTTTAAGCAAAATTAAACCATTTTCATTTTATATCTTATTCAATAGGTTTACAAATAGAATAAATTCTCACAATAATACAAGTATAATAAAAATTACTCTCTCTGTTTGATTTATATTTTCTAGAACTGAGAATAGAAAAATAACTTCCTCTTACATAGTTTATAGCAGGTAGCTCAAAAGAAAATCACACCCCACCCCCACTGCCCACCATGATTCTATGAAAGCAAGTTAGGAAAGTGAAAATTAACAATTCTAAGCAACAGGCATTGAAAACTAGAGTCCTCATACCTTGACCTTTTTCTCTATCTTCCTTATTCAATCCTGTGGGAGGACAGCTTTCACAACTGGTGGGGCCTGAGAGAATGTAATGTCAGGTATGTTGATTGTTTCCATAAATTAAAAAAGGCTATAGAATAAGGTTCTACTTACACCCCCCCCCCCCCCTTTTAGTCCTTCTGTCAGTGATGCTGGTGAAGAAAGAGGCCTTCTTAGTACTGTGTTCCTGAATCGGTATCATCTGAGGGGGAAATATTTAATTTTTTTTAATTTTATTTTTGTAGTTTATAAAATCAAATACAGATTCAAGCATGACTATCCTACCAGTGTAGATATTTTCCCTCCCTACATGATTAACTGAAGAAACAGTCAGACTGGAAAATTTAGGTTTCTAGATTTTAGGCTGACTGTTTTACATACAAATTTAAATTAAAACTTTTTAAAAAGAACTTTTCTGATACCAGATTGAAAAGTAAAGTTTAAAGAACTAATTATGGACATGATACTTTGGTTGGTCGTCATCTACCAGAACTCAGTCATTGTCAACCTAGCCAGTTATTTGAAGGGTATATATACATCCTAATAAAAGAGTGTCTGTCTGCTTTTTCTGGAAATAAAGATAATGATCTTCAGATGTCAATTCAACATCACGGATTTGCTTGAAAGCTTCACAGTTAAGCCCTCAATTCGTTATGGTCTTTGTAAGTATCAGCCCTCACCCAGTCTTGTGACCTTATTTAAAAAAAACAAAAAAACAAAAAACACACACAACCCTCAGTAACACCTGAGAGGGAAGTCTCATAACAGGAAACACATCACCACAGTGAAACTTATTTCAAACAAAAGAAATTCCTTTTTATTAACATTTGAGGAATTATAGAGTAAACCCAATTCAGGATGGTTCCTAAGAACAGGAACAGATCTCTCCATTCAATCTACGTTGTAACTATATTCCATGGCAGTAAATACTGGGAGTATATTACCTTACCATCTGTTTGAAGGGCTTCAAGTTCTGGTAATCAGACATTTGAAATTCACCCGGGCCCTAAGCAATCCATCTCGTTTGTATTGATAGTTGAGAGGCAGATGTCCTGAGCATACAAGCAGAAATGCTAAAAATAAACTCAGTTTTTGAAATATAGAATATTATTTCAAGTATTTTTTATGACAGAAGACAAGTAGAAATTTACACATTTTGTTCCACGTCCAACCTAGGAAAAGCTTTTATTTCTGACCTATTCTGCCTAAATTGATTTCTTTCTCTCTGGTAGCACAGTGGTTATCAGAAGTAATTTCTAACTTCTGTTTCATCTTGATGGCTTAGAAGGGAATAGTATCCACCTTTTTCTGCATTAACTCTGTGGAAAGTCACTGCTAGCAGAACATTGTCTTCAGTAACTTAAGGGCAAGTATGATGCTCACATATGAAATCTAGGAGCCTTGTTCTTATGTTGTACCTCCCAAGCAAGTGGAGGTCACCAAGGTAAAATATTTCCTACATTTCTTAAGACATCTTGCTTTTTCAAATAAAAGATTATACACTTGTTGATAGAATTTGATAATAAACTCTTCTACCAAAATCTTTTAAGCAATTACATATTTCAGAATAATCTCTATATAGTAATATTTATCATAGATATTTTATAAATTGCTTTTAATCCTCACAAAAATTTTGTGAGCATTTTATAACAGTTTTACAAATTAGCTTGAATAGCTTCCTAATATCATGAAGCTAATAAGTGCAAATCTTCAATTCTACTCTTAAGTAAGCCTTCAATTAATTCTATATTCTGCACCTTACTACGTATCTTACTGCTTTAGAGAGATTAGATTTGAAGGGTCAGTCTATCAAGCTCAAGTAGCAGCTGTTTAATTCACTTATATAGGTCATATATTCATAATAGTTCTTTATCAATAGGAAACTTACCTGTTAAACTCAGATTTATAAAAGTTCTATCAAAGCTGCTTTATTACTATGTTAATCACTGGGTAATATTTTTATATGAAAAATCTCTGACACAATTTCAAGAAGGATCAGTGAATCATACATTTTGCAATATTACTCTCAAGGATAAATTGTTGATTTTTTCAAAATTAAATTTTCCACCTTAGTGAAAGGTGTTTTTAAATAGTGAAAGTAAAAATGGCATTCTAACCTGCAAGTAAACAAGAATCCCATAATAGATGTGGCATGAAAAATTCCAAGGGAATTGGTGAATTACTCAAATTATGGACAACTATCTAATCTTTTGGGAAATTTTTAATTAGAACCCTGTTTTATAGAAAAACAAATTCCAGAGGAATTAAACACCTAAATGTGAAAAAGAGAGCTTTAAAAAGAAAACAAGGGGGGGTGGCTTTATGACATAGGGATAGGGAAGAATTTCAAAACACACAAAAAACACAGATTATAAATGAAAAGATTGATATATTTGACATGCAGGAAATTAAAAACTTCTCTACATCAACAACTCCAAAAACAAAATGAAAAGATGAGGTACAACTAGGAGAATGTAATAGCACGTATAGCCAATGGAGGATTGATACATAGGCTACATGATAAATACTCTCATTTTTAAATGTGTGATTCCTTGAACAGTGATTCTTTAGATGAGATTCTCTGACTACCAGTATCAGCATCACTGGGAACAAACGTATTAGAAATCAGGATTCTCTAGCCCCTACTTAAGACCCTACTGAATCAGAAACTCTGGAGGTGGGATTATGCAGTCTTCAACAGGCTCTCCAGGTGATTCCTCTGCATGCTAAAATTTGTTAGCCATTGTATTATAGTAAATTCAAATGATAAATAGTAGGGAAAGATAGCCTTATCTTCAACTAGAAAATGTAAGACTGTGAAGTATTTTTTCATACCAATAGGGTAGCTAACTAACATTTAATCTTAAGTTTTAACAAGGATGTAGAAAAATTATAGTTTTGCTGTTGGAAATATAAATTGGCAGAACAGTTTCAGAGAGTAATTTGGAAATACCCAATAAAGTTGAAGATGTGCATCCTCTATGACCAAGTATTTCTATTTTTAAAACCATAGGAAAAAAAAACTCTTGCACAGAGATACAGCAGTCACAAATAAAGAGTTTCCATTGTAGCACTATTTGAAACCATGAAACTATGATAACTCTCAGTAAAGAATGAATAAACTAGTTTTAATCCATGCAACTATTGTATAATCTGTTTAAAGTCAATGAATTTGCAAATATGGCAAAAGTATCTTTTAAATATGAATAGTGGTGCATGTGTACCTACTTCCTGTACTTTGTTTGAAATACTTTATAATTTTAAATTTCAAAAATTAAATGGGATATTACAATATTAAAAGGATACCCATCTGGCTCTGTCTTATTTTTCAGGATTCTGTTTCAAAAGGTGATTGGGTTTGGGACGACTTTGTGGCTCAGTGGTTGAGTGGCCAGCTCTTGATTTTGGCTTAGGTCATGATCTTAGGGTCCTAAAATTGAGCCCCACATCAGGCTCAGTGCACTCAGCGGGGAGTCTGCTTGAGGGTTCTCTCTCTCCCTCCCTCTGCTCTCCCTTCAATTTGCTTGCTGTCACACTAAGTAAATAAATCTTAAAAAAAAAAAAAAAGGTGATTAAGTTTGGACAGATCAGAATCTTGAATCTAGTTGAGGGAGGAAGTATAACCAGACACTGAAAATCATTTTTTGAACACTAAATGCAAAAAACCCCCCAGGAAATGCAAATTAATTGAGTATCAATTCTTGAAAAATTGCTCTGGCCCAAAGTAGAGGGACAAATAGGCATATTCTAAAATCATGTGTCCAAAATTATTAGAGATGAATTTTTAAGTAGTTTTTTATTTGTTTTGGGGTTTGTTTTGTTTTTTAAGGAAGGTACAGTGGGAGAGAGAGAATCTTAAGCAGGCTCCATGCCCAGCTCTGAGCCCCACACAGGGCTTGATTGCACAACTCTGAGATCATGACATGAGCTGAAATCAAAGGTCAGACACTGAACTAAGCTACCCATGTGTGCTAATAAGTAGGGTTTCTCTTGTTTTTTGTTTGTTTGTTTTTTTCAGACTTAAAAGTTAAGTGGCAGCATGAAGGCTATATATTCTAAAGTGGTGCCTCTCAACCTTTTCTTTTTTTAGCTTGTATTGCATTTTAATAAATATAAATATCTTATATTCATGGTTAATTATCTGAAATTTCACAATAAGTTAAATACTATTTTAAATAAATGACTGAATAAAAGATACTGTGATTACAGAGAAGAATCCTTTTCACTTCCTCACATTTTTATCTACATATAGAAAAGAGATCTTCGGTTCTCTCAGAAATGCTAGAGGGAAAAGTCTAACCTTCTAAATTAATCAAGATGGGCTAGACTGTGTTGCCATAACAAAGTAAGCCTGAAATACCAGTGGCATAACCAAAAAATTTTCTTTTATTCACATTATATGTATAGCACAAATCATTGGAAGCTCTTGCTCCACATAGTCCCTTGGGAACCTACATTGAGACACTGGCATGTTGTAGATTCACCATGACATACAAGGTGCACAAAGAGAGAAAAAGAATGGATTGTTGATTCTTAATTATGCTGAGAAATGAAATATATCATTTGTGCTCCATTCATGTGGCCCTAAAGTAACTACAAAGGAAACAGAAATGTCAGTGAGCAAATGGAATATTGATGAGCACTGTCTCTGCTCCATGTTCTCTTTACTGCATTCCTTGCACCTCATATAAGGAATTAGATAGCTCCATGTTACTAATTCATGGTGTGAATGAATATACTTTATCAGCCAAAACTTCAGAAGGGAAGGGAATTTTCCCTTCTCAATGGTAGGACTCAAATACCAAACTCTACCTTAAACCTTCAGAAGTAACTTGATTTTGTATATCTTACATTATACCTTTTTTTTTCCCCCTCTGGCTCACATGATATCAAATTGAATGCTGAATCTGATTGTTTGCTACAGGCTTTTCTGTTCAGGATGTGAAAGATCAAAGCACTAACTAGGTCATGTGCAAAATTAAGTTTAAAGTGGTTTCCTGGAAGGTTTTTGACACCTAAATCAAACTTTAGTTCAAAGATTTCTTTTTGTACGTCTTCTTACAAAGATTGAAATGTGTTAGAGAAAAGTCCTCATAAGCTTTGAGGTACCAGGGTGGCTCAGTCAAGTGTCTGACTCTTGGTTTCTTCTCAGGTCATGATCTCAGGGTTGTGAGATCGAGCCCCGTGTTGAGCTCCATGCTGGGTGTGGAGCGTGCTTGAGATATTCTCTCTCCTGCCCTCTCTCCCTCTCTTAAAAAAAAAAAAAAAATTAGAAGAGATCTTCAACCAAAATAGTAGGAAATTATCATTGTAGTTCATTCAATTAACTAGTATTATTTGAGGTTTCCCCTAAACTTGAAATCGGTTTCAATAACTTTGCTTTGAGAACTTAACTTCTTCTTATATGGGTTCTTTTGATAACATAATCTATTTTGGATTTAATATGTTAGGCATTGTTGAGATTAAGTGGGTGATATTAGTAATATTCAACAGGAAGTATTTTAGGAACTAAATTTAAGATTTAAGTGGAAAGAGGTTGGAGGTAGGGAAACCAGCTAGTGCACTTTTTAGTAATTAAGAATTTTTCTAAGTTCCTTAATGTCCAGGACTATTGTGTTGTTCATCTGTGTATTTCCAATCTTTGTAGGTTCATTGTGAGTTTGTAATTATTGTAAATCATCTGTGGAACATGTCAGGAAATAACATTAATGAATAAATAAGCGAGTAAATGAGTTCTTCTTTACTGTTATAAGAAAGACAGCTAAAGACCTAGATTTAAATTGTGACAGGAAAAATAAAGAGCCTGGAAGAATATGGGGGAAAGAGTTAAGAGGGCTAAAAAAAGGATAAAGTGGAGTGTGTGATGAACAAAATTAAGCATACTCCAAAACAACATTGGGGAACTGGAGAAAAGATATTAAGTAGCAGTTGGCAAAGAAAATGTCTATTTGTGTTTTGTTTGTTTTTTTGAGAGGAGAATTATTCAGGATATTGCTCCATGCAAGGAGCCTGATGTGGGACTCGATCTCAGGTTTCCAGGATCACATCCTGGGCTGAAGGCGGTGCTAAACCGCTGAGCCACCCAGGCTGCTCTTGTCCACGTTTTCAGTTGCAGTGGTGTTTTGCTTGAAGTAGGCCACCAGAATTTCACTATATTTTTACTATAACAGGGTTTGTGGCACTCTTAAAGCTACTCTGTGGCAAACTAAGCTGGGAAAGAAAGTTATACAGTCTTCTTCATAGCAGAAATTATTTTAAAGGATAGGTTTAGAGACAAAAGGATATAGTTGCAGAACAATTACAGATATCCTTACAAGTTGGTTCTCCAGATAGCAGCCACTGCTGCAACTCTGAATAATGACATCTGCATAGTGTGGAAAGGGTTGTTGGTAGTAATTCATATTTTTAAACTTTAGTTCTGTCTCCATGTGACAGTAGCATCATTAGTCATGTGTTTTTGGTTTTTGAGAATTAGAAAAGGATCACAGAAATCATCTTACCCATTTTAACAGTTGTAAGGAAAATTTGCCAGAGCACCGAACTTCGTAGCCCGTTAAATGATTAGGCTAAGACTAACTAATGAATATGCTTTTTACTTCTAGTCTCATACTTTACCTGTGATACTGTGCAATCCTCCTTCTCAAATATGCAGTCCTCCTTTTTGAAATGTGATTAAAGCTGAGAAATTTTTCTCTAAGCATTGGTTTTATTCATATCTAGAATATAAGAATTAATAGGAAAGTACCATTTTCTCTGAATAACTTTTTATGTGCAATAAATTTACCAAACAACTTAACTATTACTTTATTGATGAGAAAAAAAAAAAAACTAAATTTTTGCTTTGGTAGGTGATTCATTCCATCTGGTTTAAATTTAAACAGTGTTTTTTAATTATCATTTTCTTATTAAAATATAGTTGATACACATGTTGCATTAGTTTCAGGTATAGGACATAGTGCTTCAACAATTTCTATACATTATGCTCTGCACACAAGTGTAGTTACCATTTGTCACCATACAATGCTATTAAAATGCCATGACTATATTCCCTATGCTATACCTTTCATCCCTATGACTTATTCATTCCATAACTGGAAGTTTGTATCTCCATTTCCCTTTACCCATTTTGCCTATCCCCCATTCCCTCCCTTATAGCAGCCACCAGTTTGTTCTCTGTACTTATGGGTCTGTTTCTACTCTTTTTTGTTTTATTTTTTTAGAGTATACATATGAGTGAAATCACATGGTATTTCTCTTTGTGATTTTTTTTTTTTTCTGACTGACTTATTTCACTTAGCTTAATACCCTCTAGGTCCATCCATGTTGTTGCAAATGGTAAGATGTCATTCTTTTTTATAGCTGAATAATATTCCATTGTATATCTATCCCACACCCTTTTTTATCCAATTCACCTATCACTGGACACTTAAATTGCTTCCATATCTTCACTATTATAAATAATGCTGCAATAACCATAGGGATGCATATATCTTTTTGAATTTATGGTTCCATTTTACTTGGGTAAATATTCAGTAGTGGAATTACTAGATCATATAGTATTTCTATCTTTAATTTTTTGAGAAACTCCATAGTGTTTTCCACAATGGCTGCACCAATTTACATTTCCTACCAGCAGTACACAGGTGTTAGTAAATTTTGTTGAGGATAAACAATTGTTTTAAAAATGATGTCTTCTTTTTAATCTTTTGTAATCAGAAAGAAGTTGAGAATTTTACAGACCTGGAGAAACTCTACCTCTACCTTCAGCTGCCTTCTGGTCTCAGCAATGGAGAGAAAAGGTATATCTCTCTTCTTGCTTTTCCCTTAATTACAGTGTTAATAGGACATACTTAAAGTATGTGTGTCATGGTTGTTAATGTTGTGTGCTATTCCTAAAATCATCAGAAAACAGAATGGCAAAATAATAGATCTTTTTACTCTTTGATCATATTTGGTTAAGTGTTTACTTATAGTTTTTGCTGATTCATTTGTACATCTGGGTAAATGCTATGAAATACAATTTGGGTTATGTTTTTTAAACAGATGTATTTATGTAGTATGAGGGATTGTGAAAATTGAATTGAAAAGCAGAAAATAAATAGATGGGTATTGTAAGCAATGAAGATGCAGGAGTTGTTTTAGTTACTTCTATGTGAACAGATCACAATATTTTTTAAAATTGCGTATAAGAAACATGAATGTATTATAAATATACGATACTTTAAGTGTGTTTGGGCATAGTCCTGTATTTTCATTACTAAAAACATTTAATAGTCTCATATAGAAAATAGTTGTTAGCTCATGCATTCTATTAAAAGTTTCTTCATCCTTTTAAGTATTTCTCAAAGTTCATTTCACTCATTCATGTACATTATACTTAAAATTCAGTTACTTTAAAATTGTGTATAGAAAGAAGTGGCATGAAAATTCTGTTAACTTTTACCTCTTCTTCCTCAAACCAAATTTTATAGCCATTTTAATAATTTTTTTGCTCTAAAAACTCAGTATCTTTGGAATTAAATAAATTAAATAAATTGTTATAGTTAGCTGGGATGAATGTCAGAATCAAAAAAGGAACTTCCCTCATGTTATCTTGAGTGTACCATTTTATGGATTTAGTTTTTATAAATGATGCTACCATATAGTAAAAACTTAGGATGTTTAGTAGAAATATTGGCCTGGGGAGGGGAGCCAGTTACAAGAAGGACTGTAGGAGGAGATTTGTCCTCTCAAGATCTCTCTGGTGTGATTTGTATTCTGGCACATGAAGTGCTTAATAAGATTTCAGAGTAGTTACTTGAAAATGCTAATAAGCAAATAGAAAATATTTTTTTCCATAACTTTAACAGTTTGATGATTTGGCAAGTTTAGGCAAATGAATAGGCAAGTAAGTGAACAAATACCCACTTAGGGATCATTTTCACCAAAACAAATACCTATGTTGTCAGTACTCCATCACCTCTGCCACTGTAGAGACCATCCGGAGGGATGGAACAGGGCAGTAATTTCAGTCAGTCACTAGCTGTGGAAGATGACTCACAACCCCAAATGGACAATTGGTATATAGATAACTGGGCATCTGCTGTATGGCTTTAGTTTGGTCATTAATAGTGTGTTTACATGCAATTCTTTACTAGAACTTAAAGTCCTGGCTCAAAAATTATCAATTGCTGGCCGGTTCAGCTAAAACATGTTTTTGTTTTACAATCAGTGATCAGAATGCCGTGTCATCTAGTCGGGCACAGCAAATGCATGCCTTTTCCTGGATTCGAAATACCCTAGAAGAACATCCTGAGACTTCATTGCCCAAACAGGAAGTCTATGATGAGTACAAGTAAGTAAAATGTGCATATATTAGGCATGCTGAGGTGTTACAGAGCTTAAGTACTACACACGGCTATAGTGATTTGTTTTAAAATTGGTGAATGTCATGCTAGTATATGGGAGTTTACCTTAGAGATTTCCAAGATGCTTTCCATCTCTATCTAAGCTTCTCTGGTAGCAAATATCATAAAAGATAGGATTATTGAATAAAAGGATTTCTCTAAAGTTCTTCTGGATGATAGGAGGGATGTTTGAGGGTAGAATGATAATGGTATAGGATTGCTGAATAAAAGGGTTCCTATAGAGTTCTTAAGGGTGAAAGGAAGAGTGTGTCTCGAGTTAGAAGAACAGTGGAAGGTAATAAATAAGTTAATGTGTAAGCAAAAATGAAAACATGTTTTTCATTTAGACTTCTTAAGGGACGTTTTCATATGTCCAAAACTTTTCTAATCCTTTTCTACACCAATGAAAAAAGGGGTAAGTTTTTGGAATATTGTGAATTACTTATTCATGAATGAGGAAGTTGAGTGGCTTATACAAATTAGACACTCAAATAATGTTGATTGTACAGATAATTTATTTAAGTATAGGAAACAAAAATATAGAGACTAATGGGCCTTTCTGGATAAAGACAATTTAATAATTGCTAAGTCTGGTTTTGT
Source organism: Canis lupus familiaris (assembly GCF_011100685.1). Lineage (NCBI taxonomy): Eukaryota > Metazoa > Chordata > Mammalia > Carnivora > Canidae > Canis > Canis lupus. Next base: position 21,666,230 of record NC_049251.1, on the reverse strand, counting down.
TTAACACTTCTGTAATTGATACAGAAGACAGAATTTATTATGGCAGAGTAAATAAAACCAACATTTTCAGGGTATTTAAATGTCAAATCAGCAAGCATTCGTGTGTTGTACTTACACAATTTGAAAGAAAAGTGTCAAATAAATGCTGTTTGTTAATCAGTATAAAATGACACGAAGGGACTACACTTACTGAGATTTTAGTATATAGAAAGAAAACTTCTACTTTCATTGAAAATTGTGATTCCCTCATCTTAAGAAACATAATGGACCTGGAGAAAAACTAGAGAAAAATGTCTGAAATGATCAAGGGAACAAAGTTAAACTGAAGAGCTTTAGACGTTTTTTTCTTTAAGAAAATTAAAGCTAAGAGTGCATATGACCCAAGTCTATAAAGTTCATTCTCTTAATTTATAATAATCTATAGAGTATCTACTATGTGCCATACCCTGTATTAAGTTCTGAGGATATAATAAGACACAGCCCCTTCCATTCATGAAAAAATAAGTATGTATTTATAGTAAGTATTAGTTTTTCACTAAATTCAATTAATTAAAATAGAGATAACCCTATAAAACTACAAAGAAGCAAATATTAACTCATTAAAAGGTTGTTAATATCAGTAAACATGTGATAGGTTGAAGAAACTCTGGACTGAGGATCCACAGACTAGATTCTGTCATTAAATTTGTGACTTGGACAAGTGTTTTAACCACTGTTTTTTTTTATACATTGTCTATAAAGTGAGACAATTGAAGAGGTAATGTAATGCATTTCTTAAAGCTCTAAAATTCTAAAAGTTGTCTGAAGTAGAAAATGTTGAGGAACAAGTAATCCAAAGATGTCCTGGTGGTTTTCCAAAAGGCAAACTGGACAAATTAATGTATGACATTTTCATAATGAATTAAGAGAACTCAAGATATCATATATTTTTTGAAATGGTGTCTTTCCACTATAGAACCCTTTGCATCATCATTAGAGACAGTACCCTATCTTTGTGGAAGTGTGACTCTGGCCTATTAAAGCAGTCCTTATGTTCCTAAAGGTTTCCTGCCTTTGACAAAGAATTGTTACATTTTTCTATCAAATCATTTTCTGAGATTCCCATAAACTCTCATAATTCTTTTCATATGAAAAGTTACAGGTTTTTCCTAAACAAAAGGGAAATAAAACATTCCATCATTTTGCAGAAGCACTGGGAGCTTCAATTTTGAGCAATTAATTTGTAGCTGTAGTAGAGAACAACAGAGATAAAAGAGGAAGGGAATTTGACTAGAGTTGAAAGGGGAGGTAGTAGGTAACTTTCCTAAAAAAGTAGGAACTTTTTTTTATAATAATATGACTAGAAAGGAAATAGTTCATGGAATTTGAAATAATTATGCTAATGATTATGCCTCTCTTCATAATTAGTATAATTCTGTATCTCAGTCTGGGTATTTTAGTTCAAAAAGCATTTCACCAGGGATATACTTTATGTACCGTTGTATTCTCTACAGGGTTTCCACATAGTAGACGCTAATTTAATATTAAGAGTGGTTAGAATGGACTCTGATCCCTGACATTGATAATAAAATTTCAGTGTTTTAAAAGACTTCGTTAAGTCTTTTAGTGCACTCCTGTCTCCATGGTATAGATAAAAACATTGAAATCCAGGGAAGGTAGGTGGCTCTCCCAGTGACACAAAACTAGTTAGGGAATGATACAGGTCTAGAACTCAGATTTCATGAGTGTTTCACAATGGGCGAGAGGGCACACTTCTTGAATTAGAGTGATAGCATACTGCGTGGGTAGAAAAGATTGGTCAAGTAGTTAGAAATAAACCTGGCTGTGACTTCCACTTAGGGTGAATAAATAAGCTGCTCAAAATATGAATTAGTATACATATAATTAGTATGCATGCATACAAATAATACAACTATGGTAAGAGACACAGCAGAGAAACATGTATTAGCATGACTGGCTAAGAAGAAAGTATGTTTGTGTGTTCACAGCATCGTAACACGTGGGAACTCCAAATTCAAAGTATTCTATTATTTGATCGTTCATTGCCTAAAACCGTAATTTGCCATGTGGGTTTAAATAACTTGAGAGAGATGAAAAATGTAGGAGGGACTACAAACAGGCAAGATGTAGATCAAGTATCAGGAAGTAGCTGGTTAAAGGTTTTTTATTTTAAAAAAAAGTTTTTAAATTATTTTAAGTTGTGTTGTCTAAAGAAAGCAAAATGTAGTATAACTACTTTTTTTTTAAGTACAAGAATTTTAAATCACAAAGAGATTTCAATTAGACACAAAATAACACTCAGTAAAGATTTTTAGAGAAATTTTGTCCTTTCCCTAATGGCCTATTATATAGTCATCTTCCTATTTGGAGTACCTTAATGAGGTTTCCTGCATAAAAACTTAACATATATTCTAAATACTCACTGAAAAAATGTTATTAATATGAAATATACCTTTATTTTAAGCTATCCTATTACACATAGACCCTTGTATAACTCATTGCAGTGATGTTCAGATATATTTTTTATGAAATTAATTCTGTCATAATCATTAAAATCAAAATCCCTTTGAGAGAAAAAAATGAAGATATAATCAAACACAGCATTGACTGACTGCTTTTAACTTTATCTTCATTCTACATTAAGATACTAATAGGAACATAAAGCTTTAAGGGGCTTTCAGCATACAAAAACACTTTACAAATGATCATGAACTTTTGTATTTGTTGAAACTTTTGAATTCTGATAATCTATGTTTAGGAAAATGATCCTTAATGTGTTTATATTATTTTTGAATTACAAAAGTAATATATATTCATCATTACAGTTTTGGCAAAAAGTTATAAATGTATTTAAAAAAAAAAAAAAACTAGTACCAGTAAATCTTACTACCTAAAAATAACCACTTCGGTTTATTTCTTTTTATTTTTTCTAATGCCTTCTTTTTGTGTGTATGTTCTTGTTATTAACCAAATTTGGCTCCACTGTTTACACAATTCTCGAAGGGGGAACAGTGGCAAATAATATTGCACTGAACATTTTTGATGATATAATTTAGTGTAGATTATCAAAATTGAGATTGCTGCTGGTTTATGGATGGACCTTTATATATTAAGGATCTTATCTATTAAGATTTTTAAAAATATTTTTCAAGATTGCTGTTTATTTTAATAAATCTCTTTATAAGTAATTTGATTTAGCCACTTTCTTTGAAGCTTGTAGCATTGCTGTTACGCTTAGAATTTACCTATGCCACTAGCAGCTGAATACCCATGTTATTTTTCCTAGATTTTTAAAAAAGATATTTCTTACTTCACTTTTTATATATAATCCTTTAGTCCATCTGGTATTTATTTTGGTGAATGCCATTAAATAAGGCACTGATTTCAGTTTTCTTCTAAATATTATAAAGTAATTATTCCATGCTTATTTATTGAATCATTTTTTCCTCTTAAAACACTGATCTGTAATATAACTTTGATCTTACCAAAGCCCTTTCTACTCAGTTCTTTTTCCTTGTTATTTTGTCCTTATTCCATTACCAAATCATTTTTGGTATTTTAATTATTAAATGTATAAAAAACTGGTAGGACCAGACTGCCCTTACTATCCCTCTTTTTAAAAATTTTCCTTGGTTTTATTTTCAGACCAATTAATGCTTTTCATATGAAGTTTGATACCACTTTTCTCACTTTAAAAAAGGAAACCTCAAGGGAATTTTGATTCAAAATGCATTAAATGTGAAATCTTATGTTAGAAAAATTAATTTCAGAGCTAGAAGTATGTTTCGTAATTTACATCTTTTTCATGCCCTTCAGTGATGTTTCAGTTTTTTCCCTTCAATTAAATCCGCTTATTTTTCTTACTAAGTTTTATTCCTTGGTAATTTTTATTATGTTATTTCTATTGAAAATATTCTTTCCATTGCTTTACTGTTGATTTGTTTAGGTTTATAGGATATTGTAGACTTGTTATTTATGTTGTACATTTTATATTTACTGAACTTTGTTTAATCCTAATTTTTCAGTTAATTTTGACTCTTGAGTAAAGTTTATTCTGTGTACCTTCCTTATTCTCTTTATTTTATTCTTTGATAATTTTCCTTCTGATTTTAAATAATAACAATGATAGGCATCATTTCCTCTTATAGTTCTTTGTTAAGGATGTATTATAGTTGATCAAGACTTTATTTGTTATTTTATGAGAAAGATATTGAAATTTATCAAATGCTTTTTGGGCATTTATTGAGATTATTATGAAGTGCTTTTTTCTTTGACCTATTGATGTGATATATAAAGATATTACCTAATTTATAAACCCTTCTTTTAGTTCTAGAATGAATGTTCTATTCATATCAAGATGTATAATCTTATAGTGTACTATTGATCTCTGTTTTCAAGTATATTATTTAGGATCTTTGCATCTATATTTATGAGTGAATATTTTGGTCTGTAATTTTCTTTTTTTGTGCTATCTTTGTCAGGTTTTGATATCAGGGTTAGGCCAGCTTCGTAAATGAATTGGAACTCTTTCCCTAAATTTCTGTGCTCTGGAACAGTTTATATAGCATGGGAGTTATTTGTTCTTGAAAGTTTTAAAGAACTCAACCATAAAACCATCTAGGCCTGGAGGCTTTGTTGGAGGTAATACTTTGACAATTTTTTGTGGGTTTTTTTTCTGGTTAGGTTTTTACTTCATTAGTCAAATTTGGTAATTTGTTTCTCATTGAATTCATTCAGATTTTCAGATGTATCAGCATAGCATTGCATATTATTATTCTCTCCTAAATTGAGTTATCTTCTAAATCCCTTATATCTATTTTCATATTTGTAATTTTATACATTTGAATTTTCCTCTGTTTTTTTCAAATTACACTTGGCTGTAGTTTATTTCTATTGGTTTTCTTTTAGAAAAAAAATGAAGCTAAGATTGATATATCAGGGTGTTTTGTTTTTGTTTTTTGGTGGTTTGATTTTTGGGGGGTATTTTTGCGTGTGGTGTTTTGTTTCTTACTTATTAGGTGCCTTTCTTTTCCTTCTCCTGATTTTCTTGGGATTTTTTTCTTACTCTAAATAGAATTCTTTGTTTTCATTCTTATTTAAGATACAAACATTTATATCTATGAGTTTACCTCTGATTATAGTTTTGGCTGTATCCTTTAGGTATGGATATGATTTGTTAAAATTATCATTATGTTGTACTAGAGTAAAATTATAGTTCTAATTTCTTCTTTGATCCCAAATAGAAGTTGTTTTTAACCTTTCATGTTCTTGAGAGTTCTGTTGTTTTGCACTTTATTAATTTGTAGTTTCATTATATTATGATCAGAAAATGAAGCCTATTAAACTTCTGAATTTTTATATTTGTTGAGGTCTACTTTCAGTCTAACAAATTATTAGTTTTTATAAATACTTCTGGACAGCCTCTTTATTTTATACTGTATTCACTCTGTATTGATATATGCTAATTCCACTTTTCTATATTTTTCAAATCTTTCAAATTCTGTAAAATCCTTTCTTTTTGGTCTGTTTAAGCAGTTGAAGATGAATAGTATGTTAATCTCTTACAAAAGTGACATTTGTCACAGTTCCTCTTAGTATTTTTAATGAGTTTTGTTTTATAGATCTCTGGGATGTTTGACACAAGAAAAGGTTCATGATTTCTATCTTTGTTATAGTTTTTGCCTGTTGTCAACAAAAAATGATCCTGGATCATACTGAATGTATTTCATGTTTTTTCTCTTTTGAGATAAATATTTTTGGCCCATTCTGGGTATCTGTCTAATATATATATTTACCCATCTCTTTTTTTTTTTTTTAATTTAACCATTTGTGTCATTTTGTGTAGGCTGTTTACATTATGCTTCTAAAGTTGTTCCTGATCTTGAAGTCTGACCCATAGAAGAAGCTGATGGAATGAACCAATCTAGAAAGCCTGGTGTTGCTAGAAACACTTAGCAACAGGGGAGGGTAGCAGGAAAAAACTACTGCTTTTTCCTGTTATCTGGGAAAGAAACATAAGCGTTAATCTTAAATGGATTTCTCACTAACTGAAACATGGCCTCTTTTAGCAGTCCTAAAAATCTGTTTGCTTTCATTCTGGGGAGAATCACAAACTTTCAGATTTGTAAACTTGAACTTTGGCTGCAGTGTTTTCTCGTACACAAATGTTCTCTCTGAATCCCTTTAAAAAATATTTAATATTTTTAAGGAATATGACTATATTAATTTTCTATATAACCATTTTGTGTATAAATATTAATTTTATATGTATGATGCTTTGATACTTACCAGCTTAAGTTTGTGATTTCTGTTCTATTAATGACTTTAAATGAAACTCTTAGGACAACCTTGAAGGCAGAAATAGATTCTAGGAACACTTGTTTTGAAAGTATTAAAATAATGAACACTTCATAAGTTAAATGATACATAAATGTTTTATACCCGTCTAAAATCTAGATTAAGCCTAATTATGTCTACATAATTCATAAATTTATTCATAAATTTATTAGGTGTATGATATATTGTTTAAGGTAATAGCATTTGAATACAATAAGTGGAAGCAAATATCATCCCTCCTTCCCTTTAAGGATGACTCAAAGAAATGAATTCACTAGGCAAATCTGAACCAAGGTTTTGTACTTTAAGGCTGGGCTCTTTTTGCACTAATCCCTGTTACCTCTAGAAACTTATTCCACGCACTATTCTTTTTAAAATTAAATTTTTGAGGGCAGTATACTACTATGCCTTAATTATATATTAAATATTTTTAACTGATTAGAAATAAACTAAAGCATAAAAGTGATCAATTTCAGCATTACTTTTTCATATTTGACACGTAAATATGGATATTGAATATGTCTTAAGATATAAATTGTTCTAAGATTTTTACCATTGAAATGTACTCTTATAGTGTCTGAATTGTTACCCTAAATACATTGTATAGTATTTAAATGATTACTTTTCAGGTAAGATTTTTTTTTTTCCAGACTTGCTTGATGTGGTCTATTTCAAAGAAGTTTTTAATCCCAGTTTCTCTTTTTTCTGTGTTTCTATGACTGGACTCTCAAAGGAATAGTTAAATCGTCTCTTTTTCTTCACCTTCTGTTTCTGACCAATTGCACTTTCACAAGTGCATTTACTGCATTTACTGTTTAACTTCTCAACTCTTTAGTAATAGTAGAAAAAGCATTGAATAATAGAATGAATTGAATGAATAGAATAGAATAGAATGATTGAATAATAGAAGAGTGGCAGGATAGAGCTATAATAACGTTATTATACCAGAAGGAACTGGTTCTCTTATATGACACAGTTGTAGAAAGGGTTGACTGACTTTTCCAAATCACATTCACTGTACTAAATACATTGTAATCATAACTGAAGTACAAACCAAGTCTCCTAATTTAAAACCAGAGTCTTTTCCAATACCCTGCCTATAAAAACTGCATGCCCCTGAGCCCAGTCATTATTTTGAATCTTTAGCTATCAATTCCTCATTTCTTACTACCTTGGCTTCTTTATCTGCCCCCAGCTTGATTTGTGGCAATTGGTAGGTGGTATTTAGTACTTTTCTTTTATTAAGACTTTAGTATTACCACTTCCAAGGACAAAGAGATCATGGAAGAAGTTAGTAGTGTTTTGTTACAATCAACAAATTAGAATATATGATTTTAAAGTAAATTTATTTGAGTGCATTAAATTATCAAGTGTTACATATACATAGTCCTTACCCTCAAACAGGAAAAACAGATCAGTAAATAAGCAGGACACAAAGAACGAGTTTCCAGATCAACTTGATGGAGTGAGGGCCAGCATCACAGAAGAGGTGACGTGTAAAATCATAAAAACTGAATTTTCCAAGCTGACTAGAGATTCAGAAGGGCATTCTTAGTAGAAGGTATGATACTCAGTGCATAGTGGCTTATAGTCAGAGTCAAAGAGAAGATGTCAGAGACCAGGCCAAGAGAATTAAACTTGTTTCCGTGTGTAGGTCTTGGAGAACTTTTGGAAATTTAAGCAATAGAAAATCATCTCAGAAAGTAAGAAATTCTAAGGATAGGGAGAAAACTGGTATTTAGGGGTTAAGCAGAAGAACATGAGCCCTCCAAAGGAATTTAAAAGAGAAACAAGAAAGCATAATATAATCTGAGAAAAGAGATTATTTTGAGGTGTTCAGTCTCCTGTGCCTCAGACAGTTCAATTTAAAAAGGAAGACAAGAAAAAGATCCGTGTGATGTGTCATTAATAGGCCACAGGGATCTATTGCCAGAGCAGTTTCCATATTTTATTGAGGAATGAAGCCTGATTGCAGTGTCCTGAAAGGTAAGTAGATGTGAGTGCAGACAGGTTTTTAAGGGATGAAGAAAGAAAAAGTAGAAGGGTGCGCGGGAGTGGTAAGAACAGAGTTTTTTGTTGTTGTTTTTTTAGCCTTATCCAGTAAGGATTAAATTGATTTGTGTATAACAGAATATCCAATGAACAGTAGTTTCAACAAGACAAAAGATTTCAGTTTTCCTTTCAGCAGCTCTGTAATTCCAGCAGGGAACCCAGGCTCCTTCTAAATCCGCACTCTACTATCTGTAAGCCTTAGCCTGGTTTTACTTGTTGCCATCTAAAATGAACTACTACAGCTGATAGGAAAAGTAAGTGACTTAGAATTCAGTTGCATTAAGGAAGGAAGGGAGAAAAAGGTTGAAAATCATTGATTTATGATTTTCAAACTTAGTCATCCTGTCAAGTGCCTCGATGGCTCAGTTGGTTAAGCTTCTGCCTTCGGCTCAAGTCATGATCCCAGGGTCCTGAAATCAAATCCCACATCAGGCTCCCTGCTCAGCAGGGAGTCTGCTTTTCCATCTTTCCTTTCCCCCTGTTCATGATCTCTCTCTCACAAATAAATAAATAAAATCTTTAAAAAATAATAATGAAGTTAATCATCCTGTCATATTCTGCTGTTTTTCAATTTAAATTGCCATTTAAATATAATGTTTGTTTCCTCTTCCCAAGTAGACAAGGTGCTTTTTTTTACACTTTGCCCTAAGCTTGCTTATAATAAAACCACAATATTTTCTGTGTTTTTTTTTTTGTGGCAAAATGCATAAAATTTGTCATCTTAACCATTTTTAAGTGTATAGCTCAGTGATATTAGATACATTCACAATGTTGTGGTACCACACCACCACTCATCCACAGAACTCTTTTTTTGCAAAACTGAAACTCATTACCCATTCTCATTTCCCTCGCCCCTGGAAACCACCATGCTATCTATCTCTATCTCATTAATTTGACTATTTTAGGAACCTCATATAAGTGGAACCATACAGTATTTGCCCTTGTGTGACTAGCTTGTTTCACTCAGCATCATGTTCACAAGGTACATCCATTATAGCATATTTCGGAGATTCCATTGTATGTGTATGCCATGTTTTGTTTATCCATTCTTCCACTGATGGATACTTAAGTTGTTTCCTTTTGGCTGTTGTGAATAATGCTGCTATGCACGTTGGTGTGCAAATATATTTTCTAGATACGCTTTCAGTTATTTGGGGTATATGCCCAGAAATGAAATTGATGGATCATATAGTAATTATTTTTTAACTTTTTGTGGAATCACCATACTGTTCTTTATAATGGCTACACCACTTTATATCCTCACCAGCGGTGCACAAGATTCTTCACATCCTCATTAACATTTGTTACTTCCTGGGGTTTTGATAGTGGCCATTTTGATGGATGTGAGGTAGTATCTCATTTCAGTTTGATTTGTATTTCCTGATTAGCTAGTGGTATTATATTTTATGCTTATTGGCCATTTGTACGTCTTTGGAGAAATATATTCAAGCCCTTTGCCCACTTTTTAACTGAGTTGTTTGTTTTTAATGTCGTTGGGTTGTAAGAGTTCTTTTTATATCCTGGATACTAACACCTTATGAGATACTCAATATGTTATGAATTCTACAAAACATACAAATATATGCTTATTATAACAAACTGAAACAGTCTAAAAGTATAGGATCGAATAAAAATCATTCTTTACTCTCTCCTTCATCCCACTACCCTCCTGAGATTATAATATTCCCAACAGCTTTATCTTTCTATGGTTCTTTTTTTTTTTTTTTTTTAAGATTCATTTATTGGGAACCCTGGGTGGCGCAGCGGTTTAGCACCTGCCTTTGGCCCGGGGCGCGATCCTGGAGACCCGGGATCGAATCCCACGTCGGGCTCCCAGTGCATGGAGCCTGCTTCTCCCTCTGCCTGTGTCTCTGCCTCTCTCTCTCTCTCTCTCTCTCTCTCTCTCTCTCTGTGACTATCATAAATAAATAAAAATTAAAAAAAAAAGATTCATTTATCTACTTAGAGAGTGTCCTTGATGCACATGAGTGGGGTGAAGGAATGGAGGGAGAAAATCCTCAAATAGATTTCTGCCAAGTGCAGAGCCCCCTCATGGGGCTCGATCCCACAGCGTGACCTGAGCTGAAACCAAGAGTCAGATTTGACAGAGCCATTTAGGCTCCCCTATCTTTCTATATTTCTATATATAGAAGTTATGTCAATTATTCCTAGATTTTTTTTTAATTCAAATGAAACCATACCGTACATATTGGTCTGACTTCTATCACTAAGCAGTATGTCCTAAGTAGTTTTTCTTGTCCATATATATAAAGTTACTGCATTCCTTTTTTTACTGCTGCACAGTATTTCATAATGTAAATGTTTCATAGTGTGTGTTTTTTAAGCTCTTTATTTAAGACATTTTTTCTGTTATTAAAATAATACTGTACTCAACAACCTTGAATTACATATCTTTGTGCTTGTATAAAAGTAACATTGAAGTATGGACTATTTAGAAATGGAATTATTGGATCAAAAGCTATAGTTATTACCAGGTTTGTTTGTTCTTCGTTTTTTGTTTTTTTGTTTGTTTGTTTGTTTGTTTTGAGAGCACATCCACATGTGGGTTTTGGGGGCAGAGGGAGAAAGACCATCTTAAGCAGGCTGTACACCCAGTGTGAAGCCCATCTCAGAGCTCAGTCTGATGACCCTGAGATCATGACCTCAACTGACTGAGCCACGTATGTGCCCCTATAGTTTTCTCAATTTTAATTTAATTTTTGAGTCATTACTATATTTATGTGATTGTAAGTCAAAAGGTATTAAAGATGTATAGGGAAGAAATTGTATCTCACCTTTGCCTTTCAGCCACCCATTTTCTATCACCATAGGCAACAATTCCAATTAGAATTATACCTAAATAACTAGAATTATATAATCCTAATTATTAGTTATTATGAATGGCTGCATCTTATTCTGTCCTATGAATTATTATTCACTTAGACCACAGTTGATAGACATCTAGGTTTTGATAATACTAACAATGCTGTTGTGAATAAACAATGGTATATCGGTGAGATAAGTCTAAATATCTGAAATTACTAAGGACTTATGCATTTTTAATTTGGATGGAAGTTTGCATAGAGATACGAAATTATTTTGTCTGTATTTCATTTTATATTGTCTCTCCTGAGTTTTTTTTTCTTCTGAGTTTTTATTACTGTCATAAGTTTGGGGGTTTTTTTAATCTTCATGTTGGAAATTTTCTTCAACGTGTCTGATTATCTTTCTGTTATCTGTTAATATTTTTATTTTTATTTTTTTTAAGATTTTATTTTATTAATTATTCATGAGAGACCGGGGGCAGGGGGTGCAAAGACACAGGCAGAGGGAGAAGCAGGCTCCATGCAGGGAGCCCGATGTGGGACTCGATACCGGGATTCCAGGATCACGCCCTGGACCAAAGGCAGGTACTAAACCGCTGAGCCACCCAGGGATCCCTGTTCATATTTTTAAATGGCAGCTTAAGTTCCATGTATAATCAGAGTTTATCTGCTGTTGGACTTGACTATTAGGTGAACAAGCTTTATATTGAGAGATTTCTAAATGTCTATATGTTCTCCAGAGATCATTCACTTTTTCAGCAGGATTTCTCCAAACTTCTGTTTGGGGAGCACACACACTGGCGTCTAGTAGCAGTTCTGGACCTTGGACCCTGGACCCTGGATAGGAAGGGGAAAATGGACTATTTTGTGTAGGTAGACTTTGAACAGATCTGCATACTCAGTGTACCCCATGTATTCCCTCTTCCCCTCCCCACTACTACCCAAACTGGCTTTAGATTTCCACCTCACCTTTGCTGTCTCAGACTTCCACCCACTCCTTTAAAATTTCTCCAAAGTATTAAGTTATCCTGCCTGAGAAATTCATTCCTGGCTGCTGTTACTCTGTGTCTTAAGGAATTGACATGTGGGGGGAGGGTATTTTCTCCTTATATTAACTTTTTTTTTTTTTTTTTAAAGCATGTGATCTCTCCATCACATTTAGACAGAATCCTTCTTTTTTATTTTGGCACTTGGCAGTGCAACACAGCATATGATTATGTAACTGTCTCAAGTTTTCTTGTCTTGCAGACTGATCTTAACTCCCCATGGTAACCTAGCATCTAGTAGACAACTTGAACAGTTTGAAGGAATATCCTGACAGCCTAAGGCAGGGTAACTTTTAGATCTCTGAGATAGTTCATGTATGGGGTCTACATGAAGTTGTCTTCCTCACCTCTTATTTATTCTGCGGCTCACTGCATTGTGTCTTCACTAAACTTATAGGGAGAGATCATGAAGTTCTTTAATAAGTCAAGTCAGTGAATTTGATGAGTTAATATAGTAAAAGCATTTTAAATGTATGCATAAGAATCCTAAATTAACTTTATTGATTGCGTGTTTGTACGCATTTCTCTCAATACTCATGGAAAGAAATTATTATCAACCAGTGAAGAAACAAAATCCCTGCATATCTTTGGAAACATATTCCTAATTTACTTTACCTCCTGCACCCCTTCTCCACACCCATAGCATCCCCTTCTTCTTAACACTGCCACCTATCAGCAGCAATGCTATTGAATTTCTAAATACTTGGTTAAAAATTGAGTTAGGATGCGGTGCCTGGGTGGCTTAGTTGGTTAAGCATCTGACTCTTGGTGTTGGCTTAGGTCATGATCTCAGAGGCATGAGATCAAGCCTCACATTGGCTCCACACTCAGCACAGAGTCTGCTCGAGATTTTCTCTCCCTCTCCCTCTTTGCCCCTCCTTTCTCTCTCCTGCCCCCCCCCAAATAAATAAATAAACTCTAAAATAAATAAATAAAAATAAAAATTGAGTTAGGTGTATTGTTTTAAAATTTGTTGACTAAAACTAAATGAGTTTATAATAAGTTCTTAGAAGTTCTTTCCTGAGTATACAGCTTCATCTAGTATCCAGACAAGACGTGACCGGGGGATACTTATTAATGCACCTGTACTGGGATGCCTGGGTGGCTCAGCGATTGAGCATCTGCCTTTGGCTCAGGGCATAATCTTGGGGTCCCAATTGAGTCCCACATCGGACTCCCTGTGAGGAACCTCTTCTCCTCTGCCTATATCTGTGCCTCTCTCTGTGTGTCACTCACGAATAAATAAATAAAATCTTTTTTAAAAAATACACCTGTACTCTCTGAGAGTTCATAGATGTCCTGCAAAGGAGAGAAAAATTATGTAGATATACTTGTCACTTTATTGTAGTCGATCTCAACCTCAGCTAAAAATTGGAATTATCTGGGGAGCTTTCAAAAAAATTGTTTCCCACCCCCTCACTCCAGATATTCTGATTTAATTTTTGTGGGGTGCAGCTGGCCATTGGGAGTTTTAAAAGCTCACCAAGTGTTTCTACCATGAAACCAAGGTTGACACCTATTGCTATTGGCTCCTGGGACACCTGGGTGGCTCAGTGGTTGAGCATCTGCCTTTGGCTCAAGGCGGGGTCCTGGGGTCCTGGGATTGAGTCCCACATCAGGCTCCCCTTGGAGAGTCCGCTTCTCCCTCTGCCTATGTCTCTGTCTGTGTGTGTCTCTTATGAATAAATAAAAAAATAAAATCTTAAAAAATAATAATAAATTTAAAAAGAGTGTTGGTTTCCAATTGAAGGTGGTTCTGTCCCCCAGGGGACATTTAGCAATATCTGGAAATGTTTTTGGTTGTCACAGTTGAGGTTTATTGCATGCATCTATTAAAGAATGGAGGCCAAGTATGATGCTTAGCATGTCACAAAGCACAGGACAGTTCCCCACAATGAAGAACTATTCAGCCCCAAATGTCAGTACTATTGCTGTTGAGAAACCTGCTTCACACAGTGCAACAGCTGATTACCATTTTGGAGCTCTTACTGCACGTATGAATTTAACTATAAAGCCAGATATACTGTATTCTCTAGTAACTCTAGCCTGGCCTCTTGGAGATTTTTTTTTTAAATTAGTGTGGAAGATATATGTATTGTAGCATCACTTATATTTTAAGTCTTTTTAAAGCCTTGAATGAACTTAGTTTTTCCTTGGTATTTATTAATTGTGTGACTGATAGACTAGCATTAAAGAAGAACTGAGTGTGCTAATACACTAGATCCTCTTATAAAGCCAGTTAACAGGGATCCGTGGGTGGCGCAGCGGTTTGGCGCCTGCCTTTGGCCCAGGGCGCGATCCTGGAGATCCGGGATCGAATCCCACGTCAGGCTCCCGGTGCATGGAGCCTGCTTCTCCCTCTGCCTGTGTCTCTGCCTCTCACTCTCACTGTGTGCCTATCATGAATAAATAAAAAAAAATTAAAAAAAATAAAATAAAGCCAGTTAACAAAATTAGCCATGTAATTATAACAAAATAATGATAATCAAGAATCTTCATATTCATTGCATGTAAAATGACCTCTTTGTATCAAATAGCTATTTTGATGATTGGAAATGAACTATTTTGAAAAAACATCATTATTCAAAATTTAATTAACATATTAAACTACCTGTAAATTTTTATTTATTGCTGCCTAACTTCAGAAAGTTTAGCGAGAAGGAGCACTTGGGTAGCTCACTTGGTTAAGCTACAGACTCTTGATTTCAGTTCAAGTCATGATCTGAGAGTCCAGGAATCCAGCCCTGTGCTCAGTGAGGGGGAGTCTGCTTGAGGATTTTCTTTCTTTCTCTCCCTCTCAAATAAATAAATAAATCTTAAAAAAGAAAAATGAAAAATTTAATGAGAAGGAATGCTAATGGTAAATTAAATTATACTAGCTTAAGGAGTATGCCCTGTATTGTTTTGTCTGTCTAAGCTCTGTAATGATACATGGGGGGAGGGGCAGAAGGAGAAAGAGAGAATCTTAAGCAGGTTCCCTACTGAGCACAGAGCCTGATAACACAAGACTCCATCCCAGGACCCATGAGATCAAGACCTGAGCTGAAACCAAGAGTCGGATGCTCAATCAGCCTGAGCTACCCATGCACCCCACTCAGTATTGAGGTCTTGGTGTTCTTCTTGGTGATCTCTCTGTTCAGTGCAATGCCAATCAAAGTCACAGCAGTCTTTGGTACAAATGGACAGACTGTAAAACTCATATGGAAGTGCAAAGGGCTTAGAATAGCCAAAACAACTTTGAAAAGAAGCACAAAGTCAGAGCGCCTATGCCACATGACTTCAAGCCTTATTAGAATAAGATGGGCAAATCAATATAACAAAGTAGTGAATATAAAAATAGACTGATGCAAATATGACCAATTCATTTTCAACAATGGTACCAAAGCAATTTAGTGGAAAATGGGTAGTCTTTTCAATAAATGGTGCTAAAACAATTTATACTCTACACCACGTATTAGTAATCTAATCCTGTTTAACAGATTATCCCAAATTTAGCCTCCAGTCTCCCTCTGGTCTTTTTTGCCCCTGGACTCTCTTTCTAGAAACACATCTCCAGTCTAGATAAAATTCAAATGAGTTATTCTCAAATTTGCATATAAAGAAAGGAGACTACAGTTTATTCAATCTCCTGTTTATCCAGCTACAGTCTCACTCACTAGTATTCATTGAGTCTCCGGTCAGTGGCCATGGAAGAGGAGAGGCAGATTAGACTGAGCTCTATTAAGTCAAGAATGCCAACAGTGAATTAATTATAGAAAGAAAAATCTTAAGCCCTTTAGGTTGGGAAGAAAAAAAAGGACATAAGCCATTTTAATCAGGAAAAGTCACTGGGCAAATATAAATCTATATTTAAGAAAAAAAGCTGTAATACAGAATAGAAAGTTTTCAGCTACCATTTGTATCCTGGGAAGAACAGCCCAGTGTTGTCCCATGGCCAAAAAGATCGAGCATAGAGGATACCATCAGAAAAAACACAAAGCTAGCAAATTAACATTTCACCATTTTACAAAACCATTATGCTGCCAGGTAATGCAGCCTGAGCTTTGCCAAGTAGACACTGAAAGACCTTACTTAACAAATTCCTAGTTTGAGGAATATCATTACTCTGTTAGATGTCTTCACTTTATGTACATTACTATCATCATCTGCTTTGGAGAATAGTTTTGTTTTCAGGGCTATTTCTCCAACAAAAGAATATCCAGATACTCTCCACATAGATTTAGCAGTTTTCCCTCTATACCAATATGAAAGTAAGTTGTGGATATGATACTTCTAAAGATAAGGACAGTCACTTATAACCATAATATTTTTATTACATCTAAGAAAATAAAAAATTCTACATTCCACCTATTTCTGGTTTGGAGCTATTTTTAGTATAGAAAAAACATTTTTGTCATTTTTGGAATCTGCATGTGTCTTAATGATTTGAGAATAGTGAAGCCTTACTGAGGTGCAAATATGATTGGCTAGCTCATATCCCAGCAAATGAGTCACTTCCACTCCTATCTTAAAGCATATGATGCAGATTTATGTAGCAGTAAAAAATCTCATTTTATTGCATGTCATAGATTAAGAAAATTATTCACAGATGGATGGAACTATAAATTTTTGTTTAGCTTTTTAAGATTTTATCTGTTGAGATATAAATCACATATTATAAAATTCACTATTTAAAATTGCACAAGTCAGTGGTTTTTAGTATATTTACAAAGTCATGCATCACTCACCAGTAGTGCCAGAATATTTTCATTACTTCCCCAAATTCCTAATCCATTAGCAGTCATCCATTCTTCCTTCCTTCCAGGACTTAGTAACAAATAATCTACTTTATGGCTGTATGAATTTGCCTGTTCTGACATTTCATATAAATGGGACCATACATTATGTGGCCTTTTCCTATCTGGTTTCTTTCATTTAACATAATGTTTTCAGAGTTTATCTGTGTTAAATTATATATCAATATGTCATGCCTTTATAGCCAGATAATATTCCATTGTGTGAATATACCACATTTTCTTCATCCATTCATCAGTTGGTGAACATTTGTTGTCTTTCCACTTTTTGGTATTATAAACAATGCTGCTCTGAAGTTTTGCTGCCTATGAAATCTCTAGGCTTTTGTATGAGCATGTGTTTTCATTTCTCATGAGCATATACTTAGGAATAGAATTGCTTAATCAAATGATAACTGTGTGTTTTAAGTTACTCAAAAAAAATGGCAGCACCATTTTACATTCCCACCGATAATATATGAGGATTGCATTTCTCCACATTCTTAGCCAACACTTGTCCATATTTTTTATGATAACCACTCTAGTGCATGTGATATAATAGCTCATGGTTTTGATTTGTATTTTCCTGGTGACTGATTATGATGAACATCTTTTCATGTGTTTATTGGGCATTTTTATATTTTCTTTGGAGAAATATTTATTTTCTGTGGAGAAATGTTCATTTCTCTGAGAAATACTCATTTTTTTACCATTTTTAATGATTATTTTCTTTATTTATATTTTCTGTATATATTCTAGATCCTAGTTCCTTATTAGATATATTATGGTTTACTAATATTTCTCCCATCTGTGGGTTGTCTTCATTTTTTTGTTAGTATCCTCAAATGAAAAAAATTTTTAATTTTATTAAATCCAATTTATTTTTCTTTGGTACTTGTGCTTTTAGATATTGTATCAAAGAATCTATTGCCTAACAAAGGTCATGCAGATTTATACTGTTTCCTTCTAAGAGTTTTATAGTTTTAGCTCATATTTTTGGGTCTTTGCATTATGAATTCATTTTTGTACACACTGTGACATAGATACCCAAATTCATTCTTTTGCCCATGGATACCCAGTTGTCCCAGCAGCATTTGTCGAAAAGATGATTTTTTCCCCATTAAATGGTCTTGGCACCGTTGTGTAAAATCAGTTGACTTGTATGATATATGGACTTACTTCTAGATGCTGAATTCATTTCTATTGTTCTTATATCTTTCTTTCTTTATGCTAGTATTACACTGTCATTAGTTTAACTTTGTAGTAAATTTTGAAATTAGGAAGTTTGAGTCTTCGATTAGTCATTCTACTTCCTGGTTATTTTGACTCCTTTAGGTCCTTTGAATTTCCATGTGAATTTTAGCGTCAGCTTTCAATGTCTTTAAGGACAGCAGTTGGAATTTTCTTTTTTTTTTTTTTAATATTTTATTTATTTATTCATAGAGACAGAGAGAGAGAGAGGCAGAGACACAGGCAGAGGGAGAAGCAGGCTCCATGCACAGAGCCTGACATGGGACTTGATCCAGGGTCTCCAGGATCACGCCCTGGGCTGCAGGCGGCGCTAAACCGCTGCGCCACCGGGGCTACCCTGGAATTTTCATGAAGATTGCATTGCAGCTGTAGATCAATTCAGAAGTATTGCCATCTTAACATTATTAACTTTTTAAATCCTTAGACATGGGCTGTATATCCATTTACTTAGGCCTTTAATTTTTTTCAAGGATATTTTGTAGTTTTTATGTATACACCTTACACTTCTTTTATTAAGTTTATTCCTAAGGTTTTCTTTATGATATTGTGAATGGAGTTACTTTTTAAATTTCATTTTTGATTGCTGCTAATGTATAGAAATAAGAGTAATTTTTACATGTTGATCTTATATTCTTCAGTCTTGCTAAACTAATTACATCTATGATAGTGTTTTTAGTATATTCCTTAGGATTTTCTATATATGATATGGTATCATCAGAGAATAGATGTAGTTTGCTAGTATTTTGTTAAGGATTTTTGCATCTGTCTTCATAGGGGATATGGGTCTTTATTTTTCTTTCTTGTGATGTCTTTGCCTGATTCTGGATTCAGAGTAATGTTGGCCTTACAGAAGGAATGATTTTGGAAATATTCCCTCTACTATTTTGATGAAAGAATTTATGAAGGACTGATATTAATCTTTACCTGTTTAGTAGAATTCAGCAGTGTGAGACCATGTAGACGCAGGCTTTTCTTTGTGAGTACTTTTTAAATTACCGATTGAGTCTCTTTTTATAGGTCAGATTTCCTTATTTCTTTTTGAGTCCATTTTGGTAATTTGTGTCTTTTAGAAATTTATTTTGTATAGGTTAGTCTATATATTGGCATTCAGTTTTTCATAATATTCTCTTAGAGTACCTTTAATTTCTATAAGGTACACCTGTAAGATTTGTAGTAATATTCCTCTTTCATCCTGATCTTAATTATTTGAGTCTTTTTTAATCTTGGTCAGTTTACCTAAAGGTTTATTAATCAGAGTTGTTGATCTTTTCAAAGACTCAGCTGTGGGGTTTGCCTTTTTTCCTGTTGGTTTTCTATACCCTAGATCCACACCAATCCTTATAATGCCCTCTTTATGCTTGCATTAGGTTTGGCTTCCTCTTACTTTTCTAATTTCTTAACATGGAAGATTAGGTTATTCATTTGAGACCTTTCTTTTTAAATGTATGTATATGCAGCTATAAATTTCCCTCTAAGCACTGCTTTCACTGTGTTCTATAAGTTTTGGTATGTTGTGCTTTCATTTCTGTTCATCTCAAAGTATTTTCTAATTTTTCTTATGATTTCCTTTTTGACTCATGTATTATAATTTCCCATTCTTTTAGTTACTGCATTCTAATTCCATGCCATTGTGGTTGGAGAAAATGTATTGTATGATTTTATGTAATCATACATGTAATGTAATGCATGATTTTATTCTTTTGTATGTGTTGAGACTTGTTTTATAGCCTAATACACGATCTATCCTGGAGAATATTTCATGTTCACTTGAGAAGATACATTCTACTGTCGTTGGGTGGTAGAGTGTTCCATGAATATCTGTTAGGTTGTTGTTATATACTATTATTTGTGTCTTCTCTTCCATTGTTCATCCTTCTCTTAGTTCTATCCATTATTGAAAGTGGAGTATTGAAATCTATAATTATTATTGTTGAATTATCCACTTCTCCCTTCAATTTTGACCATTTTTGTTAAGTGTTTTGGAGCTCTGTTCTTCGGTGTATAATAGGTTATGACTGTTAAATCTTGATAGCTTGAGCCTTTCATCATGAAATAATGGTTTGTCTCTAGTAACAATTTGTGTTCTAAGTCCATTTTCTCTGATAGTAGTATAGGCACTAGTTCTCTTTCAGTTACTTTTAGCACACTATATCTTTTTCTACCCTTTTACTTCAATCTATTTGTTTCTTTGAATTTAAAACATATATGTAATATGTAGGTGACATATGGCTTGCTAATATTTTATTCTAAATCCATTCTGCCTCTCCCTGCTTTTAATTGAAGAGTTTAATACATTTACATTTAATTGTGATTGCTGATAAGATATGATTTACATTTGCCATTTTTGGTATTTGCTATATGTTTTATGTCTACTTTTGTTCCTCAGTTTCCCCATTACTGACCTTGTGTTAAATGGGTATTTTATAGTGAACTATTTTAATTCCCTTGTTGCTTCTTTTACTATATATATACATTTCTTAAGATTTTATTTATTTATTTGACAGAGCACAAGCAAGGGGTAGTGTCACGCAGAGGGAGAAAAGCAGGCCCTCTGCAGAGCAAGGACTCTGATGCAGGGCTGGATCCCAGGACCCCAGGATCATGACCTGAGCCAAAGGCAGATGCTTAATTGATTGAGCCACCCAAGCTCCTCTACTATATATGTTTTAAAATTATTTTCTTTTGTGGTTATCCTGGAGCTTGCAGGTAACACCTCAATTTAATTAAAAAAATACAAAATCTTTTGTTTATATATCTTTTATATATATATATATATTCTCTCCCATATCCCCATTAATCTTATGCATTATGCACTCATCAATACAGATTTGTATTTGGTACTATATGCAATTGTCTTTTGGATCAGATAGGAGAATAAAAGGTTACAAGCAAAAAATACATTTAGACTGAATTTTATATTTACTATGTAGTTACCTTTACTGGTGCTCTTTATTTCTTCATGTAGATTCAAGTTATTATTTGATGTCCTTTCATTTAAGCTTGAATGACTCCCTTTAGTATTTCCTGTATAACCAGTCCACTGTTGATAAATTCTCTGATGTTTTTGTCTGCCCATTGAGGTCTCTACTCATTTAAGTTTATGGTCAGCTGTTGATTGGACAGAGATTTCTTTAAATACCTTAAAGCAATAAGCAGTCTTTGCCACAGGGCTGTGTGTGTGTATTGGGGTACACCAAAACACTCAGTCATGCAATTGACAGCTCTTCTTTAGCTTCCACTTCCTGCTTTTGTGGAGCCTCAAGATTAGCTAGGGGTCAGAGCTTGGGGCCCTCTAGGGTCTTGAGATGCACACAGCCCTTTGCATGTGCATAACCTTCTAGATGCTTGGGAATAAGATGGAGCTTTTCAAAGCTTTTATGGAAATCGTACTTACCAGTTTTTCCTTTTAGGTTTTTGGTTAGTCTGTTGGTCTGTTGTCTGCTCAACTGTTATCCACTGCCTCAGGTAGCCACAAAGTTAAGACATTTGCCTACAGTTGTTTCATTCATTCATTCATTCATTCATTCATTTATTTATATTTTTATTTTTATTTTATTTTTTTGAGAGAGAAAGGGGAGCAGGGAGAGGCAGAGGGAGAGAGAGAATCTTAAGCAAGTACTCCATCCAGTTCAGAGCCCAGCATGGGGTTCGATCTCACAACCCTGAGATCATGGCCTGAGCCAAGATCAAGAGTCAGACACTTAACAGACTGAGCTACCCAGGCACCTCTGCCTACAATTCTTTTTAACAGTTTCCCCTTGTACCCTTCCATCCCCTCAAGGGAGAAAGCTTTTCGAAGTAGGCAAACTCTAAGGTCAGATGTAGCCAAAGGTGGGGTCTTGCACAGAACCCATCACAGGAGACAAATAATGACAGTTCTTTGGGTTGTGGTTTTGAAAGAGCTCCAGCTATGTTATGTTTATTCTGATGACCACCAAACTGAACTGGGAATATTGGGCTGTTACTTTTCAAGGCTACTTTTAGATCATGAGGGAATCAGATTAGGGCAAGCTAAAGAGATACAAAGTTGTTCTTACTGAAAATCAGCCAATTTTCTTGGATAAATGCTCTCCAGTTTACTGCAAGCCTTGGGTTAATTTCCAAAGTTCTGAAAAGATGATATTGACGAGCTTTGCCAGTTTTTCTGCTGTTTTATGGAGAAGTGTATTTCAGTGGTCCTTACTATGCAACTTTTATTGATAGCACCAAAACTATAAAATAGAAATTCATGAATGTTAAAGGACCAAAAATGTTATGTGCAGTTCTGTCACACTTCACTGAAAAGTTAACTGAAATGAACCAGCAAATGGAATTGGAATAGCCATTTTAATCATAAATAGAATTTGTTCACCTGGAAGACAAAAACCTCTATAAAGACTTTCTCTAAAAGTCTATAAAAAGGGTAAACTATAAAAAGGACTCCTTCTAAGTTGTATTTAATATTTCCCTTTGCTACAAAATAAAGTCCAAAACCTTTATTTTTTAGAGGAAGGCATAATTATACAGTAGAGAAAGATTAGCCTTTGAAACTAGCCACATCTGAGTTTGTACTAATTTAAACATATGCTGAGGTTTGTAGTTGTAGGCAAGTTCTTAACCTTTAGTGTCAGTTTGCTTTCTAGCCCTCTGTAAAACACCATACTATTTTTATTAAGGTTTAAAATGATATATGTAAAATGTTTATCACAATGGTTGAAACATAGTAAGCCCTCAATATATGACAGCAGTTATTATTCACTCTTCTACAATCCAGCATTTTGGCTTTAGCTGATATAAATCTTATTTTGTGTGGCTTTTGACACCACAGATTAGCTTTGTTTATTTTTGAATATTATATGAATGAAATTATACAATAACTTGGTATCTGTGTTCTTTTTTTACTCAATGTTTGTAAGTTTCGTGCATTTTGTTTTGTGTGGTTTTGAGTCACTCATTCTAATAGCTGTTCAGTATTCCATTTGTGAATATATATCAGTTTCTTTGTTCATTCTATTGTGTATGAACATGAAGGGCTTCCCCCCCCCCCCCCCAGTTTGGGTTTTTATTTGCATTTCCTTGATAACTAAAGGCGAGGGCCCTTTTTATGTGTTTTTGGCCAGTTGACTCTATGCTTTTGTTGAGAATGTATTTAAATCTTCACCCATTTTTCTCTCCTATGGAAACATTAAAAGATTAAACATACCTCACTTATTTTCTGCTGACATAATTTCTAGAGGAGTGCCATATTTGTACATACTATATCTATATATGTGTATTGATTTGAGATTATATTCAGCAAATCAAGTTGGCAACTGATGAATATTCTTACAAAGGAGCCTTGGGAGTGGGAGCACCTGGGTGGCTCATTCAGTTTAGGTCTGCTTCAGCTCAGGTCATGATCCCAGGACCCTGTGATTAGGCCCCACAGGAGCCTATTTCTCCCCCTGTTCCTCCCCTGCTCATGCTCTCTCTCTCTCTCTCTCTCTCTCAGATAAATAAATAAAATCTTTAAAAAAAAAAAAAGAAGAAGAAGAAGGAGCCTTGGGACACCAGGGTGACTCAGTCAGTTAAGTGGCCATATCTTGATTTCCATTCAGGTCATGATCTCAGGTTCTAGAGATCCAGCCCTATGTGGGGCTCCACCTTAGCAGGGAGTCAGCTAGAGATTTTTTTCCCTGTAGCCCTACCCCCACTTGTGTGCATGCGCCCATGTGCTTTATTTTTTAAATAAATAAATCTTTTCTTTTTTTAAAGAAGCCATTTGAAGATTTTGCAATACCATCATTCAATACATATTACTTGTTATATAAAACTGTTTGGCGTAAAGAACCACTCACTAATTACTCTTGCAGATCATCTTTACCTCTCTATTCCTTATTCCTTTACGTCTCTGTTCCTTAGTTTCCTCATCTACAAAGTGATATGATTATACAAAATATTGGAATTTATTGGGGTTTTTTTTAATGTAGGCAACCTTCTTCCTATCTCAATTGATCCTTTTACTAACATTATTTCAGAAGTGTTTGAAACTATTGAACTATTAGTATAGTAAAATTGGATTTGGGTGGAAATTGAGTGAAGAGAAATGATTAATCAGGAATTCATTGAGCCAAACCTGCTGCTTCAGTGTTTTTGTTCATTCTTAAACTATAGTCAGTTACTATCTATACTCATATAATCTGAACATTTATGTTAGGTTAATTTAAAACAAAGAACTGAAGCAATTAAAAAATAAAAGGGTACCAAAAAAGTTAGCATTAGATACAGAATGTGATCAATATGTGTGTGTGTGTGTGTGTGTGTGTGTGTGTGTGTGTGTAGTCTTCATTTTTAAAGATGATACAATCCAACTTGACCAAAAGGATAGTTTTTTTAAAATGGTTCTCATAGGCAATAGTGAGAAATCAAACCTTTTTTTTTTTTTAAGATTTTTATTTATTTATTTATTCATGAGAGACACAGAAAGAGAGGCAGAGACACAGGCAGAGGAAGAAGCAGGCTCCACGCAGGGAGCCTGACGTGGGACTCAATCCCGGGTCTCCAAGATCAGGCCCAGGGCTGAAGGCAGTGCTAAACCACTGAGCCACCTGGGCTGCCCAAATCAAACCTTTCATAAATAATAAAGGGAATATTAATTTTTTTACAATGATTTAAATAGTTAAGGACACAAATTCCTTTTTTCCTTGGGATTATTACCTAAAATCATGTGTAATAATTGGGGCTCCTGGGTGGCTCAGTTGGCTGAGCATCCAACTCTCTTGATTTCATCTCAGGGTCATGAGATTGGGCTCTTCATTCAGGGAGTCTGCTGAAGATTCTCCTTCCCTCTCTTCTGCCTCTCCCCCCATGCATACACATACTCTCTTTCTCTCTAAAAAAATATAAATAAATCTTAAAAAGAAAATGATTTAAAATCATGAGTATTAATTCCTTGAAAAAGGAAAGGCAAGTTGGAAGGAAACAGCTGGTTAATAGGGTCATATTTGCTTATATACACATTATAATTTAACTATTAAAATTAATTTTGTTGACCCCAAAGTAATCTTTCAGATGTATTGTTTCTTTATGGGTTGCTTACCACAAACATAAGATTATCTCAAAAGTGACATTTTATCTTAGTCTAAGCTCGGGTTAAGAGTATTACTAACAGTCACCTGGGTAGCTCAGTGGTTGAGCATCTACCTTCAGCTCAGGTCATGATCCTGTGATCAAGTCCCACATCAGACTCCCTACGGGGAGCCTGCATCTCCCTCTGCCTATGTCTTTGCCACTCTCTTTGTGTCTCTCATGAATAAATAAATAAAATCTTAAAAAAAAAAAAAAGTATTACTAACAACTCTAAATTTCTCTCTAGTTTAGGCTAGAAGACGCCGTAACTAACCTAACAAGCTTCTGCTGTGCTTTTCCAGCTGTGCTGTCCTTTGGACACTAAACCATCACATATATTACACTGTACACTTCTCCAGTGTTCTCACCAAATACCAGAGCCCAGTGGACTTATGGCTGTGCCTCAGACCTAGCTGTGTAATATTACTCTGCCCAGACTATGAAACAATAAGAAAAATCAAATCTGTTTATGACCAAGGTTAGGCACTTTCAAAGAGTTTTTCTCTCTAGAGACTCAGGAGCTAATTGTACTATAAAAATATTAGAGAATTTCAACAACTGTTGTACTTTTCAAAGGCTCAAGCTAATTAGATGTTTGACCATATTACTTTTCCCTTATTTGTCTTCCAGATTATCTAGCAAAATTGTTTGGTTAATACTTTTAAGGGAATAATAATGGTTCTGTGTCTTTGAGACCTCTCTAAATTCCCATACTGTTTATTATCATTTGTAATACATGAATGTTAAGCCTTGCCAAAATAATAGTTATATGTCTTATTTTTTAAAAAGGCTTTTAATAGAACATTAGTAATTTTTTTCCTTTAAAGATTAATTTTAGGGGGAAGGGGTAAAAGGTAGAAGGGAGAGAGAATCCTAAGTAGAATCTGTGCTGAGTGTGGAGCCTATGTGGGGCTCGATCTCACAACCCCAAGATTATAGCCCAAGGCAAAAACCAAGAGTCAAATGCTTAACCAACTGTTCTACCCAGGCACCCCTAAAATTAAGAATTTTTAATAAATTCTTTGGGGTACCTGACAGCTCAGTCAGTAGAACATGCAACTCTTGGAGTCATGAGTTTGAGCCCCACGTTAGGCGTAGAGATTACTTAAAAAATTATTTTTAATTCTTCTCTTTATAAATGTTCAGAAAAAAATTAATGATTTAATTTTGGTTGCCTTCCAAGCATTCAGTTTGCTTATAGTTACTAATTAGCAATACTTTCTCATCTGTAAGATGAGTGGGTTAGGCTGGATAACTAAATTCTTTCCAACTTCACTTCTCTGTGCAAGTTCCTTGTCTCTAAAATGTGCATAATAAAAATACCTGAGGAGAACAGTTCATGCTGGTGATATAGGAAGATCCTGAACTCCCCTCCTCACATGGATACACTGAGTCTATAGCTACATATGGAAAATATTCTTCTTAAACTAAAGCCTGGCTGAGGGATGATTACACATCAGGCAAAGTGAAAAGAAAACCACATCGAAGTGGGTAGGAGAGGCTAGGACACACAGTCTGCCCATAAACCCCACTCTCAGTCTAGTGACCCATAATCAGGAGGGAACTCAAAAACCCAAAGCTCCTTCACAAAAAGCAAAGCAGGTGAACCCCACATCGGGCACCCCAACTTTTAAGACTTAACCCTGAGAGATAAGCTCCCCCCAAAACATCTAAGTTTGAAAACCAGTTGGGCTCATGTCTAAAGACCCAAAAGACTAATAATAATCTGAGACACAGCTTTTAAAGACCCACGTTTGGACTCACCCACCCAAAGCCTAGACTCAGAGGCAGCAGAGTACTTAAAGTAAGGAGGCTTACTTTTCTTATATTAAAGCATCAGCTTGAGGGGCAGGCATCTAATTTAATATACACATCTAAGATCCTGCTGGAACAGTCTATAGGGACAAAGACTAGTGGACACCATCTTTGCATCCTCTCTTTGATATGCTCCAGATCTCCAGTATTTCCTGGAAGGGAGCTTGTATACACATTTAATGTTCTGATTTTTGCAGCTACTGTCCATGAGATACCTCTTGATCACCTGCCTCTAGAGGCCAGGGAGCTGCATACCTGGTCCCACAGAACTGAAATAATCAATGTCACCCAAAAAGGAGTTTATAACCTTTACTCGTGCCCTGACTTTTATAGTTGCTGCCAGGGAACATCTTCACATTGCCTGAATCTGGTGGCCAGTGGGGCCTAACATGCATGGGCCCCAAAGGACTATCACCAATGGAAAAAGAATTCTTAAACAGTTGCTAGCCCCAGGGCATAGCAAGACAATAGGTCTTTCTGAGGAGACCTATTAGCTAATTATGGCTACAGCCTTCTAATTAAACATACATCCATGGGTTAACTGATCCTTTTCTGAAATCTTGAGGGCAGGTACTGCCTTGCACTTTCCCTCTGCTGTGCTCCAGTGTCATTTCCCAGAGGGAATCTTTACACATGTCTGGCACCTTGGCTTTATGTCTGGTGCCTCAGTGTTTGGAGGTGCCACCCAGGGGATATCCCTTGATCACGTGACTCTGATCACCAGAAGTCTTGCATTCCTGGGTTTCACAGAACTGTGGCAAGCGGAGAGATGGTTCTTAGAAGGCTACCACTTCGAAGGCACTGCACAGATAGCAGACTTCCCAGTCTTTCTATGTATGTAGGAGGTCTCTGCTTGTTCTGGAGCTTTGATCTGAGGGGCAGATTCAGGTTTGGCATACATCTAGTGGTCTGTGAAGCTGGTCTCAAGGAGTGGAGGCTGTGGACACCAGAGTCTGCCTCTGTCTTGCTCCAGCTCACCAGTTTCTTTCAGAAGAGAGGTTGCACACTCATCATCAGCCCTGATTTTTGCAATTGTTGCCCAAAGAATACCTCCAGATTGCTGGCTGATGGCCAATGGGGCTATACTTACAGTCCCATAGGACTATATATGTTTGCATACTTTTAAAAGCTGTTACCTGAGGCTCTGGCTTCCCATTAGCTCGATTCTAGGTGTTGAAGTCCTCCTTTTGGGGGCACTGACAGGTCTTGGCATATACTTAACTATTGGGAACTATTAAAAATATAACAGACTACTTGGACAAGCACAAAAGTTTGAGATAGCCAAGGGTTAGGGCAGGGTTGAACAACAAGGCTCATCTACATGAGATGACTCCTTCAAGACAGAGGGGAGGTGGCTGTTTTATCTAAAGCATAGAAACCAACACAGAGTCAAGCAAAAAGAGGAAGAGAAATATGTTCCAAAAGGAAGAATAAGATACCTCAGAAAAAGAAAAACTTTTAATGAAATAGACATAAGTAATTTACCTGATCAAGTAATGGTCATAAAGATGCTCACTGAACTTGGAGGAAGAATGGATGAACGTTGTGAGAATTTCAACAAAGAGATGGAAAATGTAAGAAATTACCAATAGAAGTCACAGAGTTGAAGAATACGATAATCAAGCTGAAAGATATACTAGAGTGGGTCAAACAACAGATTAAATGAAGCAGAAGAAAAAATCAGTGAGCTTGAGGATAAGGCAATAGAACTTAACTAGTCAGAGCAGCAAATGCAAAAAAGAATGAGACAGTGAAGAAAAAAAAAAAAAGAATGAAACAGTGATACCTAGGGACTTACTAGGCAAAATCAATAGACTAACATTCACCATTATAAGAGTCACAGAAAGAGAGAGAGAGAGAAAGGAACAAATTTCTTATTTGAAGAAATAATGGCTGAATAATAATGGCTTATTTGAAGAAATAATGTTTCCTCCCTAACCTGAGGAGGAAACAGATACCCAGATCCTAGAAGCTCAGAGAGTTCAAGTTAAGATGAACTCAGAGACCCACACCAAGATACATTATAATTAAAAATTTTAAAGACAAGGAGAGAATTTTTAAAGCAGCAAAAGAAAAGCAACATGTTACATACAAAGGAAACCTCCCCATTCCCCGAAAGACTGTCATCAGATTCATCAGCAAAAACATTTGCAGACCAGAAAGGAATGGCCAGATATATTCAACGTGCTGAAAGAAAAACATTTCCAGCCACAAATACTGTACCTAGCAAAGTTCACATCATTGAGATGTGAAGGAGAGATAAAGAGATTTCCAGAGAAAAGCCAAAGGAGTTCTTCACTAATAAATCAGCCTTATAAGAAATATTAAAAGGACTTCTTTAAGTGGAAAAGAAAAGATATTAATAAGAAAACATTTGAAAGAGTAAATCTCACTAGAAAGGCAAGTAGTTACTAAAGGTAGTAATCACTTATAAAGGTAGTGTGAAGTGTAGAACACAAAAGTAAAAATAACTATGGTTATAATAATTAGTTAAGGGATATATAAGATAGATACAAAAACAAAACATGGGAGGGGAAGAGTAAAGATGTTGAGCTTTAAAATGTGATCAAACTTAAGTTGTTAATGAACTTAAAATAGACTACTGTAGAGATAAGTTGTTTATGTAAGCCTTCTGGTAACCACAAAGCAAAAACCTATAGTAAATACTCATATAATAAAGAGAAAGCAGTATAAGCATACTACTAAAGAAAGCCTTCAAACCATGAAGATTGAAGGAGGAAGAAAAAAATAGAGAGGAACTAAAAAAACAGCCACAAAACAATTAAAAAGATGACAGTAAATACATACCTATCAATAATTTATTCCAAGGATGCAAGGATGGTTTAGTATCTACAAATAAATCAACATGTGATATGCAACATTAATAAATTGAGGGATAAAAATCATGATGGGCTCACTAATTGTGGAATAAGCATTTGACAGAATTCAGCATCCATTTGTGGTAAAAAAAAAAAAGAAAACCCTCAACAAAATAGGTATAGAGGGAACATGTCTCAACATAATGAAGGCCATATATGACAAGCCCACAGCTAACATACCATAAGATCAGGAACAAGACATGTATGCCTACTCTCGGTACTTTTATTCAACGGAGTATTGGAAGTCCTAGCCAGAGCAATTAGGGAAGAAAAAGAAATTAAAAGCATCTAATTTGAAAAAGAAGAAGTAAAACGGTTTGCAAAAGATGTGATATTCTATATTGAAAACCCTAAAGACTCCCATCAGTGAACTCTTAGAACTAATAAACGAATTCAGTAGTGTTGCAGGATATAAAATCAGTACACAAACTTATGTTTCTATACACTAATAATGAACTGTCGAAAGAAATTAAGAAAACAATCTTACATATGATTGTATCAGAAAGAATAAATACCTAGGAATAAATTTAGCTAAGGAGGGGAAGACCTATATACTGTAAACTAAAACATTAAGGACAAAATTGAAGACACTAACAAATGGAAAGACATTCCATGTTCATGGATTGTAAGAAATAATATTGTTAAAATGTCCATGTTAGCCAGAGTAATCTACATATTTGATGCAATCCCTAATAAATTTCCAGTGGCATTTTTCACAGAAATGGAACAAAGAATCCTGAAATTTGTATGTAACCACAAAGGGCCCCAAATAGCTAAAACAGTCTTGAGAAAGAACAAAGCTGAAGGCATCACACTCCCTGATTTCAAACACTGTTAAAAGTATAGTAAGTGAAACAGTATGGTATTCACATAAAAACAAGACACACAGGTCAGTGGAACAGAGTAGAGCTGAGAAATAAACCCATGAATATATGGTCAATTAATTTATGACAAAGGAAGCCAAGAATATACAATGGAG
This sequence comes from Canis lupus familiaris, assembly GCF_011100685.1. Lineage (NCBI taxonomy): Eukaryota > Metazoa > Chordata > Mammalia > Carnivora > Canidae > Canis > Canis lupus. The sequence continues at coordinate 21,635,189 of NC_049251.1, read as the reverse complement.
TAAGTAAGGACAGTCTCTTCAATAAATAGGCTTGGAAAACAGGACAGCCACTTACTAGAGAATGAAACTGAACTAGTATCTTGGACCATACACGAAAACCAACTCAAAATTAGTTAGAGACTTGAACATATAACCTGAAACCATGAAACTTGGAAAACCTAGGCAGTAAGCTCCTTGACATAGGTCTCAGTGATGATTTTTTTTAATCTGACACCAAAAGTAAAACAACAAACAAAAATAAATGAGACTACATCCAGAATGCTTTGGCACAGCAAAAGAAGCCCAGCAAAATAAAAGGACAACCTACTGAATGTGAGAAAATATTTGCAAGTCATATATCTTATAAGGGATATAATACATATATATTTTATCTTAAATATCCAAAATATATAAAGAACTTATACAGCTCAGTAGCAAAAAGCAAAGCGATTTTTAAAAATGGGCAGATCTAAACAGACATTTTTCCCAAAAAGACATACAGATGGCTAAGAGATACATGGAAAGTTGCTCAACATCATTAATCATCAGAGAAATGCAAATCAAAACCAAATGAGATACATCACCTCACACCTCTTAGGATGGCTGTTATCAAAAGGACAAGCAATAACAAGTGTTGGTGAGGTAATGGGAAAAGGAATCCTTAGTGCACTGTTGGTGAGAATGTAAATTGGTGCAGGCAGCCTCTATGGAAAAAAATATGGAGATTCCTCAAAACTTTAAAAATAGAACTACCATATGACCCAGCAATTCTACTCCTGGATCCTTATCCAAAAAAGAAAACACTAATTTGAAAAGATATAGGCACTCCCATATTCATCACACTATTTACAAGAGCCAAGAATTGGAAACAACCTAAATGTCTGTTGATGGATGAAGAAATTCTGGTATACACACACACAGACACACACACACATTATTCACCAAAGAAACAAGTGAAATCTTGCCACTTTAGACAATATGGATGGACCTTGCAGGCATTATGCTAAGTGAAGTAAGACAGAGAAAGACAAATACTGTATGATCTATGTGGAATCTAAAAAAAAAAAATAATAAATAGTTAATGGATACAGAGAACTGACTCTTAGTTTCAAAGGCAGGGGTTGGGGAGGTGGGGGAAATGGATTGAGGGGATCAAAGTATGGATCTTGAAATCATGCGTGAAGACAATAGTATGCCACGAATTGTAGTGGTCTATGGCTGACGTTAGACCATTTCAAATTTTTGCTCTAAAAAATAAATATGTTATGCTACTTTTATAACATTTTATACACATGTAACGCTGTCTTCCTTGATTTTCTACCTGGTGTAGCGTAGGGTGACCTTTTTAGATCACACTTTTTATAGAGAGTAATATGCTATTACAGTGAGCTTAAGGGCATTTTAGAGACTGTCATTGTCTTCATATGTCATATTTTGAATTCCAGCACATGTACATGTAGTGAGATATGTGTGCATGTTTTCATATAAATTATGCTATAGCCATTTTTTTTTACATCTATAAGAAAACAGGAGCTCCTATTTAATGGTTTTGAGACTTAGTATCTCAGAAGAGTATAAAAGCAACTCTGCACGATTAAAAAAAACACCTAACTTAAGATCATTGGGAGGGTTAAATAATGCAATGCATACAAAGCACTCAAAAAATGACCAGGTATGGTAAGGTATCCTAAGGCTGTACTTTTGCTCCTGGTCTTTTATGATTTTTATTTATATTTTTGTACCTCTAAGTAATGTTTAACTTTTATAGTTAATTTGTAAATGGCATGAATAACATTAAAGATGGATTTGCTGGACGGGTTTTTGAGTGATGTGTTGATGATCTTGTTGAATGTTAGGCTTAATTTCAACATCTTGAAAGTGCTACTATAAAAAAATAGAATGAGATTGAAAAAACAAAAGATCTCATTTTAAGAATGTCATTAGGATGTTATCCTGTGAACAGAACATTATTCACTCCCATTTTTTAAGTTTTGGGTAAATATAATCTAACACTGAGGTGTTAGCTGACGCTTTTTTTTTTTCCTTCAAGATTTTATTTAAATTCAAGTTCGTTCATATAGTGGAGTATTAGTTTCAGAGGTAGCATCTAGTGACTCATCAGTTGCATATAATACCCAGTGCTTATTACATCAAGTACCCTTGTTAATGCCCATTAACCTTTTACCACATCCCCCCTCACCCACTGTACCTCCAGCAACTCTGTTTTTTACAATTAAGCATCTTTTATGGTTTGCCTCTCTCTCTGTCTTTATTTTACTTTATTTTTCTTCCCTTCCTCTATGTTCATGTTTGATTTCTTAAATTCCCTATATAAGTGAAATTATACAGTATTTGTCTTTCTCTGACTTATTTTGCTTAGTTCCATCTACATCATTGCATATGGCAAGATTTCATTCTTCTTGATGACGGAGTAATATTTCAATATATATATTATATATATTTCATTATATATAATATTATATATAATGTATATATATACATTAATATTTCAATATATATTATATACACACACACACACATACTACATCTTTATCCATTCATCAGTTGATGGACATTTGGGCTCTTTCCATGTTTTGGCTATTGTGGATAGTGCTGCTATAAACATTGGGGTGCATGTGCCCTTGAAATCACTATTTTTGTATCCTTTGGATAAATATCTAGTAGTGCAGTGGCTGAGTCATAACATAGTTTTATTTTTAACTTTTTGAAGAACCTCCATACTGTTTTCCCAGAATGGCTGCACCATTTTGCATTCCCACCAACAGTGTAAGAGGGTTCCCCTCCTTCTACATCCTCACCAACATCTGTTGTTTCCTGAGTTGTTAATTTTAGCCATTCTGACGGTAACTGACACCATATGTTACTTAATCAACCTACAGTTAAAGCTATGAACCAGGAAACAGATGTAAACTAACCAAGATCTCTACATGAGCTGGAATAATCTATAGCTTGTTATGTAGCACTGATTTCAAAATTATGACTAGGTAACCTAAAACTATTTCCTCAGGTTAAAGCAAAATCATTGAATATCTGTATCTTCCCAATAGAGATTGGGCTCTAATAATGAAATCCTTTTTCTTTGAAAATTAGAACCACTAAAAATTGAAGAGGCCATCTCACGATACAGAGGCTTCCCTATCAGGGAAAAGTTTTACAATGATGTAACCCATCATTTAGGAATATAGTCATTTCCACATTTGTCAGGAAGTTGAACTGTATGACTTCTAAACTCATTGCCATTTCTGAGATCTCATAATATTAAAGAAATTGAGAACCTGTATGGTTGCTTTTAATTTGGGGCTCTATTTTCTCTTTGACATGTGAGATGTCAAAGTATTTTAATCATAAGCAGTCTTATTCTTAACATTGCCTACTTTGATTTAGGAGGAATAATTTGAGCTGTTTATACATCTACAAGGTACTTTCTTTACTTATCCACTAAAGAGTTTATTAAAGATAATATGATTGTTTAAAAAAAAAAAAAAGTCATTCTTCCAAAAGGGGAATTCCTCTTTTACATATCCTCCTTAAAAAAAAAACTACACCCAACGTAGAGCTCAAATTCATGATCCCAAGATCAAGAGTCACGTGCTATACCAGTTGAACCCCCAAACACCTCAGGATTCCTCTCTTTAAATGGAATGGATAAGAATCAAAAAACATTTCACAATCTGAAATCACACTCAAGATTTAACAAGCAAATTTTGCATTCATCATCTTAATACTTTGCCAAAGTAAAAAATTCTGGTATACTAATATATTGAGAAAACATTAAACCTAAATCCCAGAGGGGGAGTAGAATGTATATATTGTATTTCTCATTAGACTTGTCCTGCTTCTCTTTATTTTGTGTCATTTTTTTTTAAGGTCCATACATATGCATGCTGTCATAGGAAACCAGTGAACATTGTTTTCTTTTTTCCTTATGTGTTTCTTTAAAGTTTGTTATTTTAAGTACAACATACTTAATATATTAAAATTTAATGTGACTCTTCAATCTTGTTCTTAATGCTGACAATACAGTGTGAACCAGGTAAATATAGTCACTGCCCTGGTTGAACACATAGCCTAATGGAGGTGACAAGCAACAAGTAAATTGGCTGTTACATAATTATTATAAGTCATGAGAAAAAAAGCAGTACACCAATAGGCAATATGGCAAGGAGGGCACTGCTTTAGATAGGATAGTTGTTAGAGACACTTTGAAATGACCTTGCAGCTGAGACTTTAAGAAAAGTAATCTTTCCAGGTAGAGGATGCATGTTAAAAGAACTTCATTTATATTTTCTTTCTGTGTTGATTTAAACCATAAAAATGACTGATGATTTGACTTGCTACTGAAATGGTTACGATTTGATACAATTCATTTAAATTGTCAGCACCGGAAAATAGTCACCTCTTCACTTTGTACCTTCAGCCTTGACCCCGAACCACTCAGAGTGTTACATGTAGTCTCAAGTTAAATATGACATACTTAATCTAATACTTCCTATAAAGTGAATTCTCAGTACATGTTAGCTGCTTTCCTTTCTCCCGCCTTTTCAACATTGTTGGGAATGTGTTTGCTGGGCGACTCCTCTCTCTCCACACCTCCACCAGAGGTATTTGGAATTTGGTGTGGATATAGGAAGGGCACAATCAAGAACAGTACCCTCATCTCCAAACCTGCCCCTACCGTGTCTGTTAAGGCTCCCCAGGGGCCCTACCTCCTCCTAAGTCTTGCCCAATTTGACTTCTTAAAGCCAGGTCACTTCAGGAATGTATTATATAATAGATATAAGTGTATATAATGTTTTTATATACTAGCAACAGCCAGTAGATTCAGCAGTCTACAAGAACTGAAGTCCCAGTAACCATTATACCCTGTTTACAGGCCTTCCAGTTTTTTCCATTGTTTCTTATTCCTAAATCTCTTTTTGACTCTCCACTACATGACTTTATCAAGAAGCTACTCTGGTCAATGCTGAAATAAGAGGTGAGGTGGGGAAATTTTATTGGAGTATCTTGGAATCCCTCTGCTTCCCCTTTGGTGTTTCTCAGGTAGTAGTTCTCTCAAAGGCCAGCAGTTACTGAGGAAGGCCTTGGTAGCCAGGACAAGATGTGGCCTTGGTCTGCTGCTGAACTGGTAGAGGAGGGATTGGCTTTTTACCTATGACTGGCAGACATAGAGAAAAGCAGAACACCTGATTGTGAGTGGTAGTTAAGACTTGACTTGTTTTCCTCTTCCCACTTGAAGTTACTGCTTTACAAAGTACTTTTCCTGGCAATAATAGAGTGGTGGAAGTGAAGAGAGAACACTGGACCTTTGGAATCTCTCTCTGTGCCTTCATTTTTTTCCCTTATCCGTAAAATGCGAGTGTTGGTATAGATGATTCCTAAGGTTCCTTTTAGGCCTAATATATCATGTTTCTATTTTAAACTATATAGCAGTTTTGTTTCTGCTGTCTGACTTACATAACGTGTATACTGGAAATTATCTCAGTATATGAATTTGATACTTATGTGGAAATGTAGAACCCTACTGGTTGAGCTGGATATACTCAGTTCAGAGGGCAGAGTTGGATTGTGGTTGGAAAACTTTGTACTGCAGGTATCTCTTACAGCGAGTTTTTTGGATGCTATTGAAAGCAATGGTACTGTATACCCTGAGGATGAACAAGCTAACTAAACCTGAGTTAGTCACCAAAGAATTATGATCAGTGAAAATTGTGGCAAATGACTTGAAGATGTGGTTTTTAGTTTTGTTAAAGTTGTCAAGTCATATTAAAATAGGACTGTCCTGTGTAATTCTAAGTTCTGTTGCTCTAAATTGGTCCCTCCTTCTTTTGCAGGAGCTATTGTGACAATCTTGGTTACCATCCATTAAGTGCTGCTGACTTTGGAAAGATCATGAAAAATGTCTTTCCAAACATGAAGGCACGTCGTCTGGGCACAAGAGGCAAATCTAAATATCCTTTACCAGAATGGTTTTTAGTAATCTCTTTAGTAATCACTTAGAACATCTGCTGTTGTAGTTCAACTAGCAACTATATTTAGAAATAAATTTAAGTCAACAAATATAAACAACTCAAAGTTCTTAGTAGAATAATTGCAAACATTATTTTCCTGGCTATATGTCAAACTGCAAGAGCAATAACAAATAGTGGTTTTAGGATTATGATAGATGTCACCATCTTCTGTCACTGTAATATGTGTTCTTAATGGTGTGATCTCCTTTTCTTTAACAGTAAGAATCAACTGAGATCTGCTACAGTGCAGCTATCATAAACCATATCAATAAAAGTGGAGGGAAAGAGTTTAGCTATCTTCTTCCTATAATTTAGAAACATCGGGATCTCCTTAGCAAAATATACAACATTCAGGAAAAATTCTTGTGGAATTTATACTGGAAGATTATATTCTCTTTAAAGTATTTTTTCAGCCAACCATTTAAAACCTGTATTAAAATAAAAGCCAGAGCATAGGAAAGGTCCCTCTTATGACAGACATACTTAGTAGCAAACAAAAGGAAATGAAAATTAAGAATTTATTAAAGTCCTTCCGACTCTTGGAAGAAGATTATGAAATAGAGGGGCTCTGTAATTAGAAAAACATTATTTCTCTTTACTTAGCCCTTGGCCTTTTTCAAAGCACAGAAACTTGCTTCTGTGGAGATGAGAGGAAAAGGGAAAAAAGGGACACTACTTTTCTAAAACAGCTCCAGATATCCTCTGATCACTTGTTGCATGACCCATCCTTGTTCTCTGAGTACAAGCAAAAATGTCTTGATAGACCTTTGGCATGTTATAGGTGATAATCCTGTGTGTTTCAGTGGAAAAAGAACTGAAAAGGTTAAAGCCCTTGTGACACTCTTAAGAGTTGTTTTTGTCCCAGTGCCCTGGGCTAAAGTTTCCCTGTGCTGTGCCAGGTTTCCATCTGGATATTCCTTTCCTTCTGACCTGTTTGTTGCTGGTGGTTGGCACAGCCTATTAGGAACATTTATTCATAAAATTTATAACAGATGAGAATCATTTTGTTTCATTTAAGACAGTAACATTCTATAAAGACCATTCCAGTTTCAAAAGACTGAAAGTGTCCTGAGTTTATAATATTAAGCTTTCTCTTACTGAAGAACTCTGAAAGTAGATGTTATCTCATTCTGATTTTATTATTTCATATATGGTTACTTCTCAAATGCGAATTATATATATATATATATACACACACACACACACAGTTCATTTAATTTAGAATGAGACCTTAACTGTTTATTACATATTGCTACAGTGGACTAAGGAAAAAAGCCTTTGTTCATATGCCAACACTGCCCAATCTTGATTTTCACAAAACTGGAGATGGGGTAAGAATTTTGCCTTTTCTTTTAAATAAGTAGAATTATACCTTAAGGTCAGCATTGAAATGCATACTGCATAATCTCACTTGGATAAAACAAGGGACCAGGAACTATGCCTTTTACAAAGTAGATGAAAAATTCAATCGTGGCTGAAAAATTTTAGCATATATGACTTATGTCATCATGGCTCATGAAATTAGGTGGAATGTGTGTCTAACCTGGTTTCTAATTCTATCCGTGATATATGTTGACAATATATAGTCAAGAGGAAAACTTAAGTTGTGAGGTAATATATGTAGTATGAATGTCCTTTTTTTCCTTTTTATTTACTTATATATTTATCTAATACCATTTAGGTATACAAAAAAGACTTGAGGTGGCAAAAAGTACAAAGAAGAGAAAATACAGAGAGTGGCATCGTTTGTTTTACTGATGTCATAAAAGTGTTCTAGAAAGATTCACAATATCTCTTAGCCTTCATATATATATTTAACAACCATTTAAATGTTATACTCACAGTGTTGCTGGTTGGTATAGGCATAGGCCTCTTATTTGCAAGGCTCTTATGTGCCTGCCAGCAGGGCATTTTATAAGACTTTGACCCGACAGATTTAGATTACATCTTCTAATTAAGAATGTATGTCTTTGATGTGCTTCAGTTTAAGTTCTCTGAGCTTTCTTTTATAAGTTAACTTTTCCTTTTTCCTTTGTTTAGTTGGAAGGAACTGAACCTTCTGGGCAGCTTCAAAATATTGATGAGGAAGTTATCTCTTCTGCTTGCCGTCTGGTTTGTGAATGGGCCCAGAAAGTGTTAAGCCAGCCATTTGACACAGTCTTGGAATTAGCCCGCTTCCTTGTAAAAAGTCATTATATAGGCACCAAGTCGATGGCAGCTCTAACGGTAATGGCAGCAGCACCACCAGGTACAAAATTACCATTAACAAGCTAAAAATGACAGAACTGTTACTACATTTTAGAGTTGGTAGCAAAATAAGAGTTTCGCCAAAGAACAACTTTGACTTTTTAGTGTTTGTATGAGCTTACTGTCACCTCACTTAACTAAGTTCGGATGGGTTTGTTGAACCAACAAAAATAGTAATAATTATAGTCATTTCGTTGTAAAGCTTAAGGCTGTAGTTTTTTTTATTTTCCCTATGGTATATTGCTCTACTTAAACATGAAATTTTTAAGGTTTCCCAGTTGATATTTCATTAATTTTTCCATTGCCGTTTTAAAATTTAAAGAATATGTGTATATGTATTCTTTAAGTATACATGTGTGTCTAAATTAATAAATATTAGGTAAGATTAAATTTTTTAAATGACTTGCTAGATTCCTGTTAGAAACTAATACTTATAAATAAAATGATCTTTGGATAGTGTGAGAGGTACCTTCATGTCACAAAAAGCAAACTATATGAAGCTTTATTATAAAATAGCAAGTCATTTTTTAAAATATACCTTCAAATGAATATTATTATTCAAATACGGATTGTTTCATTTGACAATTTTAGGAGTTGACAGTTTTGGAATAAACAACTCCCTCGTAAATTAATAGCTGTGTAAAGTACCTGTTCTGTTGCAAGTTTTTAAATGTCTCATTTCAGTCATACCTTATAAACCTAAGGAAGAATGAGTAAGTGGAGTTACTACTCTAGGAAATTATAATTTCTGTGAAAAATGTATTAACTTGAAACTTGTTTTCCAGAGATGATTCTTCTGTTTATTAAATGTAAATAATTTAAAATCTATAATAGATTTCTCCCAGCCACAATTATGGTTTCTTAAATAACTTCACTTTTTAAAAATCTTAATAATTTTAACAATTATTTTTCTTTCAGTTTATATTTATCAGAAGCTTTATGTATTTGGGGGGGCGGCGGGAGTATATAATTATTCTATCCTTTCATCTTACTGTCAACTGAGGACTCACTTCAGCAAAATAATCTCTTATCAGAACGTTGTCATGACTCTCTGTCTAGATTGGAAACTGTATGACTTAAATCTGTTTACTTATACATGAATAAGAGAGTGCTTGGGTAGCCTGATCTATCTAGGTAGCTTGCTTATATTACCTCATTTCTTCTCCCAGCAGTCAGGTGAGACAGGTGATATTAATTCCCATTTTACAGATCAGGAAACAGGGAGGTTAAGTAATTTGTCCATGGCCACATAAGCAGTGGGACCAGGATTTGAATTCCAATTTATTGGTCTCAAAAACCCAGGTTAACTGCATTACATCATGCTGTCTTCTAATCTTGTGGCAAAATGAGGTTTTAAAAGATATGGGCCCTTCAACTTTTTGTGTTCTCTTTCTCTTACCCTACTGACACCCAGATTAGTGCTTGAACGAGCTGAGGATTTAGGAGGTATCATGAGAAAAGAAACCTCTCAATCTTATTTCCCACATTGCTCACAAAGTCTGACTGAAAGAGTGGTGAATGATGGGATCAATGAATTTTTAAAGCATAAGTGTAAAGAAAGGTGTGTTTTTTAAACAAAAATACTGAAAATTTCATATTTAAACATTCACTTTGTGAAAGTATTCAGTAGTTTAGCAATTATATCACTACTCAGAATAGTTTAAGACTCAAAATTTTGTTCTCACCCACTACCATATTTTTTTTAAACACCTTTGGTGATTAATCTTCATCCTTTGAAGGTGAATTTGGTTTTTTATAAATATAGTCTCCATATTAAGAACAGGTTGTGTTACAAATGTCCTTTTGTAAGTCAGCTGCTTGGAAATCATTCTTGTCCAGAAACTCTGGCAGGAGGGAGACAGCTGAGCTTTGAGCCATTGGCAGAGGCTTTTGGGTACAGGTGCTGAAAAGCCAGACCCGAGGCTGGAGGCCAAGAGGGAGCAGTACAGTTTGAGCTGGATTTGAAGAGGAAAAAAATGGTATTTAGGTGATCAAAAGGAGGTCAAAAGATGAAGGATTATTGAAGAGTGTGTGGGAAAGAGTTTACAGGCACTTCTTTCTCTCCTTCCTGTCCCCTCCTCCTCCACAAGTTGTTGACGAAAAGCAGAAATTGGGCTAGAGAAAGAAAGGGCAAGGTGTACCAGCAGGGTGGTGCGGTCCTCCCCATTCCTCTCCACTGTTTCTACCAGCCACAGCTTACTTTCTAATGATCGCAGTGCTATACCCTAAATGTGGAATGAACTTTTTTAAAAAATTAATTGTATTACGACATCAAATGTTCTTAATTTAAAATTTATCTCTTGCTTAGTTTATCATTCTTTTTTTCTCAGTGTTGGTCTTACTACTGTTTTAAAAAGTTTTCTCAGTGACAGTGTTTCACAATACCTTAACCTCAGTTTTATGTAGAAACTGCTTAACTACTCTTATGTCATACTGGAATAATTGTATAGAACAATTAAAATAGTACCTCTTTTTGTGGATTTCTGGTAGAATTAAAGACTTGTTCTCCCTATACACATTTTTCTAAATATGAATAATTTCAGCAAATATTTATTGAATGCCCCTTGTGAGCTGAATATTTAAGTCATGAAAATGCATGGATTTCTAATTAGAGAACTAAACGAAGGAAATTTCTGACATCTCATAAAATGTGAAACATGCTCCCTTGGTATTTATTTATCTTAGCTTCTACATGTTTATGACATAGCTACTACTCTTTTCAACATTTTTATCTGTTATTACTGATTTACCTGAAACTGTCACCTGAATTGGACCATATTTTAAGGTATCAATTAAAACCATACTGGCAAATGTTTATAAACGAAAGTCTAACACTTATATTTTAAAAAGAGATTATAAGTTAAAATTTGCTGGTTTGGGTTGCTTTGTCCAGTAGATGGCTACATGTTCAAAGAAATTGAGTTGTAACTGCCTTCTATAAAACAGAGTATTTATTTTAGCTTTCTTTTCTGTTTATTTTCAGGAATTAAAGGAATTACCCAGCCTTCTGCTTTTATACCTACAGCTGAGAGTAATTCTTTTCAGCCTCAAGTGAAGACTTTGCCTTCTCCTATTGATGCTAAACAGCAGTTGCAACGGAAAATTCAGAAGAAGCAGCAAGAACAGAAACTACAGTCCCCTTTGCCAGGAGAATCCTCAGCAAAAAAACCAGAAGGCACTACAACCAATGGAGTGACTAATCTTTCTAATGGAAATCCTGCAATCCTTTCTCCTCAGCCTATTGGTATCGTTGTGGCAGCTGTCCCTAGTCCCATTCCGGTAATATCATTAACTAAATAGTATAGTATTAGACTTCATTGGGATGGTGGGAGATAATTTATTTAATTAAAAGTGGTACATAAGGGGCGCTTGGGTGGCTCTGTCAGTTAAGTGGCTGCATTCAGCTCAGGTCATGATCTTGGGGTCCTGGGATCAAGCTCTGTGTCAAGGAGTCTGCTTCTCCCTCTCCCTTTATGCTCCCTCTCGCTCGCTCTCACTCAAGTAAGTAAATCTTTATTTTAAAAAATAAATAAAAATGCCACATAAGAAGGAGGCAAGTATTGGTATAGATTCAGTTACAGATTGATTTTTGTGAACACAGATAAATTCAGTTTCAGTCAGTTGTCTTTTAAAGATTTTATTTATTTGAGAGAGAGAGAGAGAGAAAGTGCGGGCGGGCACAGAGAGAGAGGGAGAGAATCTCAAGCAGATTCTTTGGTCAGTGGGTGGAGCCTGACACGGGGCTCAATCCTATAACCTTGAGAACATGACCTGAACCATAATAAAAAAGACACCTAACTGACTGAGCCACCCAGGTGCTCTGTCAGTTTTTTTTTATTCACAATATACAATGTTAAGTACAAAGCTATAAAATGAACACAAGTGAAAATACAAAGATTTAAGACATGCACAGTATGCACACATGACCAGTCACAGCTTTAGCTAAGAGATGAGTCATTTTGAGAATTATTTCATCCCTACCTAAGCCAAGATGATCAATTGCAAACTTTTTTTTTTAAACTTTTCTTCTTTTTAACATTCAGATGGTGCAGAGTTGTAACTCGTATTGATAACACTTTAATATAGACCTATTGCTGTGGCTTGCTGGACATAGGACCTTGGACAAGTCCCTTAGCTATTCTGAGTCTATTTCCTTATTACCAAACAGGTTATGGAGGGACTTTTAAAATGAGAGGACAAAAAAATAATAAAATAAGAGGCATCATGCCAAAAAAAGTGGTCTTTTATGTTATTGATAATATCATTAAGGAGATCTTTTATCTTTGTTTTTCTTATCATCATCATTACCATCGTGTCATTAAAACATGGTATAGCTGGTAACCACACTTATGTGCTATTCACTGTAGAGCAAACTTGGGGAGACAGTAGTTTTATCTGAGACCTTACCCACTGTGGTTTAATTGCTAATGTCCAAGGTAGACTCATAAAACAATCATTTTCTTGACCCAGAGGTAGATACCTTTATAGTTGCATGTTTTTTCAAGATTTTGTCTTCTTTTCCTATAATCTCCTTAAAAATGATTATTTTGGCAAGTATTCATCACAAATGTGAAATTTTTAGTCCTGTTTATTGAAAAGTATCTTAATGTTTTTTCTTACGTACTTTACAACTATATTTCACTGTGCATTTTTTTATAACATTTATGTTTCTGATTGTATAGAACCTGGTCTAACATAGATAGAGATATAATAAGATAGATGTCAGATAGATATCTAGATAGGTAGGTAGATTGATATAGAACTCTTGTCTAACAGAGAAACTTTTTTTCTTTTTTAGCATTACCTTTATTAAATGCCTTAATACTATACTGATATGTGAATTTCTATTTATATCCTAGACTTGTTAAATCAGACTTTCCTGTTTTCTGCCTTTTAACAGGTCCAGAGGACCAGGCAGTTGGTAACTTCACCCAGTCCAATGAGTTCTTCTGACGGCAAAGTTCTTCCCCTCAATGTACAAGTGGTCACTCAGCACATGCAGTCTGTGAAACAGGCACCAAAGACTCCTCAGAACGTTCCAGCCAGTCCTGGTGGGGATCGTTCTGCCCGGCACCGCTACCCTCAGATCTTACCCAAACCAGCCAACACCAGTGCACTCACCATTCGCTCCCCGACTACTGTCCTCTTTACTAGCAGTCCCATCAAAACCGCTGTTGTACCCACTTCACACATGAGTTCTCTAAATGTGGTGAAAATGACAGCAATATCCCTCACGCCCAGCAACAGCAATGCCCCACTTAAACATTCTGCCTCAGTAAACAGCGCTACAGGAACAACAGAGGAATCAAGGACCATTCCCCAGATCAAGAATGGTTCTGTTGTTTCACTTCAGTCTCCTGGATCCAGGACCAGCAGCACTGGGGGAGCATCTGCTGTGGAAGTCAAGATGGAACCCGAAACATCATCAGATGAGCAGCCTGTACAGTGCCAAGAGAACGCTGATGGGACTAAAGCTCCCAAAGCAACAGCTAGTGCCCTTTTGGGGCAGAAAAGTAATACAGATGGAGTAGTGCAAAAACCTTCGAATGAAGGTATCATTGAAGTAAAAGCAACTAAGGTCTGTGACCAGAGGACCAAATGTAAAAGTCGCTGTAATGAAAGTCTGCCAGGCACTTCAACAGGCAATAATCCAAGCACTGGCACTCTCTCAGTTGCCACTCAGAACTTAACTTACACCAGCACCAGCTCACCAGCTAATGGTGACTCAATAAATAAAGACCCTAAATTATGCACTAAAAGTCCAAGAAAGCGACTATCTTCTGCATTGCAAGAGTCCCAGGTGCCTCCCATAAAGAAACCAATTGTGGAACAGCTTTCTGCAGTTACTATAGAAGGTCAGAAACCAGGCAGTGTTGAGAAGGACCAAAAGGTTCCACATTCAGGGAAAATAGAAAGTTCAACAGCCGGTGCTCAGATTCCTAGCAAGGTATCAATAAATGTCAGTTCACACATGGTGGCAAATCGACCCTTGAATTCTTCTGCTCTTCTTGCTAGTGATTCAGCTTCAGAACAGCAAACACCATCATCGTCTCCAGATATAAAAGTAAAACTTGAAGGGAATGTCTTTCTTTTGGACAGTGATTCAAAACCAGATGGTAGCTTTAATTCAAATGAATGGCAACAGGTCAGTAAGGATTCTGAGTTTATATCTGCCGGCTGTGAACAACAGCAAGATATCAGTGTTATGACAATTCCTGAGCACTCTGATATCAATGACTTAGAGAAGTCTGTTTGGGAATTAGAAGGAATGCCACAGGACACATATACTCAGCAGCTGCAAAGCCAGATACAAGAATCTTCTTTGAATCAAATACAAGCACAGTCTTCAGATCAGTTACCTCTACAGTCTGAACTGAAAGAGTTTGAGCCTTCTGTTTCCCAAACAAATGAAAGCTACTTTCCTTTTGATGATGAGCTTACACAAGATAGTATTGTGGAAGAGCTGGTGCTTATGGAGCAGCAAATATCAATGAACAATTCTCATTCTTACGGTAACTGTTTGGGAATGACTCTTCAAAGTCAGTCGGTAACTCCAGGAGCTCCAATGTCATCTCATGCCTCCAGTGCCCACTTCTATCATCCAATCCATAGCAATGGCACTCCAATCCACACACCCACACCCACTCCTACCCCAACCCCGACCCCGACCCCAACCCCAACTCCAACATCAGAAATGATTGCTGGGTCTCAGAGTCTGTCACGGGAGAGCCCTTGCTCCAGGTTAGCCCAGACCACACCTGTGGATAGTGCTTTAGGAAGTAGCCGACACACACCCATTGGTACTCCACATTCTAACTGCAGCAGTAGTGTCCCTCCCAGCCCTGTTGAATGCAGGAATCCATTTGCATTTACCCCAATAAGCTCCAGTATGGCATATCATGATGCCAGCATTATCTCAAGTAGTCCTGTGAAACCAATGCAAAGACCCATGGCCACGCACCCTGACAAAACCAAGCTTGAATGGATGAATAATGGGTATAGTGGGGTTAGTAATTCATCAGTTTCTGGCCATGGCATTCTCCCAAGCTATCAGGAACTAGTGGAAGACCGTTTTAGGAAACCTCATGCTTTTGCTGTGCCCGGACAGTCTTACCAATCTCAATCCAGACATCATGACACTCACTTCGGTCGTTTAACTCCTGTCTCTCCTGTGCAGCATCAAGGTGCCACTGTAAATAACACCAACAAACAGGAGGGTTTTGCAGTCCCTGCCCCGCTTGATAATAAAGGAACTAATTCATCTGCCAGCAGCAACTTCAGATGCCGGAGTGTGAGCCCTGCTGTTCATCGCCAACGTAATCTTAGTGGAAGCACCCTGTATCCAGTATCTAATATCCCCCGATCTAATGTGACCCCCTTTGGAAGTCCAGTAACCCCAGAAGTTCATGTTTTCACAAATGTTCACACAGATGCATGTGCCAACAACATAGCTCAAAGAAGTCAATCAGTTCCATTGACAGTCATGATGCAGACAGCCTTCCCGAATGCTCTTCAGAAGCAAACAAACAGTAAAAAAATAACCAATGTTTTGTTGAGTAAACTTGATTCTGACAATGATGATGCAGTGAGAGGTTTGGGCATGAACAACCTGCCCTCCAATTACACAGCCCGGATGAATCTCACTCAGATTTTGGAAACTTCCACTGTTTTTCCTAGTGCCAATCCGCAGAATATGATCGATTCCAGCACTTCTGTTTATGAATTCCAAACACCATCTTACCTCACTAAAAGTAATAGCACCGATCAGATCAGTTTTTCTCCTGGAGATAATCAAGCACAATCAGAAATCGGAGAGCAACAATTAGATTTCAATAGCACTGTTAAAGACCTGTTGAGTGGAGACAGCTTGCAAACCAACCAGCAGCTGGTAGGTCAGGTAGCATCTGATCTAACTAATACTGCGTCTGATTTCTCTAGTGATATCAGGTTGTCTTCTGAGCTCTCAGGCAGCATCAATGATTTGAACACTTTAGACCCAAACCTACTGTTTGATCCAGGTCGTCAGCAGGGACAAGATGATGAAGCTACACTGGAAGAATTAAAGAATGACCCATTATTTCAACAAATTTGCAGTGAATCCATGAGCTCTATGACTTCATCAGGTTTTGAGTGGATAGAAAGCAAGGACCATCCTACTGTTGAAATGTTGGGTTAAATAGTGTTTTATAATATGTAGCACACTGTATCTAAAGACATATGTATTGTATTTGTCTTAATGGAAGTGCCTCCCGCAGCAGAAACACTTACTATTAATTGTGACATTTTAAAAGAGTTTGCTGCAGAAGTGGTTTCTTCTTCAGTAGGAAATGGTTAGACTCGCCTCAGTTCTTAACAAGTTTCTGAAGACAGTAGGCTGTAGAGGAACAAGTATTAGGTTTTAAATTTTGTAATGTTCCCCCATTTAATCACATCATTTGCTAGTAAACAATTGACTAACCAGCTTTTACAAGAGCAGTCTAGATCTTTATTTTGTATAAGTTCATTTTAATTCATCAGTTGATCTGCACAGAATGTAGAGGAAACCATTGATTTTAGGGTATAGGCTATTTTGTTGTTGGCATTATCTTTTAGATATGAAATCATAGCTAAGGTAAACTGTAGACAAGAAGGTCTTCCTTGAAGCAGGGATAATATTCAGGTTATTACTGGTATTTAGGCTTGAAGCATAGAGCTACTGTAGAAAGAAAAAAATCTCTGTAGGACTTTCTGGGACTTCAGTACCATTTACACCTGCATTTTGAAGGGCTTAAATAGGAGAAAATAATGGAAAATTAAATATTAATTTAAGGAAAGCAAAAGCTGCACTAAAATTTTTAAGAGGAAAAACTAGTAGCCATTTAATATTTGTGACCTTGCATTAGTCTTATTTTAAAATTTAATTTTTAGTATGGAGCCAGCACACACACAGAGACATTCATGTACCTGTGTGCGTGCACACACACACGTAAATAACTCCAAATACTGTAATGTAATAGAATAAATACAAGCATGTTAGAAAAAATATTTTTATGTTTTATCTGGTATTTGAGACGGGAATTTAGAAGGAAAATAAAAGCATTTTCTTAATCACAACGGCTACATGCACATGTTAAAATTCTATTTAAGATTTAATTTGAAGCTTTTGATTACAATATCCTTAAGTCCTCAATTTAATGACTGACTTCTTCACTCTTGAAAACAGTAATACAAGTCGATCATGGGATCCCTTTGAAAAACAAACTAGAGGGAGATGACATCAAAACACATTTCACCACATGAGGTCTGAAGCCACAAATCTTTATGTCACTGATAAAACAAAGGGGATATCAGTAGTACTTGAAGAAGAGGAGCATTTTATTACATGCTTAATTTATTTATTGTGATAACCACGATTGCAAAAGCAGCACTCAGGATTTGTTTTAAAATGTTTCTCTGTATGGCTCCCATTTTGTTTTATGAATGATTATTTATGAATTTCTTGTTGACACAAATCTGCTCACTAGCTGACAGCTCCATTTGAGTGAATTTTTAGGAATCCTTTCAAATAGGTTTAAAAATTGCCATTAAGTTTTTAAAGCTAACATTAAACCATTGCTATGCTACCTTGAACCTAAGCAAAGCTTTCCTTCCCTTTAAGCCAATCAGAAGACTACAATCAATGAATATTTAACAAATGCTATGAAGGGTTTAATTTAATAAGGTTTCATTGTTCAATAAATTTGCAAGGTAGGGTATTAACATATTTTGATAAATAAACGGTGCTAGGGTTGGCTCAGAGGTTTATATATTGATATGTCTTAGTTATTGGCATTTGTGTGTGTTTGCTGTTATCTTGATTTAATGATCTGTTAGATATTTTTTTCTTGATGCTAGTTATTTCTTCACTGTACATTGAGACACAGCACTACTGCACACCAAAGTATGCAATACCCAAAGGAAACTGTGTGATTTCTTTTAACAAATGATGGGAGCCTTTCTATATGAGATACTCTGAAAAGGAGATTTTGAGGCCATTCTAATCCCTTGTTTACATTATTAGCTTCCTACTAATATAAAAATAACAGAAATCTTTTTTTATAAAAATATAAAGACTGGAGGATTTTTAACCCTCTGTACAGTATTGCAGCAAACACTTTAAATTTGGTTGAATTCGTCCAGCAAACTTTCTGGGGTTCATATATTGCACTAAATTTGTTGAACCTGTGGTAGGCACATCTCTTAGGATAAATGCAACCAATACAGTCCACAGATTAAACTTTTTAAATGTGTTTCATTATGAAAAGACAAAATGTCATCAAAGTGACAGATAAAATTGTCTTATGTAGCAATGTGCATTGATCTCAATGAGATATTTCTATTTCTTATTCTCTTACATGAGAATATTACAGCAGGAAGAATTAAGTTTAGTTTGCTTCACCATGTTAATACATGATCACAAAATGTGCATGAGTGTTATTGACTTATCTTGTACAGTACTAGGTATTCCTGTAACCACTTTTTTTTTTCTTGGCTGTATTAAAACTGGTTCAGTGTTAACCAGGCAAGCATAGTTATTCACAAGTTATTTACTTTTTTATGTTTACTAATTCTGCTTAGTTATTGTTGAATATGTTCTTTCTCAAATTATTTTCATTGTTTTCATGTTTAAAACATTTTTCATACTGTTTATCATGATAAGACTTCATGAAGTAAATAATTTTGCATATAATTGCAATAAGCACTGACTTTTGAACTGAAAAGAAGGAAAGTGTTTTTTTTTTTTTGTGCAGTGCATCTGAGGTTCATATAATAGTCTTGTACTATAATGTGCTTTACTACACCATAAATGACAAAAAACAAGCCCTGTTTCATGTTTTCATTTAGTGCAAAAAGTCAGATTTCCCCAGTGTTTTGTTGTCTGTTGTACCTGCTGAAACTACAGTAGTTGAATATTGCAGTAGCATTTCAGTTCTCTTTTTTTATTGAAAGTGCTCAAAAATTGTTTTTTAAATGTTTTCAAAAACAATTAAAAACATTTTATATTAAACTGACTGAGTCTTAAGGTGATTTGTGGGAATCTTTTATATATAAGCAGTATGCCATTTTCAGACAGACTTGATGCCATTCTTCCTTAGATCTCATGAAATTCATAGAAATGGATAAAAATCCACACAGGGCTGAACAGTCCTCTTAATCTGCTCTCTACTATTAATCTAGAAGGATACACAGAACTTATTTTGTCAGAACTCTAATTTTCACTTAGGATTTTATTACTGATGAGTGGGACATGGCACAGAGTTTTATGTTGTCCCAGAAAACATCTTTGCTTTTACTTATTCACATAATGTTTGCTTTAAAACATTAGTCTGTGGGGTACCTAGATATGTATATTTTTGAAGCTTTGAATAGAAAAATAGTAGGGAGAAGTGGAGAAAATTCTAAAGGACAACTGTGCCCCCAAACCAATGTAGACATTTTGGTGAGCCAGAAATACAAAATGAACTGAACTTGTAAACCATAACCTGAGCTGTAGGTATGGATGGAATCAGAAATGAGCAGGTAAAAAATTTCAATTCCTACAGAGTAATAAAGTACTTGAAGAAAACAAAACTAATCCTAAGAAAGATAATCAACACTTAAAAGTAATGAATTACCCGGATGTTAACTTTAAAATAGGTATGTTATGATTCTCAATGACTAAAAAACTTTTTTAAATAAAAGCAGGTAAATCGGCCAATGTTTACAGTGAACCAATAAGAAAATCTGGGGGAAAAACACTGTATAGTATCTGAGGTGCTTTGGGCTTCACATTACAAAAAAATAACACTAGCTTAAGCCATAAAGACATTTAGCTTAATTTCGAAGACCGGTTAGGCTCAATGTTCCGTAGCTCAGTGTTATTAACTCTTCCTGTTTCTGTTGCATCATCTTCAGCTTTGCTTTGCTTTTTTTTTTTTTTTTTTAAAGATTTTATTCATTTATTCATGAGAGACAAAGAGAGGGAGAGAGGCAGAGACAGGCAGAGGGAGAAGCAGGCTCCATGCAGGGAGCCTGATGTGGGACTTGATCCCTTGTCGCCAGCATCATGCCCTGGTCTGAAGAAGGCACTAAACTGCTGGGCCGCCTGAGCTGCCCAGCTTTGCTTTTCTGTGTCTGTCTCACCGTGGTCACAAGATGGCTATCACAGCTCCAAGTTTTAGATCTTCATACATCCCAAACAAGATAGTAAGGGCAGCTCCCAGCCCTTTATCAAAGAGAAAAAAATCCTTACTAGAATCTTCCATTAGGCACTCCCTCCTTACCCTCCAGCCTCTCTAGCCCCTTTGGACAAAACATAGAGATCCACCTGAAAGCCAATCAGCTGTAGATTCTTGATTCGTCCTTTATAGCTAGAAGAAGGGCCCATCTGTAGTCATTCACCTAAAATGAGTTCCATAACCTAAGAGACACTACGACATCGAGATCTTGTTCCCACTTTTTTTTTTAAAGATTTTTTATTTATTTATTCATGACAGACACAGAGAGAGAAAGAGGCAGAGACACAGGCAGAGAGAGAAGCAGGCTCCATGCAGGGAGCCCGACATGGGACTTGATCCCCGGTCTCCAGGATCACACCTTGGGCTGATGGTGGCGCTAAACCACTGGGCCACTGGGGCTGCCCTTGTTCCCACTTTTGAGGGGCTTACAGTCTTGTAATTATACGTTCTTTGAAAAGTAATATATATATATATATATATATATATATATATATATATATATATATCCCAATACAATATGCTTTATAGAAGAAACAAAGTAAGAATTCACATGCTGAGGAGCTAAGAACGGGGCAAAAGTTTCATAGTAAGGACTACGTTTAGAAATCTCTGTTTACTGGTGTAAACTCTTAACTGGTCTCCTGCATTTCCTCTCTGAATATAAAGAATCAGGTATTACTGATATCATAAATGCAAATTGCCTAAGTACCTATTACTGTGATAGCAGACCAAAATTTTTTTGTTAAATATATGAAGTAGAGATTGATTTTGCTGTCCATTGCTATATATGATTTTTAAATAACTAGAATGGGATCATTTATTAATATAATCTGAGATTTTTAAAAATATGTATATGACCAGCTCTGGAGCTACAGTCTGCATCCGAGGAAGAAAGGGAAAAACAAAAAGACTACAATTTTTAAGATAGATTTCTAAGTAACTTAATTTTGGAGAGAAGGGAAAAATAATTTTAAAAATAAGATGTATCATGAGATTGGCATTACTACTATGTATAGAATATTTCCTTGCACTAGACCTGCTATTAAGTGTTTTGCATGTGTTCTCATTTCCTCATTGGAATAATTCTGAAAGAATACCATTTTTCAAGTGAAATCTTAGCTTGGGGATTAACTGGTAGGGATAACAGCTAATAACAGGAAGAGCCAGGATTATAATTGGATTCCAAAGGCTAGTGCTTAACCATATAATGTTATTAAGAACTCTTTCTTAAGAGTAAGAACTATACTATACTTAAATATTTGTTCTAACTCCTACTGTAGTAGTTTGATTTGGTGGTTTTTTGAAAATTTTCTTCTATCTTAAAATTTAGAATTAGGTTTGATTTTTGTGTGGGTTTTATTTCTCTTAAACTTTCAATCCTATCTCTTACACTTCCTTTTCATTTTTTTTACACTAAATTTTGCAAGTACATTTCTTAGAGGTAAACCTAATCATTTATTTTTTAAAACCACTTTTAAAATTTCATCAGGACATAGGAACCGGGCTGTTTGTTGAATAAATAATAAAGCGACTAAAATATGTCAGTCTCTGTGCCAGTTGCTAGAGAAGACATTTTGAGATTTTTACGACATAATGAGGGTGCAAATGAACAGGCTTACAGGATGCAATGTCACTATAAAGGAGACTGCTATTGGCCACTAACAGCATTCTCCTAGCCATGTGCATGAAACGCTACATTTACCAGCTTCACTTCTAGTTAAGTGGAACCACTTACAAAGTTCTCAACCAAAAGGATGTCATCAAAAGATTTGTATGCAAGTTTCTTTGAAATGTACTTGCCCTCCTTCCTCCCTGCTGGCTGGAATGCACTTGTGCGGTTAGAATTCTAGTTTTAACTCCCTTGGTCTTTGAGGTTAATAGCCATACACTAGGGCTGATTTAGTAACAATACAGAAGGAACCCGAAGCCCTGATGACAGTGAGGGAAATAGTCCTGCCCTGCCCTGCTTGCCACTGAATGTTTTACAGGAGAGAGAAATTTCTTCCTGGTTTAAGTCAGTTATTTTGACTGTTTTGTCAGAACAAAAATCCAAATTATAACTCAGTGTAGCCACAGGTTTTCAGCAGCAGTGGGAACTGTTAGATTAGCTTGAGGATCACTAAACCATCATGAGTTCCCCTCAAGAATGGCAAACTGCATCTCTTTCATTGGAACTGGTAAGTTATGAAAGGATCTTAAGAATTACATGATTTTAGCACAGCACTTGAATATATAGCAGTCCAAAAATAGATAAAATTAGGTGGATTACAGATTGCTCAAACACTTGAAGAGAATTAATGAATCAGAGTCAGAGGCATTACAACATTCTGGTCATTGGTTTCAGACCTGGTCTTAGGTCTCAGCTCTGCCATTTATAACTTGGGCAAGTTATTCTAATATGAGTTATGATGGCCATCTGGAGAGCATTTTCCAGTGGTGGGCCACAGGGTTCTTGACTGTTTATTATTTTTGCCAATATCTTGAACAAAGACTTTTCTATGGCAAATATTGTGGACTGGCTTGCACAATTTTTGTTCCAGCCTCTTATAATAAGCAGATCCTGGGAAGCCAAAAACTACATTTTCTTGACTTCTTCACAGCTTAGGTTCTGGATATGAATTACATTCCATCTGTCAGGTACATTCCTGAAAGATCTGGAGGATGAAGATGAAGCAGAAGCTACCTTCCTTGCTTTCAGTGACTTCCTTGCAAACAAGCTCACAGTGACAAAGTCTTTCAATAGCGGTGTTCTTGAATTTATTCTTGAGATTCTCACCTATCAAGGATCCACATTCCATTGCCAAGTCACCAGTTCCGTGAATGTCAAGATGCAGTCGAATGGTGGCAGTGATGGTAGCAGCAGCAGAATCCGTGAACTTCCTGGTCTGGCTCCCTGATCTTTGCAGTGATTCCAGGTATGAACTCGTCCCCTTAATGGTCAACCACCGTGTTCTGGGAGTGATTTCTTGAGGCACAGCCTAAAGATTATGTCTAAGCATCTAATTCCCTTCATTAAGTCTTTTTCTGCTTAAAATACCTAGAAGAAGCATTTCCTTCAGTTAACTCTTAGCATATGCCTAGAGGCTAGGAGTCAAGAACATCTGAGATCTAGACCTGGTTCTATCATTCTTTTCCCTTTTATATACTCATTAAGAATAATGATCACTATCCTGGTTACTTTCTGGCAACTTTTATGAAGTTCAGTAGGATATAACAATATTTTGTAAGCCCTGTAAGCTATAAAGATTGTTATAAGTGCTTACATAAATACATTTATCTAGGAGAGGGAAAAATTCTTTTTAGCACTTAAGTGTTATGTGTGGCACTTGAAGCTACAAACCCACATCCATCAGGAGTTAAAATAAGAATGTATATTCAGAAGGCTGAACTTTGTATTTAGGTATCTGACCATAAGCAAGAAATAACAGTAAAATTTAGACCAACCTGTTGTCATCTGCGCACATTCCCTTGACTGGTATCTACATAGATTATTTAAAACATTACATCATGAGACCTCTTGTATTTAGATTTCACATGTTTGAAATACACACAAGTTTTGGGACACCAGTGTGGCTCCATGGTTGAGCGTCTGCTTTCGGCTCAGGGCGTGATCCCGGGGTCAAGGGATTGAGTCCCACATCAGGCTCCCTGCAAGGAGCCTGCTTTTCCCTCTGCCTATGTCTCTGGCTTTCTCTGTGCCTCTCATGAATAAATAAATAAAATCTTTAAAAAAAAAAAACCCAGAAATACACATAGTTTAAATATTCTACCCAAGTCTGCCCCTAATTCACTATGATCTCTTCACTTAATTTTTCACAATCTTACCTCATTCTCTGAAGAGTTCTGAAAGGACTGTCTCGAAAATTACTGGTGATTCTGTAATTAGTAAACCCAGTGACACTGTCCTTTTGTTTCTATGACTGTATTCTGATTCACTTCCTCCCCAAACTCTATTCTTGGTTTCTTTCAGGGGTCAGCTTTTACAGCCTATTATTTAATATAGAAATCCTTGGGCAGCCGGGGTGGCTCAGCGGTTTGGCGCCTGCCTTTGGTCCAGGGCGTGATCCTGGAGACCCAGGATTGAGTCCTACATCGGGCTCCCTGCATGGAGCCTGCTTCTCCCTCCGCCTGTGTCTCTGCCTCTGTGTGTGTGTGTGTGTGTGTGTGTGTGTGTGTGTGTCATGAATAAATGAGTAAGATCTTTAAAAAAAAAATCCTTTGATGTCCTATAATTGGCTATTCTTTTTTTACTCTACTCTCTCTCCTTGGTCATTTCAAATACTCCTACAGCTCTACCCAATAGCTTTCAAATCTTCCAAATCCAATTCAGATTTTACTTTGAATTTCTAAGTCTAAATGTCTCAAATTTGAAATTCGTTCTCTCTTCTCCCAACCTTCACCTCTTCCTTTTTTTTTTTTTAATTTATTTTTTATTGGTGTTCAATTTACTAACATACAGAATAACACCCAGTGCCTGTCACCCATTCACTCCCACCCCCCGCCCTCCTCCCCTTCTACCACCCCTAGTTCGTTTCCCAGAGTTAGCAGTCTTTACGTTCTGTCTCCCTTTCTGATATTTCCCACACATTTCTTCTCCATTCCCTTATATTCCCTTTCACTATTATTTATATTCCCCAAATGAATGAGAACATATAATGTTTGTCCTTCTCCGACTGACTCACTTCTTCCTATTATCTGTTAATATTATCATCATTGCAGTCACCCAGCTGAAGCCTCATGTGCCGTTTCCTTCAAACTCTCCTCAATATCAAACTAGTTCCTAGTCCTAAACCTTTGAGGTACATATCTCTCTGAGTTCCTTCCTCTCCTTCCTGATCCTGCTCTAGTATATGAATCATTGCTTACTTAAAATACTTAATTCTCTTACTTCTCTAAAAATTTCTAAAGAATGTCACCATAGAAATCTGTAACTCAAAAGCCTTTGATATTCATAAGTTAATATTCTCATATATATAATCATTGTAAAAGATACAATGCAAAGAAAGACCCTTACTCTGGTAGCAACCAAAAAGTTTATATATCCAGGTATGAACTTAATAAGAAACATGCAAAATTTATATAAGGAAAAATTGTATAACACTTTTAGTGAAAGATACAAGGTAGACCAGAGCAAATAAGATGAGAGACTATGTTCTTAGATGGAAAGACTTATAATCAATTCTCCCTAAGTTAATTGTTAAATTTAACATGATCCCAACAAAAATGACAATGATTATTTTCTGGAACTAGGTAAGTTAGATATACAATTAAAATGAGAACATAATTATGCTCACAAAAATAATCTGACAAAAAAAAGTAATGTTTGAGGGAATAACCATACAAGATTTTAAACATATTATAGAATCATGTGCAAAAATTCCATAAGCAAAGTCTAACAAAAAATTGTAGGAAGAGATATTTGTAACCCATATCACATAAGAAGGGGTAATAACCCTAATATTAGGAAAGAGCTCCTAAAAGAAGGAGGAGGGAAACCAACAACCAAGTAGAAAAGTGGAAAAAGATATGAAGAGACAACTCACAGAAAAAGAAATGCTTCTTAAGCATAGAAAAAAAAAAAGTTCAACCATCTCATAAAAAGAGAAATACAAAATAAAACTATGCCAAATTAATAAATAAAAACTGAAATACTATATCATTACCACTTCTCACCTATCAGGTTTCCAAAAAATGTGTGACAGCATCCTCTGTTGGGAAAACTGTGCAGATATGAGCATTCGGTATTGTTTCCTTGCGCATTGCCTAAAGAATCTACTGGAGAACAAACTTCAGACATTCGGATGATTAGAGAGACATTGACATAAGGACCATTGGTGAGCATTAGCCATTTATTTGTAAAGCGAAGACTACATGAGGGTTAGAGAGAATATACGATGAATATATGTCTGAATGTTGATAAAATACAACTGTAGAAAATGGAAGGGGGTATATGCAGACAATTTTTTAATTTTTGAAATAATACTGGTGGTGGCAGAATGGGTGATTTTGCTGAGACTGTTGTGTAATGCAAGGCAATGTAAATAATAACTGTGATAGTCTAATTCTATTGTTTTCTGGTGCCTGAGAAGACGTTAAGTAATAACAATTGAGTCCTGACTTGGAATTGGAAGTATCAGAATGAATTCATGGAATATCTTGCCATAAAATAGCAAGGAAGCTATCAAAGACTACTGAGGCCATATCAAAAGGACTGCGGAGCCAACTTGAAGAAGCTGCCACTGGCCAAAGATGAGATAACTGTTCAATACAGATAATCATTTCAGTGGATTGAAACATTTAAAATCTGTTTCAATCTATGAGTTTTAATGATCCTAAAAAAAATTTAACTTACCTCTTTTTAAAGATGATAGTCAACCAATCTCTATTTTTAAAGTTGGGTAAAGGGAAAGAATCAAATATTATTCTGCCTTTCCTACGTGAGCTGTACCAGTGGATAACCAAATAATAGATGAGGAGGAGTTGCTCTATACAGGAATATTCTAGCTAGCAAAATGAGAAAGGAGTGATAAAATTGAAAAGCATCATTTTGCACTCCCTAATGAATTGAAATGATCTAAACAGTAGGCATCAATGGCTACTAACATCACAAAAAAGGACAAACAGACATTATGTGCCTCAGAAGAGCAGAAGAACACAACCCACAATGAAGTAGTCTTGCCTCTAAAAATCAAACTGAAGTCTTTTTTTTAATTAAACTGAAATCTAATAAGTTTCTATACCCAATTACCAATTTACAGGAAGTACATAAATTATGAAACACTGTATCATGGGGATGCAATCAGTAAAACCTAGAGTCTAGAAAACTCTACAACTCTGTCAAGTTTCTTTGACAAATAAATTCTACAGAAAAAAAAAGGAAGGAGAACTTGTAGATTTAAAAAGACATTTAAAAATAATAATAATAAAATAAAAATAAAAAAATAAAAAATAAAAAGTCATATGAAAGTTTATATTAAATAAAAAAACAGATGAAACTATAGTATTTAGGGATGCACACTTAAATCATAAAATATAAAGAAGAGCAAGGAAGTGATTACCATAAAAATCAGAGTAAGGGACACAAAGAGAATCTCTGAGATGGCCACCAAAGTTCTATTTCCTCTTCCAGGTGATGGTTACAAGGGTATTTGCTTACAATAATTAATTAAAGTATTAATTTATTTTATGTGGTTTTCTGTATCTGTGTTATATTTTGTGGTTTAATTTTTTTCAAGTTCTACTTGTTAAAAATTGACAATTTTAAGGAAATTTGCCTTTCCCCTATCAACTGTATTTAAGATAACCTAATAGCTCTACATGACCCAGAAAAAAATGTTTCTGTAGTGAAATATCCCAGGTAATAAGTGTGGAAAGAGTGATAAAATTAGTAAATTACCACTTTACAATTCCTAGTGAAATAGAAGATTCAGGCAAAGATCATCAATGAATGAAATGAATAGGTAGTAGATAGATAAGAACTCTTATAGTGGAAGGATCAGGCCGTTGTCACCTGAATACACTAATCAATCTTAGGGTTACTATTAATAAATGTGGGGCAAGCAGACATCAGGTAATTTCCATTTATAAGAAATACAGGAGATAGAGAAACACCACCACAGGGAAGCAACCAGACCAATCCAGAATTGAGAACATTCTAAGGGAAAACTGACATGGTTTCCTCAACAAGTCAATGGCATAAAAGAAAAAAAGTGGAATGAGGAGGGCTGCTATGAATTAAAATGGACTTATGAGCTATAAAAAACCACATGCCACATGTAGACCTTGTTTAGAACATGATTCAAACAAAACAGCTTAAAAAGACATGTTTGAGATAGTTGGGGAGCCCAACACAGAACCTGAACTCACGACCTTGAGATCTAGACCTGAGCTGAGATCAAGAGTTGGACTCTTAATCAACTGGGCCACCCAGTAACCCCAAGATAATCAGGGAAATTTTAGTGTGGAGTGGGTATTAATTGATCCAAAGGAATCATAAGGTATGATTATGGCATTTTGTTTGTAAGATAATGTTCATACTCTTTAGAGATGCATGCTAAAATATGTAGAAGTGAAAACCCAGGATGTTCAGGATTTACTTTGAAATACTTCAGTAAAAGAGAAGAGGATAGAAGACGAATGATAAAATCTTGATGATTGTTTAGTCTGGATATGAGGTTATAGAGACTTATTGTGTTGTTTTGTTTTACTTCTGTATATGTTTGAGCATTTTTCATTTAAGAAGATTTTTATGTTTCTTCATTCTATTAAATAAGATATTTAAAATATATAACTTTATGTCCAAGCTCCCTTGGATGGTATTCACAGCACTGCATAATCAGCTCCTTCAAATTGCATGAGCTGAAAAAGAGGGCAGGTATAGTTTCTCTAAAGGAAAATCAGGGTGCTGTTTCCAGAAGAAGGGAGTCAAACCCAGACAAAAAACATAATAGATGCTCACTATTGTTCCCACACAAATTTTTGAGCTCCATCTTACAAAACGTATCTATCTAGTCAAACAGAACTACTTGGTGTTTCCTGAACAGAGCACACACTCCTAGGCCTCTAAATCTTGCTCAGATTTCTCTATTGTTTTTTACAATAAGAGTCATACTTTCCTTCAAAGTCCACCTCAACTGCCATCTGAGGGGGACGACTTTGCCACCCCTTCCTATAAAATAAGAAGACCCCTCTGGCACAGGATTGAGGACTCTGGTCATACTCTGCCTTCTATGGGCAAATGTGTATATTCAAATCCCCCCCACTAAATCCAAGGCTCTTTAAAGGCCCCTTTCATTGTATGCCTCAAAACTCTATGCCCAGTGATTTGTAGCAGTGCTATCTTTGTTTGCTGAATTGAATTGACATAGAATTTCTCAAGAAGACACAAAAACTGTCAAGCTAAGAAATTGTCATCCTTTATAATAGCAAGTAAATAGAACATTTATTATCTAATAATAATATCTTGCTTGTTTAAAGACATTGGATATCCTTTTAATTGAATACTAAATAATAGATCCAAATTGTCTTTAGTCAAGATGCTTGCTTTGAGATCTGTAGGGCAGGAAGACTGAGATGTGTTTACATTTTGAAATAGGTTCATTTCTTTGCCAACCATAGCAGATGGCCACCCTTACTGCTTGTAAAAGAAATTTAACTGATTTGACAATAGCCTTATGGTCTTTCTGGCAGGATTCCAAATATTTGCATTAAATTTAAGCTACTAGTTTAAGCTACTAGTTTATTGTGTGAATCTGTAAGTCCTAACATCCTCAAATCTAACTGAATTATAATAAAATATATTTTTATTTTTTATTTGGTAACTGGTGTCTATTTTAGTCTTTGGGAAATTATGTTACACAAATATATTTTTAAAAATTTTTAATAAGCTCCTTTTTAAAAGTCTTGACATAGACCTATGCTTGCATTGCAAATCAGTAGCATTTCTCTTTCTTGTCCAGTAAGGTAGTCCTACAGTGGGAAGGTGGGTTTCATCTATAGGAAGGGAGCAGGAGACTTACATTCATCGAGTACTGTGGTAGACACCTTCATTCAATTTATTCAAAAAAGCCAACAACAGGGTGGGGTTTTGAACACAATTGCAAAGTAGGGAAGTACTTTCTCAAAGATCTGCTACCTACCTGAAGAAAGCCCTGGTTCTCCAGAGGCCCTAACTACAAACCTGCCTTATTTTGCACCTCTCCAGTAGTCTATAAGTTTTTATCTTGCCACTTATTTATTGATTCCTGGACCTATAGAACTTGATATCTCAGAGAAGGTAGAAGTTTCCCTCCTTGTTCAGATGGGAAGGCAGACTTTGGAAATTAGTAAGTCCAGACCAATACCCTGACCACTCGGCCTCTGGACCAGCGCTTTTTCTGCTACAAATTCAGGGCCTACCGTAGAACATGCAGCTGCCTGGGAAGGTAACACTAGAAGAAGCAACCCACACTTACAGCCCACTGTTACTTAAGCCAAAAGCACCATCACCTGATATGCCCCTCTTTCCCTAGGTTTCTTCCCTCCATTTCTGTGACTTGACCTTTCCTCCTTTGTAATTAGACAGCATTGTATGAAGGCTGTATGTGAGTGGTGGGTGAGGACAAATCCTAGCAAAGAGACTTCCATTAAAACAAATTTATGTTTATTTCCTTATTTCTATTCCAGAGGCAGAGATGCCCAACAGAATGGTCTTCCTGAATGGATTTACCTGGTAATACATCTGAGGGTCTTCAGTAGAAGAGCAACATCCTGCTCTGTCTGGAACCAGCCACTTGGTCTTCTGTCCAGACAACTACATCTTCAATTCCATGGCTCATTTGTGAGTAGGTTCTGTAAGCTAGATGATTTTGGCCCTATACCCCTTTTGTCAAATGAATGCTCAGTATATGGCAGTCTGTAACCTTATATTGGTTTCCTTCTAGTTCTGGGTGGAAAATATCAGATAATGTTTTAAGCACAGACTTGTTCCTGAGCTCTTTAATTAAGTCTTCAGACTCCTTCATACCTGAGACAAAGACACATTTCTTTTATATTCCCCTATATTAAGACTTGTATGGAAGATATATAATAATTTAAAGTCTCTTATTTATTGAATTCTGCCAACAGATGAGCAGATATCAGGCCCTAGCAAAGTGACTGTCAGCTTGAGGATGGCATCTGTTGGAGCAAATTCCTGTTCTCCCTGATCACTCTTGATCCAGGCACAGAACAGAAAAATTTGTTGCATCAGATACCTGCCTTGAGCTGCAGATCAAGGCAAAATGCCAGTGCTTACATGAGCTTCTGTACTTCCCATCTCCTCCCTTGACCTCTAGTTAGCAGAAAGGGAATCAACAGTAGGTAGGAGAGCATTCCTTCAAAACTGAAAAAAAAATCAATGGGGAAATGATTTGCTTTATAGAAATCTGTTCTGTGTACAAAGTTCCAAAAATATCTTAAAATGAGGTCTATTACAGGTTAAATGCAATATCTAAATAATAAATTATGTAGCCAATGACATTTCTAGATGATATTTAAAAATGCCCCCCTTCTATGAGGATAGAAACCTCTCTTTTAAAAAAGTAGGAAAAGTGGAAGTATAAATACATTAATTCACAGTTGTGAAAATTTTTTACAACCTTTCTAATGGTCTTCACTCTCTTAATAGTCTACATGTAATTTTAAAACTTTTTATGATGGAAAGTTCAAACAAATATATAAGCTAAGAGAACAGTATAATAAACTTTCATGTACCACTAACCCAACTTAAATAAGTATCAATTCACAATCTCACTTCATCTGTACCCCCAACCTATTTCTCCATATCCTCCAGATTATTTTGAAGCAAATTCCAAATGTATCACTTATTTTAAATACTTCAGCAAACTATAAAATGAATATTAAAATCCAGTTATCAAAGAAGACTTCTTTGGATCACTCCTGGTTTTTAGTAGTTAACAGATGTTTAAAATTTTGATATATTTTCTATAAAAATATATTCACTTATAAATTCCTTTTCACTAAGATTTAGTTACTTCATTTATTCATCCACCCATGTGTTTATAAAGATTCAGAAAAACTTATTAAGTACTTAATGATGTGCTCAGCCTATTTGGAGTAGTGGGAATACAAGCTGTGAACAAAGTAGACAAGACACCCCCCCTGCCACACACACACACACACACACACACAATCTAATATTTTGGTAGGGGGAGGAAAAAAGTAAACACTTTAGAAAACTCAATATCATTTTAGATAGCAAGAAAGAAAGGAACAAGGTAATATGATAGTGCCTAGGTAGGCGGAGGTGTGATATTTCAGCTGATATTAGAAGAATATAAAAAAAACAGCAGTTTGAGGAGAAGATAAAGTAGTCCAGGTAGAAAAAATCAAAACAAAGAATCTGAGGCAAGGAAGAGACTTCTGTGTCAGGGAACACAAGGTACACAGTATAAGTTCAGCATAGTGAACAAGGGAAGACATAAAGTTGGAGAATATGGTAGACAGTGACCCCTCTCAAAAATCATGCCTTTCAATATTCATGCCCATGGTATGATGTACCACATTGACTTTATTGTGTGACTTGCTTTAGCCAATAGGACATTAGCAAGTGCAATGGAAGGAAACTTGATAAGTACTTGCATGTTGGGGTTTGTCCTCTTAGAAGGCTCTCTGCTGAAAAGTGACTTAGGCTTGACCACCAAATGATAGGAGGCACATGGAGACATACTTTGAAGAACAAGTGCACTGTGCACACAGCAAGCTCCTAGGAGAATACAGCCACAGAACTGCAGTTAACCCACCAAATCATGAGAAATGATAGATCATTGGTATTAGTTTTTGCATTTGGGGATGGCTTATTACATGATAATAGGTCACTGAAACAAAGTAGTTCCTGGAGGTGGGGTGCTGTTGTGACAGAAATCTGAAACTGATTTTGAGACAGCCACAGTGAAAGGCTAAAAGTGTGGCAAAAGCAGGGAGAAAATTGTGATTAAAGGCTGGAAAAATAGATTTGTGTGTGTGTGTGTGTGTGTTAAGATTTATTTATTTATTTATTTGAGAGAGAGACAGAGAGCACAGTAGGGGGAGATGCAGAGGGAGAGAATCCTCAAATGGAGTCCAGACTCCTCACTGAGCATGCAGCCTGACACAGGGCTCAATCCCAGGACCCTGAAATGATGACCTGAACCAAAACCAAGAATCTGTTACTCAACCAACTGAACCACCCAGGTGTCCCTATTTGTGTTTTTTGATTGAACAATTAGTGAAGCAAGGCTACAGTGACATGGAAGATAGGACATGTACTTAATGAACTTGTGGATCTGGCCTAAGGATATTTCCAGGTAGAGTGCCAAATGGGCTAACTTGCTTCTTTTCACTGACTATGATAAAACATAGAAGGAGACATGAACTAAAAGAAGGAGCAGTTCAGTTTTCAAGCAGAATATAGAGAAAATATTTGCAACCATGGGCTTCCTGGGTTGGAAAATAAAACTCTTTTTCTCAGCTTCTCCCACCGTTCCCCCGCCCTCCTCCCCCACAGGGTTTTTCAGAGCAAGAAATGGCCTGAGGGCGTTCCCAGCAAAATGTGACCATAGTCAACACCAAGTTGAGAATGTGATTGTAAGACCTATTTTAAGACTTTACAGCCCAAAGTAGAGAAAGCCTGTCTCCAATGAGGAAGTGACTTTTGTCTTATGAAGTAGATTATAATTTAATGTACAGAAAATCACAGCATTTTTAAATGAATTATACACACTTAGACTAAAGGAACAAAGATGATTTGAAATGAAGACTTCTGGGCCCCTAAATTTTCATGCTCAAGAGGCAGACTGACAAATTACTCAGCTGTAAACATGCACCAGTTCTAATGGAAAAGGAAAAAGATATCTGAGGACAGAGCCAACAGCCAAGAATAGTAGCTGGGAACAGAAGCAGGCCCTAATCAAGTAACAGTGCCTGGATCAGAGACACTGGCAACGTGTATGTGGCTGGATTTTGGAATTGTTAAGGACTCAAGCAACCATGTGCCTTCAGTTTCCTCCCCTGGGAATGGTGTCAATTGCTGTTATCCCTCTCTCACCATTGTGTTTGGGGGCTAATGAGGGAGAGGGCAGATAACTGGAATTTTTTAGTTCACGAAGTTCCAGATAGAAAAAGGCCACACCCACACTACTCATTTACATCTACACCTAATCCAGATGGTGAAATTCTGAACACTGACCTGTTGCCATATTGGATGAGACTTTGGGAGATTTGGGGAGGAGATTAATGTATTTTGCATGTGGGAGAAATGCAAATAATTTATGGCCATAAGATAGACTGTGGCTGATTAAAGATTAAAGATGGTTTTTCTGTTCCCCACATGGAGACATGGAGTCTATTTTCTCTCCCTTTGAATCTGGACTGGCTTTGTGGCTTGTTTTGACAAATAAAATGCAACAGAAGGACACTATGCCAGGACTTACAAGACTGCAGCTTTCATTTTGTCCTCTTGGAGCCCCAAGCCACATGGAAAGATGTTCAGCTACCCAGATAAAGAGCTGAAAGATGCCTGGCTAAAGAAAACTACTTTTTATAGTTATAGCTCTTCTGACACCAAGTGTGAAGGTTTTCCACGCCAAGCAATTCTCCAATGCTCTATGGATGTCCAGTGGGTGACCCACGGTTTAATTCAATTCTGAAACTGTCTACCTAGAGTTGCCACAGACCCCAGAGGCTAAGGGCTCAATCCCACAAGGCTGCCCCCACCTCCAAAGGACAATCACAAGCAGTGCGTCCCCAAGATATACATAATTCCTTCCAAGTTGGCTGCAAATTGGGAGTTCCTATGACCCCTCCTCAGGTTTGATAATTTTGTATAATGGCTCACAGAATGCAAGGACATACTTTACTTACTATTACTAGTTTATTATCAGTAACAGCCAAAGGAAGAGTTCTGGAAGAGTCTTGAGCAGGACTCTGTCAGGAGACAGAACTTCTGTCTCATGAAATTGAGATGTATACCCTCTTGACACATGGAAATGTTCACCAAACTAGAGGCTCTCTGAACCCATAGTCTGTTTCATTTATTTATTTTTTAAAGATCTTAATTATTTACTTGAGAGAGAGTACAGAGGGAGATGGAGAAGCAGACTCTTCACTGAGCAGAGAGCCTGATATGGGGCTTGATCCCAGGACCCCAAGATCATGACCTGAGCTGAAGGCAGCCACTTAACTGAGTGAGCCACCCAGGCCCCCCTGGACCCATAGATTAGTCATTTTATGACATTTTAGACATTTTGTAGGCATTTTTGTTTAAATCATTGGCCATTGATAACACAGTCTTCAGGGCCTCTCCCCTCCCCTTGTTCAAAGCAAGTCAAATAGTGAATCCAGATTCAAGAGATGGGGAACTAGCATAGAACTTACTGATGAGGGCAGCCCGGGTGGCTCAGTGGCTTAGCGCCACCTTCAGTCCCAGGTGTGGTCCTGGGGACCCAGGATCGGGTCCCACATCAGGCTCCCTACATGGAAGCCTGTAGGGCTCTCCCTCTGCCTGTGTCTGTGCCTCTCTCTCTTTCTCTCTCTCTCTCTCTCTGTGTGTCTCTCATGAATAAATAAATAAAATTGAAAAAAACTTGATGCATGAAAATATTTAAAAAAAAAGAACTTACTGATGAGAAGAACTGAAAAATGTTTTTTAAATCTGTCACCATATCACAAAAATTATAGTCAAATCCTAGACATTTTTGCTTGGGAATTATAAGTGCTAAATAGAGCAGAACTAGAATGAATATCTATATAATAAAATATATGACATTTAAAAATTAATCTCATGAAAGCATTATATCATCATTTTATTTTAGCCCTAATGTCAAAATGAACCTAACTTTCTTTTTTCTTTGTTTTTAGAAAGCCTATTTTAAAAGAAAGATATAAATGCTAAAGTAGTGTTTTCAAACTGTTATATGAGTTACCAAAAAACATTTTCTCAGGTCTCAAGATCACCCCTTGTGGACACCATTGCTGATAAGAGTTGTTCTCTCCTGAAATCCTGTTAAACCTGGAGAAAAGAGAATAAGGAGAAAGCGTCATGAAAGCAGCTTGAAACTGTCAAATAAAACCTCTGGATCATTTGGTAGGTCCTGATCTACTAGAAGTCCTGCTCTAAAAACTTCTATAAAAACCTACATTTCAGAGTGTTAACTTTAACTTTTCTGGACCTGTCCTTGAATGATTAATAGTTAGAATCATACTGAGAACCAGAACTTGTAGAGAATCCTTTAGCTCACAAATTGTCGCAAATACAAGTTTGCTAACTAAAAGAGTCTGAGATTATCTGAATTTATTCAGATATTTATGTCATGGGTCAGAAAGCAATGGTGAGACTTATCTAGATTCAATAAAGAAAATGTACTCATTTAAAGGGATCTGTATGATTCTTTGTATCACCTTTTATCATCTAGAGAAATTTGTTGGACAAATTCTTTTGTTTTGATGTTGATGTTTGATTTTATTTTGATTTGAATGTTTTGATCAAGCATTCTATAAGAGAGCTTTATGTCTGCTTGAGAAGTAACACAGTTCATTCCTCAATATAGATTAAAGCTGAAACAATCTGTAATATCAATGAGGCCCTCTTTTTTTTGATATCATAATTGTGTTACCTAAGACAAAAGTTGCATGCAAGTTTTCAGTTTTACCACTAGATGGAGAACTCACCTTCTCACCAATACAAGAAATTTCCAGTGCCTACATTGTGCAAAGCTTAATGCTAGGTAGGTCATGCAGATGATCAAAAATAAGACTCGGATGATGCCCAAAATATCCCTGTTGTTTAGTAGGAATGAGACAAGAACTCAAGAATCTGTATATCAAAGCAGAATGTAAATATAAAAATACAGACAAGAAGTTCTGTAAAACTCAAAAGAAAGAATTAACTCAAACTTAGCAGAAGATTTTCGGATGAAGTAGTAGTTGAGTTTTGAAGTTCAAATAGTGTTTCAGCAGGAACATGGAGAGTGCTGCATAAGTAAACACAGAGGCAGAAAAGCATGGTAATGTGTTCACAGAACACCAAATAGGACAGTTTTCTTGGCAAAGATAAAGCTTGAAATATAAGGCTCTATTGTTTTAAACGTGGAGAGGAGGAGATTATAACTAATTCAATCAGTGATTGGGATGGCAGGGCCCAGTTTCCTTGAGGTTCCAGTCAGTGAATCAGGTTCTGTCCATCTCTATTCCCTCCTTCAGGCAGAGTTGAGACTCCTTCTTCTCCAAAGACACAACCCTCCTATCTACTAGAATGTCTAGAATGTGAATTTCTTGAGGGCAGAGATTTTTTTTCCAGTTTTTCTTTGAGTCCCTAGCATTGTGCTAGGTACATGTTAGCTGCTCTATAAGAAGATGCATATAAGAAAGCCTGGGAGCCGAGAGAAATGGGAAGTTATTGGAATGGTTTACTAGAGTTCATTACTTGATCTCGGATGGTTGCAATGAGAATACCAGAGATATTTTTTAAACTCAAAGAGGTGACAAATAAATATGTATGAGGGTAGTAAAAGTGACAAAAAGTAAACCCAAATTTACTAGCTCCACTTTTTCTCTGTTTATACAAGGTATCCATGTTATTATTATTATTCTGGCTATTTTCAAAAACTTGACCTTCCACTAAAGAATGTATATTTCACATGAGTGAGAATATTCAAAAGAGTAAGCCACATTATGGAGGTTATTCTAAAATATCCACAAATATTTTTGAGTTCAGACAGCATATTTGAATGCATAATATAAATTGCTCCAAAGTATAATGTCCAGTTAGGTGAGTTGAGGTCCTATCTAGCACAAGACATGTTTTTTTTTTTTAATTTGCACAATTTAAAACGTTGTGTTTTTTTTGTTTTTTTTTTTGTTTTTTTTTTATGATAGTCACACAGAGAGAGAGAGAGAGAGAGAGAGGCAGAGACACAGGAGGAGGGAGAAGCAGGCTCCATGCACCGGGAACCCGACGTGGGATTCGATCCCGGGTCTCCAGGATCGCGCCCTGGGCCAAAGGCAGGCGCTAAACTGCTGCGCCACCCAGGGATCCCAATTTAAAACGTTTTGAGTTAGTTAATATTACTTTACAAATCATGCGATTTTCATATGCGATGTAGATTTCTGGCTTCTCTTCAAATACTGTAAAATTTCATAGCAAGAGTTTCCCATTTTAACATGGGATAATCAGCTGGATCTGGGTAGAGACCACTTCTCTGTTCATTAACATAACTTCCGTCTAGTTTTCATTACTCCCTTATGTAATACACAGGATCTACTTTTTCACTTATGTTTCCTCTCTGGCCCCACAGATATTTGATTTGTGTGATCTTTGCGTCTGCCCATTTGGATCTGCAGATTTACTGGTGTTCTGAAACTTTCATATGTCTACTTTTTGTTTAGTATATAAAAATAATTGTGTACAACTGAGAATATGTGCCATTACCTCATTAAGTCAAGTGAGTTGTGTGACTAGCTACTGCATGGGGTATAACGTTTTGTAAGTGAGAGGTAAGAGTCATAGTGTAGGACCCAACAAAGATCATATGACTATGAGAACTTTGCCCCATGAGTATATGAGGACAGCAAAATGTCTATTCAAGTAGCAATACAATAAATGCAGTAACCGTGCATGCTTTGCTGGTGAGATATTTTAAAACATGTGAATGTAGGGCGCCTGGGTGGCTCAGCCAGTTAAGCATCTGCCTTGAGCTCTGGTCATGATCCTGGGATCAAGCCTCATTTTAGGCTCCCTGCTGAACCTGCTTCTCCTTCTCCCTCTGCTGCTTTCTCTCTCTCTCTCTCAAATAAAATAAATAAAAGCTTAAAAAAATACATGAATCCATTTCTTATTTTTGAGCTTCTTTGACCATGATTCGCCCCTAATTTAGCCTCCACTGTCTTCAGAAGGTTTAGGATTTTTATAGCAGGAATTTAAAGAGTCATTAACTCTTGAAGCCCATTTCAAAAGCAAGTGTTTCTAAAGCTGGGTGTGCAGTCAGGGTCAAATAGGAAAACAGAAACTGCCCCCCTAAGGATTTACAACAAAGGAGAAGTTAACATAGGTAACTGGATTCACAGGAGATGGAGAAACTGACAAACCAAAGAGAGGTGAAGTTACCCAGCAATGAATATCAGCAAGACTGGAGACAGAGGAGGAAACTGTTCCTGCAGTGAGCTAGGTCCACAGTGGACTAAGGTACCTCCTGCTAGAGATACTGCTGGGGCAGAGAGAAATAGACTTCTCCCTTCCTACCCTACCCCCACATCCTGCCAGTGTGGCTCAGGGAGGACCCAGCCAGAACCATCTGCCCTGAAGGCCTGTAGGCAAGGGTGGGTGGGGACCCCAGACCAGAGAAGGGATAGGGGCAGGGCAGGGCAAACAGGCCATGATCCACACACCAGCTACGAAGGCCAGCCATTTGAAATAGAACAAGGTTCTCTTCTGCTTTGTTTTGTTTTTAAACTCTAAAACATTCTTTCAATCTCTAAACCAAAGCATGGGGGGCTAAGTTTAGAGTTTTTAATATAAACCATAGGGTTTAGGACATGAGGTCAGGGCAAATTTCTGTCACACAAAAAGGCAATAAAAATCCTTCCTGGCTTGGGAAGAGGAGCTTGGAGAAAAGGCTGAGGAGGGAGTATGGTGTATAGCTGGGGATAAAGAACCTCAAACTTGAGATTTCTTGAGCAGGAGGCTCAGATGCTATATTCTGTGTGAAAATTTGAAAGGATGCCACCCTAGAGAATGTTCCACATCAACACAGGAATGACAATAAAGCAAAATGGTGGGGTGAGGTGCTTAGGCACAGAAACAATCTGTGATTGTGGCTTTCTGTGGGTTTTCTGGGTTTGGGTGTGTCCTGGACAAGAACCAGAGGCAATGGCCTCTGTGTGGGCTGCAGAACTGCTGAGAGGACGTTCCTGGGGAATGACTGGATTCCAGTTGAGGATAGCATACACCGGGAGCAGAGAGGCCTAGGAAGTACTCCTGGCTTCCAAGCAGGTTCTGACAGGACCACATAGCAAGTGATCCAAGCAGGTGATGACCAGCTGTTCACACAGCAGAGAATAAGACACCTTAGCTAAGCAAGGCATTGCTTTGGTCAGCAGGGTGCAAAGGCCAGCAGATCTGCAGGTGGGCCAGACACTCCTCTCCACAATGTAACACTCGCTGTGTGCCACCTGCCACCGGCACTCAGGGCAAAGCCCTGCAGACAAAGCATAGGAAGATTTAGAAAAGCCTAAATATGGAGTTTGACTTTGAATCAACTAAATTTGAATCCTGAATTGGGTTTAAAGGGGAGGAAAAATAATTCTCCTTTTGCCCGTCTGAGTTCTTGGCTAGGACTTCTATAAAAAGAAACAGACTAACAAGAGAAAACAGTTTATTGACAGACATGTGTATCACGTGTGGAATACATGGGAGGCCCCTTCCCCAGCAACTCAAAGGTTTGGTTAGAACTTGAATTTGTATAGTATCTTAGCAAAGGAAGAAAAAATTTTAGAGAAGTGACACGACACAGGGAAAGGACATTTAGTCTCTAGGGGTAGCAAATTGTGGAGGCAAATATCTGGGTACCTAATGGTAGATAAAGGCTAGGTAGTAAAGTTTGTTATATAGATTCTTCTGGAGACATCGCCAGGCTGACAGGGTCTGAAGTCTCCAGAGATGAGCTTTTGTCCT
Organism: Canis lupus familiaris; assembly: GCF_011100685.1. Classification (NCBI taxonomy): domain Eukaryota; kingdom Metazoa; phylum Chordata; class Mammalia; order Carnivora; family Canidae; genus Canis; species Canis lupus. Next base: position 21,594,513 of record NC_049251.1, on the reverse strand, counting down.
TTCTGGAAGGACAGGAAGAGTGACACCTTTATAAATGCATGTTCTGCTTTTGGGCAAATAGGAGGAGGGAAGGGGGAGCTTTTCTTGTATCTGCATCTTAATTGTCTATCCTTTGGCATAAGGATTATTGTTCAAAATAATCCTTATGCCAAAGTGGCATATTTAGGGGTAAGATACTCTGTCACATTTCAGCTGTTTTTGCAAAAGAGATGAACTTTCAAACTGGAGATGTCTGAGTTACCCTAAAAGGGCAGAATGAAATGTTTCCCACCATTTGTAGAAATCAGGGGCTCTTTCTATTTTTATTGACAATTAAGAAAAGTTACATTTTTTTCCATCTGAGTCATTATGACCAGAAACTTCGAACATATTAAAACATGCAGGGTTTCAGGCAATTGTGTCTACTCTGAGCTCAAGTATGCAGACTCCACACTCACACAGAGAATACAGACACACATGCATGGACACATATGCACACTGCTTGCGCATGTGTGCATGCGTGCACTCATACATACACTACCTTTCAGCCCTTCAATAGACTTCTTTGTTTTAGTCAAATAGGCCTTTCCCAAAAGCAATGAATGCCATTTTCATGAGTGAAGAACCCTTGGGCAACATCTATCATTTTTGGAAAGAAAACAAATATTCATTTACAATTTCCAAGTAGCATGCAAAATTCCAAATTCATTTCTTCTCTTGGTGAATTATCCACGGTCCCCACAGAGACATTAACTCTCATTTAGACATGCCCACTCCTAAAAGGCTTCTGTGTAGAGTCTGTATTGTATCTTTCTCTGGCAGCCCTGTAGGTGTTCCTTGGTGACGATGTTGGTCCTAAGTAAAATTCTCACATTCCTTCATCGATGGCCTTCCATTATGCTCCTACTGACCTCCAGTTCTCAGGGCCTTGAGCTATGATGTAGACATACCTCCCTAATGAGAGGCAAGCTTCAGGAAGCCTTTAGACAGAGCCCCTAAGTAGAGGGGTACAGGATGTACATTACACATCCCTGGGCATCATGTTTGTCCTAGTCTGTATGTATGACCACCCCCTCTCCCCCCACTGCCAATAGGATTGTACATTGTGGCTCTCACTTCACATGACCAAGACAAGTTGTTGTCTTTCCTTGAGAACAACACAAAGTGTGGGCTGATTCTTCAACCCAAAGCCCTCTTCTCCCTGCTGGAGGCAGCATCCTCTTTGGCTTGTGGCTGAGAAAAGGCTCTTAGCCAATGCTCTCCCCAGACCAATGAGACCTCCCCTTATTTTTTCTCTGACTCCCCAGCATACCCCAGGTCTTCTCAGCTTCCATGTCACTAGCAATGGACTCTCTTTCAAGCCTAGCTATAAAATCTTGTCTCTTTTCCCAAAGCCAAGTCTTATCAAATATCCCTTAAGCCTCTGCTTGTATGGCCTGCCTCGCTTTATGATTTTGCTTAATGCTTCATGTCTTTATCTTTCTGAAAATAGATTCAAGTTTTTTTGTTTTAACTATTCAGAGTCCAAGAAAGAAATTTTAAATATAGCATGTTCTTTCCTTTCTCCCATCCATTATCCTGTGTGTACCTCCACTTAGCACAGCTGGTCTGTGTACCTGGGCTCCAGTTGTACTTGGGAACATGGATCTTGTCCAGGTCATGGGACACCAGCAACTCAGGCTCTCTTCATCTACCAAGCATATCACAGTACCATTTCTACTGTACTGAAGCTACATATGGTGGTGTGGGCCCTCTGCAAGGGTGTCATTTCAGGGTCTCCTATGGGAAGTGAGGCATAGCTCCTTCTGCTCTGTTTGCTGAACCCGGTTCCATCAATCTGTCCCCCTACCGCAGGTCTGACTGCTCCCAGAGGAGCTGGGAGTGGCCCCTTTGGACATTTTAGCTCTCTGGCTCTCCTTTCCCTCTTTCTCTGATCTCTCTCTCTCTTTGCTGGGGGAAATTTCTTTGATTTTCTTGTCTGGGGCATGAAAAACTGCCCATGAGTCATAGTGTATTGTTCTCTACTCTATGGTTACTTTTTATAAAGCCTAACTCTGATCCTCCAATCTAGTTCAAACTTTGGAACCAAGCCCTCTTTGAATCCAAAACAAAGCCATTTCTTTGTCAAAGGCTTGGTTCATACAAATCCAAATTGCTGCAATTTCAGACTCTTTTGCCAGGTGTGAATTTAAAAATCTATGCAGCCCTTCAATTAAATTATTTTATTTATTTCTTTGTAGGTAGTGTCTGTCCTCATTGACCAATGAATGTCATTACTCAACCAGTGGAGTGTAGAATGATTTTCAGAGACAAATTCAAGATTAAAATCTCCAAATACTATCTCAGTATACCTTACAGACATGCTGAGATATTGTTATATTTTGAGATTATTGCTGATTAGATAGCTTTGTTTTGATCCTTTCTATTTCTTCAAGAATGACAACATGACTTTAGAAAATATTTGATGAGGGGTCCCTGAGTGGCTCAGTCAGTTAAGCATCCAACTCTTGATCTCAGCTAAGGTCTTGATCTTGGGGTCATGAGTTCAAGACCTGCATTGGGTTCTATACTGGGTGTGGAACATACTTAAAAAAAATTGATAAACTACTTTTTTACTAACATGTCTTGCAAAGCCACTATAAAAAGATGGTGTTAGAGTCATGGTTTAAAGGCTTTATCGACTTAGAGATTTCTTTATCACATTTGGTTATTCTGATTTAGTTAAGATCTCTTTATAATCTGATAGTAGAGAGAATCCCTACTTAAACTGGAAGATCATTTTTATAGGGAAATCAATTGAATTAAATTTGTTTTGGTAAATTTATGAGGAAATGGAATATATTTGACTTATTTTATTTACCATACTGTCTCTTTGGATCTCTACTTCAGTCATAATGTTTAGTTGCTCCTTGAGCAGAAGATTCTAAGAAGAACTATCCATTTTTCTTCAAAGGGGTCTTTAAATAAGACTTTGTACTGAATAACCAGGTAATAAAGCCCTGACCTATGTCTCCTGACCCTATAGATTTTCTCCATTTAGTATCTGTAACTGGTCTTGATTTCTGCCAGGGGCATAACCTAATATTGATGAGGAGATAATGTGTTTTTAAAACATTTTTTAAAGAATCTTTCTACCCTGTACAGTTAATGAAGAAATAATGTATTTATCAAATACTTGATGCAAAATGCAAAGTATGAATTCTAGTCACATATATACAAAGAATCCAGCACAATTGATGCTTCACTTGATATTCTACATGATATTCTACAGTTTTAAATTGATCTCCTTAGGCTATAGCTCAACAACATTCTTCCATAATAAAGCATTTGAATTTCTAGGTATATATAACCACTTACTGTAAAGATATCCAGGCAATTTAAAAAGAGTAGGTGCATCAACTAAAGGTAATCTTCTATTTTCCTTCTCTGGGTTCTAATGTCTTCACAGAGTTACCTTACTGGGAAATCTTTTCACCTTTCATTAAAGAGTTAGCTCCTGTATTAGATGTATTCTTATAGAGGGCAATCCTCTGAAAGGAAACACGGTTATTTTACTTATAATGTGTTTAGTTAAAGTTCCACTTTCCAAATTATCCACTGAAAATAGTCTAATTTACTAACTGCATATTATATCTCATTCCTCAAAGTAGTATTAGTTCACAGTTCCAAAATATTGTTTAATTATTAAAGGCATATAACCAAAACGAAAATCCTCTTCCTTTGTTGTTAAGTGTAGGAGGGTCGGGGAGTTTCACTAAATGAAGTGTGGATGATAACCTAGGAATCTGACTATTACTTATACAGACTTTCAAGCAATCCCCCTGCCTTTGTTCCTTACACACACACACGTACACACACACACACAAATACACACATGCTCACTCAAACACCTTACCCTCTCTACCTTCTGAGGTACTTAGCACTTTAATCCCTGAGTATTTCCAGGGTTCTGTGGAGCAAATGGGCTCACTTCCCATCAGTAGCTTCATCTATGGGTATTACATCTTAAAATTGTAAGTTTACTGATTACATTTAAACATGTCATGAAATGGGGAGAGATAGGAATTTGTCTTGAAATAAGCAATAAGTGAAGCATCAGTTGTGCTGGATTCTTTGTATATATGTGATTAGAATTCATACTTGGCATTTAATCAGAATTTATATTCTAATATAAGAGTTCTAATAAAGTTCTGTCTATCTTCCATTAGTTAGAAATGACATGTCATTTTTTAAACAGAGGTAAGTATTGATAGGTAAGAAAGGAACTTTGAAGTAACACTTGCCAAAGGCTCTAAAGGACAATAACCTTGCACTATAGGTGAGGTCAAGGAACTTGACTTTGACCTTTGAAACATTCTAGTAACTCCAGGAACATATGAGAACAACACTTGACTCTGTTTCAGAAGCAGAGGAGGTATAGCTTGAACAATCAAGCTATACTTGCTTTGTGCTCCTTGCCTTCCTAGTGAATTGCCAGTAGGTGCATATAGTTTAGATTAGTGTAGTTACCAGGTAGAATGGTTACACCAAAATATCTAAGGCCAAATAGAATCCATCATTAATATGGCCTCCAGAACTGTTACATGTTTGCTTCCATTCCTATATGAAGTGCAGGACATACAGATTTTGAATTTTGTAGAGCTAAAGTTAATCATCAAACCAGTATAGTCCTTGTCTTTTTTTTTTCTGACCTCTTGTTTATATAAATATTGGTTTTTAATCCGGAAAAAAATAATAAGCCATAAAAGATTATTAAGACTTTGTCATTTCCTTTTTTCTGAAGATAATCTTAAAACCCCAAATAATAAGTAAATTATACTCTTTAAATCCTAAAAAGGCAGTGGTGAGGAGGTCTTAGATGGTGACCTTTTCTGGTAAAACACTAAAGACGGTCTTAAAGTACTAAAAGTAGTCTGAAACAATCATCTGTTAGAAGAATAAAATTCTAATACAATTAAAAGAAAAGAAAGTTCTGATTTCACAGTTAAAAATGAATAAACACAGCACCGAGTTTACCAAGGTGTCAATATCATGTTTGTCACAGTTTACAGTGTGCATGGTCTTTTCAAGAATGGGGCTTCCTGGAAGACTTAAACACAACCAGACCATTGAAGGCAAAGATGCTCAAAAAGAGGTCTTGAAAAGAAGAGTCCTACATTTTGGGTACCTGGATGGCTCAGTGGTTGAGCATCTGCCTTCAGCATAAGCCACGATCCCAGGGTCCTAGGATAGAGTCCTGCAAGGGCTCCCTGCAGGGAGCCTGCTTCTCCCTCTGCCTGTGTCTCTGCCTCTCTCTGTGTGTGTCTCATGAATAAACAAATAAAATCTTTGGAAAAAAAAGAGAGTTCTACGTTTTCTTTTGTGTGACCTAAAGCAATTACATAGGATTTTTGAATCTCAGTTGCCTTATCTGTAAAATGGGAAGCCTACCTCATAGAAGTAAAAAGAGTAAAACATTTAGATGAGTGTCTAACTTAGTGTAATTGTTAGCAATTATTACTTCACATGTAAGAAAACAAATGCTTTAAAAAAAAAAATAAAGCAAAATCAGCTAAAGTCGAAACAGCCAAGGCCTCTCCCTCCGGTTCTAAATTGTATTTCAATTCAGGAAATACCAGGATTGCATCAGCCCAATGAGATAACCGCCGGTCATCTCACACTGTTTGCCAGCACGTGATGCACTTTCTATGTTAGTCTGCTGTTTCAATGTGAGTCATGTGTGTGAGCTACAGTTACTTCTGCAGATGGAATAAAATGTTTCATCAAAGTACAGGAACTGCCCTTTCTCCTTTTTTTTTCTCACCTTTAACCTGAAAATCATGTGGGATTTACTTCCTAAGTATCAACTCTACAATTAACTCCAAATTATCCATGCTAGTCAAGAGGAAAGAAAAGATAGCTATGAAGAATGATTGCTTCAAAAATCCCTCATAATTTTTGACTTTTGTATTTAGAATTTTATATCCAAGAATTAATGTCTACATGTTTTGGAAACAAAACTTCAAGCAAATTAACTCTTGTTGGAAGACTGACCTCAGAGAAGCCAGAAAATTTATCACATTCTCCATCCCAGAATGCACTTTTCCTCTGGAGCTAGGATGAACTGTAGCATCTAAATGAAGGAAACCACCAGCCTAACCTGCATAGCTGTTCTCTGGTTCACACCCTTCCTGGGGATAAGGAAGATAGCTCATTATTCCCGACAGCTGAAGCTAATTGTAAACAGACCCTCAATCTTTTTATCATTCTAGAAGACTGTATATGATAGAACTAACAAAATAATGAATCACCTAGGAGTTTAAATTGTCTTTTTTAAATGTACAAATAGAATAATTTATGCAAGAGGTAGAAGCCAGCTGTTTGGCAAACTAGCCCTGTGTAAACTAGCTGATAAAGGAGTCAAAAAAAAAAAAAAAAAAAAAAGGAAAGAAGATAGGCAAGAAAGAATAAGACTTTAAATCAATGATCTATAAATACACACACACACATATATGCAGTTTCATTGAGTTGTATCTTTTTTTTTTTTTAAGTAAACTCTGTGCCCACCATGGGCTCAAACTCATGACCCCAGAGATTAAGAGTTGCATTCTCTACTGACTAAGCCAGCCAGGTGCCCCTGCATTGTAATTTTTTAAAAAGAACTCTACTGTGTGGTAAAACTTTTAATTATGATTTTCCATAAATCCCTTCCCACTTCGTATTTAAGTTACACATGTGAGCTATAACAAAGTTTAACTCAGACTTCAAGTGTGCACTTATTTTTTTTTTCAGAGAGAGTGTTTAGAGTTGTAGTGGGGATGGGGTGGAGCGAGACGGAAAGAATCCTCCATGCTGAGTGTGGAGCCCTGTATCTGGCTGGGGTTCCATCTCACAACCCCGAGGTCATGACCTGAGCTGAAATCAAGAGTCAGATGCTTAACCACCTGAGCTACGCAGGTGCCCTTGTGCAAAATTTTTAATGTTGAATTTAGATTAGAAATGCTTGCCTGGGGACACCTGGGTGGCTCAGCGGTTGAGTTTCTGCCTTTGGCACAGGGCATTATCCTGGAGTCCCGAGATCAAGTGCAGTATTGGGCTCCCTTCGAGGAGCCTGCTTCTCCCTCTGCCTGTGTCTCTGCCTTCCCTCTGTGTCTCTCATGAAGAAAAGAAAGGAAGGAAGGGAGGGAGAGAGGAAGGAAGGGGAAATACTTGCCTGAACATGCAGTTTCTAAAATAAAGATGATATATTATTTATGAATTTATATGCTCCACTTAATTATCTATTTCTCCAAAACATGAATTCATTGAGGACAGCTCTATAATGAGTTAGTTAGCCAAAACAGTCTCTTTCACTTGAGCTTAGATGACTATATTTTCTCTAAACACATACTTTGCTGTTGTCAGCCATGGAATGCTAGATTAAGATAGATGTTCCTTTTCATATTTGAAAGCCATCTCAGGGCCAGTTTTTCATTTTTTTCCTCTATATTTTCAGACTGTACTGCCATTTTATTCTTTCAGAATAGAAATAGTTTGATCAATTAATAGTTGACAAGGGAGCCAAGAGGACTCAATGGGGAAAGGATATTCTCCTCAGTAAATGGTGCCAGGAAAACTGGATAACTACATGCAAAAGAATGAAGTTGGACCCTTATCTTATAGTACTCACAAAAATAACTCAAAATGGATTTAAGATTTATATAAGACCTGAAACTCAAATTTCTAGAAGGATGCATAGGGGAAAAAACTCCTTAACATTGCTTTTGCCAAAGACTTTTTGGATATGACACCCAAAGCACAAACAACAAAAGAAAAATAAACAAGTGGGACTATATCAAACTAAAAATGTTCTACACAGTAAAAGAAATAATCAGCAAAATAAAAAGGCAACCTACAGAGTGGTAGAAAATATTTTCAAACCATCTATCTGCTAAGTGTTAATATCCAAAATATTCAATGAATTCATACAAGTCAATAGGAAAAAAAACTCAAATAATCCCATTTCTAAAAATGGGCAAAGGACTTAAGTAGACATTTTCCCAAAGAAGACATATACACAGTCAACAAGTATGTGAAAAGATGCTTAACATCACTGTGCAAAGGACATCAGGGAAATGCAAATCAAAGCCACAATGAAATATAATCTAACACCCGTTAGAATGGCTATTATCAAAAAGACAAGAGATAACAAGTGTTGGTGAGGCTGTGGAGAAAATGGGACCCTTGTGCACTATTGGTGGGAATGTAAATTGGTGCAGCCACTATGGAAAATAGTATGGAGTTTCCTCAAAAAAAAAAAAATACAGCTATCATATGACCCAACAATCCCATTACTGGGTGTATGTCCGAAGGAAATGAAAACACCAGCTCAAAGAGATACATGCACACCCATGTTCACTGCATCATTATTCACAATAGCCAACCATCGAAACAACCTAAGTGTCCATCAATGGACAGGTGTACAGGCACTGCAGCTCGTCCCTGAGCCCTGCTATAGGCCCCTACTGGTGAGGCAGGAGCCAGAGATAAGAGTAACTGTAGGGAACACAGTGCAGTTTAGGTCTTCAAAAAATGTCTACCACTTTCACTCCATCCTGGGAGTGGTCCTTAAGACCCTTAATGTTGAATCGTGGTTGCTGAGATTAATGCTTTCCAGCCAAAGACTAGTAAGAATGCCCCTGAAGCAGAACAGGGGTTTATTGCTCCTAGCAAGGGTGAGGGAAACAGCATACTATGGAGTGTATCTCAGTAACTACTGTAGCTTGAAAAGACTTACTACAGGATTTGGGCTTTCAGTAGATAACTTTAGGAACAGTTTAAGGAAGTGGGAGTTTGCTTTGGATTGGAGGCTGTCAGAAAGCAGGACCTATCTTATAATTAGGTATCTTAATGAATCTTTTATAGAAGGAGGAAGACTAGAATAAAGCTAAAGCCATAATTGATAAAGAAGTAGCAGTCACTCCTATTAGCCAAGACATGTTTGGTTGGTCACTTTTGTCATTTGGACAATGTTCGTGTTCTTGTCAGTGTACAGACATGATCACAGCATGGTCTTGTTTCTATCTTGACCCATTCTGGTCACAGAGTGGCCTTGTCTGTTATTGTTGTTCTGTGAAATTATTTATATTCAACAGAGGAATGCCAAGGCCTAGCTGAACATAAGGCCAGCTCCTGAGCATTAGGGGCTTCACATCTCGTCCTCACATTCAATCTGCAGTGAGAAGTAGAGTTCTTAAAGACCACATGGGCAATATAAGAACAGGACTGTGTCTGGAAGGAATATGAGAGTAATGAGTGGCAGAGAGGGATGGCAAGGAGCCGCAGACAGGCTGGAGCCTGCCCTGAAACACTGGACAATCTGTTGGGAACATAGGAAGCACATTTCCATAAGGGAACTTGAGCCAGTATAATCTCACACAACCCAGGAAGGCACAGGAAAAGAAGACTCTGAGAACCAGGAGGAAGTAGGGAAGTAATAAATCTCTAGGCAGGTATACTAAGGATCAGGCTTCTTAGTATAGCTAACCAGGAGCAATCAGTTTAATAGGATGGTACCATTGGTTCCAAGATGAGGACTTGTTCCTTCTGACCTGATATTTTTTTGAAAGATTTTATTTATTTATTCATGAGAAACACAGAGAAGCAGAGACATAGGCAGAGGTAGAAGCAGGCTTCCTCCAGGGAGCCTGATTCAGGACTCCATCCCAGAAACCTGGGATCATGACCTGAGCCAAAGACAGACGCTCAACCACTAAGCCACCCAGGTGCCCCCTGACCTGATCTTTTATATGCCGGAAAGTGTGGACTACAATCCACTGAATGCTTAAAAAATGTACTTTCTGTTACTTGACCAGTCTCAAAATGTTCATCTCCACTACACAGCACATTAATTGTGAACTGAGGGCAGGATCAACAGATTTAGGAAGATACTAGAAATACATACACACACACAAGTCTACGCAAATTGCAGAAACATGTATGAGGCATGTGATCTTGTGTGTAATGAAGGATGGTAAAGAGTATGCATTCATTTTCTACTTGTACCTGCACTGAAAGAAACCAATAAAAGTAATCAACTTGTAGAGGAATAGGGAAATGAGCTAGATGGGTCAAGCGTGGAAGAAAAACCTCAATACATATTTTTTCTTTAATATTGTATTATGGAAAAAAATTCAAACATATAAAAATAAAAAGAATAGTATAATAAGCCTTCAGGGTCTTGTTACACAGCCTCAATAATTATCAATATTTTGTTAATCTTATTTCACTATTTCCCCATATATTTTGAACTTTTTATTCAATTTTTATTATTTTAATTTTTGTTCCAAACTCTATATGCCATCTGAAAAAATCCATTACTACAAAAGAGATTTGGAAAAAAGAAGGTGAGAGGAGACAAGTTTAGACAGTTTTTTGTAAAATTTACAGTAGAGAGAAAGTGAAAGTTCAGGAGACCAAAGTGTGATCAAGAGTATTTCATTGTTGAAGTTTCTTTTTTGTAATTGGGAGATATTAATGGCATTTTATATGCTGATGGGAAAAAACAGTAAAGAGGGAAATCTAATGCTCTCCTGCATTAGAGAGATTTGCTGAAACAATGTTCCATAGGTAAGAAGGGATGGGATTTGAAACATTGATGAAGAAGTTGCCATTAAGTATGAAAATATTTACAAAAAATATCTGATAAAGGTCTTACCCAAAATATACAAATAAATATACAAATAAATAAAATAACTCCTAAACTCAACAATAAGAAATTACTAGAAAATGGGCAAAGACCTTAACAACAGACCCTCACCAAAGAAGAGATATAAATGGCATATTAAGTATATGAATAGATGCTCCACAAAGTATGTCATCATCAGGGAAATGTAAATTAAAATGAGACACATATGAGATCGACCAAAATCCAGAACACTGACAACAGCTAATGCTGATGAGATTGTGGAGCAACAGGAATCCTGGTTCATTGCTGGTGGAAATACAAAATAGGACAGCCACTTGGAAAGATAGTTTGGTAGTTTCTTACAAAACTAAACATACTCATCATTGGATCCAGCAATCATGCTCCTTGGTCCCTTCTCAAAGGAAATAAAAACTTATGTCTACATAAAAACGTGTACATGAATGTTTATAGCAGCTTTATTCACAAATGTCAAAACTTAGAAGCAACCCAAGATGTTCTTCAGCAGGTGAATAGATAAATAAACTGTGGTACATGCAGACAGTGGGGTATTATTAAAAAGAAATGAGCTATCAAGCCATGAAATACATGAAAATACATGTGGGCCATTGAAAGGACTGTAGTGTACATGCAGAAACTTAAATGTGTATTAATTACTAAGTGAAAGAAGCCAATATGAAAAGGGTACATCTTGTATGATTCCAACTATAAGACCTCCTGGAGAAGGCAAAACTGTGAAGACAATAAAAAGATCTCTAGTTGCCAGTAGTTAGGGAGAAGGGATGAATAGGAGGAACACAGAGGATTTTTAGGAAAGTAAAACTACTCTATATGATACTATAATGGTGGCTATATATCATTGTACATTTGTCCAAACTCATCGAATGTACAACACTAAGAATGGACCCTAATGTGAACTATGGACTTTGCCTGATACTGACACATCAATGTAGGTTTGCCAGTTGTAATGAATGTACCACTCCAGTGGGGAATGTTGATAATGCAGAAATGAGTATGTGGGGGCAGAGGGCATATTGGAAATCTCTGTACCTTCTGCTCAATTTTACTGTGAACCTAAAACTGCTCTAAAAATATGTGTTAAAAATAAATGGAGAAAGAAGGAATTTGTTAAAAATCCATGGGCTAAATCCAGCCTCTTTAGGTCCAGGGATACTTATAGTAACAAGAATAAAATATTTTAACAGTAATAATGAGGAGAACAAGTAACATTAATTCAGAACTTACTATATGCCAGTATAGTCAAAGCATTCTTCATGTATTAATTCATTTTTAAGGACATTAACTAACAGCTCATTACAGGAAGAAATACAGAGTAAACTAATATTCACATTTCTGGTAAGTAAATAATGCAAATTAAAATAACATTGTGCATTTCTTTACACTTACTGATTTAACAAAAGTAAGTAAACTACTAAAAGTCTATTTTGAGGTAGATAAGGTGAAGAGGCATTGATAACTGTAAGAAACATAGCTCCCCAAATCCTAAATAAAATATTGATAATCTGAATCCAACCATGGGGGGAGATGGAGGCAGATTTTGAGGCAAACCATGAATAAAACAATAGCCCCTTCATTTAATATTTACTGAGTGACTGGTATGTACAGGCACTGCTATAAGCCCTGGGGATATAACAGGGAACAAAACAGGCAAACATCTCTGCCATCATGAAGCTAATATTCTAATGCGGGAGAAACATAATAAACAAATAAGCAAATACATAGTATGTCATATGGCAATTACTGCTCTGGAGAAAAAGCAAGGAAGGAAGTAAAGGAAAAAGGAGGATGGTTGCAGTTTTCCATAGTATCAGAAACATCTCACTCAAAAGGTGTCATCTGGGCAAAACCCTGAGAGCTGAGGGGATATATGTAGACATACACATCTAGGCAGACCTGTATGTAGGCATCTATGTGTAGACATGTATGTATGTAGACAACTACTAGTATATGTGTGGATGTTAGTATATGTGGATATAGATGTATAGTGTCTATTAGTATATTAGTGTGTATGTATTAGTATATATATAGCCATAGAGATATATGTACACATTTGTGGGAGGGAATTTCCCAGGTGGAGGCAGAGGAATCAGTTAGTGCAAAAGCTCTGAGGTGGGAATGCACCTGGTGTATTCAAGGAACAGCGAGGAAGCCGATGGGGCTGATCTGGAAGATATAGGAGCAAGGGAGAGTAGTAGGAGATATGGGCTATTGAAGGGACTGTAGTGTTCATGCTAAGGAAAATGGGAAGTCTTCTGAAGTGTTGGGCAGAGGAAGGGCATAATCTGATTTACATTTCAAAAGGATCATTATAGTTGCAGTTTGAAAATCAACCGCAGAGATGCAAGTGTAGAGGCAGTGAGAACGGGAATGGATCAATGATTCAACAAGTGATGATGACTTTAATTCCAATGGCAGAGATAATTACAAGTGGTTAGATTAAGGATATATTTTGAAGGAAGAGCCATTTGGGTCTGCAGATAGATTTAATGTATTCAATGTGGATTATGAAAGACAAAATAGTTAAGGATGACTACATTTACTCTAGATCAAATAGAATTTGTCCTAGAAATGCAAGGAAAGTGTGTTAATGACATTCACCAAATCAGTGGATTAAAGGACAAAAACACTATGATCCTTTTAAAGATGCAGGAGAAAAGGAGTTTTTCTACAAATTTATTCTAAGTGAGAAATGTTTACTCTTGTTAGTAGCCACCTGAATAGTCTGTGATCTGGTTGGTAGGAAATAAGCAAAGGATGAGAAAAAAATCTCAAGACAAATTTTTAAAAAAGATTTCATCTATTTATTTGAGAGAGAGAGGGAGAAAGGAGGAGAGAGAAAGAGCATAAGCAGGGGGAGGGGCAGAGGGAGAGGGAAAAGCAGACTCCCTGCTGAGCAGGGAGCCTGATGGGCTGAGTGTGGTCCCCAGGACCCCAGGGTCTTGACTCTAGCTGAAGGCAGCCACTTAACTGACTGAGCCATCCAGGTGCCCCCCTCAAGGTGATTTTTAAAATATATTTTTAAATCCAATTATTAAATTTAAAAGTGGTAAGTAAAAATCCTTGTTAGGCACTAAGAATAGGAAACGTGGCTTACCTTTATAAAACATAACTATAAAAAATGTATAGCACATACCATATTTTATGGTGAGATATTAGAAATAATATTTCAAAGGACATAAGAAGGCTCATACTCAACATCATCGCTCCTATTCAAAATTATCTTTTTTTTTTATTTTAAAGATTTTATTTATTTATTCATGATAGTCACAGAGAGAGAGAGAGGCAGAGAGACACAGGCAGAGGGAGAAGCAGGCTCCATGCACCGGGAGCCTGATGTGGGATTCGATCCCGGGTCTCCAGTATCGCGCCCTGGGCCAAAGACAGGCACCAAACCACTGCGCCACCCAGGGATCCCTATTCAAAATTATCTTAACAGACCCAGCTAATGTAGTAAGAAGATGACAAGAAAAAAATAGGTATAAAGATTGGAAGGGAAAAGCAAAAGGTAATTATTCATAGATGATATGATTATCTACACAGAAAATCCAAGACAGTGTTGTAACTTATGAGAGTCTAACGAGGTTAATTTAAGCTCAATACACAAAATGCATTGCACCCCCACAGCACAGCAACAAACAATTTGAAAGTGTTATTAAAGTGACACCATTCACAGAGGCAACCAAGTTAGATAGGTATAAATAAATCCAACATTGCAAGATATTTGTTGATACAATTTTAAATCTTTATTGAATTTAAAGAAGTCCTAAGTAAATGCAAAGGTTTGTCATGTCCCCAAGTGGGAATACTTAACCCTCTTAAGGTGTCAATTCGCCACAAATTAACCTACACATTCAATATAATTCCAATCAAACTCGAACCCATAACCAGGTTTGTGATGTAATCTGAGAAAAAAACCCTAAAATTCAGGTGGAAGAGTAAAGGCCTAAGGACAGTAGATATATTTTGAGGGGGACTTGTACTACATCGAGGATGACAAGATGCACTATGAAATTATAGTAGTTAAGATAGTAGATTCATAAAACCTGCCAAAGTCACTCTAATTCTCCCTTAGGTGAAGAGGATAAATTCTCATTTATCCACACAGTGGAATAATAAACCACAGACAAAATGAATAGATCTGAGTTACATGTATGAACTTACACACTTTAAAAAATAATAATGCTAAGTTAAAAAGCAAGATGCAAAAGAATTTGGAAACTATGATACACTTATATGTATTTTGGAAACAGAATAATTGATATATTCTTAATGGATGCATTCACATGTATTCCAAGTAGAAAACATTCATAGGGGATCCCTGGGTGGCGCAGCAGTTTGGCGCCTGCCTTTGGCCCAGGGCGCAATCCCGGAGACCCGGGATCGAATCCCACATCGGGCTCCCGGTGCATGGAGCCTGCTTGTGTCTCTGCCTCTCTCTCTCTCTGTGACTATCATAAATAAATAAAAATTTAAAAAAAAAGAAAACATTCATAGGTAGGGGTTGCTTCTGGAAGGGGAGATGGGAAAGAAATTGCCAGAACAATCTTTGGATGTACATTTTAAAGGAAATGCTCTAAAGTAAAAGTGACAAAATATCAAGATATACTTGATCCAGATGTATAGTTGTCTCTGCATTCTTTTCTGATTTTTATGAGAGATAACATAGTGTGGTAGATGAAAAACTGGCTAGGTTCGAATCCTGGCTCCACTGCCTACTAGCCATGTAGCCTTGGGAATGCTTCTTTATCCTCTGTGCCTCAGTTCCCTCATATATGAAATGGAATGAAAATAAGACCTATCTCAGGGGTTAATAATGTAAGTGCTTGGAACTGTGCCTGCCTCATGTGGAACACACATCAGGTAGTGTGCCAAGTGACTATATCTATTATTTTTAAAATTATCCTTCTTAAACATTATATTTTTAAAAGACTGTTTTTTCATTGCAGAGAATTCTAAAAATGTCTCAACTATAATTAACTCCTATTGATTTTACCTACCTGAGCCCATTTTCTTTCTTTCAATCACAGAGCTGCCCTTCCCAGTGAGGAGCCTCATCCATGTGGGTCAGGTGAGGCTGACACACTCCCTCCAGCCAGAAAGGGGGAACAGGTGCAAGAAGGGCCAAGTAGAATCATCCCTTAGATTAACTACATAGTGCATGGGAGATAAAGGTTTTGTTTGTTTTTTGTTTAGTTTGTGGGTAAACTGAGTGTATTATGTACTTGGAATTATTAGCAGCTATTGTGCTACCAGGTAGAGAGAGCTTTTCAGGAATGAAGCCAAGAAAAGGCAGGAGATGAATGGAGAGAGAGAGATGGAGACCTAGAACTCTTAGATCCAATCATGCCTGACATATTCACTTTCTTGGACTTTCCAAGTTTATCAAGCAATATACAGTTGATCATCACTACTCACAGATTTTTTTACTTACAAATTTGCCTATTTGCTAAAAATTATTTGTAATGCCTAAATCAATACTTCACACTTACATGTGCAGAATGTTAAAAAGTTTTGTGTTGCCTGATAAGGCTGTTCCCAGCTGAGGTCAAACAAGGGACACATTCTGCCTTCTTATTTCAGCTCTCAAACCGTAAACAAATGTCCTTGTCAAGATCTATTTGGTTCTATGGACTTTTTGTTTGTTTCATTTTTAAAATTGTTTTTTTAATTCAACACACAGTATTAAGATGCAGTATTACATCAGTTTCAAGTGTACAATATGATTCAACAATTCTATACATTTCTCAGTGTCAACAAGATAAGTATACTCTTAATCCCCTTTATCTATTTCACCCATTCCCCTACTTGCCCTCCCCCCCAGCAACTACTAGCTTAGTTTGGTCTCTGAGTCTATTTTTTCTCTTTTTCTCTTTGTTTTGTTTTTTAAATTCCACCCATGAGGGAAATCATATGGTATTCATCCTTCTCTAATTCACTTATTTCTCTTATTATTAGACCTAGATCCCTCCATGTTGTTGGAAATGGTGAGATCTCATTCTTTTTTATGGCTGAGTAGTATTCCATTGTATATATACCACATCTTTTTTATTCATTCATCTGTATCTTCTGTAGATAGGGGTTGCTTCTATATCTTGGCTATTGTAAATAATTATGCAATAAATATAGGGGTGCATATATCTTTTCAAATTAGTGTTTTTGTTTTCTTTTTCTTTTTTCTTTGTGTGTGTGTGTGTGTGTGTGTGTGTGTATGTGTGTGTGTTTGTTTTCTTAAGGTAAGTACCCAATAGTGGAATTATTGGATCATCTGGTAATTCTTTTTTTAACTTTTTGTGAAATCACTGCCATACTGTTTTCCACAGTCGTGACACAAGCTTACATTTCCATCAATAGTTCACTAGGGTTCCTTTTTCTTCATAACAAATAACCGATGTTTGTTGTTTCTCATGGGTTTTTTTTTTCATTTTTTATCCATTCTGACAGGTATAAGGTGATATCTTATTTTTTAAGTAAATTTATTTATTTATTTATTTATTTTAAGATTTTATTTATTTATTCATGAGAGACACAGAGAGAGAGAGAGAGGCAGAGACACAGGCAGAGGGAGAAGCAGGCTCCACGCAGGGAGCCCGACATGGGACTCGATCCCAGAACTCCAGGATCATGCCCTGGGCCAAAGGCAGGCGTCAAACTGCTGCGCCACCCAGGGATCCCTGTGATATCTTAATATTATTTTGATTTCCCTGATGATGAGTGATGCTCAGCATCTTTTCATTTGTTTGTTGGCTACCTATATATATTGTCTTTGGAAAAAATACTATTCAGGTCCTCCGCCTGGTTTTTAATTGGATTATTTATTTATTTATGTGTTTGCTTTGGTGTTGAGTTGTATAAGTTCTTTATATATTTTGGATATCAATTCCTTACAGCAATATCATTTGCAAATATCTTCTGTCATTCAGGTTGCCTTTTTGTTTCATTGGTTTCCTTCACTGTGCAAAAGTTTTTATTTTTGTGTAGTCTCAATAGTTTAATTTTGCTTTTGTTTCCTGTGCCACAGGAGACACATCTAGAAAAATGTTTCTTCAGCTGATGTCAGTGAAATTATTGCCTATGTTTTCTTTTAGGAATTTTATGGTTTCAGGTCTCACAGTTAGGTCTTTAATACATTTGACTTTATTTTTGTGTATGGTGTAAGAAAGTGGTCTGGTTTCATTCTTTTGCATATAGCTGTACATTTTTCCCAACACCATTTGTTGAAGAGACTGTCTTTTTCCCATTGAATATTCCTGTTTCCTTTGTCATAGATTAATTGACTATAAAAGTGTAGGTTTACTTCTGGACTCTCTATTCTTTTTCATTGATATCTTTGTCTATTTTAATGTCAGTAGTACCATGTTTTTCCCATTTTTGTGCTTTTTGTGGGTGATGTCACTGCTTAACAATGGCCCACAAGGGGAGTGCTGAAGTTTGGGGTAGTGTTCCTAAGTGCAAGAAGGTTGTGATGTACCTAATGGAGAAAATGCATATTTTTGCAGTTTTTAGGCAAATCGGTTACAGTGCTGTAGGCTGAATTCTATGTCAGTAAATTAACAATATACACTAAATAAAGTGTCTTTATTTTTTAATTTTATTTTATATTTTATTATATTTTGTCTTATCGAGAGAGAGAGAGCACTAGAGTGCAGAGATCACAAGGGAGAGGGGGAGAGCAGTAGAGGGAGGGGGAGAAGCAGACTTCCTGCCAAGAAGGGAGCGTGATGTGGGGTTGATCCCAGGACCCCCAGATAATCACCTGAGCCAAAGGCAGGCCTGACTGAGCCACCCAGGCACCCTAGTAAAGTGTCTTTAAACAGAGACACACATAACACAAGAAAATATATTGATTGGTTAATGAAAATGTTGTGATCAGAACTCTCTGGAACCTAAAGGCTTATCCTTAAGAGCAATGGTTCAGTAATCACTATTCAGTGTTTGTGGCAGCTTTATAGAATATAGAACATCACTACCATGAATAAGAGTAACTGCTTGTATTTTTGCTTAAGTTCAAGTTGGAAGAAGCAGCATGGGAGCTAGTATGAGACTGAGGGTAGGCTTTACCAAAGGAGTGACTTTTAAGGGGAGACAGACAGATGAGTTTATTTAACCAAGAATGAGGTGGGAGAAGAGACTTCTAGGTGAAGAGAATAGTTTGAGTGGGTGGCTCAGTAAGTTAAGTCTCCTACTCTTGGTTTCAGCTCAAGTCATGATCTCAGGATTGTGAGACTGAGCCCCACATTGGGCTCTGTGTTCAGCATGGAGTCTACTTAGGATTCTCTCCCTCCTCCCCTTCCCCCACGCTCATAAATAAATAAAACCTTAAAAAGAAGACAGAGAGAAAATAACCTGAGTAAAGACCTTAGAAGAATGAATAAGAAGGGACAAAGCATGTTGAAGATCTGAAAGGTCAGTGTGATTGGATTACAAAAAGCAAGGGGAAGAATAGTACAGGAATTTAAGGAAGGTAAGAAAGTATACACAGTGGATATTCTCAGTGCCTACCCATGATCCATTTGCCAGTCTTTCTTTCTCATTGATCTCCAATTTTGTTCTAGTACTGGTCCTTATCCAATATGGCCTTTGTGACTTGAAGAAAGCTGACTCCATTCTTGGCTCACAAAGTAAGGACTGGTTAAGGTAAGCTACTTATGGTAATCCTGTCTCTGGCCAGCAAACCGTTTAGGAATGGGAATGTACCAATGGTGACAAATGAATAAAAAATTTGTTAATCTTTATTTACAGGATACTGCAAGATAGAAGATTCCACATAGAAATAAGAAACCCACTGAGAGGAGGCGCTTCATATGGTTTGTACAGTTTGGAATTGGTCAAGTATAGTTTCACTGTGCTACAATAACAAAATACATTTTAAAAGAATTCTTATTGGGACTCCTGGGTGGCTCAATTGTTGAGCATCTGCCTTTGACTCAGGGTGTGATCCTGGGGTCCGGGATCGAGTCCCACATCCGGCTCCCTGCATGGAGCCTGCTTCTCCCTCTGCCTATGTCTCTGCCTCTCTTTCTATCTCTCATGAATAAATAAATAAAATCTTTTTTAAAATGATAAAAGAGTTCTTAGTAGAGCAACCGTAAGACAAACTTCTACAAAATAAACCACATACAAACAACTTTCTGCCTCAGCTGTACAATCTAAAAGTTAAAGTTCTGAGGAGTGCCATCTTGAACTTGGAATGTATAGCTTTCAGAGGTAGTTTCTGGCACAACATTCTGATCGTCCTTACAGAGAAATACTTCTCAATCAAGTTTCATGAAGCTTCAAACACAGACTCATTTTCATGGTTTGTAGAGCTTCAATTTTGCCTAAACCTCCACATTCTTCCATCATTATACTAAGTTTCTCAGTTTCACCTGAAAGATGTTTGAAATGGTATCCAGAAAAACCAGAATAATTTTGGTATCTTTTGAAGTTAAGAGGTTCATCAATATTTCTATTATGCCACAATGAATGAGGTATACAATCTGTTCAACTGTTCCACCACTTATAGTTGGTTGCACAGCCCATACAGCTTCCTTTCATTTCAAAGTCTGCCTTAGAACACTGATGAGGAATGGAACTAATCCATGATTCACAACTTAATATATCTGGTCCTGGTGGCCAGCTGTGATATTTGACATTGTGCAGACAGCTTCCTTCTGAATATTAGTTTTGGGGTTTATTAGCCAGCTGGGAAAGATAGCAAGTGCTCCTGCATCTATTAGAACCTGAGTCTGTTCATCTATCCCAGTGACAATATTTCCTATGGCTCTTAGCACAGGAGTCACAATGGGCAATTCAGTAGCTCCTAGAAGCTTCACAAGTTGGGGCACAACTCCTGTTTTCACAACCATTTCAATCCATTCATTTGGACCATCAGTAAGATAGGAAATGGCCCAGTAGGTATCTGCTAATACTTTTGGATCATAACGATGTAGGAGATGAATTAAGGTTGGAAGAATCTGCTTAACAGCATGTAATGGGAGGGCAGGATTCTTGTTCCGACAAAGGTTTAAAAGTGTCCAAGTAAGGTTACATAAGTAACCATATGCTAAAGATGGCATATCAGGAACTGCAAGGAGCACCAATAGTGGGTCAACTGTACCATATTTAATAACCAAGTCTTGAAAAACTGAAACATCACCTGCAATGTTTCCTAGAGCCCATCTTGTTTGCTGATGTGAGCATGGGATGATGCTAACAGAGAAGTGAATGCAGGGATAGCATCTCCATCTACCAGAACCTTGGTCTGTTCTGATGTCCCGGAAGCAGTGTTAGTGAGGCCCCAAGCAGATTTAAACTGAATGGGACTACAATCAGTTCTGCCCAAGAAGGACACAAATTTTGGAATCAAAGCAGCCTGGATTATGCAGTCGATGGGGGTCTGTTTTTCCCTAGAAAGTAGTTTCCTGGCAGATTGAGTAGCTGGAGCTGGCTTTCCAAATTATTGCTATTTATCCCTTTGACAATGTCATCAACAGACCAATTCATAGTGCCCTGGTTGTTGCGGCTTTCCTGCGGTAGAGAAGTCACATCATCAGGAAATGAGTTTGTATTTCTCCTTCTCAGCATCTGGTTATCCTTCTTAGACTTACTCTGCTCCACATCAACTTCTATTCGGTACTACCTTGTTTCCATACTGTCTTTCCCCTTGTTCTTGAATCTTTTAAGGCAGGCAACTGGTGAATTAACATTCTCGTTGGTGGACAAGGTTATGAGACAAAGGGAGAAAGCTACATGGCCGGCAGGTCAGCTACCCTCAAAACATCCAGCACAGATCAGCCTGAAGATTGTGTTTGACAAATGAAATTTGAATTATTGAAACTTTTAGGAAACTTCTTCCTTTTATTTGAGTGATACTGATGGAAAAGTCAATCTTACTCATCCATATTTAATGTAGGTTAAGAAGCCTATTGGCAGCCAGTTTGTGATTTAAGAGAAGTTAGTCTGATAATAGAACCTAAAAATTGGAAGAGGATGGAGCTGAGGAGAACTTCAGGAAAACAGGGTAAAAGTCTTGATCATATTGTACCTGAAGCCTGACTATGTGGTTATGTGAGACTTCTGGTTATGTGAGCCAACTTCACAGTTTAAGCTTTGGAGTCAGTTTTCTGTTATTTGGACTAGACACTCTCTTAGCTGAAACAGGAATAGTCTCCTGAACAATATATCTAAGATGGATTTAACTGGACATAGAGGACTGGGAGTCCTGGTAAGCAAATCATAACCAGAAAGTCCATTTTAGTGTTACGTGGTGTGTTTACTTCCCTTTTGTTATTTCTTAGCTTTAGTAAAGTCTTGTGTAAGCCATGTGTTAATTGGAGTTTCCTTGTCCATGAGATTATGCCAAGAATGTCTGGAACCCATTATTCCAGGATCTGTAGAAACACAAAGCACTCCTCTAGATTTCTTTCTAGAATTTCTAGATGTATTCAGGTTCCTATGTCTATCACTGGCAACGGTTCAGTTGGAGCTGTATGCTGTCTATTAAACATCATAACCCAACTTTTATGTGAAACACAACTCCTTTATTTGAAACATGCATACACAACATTATTAGTAATCTTGTTTGAATATTTTGGGGGGAAAGATATGGGGCTGACATTGTAAAATTGCAATTTCGAGGAATGCTAAATACTCTTATTCTTTTAAAAAAAAATTTTTTTTTTATTTATTTATGATAGTCACAGAGAGAGAGAGAGAGGCAGAGACACAGGCAGAGGGAGAAGCAGGCTCCATGCACCGGGAGCCTGATGTGGGATTCGATCCCGGGTCTCCAGGATCGCGCCCTGGGCCAAAGGCAGGCGCTAAACCGCTGCGCCACCCAGGGATCCCTAAATACTCTTATTCTTAAAGTGGTCAAACTAAGGGATATTTTTCCCTGCTCATTTCTCTCCAGTGCATGTCATCCTTTTCTTTCTTTCCTCAACCCCCTACATTCAATGAGTATACCAGGAATTCCAATTTCTTCTGCCTCTACATGCAGAACAATTCAATTTTTCAATCCCAAACTTTGCTGTAGGCTCATTTTGTATATCCAAACTTATCAAGGTATTCAGCAGAACAAAAAGGACTTTCTTATAACAGAATCCACCCTTTTGAACAGAATTGTCCTTGTTAATTAGCAATTTTAAACATTTCTGTTTATTTTTTATTTTATTTTATTTTATTTTTAAAGATTTTATTTATTCACTCATGAGAGACACAGAGAGAGAGGGAGGCAGAGATACAGGCAGAGGGAGAAGCAGGCTCCATGCAGGGAGCCCGACGTCACGCCCCAGGCCGAAGGCAGGCACTCAACTGCTGGGCCACCCAGGGATCCCCAACATTCCTGTTTAAAATTCTGACCTTGTTTGCACTAAGAAATATTAAGGATCAGTTAATCATGTTCAAGCCAGTGTGCTCAAGAGTAGTAATTGGCAAAACACACACAAAAAAAAACCCACAAAAAGCCCAGCTCTAGCTTCTCTTGCCCATGTGGATATTTTTCTTTTATTTAATTCTGTTGTTAGATCTAGATTTCATTATGATTAAGTTAGATGGCATTCCCTTATAGTACAGAGGCCAGTTATATAAAATCCTCACTTGTAGCCAAACATTCCAATGCACTCACTTAGGCTCTATCATTTATAAGAAGAATGTTTTTTGGCCACTTTACCTATGAGGAATTTGTCTCTTGTTTTAAACATTACTATTTACCTTAAGAATAATACCAACATTTTTCCTGGCAATTCAAGTTGGGGCTCAGTAAGAAATCAGCTCTTAGTGTGTCAAGAAAAAGAGGGAAAGGAATTTATTATAAGGATCCAGGGAATTAAGAAAAAAAGAACTTAGCCTATTCTTCAGAAGGAGAGAAACTAGAGCAACTTTGGAAGTCTGGAGACCTCAGAGATGGGAGCTCACTGACAGAATTTTAGAGGTCAGCCTTGGGACAACTAGGCTCTAACTGCCATACATCTGTGTGTGTCTTTGCTAGAGATTTTATTTTACATACTTTTAAAATTGAAGTATGACATATATAACTACACAGATCCTAAGTGTACAGCTCAATGAATCTTTACCATGTGAACATGTAACTAACACACAGATCAAAATACAGGACATTATTTATCAGTGTTTTAGAAACCTCCCTCATATCTTCCCCCAATCAATATCCCTCAAAGGTACCCACTATTCTGATTTTATCACACAAATGTGTTGTGACTATCTTTGGGCTTTATTTAAATGGTATCATTTACTGTCTGGTTTATTTTGCTCAAGATTATGCCTATGAGCATACTGTATCCTTCTTGTTGCATCATGGTAAGTAGCTTGTTAGGATTATTATATATTACTTCAATGAATACTATACTCCCAATGGACGTTTGGGTTGTTTCCAATTTGGAGACATTGGAAATAAAGCTATAAATGAATGTTTTTGCACATGTCTTTGGGTTCCCACATGTTTTCATTCTCTAAGAGTGAAATTGCTGGGTGATAAAGTAAGGGTATATTCAGATTTAGTAAATATTGCCAAATAGCTTTCCAAAGAGGCTGTACCAATTTACATTCCCACCAGTAGAGGATTAGAGTTGCAGTTGTTCCATATCTTGCTGACACTTGGTTGTGCATTTAATAATTATTTCTCTTGGGATGCCTGGGTGGTTCAGCGGTTGAGCATCTGCCTTTGGCTCAGGATGTGATCCTGGAGTCCCGGGATCGAGTACCACATCAGATTCTCTGCATGGAGCCTGTTTCTCCCTCTGTCTATGTCTCTGCCTCTGTGTGTGTGTGTGTGTGTGTGTGTGTGTGCGCGCATGTGTGTCTCATGAATAAATAAATAAAATCTTTAAATATATATAATTATTCCTCTTTCTGGTGAGTGAATAGTGTTATCTCATTGTGTGCAGCTCCTTTATGACTAGTGATGTGATGCACCTTCTTTTCATATGCTCTTTGGATCATACTCAGATATCTTTCTTTTTTTAAAGGATTTTTTAAAAAAGATTTATTAGGTTAGATAAAGCATGAGTGGGGCAGAAAAAGTGGGAGAGAGAATCCTCAAGCAGGTTTGATCCCCGGATTCCTGAGATCATGCCCTGAGCCAAAATCAAGAGTTGACCACTTAACCAACTGAGAACTGAGACACCTGGCACCACTAGATATATTTCATTGTGAAGTGCCTGTTTAAGTATTTTAAATACTTCCTGTAGTATTTAAGTATCCTATCAGGTTGTCTGTTTTTTCAAATTTTTATTTTTTAAGTCATCTGTTAGATTCTACATTTAAAATTTAAATTTCCCAGAGAGAGTTTGGTTGGCCTAGCCTGGACCATATTCTCATCATCGTATGGAACGTGGGAAATTGTGATTGGCAGTCTTTCAGAATTATATAAAGTGGGAGTAATGGAAGCTTTCCTAAGGAAGATCCACTGGACAGTGAAAAACAAATGATACATACTTTACAACAGTTTTCATTTAAATACTCCTCTTTTAGGGCTCCTGGGTACCTTAGTCTGTTAGGCCTCTGACTCTTGATTTCAGCTCAGGTCATGTTCTCAGGGTTGTGAGATCAAGTGCCAGGTGGGGCTCTGTGCTGGGTGTGAAGCCTGCTTGGGATTCTCTCCCTCTCCTCCTCCCAGTCTGCTCATGACCACCCACTCCCACCCCCACCCTCTAAATACATACATACATACATACATACATACATATTTCTCTCTTCCTCTCTCTCTTTTTAAAAATATTTAATTTATTTTATTTATTTATTTATTTATTTATTTATTTATTTATTTATTTATTTATTAAAGATACTGAGACATAGGCAGAGGGAGAAGCAGACTCCCTGCAAATAGTCTGATGTGGGACTTGATCCCAGGCGCATGACCTGAGCCAAAAGCAGATGCTCAACCACTGAGCCACCCAGGTGCCCCTCTCTTCCTCTCTTGCTTCCATCTTTTTTTTTTTTTAAAGATTTTATTTATTTATTCATAGAGACAGAGAGAGAGTGAGAGAGGCAGAGACACAGGCAGAGAGAGAAGCAGGCATCATACAGAGAGCCTGACGTGGGACTCGATCCAGAATCTCCAGGATCACGCCCTGGGCTGCAGGCGGCGCTAAACTGCTGCGCCACTGGGACTGCCTCACTTCCATCTTTTTAAGTGACAATGTCCTGGGGCCATTGTGAAGCAGCACTTTGGTTCCTCATTTCAATAAGAATTTTAAGCTCTTCTAAAAAGCCTTTTGTTTCTTAGTAAATTCTAAAATTATTTTCTTACAATATTATCATCAAATAAGAATCAGGAATAATTTTGGTCAAATAGTTAATATTTTCCATTCATTATCTCCATTTATCATATTTTTTTCCATTTATCATATTTTAACTAATTCTTTATAATATAAAAAGTAAATTAAAATCTTTTCTTTAAAAAAATTAACATATCATAGACAAGGCTAAAGCCTCTTTGACCAAATCCTCAAATCCCTGTTACCTCGCCTTGGTGCCACAAGTAACCAGCGTCCAGAGCTATTTGGATGATAAACAGTATACCACAACTTCCTTTTTCTTTCCCTTCAACACTTTGTCTTATAATCCGTAGTGTTGCTTACATTTATATTTGTGGAAATATAGAGTATCAATATGCCATATTTTATTTAAATATTCCTCTAGTGTTATTAATTTATTTGTTTAAATTTCACATTATTTCCTATCAGTTTTTCACATAAAAAGGGCATATTTTTCGGGGCATCTGGATGGCTCAGTTGGTTAAGTGTCTGCCTTCAGCTCAGATCATGATCCCAGGGTCCTGGGATTGAGCCCCCTGACAGGCTCCCTGCTCATTGAGCAGTCTGCTTCTCTCTGTCCCTGCCTCTCCCCTGCTCTCCCTATCTCTGTTTCTCTCTCTCTCAAGTGAATAAATAAAAATCTTTTTTTAAAAAAGGGAACATGTTTCTATACATAAGATTGATCCAAAAAGCTCAATTGTGGAACATAGAGAAAAGAAAAGACCATTACTTTTCTAGTCTGTATTTTTAAATTTATTCTGCAATAAATAGTTTTTGTCCTTCAAAACAGTGTCCATCATTTAACGTATGCAATCAGGGACATACCTTCCTGATCTAAAATTCTGTTATTTTATAATTATTTCCAATTAGAGATGCCAAGTTGTTTTTTTGTACTTTCACTGCATACTAGACAGCTATAGTGTTTTAATCTCAAAAATATCTTCTTAGAAGTTATTTTATTTTTGGTCTCAAACACGAGTCAAGAGAAGGAGGAAGAATTGAAATGCAACAAATTTATTTAGTAAATTGCTTGCAAATTATTTACTGGCACGTGAGCCTCTTCAACTAAAACCTAAACAAGTCTGTGCAGGTAGATAAGACCCTTAGCTGAATTTATAAGTGGTTTTCTGCAAAACCCTCAAGCCATTTCACTCACCATCTCTTAATAACAAAACTGGAATGTTAATCTATATTTGGTATGAATATTTGAAGATAGTTTATTCAGTACTTTACCCATTTGAGGCTATGAATGTAACTTAGAAGTGACTTCTTTGTCTCAGAAATGTGACATATAAAGAAGACAAAATTACACTCCCACACATGCACACACACTGAAACACATACCATATTACTGATAAGATAATTTTCACTTTTTAAATAAAATATTGTGCTTCTAGTTGCTTGCCAACTTGTCTTCTTGGTGTTATATGGAGGTAATGTTATTTTTATTCATACATTTGAATAATTTCAAATAATGTAGAAACTCTCATTTGTAATACTTTTACTCTACATATTATAAATAAAATAAAATAAATTTCCTAAATGTTTAATTCAAAATCACTTTTTTTTTGGAGAGAGAGAGTGGGGGTTGGGAGACAGAGAGAAAGGAGGGAGAGAACCTTAAGCAGGCTCTATCCCCAGCACAGAGCCGAGGTCAATCTCACAACCCTGAGATCATGACCTGAGTGAATCTTAAAACCTTGAGATAATGACCTGAGCCAGAATCAAGGGTCAGACACTTAACCAACTGAGGCACCCAGATACCCTCAAAATCATTTTTATAGATAAACTCTCTAATTCAGATTTAAGAATAATTAGGATAGCAGAACTGACAAATACATGTCTTTTATTTTCCAGGTACTAATATAAAACATTTTGCAGTTCAAATTGTTACCTTTCTATCTTTTTAGTAATTCAGGCAAATATCATTTAAAGTCCTAAATGCTACTCATTTTAATTAGAAGTTCAAGTCATTGTAAAAAGACCATAAAGTTGTAGGTTGTAGTAATGACATTTTTTCTAAATCCTCTTTTCAGTTTATTGCTCAAACATGATTAATAACTAAAACTGAATGTTATTTTTAAGTTTATTTTATATTTGGGAGTAAAAAAACCCAACAATGTTTGGTCAAAATGCACAGTATGAATGGTGTAGATATGGCTTATCTATTATAGAATTGAATCATGAACGGTGAGAAAAAAATAAAATCCATAAATATTGTGTAAGGTTAAAATATGAGTATTACATATGCATTTCCCCCATTGCTGGGAAATAACTTTCATTCATTTAACATGTAGCAGTTGCCTGGCTACTATGTATCCAATGGTAAGGTACACACAAATCCTATATTCAAGGAACTCCCAGACTAATTCAGGGAGCTCTAGAAGACAATTTATAAGACAAAGTGGTATTGTAAAAAGGTATGAACAATTTTTTAAAAGAATGAGCGCTGATTAAAGTAAAAAAAAATAGGTAAAAATAAAAGGCTCTGATTACACAGAAAACAGAGCAACTGAATCTGTTGGAATTGTGAGAGACTTTAGGGAGAGATGACATTTGAGGGGGATCTTAAAAAATGAGTAACTGCCTTCTAGTGAAAGAAAGGTGAAGCAGAAGGGCATTGTAGGCAGAA
The DNA here is from genome assembly GCF_011100685.1 of Canis lupus familiaris. Lineage (NCBI taxonomy): Eukaryota > Metazoa > Chordata > Mammalia > Carnivora > Canidae > Canis > Canis lupus. The sequence goes on along the minus strand of NC_049251.1, from coordinate 21,565,967 downwards.
AGACAGCATGAGCAAAGTTCAAGCATAGTGAGTCACAAAGCTTCCACAGCAGCATTTAAAGAGACCTGAATCTCCTGCAGCTCTAAGGCCGATCATGCTGAAGACAAGACCCAATGGGCAGCCCAGGTGGCTCGGCGGTTTAGCTTCTCCCTTTGCCTGTGTCTCTGCCTCTCTCTTTCTCTCTCTCTCATGAGTGAATAAATAAAATCTTAAAAAAAAAAAACAAAACATGTCCCCACCCACCCAACATACCCAGCCTTATTTTCCACAATTCCTCAGAACTTACCCTCAGAAGGTTTAGGGAGGGAGGAATACTAGAATGGATTTATAATGTGGAGGTAGAGAACTTACCACCCACCTGTGTTCCCTAAGAGGACACTTCACAAGACAATAAAGAATGTACTGATAAGGGGGCTACTGACAACTTTTGGCTCACTGGTTACCTTTTGTAGCTCAGGGATGACAATAGTCGATATTTTTTTTAAAAGATTTTATTTATTTATTCATGAGACACACACACACAGAGGGAGAGAGAGAGAGAGGCAGAGACACAGGCATAGGGAGAAGCAGACTCCATGCAGGGAGCCTGATGCGGGACTCGATCCGGGGTCTCCAGGATCAGGCCCTTGGCTGAAGGCGGCGCTAAACTGCTGAGCCACTGGGCTTCCCCACAGTAGTCGATATTATCATGAAGCTATGTTTATAAAAATGTTAGGGGTCTAGAAGAACACAAGCCTGTGGACATACTACAATGGGCTGATATATGGTGTTGTGTTCCTCATAGCTAGACTCCAAATCTAAGACCCAAAGAGTAAAAGTAGGCTAGACTCTTCTAACAAGAAGTCCTAGTTCCTGAAGTGGGGGTATGCTTCTTCTAGGAGATACAGTAAAGGTCCCACCATAACTGAAATTCTGATCACTTAGTCATTCTGAGCCTCTCATGCTAGTGGACCCATAATAAAACAAAAGAGTAGGAGGCAGAGGGATTAGATGATTATCATGCAGAGCTAGTTGTGGTCAACACAAGAAAGTTAAGAAAGGGTATGTGTGGAACTCCGGGGGTTCACTGGAGCATGTCTGAGTACATCCAGTGATAACTGTAAATGGGCTATTATAGCAACCATGTCCCAATAAGGTTAATACAACTGATGGTTCATATCCCCTGGGGACAAATCTGAGTCACCAGCAGGCAACAACCCAGACTTACTGAAGTGCTGGCCAAGGGTGGGGGAAATCCAGACTGGGTGGTTTGGGAGAGAGATAGCGAATATTAATTAATGCCCTGAGACCAGTTACTGTAGTGGGAGCTGCATCTTATCCTACTGACCCTTGTGTCGGATTCCTCTTGCACTGTGCCTCATATCCTCTTGCCTAACCTTTACTTCAGTCCTCGCGGCAGCAACCAGCCGTATAGAGATGTAATCAGACAGCAATCCACTTCAGCTGTTTAACATATCACGTGCTTTCTGCACTTGGGTTTCACCGCCACTGTTGCTTGAGATGCCTGCAAGAACTTACCCATTCTACACACTGACAAGTCTGGAAATAAGGGGATTAACACCCCATGAGGCAACTTCTCTCTGCCTCAGAGGTAGAGGATGGCAATCAGTGTATAGATACTTCTTTCCTGGAGGGTAGTTCTGAGGTATATTCTACATAGTTCTTTGGTTGTCCTTAGTGAGAACGTGCCCCAAATCAACTGAGCAATATTAATCAAACTCAGTAACTCAAAAGCCACTGCATTGGTTTAACCCCCTTCCCTGTTTTGTCTTCTCAGGCCCTTGCTCATGTTCCATAATGTCAGTAGTATATTGGTAAATGTTTAATCACTGGCTCTCCAATAAAAAAAATTACTCTTGTTTATAGTGTTGGCCAGTTTCTGTGGTGTAAATACTCACCCTGTAGTTAATTTTTTTTTTTTTTTTTTTTTTTTTTTTTAGGGATTTTATTTATTTATTAGAGAGAAAGAGATGGAAAGCACAGGCAGGGGGAAGGGCAGAGGAAGGAGGAGCAGACTCCCCACTGAGCAGGGAGCTTGATGCAGGGCTCAATCCCAGGATCCTGAGATCATGACCTGAGCTGAAGGCAGAGGCTCAACCGACTGAGCTACCCAGGTGCCCCATCACCCTGTGGTTAATTTTAAACTACCAACATGACTTCATGAATCTATAGCTGGATAGAGATGTGCACAATTGGTCCTCAGGAGCCAGCCGGAGCTGAGTCCAGGACATCGCTGCTTGACAGCATGCTGAAACCTTTGTCTCGGAAGATACAAAGTTGCTCAAGAAAGACAAAGAGTCACCTACCTGTCTGGGCCAATAATCAGAGAATGGTGGCTACACTAACATTAGTCATAGATTCCAATAAGATGGGGGCAAAAACCCTCTGAGGTTGGGGGGAGAAGAGTTTCTACTGTATAACAAACTGATGGGGTAGAGGAGAGAAGTAGTGAGGGATAAGAATTTGGGGGATACTCAGAAGTTTCTAGCCTTTGTGACTGGATAGATAGTAATGCCATTTCCAGAGACAGAGAATATAGGACAAAAATGATTTGAGTTTGGGATCTATTAAGCTTGAGGTTTCTTCATGATATTCAGGCAGACTTAGCTAGTGAGAAAGACATGTATGAAGCTCACAAAAAATCTAAGGGTGTGGAAGCTGTGGCACAGTATTATTGTGAAATTCTATTGTTGATAACTACGTATTATCCCTGGAATATCCTGGCTCCCTTCCTCTCCCCACACCCAGGCAGCAGTGAGTGCCTTTTGTATTTACTGCCCTCAGGGAGAGCTGTTACTACAGAAATGAAAAGAGAGATGAGTCAATGCTCAGTTTCTAAGTTTCAAAATAGAGCTTTGAATCTCCTAGTAGAGAAAATAGGTCGAGAAAAAGTTTTTTGAGCCTCAAAAGCCTACATTTTGACTACCAAGAGTCAAAGCTGATGCCATTAATACTAATTTAGGTAGAAGGAATGATGATGAAGCAGCCCATTATCCTACTCTCAAGAGATTTGGAAGTGACAACAATGTGTAGATGAATGTCTCTGAGAAAAGACCTTACTCCCTGCCTATATCCTCCCTGCTAAGCTATCAGTAGGAGGCAATTCTAGAATTCCCCAATAATGGAGGAGCTCTAAGAGAAACTGTGGTGTGCCCCACATCCTGTCAGGAGCCCCATGAGATGGGAAACCTCAGATAGTTCTCACACTGTCATAGCCTAGAAGCAGTAGCTGTAGTAGAAATGACAGTATGGTGTGATTTGACAGTGGGTTGGAGTCCAGACCCCAACATTTCTGTCTCTACACTAGTAGGGAAGTAGCATGTGGAAGTTTCCACAATGCTAAAAGAAGGTGGAAAAGAGAGGGCCAGTTGAACAAGAAGAGCCCTCAGAGATGGGACAACAACCAAAGAATGGCAGGTAAACTAGTGACTGCTACATATAGAGGGACAACAGGAGGAAACCAGACACCCTCTTCCATTGCCATGACCATAAGTAAGCTCTTGGTACTCATGAGACAATGAGAGAAAAGAAAAATAATCATTTGATTAAGTTAAAATCTGCCAAGACTATATCATGATGCCTAAAATTTATCATAATTGCCATAACTTACCAAAATTTAACATACTAAAAAACTTAAAATAAGATCATCTCAAGAGATATAGAAGACATTATTAAATAAAATCCAATGTCCATTTATGACCAGTAATTTTATTCTTGAATTAGAAATAGAAGTGAATTTCTTCACCAAAGAAAGGACAGCAAACAAAACAAAACAGAAAAGGAAAACAAAAACAGAAACCATACAGCAAGTATCATTCCCTTTAACACCGGAAATATGCCAGTTATACATGTTATCACCATGTCTATCCAGTTATTAGGACACTCAGATAAGAAAAAGAAATGCAAGAGGTTAAAATGGAAGAAACAAAATTCAAAGATGTTAACAAATGTCTACATGAAAGAGAAATGAAGTATTTTAGACATAATGAACACAGAAACTCAATTGAGTTTCTGTACACCAGCAATAAGCTGTTAGGCTATGTAATATTTTTAAAAGGCACTATTCTCAAAATAACAAGGAAAAATATAAAGTATTTGGGAATAAATATAACAAAATATTTGCAAACTATGGTGGCAAAAATTGTAAAAATTTTTGAGAGACTTTAGGATCTACTTATTGATTCATTTCTTTATTTTTAAATAAACTTAATTTTTTTAGGACAGTTTAAGTTTATAAAAAAAAATTGTGAAGGTAGTACAGAGAGTTCCTACATACCCTACATTCCAGTTTCCCCTGCTATCAACGTCCTGCGTTACTATGGTACATTTATTACAATTAATAAGCAAATACTGATCCATTGTTATTAACTAAACTTTCCACTTTATTCAGATTTTCTTAGTTTTTACCTAATGTTCCTTTTTATATTCCAGAATCTCACTCAGGATATCACATTATTACATTTAGTTACCCTGTCTCTTTATGCTCCTCTTCCCTTGTTTTTTTTTTTAAATATTTTATTTATTTATGAGAGACACACAGAAAGAGAGAGAGAAAGAGAGAGAGAGACAGAGACACAGGCAGAGGGAGAAGCAGGCTCCATGCAGGGAGCCCGACATGGGACTCGATCCCGGGTCTCCAGGATCACGACCTGGACTGAAGGCGGCGCTAAACCACTGAGCCACCTGGGCTGCCCTCTTCCCTTTTTAAAGATTTATTTATTTATTTATTTATTTATTTATTTATTTATTTATTTATTTATTTATTTATTTATTTATGATAGACATGGGGGGGGCAGCGACTCAAGCAGAGGGAGAAGCAGGCAGAGGGAGAAGAAGGCTCCCCATCAGGAGCACGACGCAGGACTCGATCCCAGGACTCTAGGACCGCACCCCCAGCCAAAGGCAGGCGCCAAACCGCTGAGCCACCCAGGGATCCCCTCTTCCCTTGTTTTTGATGGACCTTAACAATTTTGAGGAATAATGATCAAGCATTTGCAGATTGTCAGCTTTTTCTCCTCAGTAGACTGAGATTATAGGTCTTTGGTCTCACAGAAGTAAAGTACCATGTTCATCATATAGCATGACTTATCACTAGTGATGTTGACCTTGACCACCTGGCTGAGGTTGTGTTTGTCAGATTTTTCAACTTTTCCCCCTTTTCCATATTGTCTTGCTTGGGAGAAAGTCGTTAAGCTTAGCCCACAATGCAGCAGGGGGGTTATGCTCCCCCTCCTTTAGTATCTACATACATTATTTGGAATTCTACATAAAACTGTGTCCTCTCCTCTATTTATTTAATCACTTATATCAATACGGACTTGTGTATATTTATTTTATACTTTGGATAGAATTCAATACTACTTTACTTTGTTGCTCCAATGGTTCCAGCTTTGGCTATTGGGAGATCTTGGACATACCTCCATCATTGTGGGGTTGATTTTTTTTTTTTTTTTCTCAGCAGTTCTTTATTTTCTGGCACTAAATCTGCTCCAGGCTCATGTCGTACCTTTCCTGCTCCTGTACTAGAATCAGCAATTTCTCCAAAGAGCACTAGTTCTTTCATCAGAGACCTTTATGTATTTTTAACCAACATTTCATTTTTAAAAATCTGAAACAATCTCAAACTTACAGAAAAGTTGAAAATATAAAGATATTTTTTTCTTGATCCTTTGAGGAGTACTTTGTTGACTTGCTGCCCATCAACCTCAAACGCATGAAAGAGAAAGTTAAAACAAGAAACACCATGCTGCATCTGGGTTTCAGTGAGAGAAAACGTTTAGAATTTACTTTGTTAAAAAAAAAAAAAAAGGCATAATGGGGTCAGTCTTTTAACACCATAAATTGATAATTTTGTCCCTGAATGTAATAAACTTTTGGAAAAAGCTTAGTAATCTGATGCTTAATTTATCTCAACTGATACAATTTTTTAAAGTAATCTCTAGGGATCCCTGGGTGGCGCAGGGGTTTGGCGCCTGCCTTTGGCCCAGGGCGCGGTCCTGGAGACCCAGGATCAAATCCCATGTCGGGCTCCCGGTGCATGGAGCCTGCTTCTCCCTCTGCTTATGTCTCTGCCTCTCTCTCTCTCTCTGTGTGACTATCATAAATAAATAAATAAATAAATAAATAAATAAATAAATAAAGTAATCTCTATACCCGGTTCAACTCATGACTCCAAGATCAAGAGTCTCCTACTCTACTGAGTTCTAAGCCCCTCTACTTATACAAAAATTTTGAACCATCATTAAATTTCAGAGATGCCACTGTCATTTAAACAATGTCCTACAAACATTTCAAAACAGCTAAATCATATAAGAGGTGTTTACAAATTAAAAACAAAACTCAAAAATCTCTGTTCCCCCAATGTCTGACAACAGAAGAATGATTTAATTGTGGTAGAGTCATTCAATGGCACATAACACAGCAGTGAAAATAAATTAACTACTACGACCATCCAGCATGAATTAATCGCACAAAGTAGAATGGTAGGAAAATGCAAGTCACTTTATGATCCCATTTACATAAAGTTCAAAGACACAAAAATGAACAACATTTCAATTAGGAATACATTCCCATCTGGTGAAACAATTTAAAAAACAGAAGAAAACAGTAAACATAGAATTCAGAACAGTAGTTATCTCTCGGTGGGGGGAGAAAAGGGCACAAAACCTGCAAAAAAGTTGTTGGTAAAATTCTTTTTCTTATAGTGGGGATGAGTAGATTACTGTTTATTTTTATTCTTCATACCTTATATTTTTATAATCTTTTGTATGTACTCAAGATTTAATTTTTAAAAATGTCTACAATTTAGGGCATGTTTAGACTCATTTTGACTCATTTCTTGTGCTGCATAATATATGGCAGTTACTAACCACAAATAAACATTTAAATTTAACTGTAAAATTATTCCTTAGTTGTATTAGCCACATTTTTAAGTGCTCAATAACCAAGGCTACCATATTGGTAGTGTAGATATAGATTTCCTTCATAACAAAGTTTTATTAGATAATACTGGACACAGTGACTATCTCCAAGAAGAACACCTTTCTAGCACTTGGGTTTTTCTCTCAAGATTGGAGAATGACAAATCCCCAGATTTGTGGACTCTAAGAGCAGAGGTGACCTATATCCTGGGTACAATCTTACATTAAAAGCTTTATTTATTTATTTACTTATTTTTAAAAGATTTTATTTATTTATTCACAAGAGACAGAGAAAGAGGCAGACACAGGCAGAGGAGAAGCTGGCTCCCCACAGGGAGCCTGATATGGGACTCCATCCCAGGATCCTGGGATCACAACCTGAGCCAAAGGCAGACACTCAACCAGGGCACCACCCAGGCATTCCACATCAAAAGTGGTACCTGTCATCCCCACTGCATTCCAGTGGCAGCTTGAGTACCCAAAGCAGATGATGCAGAGGGCCAGCAGCAAATGAGAGATGTCAGAGGGCCTGAGGGTTTTTCATTTTTGAGTCTAAAATTCTGTGGCCTGAAGACCAGAAACAGATTGGGAGTGCTGACCTCTCTGTGAATGCCAGAGGGCAAAAATGCTAGGACAGACACTGCTAGTTTCTCCCCTGTATCCGTCCCTTTACTCTCTAGTAACAGAGACCCAACAAGGCTCCCTAGAAAAGCCTGTGCTTGCCAGCCTACCTGTATTTAGATACAGCTATGTGACTCAGTTCTGTTCTATGAATTTAAGCCTTTTTGAAAAGACAAACATGAGACCTGAACTTCCTTCTTGATTCCTTCTTCTGTCCTGTTGCCTGGAGCAGGGATGTAGTCATTGGAGCCTGAGGACCACACCTATAAATGGCAAAGCACCCTGCTTTACAGTGCCTGAATTTCTGATGCCTTTGTGGAGCAAAGTAGCCTTTTTAATATAAGACAATATAACATCTATCCTTGAATTCTGTTTGTTTGGGTTACTATTACTAACAGCCAGTCGTCATTCTAATGGATACAGATGTCTACAATTAGAGACCAGAGAGGGGGAAAAAAACCTTTCTACCAGTGCCAGCGTGGAGGGATGAGGGCTGTGCCATTCCCTCCATTTCTGAGGTGACGTAGCATTACAACTGCCTGCTGGAATGTAGAATCAACTTCAGCAAAAAGAGGGTTGAGGAAGAGCAGTGATTAGGACTAAGCCTTCTAACCACTTGAGCAGACAGGAAGCTCAACCTAGGAACATGTTACAGAAAATTGAATAGTAACGCATCTTGCACTACTGAGCTCTGAGTCTGAGAGCTCTACAAGGAGTGTAGTTCAAACCATGCCAGTGGCAATGGAGGAGGTCCAGGGGGGTTAGAATGGAAGGAGGAAAAAATGAACCTTAAAGATCTCAAAAATCTAGTGTTAGAGGAAAGGCAGCCAGCAGATATTAACTGAGAAAGGATTAAAGGAGAACTTTCAAACAACACTTTTTTTTTTTTTGGTATGCCTCAGAGAGCAGCCCACACTAAAGTATCTTTCATCATGTTAGATCAGTTATTCAACACCAAAGTCTTCCTGTGATTAGGGATCTATAAAATCCATCAGACATGACTATAAAATACGCATGACTGTTCTACAGCAGAGGGGGTCCTAGTTGTACTCCTTCTCTTTTCTTCGTTTTGTGGCGCTGCAGGTCAAGGCTTAGCTAAGCAGGTTTAGAGGGTGAAGGCGGGCGGCTGGAGGTTACGGGTAGGCTTTAAGGGCAGACCGTACGACCGGAAATCGCTTATGAATTGGCACAGTGTTTAAAAATCACAAGGAGAGAATTTCAGATCGAGTCCAAGAATGAGGAGATCCCTTCGGGCCTCCCCATTCGCGGCCTCGCTCACGCGGGGCTTTCCCTCTCGAGGTCGCAAGGTCCAGCTTCAGGTGGCATCCGCAGCCTTAAGCCACGGGAAAGCGCTCAGATCTGACTTGCGGTGAAGGTGGATTAAGCGCTCCTGATCCCAGGCGTCTGGTTAGAGGCCGCGCTCGGCAGCGGATCTGAGACTTGTTGCTGGGGAAACCCGCAGCTGTGCTTCCCGGGGGACGGGAGGCCGAGCGCCGCCTCCCAGCCTTGCTCCCCGCGACTCCGGGGCCGCACGGCAAGCTCAGGCCCGCGCCCCCGCCACGCGCGCCCCCGCCACGCGCGCCCCCGCCACGCGCGCCCCCGCCACGCGCGCCCCCGCCACGCGCGCCCCCGCCACGCGCGCCCCCGCCACGCGCGCGCCTCCTCCCCAGCCCTCCACGCACGCTCTTCCCGCCGCACGCGCCCCCGCACGCGCGCCCCCACGCCCCGAGCTCCGCCACGCGCCCGCCTCCGCCCCGAGCCCCCCACGCGCCCCCGCACGCGCGCCCCCACGCCCCGAGCCCCGCCGCACGCGCCCCCACCCCCGCGCCCCGCCCCCGCCCCCGCGCCCGCCTCCGCCCCGGGCCCCCCCGCGCCCCGCACGCGCGCCGCCGGCCCTTTCCCGCCGCGCTTCCTCGAGCCCCTGGCGCGCACTGGCCGGAGGAGGCGCTGCGGCCGCTGGGGGAGCGCCGCCTCCTCTTCCTCCACCTCCTCCCGCCTCCTCCCTCTCCTCCTCCTCCGCACTACGGTTCCCACTCCGGGGCGGGGGCGAGCGCGTCCGGTTTGCTGGAACCGTTCGGAAATGGCAACTTGCGCGGTGGAGGTCTTCGGGCTCCCGGAGGACGAGGTGCGGGGGCCGAGGGGCTGCGGGGCGGGCTCCCCTTGGCGCGGCTCATCGGCCAGAGGGTCGGCTGTCGGCCCCCGCTGCCCCGCACGAGCCCCGGGAGCGCGCAGGGCGGCGTGCGGACCTGGGGCGGCCTGGCGCGCGGGTGGGGGTGGGGGTGGGGGTGAGGGTGGGGGTAGGGGGCGCCTGCCTCAGCCTCAGCCTCAGCCTCAGCCTCAGCCTCAGCCTCAGCCTCAGCGAGCGCATTCTCTTCCCAGCCCGTGGACTCCACACCCCTCTCCTCCCGGAGCCGCCGCCTTCCTCCAGTTTCCTTCAGGAAGTGCAGGGGAGGGGCGCCGGGCTGCGAGCGGCGTGGGTGCGCGGGGCCCCTTCCTGCCACCCCCTGCCCGGGGTGCGGGGTGCGGGGTGCGGGGTGCGGGAGCCCCGGGAGGGCGGCGGTTTCCCTGCAGGTCAGCATCCCGGCTGTTGATCCGCCTGCGCTGGCGGAGGCCCGCTGGACTTGACCTCATGGACTTTGACAGGAAGACTTCCAAGTGAATTGTCATTAGCTGTTTTGATTTTTTTTTCTTTTTTTTTAAAAATCTGAAATCGTTTTTAACCCTCTAGCTGGAGATGGCCATGGGACAGCAGGCAGATAGATTTGACTCCTCGTGTTTGGCAGTTTGTGTCAAGTGTGGCAAGTTCATGCTGTGTTTAAATATCAACCGGTCTTCAGCGATATTAAAAAATAAAGCTGAAAAAGTAGACATACTTTAAAGAACTTCCCACAGCGGTTCACTTTGAAAATTCAGTTCCATGATTTGAGAAGGCAAAGTTGTCTCTTCTCGAAATAACTTAGGCTGGTTACGCCTCACACTTAGTTAAAGCCATTTGGAATGAGTTGTTCATTTTTTTTTTTTAAATGTTTGTTTATTTATGGTAGTCACAGAGAGAGAGAGAGAGAGAGAGGCAGAGACACAGGCAGAGGGAGAAGCAGGCTCCATGCACCGGGAGCCCGACGTGGGATTCGATCCCGGGTCTCCAGGATCGCGCCCTGGGCCAAAGGCAGGCGCCAAACCCCTGCGCCACCCAGGGATCCCAAGTTGTTCGTTTTAAATGAGATGTGGCTTCTCTAAATTCTTGATGATTGTCTCAAAAATGGGAATGGGTGGGAGATGAAAAGCTATGTAGTCTAACAGTTGACTAGTTCAGTTTGGGGGAAAAAAAAAAACAACAAAATTTAGGCGTTCTTGTTGACTGGCTAAGTGTCACCTGTACTTGCTATCAAGATGGGACCCAATTAAATGTAATACATCACCCTGAATTTAATTTATCTTCTGACAGTGTTGGGGTAGTTCCTTCTCTTAGTAACTTGATATCTTCAAATTGTCTTTTACAAAATGTCTTTTACATTCATCTTGGCAGTTCTTCGTATATAAACAGCGGGCAACTTATTTATGCCGGCACATTATCTCAGTGTGTTTTGAGACTAATCATGTAATATTAGAGCTTGTTTCTTAGTTACTGCTAGCAGAAAAGAAGCAAAGTGGTGGTGGAAAAATGGTGGCAGCTTGATGGACCCTCAGAAACAACAGTATGTGATGGCTCAAGATGATATTCCTGCTAAAGTCCATTATTGTTCAGCGGAGGAGATCAGAGGAGAATAGTGCGGTGTGGAACCACTGATAGCTTTCTTATCAGTCAGGTCTCCCTGCTTTGCTATGATAAGCTGTTCAATGCAGATAACCTCAAGCTGACATCCAACCCAATCGGGCTGGCCTTGGACTTTCTTTCCTTTTGGTTGTTACTCAGAGGTAGCTCCTGATTTCCAGATTTCTCATCCCATTCCTTTCCAGCAAAGCCAAATTGATCATAGGATATTGCCAAAGGCATTGTTTACTCTTCTCTCTTTGGTACGGGTTCTGTGTTTTCAGTTATCTGCTTCTCACATCAGCCTTCCGCCCAGCGGAAATAAAACGAATTATGGCAGTTAGTGGGTGGTCAGTAAGCAATTGGGAATAAAGGCCAGAAACTCCACCTTTTGAAATGAGGTTTTCCTGAACTTGCATCCTGAGGGATTTGTACTTCTAGGGAAGTTTCATGGCTTGGGGCCCACTCTGTTTGCATGATGGGGGGCCAGTTGTCCTGTGACTCAAAGTTCCTTGCAGTTCCATCTGTCTACTTTGTCCACATTGAGGAAGGGAGTGAGATAGGAAGGTGAGAGACATGATGATGGAGTGTTGTCTTCCACTTCTTCCACTCGGTTATTTATTCAACAGACATTTATTAACTGTCTGTTCTGTATCATGCAGTGTGCTGGCCACCAGGGATACAGATAGAAAAAACAGTCCCTGCCTGTTTTGTGAGGAGCTCAGAATCTGGTGGGAAAGATAAAAATCACTTGTTTTCTGGTAGAGGTGGCCATCTCATCGCTCTTGTCATTTATTTTCTGGTCCATCACAAAGTGGTGGTTTAGAAGGTTTAGAAGACCTCCCCCTCACTTTTTTTCTTTTTTAGAAGAAGAACATTATTTTCTAGAACTCACAGACGGAAATAGGCAGCCCTCTGCTGTTGATGAAAAATAAGGTAGCTTTTCTCTTGCAGGAAAAAGTGATGATTCTTACTTTAAATTTGAAACTAAAACAAAAAGAAAAATGAACAGACATGGGTTACAAGATACTTGGAGAGTTATAATTTAACCAATATTTTTAACCACTGAGTCGCACTGTATGAGCATATTAGTGGCTCATTGAAGTAGGCCAAAGTTTAGATCATAATTCTTCTCTATTACTTTTCAGTGAATTTTAGTTCTTATTCCACATATAAATGTCTTTTAGTAAGAGATGGTCCTGGCTTCATGTGCAGAATTTTGTCATTAAAACAAAACAAACCAAGGAAATAGTGAATATAAATTATACCAGATTTGCTGACAGTCTCTGGGGATTAACAATAGAGGCTAACTCCCACTAACCTTTGGTGAGGAGGAGTGTGGTAGATATGTACACTGGAATTCAGCATCCCTTCCAGCCTCTTTTCAGTGGACTTCCCTATTTTGCAGAGGTTGGGAAGCTAAACAATATGTTTCTCATACTTTCTGGCACTTAACGTTCTGGAAATGGATTTTGAGATAGATTTCCCAGTATAGTGCACTTACTTGAGATTTGGAAAGTAGAAATGAAGTGGAGCATAAGTTCTTGTTTCTTTGGCTTTTTCTTCTGACAAGCATAGTCACGTAGACCTTGACTTTTCCTGCAAAAATGTTTTGGTATCTGGTAACTTGTTTTGTGAGTATCAATAGGAAGTTGCAGAACCAGTGGTGGTGGCAGCTTCCTGATGACTAGATAGGGTATGTTTGCAAAGCCTACAGATCTGGTGGTGGTTCCTGATTACCTACCTTCCTGACTGGGGCAGAAGTGGCAATTTCCTGGGTGGGCCAGTTTGAGGTGTTTCCAGGTTCTCTGGAGGCCTAGTCTACAGCCTGCCCCTACAGCTCTTCCAGTGATTTTCTAAGACCTAATTCCCTGTATTAACTCGTTTCTTCTCAAAACATCTAGAGTAATTTCTGTTGCCTACAACTGAAACCTGACTGAAACAAGGTAAAGAAGGAAGGAAAAGGAAAGAGAAGAGAGTGTTCACTGTTAGTTAGGAAATACAATTTGTACCTGTGGAAGAATGGATGCCTTTGGTGGTGACTGCTACCACAACACATAAGCAGCAGGGTAACAGAAGTGCATATGTTGACACTTCTAGATCTACCAGTGCCAAGCAGAAACAGACCTTGCCTGTCCTAGCATCATACTGAGCCTGGGAACCCAGTTCCCAAACTTTTATTCACTGTACACAAGGAAGGAGAAGCACAGTTGAAGCCTAGCTGCATTAGCATCCATCTCAAACTTTCACATGTTGATTTTGCCATTACTCCCTTTGTGCAACTCCTTAATTCCAGCATCATTCTATTTTTCATAGGTTTCCACGGGACCAAAGAAGTGGATAAAAAAGAATTTGTTTTGCAGCAATTTACTTTTTAGTTATTAAGCCAACAGGAAAGTTGGAAGTACAGTGCAAAGAACTCCGATCCTCCTCATGCAGGTTCTCCTGTTCTTGACATTTCACCACAGTTCATCCATAATCCTTTTTGCCATTTTAATTATTTTTATTTTTTTTATTTTTTTTTATTTATGATAGTCACAGAGAGAGAGAGAGAGAGAGAGAAAGAGAGGCAGAGACACAGGCAGAGGGAGAAGCAGGCTCCATGCACTGGGAGCCCGATGTGGGATTCGATCCCGGGTCTCCAGGATCACACCCTGGGCCAAAGGCAGGTGCCAAACTGCTGCGCCACCCAGGGATCCCCATTTTAATTATTTTTAAAAAATATTTATTTATTTCAGAGAGTGAGAGAGAGTACAACTGAGCAGAGGGAGGGGGAGAGATAATCTCAAGCAGACTCCCTGCTGAGCCCAGAGCTTGATCTCATCACCCTGAATTCACCACCTGAGCTGAAATCAAGAATCGGGCTCTTAACTGACTCAGCTACCCAGGCACCCCTCATTAGTCTTACTTCTAAATCATTTGAGGGAAAGCTTCAGACACAATGCCCCATCACCTCTAAACACCTAAAACAAAAACACTTCTACATAACAGCTGTCCAGTCCTCTAAGCCAGAAAATCAACACTGGTACAACACTACCATCCAATCTGCAGATCCTGTCAATATTTGCCAGGTGTTTTAGTAATTTCTCTTTTTCCTTTCTGGTCCAAGAGCCCACATAGGAGCATAGGTTGCATGTACTTATCATGTCTTGGCAGTCTACTTTTTCTGTCAGTTCCTTGACAGGAAATAGAGTACAGACCAAACAACCTGTAGGATGTTCCTCCGCCTGGGTCGGTTTACTGCCTCCTCAGGGTCATGTTGAAGTCATGCTTTTTTGGCAGAAATCACAGAGATGAAGCTGTGTTCTCAGTGCATCACAAGAGGGAGTACATAATAGCGATTTGTCCCATCACTGTCCATGATAACCTTGCTCACTTGATCATTTTGGCGAGAGCCAGGTTTCTTTTTTGTAATGTCACTATTTCCCCCATCATAATTCATTAGTGGGGATCCCTGGGTGGCTCAGCGGTTTAGCGCCTGCCTTTGGCGCAGGGTGCGATCCTGGAGTACTGGGATCGAGTCCCGCGTCGGGCTCCTGGCATGGAGCCTGCTTCTCCCTCTTCCTGTGTCTCTGCCTCTCTCTCTCTCTCTATCATAAATAAATAATTCTTAAAAAAAAATCCATTAGTATTTTGTGGAGATGTCTTCAGAGATTATGCCAGTAGTCAACTCTTCATTTCTCAGATTTCCATCCACCACTTTGAGCATTCATTGATGACTTTGCCTGAATCAAACACTATTTTTTTTAATTCCTATCTTTATTAATTGGCATACTGTGTAAGAAGAGCTTTCCCTTTCTTATATATGTATTTACATCAGCAATGGATATGTGGAATTCTACCTTATTCAATGGGTTGTAATTATTTACTATCAATAAATATTTTGTTGCTAAAATTTTCACAGTTTGGTCAGTGGAAGCCCTTTCAAGGGGGTTTCTAGGTTACTGTGACAGGTCTCCATCATTCTTTGAATACTTCATTACTTTCTAGCGGAAGATGTTCCAGACAGCTCTTGTATTTTGCCTGGCCCACCCCTGTCTGGAACCAGCCATTCTCCTAGGAACACTAGTTCCATTTAGGAGAAAATGCCTTTTTGTAGCCAAGATCTGGGTGCTCAGTGTGCTCATTATTATTGGATGTCATTGCTCTTGAGCCATCTCAGCAAATAGTTAAAAAATATGTGTGTGTGCACACACATAAATGTATACCTCTTTTCATAATACAGTCTGTATACATGTATTTAAAGATCATTAATTCATATCATTTCTCAAATTCAAATCTAATGCCTCAGAGTACCTTCCAGCCATAAATACCTTTTCTACCAGTTAAATTTCTGACTTTTATTATTCTCATTATATTTACTTATTTGCCCAATCTATTTACTTATGTTTTTGGTGTAACTAATTTTCCAACCACGCAGGCATCTACTCTGTCATTTGTGCACCTCACTTTCAGCTTTAGTAGGAATACTGCAGAGTTGCCTTTGTCCCAGGCAAGTGGGTGCCTACTGGTGCATCTCTGGATGTGACCTCCCTTTTCCTCTATGCCCCATGCTGGTGAGCATGCTGACCATGCTTCTCTGTGAAACTCCCTCCTCCCCCCAAACCCTGCCCTAAGGTGGGCCTGACACTGACTCCTCTACACCAGGAAGAGATTAGAAGGGGCTATATGTATATATTTTTCTACAGTTAACTATTAGCAGTTTATCTATCATATAAGAATAGAACCTTGGAACTGGAAGACACCTGTAAATCATTTAGGGTGAACAAGGGCATGGAAAATCAAATTTGACCAGGACGGAATTCTAGTCTTGTCACTCTCAGTGATCTGGCATAGGTATTTGACATCTGTCAGAGCAGGATATTTACACCAGCTGATTCTCCCATTCCCTAGCTGTGTCCGGTATAAAGAATCTTCTGTGGGGGCATCTGGGTGGCTCAATGGTTGAGTGTCTGCTTTTGACTCAGGTAGTGATCCTGGGGTCTTGGGATCGAGTCCCACATCAGGCTCCCTGTAGGGAGCCTGCTTCTCCCTCTGCTTATGTCTCTGCCTCTCTCTGTGTGTCTTTCATGAATAAGTAAAAAAGAATATTCCATAGTACTGAGAGAATGTGATTGCTGATTTGAATTGCTGAAAGCACTGTCTACTGACTGAATTCTCTGGCCATCAGTGTTACTCTCCCTTGTTAGGCTGGCTCCCTTGCACATCTAAGAGGATAGATGAAAGGAGAAGATAGGAGAAGTCTGGAAATAAATGTAGGGAGAAAGACACAGCACAAACAAATGAAAAAAGGTTTTGATAAGACTTTGCTAAAGTCTTGAGGAATAACCCCATGGCCTGACTCAAATGTTGAGTTACCACATATGAGATACACTGGCAATGAATGTAAATGATCATGTCAGTGCATAAAGATGCCTTAATGAAAATATCCTCCTTTGAGGCGAAAGAGTCAAACCTAAATATAATCAGAGCTGTCTTTAATTGATTGCCTGCTATATTGATTGCCAAGCAGCAGGTCACATGGTCTCATACTTCAGTTGTAATCATTGAAACAGTTTTTCAAAAGTAGATAGTGTTATCTCCATTTTATAGATAGAGAATTTGAGATTGTGATTTCCTCAAGGACTGGGTCCTTTTTTTTTTTTTTTTTTTTTCATTTATGATAGTCACAGAGAGAGAGAGAGGTGCAGAGACATAGGCAGAGGGAGAAGCAGGCTCCATGCACCAGGAGCCCGACGTAGGATTCGATCCCGGGTCTCCAGGATCGCGCCCTGGGCCAAAGGCAGGTGCTAAACCGCTGCACCACCCAGGCATCCCTAAGGACTGGGTCCTATTAGGTTGCAGATGTAGGCTTGAATCTCAGATTTCTTTAATACCAAACACTTGATCTTTCCACCGTCCTACTGCAAATAGTTCCCCAAATAAAAGAATTTAACAGAAGAGACTCTCCGTAAGGTGACAAATATAACATATCCAAAATTAACTTGTAACCCTTCTTACGTATCTTATGTCTTTTTTTTGTTAATAGGTTTTAGGTGGATGTCTGAAGTACTTGAATTCTGTATTTGCTTGAATATCCATTGAACAGTTACTATGTGTAAGGCATTTGGATCAGGTCATGAGGTGATAATAATGAATGACAGACTTCACCAGTTTATAGCCTACAGGAAGAGAAGGACAGTAAATATATAATCACACAGACATTTTATAAATGTCAAGGAAAACGGATGTGAGATAAAAGTAAAAAATGGGAAAGATTAGTTCATCACGTATGATATGAAGGAGGGGAGAGAGTATGAGGAAGTCACCTTTGATCTGAACCTAAGGATGAATAGGAGGTCGCCAGGTGAAGAGTGGGGCAAAAAGCCTATCAGGTAAACAGAACTACTGGATGTGTAGAAGATAAGATGGAGAGGAATGGAAAGAAGGCTGAAATGGTGGTGTCAGGAGATGAATCTGAAGAGGAAGGAAGAGCAGAGCCCAGGCAGTCAGGCTAGGGAAACTCACGAAATACATGCATGGGCACGTGCACACACATATCATCATCACTAGCACTTCTTTATAGTTAATATCTGTTCCTCAGATATTTAACTTTTTCTCTATTTGTTGTTTCTTCATTTCTTGTCACATCTCTGGCTTTCCATCCAGGATCACTTTTTTCTGCCTGAGGTATATCCTGTAGAAGTTTTTTTAGTGTTTGCTGGCAATAAACTCTCATGGTTTTTGTTTTTGTCTGATAATGTCCTTTTTTTTTTTTTTTTTTTTTTTTGGTGGGTGGGAGAGAGTGAAGTAAAATTTATAAACAGTGAAATGCACACATTTTAAATGTACACTTTGATGTACTGTGGTTTTTAACACACATGTAACACACAATTCAATTAAGGTATAGAATATTTCCATCACTCCAGGGGTACCTGGGTGGCTCAGTCGGTTAAGCATCTGCCTTCAGCTCAGAGTCCTGGGATTGAGCCCTGCATCAGGTCCCTGCTCAGCGGGGAGTCTACTTCTCCCTTTCACTCTGCTCCTTCTCCTGCTCGTGCTTTCTCTCTCTCTCTCTCAAATAAATCTTTTTTTGTTTGTTTGTCTTTTTAAAAAAGAGTATTTCCTTCACTCCAGAATGTCCCCTGGGGCTCTCTTCCAGTCAACTTCCCACTTCACTCTCCAGAGGCAAACTTTTATCACCATGAATTAGTTTGGCCTGTCCTGGAACTTCATATAAATGGAATCATACAGTATGTATTCTTTTGTATCTGGCTCCTTTTGTCTAACGTAATGTTTTTCAGTCGCCCATGTGGTTGTTTGTATAAGCAACTCATTCTTTTTATTGCTGAGTAGTATTCCATTGTATGAATATACCAGATGTTTATCCATTCTCCTTTTGACAGACACATCTATTGTTTCCAGCTTTTGCCTACTATGAATAAACCTACTGTGAATGTTCATCTACAAATCTTATGAAAATGTCTTTTCCACAATATAGGTTATCAGCTTGATGTGGATCTCTCCAGAGGCATTTCATGTATAAAGAAGCATATATGGTGCTATCAAATTTAAGAGTAGTGTTAAAATGGGAACTGATGATGAGTTGTTCTTTTTTGGAAATTATGTAGTTTTGATTGAATAAATAAAGGTATAGTTTTCTAGGAGAATCGTCCCACAACTGCATTAACTATAGCACTTCCCATTCTTACCTTCATGCTGTCTACTTGTGGGTCTCAACTTTAGTGTCCATAAGAATCACCTGGGAAGTATTTTAAAACACAGGCTACTGGCCCCACCACAGAGTGTCTGATTTAGTAGATAGGGGGCCTGAAAATGTGTGTTTCTAATAAATTCCCATATGGTGCTCATACCATTGGAGAACACACTTTGAAAACCACAGCTTTCTCTTAAATCCAAGGATTCTGATTATTCTAGTTTATCACGGTTATTACTGCCAAACACTCCCGAGGAATTTTGAACATGCATAGCAAATGTGTAGCAGTCATACACTCCACTTTTACTAGGACCATCCTCATTTCATGTATTTTCTTTTTTTTTTTTTCATGTATTTTCCAATACAGGTGATCTAGCATTTACATTTTTATAAAATGCTTCCAGCAAATTTACATGCCAGAGAAATAAGACAGCTGCCAGTCCAGTCTTTTGTTTTGAAAATATGGTCACCATAAATTATAAAACATGTTGCAAAAAAAGGACAAAAATTAATCCTTTATACTCTAATAGTTTTTAAAATAAATATGCAGTGATTATATTATTGCATTACATGAATACAGTATTATTTACATCAGAACCCTTTTGTCATATTTATAATTATTTATTGCACATTTTTTGCTTGCTTTCATTTCGTGCATGCTTGTCACAAATTTGCAAACTGACAGAGTTTTAAAACTACTCAATGTAGGGGTTATATATATGTATATTTACATATATTACATACATATATAATGAATGCTATCCATTCCCTTCATTCTTGTTGGCAACTGCCTCTTGCTATGTCACATTCCTTCTGAACTGCTTGCACTCTATACCTGATGAGTAGTCATCACCTGCAGGCTTCCATTTGCCATCATTGTGAGAATTCTCTTGATCTCTTTTCTGTGTTGGAGCCACTGTTTCTTTATTCTTGTGTCTTCCTCTTTCCTAATTTATTCCCTCATTTGCTGACCTACATCTTCTATATAGTGGGCACTGTTGACTGGAGTATTTCGTGGTAGGTTATCTGAATCTTTCATTTCACAGTGGGACTCTCACATATAAATATTTAGAACATTTGGGTACCCCCTCCCTTCATTACTTAGCTTCCACAGAGAGCAGTCTTGCAATCTTCTGTTTGGTGAGTTTAGATCTGGCAGCCAGGGTTCTGGGCTCACCATTTGTGCATACGTTTCTTGCTTTAGATAAAGTGCATTCTTCCTACTTTCAGCTACTTCAGAAACTTTTGTGGTTAATCAAGAATTTGTCAGCACCTGCTGTGTTCCAGGTATTCTGCTGGGTTCCACAGAGAGAATACAAAGATAATGAAAAGATAAGTTTCTTGAGCTTCAAAATCTCACAGTTTTAATAGTGGAGAAAGACATATCATTTGTCTCTTCAGATGGAAGACCATATGTGATAAGTGCTATAAAAATGGGCCTTTTACAGAGAGAGGGGAAAATTCATTTCAACTATGGAGGCTTTTTAGAAAAGGTGGCATTTGGACTTTGAAGAAAGGACAAGACTTTTTTTCTTAAACTACAACTTAAAATTTATAAAAAGTTTAAGAAGTAAAACAAAAGCCTTTATCATCTCATTATGTATTTAAAAGGATGTATTTATATATTTATTTGAGAAAAGCCTTTATCATCTCATTATTTTTTTAAAAAGATGTATTTATATATTTATTTGAGAGAGAGCAGTGGGAAGGGGAGAGAATCTTAAGCAGACTCCCTACTAAGAATGGAGCTTGACGTGGGGCTCCATCTCAGGACCCTGAGATCATGACCTGAACTGAAACTGAGAGTCTGGTGTTCATCTGATATAGTCGGCCAGGTGCCCTATCATCTTATTATTTTATTTCATTTTTTAAAAAGTTATCACTGTTGCATATTTCCTTTCAATCTTCATCAGCATACATTTTTATAATTATCATAGAATAGATATCACTCCAGTTAACATGATAATTGTTAAAAATGATAATTATTTTCTGTCATTAGATAATAATACATTTTAAAAAATATTTTATTTATTTGATAGGGAGAGAAAGAGCACAAGCAGGGGGAGTGGCAAGGAGAGGGAGAAGCAGGTTCCCTGCTGCACGGAGATCCCCACACAGGGCTCAATTCCAGGACCCTGGGATCATGACCTGAGTGAGCTGAAAGCTCACTTAACTCACCCTTAACTGACTGAGCCACCCAGGTGCCCCTTAATAATACATTTTAAATGACTGCTCAGATGATAGAGGACTTTAACAATGAAGGGGTAGGGAGAGGATGGGGAAGACTATTCCAGGCAGAGGGAGCCTAACTTGTGCAAAATCTCAGAGATAAGTAAACACAGGTAGCCTGGAGGTGTGAAGGGGGAGTTAGGTGTGGGAGGGAGGCAACAGAAGGGTGGGAGAAGGATAAAGAGAGGAACAAAAATTTTAAGAATTTGGAAAGGATGGAAAGATCTAAAGCTCTGCATTTCCTATTCCTGGATTTGGGGGAGTTGATAGAAGATTAGGGAGCAGTTAGTAGCTGTTTTCATGAATTGTGGAGAAATCTCAGGCCTGGAAAGCCGCTTTTAATTACTGTAGCCTCCTGCACAGGTAACACATTACCATTTTGTTTCACACTATCATTGAGAAGAGCCACATATCTTTGCATAGGATTTGCAACTTTTCTATTTCACTTTCATAAATCAAGAAAGCTTTCTTAGGAGTGGAAGGGGAAGTCTCAAGCTTTAGAGAAGAGCTGTGATCTATTTGGAGATAGTGTTCCCATTTTGAAAAATGAGAAGATGCTTAATTTTCATTTCTTTTTCCTCATTTGAGCTCTATGTGTCTATTAACAGTATTTTGAATATCTTGTTTCCAAAATTATTGAAGAGTTTAGTCTCTTGTTGCATTTATGTTTCTCAGTTTCAAAGATACTATGAGATATTATGATTTCTGCTTATGGATATGGTTGCAAAAGTCCACTTTGGCAATTTTCTAGCAATTTATAAAATGCACTGAAGGGATGCAAATATGAAAATAAAGGGCATTTCTTAATTTTATGACAGAATCTTAAATCAATATAGCTTCACATCAGTTAACCACAACATCCAAAATAACTAATTCTGATATTTGTGGTAGGAAATGCAAGGAGGTTTAAAAGTTAAATGTGTTTATGATTGTGAGTAATTTGTCATGCCCTGGAATTTTTAAAATTAACGCTTGTTACATTTTTCTCCATTAGACTTTTGGGGCATATTTTCAGTAGAGGTTCTACCAATATGGATTAACTTTTTAAGAGGGGAATGGTAGGGATGTCTGGGTGGCTCAGTGGTTGAGCATCTGCCTTCGGCTCAGGGCATGGTCCCAGGGTCCTGGGATCAAATCCCACATCAGGCTCCCCTTGGGGAATCTGCCTCTCCCTCTTTCTGCCTCTCTCTCTCTGTGTATCTCATGAATAAATAAATAAATAAATAAATAAATAAATAAATAAATAAATAAATAAATAAGAGGGGTATGGTAATCTGTTTCCTCAATTAGGTTTATATATAAATTATAAACACCTGTCTGTGTTTATAAAAGTTGAAATTATCAAATAATATTATTTGCTCATAACACTTTTGCTTACACTTTACCACTACAAAAAGTTTGTATTTATTTATTAAGTCATCACAGAAAAGACTTCTGATTTTCAGAATTCAGTGTTGGTGATCTGTACCTATCTAAGAAAGTACAGCCATTTCCCAGACAACTGGGAAATGAGAATTTGGCTCTACAGTCTAATAGAATACTTTAATGGGTCTATTTATTCAGTGGGACTTTCCCAGGAAGAAAGGGTGATTGCAAATCTCTTCACATTTTTGGGAATGAGTCTCTGCAGAAAACTGAGATTTCAATTCATGTATTTTCCTAATTTTTAATTCTAACTTATTCTTGTACCTGAGTATTTCCATTCTTTCTTGTAAAATCAGTTATGGATTTAGTTTTGTTTGGGGCTAGCGGAAACATATTTTATCGAGCATCTTTAATAAGGTTTTTTGTATTATCTGAACTTGTCATCTGAGCTTTGGAGCTAATAGAATATTTCCATTATCATATTTATTCAGTGAAACCTCCAGGAATGAGGGTGGAGCATTTAGAAGTAGGGCATTTAGAAGTAGGAGAGATTGAAATAAATACTCCATGATATATATATTTTCTCCTTTTCAGGCCTCTGCTCACAAGGGAATATGACTACTTGCTGATGGAATGATTGTATAATAGAACCCATTATGTTGCTATCTGTTGGGCAACATCTATTTCATATTTGTTGATCTTGTAAATGCTCCTGTGAATACTGCTGTGCTTATGTCCTTGAGTACATGAGTGAGAGTGTATCTAGGGAATAGACCTAAAAGTGGAATTTTTGGATTATTGATTTAGAGCTTTAGTAGATTTTCCAAAAGTGTCTTCAAAATGATTCTTCAATTTATAATTTCACCAACAGCATATTAGAGTTCTCCCTGATTACTGGTGAGATTGAAGATCTTTTCATATGTTTACTGTCCATTCTCTATGATTTCTTGTATTGGGTTTATATTTCACTTATTGGTTTTAGGAGGTTTTTTTTTTAAAATATGTTCTGGATAATCATAATTTGTCAATGGCACACATTTTAGATACTTGCGCCTTGTCTATCTCCTTGACTTCTCATTTTGTTCATGGCATCTCTTCTCGTATAAGAGATATATAATTCTAATGTCAAATCTAGCCACTTTTCCCATTAGGGTTTGTCCTTTCCTACCTCAGTGTCATGGAAATATTCTAAAATTTCTTGGGAAATTTTTGAAGCTTTCTTTTTTGTTTATAAGGCTTAAAGTATCTGGAATTTGTTTTTGTATATAGTATAAGATAGTGATTGAATGTTATTATTTACTTCTGTACTGATTTTTACTCTTCCCTATGAATTTTTTTAAACATTTTATTTATTCATGAGAGACAGAGAGAGAGAGAGAGAGGCAGAGACATAGGCAGAGGGAGAAGCAGGCTCCATGCAGGGAGCCTGACGTGGGACTTGATTCCGGGTCTCCAGGATCACGCCCTGGGCTGAAAGTGGCACTAAACTGCTGAGCCACCTGGGCTGCCCCGCTATGAATTTTACAATTATTTGTTAATACTCATGAAAAAAAATCTGGGTAGGGGGAGTTGGAATTGTATTGAATTTATAGGTTACTTTGGAGAAAACAGACAGTAATATAGAATATTTCCATCCATGAACATAGTGAATTTCTTCATTTATTTAAGTGTTCTTCAATAACTTTTTAAAATTTTACCCATAACAGTTTTTTACATTTTTTATTAATTCTGTTTCTCTGCAGCTAATAGTTTTGCTTACTGGGAATTCTTTAAAATATACATTCTGTTTTATAATATTTTCTTACTCATCTTTTAATTTCAAATGATTTAAAATCTACAGCACGGTTAAAATAGTAGTATAATGAACACCTATATACCCCTCAGCTAGATCCACAAATTGGTAACATTTTACTTATTCCCTTTATGTACATACACAAACAGACACACACTCACATTCAACATTTTTTTTGCTGAGTGATTTAAGAGTAAATTGTACTTTATCACACTTTATCCCTGAATATTTCAATATGTATCTCAAAAGACATTCTTTTTTTTTTTTAATTTTTATTTATTTATGATAGTCACACAGAGAGAGAGAGAGAGGCAGAGACACAGGCAGAGGGAGAAGCAGGCTCCATGCACCGGGAGCCTGATGTGGGATTCGATCCTGGGTCTCCAGGATCGCGCCCTGGGCCCAAGGCAGGTGCCAAACCGCTGCGCCACCCAGGGATCCCTCAAAAGACATTCTTATATAAAACATTATAATAGCATTAAGATATCCAGAAAATTTAAGACTTGATATATTACAGTTTCAATATACTATGGTTTTATTTAAAGCATATCTACTTGATATATTACAGTATCAACATACTATGTTTTTATTTAATGTGTAATCTATTAAATGGGATTTTTAAAAGAATGAGCACAGGGTGAAAAAGAGAGAGAGAGGCAAACCAAGAAACAGATACTTAACTATAGAGAACAAACTAATGGTTACCAGAGGGGAGGTAGGATTAAACAGGTGATGGGAATTAAGGCCTGTGCTTGTGGTGAGCACTGGGTGTTTTGTATAAGAGTTGAGTCACTATATTGTATATCTGAAACTAATGTACTGTATGTTAACTAACTGGAATTTAAATTAAAACCTAAAAATAATAATTACCTTTCTAAATAGTTATTACTAATGATTATAAACTCTTCATTTTGTGTTATTGTGTACATAGCAACAATGATAGATATTAGTACTAAGAATTTGACTATAGATTTTCTTGGAAGCAGTGATAAGTTCTTAATGTAATAATTTAACTCTAGGGTTTTTTGTCTTTTCTTTGTAGATAATCAAGTTATCTAGGAATAACAATGTAGTTTTTATTTTCTCCTATGTAGCTTTTTTTTTTTTTTAAGATTTTATTTATTCATGAGAGACTCAGAGAGAGAGAGAGGCAGAGACATAGGCAGAAGGAGAAGCAGGCTTCCTTCTGGGAGCCTGATGCAGGATTTGATCCTGTGACAGTGGGATCATGCCCTGAGCCAAAGGCAGAAGCTCAACACCTGAGCCACTCAGGGGTCCCTCCTATATAGCTTTTAATCAAATTAATTATTGAAAAAGAGTCTTCCAAGTAATTTTAATATCCTGATTACTTTATTTGATATGTATATATTTAAAAGTATGTGTCTTAGACATGTTATAAAGTATGTGAAAATAATATATAATTTTTTATATTTCAGGAAAATTCACGAATTGTGAGGGTCAAAGTTATAGCTGGAATAGGCCTTGCGAAAAAGGATATCTTGGGAGCTAGGTAAGTATATTAGGTTGGGTTGTATTTTATTTTATTTTATTATTATTCTTAAAGATTTTATTTGAGAGAGAGAGAATGCAGAACGAGAAACAGAGCACAAACAGGGGGAGGGGCAAAGAGAGAAGCAGACTCCTCATTGAATGGGGAGTCTGACTCGGGCTTGATCTCAGGATCCTGGGATCATGACCTGAGCTGAAGGCAAACATTTAACCTACTGAGCCACCCAGGCTCCCCAGGGTTGTAATTTTAAACTGTGCTGGTTGACAATATTTTCTAAATAGATGAATAATTGAATAATAATATTTTTGGTAAATTATTGTGCAAAGTGGAATGATTACATTTCCAGTAGATTTCTCAGTATCTGAACTACCACATGGCAATGGTGGGAATTCTGGAAGGAATAGACCCAGAGAGTATATTCCCAAACTTTGTCTCTGGATATTTGCTGACCCTGAATAACACATGTGATAGCAGATTCAAAACAGCTTAGCTAAAGAAAAAAGATCTGAATAGAGATATGAGTTGCTGCCTAAGAAACGTGGTTATGGTTCTTGTCCAAATAAGATAATTAACCTATAGTCTCTACAATTTAACACTAATAATGTCCAGGATATACTCCAAAATTAATTGATCTATGAGGAATCAGGAAGATGGAACACATTCTCAATAGAAAAAGGAATATATGCTCAAAAACATGTTTAATACTTGACACATA
Source organism: Canis lupus familiaris (assembly GCF_011100685.1). Classification (NCBI taxonomy): domain Eukaryota; kingdom Metazoa; phylum Chordata; class Mammalia; order Carnivora; family Canidae; genus Canis; species Canis lupus. Next base: position 21,539,368 of record NC_049251.1, on the reverse strand, counting down.
TTGTACCACTAAGGATTAGAAACCTCAAGAATGAGATAGAAACCATAAAAAATGAAAATTCTAGAACTGAAAAATACAATATTTGAAATTAAAAATTGAGTGGAATTAATAGAATTCAGATGAAGAGGAAAACTTAATTGAACTTAAAATTAGGTCAATAGGAATTATTTCCTAATTAGCAAACAAGAGATACAGGGCCCATGGGTGGCTTAGTTGGTTGTGTCCAACTCTTGATCTCAGCTCAGGTCTCAATCTCAGGGTGAGGAGTTCAAGCCCTGTCTTGGATTCCACACTAAGTGTGGAGCCTACTGAAGAGATAGACAAAGATAGAAAAAGTTTTTAAAAATGAACAGTGACTCAGGGACTCGTTAGATAATATTAGACAGTCTAACATACATGAAGTTAGAGTCCTAGAAATAGAGAAAGAATAAGGAAAACATTTTCTTAAAAGATTTTATTTATTTATTCATGAGAGACACACAGAGAGGCAGCAGGCAGAGGGAGAAGCAGGCTTGCTTCAGGGAGCCTGATGTGGGACTCGATCCAAGGACCCCAGGATCACGACCTGAGCCAAAGGCAGACGCTCAACCCCTGAGCCACCCAGGTGCCCCAGGAAAACATTTTTAAAAGAAATAATGGCCAATTAAAAAAAATTGACAAAAGACACAAATATATAGTATCCAAAAATCCCAAGCAGAATAACACTAAGAACCACCATTGAGGACATCATAGTCAAGCTGTTGAAAGCCAAGTATAAAGAAAAATCCCGACAGAAGAAAGAGAAGGAAACATATTATATACATAAGAACTACAATTCAGTTAAGGGCTGACTTGTCCCCATAAACTATGTAGGCCAGAAGAAAATGGAAGAATAGAATAACAACTGTCAATCCAGAATTCTGTATTCAGTGAAAATGTCCTTCAGGATGATGACAAAATAATGACATTTTCAGATAAAAGAGAACTATGAGATTTTATCATTGGCAGACTTGCCCTGTAAGAAGAAATAAATGAAATTCTTCCAACTAAAAAATAATAGATAACAGAAACTCAGATCCTCAGAAAGGAATAAGAAAATGGTATTTGGTAATATGAAAAAGATTTTTGTTTTCATAACTTAAACATATGCCTGTTTGAATCACAACTTATAACATTACTTGCAGGATTTTTATTATATGTAGATGGAATATATATAACAACTATGGTGTAAAGGACAGTGGGTTATTTTCACAAAAAGAACAACTATTTTTAGTTTCTGCCTATGCATTTTACATTATGACAACCCTGCTCACATGCAGAGTCTGGACATTTAGATAAGGATCTGAGCTTGGGATTCCTGCCACAAGTTACCCCTATGCTTTTCCCAGGGCACCTTTTTAAAATAACTACTTAGAGTTAAGCCCACAAAAAGTTAGTGACCTCCACCCAACCACTTTATAAGTAATAGGTGCTTGTCACCCTGTTCTTTCTCTTCTTCACTCATGACCCGGTAGCGGAGGACTGCCCCTTGTATGGCCCATTGCTTCTCCCCATTTTCTTCTGTTTCTTGGGTCTGTAAGTAACAAATCTTGTGACTTTACTTCCTTTGTGTTGGAATAGTAAAATGCCTTCAGTCAAAATGACCGTGGGGTTTTCACTTCCCCAAAGTGGGAGTTCAGATGCTGAGGAAGCTACCTGTCAACCCCATGTGGGTGGTTTATTCCTCCTCACTCAGCAGATCCTAATCTGCATATTCTTAATTTAATACACCAGCTCTGTCTCCTCAACACAGTTATGGACCTGGTTAGTAGGTACAACATTAAATGTAAGTGGAACAAAAAATTAAGGGTGCACTTTGTAATACCTAGATAAACCACTGAAAACAATGTAAAGAATTATAGTCATATTTTTAGATGAAATTCCTGAAAAAATAAAATAATTAAAGGCCAGAAAAGGAAGACTAAATGATCTAAATGATAAAAAAAAAGGAAGGAAGAAAAAAAGAAAGAAAAGGAAAAAAAGGGAAGGGAAAGAATAGAAAATCAATAATAAATTGGTAGATCTAAATCCAACCTTATCAATAATAACATTAAACATTGGTGGACTAAGGTAAGTATGAGACAGAAATTGTTAGAATGGATTGAAAAATAAGACCTGATTACATGTTGTTTATAAAAGATAAATTTAAAATATAAAGATACAACTAAGGTGAAATAAAATAGACCCAAAGAAATATGCCATGCAGATAGTAAGCATAAAAAGACTGAAGTCATATATTAATATCTGATAAAGTAGATTTCAACACCAGAAAGTATTTGCAGACATGTCATAACAATAAAAGAGTAACCAGTAGGCCATAACAATCATAAATCATAAGTAAATTATAAAACAATCATAAATGTATATATGTTAGCAGAACTTGAAAATATATGAAGCAAAGCTAGACAGAATTAAAAGGATAAATAAAAAAGATAAATAAAAAATTCCGGGATCCCTGGGTGGCACAGCTGTTTGGCGCCTGCCTTTGGCCCAGGGCGCGATCCTGGAGATCCGGGATCGAATCCCACGTCAGGCTCCCGGTGCGTGGAGCCTGCTTCTCCCTCTGCCTGTGTCTCTGCCTCTCTCTCTCTCACTGTGTGCCTATCATGAATAAATAAAAATTAAAAAAAAAAAAATTCCACAATCATAGTTGGAGACATTAACACCTCTCTCAGCAGTCAATGAAACAGCTAGGTTAGAAAATCAACAAAAACGTAAATTTGTACAATATTATGAGCAACTTCAACATAAGGAACACTATTTATAACAACTGCATATATACATTCTTTTCAGATGGACATAGTACATTCACTAGCATAGCTCATAAATGTATTATTTATTTAAGCATGACTATGATTATCACAAACTTAGCAGCTTAAAAGAACAAACTATCTCGTAGTTTCTGTAGGTCAGAATCCTTGCACGGTTTAGCAGTGTTGTCTGCTTCAGGGTCTCCTAGAACTGCAATCAAAGTATTGGCCAGGGCTGTGGACTCATCTGAGGCTTATTTGAGAAAGGATCCACTTTCAAACTTATGTGGTTGTTGGTAACATTCAGTTCCTTGCAGATTGCCAGACTGGGGCTTCAGTTTTGCTGGCTGTCAGCCAGGAGCCACCCTAAGCTCCTTGCTGCATGACCTTCTTTATATGGTAGCTTGCAACCTAATAGCATGCTTTTTCAATGCTAGCAAAGGAGGGAATTTAAGAATAGATGGATTATAACTTTATATAATAAAATGTCATACATTTGTCACTTTTGCCATAATGTATTGTTTAGGATACATAGGTCCTTCCTACATTTAAGAGGAGGTAACACAAAAGGTAACACAACCTGACATTAGCAGGTGGGGATAATAGGAGCTACTCTAGAGCCTGCCAGCCGTAATATGTTGGGCCATAAAACAATAAATCAAACTGCAAAATTCACATTCTTTTCAAATGCATGTGGTACATTCACAGACATAGACCATATTAGGACAAGTCTCAGGAATTTTGAAAACATTGAAATTATATACAGGATATTCTCTGATAACAGTGGGATTAAGTTATAAATAATTACATGATATTTAGAAAAATCCCAAATATTTAGAAATAAAACAGTATTCTTCTAAATGATTTATGGGTCAAAGAAGAAACAAGAGAAATTAGAAAACATTTTGAACAGAATGAACAATGTAGATGAAAATATAGCAAGATCAAAATTTGTGGGATGCAGCTAGAGTAATACTTAAAGGAAAATGTATAGTTTTAAAATGCCTACCTTAGAAAAGGAATAAAATCTAATGAATGATTTGAGTTCTGATCTTAAGAAATTAGAAAAAAGGGCAGCCTGGGTGGCTCAGTGGTTTAGCGCCGCCTTCAGCCCAGGGTGTGATCCTGGAGACCCCAGATTGAGTCCCATGTCAGGCTCCCTGCATGGAGCCTGCTTCTCCCTCTACCTGTGTCTCTGCCTCTCCCTCTCTCTCTCCCTGTGTCTCTCATGAATAAATAAATGAATAAATAAATCTTAAAAAAAATTTAGAAAAAGAAGAGCAAGTTAGTTCCAAAGTAAGAAGGAAGAAAATACATAAAGGCAGAAATTAGTGAAATAGAAAATACATAATGATAGGAAAAAAATCATTGCAGTCAAAAGCTTCTTTTTTGAAGGGATCAATGAAAATTTTAAACTTCCATCTAAAAAAAAAAAATTTCCATCTAGATTGATCAAAAACAAAAGGGAGAAGGTACAAATTACCATAATGGGAATGAAAGCAGAGGTATTGCTATACATCCTATGGAATTGAAAAAGACAAAAAGGGAACACTGCACAACTTCATATCAATAAGGAATTATATACAACATAGATGAAATAGAGAAAATCCTTGGAAGACACAAATTACCAAAATTAATCACAGAAGAAATAACTTGAATCGCCCTAAATCAAACAGTATATAACAATATATGACCAGGTGGACATTTTCCCAGGAACATAAAGTTTATGCAACATTTAAAAAAAAGTAAATCAGTGTAGGCTATAGTAGAAGTGCCTTCTCTTCCAGCCTCTTTGGTCTCAACTGTAGAAACAAGATAACAAAGGGGACGTCATCATTTGGAAAGCATCACAGACATACACGGTGTGCCGCAACTGTGGCCCTAAGGCATTCAGAAGTCAAATATGGCTATCCTGCCAAGAAGAAGAGAAGCTACAACTGGGGTGCTAAGGCTAAAAGATAAAATACCACTGGGACTGGTTGAATGAGGCACCCAAAAATTATATTCTTCAGATTCAAGTGTGGATTCCATGTAGGAACAACTAAACTCTGTTGGGGCATTTGGATCATCTTAAGGATTTCAACAGTTAGTCACACAATAAATTTTCTGTTTTTTTTTTTTTAAACCTATCAATGTAATTCATCATATTAATATATACAGAAGAAAAAAATACATTCTTCAGTAGTAGAAAGTACATTTGGCAAAACCCAACGTCTGTTCATGGTAAAAAAAAAAAAATCTCGGCAAGCTAGGAATAAAATGTAAGATTGGTTTAACATCCAAAAATTAACTAATGTAGTTCATCATATTAATAGAATACAAGAAAAATACACGATCATTTCAATGAAAGCAAAAAAGCATCTGACAAAATTCAGCACCCATTCATGATAGAAACTCCTAATAAACTAGGGAGAAGTGGAAATATCCTAAACCTGAATAGTGACAGCCTGAATGTTTTCTACTTAAATTCAGGAATAAGACAAAGTTTTGTGCTCTTACAGTCAATTCAACACTGTACTGGATGTCCTAGCTGTATAATGTAGCAAGGAGAAAAAATTGAAGAAATGCAGACTGAAAAGGAAGAAACTATCTTTATTTGCAGACAACATGATCATGTACATGGAAAGCCTTAAAGAATCTACAAAAATATCTGCTAGACCTAATAGGGTACAAGGCCATAAGATACAAATTCAGTGTACCAAAATCAATTATATTTTTATGTCCTATCAGTGAACAGTTGGAAAATAAATTTTAAAAATATCCATTTACATAAAAATAAAACTCAGAGGGGCCCCTGGGTGGCTCAGTTGGAAGGATCTGATTCTTGATCTTAGCTCAGGTCTTGATCTCAGGGTCATGAGTTCAAGCCCCATGTTGGGCTTTACAATGGCCATGTAGCCTACTGAAGAACAAACAAACTTAGAAATAAATCTAACAAAAGATTTGCAGGAACTATGCACTGAAAACCACAAAACATTGCTGAGGGAAATCAAAGATCTAAATCAATGGATAAATATGTTCATGAACTAGAAGATTCATTCATTTTGTTAGAGTTTTATCTTTCTTCAAATTAATTAGATTTGGCACAATCCCGATCAAAATCCTAGCATGTTTTTCTGGAGAAATTAATAAATTGACTCCATTATTTTTATAGAAGGTCAAGGACATAGGATAAACCAAAACAATTTCATAAAAGAACAAAATTGGAGAAGTTATGCTACCTAATTTGAAAACTTACTGTACAGCTATAGTAATCAAAACAGTGGCATTGGCATAAGAATAGATATATTGTTCAATGGAATAGAAGAAAAAGTTTTGAAACACATGCACACGTATATATGGCTGGTTGCTTTTCAACAAAAAGTGTTAAGGATAATCATAAGGATAATTCAAGAGAAGGATAATCTTTGGTACTGGAACAGTGGGTTATCTGTATGGAACAAAATAAACCTCATTCCTACCACATATCATATAGAAAATGAATAAGAGCTAAAATTCTAAAACTTCTACAAGGACACATAGGAGAAAAACTGTGCTCTACTGGGTTACACATAGATTTCTTAAGTGAGACTTAGAGAGTGTGAACCATAAAGGAAGAAAAATATTGAAATGGACTTGATCGTAATTAAATACTTTTGTTTGAGGGGCACCTGAGTGGCTCAGTGGTTGAACATCTACCTTTGGCTCAGGGCATGATCCCAGGGTGCTGGAATTGAGTGCTGCATCAGGTTCCCTGAGGGGAGCCTGCTCCTCCCTCTGCCTATGTCTCTGCCTTTCTCTCTGTGACTCATGAATAAATAAATAAAATCTTTAAAACAAAACAAACTTTTGTTTGAGAGACACAGGTAAGAATAGGAAAAGGCAAGCCATAGATTAGAAGATATTTTCAAAACATGTATTTGATAGAAGCCTTTAATTCATAATACATAAAGACCTCTTACAACTCAAAAATAATATGATAAAAACAGCCAGCTAAAAAATGGGCAAAATTCTTCTCAGACCTTTTAGTTATGAATAAGAGCAATAAGTAGTTTTTCTTATGATATTAGGAATAATGTATTCCTAATGTATTGGCATAATTTATTTGAATGTCTTTAATTTTGATATTAACATCAGCCTAAATCTATTTTTGCTACCAGATGATAGCTGTTGTCATGTACATGATTTCCCTCTGCATTGTATTCATCTGTTACTCAATGTTAGTCTTTATTTTTCCATGTTGGAAATATGTATTTCATGAGTATCTGTAAATCATGACAGACAATGCATACCATTTTTTGAGACTTCTGTTTTGGGTTATGCAATGATAAGAAGTTGCTAGTGTGTTTTATTCATGGTGATTTTATCTTCCTCTGTTACCCTCAGAGTATACTATTTTTTAAAAAGCATATGTGCAAATCTTCTGTCTAGCTGTGTGTAAGATTATTTTCTATTTAAGTCCCACCCTTCCACCTATACCCTATTTTCCCTCAAAACTCCTGCCAATTCATTTTTCCCCCTTTATATAGCTAGTTGACTGTGAATAAGTAACATGGAAAAAGGCAAAAAAAAAGGGGGGGGGGTGACAAAACTCTGAAACAGACATTGTGGACTATCCAGGTGAAAGTGTCTAGCTGGGTGGTAAGATTGAAGATATGTATTTATATTTACATTTAATATTTATATTTGAGAGTACATAGTTATTAAACCCATAGATGATATTGTGAAGGGAAAATGTTGAAAGAACAAAAGGCCAAAGGTAATACTTTAGGGAATTTCAGTATTTAAGTAGTAGATTGCAGGAGAGGAGACTAAAAAAGAGACCGAGATGGAGCAGTTAGAATAGTATGAGGACAGGGGCAGCCCAGGTGGCTCAGCGGTTTAGCGCCGCCTTCAGCCCAGGGCCTGACCCTGGAGACCCGGGATCGAGTCCCACGTCAGGCTCCCTGCATGGAGCCTGCTTCTCCCTCTGCCTCTGTGTGTGTGTGTGTGTGTGTGTGTCTCTCATGAGTAAATGAATAAAATCTTAAAAAAAAAAAAAAAAAAAAAGAAGAATAGTATGAGGACAACCAGAAAGGGGTTGCATCATGAAAGCAAATGAGATTAGTTTCAAAGAGTAAGTCATCAGTAGCATCGAATATAGAGAGGACCAACAAAATAAGTTCCTGGAGAGTGTTGATTGTTTAAGCAAAATTGGTGACTTTTGGAGAGCAATTTCAGAGCAGTGGTTCAAAAGGGGAGGTAGAAACCAAATTCTGGGGCTTTCAAGAGCAGTGGGAACCGAGGAAATAAAGAAAGGGACAAGTGATTGGCTATATGGCCTCTGGAACCAGGTGCTTGAGTGTCAGTTCTTGCTCTTGCACTGACTAGCTGTATAGTCTGTGATGAGTTGCTATCTCTCTGTACAAAATAAAGACAATAACCATACCTATTTCATAGGTAGTTATAAGGATCCCAAGAGTTAATATATATAAACTCTTAGAATGGTGCCTGGCACAGAGTAATTGTTATATAAGTATGAGTCGTTATTGTTATTAATATTATTGGAGATTATTTTCTTGGAAAATTTGGGATGGGAAGAAAGACAATCTAGCTCAGTCTGCTGGAGGAAGGAGGGAGGGTTAAAAATGTACTTATATGATTAGAAAAATGTAGGTCAAAAAAAACCCTGAAAATATAGAAGGGAGAAGTGAAAACAGATGATGCAAGGTTCCAGAGTAGGTGGGAGGAACTCGCACAAGGAGGAATTGGCCTCAAACAGGGCACAATACCTGAATCACTGAGGTTAGGTGCAAGGGTGAGTTATGATGAAAACCAGGATGTAGGAGTGGCCTGTTGGCTTTGATTTTTTTCAATTACCATTTTCAATTAAAGGTAAGGTTGTATGAAGAAGTGGGAGGAGGAGTTGGTGGTAGAGAATCATGAGTATTTGGGAGATTTGGAAATGGGAGAAATTTGACCACAGACGAGTAGTGTCTAGAGTCTTTTGCTTTGCAAACTTAAATATCACAAGATTTTTTTCTTTTCCATGTATCTTGGTAGAAGGGGTTATATAACACATAATTATTTTAAACTGAAAAGCACTCCATCTTATTTTATAAAAAGTCTTTGCACTCATGAGATAACTTGGAACAGCCTGAGGTCTTGCAAAGCTAGTCTTGAGAATCATTAAATTAACTATCTTAACCCCAAAAAAGAAAGAAGGTAATAAAAATTGAACAAAATTTCAAAAATCTAAAAAGGTTGGAAATCATTAAGTTGGACTAAAAGTTTTTCTTTCCAATTCTTTTTTTTTTTTTCTTTCCAATTCTTTATCTATTTCACTAACACGGTACTTTAGCTTTTTAACAAGATGCAAAAATTACTATAATTACTTACTGCTGCCTAAGGAACCCTTCCTTTTAAGCATAGGAAATAATTGTAGGAATTGCTAATAATTGAGCAATCTGAGTTTGGGAATAAGCAACAATTATTATTATTATTTTTTATTTTAACAGTGATCCTTATGTGAGAGTGACGCTATATGACCCAATGAATGGAGTTTTTACAAGTATGCAAACGAAAACCATTAAAAAGGTTAGACTTAGCAGTATTCAAAAAAGTTTTAAATATACTTTGTTTTATTTTTCTATGACAAAATATAAAAAAAAATTAGTTATACTATGTTTATTGTCTTTTAGACTTTGAATCCAAAATGGAATGAAGAAATATTATTCAGAGTAAGTATGTATTTTATTTCAATAAAACAGCAAACAGATTTTCTCAGGTTAGAATGATGTTACCATTTATAATATTCTAAAATGTATTTTATATAAGAATTTGTCTAGATTTTTAAAATTTTTAAAAGAGTTAAATCTAGTTATCCCCTTGATGACATGGTCCTAGAACCATTTATCTTATAAAAAAAACATGTATATAAGTAACAAAGAAGTAAAAAGCAACTGTAAACCTGGAATTATCTTATTATACTTTAATTCTTATTTAGAGACTGTATAATAGTCTTGTTCTAGTTTAGCAGATTTTGGTGTTTTCCCTTAAAGATCATGTGATATGTGATATTTCTCTTTCCCCAGTCATTTATTAAATAGACTGATCTGGACAAGAGATGATGAGGGCCTACCACTAAATAAATTCTTTTCTTCTTATATACTCTTCATTCACATTCCTGCCTTTCCCCTCACCCTTCCTCCCTACACATAAGAGCAGACTCCAAATAAGCAGTTATTTCATACTCCTCAGGGTGGCCCTCAAGTTGACAATGTCTCTTTGTACCTAGAATCCTTGAATCCTAGAATCCTTGCTTATGCCAGAACCAACAACTTCCCAGCAGTGGTAGAGATAGAAAATAGTAATCTCCCTTTCCCTACTGGATCATTCCTATTGGTACATTCCATCCTTTAAAGGTCCTGCCTTGACCTACTTCTGGACTTACTTCTCTGTTTACCTGAATAATCAACTTTCTTTTTTTGTTGTTTGTTTGTTAAAGATTTTATTTATTCATTCATTCATTCATTCATTCATTCATTCATTCATGAGAGACAGAGAGAGAGAGGCAGAGACATAGGTGGGACTCAATCCTGGGACCCCAGGATCATGCCCTGCGCCGAAGGCAGGCACTAAACCACTGAGCCACCCAGGAGAACAAATAATCAACTTTCTTGAAAGAGTTGCCTGCCCCCTATCATGTCTGCTTCTCTAATGCATTTCTTAACCCACTCTAATCTAACTGACATCTGCATCGTTGGAATAAAACTGCTCTTACTAAGATCACCACTGACCTCCGTGTTGCCACATTCATCTAATCCCATCCTACTTACATGCTCAGCAATGGTTGATGTAGCTGACCATGCCCAAAACACCAGCCTCTCTGGAGGCTTGTATGGTGCCACAGTGGATTTCAGTCAGAAAAACAGAAGCCTCTCTTCTATATTCCACATTTGAAGATTTTTTTTTATACGTTTTGTTTTGTTTTAATAAAGTGAATTAGAAGGGAAGAAATTGCTGAAGCAAATGTCTGAGAAGCTGTTACTGAAGATCCAGCCAACAGCACCAACTAGAGTGCTTCTGGTTTTTCTTGTGTAGAGAAGGAGATCTCCCTTACTCTATTTAGTATGGCATGAAAACAGAATTTTAAATCAGTTTGGAAATTTTGGATTCTGGAGGAAATGGTATTGAGTCAACTGGATAGTCATATGGGGAAAAATGAAGCTAAATTTCTGGCTTACTTTCACCAGAATAAATTCCAGATTTGGTAACCTCTGGTTTTGATTGTTTCTTTGGCACAAATATTACTTAGGAGAGAATTTTAGAATTCCCAAGTGGCTGAGTGTTTTATTTATTTATACTTTTATTATTATTTTACTGATTTTATTGTGTTTTTCTTAGACATATATGTGTTTTCAATGTATTGAGGTTTTTCTGTACCTCTTACTCTTTTTTCTTTCTAATATAATTGGCTTACACATATCAAATAATGTTTAGCTGTAATAGGGATGGATGTTTGTTTTGTTTCCAATTATAATGGGAATTAACCCAGCTTTTCTTCATTAAACATAGCTTTTTATTTTTTATCACATTAAAAAGGTATTCAGCTATTGTTATTTTTCAAAAATTAAAAATAAATTGGACACCTCCAATTTTAGCCATGCTGCAGTAATAAGGAATTGAGCTTAACCTGATGCTATAAAGAACTGTAAAGGTATTAAGGATGTCAGCAGGATGTAAAGTCTCACAAGAGAATATTCAGAATGTGTATAAAATTTTTTTACATACAACAAACCACAACAGTATGACCAATCCTCAAAAGAAGAGAAGTGCCAATCATAAAATAATGCAGACATTGGAGTTAGCAGAACAGCTAATACTATATTAAAGCATCTATTATAACCATTATAGTTATGCTCCATGATGTAAAAGTAAACACTCTTGAAATGAATGGGAAGATACATATTCTAAGTAGAGAATAAAAACTGTAAAAAAGGATGAAATAGAAATATTAGAATTTAAGAACATTCTGAAATTTTTAAAATCACAGAATAAGCTCAGTAGCAGAATGAAGATAACAGTGAAAAAGCATTACTGAACTTAAAGATAAGCAGTAGAAATGATCCAATCTGAAGAACAGAAAATAAAGATTGGAAAAAAAATTAGTAGAGACTGAGGGATCTGTGGACAATATTAAAAGAGTTTAATAGTTGGGTCATTGAAATCTCAGAAGAGGAAGAAGACATTGATGGAAAAAAATATTGAAAGAGATAATGGCCAAAAACTTTCAAATCTTTAAAGCTTAAAGAAAAACACAGAGTATATGCAAAGAAAACCATGCTCAGACACATCCTAGTCAAATTGCTGGAACCAAAGGTAATGGAGAAATTTTGAAGACAGCTTGGAAAATGGTAGTGGAATAATGATTTAAATAGCAAAAGGTTTCTCCTTAGATGCTATGGTGAAACAATATAATTAAGGTAACAAAGGAAGAAAGAAGAGTCAACTCAAAGTTCTATACCTAACAAAAATATCCTTCAGGAATGATAGAGTAATAAAGGTATTCTAAGCTGAGGAAAAATAAGAGAATTTATTGCCAATAGATGTACTCTAAAGAAAATGCTAGGGATCCCTGCGTGGCGCAGCGGTTTAGCACCTGCCTGTGGCCCAGGGCGCGATCCTGGAGACCTGGGATCAAATCCCACGTCGGGCTCCCGGTGCATGGAGCTTGCTTCTCCCTCTGCCTATGTCTCTGCCTCTCTCTCTCTCTCTCTCTCTCTCTGTGACTATCATAAATAAATAAATAAATAAATAAATAAATAAATAAATAAATAAATAAAAAGAAAATGCTAAAAGAAATTATCTGGGCTAAAAGTAAATGATATTGAAGTAAATTTAACTTTAGAAATGAAAAAGCAACACCGAGAGTAAATATTGGTTATTATAATATATTATGTTCTCCTCTTGCATAACTTAAAATATTTATGGCTGTTGAAAGCAAAAATTCTAACACTGGTGATATTTATGTAGGTATAGTACATATCACAGGTATAACATAAAGGAGTGAGGACAAGATGAACTTTTTGGTTATAGGGCTTCTACATATTACCTCAAGTGGCTCAATATTCACTTTAAGTAATCCACAAAAAGTTAAGTAATCCCTAGTACAACTACTGAAAAATAATGGAGAGATATAGCCAAAAAGACAGTAATAAATAAAAAACCCAGCAAATTCATCAAGAACCTACAGATATTAAATGGATAGTAAGGGATGCTATGAACAACTCTGTGCCCTTAAATTCATTAACTTAGATGAAATCAACCAATTCCTTTTTTAACTTTATTATTTTTTAAAAGATTTTATTTATTCATGAGAGATACAGAAAGAGAGAGAGAGAGGGAGAGACACAGGCAGAGGGAGAAACAGGCTCCCCTCAAGAAGCCCGATGTGGGACTCAATCCCAGACCCCAGGATCACACCCTGAGCCAAAGGTAGATGCTCAACCATTGAACCGCCCAGGCATCCCCAACCAATTCTTTTTAAAGGTATGTAGTACCAGAACTTTAAGAAGATATAAATTACCTGAAAAGTTTTATAACTCTTAAAGAAGCTGCATTTGAAGTTAAAAACCTTCCAACAAAGAAAACTTCAGGCCCAGGTGGTTTTGCTGCTGAATTCTATCACACATTTAAGGAATAAATAATTCTAATCATACACAGTGTCTTACTGAAAACAGAGAAGGGAACATGTCCCAATTCATTCATGAGGCCATCATTACCCTGATACCAAAACCAGACAAATATTTTATAAGAAAAAACTGTGAAACATTAACCCTCACGACCATAGCCATTTTGGGGTAAGTTTACCAAATTGGGTCCCTCCCATTCTGAAAGGGCCAGTAATTCATTCTCAGATTACTTCTTGGTATGGGTTTGCCTTTTCAGTTTGCAGAACATCAACCAGCAAAACTGTCTGGGGACTTACAGGTGCATGTTTTATAGGGTTAGAAATCCACATATTTCAACCCTCTAGGGGACCCAATTCATAGTTAAAGAAGTGCAGGAATGAACTCATGACAATGGGATCCATTGGTTATATCACCTGTCACATCATCCAGAAGCCGGATCCTCAAAGAATACTGGAATGGCCTACAGTAGGCACAATTGAAGCACCAGTATGGAGACAATAGTCTGCAAAGATGGGGGGCCAGTTTATTCACTAAACCAGAGACTTCGGTATGAAGCTGTGCTTGCAACAGAAAGGAGTTAGAAGTAGGAGTGGCCCCACCTGTCATCATTTCCAAACAAAATGGAGGACTATGTGCTTTCCAGCCTAGAACTCTGGGCTTTCCTGAGTTAGAGGTCTAAGTTCCCAAAGGGAGCACACTCAGTCCAAGGGAGATAGCGAGTCCCATCAAACCAGTCTTCAGCTGTTGCCAGAGCACTCTGGACTCCCTGTGTTTGGGAACCAGCAGGCAATTGAGGCTGTTATTTGGTTGAGCTTGCATGTATAGTCATTCTCCAAAATCTATCTGGATTTTGCAAGGACCACACTGGAGAATTAAATGAACCTGTTATAGGAACCACCCTTGTATCCTTTAGAGCTTTAGTAGTGGTATTAATCTTTGACATTCCCACCAGGTTGCAAGATTTTTGTTTGCATTTTAAACAGCTTTATTGAGATATAATTTACATAACATACAATTCACCCTCTCAAATTTTACCATTCAGTGGTTCTTAATGTATTTATAGTGTTGTGCAACCATCAACAAAATCAACTTTTAGAACATTTTCATTAGCCTGAAAAAAAAAGCCAGGCCCATTATCTGTCATTTTCCATTTTTCTCCAACACCTGCTCCTCGTCCCAGGCAACCACCAATCTACTTTCTGACTCAAGTTTGCCTATTTTGACCATTTCATGTAAATGGTTTCACTTAGTATGTGGTCTTTTGTGTCTGTTTTCTTTCACTTGGCATGTTTCCAAGGTTTAACCATGTTACAGCATGTATCAGTACTTCATTTATTTTTATTTCCAAATAATATTCTATTGTATGGATAATCACATTCTATTTATCCATGAATCAGTTGATGGACATTTGGGTTGTTTCTGCTTTTTAACTATAACAAATAGCATGTGAATATATATTGTCATTTGGAAGTATATACCTAGGAGTAGGATTGCTGGGTCGTATGAAGAAATGCCAAACTGTTTTCCAAAGTGGCTTCCACTTTACATTCTCACCAGCAGTATATGAGTTTTGATTTCTCCACATCCTTGATAACACTTGTTGTTATCTATGTTTTTATTACAGCCCTCCTAGTGTGAAATGGTATTGCACTATGGTTTTGATTTGTATTTCTCTGATGGCTAATGATAATGAACATCTTTTCATGAGTTTATTGAACATTTGTATATCTTCTTTGGAGAAATGTCTGTTTGGATTCTTTGCCCATTTTGTAATTGGATTATTTATCTTTATTATTGAGTTGTCATAGTTCTTTGTATTTTTGGATACAAGTCCCTGTCAGATACATGATTTGCAAAAATTTTCTTCCTTTCCATGGGTTGTCTGTTTTGATTTTATTGATGGTATTCTTTGAAGCATGAAAGTTATTAATTTTGAGGATGTTCAATTTATTTTTTCTTTTATTGCTTGTGCTTTTATTGTCATATCTAATCAATGTTTTGGATGTATTACCTTGACCAGAGGGAGAACAGTTTCAGAGGCTTCCACTTGGCTTTCTCACTTTGAGTAGCTCTTATTCCATAAGCCATGGATTCAACGTGGTGGTGGTGGTAGTGAGGGGACCCAAGTTCCAGTGTGTCAATGACAATTTTACATTGAAAACCAGGGAAATGACTACTGGGTGGAACCACAGAACCAGTGGACTCAGTACAAGCTGAATTTCAGCCAGGACATTTCCCCAGTACACTACTGGAGAAGTCTCTAGGAATTGACCACTACCTTAAGCCAGGGACTATATGTGTCCCACTTTCTTCTCAGGGTGGGGAGCTTCTTGACAGCAGGTAAGTGTGGACTGGTCCTAAAACCCCACCACTCATACCATCTGTGTTGGCTTAGGCCCTCTAAGAAACAGACACTCAGATAGAATTAGATACACAAGAGGTTTATTGGGGAAGCACCTGTGAAGGTTAAAGAAGAAGGATGCACAAATGGAAAGAGCCTTCTCATCATGATGCAGGCTAATACTTGTGCAGGGAGGGGGAAAAGGATTGGTAGGAAGAGTCCCACATTGCAGCACGGTTCTGAGAAACTCTTACCCAAGCCGATGAAGATTTTCCCAGGAAAGATTATCTGTTAGGCATGAATGACCAGGCTCTAGATCCCTGCTATGCCCAGTCTTTGGGAGAACGCCAGGAGAACATACTGGGTAGATTCAAAGGTGTGTGGTTATTTGGAGGCTGTTGATCAGCTATGCAGGTTCTCTTGAAAGAGATCTAAATAGCTCAACTCTGGCTGTTAAAATTGTGATACTTTAAAGATGCATATGGTAATCCTCAAAGCAGCCACTAAAAAATTAAAATGGAAAATGATAGGCAAAAAAATCAGTAAAGGAAAGAAAATGAAATATCAATAAATAGTAATTTTTTAAAAAGATAAAAGGGAATAAAAGAGAAATAGAATAGAAATAGAAAGATGATGGTCAAAAAAAAAAAAAAAAAGAAAGAAAGATGATGGTCATAAAACCAACCATCTCAATAAATACTGGGAAAAAAAAGAAACCCAAGATTCAACCATATGTTCTTAATAGATACACTTTGACTATAAAGACACAGGTCAAAAGTAAAAGTACAAAAAAAGACCATTCAAACACTAAGCCATAAAAAAAGAAAAAGCCCCAAACAAACAAACAAAACCCTGGTAAGGTTGTACTAACATTAGATAAGTAGACTTTAGGATGAAAAGTATTACTAGAGATAAAGAGGGACATTTCATGAACATAAGAGGTCTTAGTCATCAGGAACATATACCTAATAAAAGACCTTCAAAATTATAAAGTAGAAATTGATAGATGTAGGGAATAGTTGAAGATTTTATCACTCCTCTCTCAATAATGATAAAACAACTAGACAAAAAAAATGTCGGTAAATACGTAATAGATTTGAACAACACTATCAACCAACCCATTTGGTATGTATAGAAGACTACATCTAATACCTGAAGAATATACATTGTTTTTATATGCCTATGGAACATTCACCAAGATAGACTACATATTGGGCCATAAACAAGTTTGAATACATTTAAAAGACCTGAGATTCAACATGTTCTCTGAAAATAGAATTCAGTAATATAAATATACCTGGGAAATCCACAAATATTTGGAAATTAAGCAACATATTTTAAATAAGCCGTGGATCAAAAATGAAATCATAAGGAAAATTACAAGCCCTCTTAACTGATTATTAAAGTATAACATTATCAAAATATGGGATGAGCTAATTCAGTGCTCAGAGACAAATTTGCACCGTTAAGTGCTTACATTCAAAAGAAAAATGTTAAAATCAGTGATTTAAGAGTGATCTACCCTAGGAAAAAAAGTAGAAGAAAATAAGAATAGAAATCAGTGACATAGAGAATGGATAAAAAGTCAAGAAAATAAATGAAACCAAAGGTAGTTTTTTGAAAAGAGTAATAATTGATTTGCTATAGCTAGCCCAAATAAGAAAGAAAACTCAAATACCCACTATGAAGAATGAAAGGTACAGGGGCTCCTGGGTGGCACAGTCAGTTGAGTGACTGACTCTTGGTTTCAGCTCAGGTCATGATCTTGGGGTTGTGAGATCAAGCCCCACTTTAGACTCCAAGCTCAGCCAGGAGTCTGCTTAAGATTCTCTCTCCCTCTACCCACTCCCCCACTCTTACTCTCTAAAATAAATAAATAGTTTTTAAAAGAATAAAAGATATATCCCACAGACAATAATAATAAAAATTAACATGGACAACTTTATGGCAATAATTTAACTTAGCTAAATGGACAGATCCTCCAAAAGCCAAAACTATATCAAAGCTAGTAGGAGTAGAAAGAGAAAATGTAGATATCTGTTAGAGGAATTTTAATTGTAATTAAAATTCAGAATTATTTAAAATTGGAATTAAAAATCTTACTATTTTTTTAAACCTTTATTTATTTATTTATTTATTTATTTATTTATTTATTTTATTTTATTTTTTAATTTTATTTATGATAGTCATACACAGAGAGAGAGAGAGGCAAAGACATAGGCAGAGGGAGAAGCAGGCTCCATGCACCGGGAGCCCGACGTGGGATTTGATCCCAGGTCTCCAGGATCACACCCCGGGCCAAAGGCAGGCGCTAAACCGCTGCGCCACCCAGGGATCCCAAAATCTTACTATTTTTGATGATCTTGATTTTCTTTTAGAAAAGATGCTTGAAAATCGGTACTACTTTAAGTGAGAGATATTAACACAAAAATAAGAAAGAAGCCATTTGTAAATGATAGAGCAGGTTTATATTCTTTCACTGTCTTTTATTCATTGTTTCTTTTACCATAATTTCACTATTACCAAATGTTCTAGCCAGTGTGACTTTACTCTGGGATCATAGACTGCACATTTATTTCCATCAGAACTTTGCAGATTTATTGCAACAACAACTAGATAAATCTGTGTTTAGATCAATGCTAATTCATCACAGCTAGAAAAGAACTGAAAACGTGGTGATTTAGTATTTTCTGTACAAAGGACATTATTATGTGTGGTCCTCTACTTTCCTCTTTGTCATTTATATCATTATTTATACATAGCACGGAATGTTTTCAATCGAATGTATTCACATAAAATAGCTTTTGAGGTAATCCTTTACAGTCAAAACTTGGCTATTGGGCATTTAACCAAATGGAAATTGTGGTCAGAAGTTGAAGGGAGCCTTTATGTATCTTTGAGAAAACATGAAGTTCAAAGAAAGTTTTTGCGGAGAACTGTTACTGGTAGATTAACAAACAGGAAAGACTCCAAATTGAAGTTAATGCTTCATAGCAAATTGTAGTAAAATCTACACTTAGAGTTAGCTGCTCAGATGAGACTAAAGGAGGCAAGTTATGGGTGCGAAGAACATTGGGCACATTAGGTGCAATGTACACTGTGTACTCTGTGTGTGAACACAGTGCATGAGCATCTGAAAAAGCTCACTCCATCCCTCATATTCCTGTGGTACTTGGTTTGTATCCTTAGAAGTCATACTCAGTATATGATACAGTGGACCCTTGAACAACACAGGTTTGAACTGCGTGGATCCACTTAAATGGCAGATTGTTTTTCTTTTTTTTTATAAATACGGTACAGTACTATAAATGTATTTCTCTTCCTTATGATTTTCTTAATAATATTTTCTTTCCTCTAACTTATTTTAAGAATGTATTTAATATATATAACAAACACAATAAACAATAAGCACACTATCTTGATTTATGTTTATCTGTAAGACACTGGTTAACAGTAGACTATTAGCAGTTAAGTTTTGGGGGGGTTCAACATTATACACAGATTTTCAACTGTACCCCCTAGCCCCCATATTGTTCAAGGGCCAACTGTATTTACATAATGTATCTATGTTCATGCATATGATCTGTAGGGAAACATGGATCTAAAAATGTGGAAAAACAGGGTCCTCTCAGTTGTGCATACTATACCATCCTGGGTGAACTCTGTGTCTGAATCTGAGGAGCCCCTTTTCTGAGCATATTACTTGTTTGTCATAGTTGGCTTTTCAAAGTGGTAAAATTTTCTTTTTTTCTACCTGCCTAGTAGAGACCCTGGTTCTGGAAATTTGGATAAAACAGTTATTGATATATGAAATATATATATATAATGAATTATATATGTTTTAAGAGAAATAAAATCAGCTATAATTTAATTACTATAAAAATGCCACTGTGCGATTTTCTAGTATTATTTCCTATGTGTTTTTATCCATATATTTATACTCTTCTACCTCTACATACACACACAAAATTGGTGTAAGGGTTTTCTATATTTGTTTCCAGGTACTTTGGTGGTGCTTGCTATTGAGATGGCCACAGCCCCTCAACAAAGCTCACTGTCTCCTGTGGACCCCTATGAACATGTTTCTCAAAATAAGTGCCAGTGTACTGAGCATTATGAAAGGGGAAACACCAGATTCTAGGAAGTATCAGGGAGATATTAAGAAATTTAGCCCCTCTGACGAAGTGTACCACTTAGGGTGCTTTTGGTTTCAAGTAATAGATTGATGCAACAACTCATATTAGCTTAACCAATAAGCACATTTATTATCTCTAATCATAAGAATCATACATAGAGGAATGTAGGTGACCACAGCAGCTGAACAGTCATGTGTGACCCAGCCTCTCTGGGATTCTCTTGGCTTTCTCTCCAGGTCACAAGATGCTTGCAGCGGTTCCAAACATCATAGCCTCACACAATGATATCCGTAGGTAGAAAAAGGAGCATTTTCCCCCCATGCATCTCTTTTAAAAAAGGGAAGCATCCTTTCTGAAAGGTCTTCCAGGAGACTTTGAGATTCTTACCTCTTGGGGCTAGAATTGTGTCATTTATTATTTCTAGCCCAATTTTTGGTATGGAGAATGGAATTACAAGGCTTAGAAGAATCAGGATTCAGCTCCTAGGGGTGGGGAGTGGCCATCTATCCCTGACATACATTGTCATTGTCATCCACTATTTGAATAAAATCAGAATTCTTTTAGATAGGAAGAAGAAGTGGGGGACATCCCATTAATAAAGCACTGAATAAATTATGGTACAGCCATACAATGAAATCCTCATCAGCTATTTGAGAAGAAACATGTATATGTATTAATAGAGTATTAGTTTCAAAATATACTAGTGAAGGAGCAAAGGCACAGAACATTGTATGATGTATCTATTTGTGTAAAGACAGAAACAAAAAAATGCTTTCTCATATGCTGCTATTTGCATAAAATATTTCTAGAAGGACCTAAGAAACCACAGTATTTTCTCTGAGGATGGGACAAGAATAAGAAAATTTTAATTTACTGTATCTTTTTTACTGTTTGGATATTTCCCCCATGACTATGTATCTATATTTTTATATTTGTTGATGAAAATAACTATAAGAGAAAGCAGACATAAAACATGTAAATAAAAATGCCAAGATACTTTCTATTTATATAATGCTTTATGCTTGTCAAAATACCTTTCTGGGGCACCTGGATAGCTCAGTCAGTTAAGCATCTGACTCTTGATTTCAGCTCAAGTCATGATCTCAGTGTTGTGAGATCGAGCCCTGTGTTGGGCTCCATGCTGGGCATGGAGCCTGCTTAAGATTGTCTCTCTCCCTCTGCTCCCCCACTTGCCCTTCCTCTCTAAAAAGAGAGAGAGAGGGGATCCCTGGGTGGCTCAGCGGTTTGGCACCTGCCTTCGGCCCAGGGCGCGATCCTGGAGTCCCGGGATTGAGTCCCACGTCGGGCTCCCGGCATGGAGCCTGCTTCTCTCTCCTCCTGTGTCTCTGCCTCTCTCTCTCTGTCTATCATAAATAAATAAATAAATCTTTTAAAAAAATAAAATAAAATAAAATAAAATAAAATAAAAAGAGAGAGAAAATAAAAATACCTATCTAATTCATTTAACTTTTACACAGTGTTATTTTAAAATGGACTTAGGACATACATCCACATAAAAACTTGTATGTGAATGTTCATAGCATCATTAATCATTATAGTCAAAAAGTAGAAACAACTCAAATGGCTATCAACAAATGGATGGATGCACAAAATGGGATTTATACAAACAATGGGGTATTTTTCAGCTGTAAGAAGAAATGAAGTACTGATGCATACTACAACATGGGTGAATCCCAAGAAAGTAGCAAGAAGCCAATTACAAAAGACCACATATTGTACAATTCCACTTACATTAAATGTCTAGAATAGATGAATTCTCTAGAGACAAAAAGTAGATTGGAGGTGGTCTGAGACTGGAGATCTTGAGGGGGAATTAGGAGTGACTGCTAAGGGACATGGGGTTTCTTTTTGAGGTGATGAAAATGTTCTAAAATCATGACAGTTGCACACTTTATGAAAATATTAAAAACCATTAAATTGTACGCTTTCAATGGGTCAATCATATGGTTTGTGAAATATATCTCAATAAAGCTACTTTTTGAAATGTACCTGCATTGTTTTTTTCCCTGCATCCACCAGTAGAATTTCCGGGAACATTACTTCAGATTCC
The DNA here is from genome assembly GCF_011100685.1 of Canis lupus familiaris. Lineage (NCBI taxonomy): Eukaryota > Metazoa > Chordata > Mammalia > Carnivora > Canidae > Canis > Canis lupus. Next base: position 21,517,400 of record NC_049251.1, on the reverse strand, counting down.
TTATGAACACTGTAGAATAAATCGACATTTACCAATACTTTGATTCTTCTTCGAATTTTTGGTTACTCCTCTGGCAATTTTTTTTCTCTATCATTTTTTGCATTTATAGACTTACATGCTAATTTTTTCCCCAAAAAATCCATCACTAGCATTTTAGTTTTTGCTTCTTCTGCTTTCAGCTTTCCTGTAAATATGACCCTGTAAACTCTTTTTGTGTGACCATAGCTTTACTCCTAATAAATTTCTAAGAATTATCTCATCAAAAAATTCACACATAGCTTAAAAATGAGATCACATAAAGGGGCTCATGATAGAAAATGACAGACTCTAGCGCCCCTCTCCCTCTTGCTATTCCCGCTTCCCAGGAGAAACCACTTTTTAACTGTTTCTGTTTGTTATGCTGACTGTTATTCCCATATCGCTGAACAGCTCACACATCCATGTTCCAAACTGACTTCAAGCCATGACAGATGAATAAATAGCCAGCTTATGTTTGGCCAGTAGTTTGGTCCCTCATGGGGTTCTAGGTTGAAAATAATTTTTCCTCAGAAGCTTGAAGGCATCCAAAAAAAAAAAAAAAAGAAGAAGAAGAAGAAGCTTGGAAGCATGGCTTCATGATAACATTGTTGTCTATCATGCTGCTGCTGAAAAGTCTGATTCTTATTCTTTTAGGGGTGATTCTTTTCTCTTTCTCTGAAATGTTTGATAATTACTCTAGTGTTTTAAAATTTCACAGGGATATGCCTTGTGTGTACAGTTCTAAATTCATTGTGTTGGGCCATTGATAAACATTTCAATTTAAAGACTACTGGTTTCTTAAAGCTCTGAACATTTGTGTAAGTAATTGTTTTAATAATTTTCTTCCCAAATTATCATTTGAGGATTCCAGCTGGTTGGATTCAGTCACCTAGACTGATTCTTCCTCAACCAGAATTCTTCATGTGAACCAGAGAACACAAAAAATGGTTTGACTGACTGTTTTCTCATGCCTTTCAAGGGTGATCTTACCCAGTACCATGCTAGATACAGAGAGAAATTAACTATGTTATATACAGTAAATGTCTTAAGATATAGGGGTCAGAAAACTTATTTTTTTTTGAAGGTTTTATTTATTTGAGAGAGAGAGAGAGTGCATGAGCAGGGGGAGAGGGGCAGAGGGAGAGAAAGAAGCAGACTTCCCACTGACAAGGGACCCTGATGTGGGGCTTGATCCCAGGACTCTGAGATCAAAGTCAGATGCTTAACCAACTGAGCTACCCAGGCCCCCCTAGCAAACTTTTTTAAAAAAGAGACAGATAGTAAATACTTTAGTTTATGGGCCTATTATGTAGCTACTTATATATCCATTTAAAATGTAACCATTTTAAAATTTTAGAATATTACTATTTCATGGGCTGTTTAAAAAAAAAGCAAAAAATAAAAAAAATTTAAAAAAATTTTTTTAAAAAGCAGGTGGCTGGCTGGGTTTGGCCAGCAGCCATAGTTTTCTCAACTTCTACTTTAGGGCACTAGGGTTCAGTTTTTTCACTGAATTCTGAGGATTCAGAAAATCCTTTTTTATTTCCTCTCATACTTTCTCCAACTTAGCTTATTGTTCTTTTGAGAGATTCTTTGCAAATTTACATTACGTTGTTTATATTTGAATTCAATGGTCATTTTTATTTCCAACGCCTCTTTGTTCTCTACTTGTTCCCTCTTTATAGTCTACTGTTTTGCTTTATGGATTCAGAACTTTCTCAAATATTTCTATTTATACTTTTTAAAAATGTCTTCTGTTGTTTCCTAAATCATTTGTTTTACCTTTACGGACAGTTTTTCTGTTTGTACCTCTGTGATCTTTGGTAATCTAATCATAGTAAAAGGTGATACAATAGGAAACATCACCTATTCTATACATACAAGGCATAAACATTCAGCAATTACATGTTACATTTTTAGCGTCCATTTAAGTTTTACATATTAAAACTGGTGGTTGCCTTTTCGTAAAACCTCTAGCTGAAATCAGATGCAAAGAGAAACTGATGATGTGGGTGTCTGTGACCATCCAGAGGTCAAGTGTTATATGAGCATTCTCATTAGGGGGATTGCATTATTTTGAGTTTTCAGCCTCTGCTCTGCTTACTGCTTTCATCCCTACCTCATCTATCCAATGGGGAGTTGTTGAAATTGCCCACTTGCTGATGGCCCTCATTATCTTTGCTGTAATGGTTTTATACCTCTTATGAACTCCTTTACTATTACTTAAATGGGATCTCAGGAGGGGGAGGATAAATATTCATGTTCAGGCTGTCATTTTGAATTAGTATTCTCACCACACATGTTAAATTGTATTGTTGCACTTATTGTGTGTCTCAGATACAGGAAACAACATCATATGTCATTTATGCTATTTCAGTAGGGAAATAGCACATGTCCTCTATTAACTTTGATAAAAAGGAAGATTGTAGTGTTGTAATAGCCGAAAACAGAGAAGTACAAGTGACTGGGGTGGTGAGGCTTTAAGGAGGATTTGACATCTGAACTAAGGCTTGAACATAAAGTAGAGAAGGTGTTTCAAGTGGAGACTTCAGCATGTACTGAAGCACAGTAAGTGGTGAGTCGTCTGTTTCTAAGGTCATTAGAACACAGTATATATGTATATTTGGGTTGGCAGGTGGACGGTTGTTGGAAACAAGGCTGGACAGGCAAATTGGACTCAGATCATGAGGGATCATTCCGTGCTCTTTGGATTTCATTGTTTAGGCCATTGGGAACAACTTTCGAGTAGGTCAGTAAAGATAGCCTAGACAGTCTTTTAGGTAAGTCAATCCACTTACAGTAGGAAAAATAAAAAGATACGATAGTTGATGTAGCAAATCCTGTTAGGAAGCTAAATTAAATGCTAAACCAGGACAGCAGAGGCCTTATTAGATCAGCTATTATACCTATTTTCTTAGCAATATTTGTCAAACTTCTACAGTATATGCCAGGTACTTTGATAGACACTGAGACTTTTGATTTTTTTCCTCAAAATGTTTTTCATGGCCTTTCTCCCTTCCTTTTTTCACTGAGACCATCTCAGGCAAAGCTCTCATGCACACTTCATGCTTGAGTCCCTAGAACCACAGTCCCTATGGACTCCAGGGTTTCTCTCCAGCCCAATTTATTTTGTGTATCACTGACAAAATAATATTACATATGATCTACATCATGTCATTTTTCCTTTAAAAGGTTCATTTCTTCCCTATCTATCAAGTCATAACTTCTTTTCTGGATTTCAGTACCCTCGGCCTTGCTGTAGCCTAAGTAATCAAAATTTTTTGCCAGTTTCTAATACAAAAATGTTATCACTTTGATCTCCTGAGAGCATGCTCATTCTGCCCCATGTCTTTCCTCATGTGATCTCCTTGCTGTGAATGTTCTGTATATTTTCTTATTCAAATTCTTCCCATAATTAAGTTTCATCTCCTCCCCAAATTCCTCTATATCTTCTTAGAAAAGATTATTGTCTTACACTACTTTTCTATTCCCATGGTGTCTCACCCTTGACTGGGGCTTCCATCCCCATTGTTGCTCCATGGTCACAATGTGACTGTAAGAGAGCCAGCTGTCTTAACCAACACAGGAAGAGAAATGCAAGGGCAGAAGGGACATCTCTCCCAGCTGAGTCAGCTTCATTTAAAGACCTCTCCCAGAAGCCCATCCAATGACTGCCAGTAGGTTGGCCTCTGGTTGTTTCTGGTTGTAAGGAAACCATTTTTAGATAGACATATTCAGAATGCCAATGTTGAACAAGTCCAGAAGGCACTATTTGTAGAGAAAATAATACATAAAATAGAATGGAGCATTTGCTATTTTGATCTAGGTGATGATGACACAGTATACGTATATAAAAAAGTCATCAGGCTGTGGCTAACAGACACATGAAAAGATGCTCCACATCACTAATCATCAGGGAAATGCAAATCAAAACCATGATGAGATACCAGAACGGCTAAAATAAGAAACACAAGAGACAACAAATGTTGGTGAGGATGTGGGGAAAAAAGAACCCATGTACACTGTTGATGGGAACGCAAACTAATGCAGCCACTGTGTAAAACAGTGTGGAGGTTCCTCAAAGTAAAAATAGAATGACCATATGATCCAGTTCTGGGTGTTTACCCAAAGAATATGAAAACACTAGTTCTAAAAGATACATGCATCCCTAAGTTTACTGCAGCATTATTTACAATAGCCAAAATATGGAAGCAACCCAAGTGTCCATCAATAGATGCATGGATAAAGAAGACTGGTGTGTGTGTGTGTGTGTGTGTGTGTGTGTGTGTGTGTGTATTATATGTATATAATATATATATTAGAATATTACTCCACCATAAACAAAAACTAAAATCTTGCCATTTGCAACAACATGGATGGATCTAGAGGGTAGAATGCTAAGCAGAATAAATGAATCAGAGAGACAAATACCATATGATTTCACGCATATGTGGAATTTAAGAAACAAAAAATGAACAAAAAAAAATGAAACAGAAAAATAGACTTTTAAATATAGAAAACAAACTGATGGTTATAAGGGGGAAGTGGGTGGGGGGTATGGGTTAAACAGGTAAAGAGGATTAAAGGAGTGCACTTGTGATGAGCACTCAGTAATGTGTGGAAGTGTTGAATCACTACGTTGTACACCTGAAATTAATATACACTGTATGTTAATTATACTGGGATTAAAATTTTTAAAAACACATAAAGAAAAAATGGGCTCAATATTAAGAATATACTAAGAAAAATAGAAACAATGAAAAATTAGTAAGGATGTAGAGAATCTGAATAAATAAACTGAATAAAATTGATCTAACAAAAGTTTATCATACGTTGCTGCCTAATATAAAAAATTTCAACGATTTGAGATGGCATTGGAATGCTTACATATCTGGCTCTTTATCAGGCCCTGGAAAATTTCAATAAATGAAAAAAATAAAGACTGCATTTACTTTTAATAATTCCTTCTTACATTATTATAGTATGTATTTTATATATTTTAATGCCTTCTTATATTTATTACAGTTGCATCTTCATTGTAAACACTAAATATTGTGGATTGAACCTGTAGTCCTATGCAATACTTTCTCCTATGAAATACTTTTTTTGTGTGTTAATACAATTACTTTTTTTCTTTTTGTATCATTTACTTCATATGCTGAAATATTTTAGCATATGTGGAAGGGTCAGCTTTGAAAAATAAAATAAATAAAATCATCCTGTAAGTGAAAACTCAGTATATATTTTTTTGACTGATAGTATCCTTTATATGGTAGAAGCAAAACACAGTTTTATCAAGTCAGTACTGAAAAGGATTCTGAACACGAGTTTCCATAAAATCAGTATCCAATTTGGGTAGTTCTAACTTGATAAATAAGAAGTCAGCAAATAAGGTTGATAATAACAAGTTAAAATATAACCTATATTTTTTAATGTAGACATTTAAGTAATTTTTTGAAATTTTATTTTCCATTCTTTTATTCTATTTTAGAGAAAAATGTAAAAATAAGCACCCAAATCCACTTCATTGTTGTGGTAAAACTTAGAAAATGGTGATGTAGGACTGGTCTGATTTTGTATTGTGTCTCGTGTAATTTAAAATAGTCTGTAAATAGCAGGAATTAGGAAATGGCAACATTTCAAGCATTTATTTCTCAGAGTCTGGGTTGATTGTTCATTTGTTTTTAAAGAAAGTGTTGTGTTTTTCTTACTTAGGTCCATCCTCAGCAGCACCGGCTTCTTTTTGAAGTATTTGATGAAAATCGATTGGTAAGTTACATTGTACTAGTGTGAAATACAAGCAAGGTTATATCTCAACTACAGCATCAAGTAGTGAGCTGGGAATCTGTGATGTTGCAGATGACCTAAGGATGGTTATGGAGGCTCTGGGCAAAATGGGGAAGTAGATAAAATTTTTTTTCCTCCTTCCTAGTGCTACTTTGTATTCTTCCACTTTCCTCCCAGGCACCTCTCTTTGTGTCAATTCTCAAGAGATTGCACGACCTAAGGGAATGGCAGGAGAGCTGGCCTGTTTGTCTTGCCTTTCCCTCACACTCATCCAGCGTGGGGTGGTGTGGTGTGGTGGGTATGCCCAGGCTCAGGGAGCCTTCTCCCAGAGGGCTACACCTGTGCCTCCTCACTGCAGTGGATTTCTTTGCCCCATTCACTCTCTCCTCCCCTACCCTTCTACAAAGGAAGACCGTCTGTCCTCAGTTACACTAATAAAGTCCTCTAAAGGACTGCCACCTCTTACACAGGGAAAGAGAGAAAGAGAAAGAAAAGAAAAAGCGAAGTTAAGCCTTATTTATTTTATTTTTGTGAAATGGTAGTTCTAATTCCTGATTTCCTAAAAACTATCTTGAAGTCTTATCCTTTTCCTAATTTTGTCTCTTAGGAATGCTATTTCAAAACCTTTTCTTAGCAACTTATATATATATTTTAAAACTGTAAGATTTGAACATGAAGGTGTAAGAATATTGTTATGTATTCAAGGCATATCAGTTATTAAACAGAAGCACCAACAAAGAAACAATCATTCACATTTTGGCTAACAAAGAAACTGAATTTTTAAAATTTGTTTTTAGTGTCGGACTACATAACATATTTTTTCCTTCTCAAAAAATGATAACTAGTAATGGAAGATACTGCAAATGAAATCTAGTCATTAGCAATCATAATAAGCAAAAGTGCTTTTTATCACCAAAGATGACTTCATTACTAACTGCCTCTAACTTTTTGAGGCTGAGTGACATGAAAGATGTTGATGTTTGGTTATCAGATATGGTCAGGTGCAGAGCCTTTGGTTTTCTATTTGTATTTTTTATTTTTCTATAGAATAAAGATTTTTTCCCCTTCTGTCTCTACAGATTTGTTTCCCTTCTAGATGAGACCATGTGAAATTTAGTATTTGTATTTTTTATTTTTATTTTTTTAAAGATTTTATTTATTTATTCATGAGAGACACAGAGAGAAAGAGAGAGGCAGACACAAAGGCAGAGGGAGAAGCAGGCTCCATGCAGGGAACCTGAAGTGAGATCCTGGTCTCCAGGAACACACCCTGGACTGAAGGTGGCGCTAAGCCGCTGAGCCACCTGGGCTGCCCCGTATTTGTATTTTTTAAATCATGAAATAAACACACAAAAAGTGTATGTAATATAAATCCTTTATTTATTTTTTTAATATATATTTTTTTAATTTGAAAGCAAGAGAGCAAGCAGGAAGAGGGATAGAGAAAAGGAGAAGCAAGAGGCAGACTCCCCTGCTGAGAGGGAGCCTAGCATGGAAATTCTGGGATCATGACCTGAGCTGAATGCAGATGCTTAACCAACTGAGCCATTCAGGCGCACCCTAAATCCTTATTTAAAATAATAAGACAAATATCTGTGCACTTATTATTCAACTTACAAACTAGAACATTACCAAAATCTACAACCCTTCTTTTGCCCTCCCCAGCAGCATCTCCTTTTCTTCCTCCAAATATAATATAAATTCTTACTTTATTTTTTAAAATATTACATTTTAATGCTTTGCTGAATATTGTGCTTATCATTGCTTTGAAAAAACTTGTTTATCATGTGTATATATATATCCCTGAGTATAGTTTCCTTTTGCATTTTTTTGAACTTATTAAAATATCATCACTCAATATATTCCTTTCTGACATGTTAACATGCCATTTAGGGTATCAACGTTGGATACTCTGCTCTGCATTAGAAATATAGCTTTTCTCAAGGAGTTCACTGGGAAAAGGAAGCAAGAAATAATTAGAACAGGGTAGTGTGTATCATTCTAATCATCTGATTTGTTGTTAGTCCTAGCAGGTAATTGAAGTGTACATATCACCTGAGATGTTTTAGAAACTAAAACCATTGGTAGAGTAACAGGCTTGATTGTATAGCAGTAAATGTCCTGTGCTAGTGTAAATGTCATTTACATTTATTCCCCTATAGCATTCACAACCAAATTAAGAACATACCCTTTTCCTAGCAATTTCTCTTTGAAAATGTTTGGTGAAGAGCACAGATAAAATTTTAAGCAGAAACAATTTCTGGTCCTCTAGAAAATATTTGTAATATAAGTATTATTTGTTTTTGAAAAAGAGTAGTCTTGTGTCCCTCTTGTTTAGTCAATTTTAAGACCTACGGGTTATAAACTAGCAGTTTGGTGATGATATAGTGGTGGCAATGACAGTAATGGCACGTTTCAGAATGATGTGGCTTGAAATGAATTCTACCCCCGATGCAAAAGTTAGTGCTTCTTTGTCCCTGAGCTAAGAGATACACCTGCACACATCCAGCCTCTGAAGCTTAAGGAAATGCCTATATTCTATATTCTTTTTTTTTATTCTATATTCTGAATGGAGATACTGTGCTTAAATTTAATGGTCATATTAGTCAGAGTTCTCCAGAGAAACAAAACCAACAGGAGATACACACACACACACACACACACACACACACAGAATAAGAAAGAGAGAGAGGGAGGGGGAGAGAAGTTGAGAAAGATTGATTTGTTTTAAGGAATTGGTTCATGTGATTGTGGAGGCTAGCAAGTCTGAAATCTGTGGGCTGGGACTAGCAGGTTGAATATTCAGGTAAGAGTGGATGTCACAGTCTTGAATCTGAAATCTGTAAGGCAAGCCTGGAAGCTGGAAACTTAGGCAAGGTTTCTATGTTGTAATGGAAAGTGGAATGAAATGGAATTGTTTCTTCTTCAGGAAACCTGTCTTTGCTCTTAAGACCTTTAGCTGTTAATGAAGCCCACCACATCATGGAGGGTAATCTGCTTTACTCCAAATCTACTGGTTTAAATGTTAATCACATCTGAAAAATACCTTCATAGCAACATCTGGACAGCTGTTTTACTAAATAGCTGGGCAAAAGAGCCTAGCCAAGTTGATATATGCAATTAATCATCACAGTGGGCTTTGGCCTTCAAAGTTCTAGTCAATCATTAGGGCTATCCAGGGTCGATCCCTGACATTTAGATCATCACATTATTTTCTGTATATATAATCAAGAACCAAACTCTCAGAATGTGGAGTCCTGAGCTCCAACCTGATCCTAAGGCATTATGTATTTAATTCCAGAATGTGAAATTCTACAAGACTTGCATAGATTACTCCCGAGTGAGGGCTGTCACCACTCTCCAGCTCTTCACTCACGTTTAAGTTTGATGCTCCTCTTTTAGAATATCTTTGGCTAAGGGGCTCCATTTTGCCCCAGGTTCTCCACTTAACTGCTCTAATGGTGGTACAGGTCCACCAGGTACAAGTTCTGTGCAATTCCAGGCCAGAGCCAGCAACACAAACTCTTCAGCCTTTCTACAGCCAAAATTCAGACTGGCTGGCTGGGAAGTGCATGTGATTCTCTCATCTTACTTTTCCTTGGCTGAGGCCCTCCTTGAAAGAAGGCCCTCCTTCTATCATCATTCCTTCTTGTGCGGCTGGGTGCTTTTTGATACTTCTTCAGAAGTAATAGCTGGATCAACGTTTGGGGAAAAAAAACACTGAAAGAAAGCATTTCTGTCCATCCATTTAGCCTCCTCTGGTGTTTCTCAGTGGTACCTACCATGAGCCCAGGAAGATCAGAAGAAATCTGTAGTTATGGTTCTAACACTCTGAAGCTTGAAATCTGGTTAGGGCACATAAAACTGATGTTTCCAGTGAAGCTTACCAAAGAGAAAACATTTATCTAGCCAAATATCGGAGGCTTATTATTTTATATCAACAACCAGAAAAGTTTTGCCTGTTAACTAAAAGTTTTAGGCCACAGGCATGAGCAGTTAGATCTCATTAATCAGCCTGTTAGAAGTGTTCCATTATTTGAGTTATGAGACCTGTAACTTAATTCAAGAAGAAAAGTTGAAGTCACTTGACAAAGTGAAAAGATTGAGGCTCTTTCTTCTATAAAGTGAGAGGTTGATAAGGGAATGTTTACTGAAGTCTGTAAAATCGTAAAAGAGGTAGGTTATATAAAACCAAAATAACATAATTTTATGGCTAAGTTTACAATTATTGTACACATTCTAAAACCTAGTGCTATGTCATCCTGGTCAGAAATATAATTTCATAAGTTCCATATTTCTATTTCATCATATCCTAATTGATTAAAATACTGTTTAGAAAATTATGATTAAGAACAGATCTATCTTAAGGCGTTTTCTCTTTTAAACAAAGTACAAGTATATGTTTTACATATTTACTTTTACTTAGAAAAAATCTTACTTAGAAAAATACAACTTGGGTGTAGTACCATGTGGTGTAAACAACTGAACTATTTTACTTTTTACTTTCCTATGAATGAGCCAGTATATATTTATTACTGGAGTTCCAGCTATAAAATTCAGGTAAGGGGTTTAAATATACCCTAGAGTATTATTTAAAAATAAATTTGTTTCTTTCAAATAGAATACCAAGCTTGGTCTATGACATTTAAGGGAGAAATTAAAATATTAAACTTTTATTACCTAGTAAACTGAAAATAAAGTAAAGGTTAAATAAATACAAAGCAGAAAAAATATATATACAAAATCACAACCTCTAGGAGGACAAATAGTCTACTGTTCTCTACTGTGGGAGCTTTATCAGCAGTAGTAAGTAATTCCACCTCTAGGGCAAGGCTAGTACTCAAAAATGTAAACAAGTATGTACTTTGTTTATACAAAGAAATATGCAGCATGGTTTGTATTTCTTTATAGGTATCAAACAGCTAAATGGATTGTTTCAGCACACCAGTAGGGGCCAGCAAAGAGCTCTTAGAGTTTTCAGAACAGATTTGGCATTGAGATATGTTTATTTGATGTGTTAAATCCTTTTTAGACTTCTTTACTTACCACAACACTCTCTTAAGTGAATGAATTGCAGAGACAGTGGAATAAAATATCTTGTGTGCTCAAACTATATTGGGGTATAGTTTTTCTGTCTAATCTGCATATATTTTTAATGGAATGTTTGCTTAGGCTATTTCTTGGCAGAGTTTTAATAGTCAAAATATAAATGGCATCATTTAAAGACTGTACTACTTGGCTGGAAAAGGCCTTAAAATTACAGAAGAAAATGCTTGGTGACAGCTTCTCTTAAATTTTTCTTTCTCAGACCTATGCTCAATTTTTCAATAGTATTACTAGGCTAATTTTGTGTTTCTATCCTTAAGCTTTCACTTTTTATAAGTAGTGTTTTGGAAGCTAAAATATTTATCTATTTGATTTAATGCTTGAGTTTTAATTCACCCCAGAGTTTTGGTACTTCCAAATTTATACAACTGTTTGAATTCACTCATTAAAAAAAAAATTAACAGAATATATGCCTTTCTACATTAACTAACTTGACAAGATTCCTAGTTTGTCTACTGTTTGGAAATTCAATCCTTGATTTGATACTCAATTACATGGGGTTTCATTCCTACCAACTTCCTGTAATTTTATCCCTATGGGTAAAAATATTAGTGGTCAAACTCTGCTGGAGAAAGTATAGACGCCGTGATTCACATAGTTAAATGTTCATTTAGTAGAGCAGGAGTGAAAAAATACTGTTTCAACTTGAAATGCTAGAAGATTGTTGTTCTTGTGTTACTCATTCATGCAAATTGGAGAAGGTATAATTGAAACAAGGTTGGCAGTGTTTGAGGCAGTGCGCTGCAGCTGAGCTCAGCTTAAAGGGCGCTGGAAATCAAGTGCTTTGTAAGTGAAGGCATTTTGACTACAAGCGATTCAAAATATTTGGAAACGTCAGTCTCAGGAATGGGTCGTCTTTTTCTTTCTATGATATCTGGTATCTAAGGTTTTACTTAGGATAAAGACTACTGCTTAAGAGCTCTTTTAGGCACCACAAATGATTTTTTCCTTCGATGCAGTGCAGCTGCTTCTAGCCTGTCTACCGACAGAGATCTTTGTTATGACTTTCAGCCCTTAACATGTTTGGAAATGAGAACAAATGGCACAAAGCTTACGATTGCACTTTGCAGCCAGAAGAAGCAATACTTATCCTTTGTCAGAAACCTCCGGAGATGATTTGGATAGCAATGTTCACATGTGCTTCAAAAGACCAACACGGATTTCAACGTCTAACGTTGTTCAAATGAAGCTGACTCCTAGACAGACTGCACTAGCTCCGTTGATACAGGAAAACGTTAACTCTCAGGAAAGATCATCTGTTCCTTCACCTGAAAATGTTAATAAAAAGAGCAGCTGTCTGCAGATTTCACTACAACCAACAAGGTACAGTGGATGTCTTCAGTCTGGCAATGTCTTAGCTGATGGTGATGATGCTTCATTTACATCTGTCTTTAAGGATGGCATTTACAACAATGCTGTGGCTGAGAATGAGCTGAATGCTGTGAATGATGGTAACCTTGTAAGCAGTTCGGCCATTCACAGTGGGAGCCTCAGTAACTTTTCCACCAGTGAGAATGGGTCTTACAGCAGCAATGGTAGTGATTATGGATCATGCACAAGTATCACAAGTGGTGGTTCCTACACAAACAGTATCATCAGTGACAGCAGTGGTTATACTTTTCCACCAACTGATGATACTTTTTTTGGTGGAAATTTATCTTCTGACAGCACCTCCAATAGAAGTGTGCCAAACAGGAATACTACTCCATGTGACATTTTTTCAAGAAGTCCAAGTACCGTTCCTTTTGTCCAGGATGACTTGGAGCATGGACTAGAAATTATGAAATTGCCAGTGACCAGGAACTCGAAAATTCCACTAAAACGTTGTTCATCCTTAGTCATTTTTCCTAGGAGTCCTTTAAATACCCCACCGACTTCTCCAACAAGTACAGACGTTCTTCCAAGCAAAGGATCCTATCAAACCTCACACCAATTTATTATTTCTCCTAGTGAAATTGCCCACAGTGAAGATGGTAGTAGCACTAAGGGATTTCTTTCAACAGCTGTCAATGGACTTCGGTTATCTAAAACAATCTGTACTCCCGGAGAAGTGAGAGACATACGACCACTTCACAGGAAGGGTTCATTACAAAAGAAAATTGTTATTGCGAATGATAGTCTGAATCAGAATGTCCGTGAAAAGTCGTCTGAAGGGTTTTCTTGTGTTTCAGTGCATTTCACCCAACAAAAAGCAACTACATTAGATTGTGAAACAGCAAGTGGTGATTGCAAACCAGAGATGTCAGAAATCAAGCTTAATTCTCATTCAGAGTGCATTAAGCTTATGCAGAGGACATCTGCATGTTTACCATCCTCTCAACACCTAGATTACCAAATAAATATCAATGGACAGTTGGAAAGACCAAATTTACAGATAAACAAAAACCATGCTATTTTACAGAGAAGTGTTTCATTGGGAGGAACTTACCCAAATGTTTCCTGTTTATCCAGCCTCAAGCACAATTGTTCTAAGGGGGGACCATCACAATTACTCATAAAATTTGCACCTGGAAATGAAGATAAAGTTGATAACTTATCAAGAGACAGTAACAGAGATTTCACAAATGAACTATCTAATTCTTTAAAGCATTCTTGTAAGGTAAGTTTCCTTTGGTCTTGGTAATTGTTAATTTATACTAGAAAAGCTTTATGAACTATTTGGTTAAAATATATTAGAACTTAGCAAGTGTTTTATAGTCATAATCTTTGTATTTGTAAATCTGAGGAAACTTCAATAGTTTTTCACTCTCTGTTATTTTACTAGTGTCAAAAATATGCATTAAAAAAAAAACTCTCTAAAATGATTTAAACCATGAAACATTTCTGTAGCATGAAAACAAGCTTTAAATAATAATTTATTTCATAATATTTTTACCTTGGTATATTTTTTTCTTCAAGTAATATAGCATTTTAATGTCTAACTCCATATTTTATTCCTACTTTCAAAAATGTTCATTTAGCATTCTCCCCTCCTTAATCAATGTGAAATAGGTAAAATATAGAATACTTATTTAAAATACTAAACAATAAAAAGCCTACATAAAAATGTGAAAATCTTTTCACAAATGAACACAGAGAAAATGTTTCTCTAAAATATGCGTATTTAGTAGAACATTGATAAAAACTATTATGCTGCTGTTTTAAAGCACAGGAAAAATAACTGGCATTTGCATTTGTATATACCCTTAACCACAGGAATTTTGTTTCCACCCAGTTTTCCTTTAGCTACCAGTTAAGATTGCCTTCTAAAATGTAACTTAGTCTTTCAACAGTATTGAATTCTAATTTTATATTTTTTGAATTTGGTTTCAATTGCTAGGCATTTCCCAAATACTCCTAGTTACCTTATTAATTTGTTATTTTGGTAATTTTGTTTATTAGTCATTTAACTCTAATGTATCTTAACCAAAGCAGTTTTTTATATAATTGAGCCTTTCCAAAGCATTTGAATTTAAATAGATTTTCCAAAGTATTTGAACTTAAGTAGATTTTTAAAATTTCTGTATTTGGAAGGTCTCACCAGATTCCAGGAAATTAAATTTTTTTTTTTCTGGCTAAACCAATTCTGGATGACAGTACATAGTATTTTAGGAGGAAAAAAAACCCTTATCTGTTTATCTGTGTTCATATAACACTCAATATCTATATTTAAAAAAATTTTTTTAAACTTCTGGACGTGTAGCTTTAGGTAAATAAAATATTAAGTAATTGCTAGTTTTCTCTCTTTTGAAATCTCATAAATATAATTATTGTTACCCAATGCCCAAATGTTAATAGAAGCAAATACTTTACTGAAGATGAATAAAGATCAGATTTCAAATTCTGATCTATGTTTTAGGATTATTTTATTTATGAAACTTTAAAAAAAACAGCTTTAGGAGATTATAATCCATGAAACTGTTTTGCCTCCTGAAAGAAAGCAATGAAATGACACTATAAAGAAACATGTTAATAATTTGCAAACTGAATTACATGTACCTTGTAAACTTATTTTACATTTAATGAAATAATTAATCTGAAATGCATAATTAACTTAGAAATATTTATAGGTAAATATATTTGTAGACATAGCCTTAAAATAGTTGATTTTGTGGTAATATTATAGTTTGTTGTTAATGATACTTTTGAAAAAAAAGTATTTTTAATGTTTTTTAATAAAGTGTGACTAAATGCCTTTTTGCATAGCTAAAAATACATACTTTTATTGGTTTTATTTAACTTAGGTAAGCTAACTTAAGTATTTTTTTGTGACAGCCAAATGTCTAGCTTTGTGCAGATTCTATTTTTTGGTAGACTATTGGATTATAAATAGTTCAGAAATATGTAGTTTGCTGGAGAGTTTTAATTTGTTCCTCCGTTTAATGTTTATTGAGCAATTCCATATAAAAGTACCGGTAAGCAATAGAGTGTCCACTAAATTCAACATAGACTAGATCTAAATTGATCTAATTGATTGGTAAGGGCTGGTTTTAAAAGGAAAATCCTAATGTTGTTTTTCCTAAACTTAGCAGTGGCAACAATACTGGGGTTTTAGAAATAATCCTGTGTTTATCAATAATTATATATTAATCTAATTATAGTGGCATATTGTAACTCATTTATAAATAAACAGCTCCCAAAATATTTCCCATGACTCCAGTTAGTCTGGGTTAGTATTCTGATATGCTGAGTCTGGATTCACATTTAACAAGTTGATATTAGAGTAGCATTTAGTAATGTCAGCTATCTCTACCGAGCAGCCGTGAAATTAAATCACTGCTTTGGTCAGGGACCCTGGTTTCTAAAGCACTGAGAGTCTATGAATTCTTTTCTTACATGTTTAGCTACTAGTCTCTAGCAGCATAGAATCCAGTTTCTAGCTCTCAATAGTAACAGCTCATTAATGGCTAATATTTTAAAATCTAGTGAGAACTTTTACCTGTATCTGCAACAGGGCTCTGTTCTGTGTTTACAACTTAGAATGAAAATGGGACTCTGTAGTCTGCATGATGATGTTTTATTTGCTATCAAAGAACATAACAATAACTGGCATATGTTTCTTATATATACTTTTTGAAATACAAAAAGCCTTTACTTTTGTAAAGGCTGTCTAATGACTTTTGATCTGAAAGTAGATAATTGATGTTTTAACCTTGTGTGTAATATTTTGTCATCTCAGTCAAGAAGTAGTTTTTATCTAGTTACAAAAATTACTCTTCAGATTTCTAAACTTTCTGGAACAGTTTACTCAATTGTTATTTTATTTTTTCCTATCTTTCCTCTAAATCTCCTATGTTATGTTATTAGGATACTCAGAGATTTTGTTATCCAAGATATTTAAAATACCTCAGCATTTTACCCAGGTTTGTACATGTCCTCCATTCTTCACATATATGCACATTTTTACCCAAAAGTTTGGCTTTACATTTTTTCTTTTTGTTATAAGTTTTTTCTTTATTTTCTGTTTCTTCATTCTGGGTAGGTAAATTGTTTAAGCCTAGTGCAGTAGAACTTTAAAAACCCTATCTCAATTATTTCAAAAGTCTTGAACACTAATATCAAGATCATACATTTCAATAGATTACTTAGTTGTTCTTCCTAAAATAAGTGTTTTAAATATATATTTGTTTTAGTGTTCCATTATTTTCTCAGCCCCTATTAATTTGATCAGAATATTTGGAGACATTTGGTTAATTTTGAGCAACACTTAATCTTTCCTATAAAAACCAATATAACATATAAATATTGACTCTAAAACTGTGATGCAATGTGAATGTCTAGTTCTAGAAATTTGGTGAGAGATGTATGCTTATAAATGCATATCTCTTAGAACTGAGGAACTATAATATTAACTTCAGAGTAGTTCAGGGAGCTGAATTGTTTGTTTCAGAAATAGTTTGGATTTCTCTGTAGATATGATTTCTTTAAGTCATTCATCTAGCATGCATTTGAGTGCCTACTATTTGCCAGGCACTGACCCCAAGTCCTGGGAATAAAAGATAATAAAATACGGTCTCTACTTGAGGGAACTCCCATGCTAGTAATAGGGATACACTGGTAAACAAACAGAAATCCAGTCTAATATGTGATATGCTAAAATAGAAGTGTGGATGAGAAAGTGAGAAAGATGCAAGAATACTTGTCTGGAGGAGAAGACCTAGTTGGTAAAGCAAGACTTCACAGAAGTGGTGACATTTGAGCTGAGTCTTGGTAGTAGGTGAGTTGGAGTTCATCAGGCAGCGAAATCAAAGAGGATATTCTAGAGCAGAGATTCTCCATCTCAGCACTATTGACATTTGGGATGGATACTTTTTCTTGTGGAGGTGCTGTCCTGGGCCTTAAGATGTTCAACAGCATCTTTGGCCTCCACCCACTAGATGCTCGTAACACTGCTCTCTTCTAGTTGTGACAATCAAAAAATGTCTCCAGATATTGCCAAAGGTCTTACAGGGCAAAATTGACTCCTGTTGAGAATTATTGCTCTAGGCATGAGCAACTGCACTGCACATGCAAAGCTAGATGTGTGAAAAGTGATGTCATGAACTAAGCTAGAGAATCCAAGAGAAGGGAGGGTGAAGAAGAAATCATGCATTATTAGGTTCCTGTATTGAGAGGGTCCTCCCCTGTATTGCTGCTGTCAAGTAAGGCTGTTGGAGATACAGGATCAGGGCTTAGGAGAGAAGTGAGAGCTGGAAATGTAGCTTCAGAGTTACCAGTGTAGTCAAGGCTTTAGGTAAGGATGAACTAAAAAACATAAGAGTGAGATGGGAGAGGGTGGTAAATCGGAATTCTGGGGACCACCAACTTTGAGGGGACAGTGAAAGCAGAGATAGTCAAGAGACTAAGAGAAGAGCCCCTGGAGGGGCAGAGAGGCCAGGAAAGCAGGGAGGCCCAGAAGTCAAGGGAAGGGAAAAATCAAGGATGGCAACATACTGGACTATAGAACCTACGCATCTGCAATGTGGCAATTAGGAGGTCCTTGGTGACTTCAGCAAGAGTGGGCTCAGGAGGATAGCATGAAAGCCTGGCTGAGGAAAAAAAAATGAAACAGATAAGGAAGCAGAAATATTTGTATCATAAAATAGGCATGAGTTAGCATGGGCACAATATATATTTAATGACTGATGTATAGAAGACACAGTATTGGGTGGATATAAATGCACAAGACAAATTCTCTATCCATGAAGATATTGCAGCCTATTCTCTAGGAGGAAAAGGGGACTTATAGCTCTCTCTTCTTTTACCTTTGAACTGTAGAATTAGTGAGTATAAGCAATGAAACAAAAATGGAGATTCAGTAATTCAAAATGAAAGAAACAATACATTTGAAGGTGCAGATTTGACACTGCCTCTGAATAGTCACAGCTCATTTTGAACAGCATTATTCTTAACTTTCTTATCCCCCTCTCTACCACCAAAAAGAAGTTGAAACAAAAACAGAGCTTCCCTGGAAGCAAGTCAGGGTTTAAGGTCTGTTGCTACAAACTACTTGGAGAATAGGCATCTCTGCCTTTCTGTCACAGGCTTCTTCCAGGATATGGAGCCTACCGTGCACTAGCTGTTGTGAGGACTCCCACCTTCTAGACCCACTCTCTCTCTGCATTTGGGTGATAATAAACAAGATATATCAGAAGTTAGGACCAGAAGCCTGTAGAAGGTGCTGGGCAGAGTTCCTGCGTGTGGCTAGCCTGTGTGTTGAGGTCAGCAGGCTGGTTAGCAGGCGTGAATGAGTGCTAAGAAAGGGAAGCAATGATCTTGTCAGCATGTCCAGGAAATACCTGAAGTATTGCTCAAGCCTGTGGTTCAGTATTCTTTGTTTGTCATGAGTGAGACCCAAATACTAGAGTCAGATGAAGACAGACACTTAGCAATGTGAGAAAGCATTTCAAAACAAGAGGTGAGCAAATCTGTCCCAACATGGGAGCAGAAAATTGAAAAGCAATTTTACCTACACTGAGATTTAACAAAACTTCTTAGATAGAACTAGAGCAGATCTGAGAACTTGAAAGGACAAGCAGATAGCTTGTTTATGTACTTTGTAGTTCAGTTCATGAGCTAGTAATAAGAAAGACCATCTGGACCAAGCGAATCCACCATGTTTTTAGTTAGGCTCTAGGATATCTGTGGCGGTGGGAAATGGGGGGAACATGGCTTTCTCTTGATTCAGATGTATTACAGAACCATCACACGGTGACATGTTGTGTGATTTACCTTAATATATTACCAAGCAAAAAGAAATTCATGTCAAGGATATTGGTGGGTGCAGCAGACAGTCTTAAGTTCAGTCATTTGTTAAATACAGAAACATTCTTAACAGATTTTTTAATCTTTTGTTCCTTTTATAAAATCTGAGTATAACATTTTATGATATCACTAAAATAATATTATCCAGGACTACTTCCTTTTTTTCCCTTTCTCTTTTGAATTTTTGTTGGCAAACTGCCTTCTAATGTTTTGAAGATTGCGATCAGAAAATGCCTTACATTGTCAATTGGATTAGTAATTCTCAAATTTTCATGTCCATGTATATCTCCTGGAGATCTTATTAAAATGCAGATTCTGTTTTTTTAGCTCTGGGGTACCTGAGAGTTCCATATTTTTAACAAGCTCCTAAATCATATCAATGCTCCTAATTTCTCAAACACACTTTGAGAAGACCATTGTTTTATGAGAACAGTAATACAGTCTATAATTGAAGCATCCAATGAGTCCTTTGCCCACTTTTGTATACAGGAGAGCTATAAGTATACTGTGCCCAGGGCCAAAATAATTTGCAAAGAATTTTAAATCTACCTAGGCATTAGAATTATTATTTATTGAGACTATGTAATATAGAAGATATTGTTTGGACCAAGAAACATTCAAGAACAGGTTTGCCTGCCTGCCTTATAGAAGAACTTTAATATGACTCTTGCAGAATTCTGACTATTACTTCCAGGATTACATTTTAGTTTCATTTAAGAGTTTGAAAATACTAGTCTATAACATTTGCAGTTTTACTTAAGAGAATCTCTCAAATTTATAATGGCTGCAGTTCTGATCTATGTTGCTTTTTTTTTTTTAAAGATTTTATTTATTTATTCATGAGAGACCCAGAGAGAGAGGCAGAGACACAGGCATAGGGAGAAGCAGGTTCCCAGTGGGGAGCCTGATGTGGGACTCGATCCCAGGACCCCAGGATCACACCCTGAGCCAAAGGCAGATGCTTGACCACTGAGCCACCCAGGTGTCCTGAGGTCTATGTTGTTTTTAAAATTGTTGCCTACATTAATTTTTCCCCCTCTCAGCATGAGATTTGAAAAATACACAATTGAAATGTTAATGTTTCTTAAGTATTTTTGCTTTTTCAAATATCTTTCTCTTTGTGAACATTTTGAACCTTTTCAGTATACCTTCCTGTAGCAGCATCAATTAGGGTACTAACAAGAATTTTTGAATCTTACACTGACTTATGTAATAAATTGAAAAACCCTATATAATCAGTGCTTACTTATGAACTATCCTTTTGATAGTTCTATAAGGAGAATATTTAGAAATCTGTCACATACAACTTTGTAATGCCTCTTAAAAGTATATATTACTTCTCAAATATAAATCAGGACATGAAAATCATAGGACTTGTCCTTCCTATGGAGCACTTTTAAGAAATCTTATTGGTAGCTGGGTTTTTGTAGACTTTGTAGCTGCTTGTGGCTTAGCCTAATTTCAAGGAGCCTAATAAGGTATTAAACATGTCAGATAAGAAATGGGGAAAAGGAAAGATATAGCAAAAAAAAAATAGTCAAAGATGGGGAGATAGAAGGTAAGCAAGCAGACAAGCAAATGTAAATTTTCTAGAATTGGTCAGAGGAGAATTCTAGAGAACAGATTAAGCAAATAGGTAAACTTTTCTGAACTCTCCTTGACTAGGATATAATTCCCTAAATCAGGGACTTTTTTTGTCTTACTCACTGCTATATCCCAGTATCTAGAATAGTGCTTTGCTCAAAACAGACACTTAATAAATATTTATTAAATTAATGACCAAAACTAGGGGACCCTTTATAATGGTAGAGATGACTATAGAATCCTGATAGATGAGGGTGACCAGACAGTCTTGCTCAAACAGATAACCAAACTAGGATATTTAAGGGATGACTGTAATGATGAGCGGGAGTTACTTGATGCTTCATCCTTTGCATGAAAGAGTAGCACTCTTAAATGAATACCTTGTCCCTGGGGTGGATGCCAATGGAATATTATGATCGTGACTCAAGGATTAGTTTCCACAGTGGAGTCTGATTCATAGCCTACATATTCCACTAACTGGTACCATAGAACTATGTGTCTGGATGGAGGCTCAGATCAAATTTTCTGAAAAGAAGATTGAAAGGGCAAAAACTTTTAAGGGTATTTAAACAAAGGCCATTTGAGCAGCTTTAAATTTATCATTGTTTAGTAGAATGATTTTTTTCATTGCAAACAATGTTAGGAACTGGATTCTTAGAGTTGTTCCTGGAGTTTCAAGTCACTGTTTTAGCTAAGAATGACCTTTACCTTTTGTACCAAGGCTGAAAGACTGAACCCTCTTAAAGAGTCACAGAGCTTAGTGGAAACTAAAGTCATGTTCAAAGCAAATGAGTTTAACAAGTATTTCTTAGTAATAGAATATGTGCCTGCTGTGAGTGGCAAATCTTATTCCTGGCTTTGAAGAGTTTACAGTTTAGATGAGAAGACAGCATAATCTATTAAAACACACACACACAACTCAAGTACAATACAACATAATATATAATAATGTCCATATAACTACGTTAGGCAGGTGAGCAACTAAGCTCTGAGATATGTGATTACCTATATAATTTTTAACTAATTTAAATTTTTATCAAGATAACACATGTGCCTGTTTTATTTATTTTTTTTAAGATTTAATTTATTTATTCATGAGAGACAGAGAGACAGAGACACAGGCAGAGGGAGAAGCAGGTTCCATGCAGGGAGCCCGACATGGGACTCGATCCGGGTCTCCAGGATCATGCCTTGGGCTAAAGGTGGCACTAAACCACTGAGCCACCCAGGCTGCCCCCATGTGCCTGTTTTAAAAATCAGGTGTTATTTCTCTGAAGATTCCCTTTCTGCCTTTTTTCTCTGTGTTCTCTCTTCCTAGAATTCCTATGAGCCAAAGTTTTCATCTCTTGGATTGCTCCTGTAATTTACTTTTCTATCCTGTTTTCTGTTTTTTTGCCTCCTTTCTACTTTCTGGAAGACTTCTCATAAGTTCCCCCTTCTCTTTAATGTTAAAATTTTGGTTATGTAAATTTGTTTTGAGTCTTGCATATTCTCTGATTCTTATGGATCATCTTACTATTACTGTTTTTTGTTTCTCTTTTGTTATTGGACATTTTCCTTCAGGTGTCTGGCTGTCTCTTCACATTTGAGAGTAAGTCACCACCAAGTAATCTGGAGGCTGTATAATTGTGTGGGGCTTTTAAACTGATAGACCTCATTGTTGGGAGACTTCTGACTATCAGTATCAGAGGTCAGTTTATTTCCCCCACAGAAGAAACTTCCAATGATTACCCAGTTATGTTCTTTTTTAAAATTTTAAGTTGCATAGAGCCTAATGAAGAGCTTGATTTTATGACTGAAATCAAAACCTGAGCTGAGATCAAGAGTTGGATGCTTAAGCATCTGAGCCACCCAGATGCCCCACCCAGTTATGCTCTGTAGTCATTGTTAGTGATAAACTGTGCGTGAAGGTGATTTCTTTAGGTTCCTAAACCAAATTAGTTCACTTGGTCAAACCACACCTTAATAGTGATATTTACTTACCAAATCTTTAAGGTACTCTTGGTAACTTATAGTAAGTGAGGTACCTGATTTTCATACCTGTTGTCTGAATATACATTGTATGTATTCTAGATGTGAAATACTCCTAGAAAGACTAAATTAAACATTCTTTGTAGTAGAATATGTGGTTCCCTTAACATATCTCGTAATGTTTTACATTCTTGGCAATCAATTTAAATGTAATACCCATGATTATCCCTCTGAGAAAGAGAATAGACCTACTAAAAATATGTTTGGGTAGAGGACAAGAATAAAAAGGTATGGTCATGGCCTCCTAATGGGATGTGATATTGGATGCTTGCTGTTACTTGAACTTGAAACCTTTTATACTACATTACTAGCCAAGGTCTTTCACCCCACCCTTCAGTAGGAGGTATCTATAGGATAAAGCTTCTTGGGACAAGTCATTCAAGTAAAAATAGGATCAGAAAGAAAAAATAATAATAGTTGTCTAAAGGAAAGTTTCCATCTGGGTTGAATGCAATCTGATGAGTAACTGTTATAAATTACCTAAATGATTATAAGCTACCTATCTTTTTTTCAAATACATTTAAACTTTTTATTATGGAAATTTTTAAACCTACAAAAGTAGAAAGAATAAGACAATGAGCAATCTTGTTTGCCCCTGGTAAGCTCCCAGTTTCAGCTGTTATCAACAAATTGTCAATCATGTCATCCATCTTTTCCTCTCCTTTTTTCTTTCCAGGATTTTTAAAATGTGTATTTATTTATTTATTTTTAGAATAGTCCCATACATCATATAGTTTTACCATAAACACTTCAGAGTGCATCCTTAATCCATCTGTAATGGATTAAGGACCTTTTAAATATATAAAAACTACAGTGCAGTTTCACACTTAACAAAATTGACACTAGTTCTAAACTGTTTTGACTGGATCTCTACCTAAGTCATTGAGGTCATTTTAGTAATGATGTGGCTCAAGATGGATACTACTCCTTTAACTTGTGTCTGTCTAATTCTTTATCTCTTTTATGATGTTTGTTTCATTTTGAGGCAGAGCCTGTCAATTATTTACCATGGGATTTTCTGTTTCTTTAATCAGGTAATTTTTGATAATATTATATTTGTTACCAATGAAATTGAGGCTTTCACTTTGGAACCAAAACTAAAAGATTATCGTTAGGACCTGGAATTTATCACCTAAACTACACCTTACCTCAAATTTAAATCACCACAAATCTGCATTTAGGGTTTAAACATCTAGGATACCGACATTCTTCATCCCTGCATAGAATGAAAATGTACACTATGATGAATTAGCTATAGTAATTCCTCTTATGCTTCTCTAAGTCTTAATTTCATGTTGAAGAAGTACAAAATTTATGAAACTTGGCAGAGTTGTCTAGAGGACTGAAAATTTCATGTCTGTTTGGCCAGTAGTTGGTGGTTGGGAGCTAAAAGGAGCTATTATTATCTACTTTATAATATTTTGGCAGAGTACAATGAAGGTACATTGTAAAGTGTAAGGTACTATATAATGTATAACATAATGATTGTTGTTTTACATGTACAAAATGAATCATATAAATTTAAGAATCCAGGTTAACAGCTAAGTAATAGGAAATACACAAAAAGAATATATTAAAAAACACTGTTGGAGGCACCTGTGTGGTACAGTCAGTTAAGCGGCTGACTCTTGGTTACAGTTCAGGTTGTGATCTCAGGGTCCTGGGATTGAGCCCCTTGTTAGGCTCCCTGCTCAGCACAGAGTCTGCTTAAGACTTTCTCCCTGTCACTCTGCCCCTTCCTCGTGCTTTCTCTCTGTAAAATAAATGAATAAAATCTTTTTAAAAAATCACTGACCCTTGAACAATGTAGGGGCTATGGGTGCTACTCCCCCTAGCCACCGTGCAGTTGAAAATCTACATACAACTTTTGATTCCCCCAAAACTTAATTACTTAAAGTTGACTGGAAGCCTTGCTGATTAACAGCCAGTTACATATTTTATACATTATATGTATTATATACTATATTCTTACAATTAAATAAGCTAGAGAAAAGATGTTATTGAGAAAATTATAAGGAAAATAAAATACATTTACAGTATTGTACTGTATTTATTTAAAAAAAAAATCCACATTTAAGTGGACCTGCACAGCTCAAACCCATGTTATTCAAGGTTCAACCATAGTACAAAAATACAGACTAGAAATTTGGGGAAGTGCTTCTTCATAAGGCTCTATCAAAGACCAAGATATATTTTGAAAGGAATATGGTATTCTCAGAGCCCTATTACAAATTAAAGCACAGTTATTTTTCTTATACTCAATTTTGATTTGCATATTCTTGGGGAGAAAAGCTGCATCAATACTAGATGTACAAAAGAAAGAAGTAAATAAAAATTAACAGGAGATAATTAGCAACTAGAAAGTCCTTTACGTGGGCCATAAAGCCACTCTTTATGCAACAATTAGTAGTTCTAAAGAAGACACCCTATTACTTTTTTTATCCCTAATTGAAAATAGTGATTCAGACACTATTTTATTGACTATATGGCATTGATAGAGTCAGCTTCTAGCCATAAGATGATAGATTCCTTGTTTTTAGTTTTTAAACTAAAAAATTCCAAATCTCTCAATTGGTGTTGTTTTTATTTAATACATTTTAGTTTTTAGAGCAGTTTTAGGTTCACAGCAGTAGTGAGCAGAAGGCCCAGGATTTCTTGTATCCTCCATACTCTGAAACATATTGCCTCTGCCATTACCAATATCCTCCACCAGAGTGGCACATTTGTTATAGTTAATGAATCTGCATTGACACATTGTTATCATCCAGAGTCAAGAGTTTAATTTAGTGTTCACTCTTGGTGGTGTAAATGCTATGGGTTTGGATAAATTTATAATGGCATGTATCTAACCATCATAAGAGTATCTTAGTTTCACTGTCCTAAAAATACTTCATGCTTTGCCTCTTCATCTCTCCATCCTCTAATCCCTGACAACCAATAATCTTTCTACTGCTGTAAATATCTGTGTGCAGTGAACCTAAATGCCATCTGTCTATCTTCTTTGGTGAGGTGTCTGTTAAAGTCTTTGGCACATTTTTTAGTCAGGTTATTTGTTTTCTTATTGTTGATTTTTTTTCTTATTGTTAATTTATAAGCCTTCTTCATATATTTTGGATAGTAGTCCTTCATCAGATGTCTTTTACAAATATTTTCTTCTAGACTGTGATTTGTGTTTTAATTCTCTTGATGATGTCTTTGGCAGAGTAGAAATTTTTAATTTTAATGAAGTCCAGCTTATCAATTATTTCTTTCACGGGTCATATCTTTGGTATTGTATTATATTTTTTAAAAGATTTAAAAAAAATAAAAAAATAAAAAGATTTTATTTATTCATGAGACACACAAAGAGAGGCAGAGACACAGCAGAGGGAGAGGCAGGCTCCCTGTGGGGAGCCTGGTGTGGGACTCGATCCCAGGACCCTGGGATCATGACCTGAGTCAAAGGCAGATGCTCAACCACTGAGCCACCCAGGTACCATGGTATTGTATTTTAAAGGTCATTGCCAAACAGAAGATTATCTAGATTTTCCTCAGTATTGAAGGAGCTTTAGAGTTTTACATTTTATATTTAGGCCTTTGACCCATTTTGAGTTAATTTTAATGAAGGATATAATGTCTGTATTTAGATTCTTTTTTATTTATTTATTTATTTTTGCATATGAATATCCAGTCATCCCAGCATCATTTGTTGAAGAGACTATCTTTTATCCATTGTATGGTCTTTCCTCCTTTGTTTAAGATCAGTTGACCTTGGAGGATGGGGTAACTGGGTGATGAGCATTAAGGAAGGCACTTGAGCACAGGGTGTTATATACAACTGATGAATCACTAAATTCTACCTCTGGAACTAATAATACAGTATATGTTAGTTAAATTGAATGTTTTTCATTTTTTTTAAAGATTTTATTTATTTATTCATGGAAGACAGAGAGAGAGAGAGAGGCAGAAACACAGGCAGAGGGAGAAGGAGGCTCCACGCAGGGAGCCTGACATGGGACTTGATCCCGGGTCTCCAGGATCTGGCCCTGGGCTGAAGGTGGCGCTAAACTGCTGAGCCACCTGGGCTGCCCATTAAATTGAATTTAAATAAAAAATAACAGCAACAAAAAAATCAGTTGACTATATGTGAGTCTATTTCTGGGCTCTCTATCCTGTTCCATTGAACTCTGCCTATCTTTGACCATTACCACACCGTCTGGATTATTGTAGTTTAATAGTGAGGTAGTGTCATTTCTTCAATTTTGTTCTTGTTCTTCACTATTTTATTGACTGTTCTTTTGCCTCTCCATATAAACTTTAAGATCAGGTTTTGAAATTCACAAAATAACTTGCTAGGATTTTGACTGGGATTGCATTAAAATTAAGATTGCATAGATCAAGTTGGAAAGAACCAATGTCTTGACAATATTGAGTCTTCCTATCTGTGAACATGGAGTATTTCTTCCTCTATTTTGTTTTTCTTTAAACTCATGCATCAGTGGGGTTGTTTTCTTTCTTTTTTTTTTTTTTTTTCAGTAGATCTTGTATTTTGTTAGGTTTATATTTAAGTATTTCTGTTTGGGGGATGCTAATGTAAATGATACTGTGGTTCCCATTTCAAGTTTTACTTGTTAATTGCTAGTATATGGGAAAGGAATTGAATTTTCTCTATTAACCTTTTATCCTATGACCTCAGAATAATTGTTGATTAGTTGCAGGAGTTTTAGGTTTTTTTGTTTGTTTTGTTTTTTTGTTTTTTTGTCAAATCTTTGGGATTTTCTACAAAGACAATAATATAATTTGAAAAGACAGTTTCATTTCTTCTTTCTAAATTTGTATATTTTTTATTTCCTTTTCTTATTATATCGACTAGGACTTTCACTACAGTATTGAAAGGGGTGGTGAGAGAAGACATCCTTGCTTTCTTCCTGATCTTAGTGGGAAAGCTTCTAGGGTTTTTTTTTTTTTTACTCATTAGTATGATGTCAGATGGAAGTTTTTTGTAGATATTCCTTATCAAATTGAGGAAGTTCCCTTCTATTCCTAGTTTACTGGATGCTTTTATCATGGTTTGCCATTGGGTTTTGTGAAATGTTTTTTCTGCACCTACTGATAAAATCTTGTGATTTTTTTTTCTTCTTCAGCCTGTTGATATGATGGATCATAATAATTGATATTCAAATATGGAAATAATTTTGCATACCTGGTCTAAATCCCACTTGGTTATGGCATAAATTCTTTTTATACATTGTTGGATTCAATTTGCTAATGTTTTGTTGAAGATTTTTGTATCAATGTTCATGAGAGATAATGATCTATTGTTTTCCTTTCTTGTAATGTCTTTGTCTAATTTTGGTTTTAGGGTAATTCTAGCTTCCTAGAATGAATTAGGAAGCATCCCCTCTGCTTTTGTCTTCTGAAAGAGTTTATAGAGAATTGATATAATTTATTTCCTAAATGTTTGGTAGAATTTCCCAGTGAGCCCATCTAGGCCTGATGCTTTCTGTTGTGGAGCATTATTAATTTTTTATTTTTTTACACATATGGTCCTATTCAGAGAGTCTATTAATAGTTGTTTTAAGATATTACAGTTTCATCAATAACACTGTTTTCATTTAAATTATTTTCTCAGAGTTTATAATATTTGAAAACACCAAATACCGTACTTTGTAAAAAACACATTATAACTTGGTTTTTATTTTATTTTGATCTTTTGGAACCAAATGATCTTCTTTTTTTTTTCCTTTTTATTCATTCATTCATTCACAAGAGACACAGAGAGAGAGAGAGAGGCAGAGACACAGGCAGAGGGATAAGCAGGCTCCATGCAGGGAGCCCAATGCAGGACTCGATCCCGGGTCACCAGGATCACGCCCTGGGCTGAAGGTGGCGCTAAACCGCTGAGCCATCGGGGCTGCCCCCAAATGATCTTCTATTATCTCCATATTTTAAAATGGTTTTTAACTAAAGGAAACACACCCTGGTGTGTGCCCATGTATCTTTATATTAAAATGTTTGGTTGGCAGTTATCAATAGGGTAAAAGCTAAGTAACTCAGCTATTATAATTTCATATTTATATAGTTATTATCTTTGGGATACTCACAAAAACTCAATTTTATATAATTCATATAAATAGTTTTGTGCATCTGGTGGGGTTTTAAATTATCCCTCTTATAGTTATCCTTCAGTTTACTGAAAGAAAGTATGTATTTGGCTCTTGGGATTTTTTTTTTTTTTTAACCTTCCAAAGTTATTTTGGATGTTATTCTGGATTGTCACTTAAAAATGTTATCAGATGGTAAAACTGCTCATATACATTATACTGATAGAAGCCCATCAAATCTGCGTACCAATAAATGTAACCCCAGTTTTCCCATAATTCATCAGTCTACAGTTGCTAGTGGAGACAAAATAACAGTTATAACCCAAATTTCACTGATTTAGCCCTTCTATCCACAAAAGATCCCTGGCAGCTGTAAAATACTCTTCACTATTTCTGGGGTTCCCAAGAGATGGCTACCACATACTCTTGAACAAATCCAGTCCAGTTAAGCACTGCTATTGCTAGCTTTGTATTTCCAGGCATTGTCACAGGTACTGCTGTGTCCCTCTGGGCAATAGTTTCTCCTTCTTTTCTTAGGGTGACTTATTTCCCCAAGGCATACTTAACAAAGTTTAACTCAACCTTTCCTTAGGTATGATAAACCAACCTTATTTTTAAAAATGTGGTCATGATTCTAAATACAGTATGATGGGGAGTAGTCAACTTTGGGGACATGTCTGAATAGCTGGGAAAGAACTAAAAGTAAGAAAAAAAAAAACCAGAGAGTATTTTCTCACTAAAAAATTTGCTAAAACTCCACAGTCCAATGCAGTGGCCAGTAACCACATATGGTGTGGAGGCCGAGAAAAATTGAAGCCATTCCACCTCAAGTTTAGCATTAGCACAAGTACAGCCATCTTAGGCCCCTGGGAATAAGAGCTGAACATTACAGGAAAAACTGCAGAATGTCCTAGGTAGGGAATCCCATATCGGAAAGACAATAAAGCTCAGAATGCCCTCTGCAGAGAATCCCATATCAGATCTTAAGAAACTCCCCCACCCTTTCCCCCATATTGGAATGGAAAAGATTCCTTCATCCCTTCTGAAAATCCCCTAGACCAGCCCATAAAAAACCCAGCTGTAACCCACTTTGGGGTCCAAGCCCCTGCTCTGCTGTATGGAGTATACTTGGACCCAAACTCGAGCTTGTAAATAAACCCTCGTGTGTTTGCATCAGTGTCGGCTCCTTGGTGGTTTCTTGGATTCGCAATCTTGGGCACAACAATGGCTATGGAGATTTAAATTCATTTAAATGAAATCAAATTTTAAAATTCTGAACCTCATCTGTACTAGACACATTTCAAGTGGTCAGTAGCCACTACAGTAGCCACAAGTAACTAGTGGCTGCCACATTGGACAGCACAGATATAGAATATTTACATTATTGCAGAAAGTTCTGTTGGACAACTCTAGAACATTACATTCTAAGCCTCAAGCCATTGATACCCCTGTAACTTTGACAGTGCTCCAGTCTATGGAGGAAGGTGCCTAAAGCTAACAGTGCATGGTAGCTTTAATAGCTGAAGGAGTTGAGCCACATCTCAGTGACATTATTTTTCTCCACTGGTACCAAGGAAATTTTGGTTTTAAAGGAATCCATTGAGTTCTTATTTTCTTAAACAACAGTAACCCACATCCCCCTTGCTCCCCTGTTTTCATTGATCATTATATTCTTCAATAAAAATTATATGAGTTTTCAACCCTAGGGGAAACTTTAAAAACTGTTTATAGATCAGCTAAATTTACATTTGATCAAATGATCAGGTAATCAAATCATAAGAATAATTAGTTTCTTTTTCTGAGATATTTCTCTAAAAACTTAAAAGATTATTTCAAAAGGCAAAAATTATTAGAGAAGACATTTCTGGGGATCCCTGGGTGGCTCAGTGGTTTGGCGCCTGCCTTTGGCCCAGGGCACCATCTTGGAGTCTGGGATCAAGTCCTGCGTCGGGCTCCTGGGATGGAGCCTGCTTCTCCCTCCTTCTGTGTCTCTGCCTCTCTCTTTCTCCCTCTCTCTCTCTCTCTCTCTCTGTGTCTATCATAAATAAATAAATAAATCTTAAAAAAAAAGAGAGAAGACATTTCTTTCTATCAGTATATAAGTAGTCTTCTATCAAAGTTTACAAATAATGAAGAAGAATAAAGAGGAGGAAGAAAAGGAGAGGGAGAGGTAGGAGGAAGTTGAGGAGGAGAAGAAACACTGGGAATCATTTGATAATAAATTATTTTCTTTGTTGTTTAGAGATATTCTTGGGCCAGTCCCTTCAGGTCTTAATATATTTGTTTTACTGACAATAAATCTTTGAAAGTATTTGTCAGTCACTATACCTTGTTTCTGTTTAATACTTATTTGTTGATTAGGGGAAATATTACTGAAACTCCAGCGAGCAGTTTTTTTAGATTTTTTTTTTTTTTTTTGTCGTGAAATACAGAAGAATAGAAGACATCTTCCCAACTTGTGATGGGCCAGTCTAAGCAAGGAAGACAAAGAGAATATATAAAATGGTGTAAAATTAACTAAGGATCAGAGAGTTGAAATGATTGTAGCCTCAAGGCTTGCGTGCCTTAACAGTTTGCAGGAGGATCACCTCATTCAAGTAGTCAGAAAACTTTTGATAAATCCTGAATTGTTGGTGTTCTCCAGACCCACTAATGCTAGCTAATGTACTGAAGAAACATATTTGGTATGAAGTTTAGTGGTTTTTAGATTTCAGATTCAGTTACCTTTAAAAATGACTAAACTAAAATCTGGAGCAACTGACCAAAGAATGAGCTAAATAACGACTTCCTACTATGAGCAAGATGTTGGTAGGCCCGGTACAATATGGCAAAACTTAGGAATTACTTTTAATCTTTCCCTTTAAACATTTTTAAAGATTCTTAGGTTATATTTAAACTATTAAATGGGGTAGTTTCATCTGAATCTAAGTGTGTATTTTACCTCATGGATCTATTTGTTAAACTTGGGGATGGTATTAATAGGAGATCAGAGTTGTAATCTAGTGAGACCTGAATAATAGATTCATGCAAAATATCCTGTCTTTTAAAATTTACCAACTATGTGCATGTGGAGATTGCAAGTGCAAGTGGTGGATTCCATAGGCCAAGGATAGGAGAGTGGTTCATGGTCACTGGAAGGCTGGAAACAGTGTAGGGAAGAGGTTACGCTACTCTTTTGTAAGGAAGACAGCCGCTTACAACTCAAAGAAAATTGGTTGAAAACCTTTTTCTGAGGCTGAAAAGCCAGTAAATGATCCAGGAACATAGCCATAGTCAAAGCAGTGAGAAACAGCAGGGAATCAATAGACCAATATCACAGTGGTGGCAAAAAACTGAGTTCAAAGTTGAAGAAGGCGGGCAGACTACAGAGAGTTGAACAGGTCATTTAACCCTTTTGATTTTTGCTCCAATGGTGTTCAACATACTAACCCTCTTGAAATGGGCAAGCAGGACTTAATCTATTGCCTAAAAAGGAAAATCTGATACCATCTTCTTTGGGTGTTGTAGCATTTCCCGTCACATTGTTAATTTGGTTTCACAATGTTAGAAGTATTACGTAAGTTCTCTCCACATCATAGAGTACTTCTTGTGGTCTAAATAGCTAGTTTTTATAAAGGAAGGATTAATTAACATAAAGTAAGTCAGGCCATTTCAATTTTTTTTAAAAAGCTTTAATAATTTTTTTGGAGTGGAAGAGAACTATTATATAGATATTAAAAGATACAAGGGAAGTAGAATTATAGAAGAGGAAATCAGCAATTTAGTCTCATCAAGAAAAGTTTCATTAGAATGGCATTGATCTGGGCCTCATAAGTAGGATTTACACAGGCAGAGAGAAAAAAAACTTTCCGGGAAGCACAAGTGAGTTTGAAAGGAGGAAATACAGGATTTGTTCAGTGATAAAACTCATAGGTTTTATTAATAGATGAGGATGCAAGGTAGACTGGAAATGCTCAGAAAGGCCTAGCATCCCATGCTAAGGAATTTATAGTTTTTCCTCTGGACCAATATTTTTGAAATGTGTTTCTCACCAGTCTGTAAGATACCTCATATATACCCTTATCCCATGGAGAAATAAGTTTGTGTAGTGTCACATGCTGTATTTCTTAGAATGTCACTATACACGCTAGTGAAGTTAAGTTCCTAAAGTCCTACAGGAAATAAACTTATAAATTTTATTTAACCAAATGTTTCCCAATTATGTGACCACCTCTCTTAGTATCCAGCAGATCTTTGATTCTTCAGAACATGCTGCAGAAATTATGTTTATTCAATAGCAAGTTTTCAAAAATTTTGAAAAGAGGATTGTTATAATTAGGAAATATGTTTTTATTTTTGCAAGCTAAAAAGAAATGCAAGAACCTGACTTCTTTTGCTTCTTTTAGAGGAGTTCTGTTCTGTCATCTTGAAGTGTCTTAATTTACATTGTATGTTATCTTCAAACTACCAAATCCATTTGAAAGTAGCCAGGATAAAAATAGATAAATTGAGATGTCCTGCTCATTCTCTTTTAGCTGTTATCATTGTTTACTCTTCCTGGTTTTCTTTAGAAATTGAATTGAATAGGGATCTGGTTCTCTAGGTGTGACTACTAGATCAGTTGCATTAGTATCACCTGATGACTGGGAAGAACTGCAGATTCTGAGACCCTCTGCCCTAAATTTGAAAAACACTTGAGTAGATGAACTCAATCTGAATCTTTTGAAACTCTAAACGAAGGTTGGCAGCAGAAGCCTCTATACTACTTCCCCAGCTGCCCTGGCTTTTTAAAAATCAATTTTATAGTGATGATTTAAAGTTCATCTTCTCACACTCACTTGTTTTTAAATTTGAGATTTTACATAGCTCTTTGGGTCTTAAAGTCATTAGATCTTGCTCAACAGTGGAAGCTGTCTACTAATTTCTCATTTAGACTTCAGATAGAATTGTCCAGAGATTATTAGCTTCAATCTCTTTGAAAGTTTACCTTTTTCTATATTCCCTAATAGCTTGGCAGACATTCCTAGAAAGAAAAAAGTAGTACGTAATTTATTGGCACTCAGAAGAGTGAGTCTATGTCTTTATTTTCAGTCAAGAATGAATGTTTTTCTCTCTGGAAGGAAGAGCCTTTCCCTTTTTATCAGTTATCTAGTGGTATTTCCTTTTTTTTTTTTTTTTTTTTTTCTTTCCTAGTGGTATTTCCTAGTTAAATTATAACTATATGTTTAGTCGTTTTGTAACTTTCCTTTGGTTGGAAATACCAATTTGAAATCATGGAGAAAATTGATGAGCCCTTCACCTTTTGTGAAGTGGAGGCGAAAGTTGTAATAAATGCAAAACTTTCTTCTTACATTCTCTAGTCCTTTAGTTGTTGTTGTTGTTGTTGTTGTTTAAGATTTTATTTATTTATTCATGGGAGACAAAGAGAGAGAAGCAGAGACACAGGCAGAGGGAGAAGCAGGCTCCATGCAGGGAACACAATGTGGGACTCAATCCCGGGACCCCAGGATCATGCCCTGGGCCAAAGGCAGACGCTCAAGCGGCTAAGCCACCCAGGCATCCCTCTAGTCCTTTAGTTTAGGAGCATACAATATAAATTTCTTATGAAAGTATGTTGGATATGCTAAAGCTTAATTTTGAAAATAATTATATAAAATCCTGTTCAGGTTTGATAACACGGTCTGATTCCTGTTCTTGTCTGCTTTAAAGTCCTTCTCCTCTGTAGCATATTTGTAAAAAATGGCTTGTATTTGAAAATCCTGACAGTAAATTATAAGCTAAACTTTAAAGCTTGTAAAGATAGAGGATGCGTCCAGGTAAATTGTCAGTTCTCACAAGTCTGTGATGATTATCAAGTGGAGATCTCCTAAAGAAGCTGAAATTCAGAGGAGGATAGTTCAAGCCAAAACTGATGCAGATAGTGGTTTGACCTCCTTCCCCCGTCTATTATGTAAATATCCCTTTAAAAATGTGAGAGTTGCTAATGTGAGAGTTGTAGAACACTTGTACCCAATGTGAGAGTTGTAGAACACTTGTACCCAAATTTTCAAGCAGTATGAAGCTATTGTCAAAGAACAAGTACAGCTTGTGTCTTAGAGTTAAATTTACCAGACAGGCTGGTTGGCTGGCTGAGCAGATCACAAGCATGGGACGTTGAATGTTTGCTTTACGCAAAGACATCCAGTAACTATGACTTTATAGCCTAGATCAGATTATACTGTTTATTTAGCTAACACCATTTTCCCCTCAACATACTAAAAAGGTTGAATCAATAAATCTTGAACTTCCAGAAAAACGTTTAAAATAAGCAGGTCATAGTATAGAGTGAGTCAGTATGGAAGTAGGAAGGTAGAAGCTATACACATGTAGTTTTAGTTAACAAGATCAGCATATGTTAGAAAACAAGCTAAAGTTAGAGTCGTTTTTATGATTTTTTTTTTTTTTGGTAACATTTAAGATGTATGAATCCATGTAGTATAGATTTTGAGAGAAAGGTTGTTCATTAAAAATAATAGTTATTTTATAAAATTTTGGAAGCAGAAAATATATAGTCCCTCATTTTTTAAAATGCTATAAATGGGTCCATTCATAAAAGTCTTACTTATTTTTCTCAGATATTCACATGCACTAATACCTCTGTGTCAGGATATCAACTTTTCATGTGTTCAAAGAAGGAAAATATTTATTACCGTAACATAAATAATAGAATGAAAGTTCAAATTCTACCTTACACAAAGAGGTTTTAGGTAATTTGGCTTTTATTCTCTCAGCTTCAGAGCTTTTTACTCTTTTATCATCTCTGGAATATCTCTTGCTCTCTTGACTTAATTTAAATATGATTAACAACAGTTTGAACATTTTTATTTATTTATTTATTTTTATTTAGTTAGTTTTAAAGTAGGCTCCATGCCCAGTGTGAAGCCCAATGCAGGCCTTGAACTCACAACCCTGAGATCAAGACCTGAGCTGAGACCAAGAGTTGGACACTTAACCAACTGAGCCACCGAGCACCTGCAGTTTCAATATTTTTATAGCTATTAATTTATTGTTTCTTTTTTGGTGCCCTTCAATTAATTTTTTTAGAGTTTTAGTGATCTATACAGAAGAATCATGACATTTGCATATAGATAATTTGAATATAGCTGTGTGAAGACAGTGGTTAATTGGCACTGAGTAAAAATTCAGATGCTCACTTTTGATCTTGAATCTTTGACCTTTGAAAATTGGTATGTGGTTTTGGTTTACTCTGGACACAGTTCCCTTCTGTAACATCCAGTCAGTCACTGAGATCTGTTTCCACTTCAGATTAGTTCAGATTAATCTACTG
Source organism: Canis lupus familiaris (assembly GCF_011100685.1). Taxonomy (NCBI): domain Eukaryota; kingdom Metazoa; phylum Chordata; class Mammalia; order Carnivora; family Canidae; genus Canis; species Canis lupus. The sequence goes on along the minus strand of NC_049251.1, from coordinate 21,481,262 downwards.
TAGTCTTTATTATTACACAAAATGAAAATTATGTCAGTTATACATGCAATATAAAAAATAGAAGTTTATTCACTGAAGCATTGTTTGTAACAGGCAAAAGGTTAGAAACAACTGAAATATCTGTCAATAGGGAACTAGTGAAGTAAATTTTGTATTCTATACAATGGCATACTATACAGCCATTAAAGAGGTAAAGCATTTGGGCACCTGGGTGGCTCATTTAGTTAAGAGTCTGACTTGGACAAAAAAAAAAAAAAAGAGTCTGCCTTGGGCCCAGGTCATGATCAGGGTCCTGGGATTGAGCCCCACATCTGGCTCCCTGCTCAATGGGTTGCCTGCTTCTCCCTCTCCCTCTACTGCTCCCCCCCACCCCGCTGTGCTGTCTCTCAAATAAATAAATAAAATCTTAAAAAAAAAAAAAGGGTAAAGCACCTCTACATGGTCTAATATTGGACAAAGGACAAAGTCATGGAGATATTATTGAAGAGAAAAAGAGCAGGATGCATAACAGTATGTGAAAAGAAACTCTGAATAGTTTCAGACCCAAACATACCAAACACACAAAAATAGCTACTGCTTCTTGGAAGAACAGAGTGTAGAGTTAGATGGAGGCTAGGAAACTTTTTCCTTTTGATATTATACCCTGCATATGCATTACCTTTGTTTTAAAATTAAAAGATCATCTTGATTAAAAAAAAAGTGCTTATAGTTAAGTCTGCAAACTGAAACTACACTGTATTTAACATAATAAAGTTATTCATATGTAAAATTATTTTTATTCATGTATAAAATTCATTTTCACTGATTAAAAAACATAACTGAAAGTAAAAGTTGGATATTACAGCAAAAAATACTTTGGCTATGTTGTCTGGCTTTGATTGTGAGGAAGTGAGTCTTCCTTTATTATTTTGCTTTATACAGTAGATTTGCCCTGGGAAATTATTTCTAACTCCAAGTTAGTGGAAACTTTTTAAAGGCAAGGATTCAGTATTCTTCAAAGCTATGATAGTATTATTTATTGACAGAACTGTGCCCACTACAAATGGTCTTGTTTAAAATCACCTGCTGTTCTGAAATCTTACTCAGATTTCAGGTGTTTTAAAATTACTTATATTTTACCAAATGCAAATTTGCTTTACAAAGTAAGCTGCAAGCGGTTCAAATATAGGAAATAACTCTTGCAAAGAAATGCTTGATATTCAGAATTTGGAACAATTGGTTGGCTAGAGAAACATTAATGAACATCACAGACTGACTTGCCTTCATAGGAATGAATTTAAAACTATTGCTTTTTCTTTGTAAATGGAAAAAGAACCTCTAATTGTCCTATATTTATAGCAACCATATGTCCCAGAATTTCCAGGATAGTTCCCAGTTTCATATTCTCCATCTCCTCAGACCATGTATATTGACTTTTAGTTTGGAAAATTGGTTCATTCTTCTAGTATTAGAAATATACTTCTTTGGGACCATTTCATTTTAAGTAGAAGAAACTCATTTCAAATCACTTGTATGAAAGAAAGAAGATGTAAGAAATTTTAAAATATGTTTTATATACCAGAATTACTTGAGACAAGAAAATTTCCAATATGTGGGATTTTTTGCTCTATGTTTTTGTTCACGAAATGCAATCAGTGAGCAAGGAATATGGAGCAATATATTGAATAAGATGTTTTCCTTCTTTCTATAATGACAGGCACTGCTTCTGCAATGGAAACTGAATCTGTAGGGAAGATTTCTAAGTTAAGAGATTTTGAGATATAAGTAGAACAATAAGTACATGAAAAGATGTTCAACGTCGTCATTGGCCATCAGGGAAATGCAAACAGAACCACAATTAATTAAAAAAAAATTTTTTTTCAGAACCACAATTAGAGATTGCTTCATACCAACTAGGAGGGCTATATCTAAAAGATAGGTAATAATAAGTGTTGTTTAGGATATGGAGAAATTGGAACCTTCAGATAGTAGTGATGGAAATATAAAATGGTACAGTCACTTTGGAAAGTATGGTGGTTCCTCAAAAGGTTAAACAGAGTTATACATGACCCAGTAGTTTTATTCCTAAGTATATACCCAAGAGAAATGAAAACATATGTCAGCACAAAAACTTGTATGTGAATATTCATAGCAGCATTTTTTATGATAGCTAAGAAATGGTAACAACCCAAATGTCAACCAACTGATAAAGAGACAATATGATATACCCATACAATATAATATTCAGAATTTAAAAAGGAATAAAATACCAATACTTGCTACAATGTGAATGAACCTTGAAAACATTATCAGTGAAAGAAGCCAGTGATAAAGGACCATTTATTATATGACTCCATTTATATGAAATGTCTAGAATAGACAAATCCATGGAGACAGAAGGTAGTTGATAGTTGATAGTTGCCTGGGGCTAAAGAGAGAGGGAGGAAATAGGGAGTGACTGGTGTCACTCTTTTTGGAGTGACAAAAATGTTCTAAAGTTGATTGTGCACTTTAAATGGATGAATTGTATATTTTATGAATTTTATCTCAGTAAAAGTGTTATTTGAAAAGGGAGGGTCTTTTACTCATTGTTGGAGACATTCTGTTTTATACCTTCTTTAGCAGTGGCTTTCAACCAGGGACAGTTTTGCCATCCAGGGGACATGTGGCAATGGTAGGAGACAGTTTTGATTGTCACATCTGGTGGAGGGGTGCCACTGACATCTAGTGGGTAGAATCCAAGAATGTTGCTAACATCCTTCAATGCTCAGAACAGCCCCCACAACAACAAAAAATTATCTGGCTCATTTTGTCAATAGTGCCCAGCTTGAGAAATTCTATTCAGTAACTGTGTTAACTCCAGTGGTGATTGATCACAACCATGTTTTTGAAGCACTGCAAGATCATGAATTATCAAACAGGCAAACGTTTACTCTATTCAGGTTATTAGGGCAAGGCTATTCAATAAGACAACCCTCCCCCCTCAAAAAGTGACTTATTTCTCTATTTGGCCAAACCTAAACTAAATTAACCAAAATATTTTATTCCTCAGTCAGCCCTGGTTAGGATTTTACTATATTTTGTTGCATTTTATTTTCTTATTTATAGCTTCTTAAAGACCAAATTTAGAGTATAACATCTACTTGAAATAAAAACAGGAGTAAAGAACCATACTATAGAAGAGCTTTGAAGGTATAACTAAAAGCTAACTTGCCCATTTCAGAAATTATTTGCTCATGCCCTGAAATAGAAATGTGGCCCTAAACTAAGCTATTTGCTAGGCTTCAGTCTCGAGCTATACTCCTTTATTGTATGTACCTGTTTGAAATGTCCACAGACTTTTCTGGAAAAGGAGCAGGGCTTCATTACAAAATCCAGCATTTCAAATATGACAGCTAACATTTATTTAATGCTTATCACATTCTGGGTATTATGTAAAGCAGTATATGTACATTATTTAGTTTTAACAAAAGCCTATTAGGTAGATAAGGTTATTCCTGGTCTTCTGGAAACATCCTTCTTATAACCATTTGTCTTCCTGCTCCAGTTATATGCTGGTTTTTCTGTAGATTTTACACTATAGTTATTCTGAAAGTTCCCTTCCCCATCATTTGGAGGCTCCTCTTTTCTTGTCTCCCATCTTGAATCTCCTGCATCTTTTTTTTTTTTTTTTCTGCATCTTCCCTTACCATAATGTACTCCCTTATTTTGGTGGAGGTACATCCTCTCTTACCTTACAAAGAAAACCAGTGTTTGAAAATGTCTTTATTCTACCTTTATTATTAAAAAAGATACTTTGGCTAGGTATAGAATTCAATGTAAGAAATATTTTTCTCCCACAATTTAGAAGACATTATTCTCTTGTCTTTCAGTTTTGTGTATAATCTGCTTTGTGTCTTTCCAAGTCTAAAAGCTTAGAATTTCTTTATTTCTGGTGCTCTGAAATGTCACAATGATGTGCCTTGCTGTGCATCTTTTTTTCATGGATTTTGCCTAACTCTCACTGGGACCTTTTGCTCTCAAAACTCATTTGCTTGAGTTTAAGAGAAGTTTCTTAAAATATTTCTTTGATCATTTCTTCCCTTTCCTTTTTCTCTCTGGAATGCCTGTTTTTTAGATGTGGACTTAAATTCATCCTGTAATTTCCTTATTTTGGGAATAAGTCTTTTCTTTTGTCTTTTAGTTCTACTTTCTGAGAAATTTCTTTAACTCTATTTCCCAATGTATATTAAACTTTTTATTTCAGTTATATTTTGAATTCCCAACAGCTCTTTTTTGTTCCCTAAGTGCTTCTTTTTTTATAACCTCCTATTCTGTTTGACAGATGTTTCATCTCTTACCTCTGAGAATGTTAACTGTAGTTTTTCTAAAGTATTTCTCTTACAGTCTGAATTTATTCTGATTCATCTGACTCCCTTCTTTCTGTTTGGTTTTTATGGGGGGAGGGGGTTAGGTCTCTGTTTTTCATGTTACAGACTTTCCTCAAATATTTAGTGGTTCTTAACTGTCCGTAATGTATAAGATTCCGTGTTTATTGACTACTGACATGATACACTGAGAAGGGTTCCAATATTATCTTTATGGTAATCTTGCAAAAAAAGTGCATAACCTAAATTCAACCATGAAGAAACATACACAAATACAAATTGATGGGCATTCTATAATTAGCCATTATTCTTCATAAGAGTCAAGATTATGAAAGACAAAGAGACTGAGATACTTTCCAGATTAAGGGACATTATTAAGAAGGCATGATAACTAAGTGCATTGTGGGATCCTGAATTGGATCCTGGAGCAAAATTAATGGGATAATTGGTGAAATTTGAGTAAGGTCTGTAGATTAGCTAATAGTATTCCTGGTTTTTCATACAATTCAATAGCAAACAAATGAACAATTTGATTTAGAAAATGAGGAGAGGATCTGAATAGAAATTTTCCCAAAGAAGACATACATATGGCCAACAGACCCATGGAAAGATGCTCAACACCTACTCATCATCAAAGAAATGCAAATGAAAACTATAATCAAATATCACCACACACCTGTCAGAATGGCTATTATCAAAAAGACAAGACATAGGATGTGTATTTCCAAAGAAAACATTATACCAGCTGGGTATTTTTCCAAAGAAAATGACAACACTAACTTGAAAAGATATCTGCACCTCCATTTCACTGCAGCACCATTTATAATATTCAAGCTATAGAAACAACGTTCAGGGTCCATCAGTGGATGAATGGATAAAGAATATGTAGTGATATATATATACATATATATATATATATAGAGAGAGAGAGAGAATATATATATATATATATATGATGAAATATTATTCAGCATAAAGAAAAGTGAAATTTTGCCATTTACAACAACGTGGACAGACCTTGAAGATATTATGCTAAGTCAGATAAGTCAGACAAAGACAAATACCATATGATCTTACTCATTTGTGTAATCTTAAAAAAAAAAAAAATGTCCTCTTGGATACAGAGAACAAATTGGTAGTTTCCAGAGTCAGGGGGTGGAGGTGGGTGAAATGGATAAAGGGAGTCAAAAGGTATAAAATTCCAGTTAAAAAATGAGAGTGTAATGTGCAGTATGGCAACTAGAAGTAATACTATATTGCATATTTTGAAGCTAAGAGAGCAAATCTTGTAAGTTCCTATCACAAGAGGAAAAAAATATGTGTGGTGATAGATGTTAAATAAACTTGTGATCATTTTGCAATATATACAAATACTGATTCATTATGTCATATACCTAAAAGTAATATAATGTTATATGTTTACTATATCTTTTTTTTTTTAAGATTTTATTTATTTATTCATGATAGTCACACAGAGAGAGACAGAGAGGCAGAGACACAGGCAGAGGGAGAAGCAGGCTCCATTCAGGGAGCCCGAGTGGGATTCAATCCCGGGTCTCCGGGATTGCTCCCTGGGCCAAAGGCAGGCACCAAACCGCTGTGCCACCCAGGGATCCCTGTTTACTATATCTTAATTTAAAAAAGAGTATGTGGATGGATACTGAAAGTAGTTTATTGAACAGTTAACCCTCTTTTGCTCTGGCAACTTGCATGGGAGGGTCAAGGTTTTTATGTTACTATAACTACTTTGATAAATATGGGTGACAGATACCATTATGTATATAGATTTTTATTTATGATTTAAACTTAAGAATAAAAGATTAGATATATAAAAGTATTACTATTTCCTCCAAAAAATAGTATTCCTGGTTTTAATCATTGTACTATGGTTATGTAAGATATTAATGTTTGGGGAAGCTGGCTACTTTTTTCTTCCAATATTTTTTTCTCCTATACTCTTCCTTTCTCTCTTTCTCTTTCTCCCCCTGTCCCTTCCCTCTTCTCTATTTCTGGCACACCAGTTACACATATGTTAGATTGCATGAAACTTTTCCATAAGTCCTTTTTACTTTTCATATTATATAAATTATATTGGTATATCTTAAAAGTTCACAGAACTTTTCTCCAGTCACCTTTAATCATATGTTAAGCCTATCTAGTGATCCTTAATTCAGATGTTACATTTTTTAGTCCTATATATATTTCAAAATATACATTTGATTCAGTTTTTTAAAATATTTTATTTATTTATTCATAGACACAGAGAGAGAGAGGCAGAGACACAGGCAGAGGGAGAAGCAGGCTCCATGCAGGGAACCCGATGTGGGACTCGATCCCGGGTCTCCAGGATCACACCCCAGGCTACAGGCGGCACCAAACCGCTGCGCCACTGGGGCTGCCCTTATTCAGTTTTATAGTTTCCATTTCACTACTAAGATTCCCCCTCCTTCAATTCATTATGACTTTATTTTCCTTTTAAGTCCTTGAGCATCTTTTTCATAGCTGCTTTAATTTCTCTGTCTGCTAATTCCAAGATCTGGCTTATCTTGTGGCCAGTTTCTATTAAGGACTTTTCCTCTTGGTGCTGGATCACATTTTTCTGTTTCTTTGCATGTTTAGTAACTTTTTATTGTGTATTGGACAGTGTATGTGGTACCTGATTGAGACAGTAAATTTTACTCTCTTTCCCTGAAGAGTGTTGACTTTTGTTCTAGCAAGTTGTTGACTTAGCTGAGATCCAATGCTCTCTCCTCTTAGGTGAACATCAGCTAAAATCTATGCTCAATGTTCCAGCTGCTGCCTTTCATATATACAGTTCAGGAATCAGCTAAGAATTTGGGTAGAGTTTATGTATAGATTTGGAGGGATTTCTGTGGCTTCTTTCTTTCAGAGATTGTCCCCCCTCGCTTTCTAGTTATTCTATTAACCTCTAGCTAGTTCTTCATACTCCCCAAATGAGTAAGATGTCAAATTTCTGCTTGAGTTCTAATTGTACTGCTATATGAACTGTGAAGTACTATTAGGTAAAAAGCCATGTAAATTTGAATCCTGTGCAATAAGTTTCTTCTTCCAAAGATTGACTCCCCTTCAGTTTCTGCTTGTTTGTGGTAACTCCATAGTACTTTCAAATAGTTTTTCTGTTTCTTTCAGAGTATATAATTATTATCTGCAAAGGGATTGGTCTAATATACCCTATTCTACCATTACCACAAATTGTACCATATCCCCTTTTATTTTCCATTGATATTGCATGGGATTAAACAAAAAAAGACTTCTACATTTTTTGTGAATGATGGCAATAGCTTACCAATTTTTATAAAAACATTGAGCACATTACTAATCTTACTTTTTATTCTTTTTCTTATAGACCAGAGATGATTTCCTAGGTCAAGTGGATGTTCCTCTTTATCCATTACCGGTTGGTAGAGATGTCTATGATTTTAATTTTTGTGTTAATTCTTTTTTTTCTAATAAATACTTATAGATGCATAAGATAGTAAATGTAAATATTTGATTTGTAAAATATATTCTGCTATTAATTCTTGAGCATATTATTTTATGAAAACTCATCTCAATTTTCCATTTTAATTTTATTTTCAAGATTCCCTTACATGAACCCCAGTAAGAAATAGAGAGTTACTGAGGTTGGTTGACATCAGGAAAGCATGTCTGAGGAAAATCAGTTTGGACATAATCTGCTGAATAAGTAGAATGGGGAGAGCTTAGTCTCACAGAAAGAACCTAAAATCCTTTACACTGTGATGGGCGTGAACCTGAATGTGGACCAAGCATATAACAACAATGAAGGAAAGTAAGATTCAGAAATCATTTCATAATGAAACATTCTTGGGCCAGGTTTCTGAAATGGAGGTTGAGAAAAAAAATGAACAAAAAGTAATGATAATACAGATTGAATTTGGGAGATCAAGGTGGTGTCTTAAGCAGAAAAGGTAGGAGGAAAGCCATTTTGTTTTGAAAAAGAATATATTCATTTTTAGCCATAATGAATTTCAGGAGAAAACAGGAAAAATGGAAGTCTAAAGTGGGCAGCCGACAGAAATATAAAAATCAATTGTGTAGAGAAAGAGGCTGGAAGGATTGAGAGTTACCACATCGAGGTAACAGCAGAATCTCTGAGAATGATGGGCTGTCCAAGTAAGATAGATGAGAGCATCAAAGGCCAGACATTGAACCTCAGGCAGTATGGATCAATCAGAGAAGACAGACAAGAAGAACCAGGAACAACCTGACAAGTAAAATAATGCCATGAGAATTTAAGGAAAGTTCTAAGACCGAATGGGTAGTTAATGCAAAACGTAAGAGAGAAGTAAAGAATAATAAAAGCAAAGGGCTGTTGAATTTGATAAGAAAGGTAATACTTCTTTACTATATCAATCTTTTGAGATATTTATTGGCTCTCCAAAGTCTTTAGAGATCACAAGCTTTTGATAATATATTTAATCCAATCTTACATTCCAGGCTTTTTACTTTTATGTTCTCCTAGAAAGACCTCTACTCTCTAATCATGCCCACCTGCTTGCATCAGATATATTCCATATTCCTTTTGGGTGCCAACATGCTAACCACTCTACTTTGTTTCTACTTCTTCCCTCCATTGACTGCACAGTGCACCTGCTCAGCCTGTTTGGTACTAAGATGTGATGTTGCCACAAGTTTTATGGTATAGGAAAGTGAAAGGCCTGTCAAGCTACCAGTCATAACCATTTAATGAGCTAAAGCCACATTTTTCTCACTTATAATTTCACTTATGGCTTAGATCATAGTTCATGAATATTCCTTAAAAGTACATGTTTTTGATGTTATAGATGTATCTTGAAAACCCACTGTTCTATTCTAGACAGAAAATCCAAGAATGGAGAGACCATATACGTTTAAGGATTTTGTTCTTCACCCAAGAAGGTCAGTAAATATAAAATAATAACATTAATTTTTAAAATCTCATGATATATTATAGTAGTCTCTTTTGAAATTCAAAGTTTAAACCTGTGTAAATAAGCTACTTCTAAATATTATTTTTAAAGCTTTACTGTTGTTTCTGATTAAAAAGTAATATATGCACAGCACCAAAAATTCTGAACATATAGAAAAGTATTCATACCCCTTTAGGAAAGACTTGTCCTCTTAATATTTATCAGACTAGAAGGTGTTATTGTTTTATTATTTATTTTAAAGTATATGTAATTTTGTCATACTATCCTTTTAAAAATCACAAACATTACTTCCACCAAAAGCAATATCCAATTTGACGTACACAAAACCAATTTCAGAAAAACCTAACTATGTCTTGCATATATTAATTAAAAATATTTCAGAAAACTCAAATATTTAGAGAAAATAACATGAGCAGTGACTAGAATTTAAAACCCAAATAGCATGTTCATAAGTCCATCTTCCTAAACTTAAAATTTTTAAGCTTAAGTTGTAAATGAAACTCCAAATAAAACTCCTTTTGACCATCTATACCGCATAGTCAAGTAAAATCTAGTGAGGACATGTATGGATTTACTGTCAAAAAAGTCAAAGTCAAAATAATGAAGTACATCTGTATATCCATACAATAGTATTTGTCTTGCTTTTAAAACTAGAAAATACAAAATGAAAGATATATGATGGGAAATTAGTAAAATTTTTCATTTAAAACATTTAATTACTCTTTGTAATATAAATTGTTAAAGCAAAATAAAAGGGATAGTGCTCTCTTAATATTTATTTTCTATAAGAGAAGTCATATATTTAACTTCTGTAGAAGTCTTGGAATGTAAATCTTATCTTCCTTTAACTTTAGACTGATTGTGGCATGTGCATACCAAGAATAAATAAATATTTTCTTCTCTTATTTGATTGCCCTAGTAGCCTGCTTTTTAACCTTGTAAAATGCTTCCTAGTATCATTATCTTTAAAAATATATAATTTAAAAAAATATATATATATATATAATTTACATCTTCTGTCTGCACTGGATATCACTGCAAGTGCAGAAAGAACTTTAAATCAAGAGAAAATGTACTGCATTCTTAGACTTTCTGATGCTACTTTGCCCCATTAGGTGCAAACCCACAGGCTTATTGTCTAGTTGAAAAGACATGAGGGACACCTGGATGGCTCAGTCAGCTAAGCAGCTGACTCTGAATTTTGGTTCGGGACATGATCTCAGAGCCCTGGGATCAAGCCCTGAATCAAGCTCGCTGCTCAGCGGGGAGTCTTTTGTCCCTCTCCCTCTGCCCCTCCCCCGAATCTCACTCATGCTCTTTCTATCTCTAAAATAAATAAATGAATAAAATCTTTTTAAAAAAAGATATGAAACATATCACTATAGAGAAACTCTTGTATAAACCATTTTCTGAGCAAGTTTTCTGTATCCATCTGTTATATCAATAAGTCAGTGTGCACTCTCCCTTAAAAATGGACACATGAGCCATATTAGTGGCCTTGGAAAATAGCATCAGGGATTCTGTTGACCACTCAAGAAAGCTACAGTTTGCAAATTCATGAGAACTGTACAAGGAACACCTAAGAGATTAAGTGGGATAGGTGAGGAAGGGAGTATCTCTTGAATATAGAATAAAAGGTGGGGCTTTTTTTGTCCAGAAAGAAAGAGGGTAGAGGCACCTGGGTGGCTCAGTGGTTGAGCACCTGCCTTTTGGCTCAGGGTCCTGGGATCGAGTCCCACATCAGGCTCCCCTACAGGGAGCCTGCTTCTTCCTCTGCCTATGTCTCTGCCTTTCTCTCTGTGCCTCTCATGAATAAATGAGATAGATAGATAGATAGATAGATAGATAGATAGATAGATAGATAGATAGATGAAGGAAGGAAGGAAGGAAGGAAGGAAGGAAGGAAGGAAGGAAGGAAGGAAGGGAAGAAAGAAAAAAAAAGGAAGGAAGGAAGGAAGGAAGGAAGGAAGGAAGGTTCCTGAAGGAGACAGAAACCCCCGAAACCGAACTCCTCCCTCCATCCCTCCCTCATAACAGAAAGACTCACCCCCCTCCCCTCAAATCCCCCCCTCCCTCCCTCCCTCCTCCTCCCTCCTCCTCCCCCGAAAGAAAGAAAGAAAGAAAGAAAGAAAGAAAGAAAAGGGTAATGAGTTACATAGCTGATATCTATAAAAATCATCAAACAATCTGTACAGAAAGTGAGGACAAGGAAGGATTTCTTAAGTAAGATGCTAGCTTTGGTGGCAGCAATAGACAGATTTAAATTCTTTTAAGTATTAATACGACAGCAGCCTTTAGCTTGGACAACTCATTATTCGAAGAGGTGATACAAGATACATTATGAAAATAGAGTAGATAAATTAATGTATGATAGATTCAAACAGCTGTCAAAGAAAGACAGTAAGTTCCAGACACCAGGTCTTGCTCTCCACTTTTCTGTCATCCTCTACAGTCTGAGGAGATTAAGATCCTCAAAGCACATCTCTGAGGATGCCTTTCTCTATCCCCCCAAGTACTCTGGCTTCCCAGTGTGTGCAAAATAACATCAAAAGTTCTCTTGTTTCACATGGACCTCATCCTCTGGATCAACCCTACCTTCCCTATGTATCCTGTAGGCCAGCCAAGCCCAACCATGACCATTTCCTTTACTCTTCCCCAGCTTTCCCATCTGTTCACTCATTTTTACTCTTTTCTCCACTCATATGCTTTTCCCTTCACTTACCTGGGTCAAAATCCTCCCCAGTCTGCTAGCACCTACTCAGATGCTTATTCTCCTCCTCCCAAATCTGTCAGTCACACTTCCTTCATGTCTTATTTATTTCATAACATTTATTTGTATTTGTTAAATTTTCTCCACCACTCACTCCTTTGCCTAGATATCTTCTGTCCTCAAGCTTGTCTTTGGGTCTCCTCTAGTAGCTGGTAGGTATTCAGTAAATTCTTGTTAAATGAATGCTTTTCTTCTTAAAGTTTTGTGAATAATTATTTTGTTTTCTACAGTCACAAATCAAGAGTTAAAGGTTATTTGAGATTAAAAATGACTTATTTACCTAAAACCAGTGGCTCAGAAGAAGATAACGCAGAACAGGCCGAGGAACTAGAGGTGAGATTTTATAAATTTTTGATTCAACTGAAAAGAAAATATCTCATTTCTTATTTTACTATCCTTTGAAGAAAAAATAACTTTATTCAATGAAGTTAATGTATACAATAAAAATTATTTACATGGGCATTTGTGTATTTTACACAAGTGTTCATTAAATATTTATTTCTTACTTCTAAGGACATTTCTGTAGAATGGCCATTATTGATGGCATTCTTAAAGGTTAGTGAATAGAGAATATGATGTTTATAAATGAAGGCATTTATTGTAATTAAGTCATTAACTCTTTCCGTTTTTTTAGAATTTTCTAAGACCATGTCCTATTCCTTTCCATTAAAGTAAGAATACAATTTACTATTTGTAAGTTAAATATGGAAATTTTGAGAAGACTACTTTTCTGCTCATGGTTGGGGGGAGGCTGAGAGGGTTCAGAAGTAAGGAGGGAATGAGAGAGGGAAAGAATTCAAATAATCTGATAAAAGGCTGTATTTATTTGGGGCAAATAGAATTTAACAATTTTCATGGATGACAGAATAAGAAAAAGCCCAAGTCAAGTATTTGGGCAGAGCTACATGCGTTGAGGGTGAGTGAGGAAGAGTTAGAGAGCATGTGTTTGGGATAGAATTGGATGGGGATTCGGAGACTGGAATTCTCATCCCAAGCTGTGCTACTAATGAGCTAAGTGACTGTGTGAATTGTTGAATGTCTCTGAACCATGGCTCTTCATTTGTAGAATGACTGTATTCTACCAAATGACCTCTAGGATTTCTTCCAGAAGAAAAACACCTGTCTCTTGACATTCCCATTAAAGCGACATTTACCGAAAGCACACAGTATATTGGTACCAATTTGCTTTGGAGAGTTTTCTTGTGTGTGCCTTCTTTAATAGTCATGCCATTTTGCTGAGGGTCTGGTAAACCTCCAGAAGAATTGTAAAGGTGAGGGACCTCCCCCAGCACTGGCCTCGACTTCATACACCCACATACCTTGAGAAAGAAAGCTTGAGAACAAGCTGTGCTTTTGCAACAGAGCTTTCTGGGCATTTTTTTAAATAGGCTCCACTCCCAGCACGGAGTCCAACATGGGGTTTGAACTCACAACCCTGTGATCAAGACCTGAGCTGAGATCAAGCATCAGACTCTTAGCCACCCAGGTGCCCCTCTGGGAATAAGATTTTACTTTATGAGAAAATCTGTAATAATAGAAGGAAAGAACTTTTTTCTTTAAATCACAGAATATAGTTAGCCCTTAGTTTGGCAAGCAAAAAAATTGATATCTTCTCTTAAGTCTATATTTGCTTATTTGAGTACCTTTTCTTTTTTTACTTTTTATCTGATTTATCATATTATAATCACTTTTTAAAAATTTTAGATATTTATTGGGTTGAAGTTTCTCTGCCTGGCATTTTGGTGCACAGGATATCTTGCATAATTGAATTCTGTTTGCAGTGAAGGATGCCTGCCATAAAGGAAGAAAATTCTTTATTTAGTAACTTAAAAAAAATTAACAGTGTTTCATTATTTAGGAACCTGCTCCAAGTTTTGCCCACACACACATATCACAGGTACCTTATTCACAGTTCAGTTTCTGTGGGTAGAGTTGCTTTGCTTCATTTTGTGGTCTCAGGTCTCAATGTTTGAATTCCCTCAGAATGCACCTTATAATTTCAGGAGATGTAAGCATGTAGGAGTTTATTTATGAAAGGCCCTAGGAATTCAAACACATGAATCTGTGCTTATTTATCTTCTGTGTAGCTAATGACCAGAGAAGTCTTGTCTGACATCTAGTTTGTAACTGAATATACAAAATTTTACTATTTAAAGAAAACAATTGTCATTTTCAAAAGAGGCTTGCTCTTGGGGCAATCTGTATTCCTTAGTACTTCAAAGTCTGGCTATAATAGATTATTATTTAACATTTGATTTTTGTAACCTCTGCAAATTTAGATTTAGTTGTATGTATTTTGTGAGATTAATGTATAACATATGTTTTAGCTCTGAATGGTTTCTTTCTAATACTCTTTGACTCCATTAAATTAGTAATTAAATGACATTCATTGATATTTATAAAATTATTTTGTGATTTGTGTGGTTAGCTTGATACATGTTTCATAGGGAGGCATTCTATACAAAAAAAAAAGAAAAGAAAACTCAGTCTTTCTAAACAATATTTAAATGTACAACTGTATTTCCTTGAACTTTAAACAGGTTTTTAAAAATTAGGCCTTTAATTAAATTAGCTTTTCTCCTTCTCAGGTTTACTTAGGTAGCATAAATTCACTAAGGAGACTTTTAAAAGAGAAATCTTTAAGAAGATTTTTTTTTAAGATTTTATTTATTTATTCATGAGAGACACAGAGAGAGAGAGAGAGAGAAAGAGAGAGAGAGAAGCAGACACAGGCAGAGGGAGAAGCAGGCTCCATGCAGGGAGCCCAATGTGGGACTCGATCCTGGGACTCCAGGATCACACCCTGGCCTGAAGGCGGCCCTAAACCGCTGAGCCACCTGGGCTGCCCTTTAAGAAGATTTTAAAGAAATAATCTGTGGTACCATTTTCCTAGCTCTAAGCACTTTTACAATCCTTTACAGCAGTAGTGAGGACCCTTTTATTAATAAATTTCAATCTACAGAAAAACCAATGACCATATTTTTTAAACAACCTTTTTTCAGGAGGGTGAAATATAAAAATTCAGTTCATATACTTTTAAAATCGAAACCAGCAATAAAATTTAACATATACAAGACTGATTTTTAGGTATGTAGGTCCTACATTATGATCATTTAAAGGAATGAAAAAGAGAGAGAGAAGAAGGTAAACATAGATGGAGAGAGAAAGTAAGTCAATAAAGGGAAAGGAGAGAAATAGAGCAATAAAAGGAGGCCAAATTAAAGAGATGTCAGTACTGTAGAAGAGGTAAAAAGGAAAAAAATAAATAAGAAAGGGGTGAATTTACTTCCCATGCAGATCCTTTTTTCCAGAAGAATTTTTTGTCTTACTCTCTCCCTACCCCCTCTGCCTGTTTCACCTTCTGTCCTGCCTCCGTCCATAACCCTCCCACCAGACCAGCCAGAGAGATCAGCCTTGCTGCAGAAACCCCTGTCTTTTCCTCTGGGCTGCCAGAAAACATTCCTTTCCTTCCCAGCTCTTTTCCCTGACCCTTGTCTTTTCAGAGTTAGCCTTCCAACATCAAAGAATTCTTTTCCACCTTCTAAGCCATCAGCTGGCTGGCACACACCAGTCCTTCAACACTAGATCCCCACCCAGTGCCTCAAAGGACTATATATGTATTAAGGAAATTACTTTTTTGCCTGTTATTATGGTACCAAATACATTTCCCAGTTTGTCATTCTTTTTTCTACTTGGATTTGGAAGTTTTTGCCATATGCAAATTTGAGGATTTTGTAATCAAATTTATCAGTCTTCTTTATACTTAAAGGCTTCCTCACTCTTGGAACATACCTTTGAAATCCCCCGAGCTTTACTGTAATAATACATGTTGGTTTTACTTTGTAACATTTACACATTGCTCAATCTGTGATATCCTGGTATAACATGTGAGGTAGCACCCCACGTAATTTTTTTCTAAGTAATTTGCCTATTTCCCCACAAATTTGAACTGTCTTTATCACATCCTAAAGTCCTATAAACATGAGTCGTTCTGGGCTTTCTAATTCATTCTGTTGACCTGTGTATGTGTGTGTGTGCCCAATGCTGTACAGCTTTAATTGCCACCCTGTATAATATATTTTATTCAGTAGAGTTAACCTCTCGTTCTTCTGTTTTTAGAACTGTCCTGGTTATTGTTGATCGTTTGTGTTTCTATTTGAACTTGAGAATTGCCTTGTCCCATTATTTTCAAAAATCTGTAATGTAGGGGTGCCTGGGTGGCTCAATTGGATTAAGTGTCCAACTCTTGATCTCAGACTAGGTCTTGATCTCAGGTTTGTGAGTTCAAGCCCCACATGGGATATAGAGACTACTAAAATATAAAAATCTTCAAAAAAATAAATTTTTTTTCTGTTTTTTTTTCCTACTAGCTATATTTTAAAACTTTTTTGAGAAATGTTAATAGTTTCAGGCAAAATTTAAATATTATTTTGCCGAAAAAACTCTTCATTATCATAATATGTTCATATTATGGTCTTAAAAGTTGACACTGTGCAGATTCTTCCTTGCGTAATTTCTGGAACTGAATATGCTAAATTTCTTTTTAAATTTCCTCCAGCATAATTTATTTATAAGGTAAAAAAGAAATCAAGCATAAGCTTAATTGTTACCACTCTGTTTTTCAGCCTGGCTGGGTTGTTTTGGACCAACCGGATGCTGCCTGCCATTTGCAGCAGCAGCAAGAACCTTCTCCTCTACCTCCAGGATGGGAAGAGAGGCAGGATATTCTTGGAAGGACCTACTATGTAAACCATGAATCTAGAAGAACACAGTGGAAAAGACCAACCGCTCAGTATGTGCTGGTGGCTTTCACATTTGTAATCTGAATACACTTTTGACCACTAATTTTCATTTTGAAGTTAGTTGTGTCTCAAATGGATTTATAATAGTATAGGAACCCATAAACTATAAAAATATGAGGATTTTTATGGTCCAGGGCTTTTAAAATGCCACCTTAACAGTTTCTTTTTTCTTTTCTTTTCTTTTTTTTTTTTTTTTTAAGATTTTATTTATTTATTCACGAGAGACACAGAGAGAAAGAGAGGCAGAGACAGGCAGAGGGAGAAGCAGGCTCCATGCAGGGAGCCTGACATGGGACTCGATCCTGGGTCTCCAGGATCATGCCCTGGGCTGAAGGCAGCGCTAAACCACTGAGCCACCCAGGCTGCCCAACAATTTCTTTTTTAAAATGATTTGATAACATTCAAAATTATCTGAGTCACAAATGCCACCCTTCTAATTGCTTCTTTTTAAAAATTATTTTGCAGCCACAGAAGATGTGTTTTTCTCTTTAGACTGGTTTAGAAATTCTTGGAAATTTTTGTAGTTTGTTACTGAAATATAATAAAATGTTAATTTCTACAGTAAACTATTTTTACATATAAGTTACCTGTAAAATATAAAGGACTGAATAACAAGGTTTTTGTTAAACACTCATTTGCCAATCTGGTCAATACATACATAATTTCCAGTGCACACAGATCAAGGATAGAATGACCTTTGAGGTATTCTAATTTATGTCTTCTCAGTGACATTTTTCTTTTATTATCATCAGACTGTATATTTATAAATAAACACATATGTCCCATTACTCACATTTATTATCAAATACCCTTCCATTTCTCCTCCCTTATAGCCTTATGAAGGCTTTCATTAGTCTACTTTTTGACAGAGACTTAAAATTTTTATTTGTCCATTAATTTCTAATTTTTAGCTCTCGCATTTTGTGTCTGACACAGTCTAAGCACTTTCATAGATATTTTCTGTTCTCAAATCCTTCCAAACCAAATCAGTGATGCTGGTTCTTCATGGCACAGAAGCATCAATCTTTGTAGGGACCTGTGCACCTTGCAAAACTGAAGACACTATGAAACTCTACAAAATTGTCCTACTGCATACCTTAGTATTACAGCAAGCCTGACTTGAACGGACTCACATTTCTTTCACTATGGTTGATGTCACTTTCAGCTAGCCTAAATCAGGTATTCAGGTGAGAAAAATCTGAAGTATTCCCCTATGACCATCTGTCAAAATTAAGTCTTCTTTAGCAATAGTGCAGTAAGAGCTGGTCTTTTGACTACCCTGGACTTATATGGCATTAAATAAATTAACAATAATTTTGTTATTAAATATTTGTATAAAATCTGATCTGATGATCTGGTTATATTAAATTCAAATAGCTAGAATAATAATACTCAGTGGGATAATGGTGTTCAGTCTGATTTACTAAACTTGCCTAAACTCAGTCATGTTTTTACTATTATTGTTTTTCAGACCAGGCCCATTTCTATAAATGATCAAAAACAGATACTATTTAATCTGTAACCTATTAAGTTTCTTACATGATATTTCATTTTGTCCTCTAAGTTCATGCATAGGGAACTCTAGTCTTGGCTTAAGATCAGTTCCAGAAAATGTTACTGTCTGGTTCTTGAAGCTGTATATGTAAATCTTAAAGCTTCTTTTTTATAGTCTCTCTATAGCTACTCTAGATTTTATTCATATAATAGCATGGCAAAATAATAATATACTAAAATTACTTATGAAACTCTCAGATATTCATTTATTTAACAAATATTTTTGAGTGCCCTTACATGCCAAACATTACCCTAGGTGTGGTGATGAACTAAAATATCAGTCAGATGTGTTACACATTTTCATAAAACCTTAATTCCATAAGGTACCCTGAAGATACCAATGTGCCCATGACCTAATCTATGCATATTGAAATAGCCTTTGGCCCAAACCAGTGAATTCTGATCTAAGGTATTTTATAAAATGGTCACAGCAAAAAAAAAAAAAAAAAAGTGGTCATAGCATCTTTGACTATCATTTTAACTATCTGCAGACATGGGTGACAGCTTTTATATTTCTAATCCAGGGACAACCTAACTGATGCTGAGAATGGTAACATGCAACTGCAAGCACAGCGTGCATTTACTACCAGACGGCAGATATCTGAGGAAACAGAAAGTGTGGATAATCGAGAGTCTTCCGAGGTAGAAGTAATTTTCTTGTTCTTGTCCATAGACACATATTATAGCAGTAGATAAAAGTATGTGTGGCTTACGATTATTCTGTTTATTTTAGAGCTGGGAAATTATAAGAGAAGATGAAGCCACCATGTATAGCAATCAGGCCTTCCCATCACCTCCAGCATCAAATAACTTGGATGTTCAGACTCATCTTGCAGAAGAATTGAATGCCAGACTCACAATTTGTAGAAACTCAGCCACCAGCCAGCCAGTATCCAGCTCAGTAAGATGCCCTTAGATTTTGTTGTAGCTTCAGGATTTTATATTCTATATATTATTCCATTTGGTATCCAACATTTACATAAAATTTTGTCTTTTATTTCTGGTTTTATTGACATGTAATTGACAACATTGGATTAATTTAAGGTATACAACGAAATGATTTGATAGATATTATAGCAAAATTATCATCACGGTAAGTCTAGTTAATATCCGTTACCTCACATAGCTACATTTTTTTTTTCTTGTGATGAAAAAATTTTGTCTTAAATGCATATAATAATGTTTTAGGGACTTTAAGACTTTACAGTATGGTTATTTTTTCAAATATTTCCACTAACAGTATGGAGCAAAGTCATGGATAATCCAAGTGGTCACTGGACTCTAAATATCCATTACAAACCAGTGCAGTGCCTTCCAGCCAGAGACCCCCAGGAATACACTTGCAATTAAACAAATTGGGTTTATTACTCATTTCATCAAGAACACACACCATGAATGTCTCAGTAAGAGTATGTTAAAAAAGACTTGAAGGATTGGAGTTCATGTTAGGTGATTTTGAGGAAGATTTAAGGAACCATTGGATGCTGTCAAGAAGCAAGAGTGTGGAGCGCCTAGGTGGTGCCCCATACCCTTGATTAAGCATCTGACTCTTGATCTCAGCTCAAGTCTTGATTTCTGGGTGGTGAGTTCAGGCCCCACATTGTGTTCCATGCTGGATGTGGTGCCTACTTAAAAAAAAAAAAAGCAGGGGTGATTCTGTGATTGGGTGTCTCAAATCTTATGTATAGCGAGGCTAAAGCTATAATTTGTTAAAAAGGAGTAGTCACTCACATTTGCCAGAATGGAGAGATATTTGGTATTTTGTGGCTTCGACAGTATTCATGTTTTCTCTGTCTTCAGGCATGATTACAAGGTGGTCTTCATTTTGTCTTGATCTCTACTGATGGTGCCAGGCCAAGTCCTGCATGTCAGGGGTCGCTTTTTTTCTTCCTCGTTATACCACACCTGTCACTAGCGCACATGTGTGAATAAGAACTGACATGCTTGGTCTAAACATGGAAATAGATAACATTCAATGAAATACTCTGCAGCCATGAAAAGAAAGTGACTTTGAATGGATATGTTGTGTAGAACAATCCCTAAGACATGTTGGCCAGTGAAAAACAGGAAAACACAGAGCAATGTGTTTGGATTTTATTTATTTTATTTTATTTTATTTTATTTTATTTTATTTTATTTGTTTGTTTATTTATTTATTTATTTATTTATTTATTTATTTATTTATTTATTTTGGTGAGAGAGAGAATGTGTGCACAGGAGCAGAGGGAGGGGTAGAGAAAGAAGCAGACTCCCCACTGAGCAGGGAGCCTGATGCAGGACTCGATCCCAGGACTCTGGGATCATGACCTGAGTCAAAGGCAGATGCTTAACCAATTGGGCCAACCAGGTGCCTAGAGTTATGTGTTTGATATGGTACCATTTATGTAAATTTTCTACATACAAAAAAATGTGTATCATTTCTTGAAGACTAAACAGGAAACTGATAACCTTGCTCATCTCTAAAGAGAGGAACAGAGTGAGCAGGACATATGCTTTGTGTACCTCTTGAATTTCATACCATGTGCATGTTAATTTAAAAATAATTATTATTTTTATTTATTTTTAAAGTATATTGTCATGGTTAGAAATTCAAACAGTATTGAAGTATATAAAATAATATATACCTTTTACCTCTAATATATGCTACCTCAATTGCTATTGATGATTGTGCATGTATTCTCCTAAACATTTTCTATGTCTATCAAAAAATTCAGATAGTGACAACAGCATGCATATAAAAACACAGAGAAAAAAAGAATAGGGGACTTCTGGGGAACATCTAGAATGTTCAGAGGGTGAGTGTTGAGGTGGGAAGCACTGGAGCTGTCAAGAGCAGCCAAGTCAGGGAGCTCATTATGTTCTATGCTATGGACTTCCTGCTGGTAGTTGTGAGAAATCACAGAAGGGCTCTGAGCTGGAGAATGATGTGACCAGGTCTCCACTGGAAAATGCTCTCTGGCTCTCTGGCTACAGCATGCAGCATGGATAGTGGGCTTAAGGAAATAGGACTTGAAGCAGGGAAATCTGTTAGGGTGTTGCTGCAGTAACAGTGACAAATGATGGAAACTCAAAATTGAAAAAAATAACTCAACTTGAACTAAGTGCAAGGAGAATATATTTGAGAACAGGTAAAGAAACGGAATGAGTAAGATCTGATGAGTGACCTGCCGGTAAGGGACGGGGAGGGTGGGGTGGGAGTAAGGTGACCACCCCAATACCTGACGGGAGCAGCTGCTGGACTCCAGTGCTGCCCACAGAAACAAGGAGTACCAACAAGAAACAGGTTTCAGTGGGTGTGGACAGGGGAAAACCAAATCCAGTTTGGGGGCACAGTGAGGGGTATCTGTTTGACATTCAAGAGCGAGTGTCCAGGAGGCACCTTCAAACCCAGGGGAGAAGGGTGAGTCACAAGGTGGAAGGTGCTGGCACACAGAGGTATCTAGAGCAGGTGAGTGCCCTCCCTAGCCACTTTTCCTTCTGCCCTGTCATACCCACCCCCATTATTTTATCTGCCTTTCAAACATAAATCAAAAACCTAAAGCTAATGTCACTCTTTTTTTTTTTTTTTTTGGTTTGTTTTTTTATAAGAATCATTCCAGCAGAAGAGGCAGCTTACAAGCCTATACTTTTGAGGAACAGCCTACACTTCCTGTGGTGAGTTTTATACCCTCCCCACATTGTCAGTAAAAATAGGAAATTCAAGAACTTTTTTTTTTTTGAACACTGAATATGAACATTTGACTGCCTAGCAATGAACCAATCCAGCACAGAATCTGGGTTCTCGGAGATGAGTTTCAGAGGAGAGGGGGAGAGGGTAGATGGACCCTTCAGAGACAAAACGGGAGAACTGCCTCTCCCATAGTAAGAAACCAAGGCCTCTGCACTGGTGAGTGTGGGGGATACCTGGGCTTGTCCACTGAGGCACTGTGCTGGCTGGAGGTGGTCTACAGGCAGCATTCATTCGAGACAGTGGTGTCCAGTTGCCTCTCCTCTGTACACTGGCCCCTGGCATCGAGCAGCAGTGTCTGCCCCATATGTGAAGTGTCACATCAGGACTCAGTCATTTGGGCAGATGTGCACTGGTGTTGGCAAGCTCAGTGGCCAATTGGATGGAGTTCTGCTCCCCCTTCCCTTCAGACTCATGTCCACATCCACTGAGCCCTTCTACCTTCTTCCCAGTAGGGTTTCTAGCCACAGCCTTGACTGGAGCTCATGCCTGGACTCTTGACTCCCTTTGGGTCTTCCACCCCCATCTCTTCCTGTTTTAGCTCTCATTACTTTGAGTTTATCTCTTCTTTACACAGCCCCTACTTGTGTTTTAAACCAACAAAAACTCCCAGGCTCCTCACCCTTTCAGCGTACCCTCCTTCTCATCAACCCACAAGGAGCTCTTGCTGCCTTTAACCCTGTCCCTGCTTTTTCTTCCAAATAAGCTGCCCCCTTTCCTGACTCTCTCCTTTCTCTGCGTCTGTGTGCATTCTCTTTTCCCACTTTGAATGTCTCCTCACCTTTTTTCACATGTAATTTTGAATGGCAGTTGATGCATTAATTTTGAAATGTGGGGATTGTTTTTGCTTTCATGGAAATTCCATCATTGGGATGCAGAGACTCAACATTCCTTGAACCAAATAGTAGCTCATCCATCTAAAAAGGTGGCCCTGCACCAATAGAGGGACACAATCTTGTACTGAAGAAAGAGGCAGCACCCACCTGTGCCATTGGCTCAGTCACTATTGACCATCTACAAGAGAGTAGATGCCACAGAAAGACTGCCCTCACCATCCTTTCTCTCATTATTGCCATATGCCTGGCCTCCTCCATTCAGCTGGAACCTGCCTAAGCAGAGATCTGTGGTTTTCTTCCACTGTACTTTGTAATGTCCTCTTACAAGGAAGATGTTGCATTTCTGATTGACAACAGGCATTCATCCAAGAAGCAATTTTAAGTGCATCACAGGAGCAGTAGAGTCTAGAGTTGATTTATATTCATCAGTACATGCATGTATTTTTGGTTTTTATATGTACTGAAAAAGCTGTTTCCATACCTTTTTCTTCTCAATTCATGATTAGTCTTTCTAACAGTTTTCGTGAGGTATGATTTATATACCATAAAATCCCCTCATTTTTATGTGTACAAATACATGAATTTTAGTAAATCGATACAGTTGTGCAAACATCACCACAGTCAAGTTTAAGAACCCTTCACTGCCCCCAGAAAGTTCCCTCAATCACAGCACCTGCTTTCAGCCCCCAGGTAACTACTCATTTGCCTTCTCTAGCTACAGTGTTTCCTTTTCTAGAAATTTCATAGAATAGGAACCATACAGTGTTATAATTTGATATACCTGGCCTCTTTCACTTAATAGAATGTTTTTGAGATTTGACTATGCTGGTACACGGTCTCAGTAGTTCATGATATTCTGTTGTGTAGACGTATCTACTATATTTCATTTGTCTGCTCACCAGCTGTGAGACATTTGTAAAGCTGGGCAATTTTAAATTTCATTATTTTGTAAACTAACAGCTCATTGAAACTGTCAGCAATGGACATCTACCCCTGTGTGTCTAGGGGATGGTGTATCTGGTGAACAGACCAGTGGTGATAGATTTTATGTGTAAAGCATGTTGGGGAATCAGGCCAAACCTTGAAGAGTCTAGTCTGGTTCAAAAGACAAAAGGAAGGCCAAACCTGGACAACTTTAAGTAAACCTGGGAATAACCAGACCTCTTTGTTCATTTGTAATAAACTCATAAGTAACAACTCCCCAGCCCTTACAGAAAGAAGGCAGGGGTGACTCTTGAGTCCTCACATCTGGGCGATAAATTCTGTAGTTAGACTAGACCTGGCTCAGATCTCAGCTCCATATTAGCAATGTATCTGTTAGGAAATTAGCCCAATTTTCTAAGCTTCAGTTTCCTTGTAAATTAAAACCAGCTAGTAATAGCAATTATCTCATTAAGGTTTGTGTGGATGTTAAATGACATGATCTGTATTAAAGCATTTAGTGTGTCATTGTCATGTTTTATTAATGTTGGTATCACTCTCATCAGTATGGTCTGTTCTGGTTTTTCTTTAAGCGAAATGTTGTATACTTCATTTCATATACCTCAACATAGGACTTTAAAAAATCTAATTTTAAAGAGAGAAGGCAGTGAAAGAGGATTGTTTCTTTAACAGGATTGTTAAAAAGATTGTTTCTTATTAACATTCAGTTTTCCTGTTATTCTTCACTTTAGCTTTTGCCTACTTCATCTGGATTACCACCAGGTTGGGAGGAAAAACAAGATGAAAGAGGAAGATCATATTATGTAGATCACAATTCCAGAACTACTACCTGGACAAAGCCCGTTGTACAGGTATCATGCAATCTATCTGTTAACTTGTTTTCTTACATAATTTAAGCCATCATATTCCTGTGGAAGCTATTGCATCGTTTTGTGGTATATATCAGATGCTGCTAGCATCTTTTTTTTTTCTTTAGATTTTATTTATTTATTTGAGAGACAGAGAGAGTGAGCAAGAGCATGAACAGGGTGAGGGATGAGAGTCAGACTCCCCATCAAGCAGGGAGCCCAACTCAGGGCTCCATCCTGGGACTCCAGGGTCATGACCTGAGCCCAAGGCAGATGCTTAACCTGAGCCACCCAGGTGCCCCTGTTAGTGTCTTCTAATTGTTTGCTGACATTGGTGCCTCCCATTTCCTACAGATCTCTAAAATACATGATTACCACTTGTTATCATGTAAAACAAATTCTACTGGGAATAAAAGGACAGAGTAAATGATCTGGTCCATTGGATAATTTTGTCATTTGAATGGTTAAGATCATTATTTCACTAAAAGATAATCTATTAAAGAAGTTTGTCGTGATAGTACTTTGTCCTTGGCAACAGTGAGTGCGTTTTGTGATATTTCCCTGTTAAGTGTTGAGGAAAACGTTTGTTTTATCTTATCACCCTTTCTCTTACTGGGACATTTTTTAACACTGGAAAGTATAGAGAACAATAGAGCACATACCCATTTTCTTAACACCCAGAATTTACCACCATTAACAAATTACCATATTTGTTTCTAGACATTTTATTTTTAAAAATAGAATCTTACAGGAGCGCCTGGGTGGCTCAGTCAGTTAAGTGTCTAACTTTGGCTCAGGTCATGATCTTGGGGTTTCGAGGTCAAGGCGCCCCCACTCTACCCACCCCCCCCTTAGGCTCCCCACTGAGGGGGAGTCTGCTTCTCCCTTGGCCCCTCCCCCCATTCATGCTTGTTCTCTGTCTCAAATAAATAAAATCTTTTAAAAATATATAAAAAAAAAATAGTACAGATAAAACTAAATTCCTTTTAGTCCAGCATTTTGTCCCACTACCCAGAGAGAAGCATTATCACATTATCTGTTGGGTGTTCTTGCCAGTCTTTTTTTTTTTTTTTTTCACTTAAACAGTAGAAACTTACTTATCACAGTTCTGGAGGCTGGAAGGCCGAAGTCAGAGTGCAGCATTTTGGGTCCTGGTGAGGGCCCTCTTCTGGACTGCAGACTTCCTCTTCTTGCCATGGCCTTGCACAGTTCTTCCAGGCTCTGTTATACACACTTACGTAGAGAGCCAAAATGATGCAAAGTAGTGTTTATGTTCCTGTGTTTCAGATTTTGAAATTTCATTATCATATAATTCTAAATCTTTTTTTGTTCAACATTGTTTTAAAATCCTATCCATACTGTTTTATATATCAATCCAGGGTTTTTAAGTACTGCCTAATATTTCCTCAAACAAATAAATTTCATTTCAATGATCCATTTCTGCAGCATATATTAGCCATGCATTTTGTTTGCCCAGCATATGAAACCACTTCTACATACGGGGAATTCCACACTCTGCATCTTTGGGACCAAGCAGAGAGAGCCTCCTTTGAGGGGTGCTGTGCAGCTCCCCTTGCCATTGGGCGGGATCCCTCGGACCTAGCTTCCTCAGTCCTGTGCATCTACTTGCAGACTTGGATGTTAGCCAGCATCATCGTACCGCTAGAGAATTAGCTGAGAAATTAGAAGTTATTTTAAAATCAAAGTTTAACAAAATGAGTCTGCAATGTTTAGGTCTATTTAGGTTTATTTCTAAGTATGTATTCTGTTTGTAGGTTACCTTTTAACCACAGCTGTTTGTGTGTTCTCTATAAAACGTGACAACATGACTTAATTAATGTGCTAGGCCACGGTGGAGACCAGTCAGCTGCAGCCAAGCCAGAGTGCGGCATGTCCTCAACCACAGGTCCCCTTGAGTGAGTCAGCGCAGCAGGGGACCCAGGCGGCTGAAATGGAGCAAGGATTCCTCCCTAAAGGCTGGGAAGTCCGGCATGCGCCAAATGGGAGGCCTTTCTTTATTGACCACAACACCAAAACCACTACCTGGGTAACTTTAATACTGTCCAGTTTGAATTTCGAGCAACAGTCTTAACTCTTACATATGGATAGTTCCCTGTAACCTTTAGATGTACATTAATATAACCTGCATTTTCTCATATTTTTTAAAGAGATGCTGAATTCTTAACAGTACTGTTTCTACTCATGAAATATTTATGCCTATTTTTAATATTTTTGGGGATTGTTGAAATACATTTACCTCCTATTTTTAACTCATAGACATAAATACTTAGGAAGAGATTTGTAATAATCCTTTACCCTTATATGTATAAAGATAGATATAAAGAGATATATGTATGTCCTATTTAATACCCAACAACTTTGGGGAGGCTAGTTAAATACAATTTTTATTTTAAGATAAATCTTAAAGTTGTTGAGCAGTTCGTTCACCACTAATAGAAAAATTACTAAAAATCAACAGCAGACGACTAGATTTTGATTAATTCATTTAAAAGACCAAAGTCAGGGCAGCCCCAGTGGCGCAGTGGTTTGGCGCCGCCTGCAGCCAGGGGTGTGATCCTGGAGACCCGGGATCAAGTCCCATGTCAGGCTCCCTGCGTGGAGCCTGCTTCTCCCTCTGCCTGTCTCTCTCTCTCCTTCTCTCTCTGTGTCTCTATGAATAAATAAATAAAATCTTTAAAAAAAATAAAAATAATAAAAGACCAAAGTCACAAATAAATAAATAAATGATCAAAGTTGTGGGTGCCTGGGTAGCTCAGTGGCTGAGCATCTGCCTTTGGCTCAGGTCATGATCCTGGGGTCTTGGGATCAAGTCCCGCACTGGGCTCCCCTCAGCAACCCTGCTTCTCCCTCTACCTGTGTCTCTGCCTCTCTCTGTGTCTCTCATGAATAAATAAATGAAATCTTAAAAAAACAAAACCAAAGTACCTTAATAAAACTAAAATAGTTTAATAAATTATTTAATAAAATAATATTGAAACAGGGGATCCCTGGGTGGCTCAGCGGTTTGGCGCCTGCCTTTGGCCCAGGGCGTGATCCTGGAGTCCCGGGATCGAATCCCACGTCGGGCTCCCGGTGCATGGAGCCTGCTTCTCCCTCTGCCTGTGTCTCTGCCTCTCTCTCTCTATGTCTATCATGAATGAATAAATAAATCTTAAAAAAATATATTGGAACAATAATATATATATATATGTGAATCCAAACAAATTGAATTTTGTTTTTTTTTCAACAATTTGAATTGACCCTAATTATGAATTGACCTTAATAAACTTTTCAAGCTTACCTCCCTAACTTTAAAAAATGTTAATAGATCAACACATTAAGTGCCAAGAAGTATATTCAAGGCCTCAAAAATTACATTGGTCTAGTTTAATGTCCTGTTCATTCAAGCAGTTTTTATTTAGAGAAGAGCCCTATATAGTGACCCAGTCCCTAACGAGTGAGGCATAATTCTCTGAATGGTTTCTGTGAAACAGATGATGAGTTAAAACTGATCCTACTCTGAGACCTGAGAACTGAATATTGTAGCCTGGGAATGATGGGTTTTAGACAGAGAAACTATTATTTCACAGGTAAAACAAATGAAATAAAAATAGACTTTTATTTTTTATTTATTTTTTAAGATTTTATTTATTCATTCATGAGAGACATACACAGAGAGAGGCAGAGACATAGACAGAGGGAGAAACAGGCTCCCTGCAGGGAGCCTGATGTGGGACTCAATCCCCAGACTCGGGATCATGGTCATGACCTTAGCCAAAGGTGGATGCTCAACCATTGAGCCACCCCGGTGCTCCAAAAGTAGACTTTAAAAGAGAGTATTTTAAATATCAATTATGTTAGAAAACATGGTAACAGATTGACTTTCTTGATTTTAAGATTTGTGTGTGTGTGTTGTTTTCTTTATTTACCATAAAAGGAAGATCCAAGACTGAAAATTCCAGCTCATCTGAGAGGAAAGATGTCACTGGATTCTTCCAATGATCTGGGGCCTTTACCTGTAAGTTTATAGAATTGCTAGCAATCTAATTTGGCTACCTCAAACATTTTGTATTTTGGAATAAGTAGTTCTTCAACAACTATAAGTAATGTTATTATTAAAGAGTATTGCTTTCTATTAAGCATGAAATATGCAAATTAACCATATAACCAGCGCCGTTTTTCTACCCATACATATAAAACTCTCTCCTAAAATAATTGAAATACATTCTTCATTATAGCCAGGATGGGAAGAAAGAACTCATACAGATGGAAGAATCTTCTACATAAATCACAGTATGTGCAATGTGATTTTTCATTATATTATTTTTTTGAAATACTGAATATTGTGCAGGAAAATAAAGAACACCTTTTTTTTCTCTCCCTCTTCAGATATAAAAAGAACACAATGGGAAGATCCTCGGTTGCAAAATGTAGCAATAACTGGACCAGTAAGTCTCTTTGTGTCCGTGTGATTGGTGGCATTGTCCTCTCACCTGTCTTTTCAAGGGTGAATAGTCAAGGGCATTATCCTACAGACCCTGAGAGGAAGGCACATCTGCAATTCTGTTCTCTCCTCACCCCACCCACTCCAGGCCTCAATTATTTGAAAAGAGCATATAAACTCATTGTCCTTACCCTTGCAATAGCCTTGGGAGACTAGTGAGCCAGATAGTCAAATGCTAAGGCAGTGGGCTGCTGGGCTCAGGCTGGTACTTGCCATTGCCTGAAAAAGAATGTTGGCAATCAGCAGATCAGAGAGGATCCAAGAATGTACCAGATGAAAAAGTAGATAAGCACCCAATGGACTCCAGGGGCCTGTCTTGAACTTTTTGGTAGAGATAACTATAAATGCTGGCATATAAAATACTCATCTTTAAGCATAACTGTTATAGTGTATGATGTTTATACTGCTCTTGAGTCAGGTTAATGGTAGGAAAAATAATTTTCTTCTTTAGATAGCTACTTGTTCCATATTTTGTTTTTGAGAATTTAACTGTTTTCTAATTCACAAAAACAAGTAAAATTAAAGATCCAGTTCTTTGAAATGACTCTTCAGTCTTCATGTTTGGTCTTTTAAAATAATGGGTAAAAAAGGCAATTCCTCAGAGTTCAAGGAAAAAAGTACATTTTTCAAATTGCTCCCTTAATGGAGAAATCACTTTGAAAGTCTGTTTAGAAATGGAAATTTTCATTTCTAATATTTCACTACTTGGAAGAAATTTCCTGTTTCTGGCTTTTTGCATTTCAAGAATATTGCATGATGAAAATTACAGTTATGGGAATTGCTGAATACCATTTAATCTTAAACAGAGAAATTAAAATTTTTTAAGTTTTGTATTTGTTTTCCTTCAAATTAAACTCTTCTTTCCAAATATTCTCTTTTAATGCCTTTAACTTATGTTCATAAAACACTCAGAGGGGAACTTTTAAAATTGCTCCAGAATAAAAACAACCTAAACTTTCTTTATTTTTCTAAAATTTTCAACTCAAGGCAGTGCCCTACTCCAGGGATTACAAAAGAAAGTATGAGTTCTTCCGACGAAAGTTGAAGAAGCAGGTTAGTTATATTTACGTTGAGTTCTTAGGAATGATTGTTATATAGACTTAAAGTGTGGAAAATGCATTTTTAGAAGTAATAGAGAATTTATTCTATATTTTAACAACTTTGAATCGTTTCTTATAGGGAAAAGTGGCTATTTTTTTACTTGCTCGGTGTTATATATCATCAAAAACCACAGTTATGTTGTATTTTTCCTTATTTTGAAAGATATCTTGTAATATAAAACAATAGTATTAAAGTTTGCTTTTAAAGAGCTCTCACTTGGTTTCCTAGTGGGGTTTGTGGAGCTTGGGCTTGGTTGAATCTGAACAAGCTCTGGAGATTATGCCCCAGCCTCATGCCTGATTGTGTAGGAGGACTCTAGATTCCTTTTCTGCTTGGACTGTTGTTTTCTAGAGATAGTTATTCATACTTTACAGCTTTCAAATATGACATATCTCTGCATAATTTGAAAATACAACTGTGATTGTACCAGTGTTCTTGTTGCTTGTATCCTTCTGCTTCATCAGATGTGTGTACAATATTTTTTTCCATCACCACAAATCTAATATTTGAAACTTAAACTCATCATCTGCCCATCTATTTCATTTCTGTTGATGATGATCATTCTGTAATGCCTTTCTAATTTGCTCATACTTTTCCCCTTTCCCTGCAGTTTAGGAATACTACCATTAGGTGGCTATATTGGGTTACATTTTCTTGCATCCCTAAGCCGGAAGCCTGCTTTTCCAAAGATTCAAGATGGTGGGTCTGCTACCACAGAATTTTCTTCATCCAAAATTTAACAAAAAATGAAATAGATTTTTAGTGCAAATATTTTGTGCCTTAGTGAAAGCCTAAACTATAAGCAACTTTTTAAACTCATCCTCAGTTATAGCTTTTTGTTAAAATTGTTCTGGAAATTGGCTTTCTACTTCTTAAAGTTCTTTGGGATTTTAAGACTTTGTTGATCTATTGGCCTGGTAAATATCTTCACCCTTAATGAAAATATTATTGGTGGAAAAGAAGCACAAGTTTCTCCATTTGCCATTCTGAACACTCAAAAACATATTATAATATCCAGTTGTGAATGTCTTCCAGGCAGCAAGAGATATGAAACAAAGCCTCTCCTAAACAGGTCACAGCACAGAAAAACTGCAGTGAAAGTAGTAGTATTTATGGAGCTCTCACTGCAAACCAGACATTGTTCTTAGCAAGTTACATGTATTCATGTAATCTCTATACCAGCTGTATAAGGAAGTAACTGTTTTTACCATATTTTATATGTGAGGATAATGCACAGAGAGATTAGGTGATGTGATCAAGTCCCATGGTTATTAGTGGCAAAGCCAGACAAGTGGTCTAGCTCCAGAGTCTATGTTCTTTTTTTATTTTTGTTAAAGATTTTCATTTATTTATTCATGAGAGACACAGAGAAAGAGACAGAGACATAGGAGAGGGAGACGCAGGCTCCCTATTGGGAGCCCGATATAGGACTCAATCCCAGGACCCCAGGATCATGACCTGAGCCAAAGGCAGACGCTCAACCACTGAGCCACCCATTTGCCCCCAGAGTCCATGTTCTTGACCAAAATGACATTTATGGGTGATTAAGAGAAGGTTACCCAGAATGCAGCAAAGGTATATAAAGAGATAAAAACATGAAAGAAAGTATAAGAAACATGGACTCGTTCCAGAAGGAGAGACTCAAGAGCATGGGGAAGAGGCTAAGAACCTGCATCCTTAGTTTATCAAAAAGTCCCTGATAGGATTAAAAAAATCTATGTGCAGACACATAACAGCAAAAGAGCAGACAGCAAGACAGAAATAAAAATGTTTAAAAACTACTGCTACAAAACCTTGAGTTGTCTTTAACCTTTTCCTCTGCCTTCTCCTTAACATCTCATTGGTGAAGAATAAGGGTGCCTAGTCAGTATTGAGCTCACCACATGCCAGATACTGAGGATGCATATGAAATGCATTATGCCCTTAAATTCTGAAACAGCTCCATGGGGTGACTATTATTACTGACAGATGAGGAAATCAAGCCTTAGAAAATCATGTGAGGGGGAGCTGAGATCTGAACACAAGGCTCCTGACCCCAGAATCCATGCCCTGGTCCCCTCCCCAGCCCAAACATGGAAGTCGCTCCTCTTGCCCTCTTTCACTTCCATTTCCATTCCTCTCTCACAGGGTCTCTTTCAGGGTCTGTAACTGGCCAGCTGCCTCTTGCCTCTCCTTAAAAGCACCCCATTAGTCTCCAGAACAGTCTGATTCCACAGCTCCCCCCAGGCTGCATCTACCCTTCCTCTGCTCTGACCCCAGACTGCTTTTCAGCTTTCTCCTGTCACTGCAACCCTTCCCTCCCTCCTACACCCTCTCACCGTTAAATACATTAGCCAGCCCCCCTCCACACCCCCCATGCTCTTCCCTTAGCCTGCTGCTCTTCCCCTGCCTCTCCTCCAGGTCAGGACTTGCTTTTAAAGCCTCCTGGATCACCTCACTTGCAATTGCAACTCAATCTTTTGGGCCCCACAGAACATTGCTTATATCTTTATTATTATTATTATTTTAATATTTTATTTATTTATTCATGAGAATACACAGAGAGAAGAGAGAGACAGGCAGAGGGAGAAGCAGGCTCCATGCAGGGAGCCTGACCTGGGACTCCATCCCAGGTCTCCAGGATCAGGCCCTGCGCTGAAGGTGGCACTAAACCGCTGAGCCACCCAGGCTGCCCTATATCTTTATTATTAGCAATTCTCTTACTCTTGTAAATGTCAGGATTAGTAACATTTATATTTTTTTCTCACACAAGCTAGATTATAAACTCCTTGAGGGAGGAATCATATCTTATACCACATTTTTATTCCCTTTCCTCCCACTTCCATTACTGTAGCTATGTAGCTGGGGCCTAGCCCAGAGCAGACCCCAGTAAATGGGAGATCACTTGGCAGCCCAGGATCCTAGTGTCTAGTCTAAAATTGGTTTTCTCTGATCTTGCCTTTGTTTTTAATTGCATAAGCAGCAGAGGAAACTGCCTATGTTATGCTTCTATTTTTTTTATAAAAACTGCTTATATTATTATGTTTCTGTAGGGCTTTCCTTTTTTCCTAAATATATTAAGAGTGAAATTGATTTTTTCTTCTTAAAAGTAGCCCTCTTTTCTTCTTTTGAAGTGACCAAATTTTCTCTTACCATCTTACACTTGAACATTGCACACAAAACAAGAATAAAATATTCAGACATCTTTTTATAAAATTTACAATAAGAGCTGTCTAAAAGCATAGTTACCTGCATTTGTCACAGAAGCAAAGGATGTACAAAAAAATCGAGACTTGAGAGCTCGGGGCTCTCTTAATTTTTGTCTTCAGCTTCTTCCCCCATAAAATGGAAAGTATATTAGTCGCTTCTTCCTCATGTTCTTATGAGAAGCAAATGAGTTAACCCATTAAAATGCTGGGAACAGTGCCATAACAGTGTTATGGTCTGTAAATGTTAGAACCTATTAAGGAATACAGCAGGATGGGCTCCAAGGAGGAAAGATGGAGGTTGGGAAAAACCCCAAACCAACAGACAAGCAACAAAGAGCAGGTGTTGGCTACACTGTAGGCCATCGGACAGTCTTCACTGGAACTTAACATGGGAAGGACTGTTCATGAAATGCCTTCATGTGAGCATGATGGCCACTATTGATACCTGCTTCTTCTAGTATAAGAATCAGAAGTCTGTAATATTATGTGATTAGAGAAAATGTGTGAATTCTTTTGTACCATAAAAGAAATATTAGACAATATTCCTAGTCATGCTTTCCCTAAAAAAGTGTCCTGGGCACAGGGAAGAGCACAACGGTTTTTTTTAACTTTCATGAAAAATAAAGTTGCCAACATGTTGAATTGATTATTTAAACTGTAGGTTTCTCTTCTCTGGGTTTTCAGAACGACATTCCAAACAAATTTGAAATGAAACTTCGCCGTGCAACTGTCCTTGAGGACTCTTACAGGAGGATTATGGGTGTCAAGAGAGCGGATTTCCTCAAGGCTCGACTGTGGATTGAGTTCGATGGTGAAAAGGGATTAGATTACGGAGGAGTCGCTAGAGAATGGTTTTTCCTGATCTCAAAGGAAATGTTTAACCCTTATTATGGGTTGTTTGAATATTCTGCTACGTAAGTAGTTTCACAATGACTATACAGAAAAAAGTCGCTGCTTTGAAACTAACAAAGAGTTGTATGATGCAAGGAAACTGTATCTTACAATGTGCCAGAAAAGGGAAACTGTAACTAATGTGTCAAAACACTCTTAAAAAAATTGTGGCAAAATATACATAACATAAAACCATTTTAGCCATTTCAAGTGTGCAGCTCAGTGGTATTAAGTACATTTACATTGTTGTGCAATTGCCAGCACCGTCCATCTCCAAAACATCCATCTCCAAAACATTTTTATTATCCCAAACTGAAACTGTACCCATGAAACACTAACTCCATTATTCCCGGGCAGTCATCATTCTGCCTTCTATCTTGGTGAATTTAACTGCTTTAGGTACTTCTGCATAGAAGTAGAATTGTACAGGATTTTCCTTTTTTTTTTTTAATTTTTTAAAAATTTATTTATGATAGTCACACAGAGAAAGAGAGAGAGGCAGAGACATAGGCAGAGGGAGAAGCAGGCTCCATGCACCGGGAGCCCGACATGGGATTCGATCCCGGGTCTCCAGGATCGTGCCCTGGGCCAAAGGCAGGCGCTAAACCGCTGCGCCACCCAGGGTTCCCAAGGATTTTCCTTTTGTGACTGACTTATTTCATTAGCTATGCCCTCAAGGTTCATCCATGGCATTGCATATGTCAGGATTTTCTTCCTGTATGAAGCTGAGTAACACCCCATTGTGTAAAGGAGCACCACATTTTGCATATTCATCATCGGTTATTGAACATTTGAGTTGTTTTCCACCTTTTGACAGAAATGGCTTTTAAAAAAAAAAAGATTTTATTTTATCTATTCATGAGAGACACAGAGAGGGAAGAAGAGACATAGGCAGTGGGAGAAGCAGGCTCCCCGTAGGGAACCTGATGCGGGACTGGATCCCAGGGCCCTAGGATCATTCCCTGAGCTGAAGGCAGATGCTCAACCACTGAACCACCCAGGAGTCCCAGAAGTGACTATTTTTAAAAACATTAAGTCCAGGGGTCTAACATGGTTCTAATAGAGGTAAACAACTTCCAAAGAGGGAGCTAATTTATAGTTTTGTCATATTAAAATTTTTATTTGAGGGTAACCTGGGTGGCTCAGTTGGTTAAGCATCTGCCTTTGGCTCAGGTCATGATCCCCCAGTCCTTGGATTGAGCCCCACATCAAGCTCCCTACTCAGTGGGGAACCTGCTTCTCCCTCTCCCTCTGCAGCTCCCTCTGTCACTCTCCCTGCATGTGCATGTGTGCTCTCTGTCGAATAAATAAATAAAGTCTTTTTAAAAATAAAATAAAATTTTTATATAGAAGTATAGAGAGAAGCATTTAAATGTGGTTGTCTTTACAGGGATAATTACACCCTACAGATAAATCCAAACTCTGGATTGTGTAACGAGGATCACCTCTCTTACTTCAAGTTTATTGGCCGAGTAGCTGGAATGGCAGTTTATCATGGCAAACTGTTGGATGGTTAGTATTAAACATAAAACTTTTTTTTAAGTATAATTATCTCATTTGTTTCATTTGTTAATCATTTTCAATATATTTGATTTTTTTGAAAGGTTTCTTCATCCGCCCATTTTACAAGATGATGCTACACAAACCAATAACACTTCATGATATGGAATCGGTGGTAGGTCTTTTTTCCTTATCATGTAGAGAAAGTATGATTTAGCAAGCAATCGGATATTTTAAAGTTAAAATTTGATGATGAAGAAATTAATAGATTATAATGTTCCCAAATACAAATGAACATTTTTCCCAACATTCTAATACAAAAATTTTCTAATGCCTAATAATATTTTTAAAATTTTACAATGGACCAATATGTGTATCCACCACCAAGATTCCATACTGTTTTTTTTTTCTATACTTACTTTATTACCTACCTATCCATCAGTCCACCCGTGTGTCCATCAATCCATCTTCTTTTTTGATGCAGAATGCTATAGATATCAGTAAATTTCTCCCTAATTACTTCAGTATACTATCAATGTTTGAATTATGATCTTTTATGATGAATGGCATATGTTTGCAAAATGACAGTCCAGAGGCAAGGGCTTGTGGTTAGGCTACTCTAAAGAAGTGGAAACCCAAGGACTAAACCCCTGACTGTAGCCCTGCTGCCTGAGCTGAATAGCCTTATAGACTATGTGTACACATGGATTCTAAGATCTCTTCCTGGGGACCAAGTACATTTTTTATTCCTTTCTTGTGACATTATTAATGTGGATGGTATAATTCTTTATGAATCATAAAATTTCATAGTTATTTGAGTTGGTTAATTAAGGTTCTGTATTTCATTTGAGATTTTTCTTTAACTTGGACCAGATATAAATAACAACCTGCTCATAGCTACCTAAACATTCAAGTCTCAAGAGGCCATATGAGAAAGGTGCTAGGTGCTCCTGGGTATCCATGGGGGTTAGTATTCATCTGGAAACTACTTTAGTTGACCCTTCAACTGGATAATCAAATCTTTACCTCCATAGAGATAGATTTCCAAACTGTCAGGCAACCACCACTCCACTGATTTATGCATCTTTTACTCTCACTTACTAGTCATCCCACTCTGTTTATAATACTTGTTGGAATATAAGAAAAGATGTGCTACTACTTTTCATCTTTTGTCCACGTATTCAGATTCTCAGCATACTTTATTTGCAGGTTCAGGTGTCTTTTTTTATACAAATTTTAAATATGCAATTTCCCTATTTAGGATGGTGAATATTACAATTCACTAAGATGGATTCTTGAAAATGATCCAACAGAATTGGACCTCAGGTTTGTCATAGATGAAGAACTTTTTGGACAGGTTTGTAAATTTTGATTAATTGAAATGGTACATAAATTGTGAAACAAATGTTATAACAAGTCTAGAAGCTAAATAATACATATCCTTGACACATTTCTGTGCTCTATTTTAAAATTTATTTTCCAGTAACAAAAGCTGTCTCAGCAAGAATTTTTGCTTTCTTTGACATTTGACTCATTCCATGTTTATTTTAGTAAAACTAATATTTTAAGTTTTCTTAGCTTGTGAATGGATTTAATTTAAAATACTGGGTTTCTGGTATAACTATAATATGTATATTTTATTTTTTTTCACTAAAATAACATATCAAGATATCATGCTTAATTTTAGACACATCAACATGAATTGAAAATTGGTGGATCAGAAATAGTTGTCACCAATAAGAACAAAAAGGAATATATTTAGTAAGTATTTTGTTAGTATGTATTTTATTATGTTTAGTATATACTTTACTGGAAATAATTTTGTAGTTCTTTCTGGGAAGACTCTGTACCTTCTTCCTTCATAGCCAGCGTCTCAATGTTCTTTATTCTCTTTCTGTAAAAATGCTGTATTACCCATTCATATTTATTTTTGGGCTTACCTAGTCTTTATTTTTTGTTTCCAACTGGAGTAAATATACCTTAAATGTTTTTCTTCATTCATATGAAAAAGATGAAATATTTTGTTTCTTTTTAGTCTTGTAATACAGTGGCGATTTGTAAACCGAATCCAGAAGCAAATGGCTGCTTTTAAAGAGGTATTCATTTACTTTTGTTTGTTCTTCTGTAATTTCAAAGTATAATTCTTGAGTTTCAAGTATTGGAGTCATCACATGTGATAATTAATGGATGACTTGCTTTTTAAAAACAACTTTTAATTTTTATAGTAAAAAATTTTAAATGAATAGGTGTTCACTGTTAAAACTCATTCAAGAAGCCCATTCAGTTGACATTGACAATCCTCCTTCACACTGGTCATGGATCCTCATCTTTTCCCAGTCATGTCTCCTCTTCCTCCTCCATCTTAAGTTACATTAGATGAACAAGGATCAAGGGTGCTATAGGGAGAGTGGAATAGGCCATTTATTTTCCCACATGGGATCACACTATACATGTTAGTTTGTGACTTGCTTTCTTGTCTTATCAAATATTTATTGGAAATCTTTATGTGTCAAGATGCGCAACTATTTTTCCTTGTGGCTGCAGTTTACTCATAAATCCATAAGGTTTTAAACTTCCCCAGTTAGTGAACATTTAGGCTGTTGCCAGTGCACTCTTGTGTCTTAAACCAACTTAAAACCTTCTGTTAGATATTTATCACGTACTTTTTTATTTATCCGGTATTCAGCACTCACTCTGTATCTGGTACTGCACAAGGCATAAAGACATAGGTCCTGTTATAGGGGGCAGAGAATCTGAAGAGGTGGACAGAGGCAAGCCTGTGCTTGGTAAGCACAGTGGAGAGGTGGAAACCAGGGCAGGAGAGGTGCAGGGAGGGACAGGGAAGGCCTAGGGCGTTTGGCCCGCTACATGCAATTCCAAGCAGAATGAGTGGTCTGTGTGAAGTCTGTCCATAAGACTGTGTGCATGTTGGAGAAAATGCCAGCAGTTCATAAGATGATGCAGGAGGTAAAACTGAGCTGGAGAGCTGACCAGAACTGGGTTATGAAGGGCCTGTTTGCTAACCTGGAAACAAAGGTGGGATTTGACTCTTTTGTGAAAATCCAGTGAGGGGAAGGAAGGTGGTATCAAAGGCTGTTCTATGATAAAACACCAGGATTCAATTTATATTTTAGTCAGATCATTCTGGAAGTGGCGTGTAGTGAGTTAGAGTTGGACAAGGCTAGCAGCAG
Organism: Canis lupus familiaris; assembly: GCF_011100685.1. NCBI lineage: Eukaryota > Metazoa > Chordata > Mammalia > Carnivora > Canidae > Canis > Canis lupus. The sequence goes on along the minus strand of NC_049251.1, from coordinate 21,442,110 downwards.
GGGTGGGGGGAGAAGGTACTCCAGTGATCCAGGTGAGCAAAGGTAAGGGCAGGAACTAAGGTGGTAGTGGTGGGAAGACAGCTGTGTGTGTATCTGAGTGGGATTCATGAGGGAGAGCTGTAGTTCAGGATGCTTTAAAGGATAGAGGTCTGGGGAGGGCAGCATGAATTTGGGGATCATCTGCCTTTGTGTCCTGGAGCTGTGGACTAGGTGAGATGGGAAATTGGAAGAATGGTACGAACAATGAAAGTGGATGGCCACCATAGAGATGTGGGAACAGCAATATGGAAGGAACCAGTGGGTAGAAAAGGAGACTTCAAGGGAAATTAGCAAATGCAGACAGAGATGAAAGAGAAATCATCCACAGCAGACAAAGTTTCAACAACGAAGGTGTTTTCAACAATATCCTAGTGCAAAGAAGTAAAAAAAGATACAGAACTAGGAAGTGTTTATCAGAATTAGCCACAGAGCTGTCTCTGACTTTTTCCAGGACAGCCTGAGGGAAGCAGGGGCACAGAGGGCAGATGGCAGCGGGTGGAGGCAGAGCTGCAGGTGGGCAGGTGGCTTCAGTAAGGTATAATAACTTGGCAGTAAAGAGAAGAAAGATGGTTTTGCTTTTTTGTTTTGTTTTGTTTTTAAATTATTTATTCATGAGAGAGAGAGAGAGAGAGGCAGAGACATAGGCAGAGGGAGAAGCAGACTCCCTGTGGAGAGCCTGATATGGGACTTGATCCCAGGACCCCAGAATCACAACCTGGGCCGAAGGCAGATGCTCAACCACTGAGCCAGCCAAGAACCCCTTTTTTGTTATTTTTAAGGTAGATAAGCTTAAACAAGTATAAATGCATGTAGTGAGCTAATAAAGAGAAGGAGATTTAGTGAGAGGAGCCCTTCGGGGAAGCAGATGAGGCACAGAGAGGAGATAGCACCTGTCTCTGACAGTGGGAAGGGAGACCACAATGATGTCAGTGGCAGTTGGTACATGGAGATGCGTGCAGAAGGTTGAGGGAATTCCATAATCGCCTCTGTTTTGTCTCTCAAATAAAAGTTATCTGCTGTCAGGAAGGGGTAACATGGAGGAGGAGGAAGTGCCTTGGGAAGTGTGGAGAGGTTTCAAAATAGCCATTGTGAGGAATCAGTGAGAAAGAAGAGATTATGGACATGTACATTTTCTTGCCAATACTGGAATCTCAGTTAACTTAAGAACCCAAGACTAGGTGGTGGTAGGAACCTATGTGCATGTGGGATTTCTCCAGAACAACCCAGGAGCTAAAGTAGAGGGCTGTCAATGGAATCTGCTAACCAATTTTTAAAATACATTCCTTCTCCTAGGGATTTTTTGAACTAATACCACAGGATCTCATCAAAATTTTCGATGAAAATGAACTAGAGGTAAGAAATACTCTTATTTTCAAACAGGATTTTTGTGTCCATTATTTATCTTGTCTGTAGTTTGACATTTCTTATCACGTAGCTTCTTATGTGTGGATTGGGAGATGTCGATGTGAATGACTGGAGAGAACACACAAAATATAAGAATGGCTACAGTGTGAATCATCAAGTCATACAGTGGTTCTGGAAGGTAATTGAAAGCTTCTGTTTCTGTAAATTACTTTTCAATAGATTCAGTCATATTAACTATACTAATGGATCACATAGAGATAAGACACAATGTAATGTACTGTATACATCTACCTTCCGGATATGGCTGCAACCTCCATGCATATTTATAGATAAGTCAGTGTTCAGAATGTAGGAAGTCATGGGAACAGCCGTGGTGGGCTCTTGGTTCCTTACCAGCAGTAGAACTGTCCAAGAGAACTTGTAATCACCTGCAGTGCATTCTCTGGGCCTCCTGCATGGCTGCTTTAAATGTTATTTTCCATCTAATTGAGAATTGTGTGTGTTACTCAATAATATCAGTAAATATCATTTTTAAAAAGCCACGAGTCACATCCAAAAAGATATTTTTGTCACTTTATTAGGCTGTGATCTCATCCCACAGAGTTACTCTGTGTTTTTAGGAATTCTGTAAGCCACCCAGAAACACAAATGTAACTAACAGATATATGTAAATTTAATAATGGATCATTAATACCATAATTAAATTCTGATAACATATTTTTTAAGATAGTTCTGTTACTTTTTTTCCTAGGGATGTACCTAAATGCTGTTTTTCTCTTATTCAGGCTGTTCTAATGATGGATTCAGAAAAAAGAATAAGATTACTTCAGTTTGTCACTGGTACATCTCGAGTGCCTATGAATGGATTTGCTGAACTCTATGGTAAGAATTTGCTGCAGATCATTAAAAAATGGAGTGATGCCACTTGTCTTTTTTATTGCTGATTAGTTGTCAAGCTTCTTTCATTTATACAAACACTGGGCTTAATAAAAAAGAATTAAGGGTTTTAAATGATTTACTGAGATACACTGAAGTAGGCCAGAATATATGTACACCTTCTAATCAGATACCAAAGGATAAAACATGAAATGCCTCGAGTTACTTTCCATTCTTGAATTTTAAATTTGATTCCTGCTACATATTCCATCACAGAAAGAGCATTGTCTGTGGGGTGATGGTTTAGGGCAACATGTAACGTCCCACAGAATGTTAGTAAGTATTCAGCAGGAAACAGAGTTCCATAGTAGAATACATTTGAGGAAAATACATTCAGAACCTTTACTATGAAAAAAAGGGGTTTCAAAACTTATTTGATCATGGAAGATGTATATGTGTGTGCGCGCGCACGTGCGCGCATGCGTGTGGTGTGTGTGTATGATGTTTGTGTATGTGCAGGACTAGGGACAAGACTACATATCTTTCAATATTCAGAATAGTTACTATTAATGGAGCTTTCTATAAAGTGAAATTCTGCATATCCTATCAAACTGTTTTCTAGTGGATATATTTAGAGGTGTGTTTTGAAAGAAACAAACAAACCTGCTGTTTCTGATATGGATCAACTTTTCTCAAATCAGCTATTTGTTGGAATGACATTTACTTGCTTTTAAAGATACTAAGAGGAATACATCTTTCAGGGAAGGTGTAGCTCAGGTTGGAGCCCTGCTCAGAGCAACAGCAAAGTTTAGAATTGTTCTGGAAACTACAAGTCAGAACTGCAGCCTCAGTAGTTGCTGAGCTGAATTTTTCATGCAAAGAGAAAGCTGCTGCTGTCTGACGGGATCACCAGCCCCGTCCATCTCCTTGGCAAACCTGATCTCCTTTTTTTTTTTTTTTTTATTTTTTATTTATTTATGATAGTCACACACAGAGAGAGAGAGGCAGAGACACAGGCAGAGGGAGAAGCAGGCTCCATGCACCGGGAGCCCGACGTGGGACTCGATCCCAGGTCTCCAGGATCGCGCCCTGGGCCAAAGGCAGGCGCCAAACCGCTGCGCCACCCAGGGATCCCAAACCTGATCTCCTTAAGTTCCATGTGTATCTGTTTGCAGCACCTGTCAAGCAGCTGTTGCTTCCTCACCTAGAGTCACCATGCTCAGTGAGAAGAATGAGATAGGAGCTGTGCCCTAATAAATGTGCCCCTGCTTGCCCAACTGGATTTCTTTGCATTTGTCTTTTCAGTGGTTTCCTGTGACTTCCTCTCCTTTTCTTCTCCCATATTTTAGCCAGTTACAGTAGGGAAAGATCAAGGCAGGCTGAACACCCCTTTCCATGTCTAGCTCCACGTCCTCCTTTTATGCAGTCCGGGCCTACAGCCATCCATTGGTTTCATGAATTGTTTGGAATTTGGGGGAAATATCCCACACATGGGGCCAGACTTGGTAGTATTAGAATATAATTCAAATTCTTATGCATTTTCAAAAAGAAGTCACTTCAAGCTGTTAATATTATAATACAGTATTATCTATTCAATAAAAGGGTGTCTTAGTTGACTTAAAGGGAGTGTTCACAATGGATTATTTAGGTGAGAGAGTCAAGAGGCAGGGAAATATGTACGATCCCATATTATGGAAAACCATGACAAGAATACTGAAATTTTAACTGAACGTAATTATGATGTGTGATGTGTGAAAAACAATGCTTTTTGAGAAAACTGTAATATCAAGAATATCCAGTATATTTAGTGCTGCTTCTGGCAGTTATACTCACACACATAATTAGGTATGACTATAAGACATGGGGAAAAGTATAGAAGGTTCTGCATTGGGTTGTCAGCACTGATTACCTGAGTGATTGGAGGATGTTGAGACTGGAGGGAAGGGAGAACTAAGTGCAAACTTCAAAGAAAAAAGTTTCTGAAAAAAAGAAAAGAAAAGAAAGTTTCTGAAAGTGTCCATAATAAAAGAAAAATGCAGCATGGATCACATGCTTACCTTCACACAAAATTCCATTTATACACACACACAATGATCCATGATAGAAGGTTTACTCAGATTTGAGAGTGGACTTTGAGGTGATTTTTACTCCCTTCATTATTTTTTCCCTATTGCTTTAATTTCCTTGCACTGAGACTAGATAATCAGAAAAAAATAAAGCTATTTTCAGCAGGACTGGAAAAAAAAAAGAAAATATTTATTTTCTCTGTGTACCTGTGAAGGAGATGGTCATGTGGAGACACAGGGCTAGCACACAGCAAAAGTCCTAGAGCTCTGGTACCCTAGAGGCCCAGTGATATGGTGACCATGCGTGAGTTGCTAGGAAGGAAGCTTCATCTCGTGGCTGGAAAATGAAGCCATCAAGGACACCACAGCCTTCTGTGAGTTTAAAGAAACTAGATTAGTAGGTTTAAGATTAGTATGTATGTTCATTAGTAGTATGTTCACTATTAGTAGTATGTTCATAGATCAGTATGTTTAAGTTCTACACTGGAAAAAATGAGTTGTGAAATTTTAGGGATTCCTATAAAGAATAAATGAGACCAAAGCAACTCTTTTCTTTGCAGGCTCAAATGGACCACAGTCATTTACAGTTGAACAGTGGGGTACCCCGGAAAAGCTGCCAAGAGCCCATACATGGTAAGCAGTTTTTTCGACCCTTAGAGAACACGTTTTCAGAGAGTGAAGCTCCTCTAACAGTCTGGGTACAGAAGGTCTAGCCTGCTCTGTGTCAGTGGCAGCTATGGAGGAGGGGGAGAAGAAGGCAGAAACAATGCAGATCAGGTATGTCTTTGCCTGGCAGGCCTGGGCTTGGAGACCAGGAAACTGAACAGTGGAGAGGCCCATCTCACCCATGGACCATGTGTGGCCCACCATCACATGAATGATGGGTCATCCCAAGAGAAGCTAGAACATACCCTTTGGGAGGTTAAATTAACAGAGGAACCCAGACATTTGGAGGTCAAAGTGGGAGTGAGAGAGGACAGCACCAAGACGTCATGGGATGAGTCCATGCCTAGAGCCCAGTACTGTATCTTCCTTCTCCTCTGGTGATAAAATGCCTTCTAGTATTGTTGAACACATCACGAATAGCATTATCATTGGCCACCATGGCACTTGCTTTGTCAATGTCTGTCGTAACCAGGTCCTCTCTGTTCTTTCAGCTTTAATCGCTTGGACTTGCCACCCTATGAATCATTTGAAGAATTATGGGATAAACTGCAGATGGCAATTGAGAACACTCAAGGCTTTGATGGCGTTGATTAGATTCCAAGTAACAACCTAGAGTGTTTCACTGCCACTTTTGTCTAAGCAAAATCTTGACTTAAAATTTTCCAGGGAACTACTACAACTTGGCCTTTGTTTCTTCCCAGATAGTGGAGAAAAACCCGATAAAAGTATTAGAAGAAGCAGTATGACAACCTTACTGTTATTTCATTCACTTTTAGATAATACGTTGCATTCACACAGCTGTTTCTATCTTTAGAGTTCCCACTCTAGGATTTAAGTCCCTTGTGCCTGAAATAGTTTTGTCCTTAACATTTACCTCTTTTACAGTATTTGCCAGGCAGTTCTTTCTTAAACTACTGAAATTATAACTGTGAAATATTTGTGATAAGTGTCTCGTGTGAAAAGTTGGATGCTTTTTGAGAAGGAAAACCGAAATTTGGAAAAGAATACTTTAATATTGATTAAACTACAATGTATTTCATGCTGCCTACAGCTATTTATTGTTTTGTAGACCTGCCTCCTGCACCTTACTGCCCAGATTTTTGGAAAAACCTTGGAAAATGTGTTACCTTTCTTTTTCGTCCACTGACTCCCTTGCAAAAAAAAATTGTTTACTTCTTAATTTTAAAAGTATTTGGCTTTTGTGAATATGTAGCATTACTGAACAAGGTGGTTTGTAAGATGTGTGAAGCGAATTAAGATTCGCAGTGTGAAGAGTATTAACACCTTTGCCTTTGCCTGTATATCTTTATGGTTCACTGGCATAATCATTACTCCTCCGTGTTTAAAGCAAAAGAATTCCTTCTTCAGACACTACACTAAAGCTTCACAGAGCAGTGTTTCTAAATATGCCTTGAAGAACTAAGTTAAATGTATAGTACCTGCTTTTACTAGTCATTCTTTATACTTGCACAATTATGTAGTAAATATATGTTTACAGGGTTTATTATGTTTACAGATTAAGCTAATTTCTGTAGTTGCATTTTTATATTTTTAGTATCTCTCTTTAGTCAAAAAACCAAATAATTTGTTAAACATAACCAAAGAACAGTTGTAATGAGTAATTTGTATTAAGCCTATTACCCACATTTCTTATGCTTTTTTAAAATACTGTTTACTATGAAAATGATGTTTTACTATAAATCCAAAATTCTTTGGGAAAAATGCGACAAGTAGAATCCTACTTTAACCAAATTGAAGTATGTAGAAATCATGTGCATGCATTCAACAAATGTGTACTGAATGCCTGCTGTGTGCCTAGCCCTGTGCAAGGCCCTGGGGGTGAGAGCTGTCAGCTTCAAAGAAATCTAGCTCAGTCCTCACCTCAAGGAATTTACAGATATGTAAATGAGTTTGTAAACAGTCAAAAGTAGCAGTGAGCAGAAGGAGGCAAAAGGGAATGTGTTCTGTACACCTGCGAAGATGAAGTGTGCCAAGACTTGTATTTATGTTTCATACGTATATTAGAATGATTACATAGAAAATGCTCTTGCAAAAAGTTAAACCTGTTTCTAATATGGCATCTTGGTGATTGAGGAGTAATTGTAAATATATGTTATAAATCTTCTTAAATACATATGTATACTCAGAGAGTTGTAATTTTAGTATATGTGCTGCTGAAGCAAGCACTCGGAGAGTTGTAAACAGTGCTTCTGATTACTGGTTTAAGTTTGTGGGGTATGACACTATGGGTACTTATCAGCACCTGGTAAGGATCTCCAGTGTGACAAAGTAGCAAAACTGCTTTCCACACACCACCTCTGCAGCACAGCTTGGGGAAGGTCATTCACAGATTGGTGCACTCTGTGTTTTATTTTCACCTGTGTTAACTAGCATTCAGGCAAGACCACCGGATAGAGTACTAGTTTTATCACTTACCAACTGTTTAAACTGAAGCAACTTACTTAACCTCTCTGGGCTCCTGTTCTTTCATCAAAGAACAATCATACCCACTCTCATTGTCAGGGAAGATTGTTGTAAGTTTCAGAGAGCTGCTTTGTGCTTTGTGTTGACCAGAAGATGCTTTGTGCTTTGTGTTGACCATCAGATTTTATCAAATCAGGTATGCACACTAGCTACACTCCCAAAGAAGAATCTCTTCCTTTAAAAATAAAATGTCTGCTAACAAAGAAGTAGGAACATCTCTGATGTTGACTATATATGTATGTGTGTGTTTATATATGCCATCAGAATTCATTTTCTCCACATCAGCAAAGTAATATTAATATGGGCCAATGCATTTTGAAATGTCCTCATTGTAGAGAACTTAATGTGAAAACTATTTTTGTTCACACAGGATTTTGCCATATAATTGTTTATCATTTCTGTGAAATATAGCAGATCAGAGTTTGAGAAAATATAAAGCTTGCTTTTCATCTGACTGATACTCATTTGGATGGTTCTGTGACAAGATATAAAATAAGATATTAATGAAACCAGACACTGCCACCAGCTCCCAGCGACAGACCATCATCCCCTTCATCTCCAGTTGTGGCTGATGGTCTGCAGGGTACCTGTATCAAGCCACACAGCCTCTCATCCCAGGTAGAAAAGTGTCCCAAATGCACTCTACAGGTAGAGAGTGAATTGGGTCATCTTCATAAAGCAAGGATGTTCTATTTTTCTAGAAATTATAAGCACTTAATTTTAACCTGTATTTTCTCTGTAATCAAGCAAACTTTAACATAGACATAAAATTGGAAAACAAACACATTTCACCCTAACTCAAATTTAAATGGAATGTTTTCATTTTTTTATTTATAATGCTGAAATGATCCTACAGAATTACCAAATTTAACACAATTTGTTTTGATTATAAGCCATTTGACATTGTTTTTAAAAATCTTCTTGTATGGTAAATATATATCAAGATTAATGTATCAAATTTATTGCATACTTTAAAGTATAAAATCATGTTTAAAAATCTTGATGCCACAAATAAAGTTCTATTCTAATAAAAACAAAAACTGTGGTTCATTTTTTTTTTAATTTTCTCTTTTTTTAAGATGTATTTATTTATTTTGGGAAGAGAGCCACATGAGGCCAGGGAGGGGCAGAGAGAGGGGAAAGAGAGTCTGAAGCAGGCTCTGCATGGAGCAAGATGCGGGGCTCAATCTCACAAACCCAAGATCATGACTTGAGCCAAAACCAAGAGTCAATCACTTAACTGTGTCACCAAGTGCCCCACCATTATTCATTTTTTATTCATTTTTTAAATAGAAATGTTTCCAAGCAGGTATTCTGGGTGATATATTCTGGTCTGGTCCTTTGCAGCCACATAAGGAATTCTCATACCATCTTGAATTTGTATCTGATGAATTGGCATGATTATTAAATTCATAATCACAGATCATCTCTACTTTACAAATAGGTCATATTCTAAAAGTCTGGTTGTTAGTAAAAGATCCTGAAGATAATATAATAACAAAGTTACAAGTGGACTGGATTTCAGACAAGCTGTTGCTCAGTCTAGAAGCCAGCTTTGTAACCAACCATTATTTATAAACTTGTTTCTATGAAAGCAGGTGTTCCAAGTATTAATTCAGAAATATGTATTTTTTCTTTCTTTTAGGCACCTGGAAGTTTCCCAGTTAGAAGGGAATCCTAAACTAATTCAAGCCAGCCCTGGGAAGATTCCATTCCCGTTCCCTCTTTGTGCTAAAATCCAGACCATAGCTTTTAATCCTTGGGAGTCGGGCCACTTACCTCTCCACTTCCGCCCCTTGAGGGCTAACCAGCTCTGCAGAAATGAGCCCACATCATGCCTCCTTGTACAGGAAGGCATTTGCTTTGAGCACATCAAGGGCAGACACATTCCTCTTATAAAGGATATTAAGCTAAATGTTAGACTCTTGGGGCCTCACTACAAATAAAGGGCTCCAGTAGATTTGAGGGTATTTTTCTTGAAAGTTAGATTAACACTAAATTAGTGTTAATGTTCTTCCAGTCTCTTCATCTGCAATATATCCAAAGCAGGCCCTCCATCCCACACCACTGTTTCGTTTCTAGTCCATAAATCTGATCTGGTCATTCTGCCAAAGAACCTCTGAAAGCTCCCCAGGACTGGAAGCCTGAAGCCCAACCTGTTGGCATGAAATGCAGTGTCCTCAGCTTACTGTAAGAGTTCCACCTTCCCTCACAGCCCACTAAGGCACCCTGTGCTCCACCCAAACCAGGCCTCTCTCCAGCCTCTAACTGCTGCAGCCTTCTCAGTGCCTGCTTGCCGGGCATGCTTTCACCTGTCATGTCCACTTGAGAATTACTGCTTTTGGACCAATGGAAAGGTGCTGTGGCCTCAGCATTTGATATACTAGCATGAATGGCACTGTATTCCAATGTTTTGTTTGCATAATTCTCTCCTACAAACTTTTGGACAGCTTGAGGTCAGACTAGTACACATCTTTTTAACATGTGCAAAACAGATATTTGATGACTATGATCTGATGAATATTGTTTATGTATACAACCCAGCCCACATGTTCTGAGCACCTCCAGTGTCCCTGGCACTGTGAAAGAATATGCAGGGAGCTCTCTATTGAGAGGGACATTGGGAACTATATAAACACACATGCGGAGAGGGAGCTTGATTGAGATCCTGCTGAGCACCGAGGTCTGCAGTAAACACTTTACGTGGATCCCATTTAATCTTCATAAAAACTCAGTGAGGCAGGTTTTATAGGCTCAAGAAGGACAAGCAATTCACCTGAGGCCACACAGCTTGTAAACTCAGTGGATTATGAACCACAACAGAATCAGGAAAGCTATGGGATCCCACAAACAAATTTCCATGCTGTATTAGTTTCCTTTTGCTGCATTACAAATTATCACAAACTTAGCAGCTAAAATCAGTACCCATTCGTTATCTCAATCCAGTAGGACAGAAGTCCACATAGGCTTCAGCAGGGTTCTCTGCTGAGGATCTCACAAGGCCAAAATGAAGGTGTCAGCCAGCCGGGTTCTTAAATGCTTCCATTTCCCTCAGGTCATTGACAGTACCCAATTCCTTGTGGCTGTAGGTCTAAGGTCTCCATTTTCTCGCTGGCTGTCAGCAGGGGGCCACTCTTAACTTTTAGATGCCACCTCCATCATCAAGCCAATAATGGTGTGTGGAATCCTCAAGCTTAGAATCTCCCTGATGGCCCCTTCTGCCACCAGGTGGAGAAAGTTCCCTACTTTTCAAGGCTCACCTGAATCAATTAAGCCCCCCTGGACAATCTTCCCTTTGGAAGGCTGACTGTGCCATAGGCATAACACAATGAAGGAGTGAGATCTGACATTCACAGCTTGCAGGGATAGGGCACTTAACAGTCGGAGGCAATTGCTAAAAATTCTGCCTCCCATATGAGGTAAAGAATAGCAAAGGCTTATGGAGATACAGCTTGAATAACTGAAACTTATCTAATTTTTATAGTAGTTGTTTTCCATTCAATGTCAATGAAATGCCAGATCGATAAACTGATGCTAATATCAACCAGTAAGATTCAACTTCAGCAGCTGGAAATTCACAAACAGTGCTCTCAGGTGAGCCATTGGTTTCCTTTTTTTCAGTGGCATCAAGTTTAGATTGTTGAAATTAGTTTCAGCTCATTCTTAGGAGCTTCCTTATTATATAAAAAGAAATTTAATAAATCATAGCTGCTCTTTTTGTTTGAAGGGATGGTATTCTCAGTAAAATCATGTTCAGGATGATGAGATTGGTATCAACATGGAGCTGAGAAGGGAAGAAGGCTGTTCACAGTCCAGAGATGCTGATCATTGAGGGGCTTTTGGTCTCTGGAGAGAGGGCAAGGGGGTCTGCAGACACCCTGATAACCAAAAGGACATGTGCCGTCACCCAACTCCAGAGCAGAGTGTTTTCTCCTTGGGAAGCCAACCATGAGTATGCTCAATTCATCATTTAGGTTCAGATTTACATTATCCTATGAAACTTAATGATTATTATGAAGGCAAACCCCATGCCTTCCTCAGGATTGCTTTTCTTTTAACACACATATTTTACAAATGAGAAACGCAAGCATATTCTCTCAAATTAAAGAGAAGTGATGAGCACAGTGAGCTAAGGATAATCCCAGTTTAAATAAACAGGATTTTCACTGATGCTAGACTTGAAAACACAATCCAGATTAATGGCTTTGTTAATAGTCACTGGGCCTTAGCCCAACTGTAGCATAAATATTCTTCCAGACTTGATGACAGTGAGCTAGCTTATGTTTGGTCCTCCAAAGGGATGCCCAGCTTCTCAGGGATGAATGGATTGCAGCCAACTGGGTTTGCTTTCATAGTATTGCTGTTTAATGTAATGGCGTAATGCTTGTGAATGCATGTTGATGTGTGTGATTTTAAGCTAGGAGGAATTCAATAATCTTTTATCCCTGTCTACTTCTTAAAAAAAAAAAAAAAAAAAAGGGGGATCCCTGGGTGGCGCAGCGGTTTGGCGCCTGCCTTTGGCCCAGGGCGCGATCCTGGAGACCCGGGATCGAATCCCACATCAGGCTCCAGGTGCATGGAGCCTGCTTCTCCCTCTGCCTATGTCTCTGCCCCTCTCTCTCTCTCTCTCTCTGTGACTATCATAAATAAATAAAAATTAAAAAAAAAAAGATTTAAAAAAAAAAGTGTGAGAAGCAAAGAAAGAAAGCTCTGTGAACTCAGTCACTACTGGGACTCTGAATATCTATGGTTGCCCAGAGACTCAATTTATATACTTGCCCCCTTGCCATCCGGGAACAATGTGAATTGGAATTCAGGATTTATCATCGAGACCTCTAATTACTAATTTAAGCATTGCCTGGGTGGGGAAAGGGGAACATGCAGCACTACAAGCCTTTGGAAAGTATATTATGACATTTAAGACCTCACTCAGAGCCAAGTCCTTGTCTGGCGCTGTCCAGTAGAAATATAATGCAGATGATGTGCAATTTTAAATCTTCTAGTAGCATGTTTTAAAAAGTAAAAAGATATGTGAGTTTAATTGTAATAATATATTTTATTTAACCTATATGTATATATAGAGAATATTATCATTTCAGGATGCAAGCAATATCAAATTGCTAATGAAATACTTTTCATTCGGGGCGGGGAGGGGGGCTAAGTCTTTATAACGCAATATATATTTTATGCTTACAGCATATCTCAGTCCAGACTGGCCACATTTCAAATAGCCATCTGTGGCTTCTTCCACTGTATAGGAAGCACTGGAATCAACGGGCCAAGGTCATGCTTCCACATGATATAAGAGAATTGAGAAGCAGCTAGACATGACTCACCTGAAAATGTGCTAAATCAGCTGGCTTTCTCCAGGCAACTCCAGAGACTTGGAAGGAGTTCCTCCGGGAGAGCTAAATGCTGAAAACAAAGCAATATTCTAGACAGTTGCTGTGTGGCCATTCCAAATTTTATATTTAGGAGCTTAAGGATGGCAGTCTGGTTGAAAGGGGAACTGTGTTCACACTCTAAGCACACTGTTTCCACTTAGATTGTATGCTTGCTAGGGATGGCTTGGGAGAAATCCAAAGTGAATTATGAGGAAGGAGACGAGATCTCCACATCACACCAAGACTGCTTTGTACAGCTGAGGCTGTCCTCAATGGTGACCCAGATTGAAGGCCATGGAAGCTGTGGGCAGAAGCAAATATAGGGTAATCGCTGGAAACCAGCATCCCGGGTGAAGTTCTACATCTGAAATCTTGGAAGATCACCACCAAGACAGGGACAGAGAAGGGGGTGGTTTATCAGAAAGAAACAGCCAGAAAGTTGGGGGTCACTATAAGATTGGACAACTGGGAGCGTAAGGCCACAGCAGACAAGGGAACTCCACGGGGTCGCAGGGGGTCACCTGGGAAAGAACTCCTTTGACATTGAAGGGAAGGCAGAGACTGTGGGAGAGACATCTGTTTGTTTTTTCTGGTGCAAGGAGAATAACAAAATGCGACCAGGAGAGTAATAGACTACAGATGGAGGACTTCTGGCTGAGAGAGCTCAGTCCAGCCAAAGGCTTTGAACTGGAACCAACCCTCTAATTTTCAGCAGTGCGTGTGGCCCATGAAAAGAAAGGGTGAAATAAAACAAGGGACTCAACAGAGAGAATTATGAGTTACTCCCAATGGGTAAAATAGCAGAGATTATACTGGACTGAAGAAATAGGGATTTGATTGTAAAAGGCCTTATATTCAATGCTAAGGAATCCCATTCCAAGACAACAGTGTATGATTTGGCATAAACTCCAGAAAGCTTGCTTTACCTGTTTAAGGGTAAAAAGACTTAGGGGCAGGTGCTAGTCAGGAGAACATTCCAGTGACACAGGAGAGAGATAGAAGCATCTGAACCCAGGGTTGAGTTGTGGGTATGGTGAGAGGCAGGAGGTTGAAGCGGCCTGAGTTGTTGTGCAGGGAGGGACAAGAATGGCAGACAGGAGTCTAGGCTGCACCTACTCTCACATCCACACTGGGGCAACTGGATGGGTCTCATGCTGCCCCTGGAACAGAATTGGGAGAACTATGGACTTTGCACATGGTGATACCACAGGGAGCCTTTGGTCAGCAGCTGTGGATCTGAAGGTGGGTAGAGATTTGGCGGTCATCAGCAAATAACTGTGAGCCTGTGAAGAGACCCTATTACATGTGCAGTAAACTAGGAAAGCTGATCCATATTACCAAATACCACTTCCAATAATTGTATTATACTTTGTAATTAATAGAATAAATGAATCCATTTGGATGATTGGGGGAAGATTAGAATCAATATAATTGGTAGCGTTTTTCTCGCCAAAATCCAGTTTTTAGATCTTTCTTCCTTCTGTGTTAGGTATTCCAGGACCCGTAAATATTGCCAACAGCTCTTCTCCCCTGCATGCCCCACCCCCTCCCCCACGCACACGTGTGCATACACTTGTAGCCTGATGCCCTGTTGATGACTGGGGCTCCCACTCCCAATCTTCCCCTGTGCCAGGCCAGATCTCAGTTTGCTCGCTCCCACTTGAGACCCTGCCTCTGCCTCCCCCTGCTCAGTCTTCTGCACTTTAGCATCCAGGCATTGCAAGCTAGAGCTATGGCCCTCCAGCCCAAGCACCTGTGGATAACTGGGCTGATGAGGAAAGCTCTAGAAATCCGCGAGGAAGCATGAGTGGGTGGAGAAACTAAAACCGCCGGGAGGCCCTGAGGAGGTAAGTGAGAATGGGCTCTGAGACCTTAGGGAAGTCTTGGGAGAGAGGAAGTGGAGGCTGGGGGTGGGGGGAGCTGAGGAGCCTAGATGAGCACAGAGGAGGTGGGGAGCTGGCTACCAGACAGGGACAGAAGGGAGTCTGTTGTCACAAGAGGTTCTCTGAGGAAGCCTTGGCCACTCCCCCGGGCCAGCAGGCCACTCACTCCTCCAGCTCTGGAGGGAGCATGAAAGCCCCTTCTTTCTACCTGTGTACTCCAAATGACCAGGTATCTAAGTGACTAAACTTGGTTCCCTCTGGAGGCTGGGCTCCCCAGAAGTGGTGGTGAGTCTCAAGGGCGATGGGACTTGCCCCCCACCCGCATTTGCTGATGACTGAAATCTTAATTTAAGCAAATAAGACCTTCCACTTCCATACTCAGAAGACTGAAATTATAGCACAAAGGACAAAAAATTCCTGTTCATAGTAGCGTGTAAATGACTGAAATAAGATCTATTCCAACACTGACAGAGGTGCGGAAGAGGGACACGTCTTCTAGTGGCATGAGATGAGACGCTGTGGTCCTAAAAGACCCATATTCCCAGTCTAGCCAATTTTTCCTGGGCTCTGTTTCCCCGAAATCCACTTCAGACCCAGAGAAAAAGCCGGGGCAGAGTTCCTGTTGTGAGCAATGGTGGTGGTGTTAGTTGCAGTGTGGACCATTCAATGGTTTCAGCTGCCTGAGATTTCACTTGAGGCTTCTGTGTAGACGTATTTCACAAATCTCTATGCTGCAAAATCACTCCCAAGCACTGAGTTCCTCAGAAGATGCTTACTATTCGTGGGCATGAACTCAGAGAACAAGCATGCATACACCAAGAGGGACAGACATAAATGTGAGGTTTCTTTAATTATACTGGTTCCCTAGTTAAATATACCAGACACAACTTCTGTGAGTTGTGTCAGAATCTTTTCCAGAGTGACAATAACTTTTTCCCTCTGACTCAACCTCTTCATCTTCTCTGCCTCCCTGCCAGCTGTGTGGGGATGGCCTCATCCCGAAGTCTGTTGACCAGGTTACGGGGACTTGGAAATCTCTTCAACCGGTGGAACACAGATTTCTCAGCCCTTTTAAAATGATCTAACCTACATACAACCGTGGTCAGAACAGTGACTCAGCCACCGAGAGGATATTTTTTTAACCCATGACAAATGTTTGAAAGCTAATTGTTCCCTCTCTTCCTAAATAGGACACTGGAAATTGCTGGAACACAGAGCTTACTGAACCACTCTAGAGAGTCCCTTACATTTAGATAGCTTTTAGTTGTCTTTAATGTGTTTCTCATTTATTGTCTCACTTTATTCAATGCCAGGAAAGTGGGTAGGGCAGGTGTCATTATTTTCATTCGACAGATCAAAAAGGTAAAACAAAACACAGCAAGGGGTTGCCTTTGGTCACAGAGTAAATTAGGAGCAGACTTGATCTAGAAGTGAGGTCAGCCTCTTTGGGTGGTCCTCTGACCCAGGCTTGATAGAATTTCAGAATTTTGTATCTAGGCCTGATGAGCTCACCTGAATCTCACTGAACCTGACCCGCAGGTGAGGTTTGGAGGCAACCCCCGCATCGGGAATATCAGTGGCCCTTCCTCCCTTCCAGGTAGAACAGGTGTAGATAAATGAGATGCAGTCTGGCTGTCCCTGTGCCAGGGACTAACGGGCAATAGGAACTAACCAGATTTGCATTTTTTCCTGTAGCCTTCTTAGGTTCTCAAACTGGTACTGGTAGTGAATAATATTCTTAAGATAACAAGTATTAGCAATGGATAAAATTTTCTGACTAGTTAAACATAACTAATTAGAAATCTAATGTATCCAGGTGCTTTTGGCTTAGAACATCACTCTTCACTTATACAGGGGACTTGCTAAAGGTCCTCTAGCAAGAGTGGCTGTGCCAGGATCTTTGTTCTGTCCCTCAGACATTGTTCTCTGTGCCTTGATCAATTCTTTTCAGTCATTCTGTGCGCTCTGTGAGTGTGTGTGAGAGTAAGAAGGAGGGGGTGTATATTTGTAAACTCTCTGCAGTACATCCAGTGGCTGGTTATTCCAGCAAAGGGCTTTGCTGTCTTGGCTACAAAATTTACTTTTTCTCCCCCATGCTATTCTGAAATTTTGTGTCTCAGATCATTGACTCCATTGGTTATATCAGTCTTGCCCTCCCCCTCCTCAAGAGAGAAACTGTTTATCTTTCTCAAGAAATTTTATGGTTTAGGTGGGAAAGATCTGGCTCCCTGCAGAGCCCTGAGAGGAAGATCCAAGAAAGAAAATAATCCTGTATTTCTGGCATTTCCTGGCTGCCCAAAGCATCCCTTTACAGCTGACATTGATAAAATTTCATCAAAGGCATTGGTCAATCAGGCTGCAGGTTTTTAAAACATTACTTACTATGTGAATCATATTAGCACTTAAGACATTGCATAGAAGGTGGCATATGCTGTTTGCATGTTCTCACATTCCTAAGAACTCAGTACAGGCCCTCCAGTAATTGAAAAGCAATTTTATTTTTTTTAAAGATTTTCTTTATTTATTCATGAGAGGCAGAGAGAGAGAGAGAGAGAGAGAGAGAGAGAGAGAGGCAGAGACACAGGCAGAGGGAGAAGCAGGCTCTATGCAGGAAGCCTGACGCGGACACGATCCCAATACTCCAGGACCACGCCCTGGGCCATAGGCGGTGCTAAACCACTGAGCCACCCAGGGTGCCCCTTGAAAAGCAATTTTAAAATAAAGTTTGACACTCCTGACAAAACCATTCTTGAACAAATAGACACCTCCTGTTCTTGTGGGATGACTCAACATTATAAAGATGTCCTTTTTCCTAAGTTAATTTAAATATTGAATGCAATACCAAAAAGCTTTTTTAGGCAAGTTGATATTAAAGTTCACGTGGGGAAAACAGAAATGCAAAAATAGCCAGAAAACACTTGAAAAACAACCAGAGATAAGAATATACTATAAATCCTCTGTAGTGAAAAGTGTGGGGGTCCCTGGCTGGCTTAGTCTACACAGGATGCCTGGAGTGGGGAAAAATAGTGAGTAGAAACAAGGTTTGTTTTAGGGGTGATGAAAATGTCCTAAAGTTAGATTGTGTAGAGATCCCTGGGTGGCGCAGCGGTTTGGCGCCTGCCTTTGGCCCAGGGCGCGATCCTGGAGACCCGGGATCGAATCCCACGTCGGGCTCCCGGTGCATTGAGCCTGCTTCTCCCTCTGCCTGTGTCTCTGCCTCTCTCTCTCTCTTTCTATCTCTCTATCATAAATTAAAAAAAAAAAAAAGATTGTGTTGATGCTTGTAGAATTCTGTGGCTCTATTAGACTCATTGAATTGTGTACTTGAATGAATTTTCTGGTGTATGAATTACATCTCAATAAAAATGCTAAATAAGGGACAAAGGACAATAGAAAAATGGAGAAGGTATTTTTCAAACATGAAAAAAAAAGTTCAGATTCACCCATAACTAGAGAAATGTAAATTAAACAACACTGAGAAACCACTTCTTACCTATGATACTGGCAAAAACAACGAAGTATGACAATACACTCCGTAGGCTGTGGGGTGACAGGCACTCCCACATGGTGCTAGTTGGAATGTAAACTGCAGAGAAAATTAGGCAATACCTACCAGAACTGCAAACGCAATGTGACCCAGGAACACCACGCCTAGGAAACTATCCTGCAGGCATACTTCCAGCAACGTGAAAATAGAAGCACACAAGGTTATCCAGTGCACTGTAGCGGTAATTACAAATCTAAATGCTCATTCTTAGGAGACAAGGTTATTACTTAGCCAACAAAAAGAATGAAATCTTGCCATTTGCAGTGATATGGATGGAGCTAGAGTGTCTCATGCTAATCGAAATAAGTCAGAGAAAGATAAATACCATACGATTTCATTCATGTGGAATTCAAGAAACAAAACATGATCAGAGGGGGAGGGGAAAAAGAGGGAAACAAAGGTAAGTGGCTCTTAACTATAGAGAATAAACTCAGGGGTGATGGAGGGAGGTGGACAGGGGGATGGGCTAGATGGGGGATGGGTACTAAGGAAGACATTTGTTATGATGAGCACCGGGTGGGGTGTTATATATGATGAATCACTGAATTCTAATCCTGAAGCTAATATTACCCTGTATGTTAACTAGAATTTAAGTAAAATTTTAAAAAAGAAAAATGACAGACTCATAAGGGACTGAGTAAGCTATAGTAGTTCATCTATAAAATAGAATACCAAGCAGTTCTTTTTTTAAGATTTTATTTATTTATTCATGATAGACAGAGAGAGAGAAAGAGGCAGAGACACAGGCAGAGGGAGAAGCAGGCTCCGTGCAGGGAGCCTGATGTGGGACTCGATCCTGGGTCTCCAGGATCACACCCTGGGCTAAAGGTGGCACTAAACCGCTGAGCCACCCAGGGATCCCTAAGCAGTTCTATAAAAGAATGAAGATCTCCATAAAATTGATAGGGAATGATTTCTAGGATACACTGTTGAGTGAAAAACTAACATGTAAAAAAACATCTATAATATGATATGTAAGAAAGAAAGAATATAAAAATATAAATGTATTTTTCCCTTGTACAAGAAAAGTACAGAAGGAGAAACCAGAAACTAGAAAAGTTCCTGTTGTGGATTGAATTGTGATCCCATCCTCCTTCCCCACAGCCCCGAAAAGCTTTCCTGAAGTCCTAATCTCCAGTACATCAGAACGTGACTTTATTTGGGAACAGGGTCATTGCAAATATAATTAGTTAAGAAGTGATCATAGTGAAGTAGGATGGGCCTCTACGCCAATGTAAGGACTAGTGTCCTTTAAGGAAGATGGCCACGTGAGGAGAGAGACACCAAGGGGGAGCATCATGTGGAGATGAAGGTGGTGGTAAAGGTGATCTACCAGCCAAGGAACAAAAAGATTGCCCATAACCCACCGGAATGCTGGGAAGTGGCAAGGAAGGATTCAGAAGGGACCCGGGCCTGCAGACACTTTCACTTCAGACTCCTAACCTCCAGAACTGTGAGACAATAGGTTTCTGTCATTTTAAACCACTCAGTTTGTGGCACTTACAAAGTGGCAGCCCTAAGAAGTATACTAGTGGGGGTGGAGGGTGAGAAAGGGGGTGAAAGAAGGGAGGAATTAGAAGGGGGTAGTGGATATGAGGAGGGAGCAACATTCTCTCTTTGGAAACCATAGTAATGTTTCAAATACTACCCAAAATTAAACTCAACCAGGATGGGGTGCCTGGGTGGCTCAGTCAGTTAAGCATCTGCCTTCGGCTCAGCTCAGGATCCCAGGGGCCTGGGATGGAGTCCTGCTGCAGACTCCCTGCCCAGTGAGGAGCCTGCTTCTCCTTATGCCCCTCCCCTTGCTCGAGCTCACTCGCTCTCTCTCGCTCTCTCTCTCTCTTTCTCAAATAAATAAAATCTTAAAACAAACAAACAAACTTCAAAATCAACCAGGATGTGTGGGAACCCAACGTGGCACACAAACTATAAATTATGAACCTAACCGAATTGAAAGTGAATACACTAAAGGAAGCAATGAAGAAAAATAACCTAAGTAACTTGGCAAAAACTCTATTTTGATAGGAAACTGTGAGGTTAGGGCAGCCTGGGTGGCTCAGCGGTTTAGCGCCACCTTTAGCCCAGGGTGTGATCCTGGAGACCCAGGATCGAGTCCTATGTCAGGCTCCCTGCATGGAGCCTGCTTCTCCCTCTGCCTGTGTCTCTGCCTCTCTCTCTCTCTCTCTCTCTCTCTCTCTCTCTCTCTCTCTCTGTCTCTCATGAGTGAATAAATAAAATCTTAAAAAGAAAAAAAAAAGAAACTATAAGGTTAGAGGCACTGTATGTAAGTGCTGTCCCCCAATTCTTCTATTTGTTTCTGACAGTGGCCTGGATTAGTGACTCTGGAACTGCTGAAGGTATATACCAGGATTGAACAAATAGGTAAACATATTGCAGATGCCAGAAGTCACAATTCTCAAGGTCTGAGAAGGAAGTCACCACAAAGAAAAGGGGGAAGGCTGGAAGATGCTCTGCAATATTGTTTCAAGTTTGGAGGACTTGATCTCAGACTTCCAGCCTCCAGAACTGGAAGCAATAATTTTCTGCTGTTTATAATCCCCCAGACTGTGGTATTTTGTTATAGCAGCCAAATGGACTAAGACATTTTAAATAAAATTGATGCATTTAATATAACACTGTATGTTAACACACTGAAATTAAGATAAAAAAACTTGGAGATGCCTGGGTGGTTCAACCAGTTAAGTGTCAGACTCTTGGTTTCAGCTCAAGTCATGATCTCGGGGTCCTGGCATCAAGCCCTGCGTCTGGCTCCACGCTCAGCCCAGAGTCTGCTTGTCCCTCTCCCTCTGCTCCTCTCCTTGCTCGCTCTCTCTCTCATAAATAAAATCTTAAAAGTTTAAAAAAAATACATTTTTCTCTTCTTCCATCTACTATAAACAATATTCTTGGCTTCCTTCAGCACCCCTACTTTTTCTTCCAGCGGGCTTCCTCTCCTTCCTTTCTCTTAATCCTGTTCATCTGACTTTGAGTTTTGCATTTTGAAGATTCCTAATGGTTTCATTTTGTTCTGAAACCTTAATTGAGTTTCCCTTGTACTATCCATTGGTTAAACCAAGCAGCTGAAAATCAGTAAGCAACCATCATATTGTGGTGACCAGGTAAACAGTGTTCATACTAACTTACAATGTGTATGCACTATAATTAAAGTTTTTTTTTTTTGTGCAGCTTTCTGTTTTCCTGGAATTTCTCAATAGATTTCTTTTTTGTTTTTTCCACCAATTATCTTTATCATACTCCCAGTTATTTTCCAAACTTTTCCTAACTTAAGTATTCTATTAAGTTCCCATTTTCCCAGGAATCTCTTTTCTGGGATTCCTGGCTTCCTGCTCAGGTTGGAACTATTTGCTCAGGGAACCTCTGGGATCCCTTGCCCCCTTCCAAGATGGGCTACAGTATTTCCTAGGTCTTACTTCTTCCTCAATTTGCTCCCTCTATATATTCGAGAGCATACTTTTAAGTAAATTCATAAGAAAGGTTTTGAGTAGGGGTGCCTGGGTGGCTCAGTGGTTGAGCGTCTGCCTTTGGCTCTAGGCATTGTCCTGGCATCCTGGGATCAAGTCCCACACCGGACTCCTCTCTGGGAGCCTACTTCTACCTTTGCCTATGTCTCTGCCCCTCTCTCTGTCAGCATTAGACATTTTTCTTAAATTCTTCCTTTCATAATTTCTTCCATATTCTTCATTCTTTTTTCAGAAACTCAGAAGATAGGAGTTTGGACCTCCTTGATCGGCCTTCTATGTCTTTTCTTTTTCTCTCTGATAGTGTTTTGGTGTGTGTGTGTGTGTGTGTGTCTTAGGGTCTTCTTTTTGTGTCTTTTCATATTGGTTTTATTTTACTTTCTGGGAGATTTCCTGTATTTCTATATTCTAAAATCTATATTTCCATCTATTAAATATCTATCTCAGAAATCATATTATTAATTTCCAAGACCTCTTTGTTGTATTCTTCCTTTTTAAAATAGCACTCTGTTCTTGTTTTAAGGACATGATATCATCTCACGTTTTTCTGAGGGTATTATTTACAGATTTTTTAAAAAGTCTGTTCCCTGAATTACCTTTGTTTCCTCTGGAGTCAATTTTTCTGTTGGTTTAACTTTTTCATTCATGTAATTTGGACCAACAGTCCGATTACCCTCGGATTTCTGTTCATGTTTAAGAATGAGGGATCACTGGAGACCCGGGATCGAATCCCACATCGGGCTCCCAGTGCATGGAGCCTGCTTCTCCCTCTGCCTGTGTCTCTGCCTCTCTCTCTTTCTCTCTGACTATCATAAAAAAAAAAAAAATTTTTTTAAAAGAATGAGGGATCAGAAAGTGTGTGAATGGAAGATGCCTGTCATCCAGCCAATGACTGAGCCAGAAGCCAGCTCTTCAGAGGATGGTCCCAAAATCCTCAGATCAAGACAACTCTAGAGATGCTCAACTCTGTTAGGAGATAACTTCTAATTATAAAAACAAAAATGTTTAGTGTTTTCCCAAGAGAACAGATCCTAGCTTCTGGGAGTTTTGTGTATGAGAGAGGAGAAAGGTGGTAGGATCGGCTGGTCAGCTCACCCTCCTCCCAGCCTGGCTTGGTGCAGTGGAAGTCTCCAGCCTGGGTTCAAGCTCTGGTCCCTGTCCTGAGAACCTCATTTGAGTGTCTGCAGTATCACAGGACTCAGACTTCCTCCAACTGCAGGTCCCACTAGGACATTACCCCCAATCTGCGCAAGCTCAGCTGGTAAAGGCTGATGCCAAGTGGTGTTCTCTGTGCGGCCCTAAGCCTGTGGAGCAGGGCAAGCTCTATAAATAGCAGCGGTGATTACAGAGTAACACTCCTTTTAAATGCTTGGACTTTATAGCTTTCCATTCAAAACAGTCCTGGCCCAGTGTTTAGTCTCTCTGGGGGGCAGCTGTAAAGGCCACCTTGTTTCACAGCTAAGGAGAGGTTACAAGGCAATTAAAATATTTTTGTCTCTTTTCTCTTTTGATGATTATTCCCATGCGGTGGCAGTCACAGGAGCAGTTCCTGCCTCCATTACCCACAGGGGAACTCGAGAACGTAGCGGCAGCCACAAGCCCTGAAGCTGAGCTAGAATTAGAGTTTCAGCTTTAACCCTTCTGTTGGTTTTCAGAGATTTAGAAGTAAAAGTCAGAAATGCTGGTGTCTTTAATAGAGCTAGGCAACTGTCACTTACTCTCCAGGTGTGCTTTCCCCTTTAGAAATAGAGTAAATGCTTCTTGTACCCGAGTAATTAGATGCTCTGAACTCTGCATACGGCTTGGTCAGATAAATGTAGTAATTGCACAAATCATGTTCCAGCCACATGGAGGTATTTGGGTAAAGATACTGTCCACATCAATGAACTCTGAATTGTGACAAGCAATGATAACAATACTGGTCATAAAAACTATCATCATATGGAAAGAAGAGCTATCATGATCTTAAAATTGATCCTGACATGTACAGGATCTTCACAATGTTCAAAAATCCTATCAACTCCTCAGGGTAGGCTTGACTGGACATCATTATCACCTCAGAACACACAGAGGCCTGGAGAAGTCCTGGCACTAGTGAGTAACCAACACGTATTGGGCCCATCAGAAATCAACGTATTTCATGTAGTCCCTCCTCCTGGGGCCTGGTGGCCAGTGGGCAATAATCCATAGCACACTCCTTGCCACCACCAACCCCTCAATTCCCTCTCTCAGAGCTGAGGTGATAGAGGCTCTGGTGTCTGAACCGGCCTGAGGAATGAATGATGAGGGGAGAAGGGGAGAAATGATTTGGAATAGTAACAATTCTCCAACTCAGCAGGAATAGATTCTGTAAAACCCTGTTCTTTCTCTTCTCCAACAAGAGCAATTATGAAAAATATTTCCAGGAAGGAAAATATTATGCAAATTAGTTATGACTAAATCATTGAAGAAAAATGCCAGCACTGTTTTTTGGACTCCAGGGTAGGCACAAAAGACCATTGGTGGTGATGTCAGTAGAATTGACACCTAGGACCAAAAGGACCAGGTCCAGATCCCTTGTGTTACAGGTGGCGACACTGAGGAAGCTGGGGTGAGGGGTGGGGCATAGTTAGTGAATTCTCCTGATGACTGGAGATGGCATTAGTAAGGTAGCCAGCAGAGAGCCAGGTACAAAGCAGGTACTTAAATGTCAGTTAGGAAAGTGTTCGGCTGAAAGCAACAAAAAGCTGGCTTTATAGGGTGTTTTTTTTTTTTTCCTCACATGACAAGTTCATGGGTAGGCATAGTGGGCCTGGGTGTTCCTGAGCCTATATAAGAGAAGGAAGTCCTGCTCCTCAGGAGCCTATCTTCCCAGAGGCTGGGTGGGGTTCCGGGGACACAATGTGATGAGAGAAGGTGGGCCTTTTGGAAATCTCTAAACCAAACCAAAGATATTTAACTTAAAGGGGAAGAGCCCAGTGGAACACTGATCACTGTTGTATAGATGACAACCTAGATAGGTCCTATGCTGCCCAAGGGGTTAAAAATAAGATCAGGGAGGGGTGCCTAGCTGGCTCAGTCAGCAGAGCATGTGACTTTTGATCTTAGGGGTCATGAGTTCAAGCTCCACATTGGAGGTAGAGATTACTTTTAAAAAATGAATCATGGAGTGTAATTGTTGGATGACAAACCAATTCAACAGGAATAATCCTAATGATATGCACTTATGGAAACTACGGAGTTTCCTGGAGATATTCAAGTTGAGTAAGGAACTGGAGAGGAGTTTGTGTGTGGAGGAAGGTGGAGGAAGGGAAGGAAAGAGTAAGATGGAGAGATGATCTCCAAATTCCCTTTTGGAACAATTCATTTAACAAGTATCTGCTTGGTTTCTGCTGTGTTCCACACAGGAACCTTATTTTCCAAGTCATAAGATGGCCTGACATTTACAAAAACCTAATGGAGAGAACATGGTGTCTGATGAGTGTCATTTACTGATTGACTTCTCAGGAACCACTTGCCTTCTGGAGATCCCATTCCACCGCTCCCAGTGACCCCTCCCCAAACAGGCCTGTTTCCATTCAGGTTCCCAGAACCAGTGAATAGGACAATATGTGTAGTTCAGTGGCAGCGTTTTTTCCAGATACAGTGAAGTCTGGACTCAATATCTGTCCCATATGATGTCCAGATGTCTGAAAGGCAGCTAGGAAGTAGTGGTAGGTAGTGGGCAGCTCAGTCATTGATTGGCCATCATGTGAGACTCTCTGGCCCTCACTTCTCTCACCTGGAAAACGGGAGAGAAGATCATCTACCTCATATTGTTATTGTGAGCACATTATGTGCTTTGTACAGTGATCAGCCCTTAGTATGGATTCAACAGACGTGGCTCATTGAGTTCCTCTGTCTCAGCTCTGCCACTGATTTTATGTCACTTTTCCAGGCCTCAATTTCCTCTTGTGGTTCAGACTAGAAGAAGCCCTGTGATTTCTTCCAGCTCTGAACCTTCTGGTGCCCAAAACAAAATGGCTGCCAGGCTCTCCCAGCCTTCACTAGGAGGTGGGAGGTGGTCTCTGCCAGGAGGTGGCACCACTAATTCATGTTTCCAGCAGAGATGTGGGTTGACCATTTGTTAATCTCCCTTCAGCTTTGAAAAAGAGCCTGAAAATTGGCCTGCTTAGCAGCTGCCTCTAAACTGACTTTTTAAAATAAAATCATGGTGCTGGTGTTTCCTAAATGAGACTGGATTTTCCACTCTTGTTCCCAGCATATCAAAATTGTCTTCCTTTGGACAGTCATCAATATTTAGGAAAGGGGGTAAAGAGAGAACTCTGACGAAGCCAGCTTCGCCTTTGCTCCGAAGCAAAACTGCAGATACTAAGCATGTGCTATTGAATTGCACCCACCACTGGCCATTTGCATGCTGTTCGGAGGGCACAAATGGCCACTTATGCTGGCAATTGCCTAATTGCCACTCGGGAGATCACAGATAGAATTCTGCAGCCTCAGATCTCTGGCAGCAGCCAGGCTGGAGCGGCCCAGAAAATGTGGTTTTCTAGTCTTCTTGGGTTACGTGAACAGGATCAGTCTTGTGCAGTGCGAGCAGGACAGGAAAAGGACTTAAGGCCAACAGAGCCAAATTCCTAATTTTACCCAAGGGCAGTTCTGGATATGTAAAGTGAATTTAAGATGAAAATTCCTTCACTCTCTTCCTTCCTTTGACTTTTCTCAAGAGTTAAAGAACGGGAAGAAGGGAGAACGGAGATGGAAAAGAGGTGAGGGGGACAAAAAAGAGAAAGGTAGATTGCTTTTTGTGAAATAGTTAACTTTCAAATAGTTATCCTGCCTTTTCCCTCCTAATAACTTTTAGATTTAGAAGTGAACACATAACCAGATTAACTGATCGTTGCTTCTAGCTTGTCCTATCTATTTTGCACACGTATTTATTTGATTGGAGGCTGGAAAATTAGTGCGTTAAATCAGATTATCCTGCGGATTGGTTGTGACCTTTCGAATGTTAGGTTGTCAAGGTTGTCAAAACTCTTCTCTGGTACCTGCCTTAAGAAAATTTAGGATGTATCCATTATGAAGAAGAAAACATTACTTTCAGATCCTATGAAAGGATTTTTTTTTTTTTTTTTTTTTTTTTTTTTTTAGCATCCAAAAAAGATGATGATGATTGTGGGAAAGCAGAACAGTGTCTTCCCTGGTCTCTCTTATTAGAGCTAAACCGATTATTTTAGATTGCTGGAGAAATCGCATCACGCACCGTCAAGTCTCGTTGATGGTAGTGTAAATCTTGTTAAGCCAAGTCATTTTTCTTCATTACTAACTAACCAAGTACTTCGTAAGTGGCTTTGAAATTTACATTACAAACCCACATCTTTTTGGTCTTTCAAGGTTTAAGAGGCGGAATGGGACCAGTGGGTTGTCAGAATGATGGCTCTGCAGTGTCATACAGACGTCACTGGGGATTGTTGCTTCACTGGGTTGAGAAAGCAGGGGTTGGTAGGTCCCAGAACGTTCCCTCCTGCTCTTGCCCCCACACCATCTGCACAATGGGAGCAGGTGGCATGTGGGTGAGAAGGCGATCATGGTTTCATCTGTTGCTTATGGAAAGAGAATTTGCCTGTTGAGCTTTTGGCTTTCTCCTGGTCTAATGAATGAGTCCTGCTCTAAAATTATCCAGGCATCTTATGACTCTACCAACAAATGAACTCTATTAGAAGATTCTGCAGTGGCTTTTTAAAAATGTCTCAATAGCACACCCAGGCTTGGAAAAGGCAGTTCCTTTCTCCTGGTTGCTTTAAAGTCACGCTTCCAGTGTGTTCATGCCTCTTGTGACAGCCCACGAAAGGCAGAGAGTTTTCTATTTTGAGAAGCAAACCCAGACAGATTTCTGGCAAACTGAAAGATGCTTTAGGTCTTATTTCCTTCTTCAAGACTTCCCCCACAGTATCAAATAGGGATTAGGGGGCCAATCCTGCAGGCTCTTGTGAGGGGTTGTGCTTTATTAAAAATCCATGCAAGGTGGGAAGAGACCAACATTTTTTTGGAAACACACTATGAAGGAGACATTTAGCACATGACATGAGTTATCTCGTTTAATCCTCAGTACAGTGTATGAAGAAGGCTCTGTTATCCCAGTCCTGAGAAGAGGAAACAGGTTCAGAGAGAAGGACTAACTTGTTCTGAGCCACAGTGTTTCTAGGTACTAGAAGGGGGAGCTGGAACCTAGGTTTGTCTGACCAGCCCTGTGCTTTTATGATGTTCCACATAGGTTGGCTTGCTTTAGAAGTGCAGAATGTGACTTGTCAATCGAGTCTGTAGACTTACTATGTGCTAAGCATGGCTTGAGGTTAGGACCCTGCACAGGGGTAGGAGGAGAGGCCCTGCCTGAACCAGGACACAGGGGCTGAAAGAGTGGGTACCAGGATCGGCTGGAGGAAACACCAACAGCCCCATAAGTGATGCAGGGCGGGCCCTGAGGTGGGGAAGGAGCCTTCAGCCTTGGTACCGGGGTTCCATCCACACAGGACATTACTGCTGATGGACTCAGGGCAGCCGGAAGTGGGGGAAGATGGTCTCCTCTGGTCAAAACTGCAAAAGGCCCAGATAAGCAGTGGCCAGAAGGCTGGGAAGGAAACACTGCAAAGTCAATCTGCTGAAGCAGGTTTTAGACTCATTTGAATGTCTTGTGGGCCTCAAAGCAATGAAGTGCTGGACAGCCTCTGGAGGCTTTTGAGGTTGAACCTTCACATCTCTGTTTCAACCTAGTTGCTGTGAGACCTTGTCCCTGAATGTCCCCATCTCTAATAATAACTGCCTCAGAGGGTTATCATAAGGATCCAATGAGATCATTCACAAGATGTACTTTGCACAGTGCCAGCATGATGTCAGTGTTCTACACACATCTTCTTTAGGATTTTGCTTTTTAGGTACCTCTCCCCCGGGCATTTCTGCACTGGTCATCTCTGTCTCCCCTCAGCCTGAGACCATACCCTGGGCTCTCTCACCTTCATACCAAAACAACAAAACAGAACACACACTCCCTCAACTACTTGGTGGTGCTACCGTCCTAATTTTCCTGTGGCACCTCCAATCTTCCTTTTTAAAAAATTATTGAGTTACAACTGACATATAACATTTCTTCAATCTTCTTGAAAGAGGACTCATAGGCTGCTAGTCCCCAAACGTAGGGACATGGGTTTTGCATATTTCTGTATCCCCGGTGTCTGTCCTAGTGCCTGGCACATTGTTGGCACTCAAATATTTGCTGAATAAATGCATGAAAGTCTTCATTTCCTCGTTATACTCTCCCAACTGATACCCTTGCGATCTAGCTTCTGTTCTTGCCACTCACTCTTCATAGACTTCTCTTTCCATAATTGCCTCTGACTTGATTACCAAAGCCAGGGGGTGTGTTTCTATCCTCTTCTCTCTGAGTTCTCTCCAGCCAATTCAAGTCTTTAAAACAAGCTTCCACTTTGCAGTAAATAGTAAATGCAAAAGTACTCTAAGGGGGCACAGACAGGCTAGGCTCTCCAGTTCTTAGTCATCCACTCAGTCAGCAGTATCCTTTGAAGTCTTCCGAGGTCACCTCTCTTTGATGGGGGTGAGTGGCAGAAGACAGTGAACATCCCGGAAGCCATCTTCCCTGATCTCAACAGCTGGAAACAATCTCTTCCTGCCCTGACATGCTGTACTAAGCTTTATCTGTGCTTCTCTAATGGAACTCTCTCTTTCTATTTTGAGTTATGGTATTTATAACCATATCTGTGGCACCTGCTATGTGTGTACCCTTTGAGGGCAGGAACCAGGCTTTTTCTCATCCTCCCATCCTGCTCAGCCTCTAGCCTAGGGTCATACAAATGAAACAACTGAAAGAATTGTAAAAAGAAGAGGAGACCTTGGGGAACTCTGAAAACCTTGCCTGTGGAGAGTTTTACAACAAGCTTGTTCACTCATGTTAGACTTAGTAAAACCCTTCGATGTACTCAGCCCTGGCCTGGGTGCAGTAGAGGGGGTGAAATAGAGCAGAGAACTAGCTTCTAATCTAGATGTGACAAGCAGATGTATATGCAACCAAGTTAAATAGCAATTCAAAAATGCAAGAAAAAAAAGCCATGAACGGTGTGGAACGAACAGAACAAACACATATTCAAATAATTATTATTGAGTAGCAACTGTGTGCCCTCTGGGTGGTATAGCACTGAATAGACTAGGAGGAGGGGGCAGTGATGAGGGGTGGTTTTGGAAGGGGGTAAGAATTATGCTGAACTCTTGATTATTCCATTTCATTTTCCACAGTACAGGATAGGTATGTCCTGGCATTAGTTCCAGGCGACAAGCTGTGGGTATTCAGCACTGCCCTCTCTCGTGCCCAGATGATTCCAGTGCAGTAGATAGTTAAGAGTGAGAGCTCTAGGTCAGCAGGACCTGAGCCTGAGTCTTGACTACCATTGTGGCTTTAGCAGGTCGCTTTCTCTCTTTCCCCCTAAATCCTTCCACTATGACAGAAAAACAAAAATGCTTATCTCTCAGGTATTATATACATACATACTGAGCACTCACTATGTGCAAGAAACCGTTCTGGACGTCAGGGATCGAGCCATGAACAAAACAGCTGTGTTGGTTGCCCACGTGCACCATGAAGAAGGAGATATATGTGAACTGCTAACTAAGTACAGTGTTTGGCACCCAGCAATTGCTCTATAAATAGTCATCATCGTTATCCCAAGCATCTCATGGGGCTGAGTTCTCACCAAGTAGGCCCTATTTGGTTTCCAACCTACTTTCTGAAGTCTTCCCTACCCTTACCACACAGTCACTGCACTGTCCTCTATAGTCGGGAACTTTACTCTTGCAACTGGTGTCTAATCACAAGCTGTTGTATGATTTTATTGACACTCAGCTTGATTGGGCCATGTTGAGCCTGGGGAAAAGGAACCTATGTGAAGGTAGACAGGGAAGGATGCTAGCTCAGCATCACCTTGGAAAGACAGGCCAGGAAGAAAGACAGATCCTGGCTGGCCTCAGACCGAATGGGACGGTGGGAGTCTTTTCTAAATATACCCAACATTCAGCCAGGGCTTGGTCTGGACCTGCACACAATAGCCACAGTGGCAGTCTGACTCCACGCCAGGTTTTAGGAGAGAGACAAGGAACATCCAGCAGTGTTGCAGGCTGGTGGCCCAGGGACGCATGGTATCTGATCTGGCAGGTGCTGTCCTGGAGTAACAGGAGTTCAGTCCACACTCCAGTATTTTTAAAATATCTAAATGTCACTGCTTTCCCATAGAAAAGATTTCTAAAATGTAACCAGAACAAATGCTAATTGTAATTAAGTTAGAACCTCTCCTAGCAGTGTGAACCACAGGTGGGCTCAAGAGGAAGCAAGTGTGCCCTGAATGCCTGCCTCTTTCAGGGCTTTTCTTGGCTGATGTGAAAGACTCATTCCCTGTTGATGGTGAAGTTTTACTCCTGACTCTCTAGGCCCTTCCCCAAGGTCTCTACTCCTGCTGCTCCTGTAGTGGTGCTGGGCCATCAAGAAAACAAACCGGGATTGTTCTACTTCTTTGTAATCTGATTTGTTCTGGGTCTACTCTAGTTCTCATATATTCCAGAAACCAGGTGACCTGATCTTTCATCTCACCTCTTTCACGTTAAAGGTAATTGATTCTATATTCATCATTTGACCCATTCAGCTCAAATCTTGGTCTGATTTTTTCACAATAGGCTATGTTCAGCGTGCATGCATGTATGTGTCTGTGCGCGTGTGCCTGTTGATTAAAATGTGGACCATACCGGTAATTCAGGGTATCCCAGGATGTCAATGAAAACCTGTTGAGAAATGCCATGTATCTGGAATGTCACCACATATCCTGAAATCCTGAATTTGTCACATCACCTCTCAAGACCTGAGTTATCTTCTCTGCAAAATGGAGTTGGTGTCCTTCCTATGATTTTACTTACCATTCATTTCTTCCCCAAAAGAGATCTTTCATCAGCCTCTGCCTCTCCAAGCTCTCTGCTCCTACTCCAATCCTAACACAATTACCGCATATCTTCATACTATCATCAGAGTCTCCTTTCTGGCCTCCCAAACTCCCCTGCTCCCCCCTGCTTACCCCTTCCATGCCCATCTCATTCTGAAAATGATATTCAGGCTTGTCTAAGCACATAAGCTCCAGGAGTGCCTGGATGGTGCAGTTGGTTGAGCATCTCACTCCCAGTTTCAGCTCAGGTTGTGATCTCAGGGTTGTGAGAACAAGCTCCACATTGTGCTCTGTGCTCTGCACACAGTCTGCTTGACATTCTCTCCCTCTGTCTCAGCCCCCTTGCTTATGCTCTCACTTCCTTTCTCTCTCTCTCTCTCTCTCTCTCAAATAAATAAATATTTAAAAAGGGAAAAAAAAGCACATATGCTCCATGGGGGCAGGGATCTCATCCATTTAGTTCACTGCTGTTGTTCCCACTGTTCAGAGCAATGTTTAGTGCCTTATGGGTGCTTATGCTGGTTAATTGTATGTGTCGACCTGGCTTGGCTGTGGTGCCCTGTTGCTTGCTCAAACACCAGTGATATGAAGGTATTTTTTAGATGAGATTAACATTTAAATCAAGGATGCCTGGGTGGCTCAGTGGTTGAGCGTGTGCCTTTAGCTCAGGGTATGATCCTGGAGTCCTGGGATCGAGTGCGGCATCCAGCTCCCTACATGGAGCCTGCTTCTCCCTCTGCCTGTGTTTCTGCCTCACTCTGTGTGTCTCTCATGAATAAATAAATAAAATCTTTTTTTAAAATAAAAAAAAATACATTTAAATCAGTACTAATTTCAGGAAAGCAGATCACTCTCCATAATATGGGTGGGCATCATCCAATCAGTTGAAGGCCTTAAGAGAAAAGACTGAGGTACCCAGAAGAGGAAGGAATTCTGTCCCAGAATCAAGACTTCAACATCAACTCCTGCCAGAATTTCTAGCCTCCTGGCTGGCTTGCAAATTTCAGACTTGGCAGCCCCCACAGTTGTATAAACCAACTCTATAATCAATCAATCTCTATAGATAGATATGTGTGTGTATACACACACAAATCCTGTTGATTCTATTTCTCTGGAGAGTCCTAATATACCAAAACTAAAGATTTATCAATTCTTACAAAAATGATTTTGTCTTATACAACAAAACATTGTTTCATGCTAAAAACAAAACAAAAACAAAAACCCTCTCAGAATACATTAAACTCGGGCAGCCTGGTGGCTCAGCAGTTTAGCGCCGCCTTCAGGCCAAGGTGTGATCCTGGAGGCCCGGGGATCAAGTCCCACGTCAGGCTCAGGCTCCCTGCATGGAGCCTGCTTCTCTCTCTGCCTGTGTCCCTGCCTCTCTCTCTGTGTCTCTCATGAATAAAAAAAAAAAAAAAAAAAAAAAATACATTGAACTCTGAAAATTCAGGAAGTGAAATAAAACTAATTTTGTCTAATCCAAGGATTCCTTAAGCATTTTAGAGGACAGACCACAGGCCCCTTCACACTGGAATGTTTTCTATCCTCCCAAGGGGCACTGGTGATCCTTTGGAAAGCAATGAGAGAAAGGCTGGGATTAGCTTCCAGCCATCATGCAGGCAGGCAAGGCCCTTCACCATCAGGCTCCCAACAGTTTTTCCGACCTCCTTTCTCTTCTTCCTTTTTTATATTATACCACCATCTCTCTTTCTCTACCTCTGTTTCTCCAAATACTCTATATCAAAACTTCAAAAGACTGTCATTCTTTATTATTTTCCATGTCTGGGCTACTGCTTTTTCTTCTGCCTCAAATATCCTTTTGTGGCCCTCCACCCGCTTATAACTCAGTCTCTACCTGTTGAACACATGTTCATCTATTCAGACCTATTTCAGATGTCTCTTTCTCCAGGAAGCCTTCCTGGGGGTCCCAGCCCTCACCTCTCCCCCAGAGTAAGCCCTCCATCCTGTGCTTTGGCAGCTCTGTTAGCACACTTGTCCAGCTGTGTTATAGTTACTTGTTTACATACTTGTCTCCTCTACCAGTGTAAGAGAGTACACAGAGCAAGAATTATTCATCACGGTAGCACCTGTGGCTATAATTCTGTTCAAAGGAATGAATAAGGGGATGGACATTTCTTAGTTCAAAAACTTCCAAAGTTTTCCCAAGACTCAACAGAGCATTTAAACTTCCCTGACTGATTAGGTGACTGGGTGGTTTAGTCAGTTAAGCATCTGACTCTTGGTTTCTGCTTGGGTCATGATCTCATGAGTCTTGAGATTGAGCCCAATGGGTGGGCTCTGTGCTCAGGAGGGAGTCTGCTTGACACTTCTTTCCCTCTGCCTCCCTCCCACCCATGTCTGCTCCCGTGCTCTCATAAATAAATAAATAAATAAATAAATAAATCTTTAGTTTCCCTGACTGTTAAGACCCTCCACCCATCTCTACCAACCCTCTGCCTTCCTCCTAACTCCCTCCCAGCATGCAATGTCCACATCCATCAGCACACCAGAGATAGTGCATGGTCACTCCTAAAATCATCCGTTTGTTAGCACAACAGCTCCTTTCTGGAAGTTAAGTAAATTAAGCCATTTGCCTTTTACACCTTATTGTGAATTATTATAACGTTGCCTTTCTCTCAAAAATAAAGTCTGAGGACAAGGGATACTCAAACTATTTGTGGTTCTGACTTATGACAACTTACTCTAAAAAGAGGTGGGAATCAGCTTTTCCAAGCAGATGGGTATATTTGTTCTTACCTAAAATTTCCTGGCTAGCAATGTATCCATGGGACTCCTTTACCACCTCTGAACTCGACCTTCAGGGAAGAAGCTCCCATTTGCTGCTAGAGAATGATGAGACGGTATGACTAGGGTCCTAATCCCACTTTTTAATAAAGATTATATTTATTTGTTTATTTGAGAGAGAGAGACAGTAGAGCTAGAGAGAGAGTGCACAAGCTGGAGGGAGGGGCAGGAGAGGGAGAAGCAGGAGCCCAACGTGCTGCTCAATCGCCAGACCCCAGGATCATGACCTGAGCCGAAGGCAGATGTTTAACCCATTGGGATACTCAGGTGCCTCCCTAATCCCAGTTCTGCCACTTATTAGCTGTGTGACCTCAGGCAGCCACCTAACTTCAAATCCCTTCTCTGAAAAATGGGGATCGTAAGGATTGTGCTTATTTTACAGAGTTGTGATGTCTAGATGAGTAAATGAGAAGCGCTTGGTGGGGTGCCTGGCACGTGGTGTGCGTTGTATGTATTAGCGTCTGTTCTCCTTGTCCTCTGCCACAGCACCAGACACTTATAAGACCCTCTTTGAATGTCAGTTGAAGAGGAGGGACACATTTTTTTAAATAATTTTTTTAAAGATTTTATTAATTTATTCATGAGAAACAGAGAGAGAGAGAGGCAAAGACACAGGCAGAGGGAGAAGCAGGCTCCATGCAGGGAGCCCAATGTAGGACTCGATCCTGGGTCTCCAGGATCATACCTTGGGCCAAAGGCAGGCGCTAAACCACTGAGCCACCCAGGGATCCCAAGGGACACATTTTTGAACAATGGAAGCGACACTTTGGAGATGTCCTGGATGTGATGCATTTATTCATTTCTCTATTAATTCAGCATTCAATGAGATGCTGCTATGCACCAAGCAGGCCAGCCAGATAGACATCATCCTGACCTCAAGGGCCCAAAGGTCTAGAGGGAGGCAAGTATACAAACATCACAAATCGGACAACACATGTGATGGAATCAAGAGATTAAGGAAGAGGAAGGAGAAGACAGTGATCTCACAAAGAAGACAGATTCAAGCTGAGACCTGGGGGATGAGTACCAGCTGGGGTGCTGGGTAAGGAACTGATGGGAGGGAGAGAGGGCAGACAAGCCTGTGCCAGCATGGAGCTTGCACACCTCTGGCTGAGGGGGGGGGCCTCTCTTCTCTTGCCTGAGATCAGATGGAAGGCTGTTCCTTTCTTAGGGGCCCATAGAGATGGGGTCCCAAAACCCCATCCTTCTTGCCCTGTGGAACCAAAGTGGGAGTACTGAAGATTTCCCATCCTTGGGGGACATCCATTTGCCCATTGCCAAGGGCCCCAGCTCCCAAGCCCTAAGCAGAAGATGGAGTTGGATTCACCTCCTTCCCCCTCTCCTGCCCCTGGCCCTCCACAACCTGCTTTCCTACTACCAGGGGAAAGGGGAGCCCTTCTCCTGTGGGGCTCCCTCCCTCTCTCACCTGCCTGGGGAGCTGGCGCCAGAAGGGAACCAGTGGAGCCTGCAGAGGTTTTTCTAGGACAAAAGCACGAAGACACCAGGGAGTGTACTTCTGCCCATTAGGGGCCTCTGGCGGGGCGCTCTGTCTGCAGCTCATCAAGCAGCCTTTGTTACCTGCTGCTGGGGGATTATTGACCCAATAGGCTCTTCTGCTAAGGTTATCGGTTTAAAATTCCTACCTGGCCTGAGGGCTGTGCTTTTCTGTGCTTGGTCCCACCACCAGACGTGAGATCTGCATGTGTGAATCCATTAGGGGACAGCGTTTCTTCCTTCAATTCATGTGGGGCCTTCACTTTGAAAAGCTAAATCCGGGCTTGCAAATCGAGCCGGTAGGTAACTGTCATCGTCCTGACAACAAAGCTCATTGCTCTTGCGGTGAAACGCCAGACATATTTTGAGAGTCAGGCCCATGGCTTCTTGGAACCAAGCTGCTCTCTGCTCACTCCTACCTCCCACAATGATTCACTGGTGAGAATCCTCACATGTCAGATTTTCACTGCAGTATTATTAAGTGCATAGTACAGGACTATTTGAGTTGCTTCCAGAAGTAATCGCTCTCTACTCACATCCCCACCTGCCACAGAATCACAGCAAATAAACAAAGAAGATGCACTGGGGCCTTTAGATGAGGTAACCACCATGAAGATCTGAGTCCCCAGCCCGCTGCAAGGTGACAGAAACAGGAGGACCCAGAGAGCTTTTGGCAAGAAACCTGGAGGACCCTAGTATAAAAGTCTAACAGCTGTTCTTGGGTGGCAACAATGACATCAGAGAACTACTGTGTTAATACTCTTTTCTTCCCCCGTTTCTCTGTTTACTCACCTATTTTTTTTAACCAGTTTGTCTCCATATTGCCTCCTCTGAAAAGTAGGAGTTGTACTAATCATGCCTCCTCCCCAGGGATCCTGAGATGACAGTCACATGTGACTGTAGACAGAGACTGGGGGGGAGAGCAGTCATAGTTTGGGGGTGTTTTTAAAGCGGGGGGATGCCCACAAGGGTCCTTCCAGAGCAGGGGTGGGTAGGTGGTGCTGGGAACAGGCTTTGCAGACAGAGAAATCTGTTTATCTTCACACTCCGGAGAGGCAATCACTCTTCCCGTGACAGCAGAGAGTACTGTAGCGAGCACATTCCAGGAGCAGAGATGTGTGGGCTCCTTGGCCAAGTGGCCTTCTCCTAATCAGCAGTGGGTCTCGATGAGATAAAATGGGGTGAGAGCAGCAGGAAGCCTGTTCCATCTTTCCCCCTCGGTCTTCAGAAGAAACTTTGATCAAAGGAGAAGTGGTATTTGTGAAGAGCTGAGAAAACTTGAAAGAAAGTCACAGTGGACATGGATATTTGTTTATATTTGTCTGGGTTCTGGGGCAGTCTGGCCTGCAGCTATGCAGCAGGCCTGCCCTTTCTTCAGCCCTCCACCTCTCACACCACCCATTCCCCCAAACGAATAGCTTTTTTCTAAAAGTTAAAAAAATTTCTTATAATTCTGTAACTTTTCCAAGCACCTAATACCCTAGTGATTTTAAGGGCTAAGGGGGAGCTGTTATGGTTTATCTAGATTTTATGGCTTTTAAGTATCTAAAAAATATCTATAAAGACAGATACCCTCAGTAATGTTCTTTGAGGACTCAGAAAGGAAGACGTGTGGACACAAACTGGATAGAAACCAAATGCACGCACATGTGTGTGTGTGTCTGTGTGTGTTGGAGGGTATTTTTCCAGATCAAAGAGTTTCATTTGGTGTCCTTCCTTCTCTCCTCTCTCCTTCCCCTCCCCCCTTCATCCCAGATCTGTTTGAAAAGGACTCAGATCTCTTTTCCCACACACAGACTGACCTGATAGTAGAGGAATGAGTGGGGGAGGGGTGTGGAGTGTAGCCAGTTCAGCACCCCTGGTCTCTGATCTAAAGGAGATCCTGGTAAAAGGAGACTGTGAGCAATCACTGTACACTGGGGAGGTGCAAAAACTAAAAGCAAATGCCCCACTTTGATTTTAAGGACAAAACAGGAGTAGCAGCTTTTACTGTTTCACCCAAGACCACTAATAGTTGCCATGTATTGAGTGTTTATGTGCCAGGCTTTGTGTTAAGTATGTTCCAGGCATTGTGTTAAGCACAATGCATGAATTAGCTCATTTAATGCTGCTGACAATTCTGGGTGATAGATATGATCCCTGACTTCCAGATGAGGAAATGGAGGTAGAGGGGTACTGACTGGCCCAAGGCTGCGTAGCTAGTAGAGCCAGTGTTCACACTTGGGTCTGTCTCACGCCAAAAACTGAGCTCTTGGCCACTATGTAATACATGTTTTGGGATGGTAATGTAGATAGAAATCCAGTGCAGGGACTCTTCTGACAAGAGTCGGGCCCTATACTGTCCCCTACAATGCAAACAGAATTAATAACATCTGTTAGTAAACATGGAAGCCTTCGTGAAAGCGGGACTACAGCTCGGCTGACAGATGGAGATGTTATTGTGTTCACCATCGACTGTTGCACATCTGGAAGCAGAAGCGAGCCTTGAAATCAGATGTATTCCAGACATGCAGGTCCCCCTGCCTCCCCCTTGGAAAAACCTTTGCTGGGTCCTGCTGTGCCCTCCAGCTACGATCCTGTTCTCTCTCTTCCCTTTCCCTGCCAAACTTTCTGAATGAAAAATGGAGCCACTCATCATCCCATTTCCTCCACCCCACCCCCTGCACTCCAGCTTCCTCCCACTGCTCTCCAGAAAGCTCTGAGAGCTTGAAGAGGTTACTGGGGAACTACTCATTTCCAAATTCAGTGACACTTTCTCAGTCTTCATCCTCTTGACCTGCCCCCAGCATCTGATGCTGTTCATCTCCACCTCTTTCTCCCCTGATTCTGTGATCCCACCCTGTGTGATCCTTGTTCCTTTGATGGTGCCCTTTGATGGTGTCCACCGTGGCTTTGTCCTGCTTCTCTTTTTTCACTGTGCTGTGCTCCCGCTCCTCTCACTACCATCTCTGTGAAGAAGTATCTAAAGGGATTCAGTGAAAAGAGGACATGATAGAACCCTGGCCATTCCTCTTTCCTCTCCATACCAGCTGGGAGGTCCTGGGGAAGCCGAGTAATTACTCTCCTGAGCCTCCCTTCCCTTGTCAGTAAATTAAGGATGGCCACAGGTACCGCACAGGGGGAGCGCCTATATACACCATAAAGCGCTCTAGAAGAATTAGTTATTGCTATTGTCGTTACCTTTATTTTCTGACCTTCTGCTCTAAAAATAGTGCTCATGTGTTGTTCCTCAAAAATTAGAGCAGGATTTCTCAAATTCTAATACTATAATTCCCATCTTAACGTGCGTAAATACTGTGAGTTAGTAAAACATATCAATTGACATCCAACTGTGCAGCCCCACCACGACAATTTTATGTCCTCCAGCTCGACTGAGATCTGGCCGTTTGCCAACAACCCTCCTGTGACTTCTCAAGCTCAATTCCCACAGAGACTTCTGCTAACCTCTTTCTCTTTCTTTCTCTCTCTCTCTCTGTCTCTCCCTCCCTCCCTCCCTTTTTTCCACCTTCTCCCTCTCTCTCTCTCTCTCTCTCTCTCTCAAACTTCCCATTTTCTGTTCACAGAGAAGATGAGAGCATTTCAGCCTTGGAGGTAGAGAGATATGGTTCAAATCCTCATTCTGACTCTCAGTAGCTGACTATGGGCAATGCATTTAGCCTCTCGGAGCCTCAGTCTGCCGATCTGTAACATGGGAACTGTGATCATTTTGATCGTACCCGCACCCGCCCCTACCAAAACCAAAATACATTGATTCAGAATACAACCCATAACTCAGAATGAGACCTTACATAAGTAGGGTATTTGCAAATGTCATGAGTTAAGATGACGTCACACTAGAGTAGGATGGACCCCTAAACTGATATGGGTAGTGTCCTTATAAGAAGATGGGCCATGTGAAGGCACAGGGAAAATGCCATGTGAGGGTGAAGGCAGAGACGGGAGTGATGCATCTATAGTCCAGGGGTACCAAAGAATGTCAACATACCACCAGCAGTTCGGAGAGAGGCCTGGGACAGATTTTCCCTGGCAGCCTCAGAAGGAACCAGGCCCGCTTCAGACTTCTATCCTCTAGGACTGTGGGACAGTAAATTTCTATTGTTTTAGACATCCAGTTTGGGATACGTTGTTAGAGCAGGCCTAGAAAACTAATTCAGGAAGATACCCACCTGGAAAGAAAGAAGATAACAGATCAAAGTGTCAGGCTGCTGCTATGTGCTCAGCCTCATGCCACCTTGCCACCCTGCTGGTCCGCATATCACTTGCCTTTACAACTAAACTCTATCTTCCCTGTGGTCTCAGAGGGAGAGAGGTCCTTCCTGTATTTGAACACATAATCACTACTACCACCTAAACTCTGGCCCTGAAGCCTTCCCTAATCTTTGAAATCCTGCCAGCAGCAAACCTGCTCTCAGAAGCTGCCATGACTACCAGAGCCCTGTCCTATCCCCAAGACTGCACCCCCCCCTCGTCCCCCCCACCCTCACCTTTGCTTACTTGACCCCTCCTCTCACCTCCCAGCCTGACTCTATTCCAATCACACCCTCCTGTTTCCACCAACATGAAAAGAGAACAAGCCTTGGAATTTATAGCCTCCTTTCAACTGTCACCTTGTTTCCTCTTTCCAAAAAGCTGGTTCTTCAAAAGTATGATCCAAATCAGTGGGTTTAAGATCAATTTCTTTGTTATTTACACTTTTGCCCACTTCAGCCTCCAAAACACTGTCCTAAGGACAACAATAACATTTTTTTAAAAAGTCTTGTTTTCATTTCATTTTCCAACTTTTGGGGATTGGACAGTAATAGCTCTTCTTCTTACCCAACATTTGGCTCCTCCAGAGGTTATTCTTCCTCCTGCCCTGTTCTCTCTTCTGCCAAACTTTTCAAACAAGGATCTCTGAGCATGAGGTAGGCACTTCTTGTGATTCTGCAAGGCTCACAGAGACCCATTTAAGGAGCGGCCCCGCTGACCTTGGCCATAGCTGATGGCTCCAGGGGTGGCTAATTTCCCCTAGAGTCCCTTCTTAGGAGGTTAGGTAGGGAGGGGAGAGACTCTAAGCCTGGATGTTGCCGACACTAAATCACATGCACGGCAGGTATCTTGAGGGATCAACTTCCACTGCACAAGTACCCAAAGGTGCTCTGGGTTCTCTTCTCAAATTGGAGTCATCTGACTCTTTCTTAATCCAAAGTACACCTGACAGAGACTTCCAGTTTCTGATCCCATGTGTGAGGAACTTGGAGGTCATCACTCCCATCCACACAGAAAGAAAAATGCTAAATAAACCAAGAACCAATAATTCTTCTCAGAGAACTGAGGTCACAGGACAAATCCCTCCCTACAATGTGGAAGAGGTTGGAGGATCCAGACAGACATGACATACCAGATTGGAAGCCCAGGAGCAGAAAACGGCACAGGAACCACTACCAGGATCCTTTGGCAGATATCCATCATATCTGGCTTTCAGCAAAATAGGCTCTCTACACATTCCCTGTCTTAGCTGAAGGTAGGCAGTGTTAGCTCACGATGCTCAACCCCACTGAATGCATTCTAGTTTCTACCTGCTTTCCACCTTTGTACATTTCTATGTTCTTTCACATGTTCAGCAGCTACCAAGTGCCCATTAACTGAAGATTGCCTACTGGCCTCTGTGGGAAATAGGAAACATGCGATTCCTACTTTCATGGAGCTTACAACTTGTTGGAAGCAGATTTACAAAAATAATGTGACCTTCAAGTTTGGTTGGGATCTTCTGCTAAAGTAGAGGCACCAAAATATGCTCTGGATGATTAAGTGTGTGGATATTCGGGTAAGCTTTATCAAAGTCATGACATTTGAACTAGGTCCGAGGGGTTTCAACAGACACAGATGAGGTGGGGTGGTGGCTCTGTACATGGTAGAAAGTGAGAATACAAAGGGCTTGGGACCAGAACATGAAGGACAAAGAATGGAAAAGGTCTGAAGGTTGGGGCTCTGGCATCATGGTGCCAGACTTGTGATTAAAATAAATCTGACGGCTTGGTGTAAGATGAGCTAGAAAGAGAAGAGACTATTAGGGAGATCACTGCACCAAGCCAAAAATGTAGTTAGTACTAAAACTAGATAGAGGTAGAGGGAAAGATGGGAGAGAAACACAAGCTCTGTGGGAAGTAGAAAGAGTGGGATTCATGAACTGGGTGTGTGGACACTGAAGGAACCAACAGAGACAGAGATGCATTTCTTCACCCCACAACCTACTTAGCTCTGGTCACCTGCCACCCTTTGCCATCTCAGAGGGGCCCCATGTGACTGGCCTGGGCTGCATCTAGAGAATAAGGAGCCTCAATACCATCTTAGAGGTTGCATCCTTAGCAGATCCCCTCCAGCATCCATCCCTCTTGCCTCGGAAAGGCAGGAGAAATGAGTAGCACGTAGTGCAGCTTTAGTAAAGGAAAAGAAACTATAGAAACTTCAGAAAGGGCTTTTCATGGGATACCTGGGTGGCTCAAGGGTCGAGAACCTGCCTTCGGCTCAGGTCACAGTACTGGGATCCTGGAACCGAGTCCTGCCTCAGGCTCCCTGCAGGGAGCCTGCTTCTCCCTCTACCTATGTCTCTGCCTTTCTCTGTGTCTCTTGTGAAGAAATAAATAAATCTTAAGAAAGAAGAAAGAAATAAAGGAAGAAAGAAAAAGAAGAAAGAAAGAAGAAAGAAAGAAAGAAAGAAAGAAAGAAAGAAAGAAAGAAAGAAAGAAAGAAAGAAAGAAAGAAAGAAAGAAAGGGCTTTTTAAAGGAACTGTGGGGAAGGCATGTGGCAGGGAGAAGAGGGGCAAGTCGACCACTTGCTCTGTGAGAAGGGAACATAGTGACTGCCTCTGCCTCCCAGTTGGGTATTTTCCTCAGCATCTGCTTTCAGAATACCTCTCTCTCCACTTCAAGCCCTGCACTTGTCACTTCCACCATTGGCACACATTGAATTTAGTCACATTCCTGACTATTAAATCCCAGGTTTTCCGAACCACCAGTGATCTTGCAGATCACAGGGCCCGATACCCTCACTTCAAGCATGAGGAAACTGTGGAGTCTGGAAACATTAAGAAGCCTGCTCAAGGCTGGGCAACTGGTCTTAGGGTTGGGCAAGTAATCCAAGCAGATAACTTGGCCTCTCCAGGTCTCAGTGTCTTCATCTGAAATACAAGTTGAGCTTATTTCATAGGTTTGTGGCTCAGACTAAACAACAGTAGGAAGGTAAAGTGCTTGGAATCTTATTATTTATTTATTTATTTAAAATGAAGGGTGGGTTGCAACTTATTTATTTTATTACTATTTATTCATGAGAGACAGAGAGAGAGAGAGAGAGAGAGAGAGAGAGAGAGGCAGAGAACACAAGCAGAGGGAGAAGCAGGCTCCATGCAGGGAGCCCAATGTGGGACTCGATCCTGGGATCCCTAGGCCGAAGGCAGGCGCTAAACCGCTGAGCCACCCAGGGATCCCCTCATATTTAGAACATACAACAAATGTTTACTACTGTTGACTGCTCAGATGTCTTTACTGTTTTGAATAAGCACCGTAGATTGGAATTATATGCAATTCCTTGAACGTATATATAATCCCTCCATTCTGTCAACAGATATTGCTAAGTAATCACCATGTGCCAAGCACTGTGCTAGTTGCTGGGGATAGACTCAGTCCCTGCCCTCAGCTAGTCCCCTGTCAGTGGTGGCTGGAATACCTTGGTCTGGAGAGAGCTATAGGAGAAAACTGCTGCAGGCATCAGGAAAGCTTTCAAGAGAAGTCATTTGATCTCCTTTAAGGATGAGTTGGCGGCTGGGGAAGAGAAGGGAGAGAGCCCCACAGACATTCCAGCCTCAGGGAACAGCCTGGCCAAGGGTGGAGCTGAGAAGCGGGTGGTCAAGGAAGACAGTGGTGGGAAAAGGCTATGGAGGGACCCTGGGGCCACATCACAAAAGATTCTTATAAGTAAATTGCAAGCTTCCTGTCTGTCCCTTAGGGCTAATTAGCACAGTGCTTAATTCAGAAAATGACTTGATTGATTTCTTTTTCCCCTTAAGACACACATGGAGAAAATGGATTCACTCTCAGTTTCCATTATCAACATTCTATGTTTTTTATTCCCAAATCTACCTTGCTGGTTCTCTTCTCTCTACCATGAGCCCCACATTGCCAGATGCCTGGGTGGTTGAAATATTCATGATTCCCCCACCCCAGTATTTCCTGTTCCAACCTCCACCCTTTCCTTAATGGGTAGCTAGACCAGAGGATATCCAGTGCGTTACTAAGTGAAGGGAAAACTTTTGACATCAGAGTGAGTTTTCCCACTCTTGAGCCAGGATGAAGATTTTCTGCTTTGGGAGGAGGCAAGTCCAGTCTGGGGAAGAAGACAGAAAAAATCATACCAAGTAGCTCTCTGAAAAAGCAGATTTTGTTCCTCCTGCCTTTTCTAAATTTGCCTGGGGGAGGGGTGTAGGGAGGGTGAGAGCAGAGGACACTTATCCCCCCTCCAGT
The DNA here is from genome assembly GCF_011100685.1 of Canis lupus familiaris. NCBI lineage: Eukaryota > Metazoa > Chordata > Mammalia > Carnivora > Canidae > Canis > Canis lupus. The sequence goes on along the minus strand of NC_049251.1, from coordinate 21,397,552 downwards.
CCTCTGGCAGACACAGGAGGGAGTACACTCTAGAGTGGGTCTGAGCAGCTGGCCCCACACAGCCCCAGGGTAGTAGAATGACTTCCCTTGAGCCTGAGGGACACAGAGAAGAATCAAAGAATAAGGAACACCTCAGCCATGAACTGTGTAGATGGAAGACTAAAACAACATGGTTCTCTTTGAGTCCTCCAGGAATTATATCTAGTCCCAGGGGAAAGCAGGAGGGACCTCCTAAATTTCTGTCACCCTGAGAAAAATCAATAGGATTTACAGAAATGCAACTTTACTTTTTTTGTACATCTGGGGTTTGGGGCTATCTCCAATACCTACATTAAAAATTCACCTTGAGTAAACTTTAAACCCACCATGTGCCACTTTTTATCTCAATAAATGCTTCTTGGGCATCCACTCATTGCAAGGCACCCACCAGAGTCCAGTGGGGGAGGCAGACGTGCTGAGAGGTGTATATTCACAGTACAAGCAACCGAGGGGCGCCTGGGGGGCTCAGTCCATGAAGCATCTGCCTGCGGCTCGGCACCTAGTTGGGCTCCCTGCTCAGCAGGGAATCTGCTTCTCTGCCCACCACCCCTCAATTCGTGCGCCTGTGAGCGCTCTTCTCAAATAAATAAATACAATTGTAAACAAAAGCAAAGTACAAGCAACATGCTGTAAACACTGTTGGGAGGGAATGGTCTTTTTTTTTTTTTAAGATTTTATTTATTTATTCATGAGAGACAAGAGAGGCAGAGACACAGGCAGAGGGAGAACCTGGCTCCATGCAGGGAGCCCGACGTGGGATTCGATCCCAGGTCTCCAGGATCACACCCTGGGCTGAAGGCAGGCACTAAACCACTGAGCCACCCGGGCTGCCCAGGAGAGAACAGTCTTAAGGAAGAGGTTGGCATTGGCCCAGGCTTAGAAGGATGCAGTGGAAATTGATAGGGAAACAACAGTGGTTTCTGAAGATTGAAGAAGTGAGCCAAGCTTATAGCACAGGCTGGAGGGAAGGGTCCACAGGGGACTCAATGTCCCAGATCCTAGTCTCACTCTTGATGCATTGGCACCTCTATGGTCTTTTTCTTTTTCTTTTATTTTCTATTCTATTCTTTTCTTTCTTAAGATTTTATTTATTTGAGAAAGAGTGAGAGACAGCACACAAGCAGAATGAGAGGAGGGGCAGAAGGAGAGAGAGGGAAAAGCAGGTTCCCCACTAAGCAGGGAGCCCGATGAGGTGGGGACTTGATCTCAGGACCCTGGGATCATGACCTAAGCTAAGGCAGAAGCTTAACTGACTGAGCCACCCAGGTACCCCTGGCACCTCCATTTTCTTTTCTTTCCTTTTCTTTTTTGTCCTTTTAAAAATTTAAATTCAGTTTGCCAAAATATAGTATAATACCCAGGGCTCATCCCATCAAGTGCCCTCCTTAGTGCCTGTCACCTAGTTACCCCAACCCCCAACCCTCCTCCTCTTCTGCAGCCCTTTGTTTCCCAGAGTTAGGAGTCTCTCAAGGTTTGTCTTCCTCTCTAATTTTTCCCCACTTAGTTTCCCTCCTTTCCCAATGGTCCCTTTCACTATTTCTTATATTCCACATATGAGTGAAACCATATGGTGATTGTCTTTCTCCCATTGACTTATTTCACTTAGCATAATACCCTCTAGTTCCATCCATGTTGAAGCAAATGGTATATATATACACAATGGAATATTACTCAACCATCAGAGAGGATGAATACGTACCATTGGAACCTCCATTTTCTAACTAACTCCCTAAGGTAATGTTTGATGTTTTCTTCCCTCTCTTCACAGGGTCAAGCACTTTCAAGTCTCATTTTTTCTGTAAGTATGACAATAGCAATGAACATCATAAAAAATTTCAAAATAGTAACAGCAACCACCATTTCAGGATTTGGCCTTGTATGAAGCTTTTAATTGAAATTTTATTCTTTATCCCTAAAATAATTGTAAATATAGGAAGTGTCACTCCATGTAGAAGATTATCTTCTCTTTTGTAACCTCTACCCTAATCCCAATCATGTCTAAATAACTACTAAGATTTCTCCAAGATGTTCTGTATGAGCCAGTGTTTCTTGCCATGTACATATATTATTTTTTTCTTAACAAAAATAATTTTAAATTAAGCCTCCAGAATGATCTTGTCTTTAAATTTTCTCCCTGTTCTCCATGTAGTGATTATAATTTCACATTTTTCTTCCTCAAGATGATTCCACACTAATATTTAATTGTTCAAGAAGCTACTCACTAATTTCTACCTGTATACCTCTTGATATCTGCTGTCTCCTCTGGGATTTATTACAAGCTGTTTTCTCTTCCTCCTCCCTGGAATATGCTCCCTGACCTCTGCTCCCCCCGACCCCCCCAGCAAAATCTGTTCATTAAATTATACCCATTTTTCAAGACCAGGCTAAAATGGCTACCTCCTACACATACCCTTTTGAAAGTCTTCCATCAGAATGACTCCCTTCCTCCTCTCAATTCCCATGAGTATTGCTTCTATGTCTTTATGTTGGTTGTATATAAGTTTTGTATATATTTTTCTTCCTCTTCCACTGAAGAGGTGGGCCTACATTATGCATCCTCATTGCTCACATTACAGAATTTTACTCATCAATATTTGTTGAAATGAATCAGATGGAAACAAATCCAAATTTCCCACTCAAGTGCTCAGGGCCTTTCCTTCCCACGTTCTGTTCCTCCAGTATATACGCTAGATTTTTGTGAGGCCATGATCATTAACAATCATTTCCTCTTCCTCCCCTGTTTATTTTCTCCTAAAATGGAGGCAGAAGGAACTAGGTGAGCATCTGGCAGCCAGAACCACCCATCTGCCTGCCTAAGTCCTCAACAGGCAAACACCATGGGGAAAGGTGGGTTGAGGGGGAGGCTCTGACTTTCAACCATTCAATCAGCCTCATCTGGGAGCACCCTGATGCTGTAGCCAACTGTGGATTCAGGAAGCTGAGATCACTATAGCTGGAAGCCTGGAAAATATTCAAAAGTCAGACCCAGATTCCAGTAGACTTTCCAAAGAAAAGTAAAGAGGAAGTAAAGGGATAAAGAAAATTCATGGTGAGGTCTTGCTGATTTCCTTTTTAAATTGACGGAGAGACGTTAATGAAGAAGAAATGTCCCTGAGTCAGTTATGGTAAAGGTGAGCAAGTCACTGAATTGCTCTCTTTAAAAGCTGTTTGTCCAAACGCGCTTTAAAATGTGCAGAAAGGGGAAAGACAATGTCTCTTTATTTTATTTTTTTTTAAGATTTATTTATTTATTCATGATAGACACAGAGAGGTGGAGACACAGGCAGAGGGAGAAGCAGGCTCCATGCAGGGAGCCCAAAGTGGGACTCGATCCCGCCACTCCAGGATCGCGCCCTGGGCCGAAGGCAGGCGCTAAACCGCTGAGCCACCCAGGGATCCCCCGACAATGTCTCTTTAATAAGAAATCATTGTCCAAAGTACTACATAAGTAATAAGCAAGCAAGATGCCAAAGAAACCAGTACAGCCCTATGCTGAGCATACACCATGTGCAAAGTCTCAGAAGCTTATATGAAGGTTCTTAAGTAGTTTGGGGCTGAAAGCAGTGTTAGTATTTGGGATAGGTGCCCAAAATGTTTTACTTACAGTCAGCATGAGGGATAGGAGATACCCCATGTCCACTCTTCGTAGCTTTGGCCACCCTGCCAAACAGAAAGAGGCTTGAACCCCAGCATCTGGCTGTCCATGTGCCCTGAGGCTGGAAAGGTCAGCCAGTGAGTCAGTTTTCAAATCATGCTGGCTTTTAGAAAACAGCCATGCAGGGAGAGTCCAGAAAGAAGAGAGGGAGGCACAGAAAGCTGAAGCCTTTTAAAAGCTCTCCACAAAAGGCAAAGGGTTCTCCTCAACCAATCCTGACCTCTTCTGACCTCCTGACCTTGTTACCTAAGGTCAGCTTAACACTTTAGAAATGGTCCTGGCTGGCTCTGTAACCTCTGTCACTCACAACTAACAAATATGTCTTTTCAGGGGTCACCTTTTGGCCAGAAACTGGCAGACTCTTTCCTTTCAATTCATATTAACCAAAGTCTCTTTGACTTTTATTAAGAAATTCAAGCTGTCTAATTTGAAATCACTTTCACTAACACAGGGCTATAATAATTTTCACTAATACAGAATTATCTAAAGAGTCTAGATCAATACACAGTTTGGAAAACTGAGTACATTTCACATGGACACTCACAGGATAAACACAGTGTGCGCCCCTGTAATCTTTCATGCTGCTTTTTAATAAGGAGAGAACCCAGGATGGCTGGAAACTTAAATTTTAGGGGTTCAAATAAATCTTGTCTTTGGAGGAATTGTCAATAGTCTCTGGTGCACAGAGAGACTTGGAGAGAAAAAATAGGGGACCTACATATGGCAATCATCCTTAATTATTCTCATCATACAGTCAACTGTTGAACGAGCAACTTGTTTAGAGTGAGGAGTCTCCTTTTCCAAATAGACAATTAAAAAGACTGTAGGTATTCAGCATAGTCATCAAGTTTCAATTTTATTCAAGGCAGGGGAGCAATCAAAAGAAGACATGCTTCGCCCCCAGCCCTCAAGTTTCTCACATTTACTGTAAAGATATCTTATTACTCAAGGGATTTACTATCTCAAGATTCTCTCTGATTAGTATTCAAATTCAAATAAGTTACCATCCAAACTCAGCAATTTTCCCTTATAAGAGTAAGTTTGCTTCAAGTTCTGGTCCTCAGACTTTCCTTTCCTCAACTAAATTTAATTCAACAGTACTGCACTGGATGTGGAATTCAGAACCAAACAAGGGTAACCCCCAACTTCAATGAGTTCAAAATGAAGGAAAGGGGAACTGACCTGCAAACAGATGAACAAAATGAAGGGTACTGTTGAGTCCAAACAGGGCAGAAGAAGCAACAGGAGTGTGGTGGTGGCAAGAGATGTCAAAAGGGATTTCAAATGAAGGGTGTGGCAGTGTGATTGCCTGCCTCCAATATGGTCCCAGTTAGCCTCACTTTCTGGTATTCACAACTTATACAGTTCCTCTGACATGGTAGCAGAGTTCGTCTGTGTGATCTATAGAGTATGGTGGAAATATTGGTGCATGACTTCTGAAGTTAGCTCATAAAAGACATTGCCATTTCTGCTTTGCTTTCTTTGATCATTCACTTTGGGGGGAGTCGTTAGTCATATTTGGAACCCTTGCAGGTAGTAGAAGAGAGGCCCATGTAGGGAGGAACCAAGGCCTTTCACCAAGAACCAACATTAACTTGATGACTTGCCTGGAAAGTGCATCCTCCAAGTCAGCTGATGTCTTGACTAAAATCAGGTAAGATGCAACTGAATTTCTAATGACTGTAATGAAATAAAGACCATCTCTTCAAGATGCCCTATGTCACAATTCCCAGGTCCTGTGAATATATCATATTACATGGCAAAGGGGAATCAAGGTAGCAGATGGAATTAAGGTTCTGACTTTAAAATAGGGATATTATCCTGGATTTTCCCAGTGGGACAATGTAATCCCATGTCCTCTTAAACATGGAAGAGGAAGGCAGAAGAGGTCAGAGGGAAGCAGTGTGAGAATTCGACCACTATGTTGGCTTGAAAGATGGAGAAAAGGGCATGAGAAAAGTAATGTGGTAGCCTCTAGAAGCTGGAAAGTGCAAACAAACAGCTTCTCCCTAGAGTCTTCACCAAGGAAGGCAGCCCTGCCAACATCCTGGTGTTAGCCCCCCAAGATGAGTTTTAGAATTCCAAACTACAGAGATGGTAGATAATAGATCTGTGTCATTTTAAGTTATTGTGCTTGTGGTAATTTGTTATAGCAGCCATAGAAAAGTAACACATTGACAGAAACTGTAAAGATGAAGTATATTTACTGTTATTTTAGGACACTAAATTGGGGGTAATCGGTTATGCATCAATAGGTAACTGATACAGACTTTGATGCCCAAAAGTGAAGCTAACCATAAAAACATAGAATATGAGAGAAATTTGGAAGAAACTAGAGGGACTTTAAGAAGAATATTAGTAAAGTATCTTGATAATAGTAATAATGATGATGATAGATAGCTTGCATTTGTTAGGTGTTTATTATGTTTTAGGGATTTTGCAAACATCTTTTCCTCTAAGAGATTTTATTTATCTATTTATTTGAGAGAGAGAGAGCACAAGTGAGGAGAGGGAGAAGCAGGCTTTCCACCAGCAGGGGAGCCCAATGTGGGGCTCGATCCCAGGATACCAGGATCATGATCCAAGCCAAAGGCAGGTGCTTAGCCCAACCAGCTGAGTCACCCAGGCGCCCCTACAAACTTTTTTTTTTTTATGTTAGTCCTTGTGACCTTAAAAGGTAAATGCTACACGATTCCCATTTACTGACAGAAAGCTCAGGTTCAAAAAGGTTAAGGAACTTAGCCATGTCACATACAAGGTAAGCATTTGCCCCTGGAAACCATTCTTGTCAAACCATTTTTTGACCATAGATACCAAGAATTTTTCTCTGACCAGACAATGGTGCCTAGTTGACTTCACACTCTCTGATAGCTTCCTAGAGTATTTGTTGGCTTTCTTTCTGAACTGGGCTATGGCAGAGATTACATGATTATAATTCCATTGTATTAGACATGTGGCTGAGTTCTTGTCCATGGAAACATGGGCTGAAATTATGTGCCCCACAAATACCTCCTGCACAGTCCTCTATTATCTCTTTCTCAGTATAAAGGCCAGGTATAGAATCCCCAGCAGAGGACTCAAGTCCTGTCTGATGGTATAGAGCCACAGGGTGGAAGGATCCTGGGTCCCTGAATGACTATGTGGATCTTCATCCGCCAACCATGAATATTTACAGGGCACATAGGATAGCATTAAATAAGCTTTTATTGTGTTAAACCATGGAACTTTAAGCAGCCATTGTTATGTATCATGAGTAATATACGGCCTATCAAAACAGTGTAAGGAAACAAAACTGGATAAATCCGTGTCATAACCCGGGATCGAATCCCACATCGGGCTCCCGGTGCATGGAGCCTGCTTCTCCCTCTGCCTGTGTCTCTGCGCCTCTCTCTCTCTCTCTGTGACTATCATAAATAAATAAAAAAAATTAAAAAAAAAAAATCCGTGTCATAAGCTGCTCAGCACCTTCCTTATACAAAATACCTTCTTATCTGGTCATAGTTGCTTCCAATATCTAACAAATGACTTCAGAGTCTAACTAGTGAAATTCTTTCAACATCAGATGACTGTTATATGTAACACTGATCATTGACATCTGGAAAAGGTATATGTATATACCCTACAAATAGGTGTATAACCCTATTTGATAGGGCAGGTGAATTTGAAGCTTTTTGGTCATCATAGACATGGAACTGGATACCTTTGCATTGATTGTGGTAGTTCATTTGGAGGAAAGATTGCATCAGATATTTTTCTGACTCTTTGGAAGCCAAGAAGCCTCCTTACACTCACTGAAAAAACAAATTGGAACTCTTTTGGAGTATTAAGTGTTTACTTGAACATGGAACCCAGTTGTACAGTATATATGCAAACATATTATGGTTTACATTTATTGAGCATTTATTTACTATATACCAGGCACTCTACCAAGCCGTTTTTATTTGTTATCTCATTTAATCCTCTAAACAACTCTGTCATGTAGATACTCATTATCATCCACATATTATAGGTGGTAAAACTGAAGTTCAGGAGATTAAGCAACTTGCCCAATGTTAGGAAACTAAGTAAATGATGGGAATAATTGAAACCAAGTCATTAGACTCAAGATTAGAGAATTCACTCTTAATAACTACAATGACTATAAAAATAAAAGTAAAAATTTGGAAAGAGCTTCATGTATATATTTAGTTCCAAATCAAGTGAAGTTTAGGAGTTAAAATGAGCATTTTTTTTTGTCAATGTAGTCTAAGACTTGCATTTTTATTGAACTTTTAAAAAAAAACATTAGGCAAAAAAAATTTAGTGAAACAAATCTGGTTTTAACAAAATTTTGAATTTTTGTTCTACCCTTATGAGCATTCACATACTGTAGAAAGCCACGGAAGCTAGTCTTTTTTTTTTTTTTTTTAAAGATTTTATTTATTCATTCATGAGAGACACACACAGAGAGGAAGAAACACAAGCAGAGGGAGAAGCAGGCTCCATGCAGGGAGCCCGACATGGGACTCGATCCCAGGTCTCCAGGATCACGCCCTGGGCCAAAGGCGGGCACTAAACTGCTGAGCCACCCAGGGATCCCCCACGGAAGCTAGTCTTAGACTGAAGACAAAAGTAAGAGATATATTTCTATTCTTAGACTGGATAGGAAGCCAAAAGATACTTATTTGGTGGTAAAATCAGAGACTGAGGAAAAGATTTGTCACAGAAATTCTCCCCATTTTCTGGCATCTAAAGTGGAGAATTTGTTGCTTACATTTTTCTCAGCAAGTGGGGCCGTTATGTAATTGTAAAGTTGGACTCTTTTGTCAGCTTTGTATGCAAAGTATAACATTTTGTTTCAATTTCTATGTCTTCTAATACACTAGCCTGGTTCCTCTCTCAGGTCATCAAGTTGTTTAGAGGTTTTGTCTTTTTTCTCTCTATGGTTTTTCCATTTCTACATGCAAATTACCTAACTCATTTCTTACATTCTTCACCACACAGCTTTTCTTCATTAACCTGTTCTTTTAATTTATCTGGGGCAAAGAAAATGCCAGATTGATCCCTGATCAAAGAAAACACACTTCTATTGTTTCTTTAAAAGATAGAAAAAGGAAAATGTCAAATGAGTTTTTGTTCACTGTTTCTATGATATATCTTCAAAAAACTTTTTTTATAAAATAGCTGATAAAATATTGTATGACATCAAGTTGTGAAAACACCTCATAAACTGTAAAAATTGTATGAATGGAAGGCATTATTTTTAAAAAATATTTTATTTTTTTATTCATTCAGAGAGAGAGAGAGAGAGAGAGAGAGAGGCAGAGACACAGGCAGAGGGAGAAGCAGGCTTCATGCAGGGAGCCGGACATGGGACTCAATCCCGGGTCTCCAGGATCAGGCCCCGGGCTGTGGGCGGCGCTAAACCGCTGCGCCACCAGGGCTGTCCTGGAAGGCATTATTATATGGTATTTGGTTTACTTTTTAGAAAAGAACACTGCTTTTGAAATTTCATATTACAAAAAAATTTAAATTGGGATAAGTTAGGCAAACAACTGAAAATAACTATTCAGAATACAATTTTCTAATTTTTCTGAAGTCATGATCAGTTAACCTTGCAAGCTAATATAAGTCAGTAAAGTTTTTGCTCTCAAGAAATTTACAACTCAGACCCCACTGGTTGTTGTAATGATAAATGAAAAATAAGCCATATCAAGGCATATCATGATGAAATTTCAGAACACCTTTGATAAAGAGATAATCCTTAAAACATCCAGAAAAGGAGGGAAAACCCCATATTCAAAGAATTGTAAGTCAGAATGGTTATAGGATTCCTCAGTACAAAATGATGACAGAAGACGATGGATGCTTTTAACGTTTTGAAGGATGATAATTTACCTCTTTTTTTTTTTTTAACTTTTCTTTTAGAAAGAGAGAGAAAGAGAAGGGGTAGGGGCAGAGGAAGAGGGAGAGAGAGAATCTTAAGCAAGCTTCACACCCCGTGCAGAGTCCAACTCAGGGGTCAATCCCATAATCCTGAGATCAGGACCTGAGCCAAAACCAAGAGCTGGACACTTAACCGACTGAGCCACCCAGGCATCCCTTAAAGGTTTTATTTTTAAATAACCTCTATACCTAACATGGGGCTTGAACTCACAACCCCTAGATCAAGAGTCACATGCTCTACTGACTGAGCCAGCCAGGCACCCTGGGATGATGATTTTCTTTTTTTTTTTCCTCTTCCGTTTTTTTTTTTTTTTTTTTTAGGGATGATGATTTTCATTCAAGAATTCTGTATCTTGTCATACCATCAATCAAGCACAAAGAGTGAAACAAATATTTTCAAATATTCAAGGATTCAAATTAATACCTTCCAAGCTCCTTTTTTGGAGATCTACTACAGAATATGTTTTAACAAAATAAAGGAATATGCAAGAAAGAAGATGATGTGGGATCCAGAAAACACGGCTCCAACTCTGGAGAGCTAGGAAGGAGAGTCCCAAGACAACAGCGAGGCAGCAGGCCGATGGAGTAAACCAGCCCAGACTGGAGGAGGGAGGTGGAGGTTCTGACAAGGTGGGGCAAGGTGCACAGAACTGTTCATTTGCATCATGACTTTTAATTCTATCTACATGTGTTACCTTAATAACATTTAAATTAATATTTTAAATTATATCCTATCTTGCATTGTCCTGTCCTCTACTTAAACACATTCCTACCCAGTCAATCTCTCCAGCACAGTGTACATATTGCTGTCACCTCGTGTATCACAGAGCCTTTCTCCACTCTGGAGAGGATGCTTTGCATTCTCAAAGGCTGTTAAGACTTAGAAGAAATGAACCCTCCTTCACTAGTGTGAGAACTTTGAACTAAGAACATATCAAACTACTCAGTCATTGTTCACGATCACATTATCACCAAAAAATGCTACATAAGAAAGTTACTCTATGTTATAAAATGAGTATTTATTGACAGTATTAAAAAAAATAAATATAGGGCAATTAGTATTTTAAGTCATCAGTCTTAGTCTTAATGAGAAGTTTGAAATTGCAGAATATAAATTTTGTGAAAAATGCTAACCAAAGCAAAAGAATTATAATCTACTTGTGATATATATCCCTACATTTATTTACTTTTTCTTCTCTAACTCTAATGGCCGATTATTAAAACTCTTCTCCTTTAATCACCTTCACCTATTGTATTATCCTTTGGCAATGATAGCTATACAACTCATAAAATAGAGAAACATAAATGTATGTTAGCTGGAAACATGTGACTTCTTCAAGGATCTACAGTTTCATGAGCTCCCAGATAAGATGGTAAACCACGTGGTTGTGGCCACCCAGCACACACTAAATGGCAATTAGTAAATACTAAGTTTCACTAAATACTAAATGCTATTATTTATGATAGGAGCAGGAGAAATAGCAAGCCAGTATGTAGTGATAGACTTGAAAGTGATAGACTTCAAATTTCCCAGTGATATAAAATTCATTTTCAATGAAACATTAAATTACTTACCAATTTACAGAGGTCTTTCAGGAATTAATCAAGTAAATTATTGGTTCAGGGGCACCTGGCTGGCTCAGTCCATAAAGCATGCGATTCTTGATCTCAAGGTTGTAAGTTCGAGCCCCACATTGGATGTGGAACTTACTTTAAAAAATCTTTTTTTTTTTTTAAAGATTTTATTTATTTATTCCATGATAGTCACAGAGAGAGAGAGAGAGAGAGAGAGAGAGAGAGAGGCAAAGGGAGAAACAGGCTCCATGCACCGGGAGCCCGACGTGGGACTCGATCCCGGGTCTCCAGGATCGCGCCCTGGGCCAAAGGCCGGCGCTAAACCGCTGCGCCACCCAGGGATCCCCCTAAAAAATCTTTTTAAAAAAGTTATTGGTTCATGAAACCTAACTCAGTTAACTATGTGCTAGAAAGTGCTACTATATCTCTCCGTGTGTGCCATCAACATTTCCCATGGCAGGGAGTGGAGACAGCTTGGTGTTCCTTGAAGCTTGGGCCTTGGAACACTGGCCAGGTGAATTGGGAGTGGGGCGGATATAATTCAGAAGCTTCTAACTGTGAACTTTCCCTACTTCCACATCAGCCCCATCACATGCATACCAACTATGGACTCTAGATTATCAGCACCACTCTACTCATCAGGACACAAAGTCAAAGTAATTTATTCCTCCTTTTGAAAATTTGGGGACCCCCTGGCCCACTGTGTGCAAAGCACTTTGCTAGGTGCTACGTAAAGGTGTTGAGGCATGGTGCACTAGTTGAGGACAGTCATAAAAGATTTATGAATGTACTAAATACAAGCTTAGCATGGGTGTGTCTAGAAATGGAGTGCTGAAGACCCTTAGACCCCTGGAGTGCCTCTAATGAAGCATGAAGGTGTTGTGGCCAATATCTTAGTACACATGCTCCCTCCCTCGCCACCACTTTTCTCTTTTTCTCATCCACCAAGCAGAGCATGAATAAAAACCTTCCCCTCTTCAGTGATCTGGAGATCTGCAGCAGGATGGTTTTGAAAGTGCGGAATTTCTAAATCCCACAATCATACTGTGAATGTATTCCACAACTTTTACTTCTTTGCTCTAAACATTTTTCCACCTCTTCTTATTACTTTTGCTTTACAGATCTTAACCACACTCCTCCTTAGCAACCTCAAATTTCCCATTTCTTTTTTTTTTTTCCTCCTTCTTCTTCAGTTGTATCAAGCAGCACTACAAGCAGGACTTTTTAAAAAAGATTTATTTATTAGTAAGAGAGAGAGAGAGCAGGGAGGGGAGGAGAGGCAGAGGGGGAGGTGAGAGAAACCCAAACAGACTCCAGCAGAGCACAGAGTCGACAGGGGGCTGGATCTGACGACCCTGAGATCACCACCCAAGTCCAAACCAAGTCAGACACCTAACCGACTGCACCACCAAGGCCTCCCTAGAAATAGAACCTTTATTTGAAGACAAGGGATGCTTGAATGGCAGAGTCAGTTAAGCGTCTGCTGTTGGCTCAGGTCATGATCTCAGGGTCCTGGGATCGAGCTCCCCCCTCCACCGGGCTCCCTGCTTAGTGGGGAGCTTGCTTCTCCCTCTTCCTCTGCCTCCTCCCTTCTATGCATGCTCTGTTTCTGATTCTCTCTCTCTCTCTCAAGTGAATAAATAAAATGTTAAAAAAAATGAAGACAAGCCCATTGCTAAAGGAGGGAATAATTAAGTTTAGATGCCAAAAGTTATATTTAGACATCCCATTGCTATGTTTTCATGCATACATGATTTTGATTGTTATTTCTTAAATGCTTTGCAATAGAACTCCTGAAACAAAAACTCAGTCGGTCTTAAATCCAGTCTCTATAGACTTTTGAACAGGATCAAAGACGATGAATCCAGTAATATGCTGCTCTTGGTGTGGTTAAAGAAACAAATACACATGAAGCAACAAGTCCACATTTGAATTCTGCATTATCACTCATTGGTTATATAACTCTAAGCGACTTTCTTAACCTCTCCAAGGCATGCGCCTTTCTCTGTAGAGTAGGATTAGCTATTGCTTTTGATAATATTATTATTTTGGCTTCCAAATATTTCATCTTCTTGGTTCTTCTCTGCCTGAATGCTAGACTTTGACTCATAAAATGTGGTATTCAGAGATGAATATAATATGACCAAAGTGGCATATAGTAAATCTAAACCTTCCTTGTCCTGGACAATATATATCTATGAACACAGCACAGGTTTGCAACCACACACATTTTTGGCTCACTTGAGATTGATATCTTTTTTCTCACAAACTGCAGGTAAGTTAGGTTTCTCTATGCCCCAGCTTTGAGTCCTGTTCATCAAGTGGAATCAAACTAGCCAAAAAAATGATAGTTTATCTCAGTTAAATTCCATGCTGTTTTAAAAACAAGGGAGATGTTTCTCACCCATCACACACACCTCAGCTATACCAGTTGCCTGAGGTTTCCTGGTCCATGCAAAGGAGGAAAACAGGTGGTAGCCTCAGGTAGACTGTGATAGGAGAATGGAAAGTGTGCCAGTAAGAACCAGTGAGTAGTGTCATTTCAGAGCATAAGAAATATAGAAGCAACTCTTGGCTAATAGAAGTTTTCTTGTTAGAATCTGTCAGCAGTTTTATCTGTCTGCCTCCTGCTATCACTTCTCCCTCTCTTCAACTTTTTCACAGGACACTCAGGGTTCTAAGAACAAGGACTCTGAGTCAACTAGACTTGGGGGAGCATCATGCTTGTGTTGTGTACCTGCTGTGTGAACCAGATTAAGCTACTTAGCCTCCCCAAGACTCTGCTCATCTGCAAAATGAGGATAGCAATACCTAGCCTATCTTGTTGTGAAGACTGCGTGAGATAAAATTGCTAAAGTGCCTGGCACAAGGCAGATAGCAAGAATGCACCATAGGCAATTGACCAAAGGGAAGTCTTTGGGAAATCATGGCCTGCCGGACAAAGTTCAAGCTCCTAAGCATGGCATGAGGCTTCTTTGGACATGTCCCCGCCTCCCTTCCTCCCATTCTTCACTGTGGCCTGTACTCAAACTATACTGACCTACCCATGGTTTCCTGAATATATCCTGAATTTTCATACTTCAATGCCATATTCATACCTTACTCTTTGGAACACTAGTCACAGTCCAGTCCAACTAGAAAACTTCTACCCACTCTCAACATCTACTACAGATATCAGCTCCTCTGTGAAGCATGTTTTGGGAGACAATTCTTCATGGTTCTCTCGAATTTCTGCCCGAGAGAGAACAGCTTGCAAGAGAGATACCAGCTACACTTTGTTCTTTGTTCTTTGTTTGGTCTGTCTCTTCAAGGATGGTGGTATAGCGAATAGCTGAGGAAGACAGTGTCTCTCTCTGGGACAAGGGCAAGGCATGCTTACTGCCCATTATAAGTTTTGGGCAATTTTTTTTTTAAGATTTGGGTTTCTTTTTTCATTTTTTTAAGATTTTATTTATTTATTCATGAGAGACACAGATAGAGAGAGGCAGAAACACAGGCAGAGGGAGAAGCAGGCTCCATGCAGGAAGCCCAATGTGGGACTTGATCCCGGGACTCCAGGATCAGGCCCTGGGCTGAAGGCAGGTGTCAAACCGCTGAGCCACCCAGGGAATTCCAAGATTTGGGTTTCTTAAGCTTAGAATTTCTCTCCCATAACATAGTCAACTATATGTTAAGTGGCATCCGGCCCTTTCTATATAGCTGTGTGGGATTTGTGTGTGCTTAGGGAACTGACGCAAAATTGCTGGCACTTTGGCTACTGCTATTGCCATGAGTAATAACTGTCCTTCATCTCCGACACAGGAGTTTTGTGTCTTTTACCAGTATCCACAAAATGGTAGTGGGCTAACTTGTTCGCTTGTAAGCAGGGCAAAATCTGATACCCTTCATACTTCTTGGTAGCATGCTCTCTCCCTTCTCATCTCATCCTTCTATAGGGGTATATATTTCTTAAGCTCTGTTCTCAAAGTATCCCAAATATTGCACTTTATCACAATATTCAGTATATACATAATTTTCTTTTTTATTTTTTTTTTTTTTTCTTTTTTTTTTTTTTTTTTTATTGGTGTTCAATTTACTAACATACAGAATAACACCCAGTGCCCGTCACCCATTCACTCCCACCCCCCGCCCTCCTCCCCTTCTACCACCCCTAGTTCGTTTCCCAGAGTTAGCAGTCTTTACGTTCTGTCTCCCTTTCTGATATTTCCCAGACATTTCTTCTCCCTTCCCTTATTTTCCCTTTCACTATTATTTATATTCCCCAAATGAATGAGAACATATAATGTTTGTCCTTCTCCGACTGACTTACTTCACTCAGCATAATACCCTCCAGTTCCATCCACGTTGAAGCAAATGGTGGGTATTTGTCATTTCTAATAGCTGAGTAATATTCCATTGTATACATAAACCACATCTTCTTTATCCATTCATCTTTCGTTGGACACCGAGGCTCCTTCCACAGTTTGGCTATCGTGGCCATTGCTGCTAGAAACATCGGGGTGCAGGTGTCCCGGCGTTTCATTGCATTTGTATCTTTGGGGTAAATCCCCAACAGTGCAATTGCTGGGTCGTAGGGCAGGTATATTTTTAACTGTTCGAGGAACCTCCACACAGTTTTCCAGAGTGGCTGCACCAGTTCACATTCCCACCAACAGTGTAGGAGGGTTCCCTTTTCTCCGCATCCTCTCCAACATTTGTTGTTTCCTGCCTTGTTAATTTTCCCCATTCTCACTGGTGTGAGGTGGTATCTCATTGTAGTTTTGATTTGTATTTCCCTGATGGCAAGTGATGCAGAGCATTTTCTCATATGCATGTTGGCCATGTCTATGTCTTCCTCTGTGAGATTTCTCTTCATGTCTTTTGCCCATTTCATGATTGGAAAATCAATGCCCAGAAGTCAGTGGCATTTCTATACACTAACAATGAGACTGAAGAAAGAGAAATTAAGGAGTCAATCCCATTTACAATTGCACCCAAAAGCATAAGATACCTAGGAATAAACCTCACCAAAGATGTAAAGGATCTATACCCTCAAAACTATAGAACACTTCTGAAAGAAATTGAGGAAGACACAAAGAGATGGAAAAATATTCCATGCTCATGGATTGGCAGAATTAATATTGTGAAAATGTCAATGTTACCCAGGGCAATATACACGTTTAATGCAATCCCTATCAAAATACCATGGACTTTCTTCAGAGAGTTAGAACAAATTATTTTAAGATTTGTGTGGAATCAGAAAAGACCCCGAATAGCCAGGGGAATTTTAAAAAAGAAAACCATATCTGGGGGCATCACAATGCCAGATTTCAGGTTGTACTACAAAGCTGTGGTCATCAAGACAGTGTGGTACTGGCACAAAAACAGACACATAGATCAGTGGAACAGAATAGAGAATCCAGAAGTGGACCCTGAACTTTATGGGCAACTAATATTCGATAAAGGAGGAAAGACTATCCATTGGAAGAAAGACAGTCTCTTCAATAAATGGTGCTGGGAAAATTGGACATCCACATGCAGAAGAATGAAACTAGACCACTCTCTTTCACCATACACAAAGATAAACTCAAAATGGATGAAAGATCTAAATGTGAGACAAGATTCCATCAAAATCCTAGAGAAGAACACAGGCAACACCCTTTTTGAACTCGGCCATAGTAACTTCTTGCAAGATACATCCACAAAGGCAAAAGAAACAAAAGCAAAAATGAACTATTGGGACTTCATCAAGATAAGAAGCTTTTGCACAGCAAAGGATACAGTCAACAAAACTCAAAGACAACCTACAGAATGGGAGAAGATATTTGCAAATGACATATCAGATAAAGGGCTAGTTTCCAAGATCTATAAAGAACTTATTAAACTCAACATAATTTTCTTTTTTAAAAAAGATTTTATTTATTTATTAGAGAGAGAGTGCGCACACGAGCAAGGGGGAGGGGCAGAGGAAAAGGGGAAGCAGACTCGCTGATAAGCAGGGAGCCCAACACAGGGCTCAATTCCAAGATCCTGAAATCATGACCTGAACCAAAGGCAGACACTTAATGGACCAAGCCACCTAGGTGCCCCTACGTAATTTTTTTATAATTGTATCTGCAACATTTATTGGTGCCTGGAACACACTGGATGCTCAGTATTTTGTTGAATGAGTGGTCAGCCCTCAGCAGTTCCTCTGAGACTCTTCCCATTGCTGGTATATATGCAAGGGGATGCCCAATACTCTTGGCCTCAGTTCTGAACATGTTGTGCTCTCTTCCACCACAAACCGTTGATCACCTCCCCTTTCCTGCCCTGGAATGACCAATTCAGTTCTGGTGTCTTATGAGTTACTCCTGGCTCCTGTTTCCCCTTTTCTGTTCTAGTAACTAATAACTAGTAACAAATCTTCACCAAAAAGTCCCCCCAGAAAGTTTCTTCTTAGTTTCCACCTTCTGAGACCACTATCAGGAATACAAAAAATTTTCATTCTATCATGCAACTTATTGGCCAGGTATTGTTTTACATGCAAATTCAGATAAATATGTCCTTTGTATTTTAATGCAAGCCAATAATAGTAAATGTGGACTAGACAGGTTCATCTCCAAGTACAGGACTTGGCACTACTCTTCTGAAGAACTTTCTCCAATTGTTCTCCACCTATTTAATAGAAATTTCAGCATAGTAATTCATTATTTCTTCAGTGAATAAATATCTATTCAGTTCCTCTTCATTGCAAGGCCAATGTCTTTCTCACTTTAAAGAATACACAGATGAGTCATACAGGATTTGTGCCCTTAAAATGCTAGTGATAAAATATGTATGTCGTATGCCACAAAAATACTGTATGGTTTTAGACAAAATAACATCTGTGCTGTCTGAAAACATAGATAAAATTTAGAAGGCCCTCAAAACAGTGTGGGGTGAAGAATATTTAGGCTCAGGGAAGAGCTTCTGCAGAGGCTCAGAGTCAGGACAATTCAAGTGCTATTGGGCAATCAACAGTACTTGATTGATTCACTTTGGCCTGAGTGTTGAATACATTTAGGAAGAGATGGATTGTAAAGTTGTAATGGTTGGTTTGGGCCAGAGCAAAGGGCCATTAGGATTAAGACATTTGTTATATAATGAACATTTTGGTGTTTTACAAGCAATGAGGGGGCAATGAAAAATTTTTGATCAGAAGAAAAGCTTGATCACAGGCAAGTTAATCTGGTAGTCATTATAAAAATGGATCAGAGCATGGAAAGATTAGAAGAATTGGGAGAAGTCTGTTGAGAGCCCAGTCTACTGCAATGGCTCAGGTGAGAGGTACTGAGAGCTAGAACATGGCCAGTTGCAGGAAATAGTGAATGGAGAACAGATTTTAAAAGATTTCAGAAAGGAAGTTGACAATATGGAGCCCTCAAGTGGGAGTAGATATTTCAATCAAATGTGATTTTGCATAATCCCTTTAATAGCCAATTAGTATTTTTCCATAAGAATATCATGAGATGTAGGTGGTCAGATGTCTTGTTGAAATCTAGATGTGTTTTGCTTTTCTATTTTCCTTGACTTACCTTGATATATGTATTCTTAGGAAACATGGGCTTCTGCCTTGTTGTCATCACCACTGCCTTTCCTATGCATTTACAATACTCTTTTTTATTGTGGTGAAGAAAATCCCACATAATACATTCTCAACAATTTTAAGTAGACATAAGTTATTGTTAACTATATGTACATTACTGTACAACAGAGCTCTAGAACTTTCTCTTCTTTTATAAACTTCATCCTCATTGAACCACAACTCCATTTCCTTCTCCTATAGCCCCTGGCAACCACCATTCCTCGATCTGTTTCTATGAGTTTGATCACTTTAGACACCTCATATATGAATGAGGAATCATGTAATTATTTGTCTTTTTGTGATTGGCTTATTTCACTTAGCATAATGTCAAGAGTCATTCATGTCCTACATGGTAGGACCTCCTTTTTAGGGCTGAATAATATTCCAGCACATACTTTGTATATGGAACATTCCTTTATCCATTTATCTCTTGATGCATTTAGGTTGCTTCCACATTTTGGTTATTGTGAATAATGTTGCAATGAACATGGGTGTGCAAATATTTCCTCGAGATCCTATTTAAAAAAAAAAGATCCTATTTTCATTTCTTTGGAGACACACCTGAACATAGGATTGCTGGATCATATTGTAATTCTATTTTTAATTTTTTGAGCAACCTCCATACCATTTTCCATAACAGCTGCACCATTTTACAATTCCACAAAATGGTTACCACCCTCCTATTAAAAAAAAAATCCATTTCAGAATGTTTCTGATGGCAAAAATTAAGCTCATGGGTGAGTGGTTTCTGAAATCATGACACAATCATAGCATTTGATGCTTGTTCAGGGCCTAATCTTCTAACCAAGACAGTAGGCGCTCAATACATATTAAGTGAAAAGTTGAACAACTCTTTTCTTATGCTCTTGTTTCACAAACATACACAAGGTTATAAGAAGATTCCATGGAACCAGATTGATGTTCAGACATCAGAGAGCTTGAAGCTCATTTGGTATAGCTTCATAACTTGATGGGTGAAGTTATGTGATTCCCCCCCCCCCCAAAAGTTGGGTTAGGTAACTTGAATTTACTTAAGGAAACACCAATTCCTTTTTTTTTTTTTTTTTAACTTGCCCTCAGATTTCAGTTCTCAACTACATAGGCTCTACTCTTTTCAGCCCAAAAGTAATTTTTCTTGTTTTAGCATGTGAAATCAAAATAGAAATAGAGTTTAGATAGTTGTTTATCTCAATGGGATTTATCTTTCAAGGGGATAACTTTGGGAGATCAAACAACTAGGCACTTCCTACCTCTTTCAGGACCAATTTAGGAACTTTTGAAAGAAATAATTAGAGTCACCATCAGTGCAGTCACCAAACAAATTAATCAGATTTGACTCTTGAAAACATAAATATTTAAAATTTAACCCCACTCTGAAAGGACAAAGATTTATCACTCTTGGGAATTTTTACTTATTACACACAGGTACTTTCCATGCATTATATCATAGCAGCCCACTGGTATTACACTTATTCCCATTAAATAGATGAGATCTGAGACAATAACGTATCTACAAAATATTGAAATTTGAACTCTAGTCTGTGAGACAGTAAAAAACCTGTCTTTCATCACCACAGGGTTACTACCAAATGTAAGGTCCTATACTGGAATCTATGGAGCATTTGAGAACTGTGTAATGAGCCCTTAAGTAGTTTATACATTCCTGGTACATGATATAAGTATTATACATGAAAGAAAACATACCTGTCCAAGAAGATATGTACTGTGTTATTTAAAGAAGTATGTTATAATTCTGGAGTCAACAGGATATAGGTGTTAAAAAAAATAAAAGAGAAAGAGGGGACACCTGGGTTGCTCAGTCAGTTAAGCGGCCAACTCTTGATTTCGGCTCAGGTCATGATCTCAGGGGGTACTGAGATCAAGCCCCAAGTCGGTCTCCACACTCAGCAGAGAGTTTGCTTGAGGATTCTCTCTCCCTTTCCCTCTGCCCCTCCCCACCTCAAATAAATATTTAAGGGAAAAAAAGGAAAAAATAGTTTAAATTGAAGGCCAAAAGGATTATATAGTAGAAAGGACAACAAATCAGAACACATGAATTCTGGTTCCCAGCTACCACACTTACTAATGAGTAACCTTGGGTATTCTGCAAATTTTATGTAATATGGTATAATTACATCATCAGAATAAGTTTATTACCACCTAACATGAGATTGTAAATGGATCAGAAAAGTTCCATACAATTGTTTAATCTCAGCACATTATATATATGTATGTATATACACATCACATATTTTATTTCATATTCGATGCAATGCTATCTCCAATGCAACTCAACATGCAAAGCCATCCTATAAGAATCAAAGGCTTCTATGATCAATTAAAATGCTAAAGGAAGGCAAAGTGGCAATTAAAAAAAAAAAAGTTCTTCCCCTGCTTTCTAGCTTATCTCTCCCCTCCCCCAGCCTTTATTCTACTGATTTATCCAAGAAAGAGAGTATAAAAGCATCTTATTAGCAATTCTTATGCAGGAAATATGAGCACTTAGGGTCAATTGAAAGGAAACTGGGAGAAGGGGGAGTCAAGAGGAAGAAGAATGTCATACAATTAGAGAATTTAGGCGCACAGTTAAGAACGTCATGTAAATCGGTGTAAATTTATCAGATACTCAAAACATTCTTGCAAGTATCTCATTTTATTACCTCAACATTTTTCCCTTTCCATGAACCTTTATTCTGTTGCTTAGAAATAATTCTATGCATCTAAATTTTAAGTAAGGTCTTGGAGGCAGTATAGCCAAGGGTATTACTGTTGGAACATGGGCTAGAATTGTTAAACAGGCTGATCCTTAGAGAAAGCTTCCGGAGAAGGTAGTGCTGCCCTCCCAGCAGATGTTCTAAAACGGTTGGTCTCCCTCGCACCACCCCCCAACCCTTTTCTCATAAGGAGGATTTGGGGAGCATGCTGAAGGCAGTGTGTGGATGTCAGTGACAAAAGCTAGATTTCTGTCGGCAGCTTTCATTAAGGAGAGCTTGTAGCCTGGGCCCTCATCATGTGCCATACACAGATTTAGTTTTGGATTAGCGAATGCTAATCCACATGGAAATGCTATGATCCATGTATGTTTAGCAACCTGATTGCATTTTTTAAAAAAATAAATGTACCTTTTAACTCCTCTTGTTATCCTTAATTTTAAGGGATGTGAACAAATTAATAACATTTCTGTCTGTCCCGGTCCGTTGAACTTCTAACCAGGTATCCTATGAAAGCCTGGCTCCCCCCAGGCAAGCGCAGAGAACCCAGAAATCCCCTGATCTCGCCTCGACTGTTAGGACAGGGCCCTTCTGCGCGCACCGTTCTCACGAAATAAAGAGCTCGAGTAACTTGGCCAACATAAGAAAACGTCTCCTCCAAAGGTGATTCACGGAGCGGCTCGGCGAATCCTTCGGGAGGTGTTTCCAAGCCAGGGCTGTATCTGCCCGCGGGCGGGGAGGGCAAGAGCCGCGCGTGCCCAGATGTGGGGCTCAGCCCCGGAGATGCCTCCAGCCCGGCTGACACATCCCCGGAGCGGGCAGAGGCCGTCTTCCCTCCGCAGGGCCTCGGCGTGCGAGGCGAGGCGGGGGATGGGCAGGGGCCATCAGGGGAAAAGTCTCCGGCCTCTCCGCGTCTCTCAGCACCATCCCTCCCCCGCCGCGCCCCCTCCTTCCCCGAATCCCAAACGCGCGGGGGGAGAGGGGCCCCGGGCAGCCCCGGCCGCGGGGCTCGGCCTTTGTGGCTCCGTCCTCGACGGGGGCGGGGCCGCGGGCCGGGGACCCTCAGCCGGGGCTTGACCCCCAGGTGCATTGTCCGGCGGGGCCCGCCCCCTCCCCGCGGGGCCGCCCGGGGCCCCCTCCCGGCGTCTCCCTCCGCCGGCCGCGCCGACCTCGCGGTCCCCAGACCAGGGGCCAGATGTAGAAAGTAGTCCCCGGGCCGGCAGCGGCGCCGTCCACTCCGCCGCCCGCGCCCCCGCCCCCGCCCCCCGCAGCCGCCGCCTCACTCCGCCCCCGGGCCGGACTCTCGGGCCCCCCGCCCCCCGCCTCCCGCGAGCGGGTGTCCGTGCGCCGGCCTCTCCGCGGCCGCAGAGCCCGCCGCCCGCCAGGCCAGGCCAGGCCACGCCGGAGCGCGAGCGGGAAGCCCAGGCTGCGCGCGTGCAGCGGGGGCGCGGGGAGCCCGGGGGCGGCGGCGGGGCGGCGGGGCGGCGGGGCGGCCGGGGAGCATGCCCGCGCGGCCCCGCTGAATGGCGCCTTCTCTGCGACCCCTCGCCCGGCCGCGGCCGCCAGGGATGCTGCTCCGCGCGCTCCTGCTCCTGCTGCTCCTCGGCTCCGCTCCAGGTGGGCGCGCTTTCTCCTGCGTTCCTTGTGCGCCTGTGGGGCTGGAGCAGGCGCGAGTGGGCTGGGAAGGAGGGAGCGGCGGGGGGGGGGGGGCTGCTGGGGGGCTGCCGGGTCCTCGGCGGCGAGCGGACCGCCGGACCCTGCCCCCTCCCGCGGCCGGCAGGGAGCAGCTGCTGGAGGCTGAGCGGCCCGGGGGCTCCGCGGGGGCTCCGGGGGGCGCGGCCCCCGCACCCGCGCCTCCGCGCTGCGCGCCCGGAGGGGCAGGCTGCGTGGCCGTGGCGCCCGCTGTCCACTCTCCCCCCTTTCTCCTCGCGCCATTGTCCGGGCTCCGGCCGCGTCCTCGCCTCGGCGGCCAGCCCCGGCTCCGCGCCGCCCGCCCGCCTCCCTCCCTCCGCCCTCCCGCCCCGGCCGCCGCGGCGCACGTGGCTTTATTTATATTGTTTCCTTAGTGGCAGCCTCGCCACGCAGGGGGCGCCGCGGCTTCTCGCGGCTTCCCCTTTTGCAGCGGGGTTCCCCCACCCCGACCACACATACGCATTTTCGGGCAGGGGAGAGACTAGGTGAACCAGAGTCCAGGGCAGCACCCCTAGTGCCCGCGTTTTCTCGGATCCGGATCAAAAGAGGAGGAGAAGGGAGGGGTGGAATGGGGAAGGCAAGAAGACTGGAAGGTGCGTGGCCAGTGTGTGCCCCGGAGGGGAGAAAGGTCCCCAGAGCTTAAAAGGAAGTATTTACATAGGAACACCCCCCTCCGCAAACCCCCCTCCAGGTATTTTGAATTTTGAAGCAGGCCCTGAGGTGTGTACCAATGTGAAGATTCCTCCAAACTTCAGGTTAGCCTTATGCAAACTTGGGTGAACTAATTTTTTTTTCTCGTTTGCATCTGCATTGGTTTATCTTCAAAGAGATTAAAAAAAAAAAAGTGTAAGGTGGATGTGACGATTGCGGGGGGTGGGGTGGGTGGGGGCGTGGAGGAGAGATGTTCAGGAGAAGGGGTTATTTTATTTATTTACAGATTACAAACCCCGGACTTTCATCTTTGCAGGAGGAGTTGGTTTTCTGTTAACATGAGAAAAGGATCAAAGTCAGATGTGACTCGGAAACACAATGGGCGCCTTCCGGAGTGGTCCTCGCAGCGCGAGGCTGTGAGGGTCCTCCCGTCGCCCTGGGCATGTGTTAGAAGTCCGCAGCCCGAGCGGGGGAGTGCGGCTAGTGTGTGAGGTTATGAGAAGCAGATCAGTCCCGGGAATTTGTAGTCATGTATTTAGAACATCATAAGGAAGATGAAATGTTCCCAAACTCCTCTAACACTCCCCAATCAATATGCCAGACTTTAGGTGGCCTTTGCGCACAGTACAGGAGGTGACAGGGTATTAGGCAGTCATCGGATGCTTTTTCCTGGCAGGGACCAGGACGATGGGTATGCTTAGAGTAAAACCTTTCCTCTGCTCTGATAAAAATGGGTATTGGTTGATAAAGCAATCTCCTATCCCTATTAGATAGTAAGGACCAATTTAGTCACACATTTCTTTCCAGCAGTTAGTAGTTCTAAAAAGAAAAAAGAAAGAAAAGAAAAGAAAAGAAGAAAGAAAGAAAGAGGAAATAAATGTTTTCTAATCCGATCACCCACTGAGTACAATCAGCAAGAGTTACCAACATTTCAGAGTCAACTGTTTGTCCATTAAATACCTACCTTACTCTGCAGAAATTAAGTAAATTGATCTCTTTCAAGGAGAGGAGGCAGAGTCCTTGCAGTAAAGGACAGATATAAAAATGCAAACTTGTAATTTGTCACGAAAGATAAATGCACTTCCCAAAGGAGTAGGTGCCAGGGAACCCAAAACACTTCAAGGGACAAAGAAATAAACTTGCTTGTTCACAGAGTTGGAGTTTTGCTAATGATTTCTTGTAAAATTAGACTTTTACGACTTACTCTGTTCAAGCTCTTTTTGACAAGCTTGTAAAAGTAGCAAACAGCTTGTGCTCATGAGTTTTCCTGATGATTTTGATACTGTAGCAAGAAGCTTGAGAACTGGATTCTTAGAAGGCATAAGATCATGAAATCTTCCCTGTGCTTTTAGATAAATGTTGAAGATGTTCTTTCTGATTTGTTGAAAAGTTTTGCTGAAACTTAGATTGGTTTATTAAGATGTTTATCAGTTAACTAATATAGTTTCTTAAACTTTGTCATGCTACACCCTGAATATGTTTTACAATTATGTGTTAAGAAATGGCTTTATACCTATAATTCTGGATATGCCTCCCCCCCCCCTTTTTCCTTATAGGAGTGTGGTGCTTTAGTGAACTGTTTTTTATAAAAGAACCACAGGATGTAACTGTCACAAGAAAGGACCCAGTCATTTTAGATTGCCAGGCTCATGGAGAAGTTCCTATTAAGGTCACATGGTTGAAAAATGGAGCAAAAGTGTCTGAAAATAAACGGATCCAGGTTCTGTCTAACGGCTCTTTATACATCAATGAAGTGGAAGGCAAGCGAGGAGAGCAGTCTGATGAAGGCTTTTATCAGTGCTTGGCAATGAACAAATATGGAGCCATTCTTAGTCAAAAAGCACATCTTACCTTGTCAAGTAAGTGTATAAATTCTTCATTGTTTGATACTTTTCATTGCTATGTTTTAATGATTTTGTGATTCACTGTGTGCTAACTCTAAAAATCACATCACACAAACATAAAGAATTTTCCTGGAGGTAAGTAGTTGGTAGGCATGCAGAAAAATCTAAGAAAAAAATATAAATTTAAATGAATGATTGAGAAGGAAAGTCAAGTTAGATTTCAAACACCTAGGGATGACTGGGTGGCTCAGTGGTTGAGCGTCTCTGCCTTTGGCCCAGGTCATGATCCTGGAGACCCAGGACTGAGTCCCACATCCGGATCCCTGCATGGAGCTTGCTTTTCCCTCTGCCTGTGTCTCTGCCTCTCTCTCTCTCTCTCTGTCTCTGTCTCTGTCTCTCGTCTCTGTCTCTCATGAGTAAATACATAAAATCTTTTTTAAAAAAAGATTTCAAACACCTAAACCTGTAGAAGCGGCTTTGTATAAATTTACAAGTGTATGAGCAAGAGTTTGGTGTAAAAGTTTGGCTAATGCAATGAAAGTTCTAAAATCTCATCTTTCATAAATTAACAATTAAAATTTAAAAATCACAAGCAAATCTTTCTGCTTTGTAGATGTGGCCTTTGAGTGCTAACTCTTTCTTATAGCCCAACCTTCCATTTCCCTGAGTGCTTTAAGATCACTCCTGTTGCCTTTTAATTGTTGAGAGGGCATTGGTCAGTAACTCTCAAGCCTTTGAAGTATTCCTAGCCTTTTTCTGCTGGGAGAGAAAGAGGTTAAGGCCATTTCCATATTATGCCTAATGGATTTAAACCAGATCTGCGTCTTTTATTCCAGTTGTCATAAAGTTTGCTGTCTAATGATTTCCTTTGTATTAACAGCCCCATCAGATCAGCCATTTGTCCAAGTGATCCAGTGCTTGGTGGTTGACCTGATAACTGTTGAATGTAAAGATGGGCCTAGGATGAATGGGCAACCCTTGTTCCCACTGAGGTTTTCCATCTCTCCAGGGGATCAAACACGCAACACTTAAGATGACAATAGACAATGCAAATCTTAAAACCACAACAACTGTATCTTAAAAATAGTTTTTACAAGTATTCTAGCTACATTCTTTTGTTAATCCACAAAAGATAGATTTTGTGCTATCCTGACAAATTGATCATTTACAGGATGAACAATAGGAAGAGGGATCTCTTGAGATAAAGACATAATCTTTAGGAAATAGTTTCTTCAGACTATTTAGGAAATAGTCTACACAGGTGAAATTTAGGAAGCCATTGGCAGGGGTTTTCTAAGTGACTTTGACTCTTTTAACAGTGTATGACCATATTTATGCTACCATCATGTTATTAATTTATTTGTACAGTAATGATTAATTGTAGAAATAAGTTGCAAGCAAAGATAGTTTAACATTGAAATATATCAGAAAAGTAGAAATGTTTCCAGTTCTATCCTCCCCCCTCAAGAATGGCAAAAACCTGAGAAAATTTCTGATAAACGTTTTTGTTTTTTTTTTTTTTTTTTTTTTTTTTTTTGCCATAATCACTGGCCAAAAATCATTTTGTTGTTGTTGACTTACGGTTTTTCTGTGTTTTCAAGATAGTGTGCTTTTAATGCCTTTGTTCTGTTCATTTAATTTTAACATAAAGTTGTTGTATAGAGTTGTAACTTTGTCACCTTTTCAGGATTGTGGAAAATGTTTCATACCCAGGAATTGTAGCTTGTATTTCTTTGCTGGAGAGAAGAGGAGCAGGATAGAAAGGTGGAGGAGGGCAGATGGGCCTTGAAAGGATGAAGCATTTATCATGACCACACATTATTTCCGGGACCTCCTTAGAAGCCTGACAAAATTCTAGGGTACCCAGAAATGCCTTGAAAACACATAGAGCTTTAAAGTCTGTATAGTATGATAAATGTTATTAACAGTGAAACAAAGGTTAGTATGGCTTTTTTAGAGTCCTTAGATTTGTGTAACTGTAAAAATTATGGATAATTATTAGATATGATAGTTTTGAAGACTGTTGTGGTGAAGTAGTTTTCATATAATTAGTATCAAGAGCTTAATTTTAGTGAAAATATGTAGACATGGCTGCTACATGTCAACTGTACTCAGTTGTAGGGGCCACACTTTTCATAGGCACATGTTTTATTGAACTCTGTGGAGATATTTTGCTAGGAAATTGCATTCAGTATTACAGATTTAAAATGCATAGTTTTAGATTTTTTTTTAGAAATATGAAACTTAGAGATTCTGAACTCACAAAGTTAGTTTAGGTATTTAAAAAGCAATGTCCAATGACATAGGCTCAAATGACTTTATCCTATGTTCAGGGTAAAGATGTTATACATATTAAACAGGAAGAGAATAGGCATTAAGTGGACATTCTGTTTTGCTTTTTTAAAAAAGCTAGTTCTCTCCTAGTTACTGATAGCAGCAGGGTGCAAGTATGTTGTTTTTATTTCCTGATCAAAGATTTGTCAGCAAACATATCTTTGTTTCAGAAGTGTAATAATATAGCCTTTAAAAATCTAAAACTTTAATCTCTGCAAGTTTTAGAGTTTTTAACACATAGGCAATCAAGTCCTGGTTTCTAAACTTAGGAACTAGAAGCTGAAAGTTGCTCTCTAGGCAAGAATTCCATTATTCATGTGTAAATTAGGAATTCACAGGGTTAAAAGGTTAGAAACTGGCCAGGATGAGGTTTACCCTTGTGATAAAGAGCAGATGACCCTCATTCATTGGCCAAAGCTTTCATGTAGCTCTTCTGCAAAGTTAGTTATTGCCATGAATTGTTCTTGAGGAATGCAGAAATTCAAATGTGAACAGGCCTTTCCTTAAGTGTCACTATGGAGCCTTATCTCCCAAGCACATCAGAGCCGGCTGCAGGGACTAGGTTCCTCCCCAAAGGCCTGGAGGCTTTGCTTTCCTGTTGTTCATCCAAGCACAAAAGAATTTGTCTAACTTAGTTTTTCTAAGGCATCCCATTTTTAAAGGAAAGTATAGGGTTAAAGTAATATTTAGTTTTTTTTTAAAAAGGTAATCCTTTTAATTGATAGACATTTTAGCCATTTTACATTTCATGAAACTAGAATAGGAAGGAGAGTATGTGGGAGGCCCTTTTTTCTAGTTGTATACAATAGTAAGAACAGAAGATTAAGCCATTTCCTATAAATTTCAATATTTTTAGCTTTTGGCAAATCCAGTTTTCACTTTCACCGGTGCTAAGTCTTCAGTATGTAAATAATTTAAACATTTTAGGAATAAGAAATAATTTACCGACATTTTGATGTTTCTTGCATTCTTAACATTAAGATAAATTTCATAGAAAAGCATTAGTGTGGTAAAATGGTCTCATATTTCAACAAGTTTAAATTAAGATAAGAGACGTTTGAGAGAAGTAAAGGAGGAGGCGGGTTGTGTTCTATGATGTGTAAAAGACTGGCTGTAAGCTAGTGATTGAACAGGAAGCTGGTTGTTTATTTCCTTTCCATAAAAGGTGGAAATTGAAGTCTAAGGACAGAGGGAAAGAGAACATAAAGCCAGTTTATATTTCTTAGGTATTTCAGGACCGTTCACTTGGGTGAAAAATCCTTTTTTTTTTTTTTTAAGTGAGCATTTGTTAACTGGAAGACCATTGTATTGTAACTTTATGATGATTTTTTTCCCCTAAAGATTTTGAGGTTCATTTTTGCATGTGAAAAGCTGGGGTGGGGAAAGTGGTCTGTTTCTATATCTCTACACAGCAATAGTGATTTCCTTTAAAAGGATGTAGCTTGTTTTCCATGAATAAAACGTTTATCACTTCAGTTTAAAAGGAGGTGAAACTTGAGGACTTTTGTTGTTAGATGAATGAAAAACTGTTCTATGAGTATGGCTTCTATTTTAAAGAGTAGTATATAAATTATAGCCCAAAGTTGGTCTTAAAATGAGTTAAAATATATTGAGAACATTTAATGACTCATGTTAAAAAATAAGGTGGGTGATTGAAAAGAGAAAGAACTATGAGACTATTAGCCTACATTTTGAATTTTATTAATGATCTAAGACCCAAGATGGATGAGATTTTGCTACATTGTCACTTATTGAGTGAGATTTGTAGATGCTGTAAAGGGAAACATCTCTTACATGTGAGCATATTCACTTCAAGCTGTTAAGTTACCTGCCCTAATTTCAATAGAGGTAACACAAAAGTCATTTGATTTCAGAAAAATAAGATAGAATTGAGGTATTTGAGAGACCAATCTGCCAACACTGTAGATAAGGTTCAGAAGATTCTTTCTGAGATCCAAGAAAAATCATCTTTAAAGAGAAGGGGTTATGGTTCAAGAGTACATGTTTAACTTAAAAATTGACCATCTTACAATTGCTAAAGCCAGGGAAGTAAAAGCACATGAAGTTCTACAGGCTTATGTACAATGACACTTGGTTCTTTCAGTCTGTCTTCTTAAAAGGTTTATCAGGTACCTGATAATCTCTGGATAATAGAACCAGTTTTTCCCACTTTGCACTTGATTAAGTGAGGATCATTTCTCATCATTTCTCATCATCTGTAACACTATCTCACTGTTTTTCAGAATTGTTGGATTTTTAATTTTATAACCAAGCAGGATCCACTGGAGGGTAGAATTATAATTTGCTTTAAGATGTATATAAATGGGAAAAAAAGGATGTATATAAATGTGTTTATTTTATTTCTGTTCAGCTTCTTAATGGAATTTTGAAAGGGCATTTGGTATGGCCCTTTTTTGTCAACTATCTCTGATATTCTAAAGAAAGGGTCTCATGCTCAGCAGTTGTTTGCCAAGGGATTTGTTGTCATTGCTCCTGAATTTAACAGCTGGGCCTATTGATGGAGTCCAGAGCAATTTAAAGGAATCGCAAAATAAACTAAAAACAAAACAAAACAACAAAACAAACCCATACCAAGAAACCCCACAAAAACAAATCTTTTAAGCAGGACTTTAAGTTGAAGGAGTATTTTGATTAATAAATAAATAATTTGAGGTTACCTTTTTGAAAACCCTAATATCCCTGACTACAGTTTTGAGAGATAATTTTTATCTCTCCTAGGCAGATTCACTCAATTAGAATTACTTTTAGCTTCTAAATTAGTAATGACTCATGAAAAATAATAATGTTAGCCATTTTGTTGAGGACCATACTTGAATTTTAAGAACAGCTGTGATTATTGACATGTTTTAAGAGGAAACCTAAAAATTGTACCCCAAATTTTTCACTTTCAGGACTATTTTAATACTTCTGAGTGTTCAGACTCTTTGGAAAAGCATTTTTTTAAGCTCATCATTTAAAGTTGATAAATAAGAGAGGAAGAAAACACAGTTGTAGTAATTGAAGCAATGTTGGCAGTTGCCTTAACATAGTAATCTGCACAGAACAAGCTCACAGTCAGCAATTGACAATAGTGATGTGCAAAAAGGTAAAAATGTACTAAATTACCTTCAGTGGCTGTAATCCTGAAGCCAAGTGAATCGCTCTAGGGATATGTATTGCAGAGGATAAAGGTGTCATCCTCACAAAGGTCTCTGACAGTAATCTGACAAATGCTTTCCTGACTTTTACATTCCTTGTTTTTTTCTTCTTTCAACCTCTGGTTCTCAGAAACTGCTTTTGATGAGTGTTAAAAGCCAAATTCTTATAGGCTGAGCAGAAGGCATGAATTAAAAATGTTTGTTTTTTCAGTTTCTGGGAGGCTTGCCCTTTTCTCATGTTTATGTATATACATTTTTTAATATCTTTAGCATCTGTGGCTAGGTTAATTAAGTGACTGTTGGAGATTGCAATCATTGTTTCAAACTTGTGTCCTCAATGGGCTTATTTCTTAGAACTGATAGAAAGGAAATTTTTCTTTCTCTCGCTTTCTTTCTTAGTAGGCTCCATGCTGATGTGGAGCTGAGTGCAGGGCTTGAACTCAGGACCCTGAGATCAAGACCTGAGCTGAGATCAAGAGTTTGATGCTTAACTAACTTAGCCACCCAGGCACCTCAAGGAAATTTTCTTCTAATAACTTAATTTATGAAATAATAGTAAACTCCTGTTTGGAACAGTTCTATAGTTTGTTTTTGTTTTGTTTTGTTTTTTAATGATGCTACTTTATAAAGACTACTTTCTCTAAATTGTATCCTTTGGGAGTAATCCTCCAAAATGGCCTTTTTATTGTCACTATTTTGTAGTCTTTTTAGTACTACTCAAAATGGATCTCCTTCACTTCACCAACTTAAAAAAGTGGAGACTGTATTACTACTGTGGGTTACATTCCTCAGGATTTCTTCTCAGCCTTGGTGCAATCAACATTTGGGGCTAGATAATTCTTCATTGTGGACACTCTTATGCAGACTAGAATGTACATCAGCATCCCTGGCCTCTACATACCAGATGCCAGTCCAGTAGCATCCCCGCCTCCCCACCACTGCAGTTGTAACAACAAAAAAATGTGTTTTGGGAGGCAAAATCATCCTGGTTGAGAACTACTTTGTTTCTGAAGAGGTAGAAATTTTTTTTCCAAGTTGGTACTGGGCCATTAGTTATTTTAACTATTTCTGTCTTATGTTTGATAATCTAAGCTTTTGGTGTTAATAATGCTAAATGTATTGATTGGAGAACCAGTTATTATTTTTAAGTATTGTGAAGAAAGCTTGATTTAAAAAAAAAATGTGTCTCAGTCATTGTTTGTCTAAGTGGGGGTGATATTGCCTCTTCATTCCTTTTCCACACATGGTACATTGAAACCTGATATTAAGAGTTCATCCTTCTATAGGTCCATTCATTTTGATTTCAGTATTTTAGATCTTTTCTTGAGGATATCTAGACAAAGCATAAATGCAAATTTCACTTAACTCTGTTTACTCAGTACATTGTATTTTCTTGATGTGATGGGCTCCAGTGTTGAAAAAGATAGGAGAAATCTCCATGTGTGGCAAATGTTAAAGAACATCTTTTGTGATGCTCAGCATGGAGACAAGTAAAACTGTATGAGATTAATAGCCCAGAGAATTACATTTGCTGTGTGGTAGGTGGTTCTCTGGGTGAATGGTTAACAGAAATCTTTTCAGCTAATTCAACGGTACCATAGACTTATTTGGGGCAGAAACAATTTAACTTCCTCTAGATAATGATGTAAAGATGGTAGTGTCTTGAGAGGGCATCAATGAGTAAGAATTAAACACCATACGTAGTATGTTAACTAGTATGCAGAAAGTTGCAGACAAATTTTGAGTGGTTGTTATGACAAATGCTTGTTTTAGATTATTTAGTAGTAGTACGCAGGGATTGCATAGTCCTCATCTTTCTCAAGGTATCATTTTTTGTGTTTGGTTTCATTTTGGTTAGCTTTTTATGATAGTAAAAGTTAAGATTGTTCCTATAGGTAGTTGGTCACCTGTAGAGGCCAGTAGCCACTGGTAGCTCAAGTGACAGTTGAGATGGATGAGGGAGAAGGCAGAATCTTTTAATGAGTGGCTCTAGTCCTGAGCACGGATGACTGAACATTCAGCACCATGTGTTCTACTCCAAAAAAGTGCTTTGAGTAGAACAAATCATCAGTTCAAACTAGAAGAGAAAAATGTACATTTCCTTATATTTAAGGAAAATAATAGTTGTGTAAAACAGAATTTTAATGATCTTGAGTTCTTGTTTTCTTGTTCTTGTGCTTTCATAAAGAAATTATGAAGTTGACAGGTACCAATATCTGGTAAATATTCTTAGTGCTGCTATATATTTTTATTGAGTTACTGGGAGCTGCAGTGGAAAACCAGAATGACAAAATGCAAGAGAGCCAATCATTTATGTCTTCTCCATTGCTGATGATTTATACGACTTTAGACAAATTACTTAATCATTCTGATCCCTACTTTGTGTTACCTGTAAAAATGGGCAGCTGGACAAAAAGGAGGGGGCACAGGTGTTCAGCAACACAGTACCCTATTTTTGTAATTCTGTTACTGTAATTCTGAGCAAATGGCCAGTAAATTATATTTTTTATAAGACTGAGTTAAATCACACATTTAAGTCACTGAGAAAAAATTTAAGAGAACCGTTTAAGTCACTGAGAAAAAAATTACAGTAGCTTGGCCATTATTTAACTTGGTACTTTTAAGAATTCATACTCTTGCCATGTATCATAGGAGAATCTACTTTTGGTGGGGGTGAAGTCTTAAACCAATACTGATAATTTGAACTAGTACTGTTTTCTGACTTAAGTCAGAAAAATAAATCAAAATAAATTATGTTGCCTGGCCCTGGGAAGTTCATAATAGTTGTGCTCTTTGAAGGTTGACATAGTACGCAAGAGGTATAGCTTTACAAATGCGTCTGCTTTGGCTAATTACTTGTGTATTCTGATGTTTATTGACTCAGTGTTTAAAAGAAATAGTGCCAATTTCATCTTAACAGAGTTTTGCTAATGTATTATTAGTGTTTTAGTAGAAATAGATTATACTGCCTGCCCCCACCCACCACCAAGTCCTATTAAGAATGATAAGGTTTAATTTTTCCCCCAGCTTTCAAACTGAGTTAGCTTGAGCCCCTCTGATTGGATTTAAAGTAACTCCAATTAAAATATTGACCTCAAAGTGAACACATAATAGGAAAAAAATGCTTTGATGTTGGTATTGCCATTTTGGCATTTCTTTTTAAAGAGATCACAGCTTTTCTTAAATAATTGTAACAGATGTATTTACTGTTTTTATTTTAATAAAAATAATTCACTTTTTATGTATTCAAGAAAGTCACATTTCCATGCTCTGTCTTAGGGACCAAACTCAGTAAAGTAGTAAGATTACCAAAATTTTTACCAAAAGTTATCCCCAGTGATGGAACGATTTCTTCAAAGCTTGAAAGTATCTTTACCTTGATGATTTACTACATTTTTAGAAAACTGTAATAATGCATGAAAGATAGTATATAGGCAGAAGAAACTTTGTGAAATTTAAGTTTAATTTTCAGTATGCCAGATGTCAACTAGGAAGCTATGATATTTAGGGAGAGAACTTTATTGCTTAGCAAATGGTACATTGAGAAATTACAAGTTGGTCAATAGAGAAGTGACCGGTGCCTTGCCCAAGGATACAACTACTAGATCTCAGGTGTGCTGATTCTAGTCATGAATTTGCAGTATTAGGTAAAGATTTTCTCCTGTGTATTGTGTGAAAATGTGTCTCTATATATTCAAATATATCTCATCTAATCCAGAATATAGAAAAGAGAATAGTAGTGGAACTGACCCTGATATAAAAGACACATTTAATTTCTGAATATTTATTTTAAAAGTATGACTTTATCATTGTGCAGCTCACCCTTTACTGCTGTATAAGACTTTGTTGTGTTGATGTAGTAAATAGGCAATTTTCAAATAAAATCAATAATGTTTCTATTTTATCCTGAGTATAACCTCAATGCAGGGAGATTGAGCTCCAGTCCTTTTAGAGGTTCAGCATTTGTTGCTATATCTGTACAAATGAAAGTTTGAGCTAAAGCAGATTTTCATTGTATCTTTATTTTTTTTTCATAATTGGAGTATTTTTATTTTATGTACAATAAGTCAGCATCAAAGTAGGTATCTTGGACATCTGCAGTTAAGGTAGGTATCTTGGATGACCCATTCAAGGAAGTTCACTTAATCCAACTTAATGAAGCCTATATTCTTGGCGTACTGACGGAACACTGGCGGCACATGTTGAAGCCGTATTTCCGGATCAGACCATGCTGATTTGAACAGACACGGCAAGAACGAGAGCCCTGGCCAGACTTCCTTGGGTGGCTCCAGTAGAGCTGCTGGTGACCCATCTTGCTCTTTCGGATGCAACGAGGCAAAAGGACTCATTGTATCTTTAAATAACCTTCAATGGAGTGAGGCTCTCTTGTAGTCAAAAGGTTGAAATTTAAATAAATGATTGACTATGTGTCATTATTATTGCTTCGAAAGAGGGGCATAGTGATAGCCTATGTCTAGTGTGGACATTTTTTTTCTTTAGCAGCAGTTTTATTGAGGTAGAATTCACATATCACAAAGTTTACCTTTTGAAAGTGTGTAATTCTGTGGGTTTAATACATCTATCACCATTATCTAATTTCAGAATATATCTTTCACTCCAAAAAGAAACCCCACACTTCCCAGTTCTTTCTTCACCTATACCCTGGAACCATGAATCTGGTTTCTGTCTCTAGATTTGCCTATTGTGGACATATCATAAAAGTAGAATTGTACAATATGTGAAGTTTTGTGTCTGGCTTCTTTCACTTAGCCCAATATTTTCAAGTTTCATCCATATTGTAGCATGTACTGGTACTTCATTTTCATGGTTGAGGAAGGTTCCATTGTATAATATACCCATGTTATATTTATCTAGTTATCTGTTGATGGATAATTGGATTTTTCTTTCTTTTGGCTCTTGTGAATAATTCTGCAGTGAACGTTGGCATACAAGTATCCGTGTCCCTGTTTTCACCACTTTTGGGCATATGCCTAGGAGTGGAGTTGCTAGATCATATGGTAATTCTACATTTAACCTTTTGGGGAGTCACCTATTTTCCACAGTTGCTGCACCATTTTACATTCCCACCAGCAATGTCCAAGGGATTCAGCTTTCCATGTCCATGCCAATGCTTATTATTTTCATTATTATTATTATCATCCCACAGTAAGTATGAAGTGTTCTCATTGTGGTTTTGATTTGCATTTCCCTAATGACTAATGATCTTTTCATGTACTTATTGGCCATTTATATATTTTCTTTGGAGAAATATCTAGTGCCCATTTTTAAAAATTGGGCTTTTGATTTTTTTTTTATTGTTGTTGGGTTTGGGATTTTTTTTCATAATCTGGATATTCATTTTATCAGTTATAATGATTTGCAGATATTTTTTCCAGTTCTGTATTTTGTCATTTCATTTTCTTGATGTCTTTCGATGCACAAAGTTTTAAATTTTGATTAAATTCAATTTATGTTTTCTTTTGTTGCTTGCGGTTTTGTTGTTAGACCTAAAAATCTATTACCAAATCCAGTGGTAAGGGTTTAGCTTCGCATGTTTCACTTCGCATGTGAAAATCCAGTTGTCGGGCACCATTCATTGAAGAGACTTCATTCCTTATTGAATGGATTTGACATCCTTGTTGAAATCAATTAACTATAGGTTTATAGGATTTATTTCTGGATGGTTGGTGCTATCCTGTTGGTCTCATGCTATTTTGATTATTGTATCTTTGCAGTAAGTTTTAAATCAAGAAATGTGAGTATTCCAACTTTGTTCATCTTTCTCTTGACTTTTTTTTTTTATTATTATTCATGGCCCCTTGCAATTCCATATAAATTTTTAGATTGGCTTTTCCATTTCTGCATAAAATAATCTTGGAATTTTGATACGGATTGCATTGAATGTGTAGATTACTTTGGATAATATTGATGTCTTAGCAATATTAAGATTTCCAGTCCATGAACAATACATCCCTCTGCATATTTAGATCTTTATTTTCTTTTAGCAGTGTTTTATAGTTTTCAGTCTGCAA
The DNA here is from genome assembly GCF_011100685.1 of Canis lupus familiaris. Taxonomy (NCBI): domain Eukaryota; kingdom Metazoa; phylum Chordata; class Mammalia; order Carnivora; family Canidae; genus Canis; species Canis lupus. The sequence goes on along the minus strand of NC_049251.1, from coordinate 21,360,351 downwards.
ATCTTACACTTTTTAAAAAATATTTTATTGGCATAATACACTGTGTAGGGAAGTCATGTCATGTTAGATAGGACGACATTTAATTTTTTTTTTAAATTTTACTTATTTATGATAGTCACAGAGAAAGAGAGAGAGAGAGAGGCAGAGACACAGGCAGAGGGAGAAGCAGGCTCCATGCACCGGGAGTCCGACGTGGGATTCGATCCCGGGTCTCCAGGATCGCGCCCTGGGCCAAAGGCAGGCACCAAACCGCTGCGCCACCCAGGGATCCCAGTCTTACACTTTTTAAATGAAATTTGTACCTAAGTATTTTATTCTTTAAGATGCTATTGCAAATGGAATAGTTTATTGCTGGTGTATATAAACACAATGACTTTATGTGTGTTGATCTTATACCCTGAAACTCTTCTGAGTTCATTTATTAACTTTAGTAGCTTTCTTGTAGATTCTTTGGAATTTTCTATATATAGAATCATGTTATCTGTGAAAGATATTGTTCTACTTTTTTCCCCCCCAATTAGGATGCCTTTTATATCTTTTTCTTATCTAATTCCTCTGGTGTGAACTTCTAGTACAGTGTTGAATAGTCTGTACATCCTGTTCCTAAAGCAGAAATATGGCTACTGGCACCGCAAAGACGGTAACATCTGATGGGAAAGTGCTTATATGTGTAACATACAAGGTACTAACAAAACTTACTTCAAGCAGTTTTGCAGAACTTGTCAGAAGTCTTATAACTCTTACCAAGTGAAGAATATATCACTTGTCAAGTAAACAGAGTGTTTGCATTTTGTACCTGAATTACTCTACCTGGTGGTAGAGTTTTCATGTGCATGTTTTTTCCTAAAGGACACTAGGTTTCTAATGACCTCGAGTTTTTCTTGTTTTTTGGTAGGAGTTGTAGAAATAACACTCAACTGGGAAATGGGACCTTAGGTATAAGTTTCCTTTTGCTATTGAAAAATCTTGTTCATGTTACCCACTTTTGAGACTATTACTTCACTGGCAACGTGGAAGAATGTTTGCTTTACTTGCTACTCAGTCTAATGTAAGAGAAACTAAACTGAAAAATAGAGTATTTTTCTTAAAAAAATTTTTTTTTAAAGATTTTGTTTATTTGTTCATGAGAGAGACAGAGAGAGAGGCAGAGACACAGGCAGAGGGGGAAGAAGCAGGCTCCGTGCAGGGAGCCCGATGTGGGTTTCAATCCTGGAACTCCAGGATCACACCCTGAGCCAAAGGCAGAGACGCTCAACTGCTGAGCCACCCAGGCATCCTGTAAAAAAAAAAAAATATATATAGGGAAAAGCTTTCTGTCTTTCACCATTAAGTATGGTGTTAGCTATGGATTTTTCATAAATGCCATTTATCATGTTGAGGAAGTTCCATTATATTCCTAGTTTTCTGGGTGTTTTATCATGAAAAGGTGTTGGTTTTTTTTCACTGCTTTTGCTATATCAATTGTGATGATCATATAGTTTCTTTCCTTGTTCTGTTAATGTTGTATATTATATTGATTAATTTTTTTCTGTTGATCCACTTTTGAATTCCTGGGATAAATCTCACTTGGTCAATACCATCTTTTTAATATGACATTAGATCCAGTTTGAGACTTTGTATCTATATTCATAAAGATGGTCTGTTATTTTCTTTTCTTGGTGTGTAATTTTCATGTGATGTATCTGCTTTGGTATTAGAATTGGGTTCATAGAATGAGTTAGGAAGTGTTCTATCCTATTTGTTGGGAGAGTTTGAGAAGATTGATGTTATTTCTAATTTAAATGTTTGGTAGAATTCACCAATCAAGCCATCTGGTCCTGGACGTTTCTTAGTTGGGAGGTTTTTGGTTACTGATTCAGTCCCTTTACTCATTGTAGGCTGTTGCAATTTTTAATTAATTTTTGAGTCATGTAGATAATATGTGTTTTAGAATTTGTACATTTCATATAGGTCATCTAAATTGTAGGTATACAACTGTTCATAATATTGTCTTACAATCTTTTTTATTTTTGTAAAGTTGGTGGCAATGTCCTCATTTTCATTTCTTTATTTATACCTTTTTTATTTTTATTTCTTTGTCAGTCTAGCTCACCATTTGTCAATTTTGTTCATCTTTTCAAAGAACCAGTTTTTGGTTCTGTTGATTGTTGTTTTTCTAGCCTCTTTCATTTATCTCCATTACTAATCTTTATTCTTCCTTCTGTTAGCTTTTAGTTTAGTTTTTGCTTTTTTTTCTAATTCTTCAAGATGTAGTTATTGATTTGAGATCTTTTTTTCTTATTTATTGTAGGATTTACAGCTACAGATCTATTGAGTATTGCTGCACTGTCATTTTCATTTGTCTCAGAGGAGTTGTTATTGTTCTTTTTCTTCGCCTCCTCCCCCCTCGCCCTCCCCTCTTTCTTTCCTTTCTTGACCCATTGATTAATAGTTTGTTGTTTAATTTCCACATGTGTGTGATTTTTTTCCAGTTTTCCTTCTGTTCTTTTACTTCTAACTTCATTCCACTGTAATTGGAGAAGATACCTTATATGAATTTAATCTTTAAAAATGTATGGAGACTTGTTTTCCAACTGAGCATATGGTCTATCCTGCAGAATGTTCCATGTGCATTTGAGGAGAATGTATGTTCTGCTCTTATTGGGTAGAGTGTTTTTATGTGTCTACTAAGTCTAGTTAGTATACTGTATTGCTCAAGTCCTATATTTCCATATTGTTCTTCTGTCTAGATGTTCTATCCATTGTTGAATGTGCTGTATTGAAGTCTCCAACTATTACTATAAAACTGTTTCTCGGGATCCCTGGGTGGCGCAGCGGTTTGGCGCCTGCCTTTGGCCCAGGGCGTGATTCTGGAGACCCAGGATCGAATCCCACATCGGGCTCCCGGTGCATGGGGCCTGCTTCTCCCTCTGCCTGTATCTCTGCCTCTCTCTCTCTCTCTCTCTGTGACTATCATAAAAAAAAAAATGTTGAATGGTTTAAAAAAAAAAAAAACTGTTTCTCACTTCAATTCTATCAGTATTTGCTTCATATCTATATTGGGATTCTGTTGTTTGGTGCACATATGTTTATAATTGTTAAGTGGTCTTGATGAATTGACCCTTTTATTAGTATATAATGTCCTCCTTGTTTCTTAGAACAGTTTTTGACTTAATGTTGCTTTTGTCTGCTACTAGTACAGCCCCCAGCTCTCTTTTGATTACCACTTGCATGGAATACCTTTTCCAGTCCTATTTATGGAACCTTTTTCAACGTATTTATGTCATTGGATATAAAGTGAATATCTTGTAGACAGCATGTAGTTAGATCCTGGGTTTTTTTTTTTTATCCTGTTTTCTTTTAATTTATTTTTATTTATTTATGATAGACATAGAGAGAGAGAGAGAGGCAGAGACACAGGCAGAGGAGAGGGAGAAGCAGGCTCCATGCCGGGAGCCCAACGCGGGACTCGATCCCGGGACTCCAGGATCGTGCCCTGGGCCAAAGGCAGGTGCGAAATGGCTGAGCCATCCAGGGATCCCCCTTGATCCTGTTTTTTTAATCCATTCTCCCAGCCTCTGTCTTTTGATAGTTTAATCCATTTATGTTTAATATAGTCACTGATAAAGAAGGATTGCTTACATTTTGCTATTTATTTTCTGAGTGTCTTGTACCTTTCTTGTCCTTTTCTTCCATTACTGCATTCTTTTTGTGTTTAGTTGATTTTGGGTAGTGAGCCTTTGTGACTCCCTTTTCATTTCCTTTAGTGCATATTTTTTAGATATTTCTTTGCGGTTGCCATAGAGATTACACTTAATATCCTACATTTTAACAATCTAGTTTGACTTGATGTCACCTTACTTTTATTCTGCTCTGTGCAGTCAGTGTCTCCTTTTATGTTATTATGATACATTGCATCTTTATACATGTGTGCCCAGTAAACAGATATATATATATATATATATATATTTATAGAAATCTATTTGTTTTTTAAATTATGTGGGAAATAAGAAACGGATGTATAAACCAAAAAATAGAATAATATTGATTTTAGTATTTGCCTATTTAGCTACATTTGTTGGAGATCTTTATTTCATTGTATGGCTTTGAATTATTGTCTACTGTCCCTTCATTTCAATCTGAAGGACTCCCCTTAGCATTTATTATAGGCCATGTCTAATGGAATATGCTGCCTTGGCATTCGTTTATCTGGAAAGTCTTAATTTCTCTCTCCTTTCTGAAGGACAGTTTTTCTGGATATGGAGTTCTTGTTTTACAGTTTTTTATATCACTTTAAATTTGTCACCCCCACTGTCTTCTGGCCTCCACAGTCTATGAGAAATTAACTATTAATCTTATTTGAGGAATAATAATAAATATGTGATGAGTTTCTTTTATCACTGTTTTCTTGATTTTCTTTTCATCTTGCAACATTTGATTATAAATGTATTTCCTTGTGGATCTCTTTTAATTTATCCACTTGAAATTCATTGAACTTCTTTGGGATGTACATTTACTTCTTTCATCAGATTTCAAAGGTTTTCAGCCATTATTTGTTCAAATATTCTTTGTACCCATTTTCTCTCTATTCCTTCTAGAACTCTCATAATGCATATGTTAGTCTGCTCATTGATGTCTCACACTAGGCTTTATTCATCTCTTCTTATTTTTTTAAATTTATTTTGTTTTTTTCTTCTTGTTATTTTTTGCATATTTTTTGTGTTACTCCCTATGGCTTTTTAAAAAGTTTTTGTTTAAATTCCAGTGAGTTAACATACAGTGTAATATGAGTTTCATGTGTACAATTTAGTAATTCAGCACTTAAATACAATGTCCAGTGCTCATCACAATAGGTGCACTACTTAATCCCCATCACCTAGTTAACCCATTCCCCTCCCCCCACCGCCCCTCTGGTCACCATCACTTTGTTCTCTATAGTTATGAGTCTGTTTCTTGGTTTTCCTCTATGATCATTTGTTTTGTTTTTTAAATTCTTCATATGAGTGAAATCATATGGCATCTGACATTTACTGCCAAATAATAGATAATGGCAACTGAGTGGGGGAGGGGCATTTTCTATGCACTTTACATGTATTTACTTTGTCTAATCCTTATAATCTTATGAGACACATAGTTTTATTTTAATTTTAAAGATGGAGTAACTGAGGAACAGGAAGATACTATTCATTGCCTATGGTTTTTATTTTTGTCTTTTCTTTCATGATTTAAGATATTTTATTATAATTTCCTTCTACTGTACTGTTATCTCAAGTTCTTGAAGTGTCAGCCTCCTTCTTTTCTGTGTCTGGTAATTTTCCCTTATGGCAGATTGTTTCCTTGTGTGATTTTTAATTCTTTACCATGATCTCCTTTTCAGCAAGGCTTAGTATATACTATATTATGGAAGTGCTTATTTCTCTTCAGTGCCCCAAGGTTTCACTGGTCATGAACCAATTTTGGGGTTAATTCTTGGCTCCTTTACATTAGTTATATAGATTTAGATTCTACACAAGTGTGCGATATATGTCAGGGGTTTATATTTTTCATGGGAAACATTTCTTTTCATTGAGAATAAAGCTTTCTTATTGCTAATCTGGCTGGTGAATGAATGTTTCTACTGATCCTTTCTCCAAGTGCTTTCAAGATCCTGGCTTCAGGGACACCTGGGTGGCTCAGCGGTTGAGTGTCTGCCTTTGGCTCAGGGCATGATCCTGGAGTCCCAGGATTAAGTCCCACATCAGGCTTCCTGCGTGGAACCTGCTTCTCCCTCTACCTATGTCTCTGCCTCTCTCTCTGTGTCTCTCATGAATAAATAAATAAAATCTTTAAAAAAAAAAAAAGATCCTGGCTTCAGGTCTCCATTAACTATGTTGTGATGGAACAAAACCACTTTTACTTTCTAGAAGCCTTTAGTGCCTATAGCCACATCTAAGATATCATGGCACCAGACCAGAGTTTACTGCTCTGACCTTGAACTTAACATTTTGTTAGTGGTGGTGATATTGTTTTGACTATGTTCTGTGCAGCATTTTTGTGTATTTATAGTGGGAGAAAGCATCTATATTTATTGTGTACTATTTTGTAGGAACTGAAATAAGGATGGAGTCCTGAAGAATCTCTTTGTACTTAGAAACTATGTGCCTGATCTCTAAGGACTAAGTTCCTAACTTCACTTCTCTGTATAATTCTGGTTCTCTTCATTTTAATTTTCATCATCCCTCCCAACTACATTTCTGTCTTTCCTCTTTGTCACATCCCCATGTTAGTTAATGGGACTTTTCGGTGACCTTGAGTGATACTCCCTTCTACTGCCAGGGCACCCAACATACATGGCACATTGTAAACACTACAATACTTGCTGATTGAGAATTTTGTGTGTAGGCTTATTTTTTACTTAGGACTATCATTCATTTCTACGACAAATATTTATCGAAAGCCAACTCTGCTAGGTCCTGAGAATGCCACAGTTAATAAAAAATAGTCTCTGACTTCAATGATTTGTTAGAGGGAGAAAGGAATTCATAAATAGGTAATAACTAAAACAGTATGGTTGTGCAATAGTAGAGTATATTCCTAGCAGAGTTGCATATGTGGTGTTATTTTCTCCAACTTTTTATATTGAAAAATTTCAGATCTACAGACAGGTGGAAGGATAGAATAATGAATACCTGAATACCTTTCCCCTAGATTCCCAGCTGCTAATTAATAGTTGCCACTTTACTTCATCCTTCTTTCTAAAAAAGTTACAGATATTTTGACACTTTACCTCTAAATACTTCTCCATGCATCTCTGAATTTGGGGTGGAGTGGTGATGGGCACTTATGGATAGGTTCTTGTGGAAGTGATGCTTAAGTTAAACTTTAAAGGAAAACTAGATGTTAAATGAGGGGGATAGATAGTCCAATAAGTTGTAGTAGTGAGAAACAACATGGTATGTGTGAAATAATAAGCTTTTTGGTGTTCCTGGATAGTGAATTTCAAGGAAATGGTGGCCAGAAATGCAGTTGGAAATGTGGGCAGGATCCATTCATGCAAAGACTCATTCTATAACATATACCATGTTAAGGAACTTGGAATTTAATCTGTGAGTGATGAGCTGCAGGAGATTGGATTGGCTCGTTTGTGTTTTTCATTCTACTGGAATCTGGGAGGAAAACAGAAGTCCAATAAACAGGGCTAGAGGCAGGTTGGAGGCTGTTGAGAGCAGCACAGTGAGAGTTTATAAGGGTCTGGACTAGAGTAGTAAGGGGATGAAAGAAAGAGGAACTCAAAGTTATAATTAGGATTAAAAATCTGCAACACCTGCTAGATGTGGGGAATAAGGGAGAGGAAGAAGTTCAGGATGATGTCAATATTTCTAGTTTGGGTGACTTGGCGAATGGTGGTGCCACCAACTAAAATAGAGAACACAGGAAAAGGAGTCAATACAAGGATCAAAGTTATGAGCTTGGCATGGAAAATGTTCATGTTAGGTGTCTGAGATGTCTAGGTGGAACTGGTTAGCAGGTGATCCAAAGAACAGTTGCACGTCAGGAGAGGCATGGCATAAAGATGCTGAGTTGAGCATTACCAGTTATCAAGTGGAGTTTAAATCATGGGTGATTTTGAGCAGGATGAGTGTACAGAGCAAGTCAATCAACAGAGACCAAAGCAATTGTCAGGAGGGGGTGAAAAAAACCCAGAAAAGTGCTAAGTCATAGGAGCCAAAGGAGAAGTTTCAAAGAATTTAGAAACAACATCAGATGCCACAAAGAGTTTCAATAAAACAAGATTAGAAAAACACTCTTTGTCCTAGGCGATTAATAGATTATTAAAGTCTTAGAGAAAACACAAGCACAATTTTTAGGGATAGAAAATTTTGCTTAAAACTTAACAGCAAGATAATTTCTCATTGTTTTAATATTATCCAACATTACTGTAGAAACTAGAAATATAAATAATTAGAAGTTAGAAATATATTGGAAATGATGGAGCACCTGGATGACTCAGGTAAGCACATGACTCTTGATCTTTGCTCAGGGTTGTGAGTTCTCTAAGTGTTGTGAGTTTAAACCCATGTATTAGGCTCCATGCTGGGCAAAAAACAAAAAGTAAATATATTAGAATTTAGAAATAATACTACTGTGCTATGATTTAGCAAAATAATACCATTTTTTGTTTTCCTGAAACTTTTATCAGTGTCATGATTGTTATCAGAAAATTTAGTTATTTAACTAGTGTAAATAAAGTGATTAAATTGTTATTGTATTTTATTTGAAATAACTTACATATGTACAGTTCTGCCTTGGGAACATACTCTTTAAAAAAATCAGTGAATATATGAAATCATTAATAGACATTCATTATTTATTAAACTTCTCTGTGCCATCTATTAAATCCCTTCAAAATAGGTACATCTAAAATTTTAGCCTACTAGGTCTTCACCTTAAGAGAAAAAGCTTGATTTTTAAAGAAAAAAACTTTCTGGGGCACCTGAGTGGCTCAGTGGTTGCCTTTGACTCAGGTCATGATCCCAGGGTCTTGGTATCGAGTCCTGCATCAGGCTTGTGTGGGGAGCCTACTTCTCCCTCTGCCTATGTCTCTGTGCTTCTCTCTGTGTTTCTCATGAATAAATAAATAAAATCTTAAAGAAAAGAAACAAACTTTCTTGTTCTTTATCTTCTGATATCAACTTTGCAAATAATATTGACATAGTATAACAAATACAACTGTTTCTTTTTATTTATTTATTTATTTTTACAACTGTTTCTTATTAACCTGTAAATATTGGAAATAATTTATTAAAACCAATTAAAGAAAACAATCAATCCCCTAACCCTTCTTTTTGGTACTATGGTTTTCTAAGCAGTTCAGTTATTCACTTTTATTAAGCCATCCAACTAATATAGAGGCTTAAAAGTGTGTATATTTATAAAACTAGTTATATATGTACACATGTGTAAAATTATTTATGAAAAGTAATTTGATTCTTAAGAGACCTATCATAAATGCAGTATGACCATATTTGAAGTCAAAGGAAAATATTGCCCTAAAATTTGCATGAATTTTTATGAGATGTTTTTCTCAAGAAAAGAGTTCATGCTAACTTTAAAATGCTGGACATTTTCATATATGATAGTGAAAATTATGAATTTTAAAAATATAAACCAGAGAAACAAAACTTTTATCTTAATGAAACAGCAACGTAGGTGTCACTAATAAGACAAGGACATTTGGCTCTTCAAACATATTGTGTCCCACTACATAATAGTTCACTAGATTAAATGAAATTATTGATTTCTGCTTCATTACTGACATACATTTATGAGCAGTTTCTTCGGCACCATAGCACAATGTCAAAGGTCATAACTTTCTTTCTTTGGAAGAATAAAAGCTTTTAGATGGCAAATCCCAGGAACCTTCACTGTGGCCTCTTGCTTTTTCCTCCCTTACATAGAATTACTGGAGAAGCATGGTTGAAAGAAACATCTCATAAATCAGCAGGAGAGAGCTTTTACCCTGTAAGGCTTTGTAAAATCATTAACTACTAGTAGAATTCCACTGCAGGATAATATTGTACTTTACCCAGATTTTGACAGTTTTCAATAGGAAATGGTGTGGTGTAATGTGCCTTCTTGTGTATACTATTTTATGTGAGATAACATTCATATTTTTACTTAAAGTATTCTGTTTAAAATAAGTTAGAAAATTGTACTTGTATTAAATATATATATATATATATATATATATATATATATATATATTCTACTTTCCTGTAAAAGCAAGGTTTCTATGACATTAGGATGGACCCATAGAGATTTGGATGTTTCTGTCACTTAATTGTGTCATGTAACTAAAGCCTTTGCATCAATGGCTGGATTTTCCACTTTTCATTAAGTTGTTTTGTTTGTTAAGTTGTTTCATCATGTGGCTAAAGCCACATCTTTTACCATAGCTCGCACCACACTTTGCATGTGAGGATATTATTAGACATGAATCCCATTGAAAATGAAAAATTCTTCTAATTTCATAATCACATCTTGAGTTTTAAAGGCTATCAAGTTTTATAAATATATATACACATATATAATACTTTTGTTACATATATTTCTGTGAAATTACTTTTTCTATGCTGTGTAGAATTCAGCAATTATAATCCTAAGTATTTTTATATCTTTGTATATTTTCATTAGATAGATACAAAACTAAAAAAGAAAGGAATAGAGGTCATTTTTTTCTCCTAATAGATTATTTAGAAAAAAATTTTAAACTAGATTATATTGTATTCTTGAAGATTAGATCCGCTCAGCACATGAAGATAGTTCCATATTATGAAGATCTCACAGCATCCTATTGAAATCTTCTTGATGGTCCAAAACCTCTTCAGTGACTCCTTGCCTCTCATAGAACTAAGGGCTAATTACTAGTTTAGTCCATGGATTAGAGAGGAAGAGGAAGGTTCTGTAGTTGGCAGAGTAATTGTCATTATTCTGAATGGAAGCTCAGTCTTAGTTAACAACAAACTGGGTTATTATGATTGATAACAAAATTTTATTTGGAGAATCAGCTGATCGTCAATCTAAATTCATTTATAAAGTATTAAATAATATTTCTTTTCAAGGAAAGTGCTATTCTCTGTCTCTCTGGTAGCTTTTGGATGGTATCTGAAAAAATGAATTCATGTGAGCAAGTGTTGAGCATTTTAATAGCCATGCACTTAATGGATAATCTACGTATGCCTTCTCCAATATGTGCCAATTCAGAAAGAAATGAATTGTTTATCTAAAAGTTTTATCACAAAGATTTCCTCTTAGGTTTGCTCTCACTTGGAATTGGTGTTAATTGATAGACCAAACCAATAGCAGTTGAATTCCTTTTTGAGTTTTTTCACTGCCTTTTTAACTTAAAGATTAGCCCTTTCTAATCTTAAAACCAATATTATTTTCCCCACAGACCTCTAGTTTGGATCCTTAGTACTCAGGGTTTTTTTTGGATACTATAATTCCAAAGGACCCAGGATGTTTTGATCCCAAATCAAAGACATTTATCTCTTCTTTTAAGGAAAAAGGGATTAGGAACTTCCTGCTGCTTTTGCAAACACTGAAAGCATCCTTTAGGGCCTGGAGTTGCCCTTAGGTCACTTTTACAAATGCTTCAAATACTCTCAAGGCCCCAAGTCAGCTCCTAACTCTATGCTCTTGCTTTTAGGGATAAGGGCTAGAATTCCTAATAGTCTAATAGCTTTGTGTATAGAATCAATGAATCAATAAGATTAAAAACATAGTTGGGATTATTTCGAGAAAGTGTTCTAATCCCTGAAGGAAAGTGGAAAATCTCTTGATTAGCCTGTAAATTCGGATTTATTGTCTTATGGCTTTGCCATGGGCATGATGAAAACTAATTCATTAGACAGGAAAGAAATGTGCAGACTTTGGCACTGAGGTCTTTGGATGCCTGTCATTGTAGCCTCAACTAAACAATAGATATATATTACTTGTTTCTTTTTAAATAAAAAGAATGTCAAACAGCTGATATTTTACTAAATGTTTTTGGCTTTAATATATTTTACTATTTTAATAAATGAGAGATAAATTGTTAGATTAAGAGAAAAATTACAACTATAGTATTCAATATTATTAGAGTATCCTATCTGTGTATGATAAAATTCTCCTGTGAGGTTAAAGAACTTTGTAAATAGATGTTTCTCAAAAGTCCCTTGTGGGGTTGCCATTTGAATTCCTTAAACAGAGATTCCTAAGGATTATTCCTATATTTTAACTTCAGCAACATCAAAGATGTTTATGTGTATGTTTTAAGAAGTTGCTGCTCAATTTCACTGCATAAATAACATTTTTAGATAGAAAAAATGTATTATCTTTTATAGCTGTTTTGTGTATGTTTGTTTTTAAAGTGTAAGTGGTTAAGAGAGTTCAGTAGTCACAATTTGGACTGCATCATGACACCTGAAACAATGTCTCAAAGCTTTTATGGTACCTAAGCAAGGGAAATAGTCTCTCTCCTTTTTTTTAAGATTTTATTTATTTATTCATGAGAGACACACACACACATACACACACACAGGCAGAGATACAGGCAGAGGGAGAAGCAGGCTCTATGCAGGAAGCCTTATGTGGGACTTGGTCCTGGGACTCCAGGACCATACCCTAGGCCAAAGGCAGGCACTAAATCTCTGAGCCACCCAGGGATCCCTGGAAATAGTGTTTATTTAGAAACTTATCCTTAACCTAAAGCCTTTTCTCCGTTAAAAAAAAAGATGGGCCATGGAGTTAATGCTTTGACATATTCTCTCTTCTCCAAATACATAACAATGATAGGAAACATATAAGAATAGAAAACTTAAAAAGATATCCTGGCTCAAAAAAAGAGAGAAACATCTATGGAAACCACAACAGAAGAGACGTATAGAGGGTTTGAGTGGCCTGAAGTTTTAGGTTTGTACCTAATTCTGGATCAAGAAGAATTTAAAAATAATTTGTAAGAAGCCCAAACCATAAAGAAAAAAATAAATTCTATAACTTTTTTAAAATTGAAAACTTCAGAATTTCAAAAAGTCAATATAAATCAGGAATGAGGGATGCCCGGGTGGCTCAATTGTTGAGCCTCTGCCTTTGGCTCAGTCGTAATCCTGGGGTCTGGGGATCAAATCTCACACCGGGCTCCCTGAGAGGAGCCTGCTTCTCCCTCTATGTCTCTGCCTCTCTCTGTGTGTTTCTTATGAATAAATAAATAACAATCTTTAAAAAAAAATAATAAAATAAAAATAAATCAGGAATGAAATGATGAGCCTCAGCTGAATTAAAATATTTACAATGAATCTAAATAACAAATGATAAGTAGCTAAGTATTATATAAAGAATTCCTACAAATCAATGAAAAAGAAGACATCCTAGTAGAAAGGATTATTAACAGGAGACAGGTAATAGAACAGAAAACCTAAATAGCTGTTAAACAGGAAAGTATACTTAGCTGACTTCTACCAGGGAAATGAAAAAAGGATTTAAGATACTATTTTATATCCACCAGATTGACAAAAATATATGAATATATATTAATAAAGATATGTATTTCCAAATAATGGCAGAGAAAACTGATGGTAATCTAAATTGGTATAACTATTTTAGAAAGCAACTTGGCAATATCTGGAAAAATAAAAATGCTTATGCCCTTTGACACACCAATTTCATTTCTAGGAATATGTCATAGAAAAACTCTTGCCCATGTACATAAGGAGACATATATAAAAATGTTCCTTAATGTATCCTTTGTGATAATGGAAAGTTGGAAACAACTTATATGTCCATCAATAAGAAAATGGCCGGGAGCACCTGGGTGTCTCAGTGGTTGGGTATCTGCCTTTGGCTCAGGGCGCGATCCTGGAGTCCTAGGATGGAGTCCTGCATCAGGCTCCCCGCAGGGAGCCTGCTTCTCCCCTGCCTATGTCTCTGCCTCTCATGAATGAGTGAATGAATGAATGAATGAATGAATGCAAATAGCCAACAAATTGTGGGGTTACTATATACAGTAAAATGAATTCAATTAATTTCATTAAAAATGAAAATGATTAGGGGATCCCTGGGTGGCGCTGCGGTTTAGCGCCTGCCTTTGGCCCAGGGCGCGATCCTGGAGACCCGGGATCGAGTCCCACATCGGGCTCCCGGTGCATGGAGCCTGCTTCTCCCTCTGCCTATGTCTCTGCCTCTCTCTCTCTCTCTCTGTGTGTGACTATCATAAATAAATAAAAAAAATTTAAAGTATTAAAAAAATGAAAATGATTAAAGTTATATGTGTCAATGTGGATAAATAGCCAAAAACCCCATAGTTGAGCATATATAGTACAGAATACAGCATGATGTGTTTGTATATAGATTGAAAGTATGCAGAGCAGTACATATTTTGTTTATGAATACATACTTAGTGATAGTATAAAATGTCCGTGGGGGGATCCCTGGGTGGCTCAGTGGTTTAGCGCCTGCCTTTGGCCAGGGGCATGATCCTGGAGTCATGGGATTGAGTCCCACATCAGGCTCTCTGCTTGGAGCCTGCCTGTGTCTCTGCCTCTCTCTCTCTCTCTCTTGCTCTTTCTCTCGCTCTCTCTCTCTGTGTCTTTCATGAATAAATAAAATCTTTAAAAAGAAAAAATGTCCGTGGGACTTAAACACTGAATTTAGGATAGTAGTTACTTTTGGGAATGGAAGGAATAAGATCAGGTCAGAGAGAGATATTCAAGAAGCTTCAACCAAATCTGTACTGTTTTATAGTCTTAAAAAACATCTGAAGCAAATATGACAAAGTGTTAATATTTAATAAAGCTTGGTGGACTATACATAAGTGTTTATTGTATTTCTCTTCTATATGTTTGAATAAACAGTCTTTAGATGAGTGATTTAAAATACATTTCCATATTTTGTCAGAGATAAAGTGACCTATTAGTGCCTTCTGAAATTAAATTATTTAATTATGATTATAAATGTTTTTTGTTTGCTTGAATTATTGAACAGCTAATTTTTAAATTTTATCTTGTGTCTTTTTAGTATTTTTCTTACTTCCAAGTCTTAACAATAACTTGGATTTGCATTAAATTTTATGATATAAAAGGCTACTAATAATCTGAAATAACATTTGCCCTGGTATATGTTGAAAAGTCAAAACCATATCTGTGCTTTGCACCAAATTGGCTTACATTGATTTAGCATGGCCCTTGAATTATCAATCAGATTGCCACATGATTGATTCAGTTTGGGATGTAGCACAATTATTATAACCAGATATTGTACCATTATTTTGATTGTCTTAATGATCAAATCAGATTAACAATTAAGAGTTGAATTAGCTGCTTTTCAATTAGCTATTATAATATCCCCAAAAACGCAAATCCACCTGAAATTTGTGGATTTGGTTGAGACACACAGCAAAGCTGCATTCTGGTACAGAAAATGAGCCCCTCTCTCTGAAGACTAAAGCTATTATTTGAGACAGGGGTCTTTGTCTGTCTTTGACCAGTGGTCAGTGAACTCTGACCAAGCATTTCATTTTACCATCTTGACTATAGTGTGGGTTGCTAGTGATTGATTCATTAACCCTCTAGAGTTCACATTCTTATGTCAAAGACTTATCAGTGTAGAAAAAAAAAGATTCAAGATTCTACGTAAGCTTATTCATTTTATTTAAAAGGCTAAGTTGCAGTTGTGTGATTGACAGGAGTTACTGTGAGGCCTGGGAATGCCTTTATTGCTCTATATTAATTTGACCCAATCAAATCCTGTATCCAGAATCATTTGTCCTTTATCATTTCATCTCACTGTAATCTCTCCCTTCTCTACTGAGAGTTGTCATCTACTTGTTTATCTTACTTTTTACTTATTACTTACATCTTCATTCACTGAGCAAATACTCTATTTACACACACACACACACACAATTGACCCTTGAACAATGCCTGTGCATCTAACCCCTGCATAATCAAGAATCTGCATATAACTTCTCACTCCTCCAAAACTTAATCACTAATAGCAAGAACACAAGAAATCACTTTTTACCACTATCTGCAATTTATTGGAGAGATGATATGCTCACAAGGAGAGGATTTTAAGTGGATACTTGCAACACTTGAACTCACCACAATAACAATAGGAGATGACTATGAAATTATTATAATAGTACAGTATGTAACACAGTTAATTTAATGCAGTTATGATTTAACACTGCATCTTTATGGTTGTTTACATTTCTCTTGACTGCAAATGGTACCATGTATGGCTTATAAGTGTTTGCATAAGTTTATATAGATTTTAACTTTTATAATAGATTTGTATATATTTTATGGTAGTGACAAAATAGACTAGCATCTACATAGATTTTATGCATTCTTGACATACCTTTTTCTTAATTTTTTGATTATTTCTAGGTTACATGGTTTGTGAATTGCCTCACTGTATATATACATATACATAATTAGTAAAATTATTTTTATAATTTATACACACATATATACATGAGTGATTACAAGGTGAGAGAAAAAATAAGGGAACCAACTGTGGGACCTTTCCAACAGCCAACTCAGAGATGGATGCATGAGTTAGGGCAATAACCATGAGAGTAGACAAGAAAGTGGATCAGTTTAGCTATCACTGCATAACACACTACTCTTAAACATGGTGACTTAAAACTGTAAGTATGTATTACTGCTTACAAGTGTCTAAAGCTGATCTCAGCTGTACTCATGTATCTTTAGTCAGCTGGCAGATTTGCTGGAAAAAATGGGTGCTGGTTGGTCTGGGATGATCTCCACCCATATCACTGCTTGTTGGTTGAAGTGATGGGAGAGATTGGACCACATGTCTTTTATTGTCCATCAAGCTCTTCTGAGATTCTTCACATGACTGTTGCAAGTTCCAAGAAAGTGAGGGAAATCACACAAGGGTTTCTCAAGGCTCTGGCATGGAGTTAGCATGCTGTTACTTCTATCCCATTCTGTTGGCCAAAGCAAGTCACAGGAGTAGCTCAGATTTGAGAGGAGGGAAGGAGCTGCAAAGTTACATCGGAAACAGCATTGATATGGAAGAGTAAAGAATGTTAGCTACTTTTGCAGTCAATACACTGCAGGTGGAAAGAATATGCAAAAGAGTGTGGGAATGAAGATTTGGTGATTTTACTCTTGAAGAAGATAACTTGAAGATTTATGGCTTGTGTTTTTGGCTGGTAATATTAAATTGGATTCGAAAGGAAAATGGGGGTGGGTAGGCAGAAAGAAAGTGCTAGGGGGCAGGTAGAGGAAGAAAGGGTAAAGAAGAGGAAAGAATAAGAATGAATGAGAAGGGAAGTGAGTTTAGTCTTGTCATACCAAACTTTAGGATGTCTTTGGGACATCTAGATGGAGACATTTAGCCATATTGTTGGTAGAATTGAAGATTTTCCAAGAAAAAAGTTAGACCAGAAACGTAGATTTAGCAGTTATGAGCACATTGAGTGCCAGAAGTCGATGGGGTTGCTAACAAAAGAGGTTGTGTGCAAAGATAAAGAGGACTGAAGACACAGTCAGCCTTACACTTAAGGAATGGGTGAACAAAGAGGAATCATCAAAGCGGGTCAAAAAAGTAGTGAGAGAAAATAGTGGTGATCAGAAAGGAAGTCTCCAGATGAGGAAATTCCACTGTTGTGGATGCTATGGAGTCCAAATCAGCTGAGGAATGGACCATTTGGTCCATCACTATCATCATGATGGAGTTGAAAAATGAGTAGGAAATGTAGTGATGGAGGAGTGAAATGGGAAAAGGCAAAGGGTATAGAAGTTAGCTCAGTAGACCATCTGTGTAGGATAGAAAAGACATGGGTCTTGTAAGCTAATGGCACCTGTGGATGAGGAAGAATTGGAAGACAGAAGTTGTAAATGAATCAGGATTACAGAAGAATGGAAAAGGATGGACAGAATTAAATCCTTTATATAGATATTTAATCCTCCCAACAACTTGGTGACATAAATTTTTCATCCTTTTATATTTAAGAAACTAAGCCATAGAGATATTAAATAACTTACACAGTCACACGGCTATTAATTGGTGGACCTAATTCACTGTTTCCTTCTGAGCCCTCACCATAAAAATTTGTTTTTGTTTTTTATTTGTGTTTTTAAAAAACATACCTGCTATATAGCATTTTAGAGGAGAAAAGGCAAGTCTTTTCAGGGAGGTAAAAAGTTTACCTTTTCCTTCTGTCTCTCACTGTGTGTTAGGTAAAATTTTGGGGGTTTAGTGTTTTTTAATTGATAATTTTGAGTAGATAATGCAAATATTTAAACTGATCAGGGATCAACTAAATGCATTTAAAGAACTGTAATATTTTAGCTTAGAGAAGATCTTTTGATTATTAAAAATAGAAGAGTGATTTAATAACAAAGTAAAACTGCCTAAACATACCTATAGTAAATATCCTAACCAAGAAAATATTAACTTCTAGACTATTATGCTCCAGTTACAACCTAAAGTTTCAGAAAATGAGGCTTTTGAGGATATTAAATGATTTCTATTTTTATTTTTGAAGTTACGGAAGTAAGAGATGCTTACCAATAAATATTGAAATAATGGAAATTAAATTAAGTCCTGAGTTCCTCTAGAGGTAGATATTGTTAATGGTTGTGTAGATTCTTCCAAGGCTTTTTTTCTGTATATTTACAGACATATGCATGTCCATACACACAGAGTTTTTTTCCATCATTCTTTTAAAACTTTAAAACTTTATTGAGATATGATTGTGCAATAAACTGTACATATTAAATTGCACAACTTGGTGAATTTGATATATGTATGTACCAATGTACAGTGAAGATAATGAACATACTCATCACTCCCAGAGTATCTTTGTGCTTTGTAATCCATCTTTCCTCCCCATCCATGGGTAACATTGATCTGCTTTCTGTTACTACCAATTAGTTTGCCTTTTCTAGAATGTTATGCAAATAGAATCATATAATATGTACTATTTTGTTTGTCTGGTTTCTTTCATTCATCATGAATATTTTGAGATTCATCCGTGTTGTATATATATTGGTAGTTTAATTTTGTTATTGTTGACTAGTGTTCCATTGTGTGGGCATACCACTGCTTATTTATTCATTCATTTGTTAAGGGACACTTGGGTTGTTTTCCAACAGTGTGGAGCTGTTGAAGCTACCATGTATAAATCTTTGTGTGGACTGTGAGTTCCTTTTTCCTGGCTTGATACCTGAGAGTAAAATGGCCAGGTTGTATAATAGATACATATTTAACTTTTTAATAAACTGCAAAGCTATTTTCCAAAGTAGTTGTTGTAATCCTATTAAATAGATTTCAGTTTACATTGGTTATTTAACTTGTTTTTATTTTTCACTTAATGTATAAATACTTTTTGTTATGGACTCCCTTGATACTGTTGATTTTGATCACATTCTTACATCCATAATTACAATCATAAATTTAAACTGTCAGTAAGGTCATTTATACCTTAAGAAAATCTGTAATTCTATTAACTACTCATTTTCCAAGATAATTTTTTAAGAATTTATTTCATAGTGCCAGCAGGGATCACTTTGAAATAATTCTGGCTAAACATATATACTAATAGAGTCAGCTGCAGTACTTTGTCACCAAACTAAAATGTATTAGAAACTATTGTCATAATTGTTTAGCAGTGATTAGTTCCGTTGTTATTTTTTTTAAAGATTGATTTATTTATTTTAGAGAGTGCACGGGGGAGGGGGGGTGTGGGTGGAGGGAGAGGGAGAGAGAATCCTTAAGCAGACTCCCTGCATAGCACGGAGTCCAATAGAGGGCTCCATCCCAAGAGCCTGAGACCATGACCAGAGCTGAAATCAAGAATGGGCTGTATCTAATTGACCAAGCCACCCAGGTACCTCTGTTCCTTTGTTTTTATTTTTATTTAATTAATTTATTTATTTTAAAATATTTATTTATTTGAGAGAGAGAGAGAGTAAGCATGAGCAAGGTGAGGGGCAGGGGAGAAGCCAACTCCTCACTGAGCAGGGAGCCTGACATGGGGCTTGATCCCAGGACCCTGAGATCATGACCTGAGCTGAAGGCACACACTTAAACTACTGAGCCACTCAGGCACCCCATTCCTTTGTTTTTAAATTTTGTTTCCTTTTATTTGCACCATTTATTCCTGATCTCGTCCTTGTCTTTGTCTTCTTGTCATGTAATAGTTCTCCCTTTATTTTTCCCATTTTGTTCTTTTTCTTTCCTCTCACACTAACTGCTTTACCTCAGTTTTCTTTGCCAGCTTACTCTACCTTTCTGTGGACTCTTCCCATCAGTAAATGTGTATCTGTGAGCAATTAGGCTATGAACAGCACTCTACATAAAGCTGGGTATCCAGGTTTACAATTGGTTCTGAATGTAGTTTTATTCAAATCAAAGTCATGATCCTTTTGGTATATCAGTCTTGGGTCAGGTGGCTGTAAGGACTAAATATGGGTGGAAGTATCATAACTTCTGGGTCACTATAAAAGATGCATTTCATGTTCAAACACACATAACTACATTTTTGCTGTTATCAGTTTTATCTTCTTTTTTTTTTTAGCAAGGTCATGTTTCTTTAAGTACTAAATCTTTTCAATGACATTCATTATATGCTATCAAAGAAAAAGTCAGGCTGTTTGGCTCTCTCTTTTGTCAATAACAGGCATTAAAAAGCAGATTTTATCAGTTAACTTTCCTCTCTTTGAATGAATGTGACACTTGACAGCAGCTGAAATAAGAGCTGCAAGTCTTGTTCAGCCCATTCCTATAAACCATGTGTTGTTTTGATTTGGCTTATTGAACACACTATAGAGGATTTCTGTATGGCTGTGGTCCAGAATTCTATGCTTTTATTCTTCTGAGCTAAGCATTGCATATAATTTAGCAGAAGTTTCTAGAAGAATGTATGTTTTGCTCATTTAAAAAATTATTTATAAGTAGCCTGTATTGCCCCTACCTAACTAATTCAAAGGCCCTCAACAGGTAAAATAAGATGAGCTGTTTATGCAACAGTTTAGAGTTGATGAAACAGTTTAGGGAGCGTGATTGCATAAATTTGATTCAAATCAGTAGTTGGAGATGATTAGACATGCTTTTGTCCTATAGAAGGTGCATTCTTGGTGTTTGAGATAAACTTGTATGTTCCTCCTAACATTAGAAGCCTCTGTATGAATAGGGAAGAATTTTTTTTAAAATTTCAGCTTTGTTGAGTTATAATTGACATATAAAATTGTAAGATACTTAAAGTGTACATCATGGTGTTTTAATATATTTATACATTATAAAAGGATTCCCCTCTTCTAGTTAATTAACATATCATCACCTCACATATTTATTTTTGTGTGTATGTATGAAAACACTTAAGTTCTGTTCTCTTAGTAAATTTCAGTTATTCAACTCAGTGTTATCAACTGTAGCCACAGTATTGTACTTTAGATCCTCAGACCTCATTAATCCTATAGCTGAAAGTTTGTAACCTTTCACCCACCATTCCTTATTCTCCCCACCTCCCAGGTCCTGACAACCATAGAAACAGAGAGTATAAAAGCAGGAAGCACTTATGAAACAATCATTCCAATAGCAAGTAAACCATTAAAAAAAAAACCCACATTTGCATTTGTACCTACTTGTAATCAGTCTTGCGTATGGCTTTCAAATCTGACCGTGTGTATCTTTTGCTTCCAATATTTTAGTAGCTTGTCATTCCCTTCAGAATGCAACTTAAATGGTTAGAGCTGTGCTTCTCAAATTTTAAAGTGCATATAAGTCACCTAGGCATCTGAAAAAGTGCTGATTGAATTGATAAGCTGGGGTGGATCCTGATATACTGCAAATCAAACCAATTAGAAGACTGGTCCAAGGACCAACCATACTTAGAGTAGCAAAGCATTGGAGCATAAATAGGCAAGGCTCTTCATGACCTGGCCCCTGCCTGCCTGGTGGCTGCATCCTTTACCACCCTGTCTCCATGTCTCCCCACCTCACCTTACCCCTTGATTCTTCTATACACCTCACATTCCCATTACGTGGGATTTTATTTTTCTGAATGTGTTGTGCATTGCTCTTTGCCTCTGCCTATGCTCCACCTTCTGCCTGGATGACACTTAATATTCCTTTGCTGCCTGTTAGTCCTTCAGGCTTCAACCACACATGTCCTCCTCTGCAAAGCCTTCTCTGACTGCAAAGCATCCTGTGGGTTTTGCTTTTCAGGAAATATGTTCTTGTTGCTGCTTCCAGGAATTACTAAAGGAGAGAAACGGGGGGAGAGGGAAACTGTGCTTTGTGTATGAATGTATATTTCCTATTGGGAGAGTATATTCACAAGGTGAGACTGGCAGTACTGCTCTAAAGTGCTTGAGGGAAGCCCTTTACTTCTCTAGGGCTGCAGCTTGAGTGGAATTTAAAAAACAATAACACCATTTTGACTCCTGGCTCCAATCTTTACTAATTCTGTGACCCTGTACAAGTGGCTTAACCTCTCAGAACACATACCCCATAAGTAAGGGTAATATTACTTACCTGTTAAGGTTTTTAAGACTATTAAATGAGGTAATATATATATATATATATAACACATGTAGTAAGTTAATTCTGTCTTTTCCCCTTTAGGGCTATGTGGTCAAGCCTAATAAAAATGTAAGCTAAATATTATTAAAAGACTTCATTATATTGTGGATTGGTAGCTTAGAACTCAAAGTCTACTTTATGAATTCACTTTAACAAGTTTATCATGTATGTGTGTGAGAGTGTGTGTGTGTGTATATATATATATATATATATATACATTTTTTCTGTTTTCAATTAAACAGGCTTTGTCTTCAATTTAATAGCTATTAGAATATGAAAGAGATACCCAGACATTTCATAGTGATTGATTCCCAGTTTACAAATTGAATGTCATATATACAATATTTAATTGATATAATAAATTGTGATTACATAAAGTTTAATGAATTGTACTGCATAACAGGCATTTACTAAAAATCCACTTAGTGTGAAGTTATTAAGAGGAAGAGAAAGGAAAACCAGGCTGATTATAATCTGAGAAAGCAATATATATAACAGCAGTGGAAAAGAATACTGTAAAGTTTATCAAAAAATAATTTAATGTATCAAAGCTCTTGAATTACATTGGGTGAGATAATCATTTGGAAAAGCAAAAATAATCCTAGTAGAAACATTTCTCTGTAATTTTGATGGATTCTGTATTTTTCTCATTATAAATTTCTACTTGGATGAAGTTGCTAAGTGACATGAGTTTTGTTACAAAACTTCACTCTTCTTAATGCTTTCTTGATCCTTCTGTTTCTCTGACTGATGCAAAGTGTAAAATTGCATGGAATGTTCTTCCTGCACAGTTGAGCTATTAAGCAGAACTAATTCTTTATGGAATGACAACAAGGCATAAGAAAGGCATCTCTTGGATTAGGCAATATAAGACAAACACTTGGCAAACGGCTGAAGGGGAAGTGGTCTTGGTGAAGACAAAGCAATGGCGCTTTTTCTCTTCCCCTTGAATTCATAGGAGCCACACAAGTTGAACAGCTTTGAAGCTGGATAATGTGGCTTACTAGACATGTTTTTTCTGTACTGTTTCCTGCTTGTTTTTGCCAGCAAAGGGGCCAAGAATAATCACTTGATAAACGCATTAGCATGTCTCGTACACTTCTGTGACCACACACTGTTGCTGGGAAGACAGATAATTTGAGAAGAGGAAAATCCCAGTTGGGGACGTCTTTCAAAGTAAGATCAGATTTTACTTACAACTAACAAGATTCTGTCTAGATTATGAGAGTACCATCTGGAGTTTGATTATTTAAAAAAGACTTTTAACGCAAGATTAAGTAGAAGTTGGGAAAGGTGAAAGGCAAAGTGAATAGTGGCTTACTTTCATAAGTTTTAAAAAGGAAGACAAGGAGTATTGGTAGTAATTTTATGGTGGTTTAAAAATTATTGAAAACCATTTTTATTTCAATGGATTTTTCCTGTTGGTAGCCTGCTCCTATTTATATTGCTTGGTGTGTGATTTCCCTTGTTCCTGATCTCTTCCTTAAATTTCTACCAAGACAGACCCTTTCTCTTAGAGCATCACATTTCTGCATCTCCTTCTGGTGTTCTTATGATCTGGTCCTGAGAAGCCACCCCTGTTGCCTGTCACTCTCTAGTTTGTGCTGATCTCTTTAGGATGGTCACCATAACACCAACAGAACATAGGCCAGGGGTGTAGCTAAAGAGGACTGTACTTCAACTGTAGCTGAGGCTGTCAGAAGTAGTTGTGGTTTCAGCATTGCAAACCTTCATTCAGTGGAACTCTTTCCACCTCTGTTTTAGGAGAGTAGAAGTATGGCTGTGGCACAAATGTGTGTGCAAAACAATACACCTTTGTTTAAGCACTTAGTGGTGCAGTTTAATCCTGAAGGGGCACTCAGATGTTCAGCAATCTTCATCAAACATGAATTCCAAAACCCTGTCACCACTCTAGAAAATCTATTTCACATATAAGGTTCTTTGGATCAAACTAGGTGGTTTTAGGACCTCATTTCTAACTAATTTCAAGCCTTGTCTGATGGAATCTGTGTCAGGCTAAGTATTATGAGACTTCCCAAGATGGGCTCAGAATGTCAGTGGGCCTGGGAACTGACAAGCATCTGCAGCATATGCTGTGTCAGCAGCCTGTGAAAGGTCCCTGTCAGAATTGCAATCTTGCAGTGTGCTGCTGGCATCAAGAGGCAAAGGACTGTGCTGAGCTGCTCAGGAAGGGCTCATTTTTTTTAGATACTTGCCTATGTGTGTGTGTGTGTGTGTGTGTGTGTGTGTGTGTGATGCCTTACTAACACCTCAGCAGAGGTGTGACTGCTTTCCCACCATTTCCATAGGAAGAGGAAGAGGAGAGCTCTAGGTTTCCTTTTTTTCCTCCCTCCCTCCCTCCCTCCCTCCCTCCCTTCCTCTCTTTCTCTTTTTAAGATTTTATTTATTCATGAGAGAGAAAGAGAGGCAGAGACATAGGCAGAGGGAGAAGCAGCCTCCTCACAGGGAGCCCGATGCGGGACTCATCCCTGGACCTGGGATTACGCCCTGAGCCAAAGGCAGACACTCAACCACTGAGCACCCAGATGTCCTGAGAGCTCTAGTTTTCTTACTCTTCTTGTTCCTCAGGATCATAGATCCGTCCTATTAGGATAAATACTTTTGCATACACTTTTCATTTACAGTATGCTAAAGATAATGTAAACTTAGTTTTAGCATCATGTGGTCCTTCAGATGGTTATTATGCACACATTATACTATATACGCTCCAGATGATGGAGTTGGTGATGGAACTGGATGTATATGTACCTAGGGTTTATCTTCTTCATTTGTTTATCAAGTATCTCGAGTGCCTTTTTTTTCTGTGTGCTATGCCAGGAAAACAAAGATGAAAAGACATAGGCTTTGTCCTGTGGGTAGGGGCAGAAAGTAGATAAAACAATGGAACAAGAAGCATACTCTGAAATCCTGGGAGTATGAAAGAATTCTGTACTGGGAAAATCAGGTGTCACCTCACAGAAGTAAAGATGGTCTGTAGGAGTTGGCTTGTAAAATTTATATGTGCTGTCATTTTGCTTAATTTATGATCCTTTATTAAAAGTAACTAGAAAATTAAAAGGCTTTCTGTTTTGTAAAGAACATAGCCTTTTTTGAAATTTATTTTTTAATTTACATACTTAAGGCTTATATGGGGCTCCTGGGTGGGTCAGTCAGTTAAGTGTCTGACTCTTGATTTCAGCTCAGGTTATGATCTCAAGGTCCTGGGAATGAGCCCTAGACATGGGGCTCTGTGCTCAGTGGGGAAGGGAGTGGGGTCTGCTTGAGGATTTCTTTCCCTCTGCCCTTCCCCCTGCTCATGCTCGCTCTCTCTCTCTAAAATAAATAAAATCTTTTTAGAAATAGTAAAGCTTACTTTATTGGGTCCATAGTTTTGTGAGTTTTGAAATACCTAGCTATGTAACCATCACCACAATCAGGATACAGAATAGTGTCATCACCCCAAAACATTCTCTCACTGCTCATGTAGTCATACCCTCCCCTTCCCCTAACACCTACAGTCACATTATCTTGCATTTTCCAGAGTGTCATATAAATGAAATTATATAGTATGTAGCCTTTTGGGTTTTGCTTCTTTCACTTAGCCTAATGCATTTGTGATTTATCTCTGTTGTTGAGTATATTAATAACTTGTTCTCTTTATTGATGAGTAGTATACCATTGTATAGATTTACTGCAGTTTATACATTCACTGGTTGAAAGATGTTTAGGTAATTTTCAGTTTGGGGCTATTATAAATAAAACTTCTGTAACCTTTCTTGTTTTTTTCATATTTATTATGAAAAACATGAAGACAAGTAGGCTAGCATATTAAATACTTAACCATTATCTTTAAAAAATCATTGTAACCATTTTGACATATCTAGTTCATAAATTTAGAGTATTTCAAAACAAATTATGGACATCATGACATTTTACCCCTAAATACTTCAATATTCATCCCTGAAAAGTCAGAATATTTCCTAAAATTCACAATTTCATGATCATATTATAGAAAAGTAGCAGTTATTCCTTAATAACATTTAATTTTTAGATAATATTCAAGTTTTTTCAATTGTCCCAAACAAGTCCGTTAGAGCTAGTCTGTTCAAACTAGGAAGTGCACTTACTCATATATCACAAGTCCAGTTTTTAACATAAATGTATTTGTGGATATCTTTGTAGATTTTGTAACCTTTCTTATATAGGCTTTTGTGTAAACATAAGTTTTCATTTCTATTGAGTAAATATCTAAAAAATGGGAATGCTTTAAGTGCTTATGATAAGTGTGATAAGTGTTTAACTTTCAAGAAACTGCCGTTTTCCAGAGTGACTACCAATTTGCATTCCCACGAGCAGTGTATGAGGATGCCAGGTATTCCACATCCTCAACAGGACTTGGTATTGTCAGTGGTTTTGTGTTTTGTTTTGTTTTGTTTTGTTTTGGAGCCATTCTAATAGGTGTGTGGTAGTATATCATTGTGGTTTTAATTTGTACTTCCCTATTACTATAACTAATGAGGTTGATCATCTTTTTCTTTTTAATAATGAGGCTGATCATCTTTTATTTAGTTGCTAGTCATGCATCTTCTTTGGTAAAGTATCTGTTCACATCTTTTGCCCCCTTTTTAACTGTGTATTTCCTAATTACTGAATTTTGAGAATTCTTTATGTATTCTGGATACTAATACTTTGTCAGATATGTGATGTGCAAATTTTATGTCCCAGTTTATGGCTTGTCTTTTCATTCTTTTAACAGTTTTTTTTTTTTTTTTTTTTTTTTTTAAGAGCAGAAGTTGTTTTGTTTTGTTTTGATGAGATCTAGTTGATAAGTTTTTTCCTTTCATGGATTGCACTTCTGGTGTCCTAAGAACACTTTGCCTAACCCAGATCACAGAGATATTTTTTATGTTTATCTCAAAAAGTTTTATTGTTTAATGTTTCACCTTGAGTTCTGTGACCCATTTGGAGTTAATTTTTGTTTGTTTATTTGAGGGCAGGAGAAAGAAAGTGGGGGGAGGGGCAAAGGGAGAGAATCTTTGAACAGACTTTGGCTGAGCACAGACCAGCCACGGGGCTGGATCTCCTAACCCATGAGATCATGACCTGAGCTTAAATCAAGAGTCAGGTGCTTAACCAACTGAGCGACCCAGACGCCCCTTGAGTTAGTTTTTACATAAGGTATAAAATATAGGTGAAGATTAATTTCTTGTATATGGGGGTTCAGTGGTTCAAGCACTGTTTGTTGAAAAGATCATCCTTTCTCTTGAATTTCTCTTGCAACTTTGTAAAAAAGGAGTTGACATATTTGTTTTGGTTTATTTTTGTACTCTTTCTTCTGTTCCACTGATCTATGACTCTGTCCTTTTGCCAATTTTGCCATAGTTCCTTGATTACTATAGCTTTATCATAATTCTTGAAATTGTGTTTTTAAATAAAGTAGAGCAAATCCTACAGTTTTGGTTCCTTTTTTTCAAAATTGGGACGCCTGGGTGGCTCAGTGGTTGAGCATCTGCCTTCAGCTCAGGGTGTGATCCCAGGATCCGGGATCGAGTCCCACATTGGGCTCCCTGCATGGAGCCTGCATCTCCCTCTGCCTGTGTCTCTGCCTCTCTCTCTTTCTTTGTCTCTCATGAATAAATAAATAAACCTTTAAAAAAAAACAAAAAAACAAAAACAAAATTGTTTTAGCTATTCTAGTTCCTTTACCTTTCCATTAAGATTTTATAATAGGATGTAGCTTTTTATTCTACATGTAAGGACAGGTGTGGCCTGGGAAAATTTCCTGTCTTTAGTCAATGCCACTTCTTTTTTTCATATATTTTGTACCCAACCTTCTTAACATCTGCTGGCTACTTAATATATTTATGCCACTTTCAGGCTTAATAGTTCCCTGCTCCAGATTTGACAAGACCCTTTAGACCAAGGATAATTTGACTGTCTGCATTCTTTTTCATAAACATGGTATCTGCTGGCTAAATCTGGTCTAAGTCCCAGCACATTCTTGTGCTTTATGATACATATGTTTAAGCACAGGTCTAAGAATGTCGTTGCCTCCTTGTATACTAGAACTCAAACATACAATCTAATGATGCTGTAAATACTTAGTGTAAGAAATTTTTGACTGATTTTTAAAAAGACTTATTCATTTATTTTAAAGAAAGAGAGAGAGCAGCCGGGAGGGGCAGAGGGAGAGGGAGAGAGAGTCTTAAGCAAACTTCGTGCTGAGCATGGAGCCTGATGTAGGACTTGATCCCATGACTGTTGAGATCATGACCTGAACTGAACTGAGGAGTCGGACAGTCAGCTAACTGCACCACCCAGGCACCTTTTCACTGATTTTAAGTCACTCATAGTCCAATTATAAGTCTTCTAACTTCACACAAAGAACATTGCCATCATAACTAACTGTGAGTTAATTTCATTTTAGTAGATATTTCATGATGGGCAGTTATATCTAAAGCATTATGACTTTTTGGCCTGCTGAAATTACTAATTTCTGGCTTTTTAGCTCCTTGTATGTTTTAGGAGACAGATGTCAACTTAATCATACTTGTTCTTTTGTGTGTATATGCATTGGAAGGGGTACCAAAAAGTGGAACAGTAGGAAAAGTCTACTAAAAAGAGTCCTCTGTTTAATAATTAAGCCTCAGCCTTAGTAAGTTTGCCATTGAAAATTATGGATAGCTTGGAACATATCATTAGATTAAGATCATCAATGTTGGGTCTTTTTAAAAGGCTACAGCGGCTATAGCTGGACCAGTAATTTCTTTTAGCTCCATGAATCTTACATTTTCAAGTTCAAAGATGGATCAGGGCATACTGAACTGTGCCTCTGGAAAGGTTCTTTAGAAGTGGAAAGTATGACAGTGATGGCTGAGAAGAACACTACTATTTTTTTCTTTTTTAAAAATCAGCCTTATTGATATATAGTACACATGTTATTCAATTCACCCACTTCAAGTATATAGTGAAAAAATATTTTTATATTCATTTGGGGCACCCATCACCACAGTCTGATTTGGGGACATGTTCATATTCCCTAAGAGAAAGCTGGGTTGCCAATAAGCAACCATGGTTGTGGGCCTGCATCTCTCTCACACCCAGCCCTAAGCAACTGGGCCCATTCTTTGCAGCTCAGCACCCAGCCTGGGGGGCAGAGTCAATGAATGAATGGAGAAGAGCACTACCATTGTGAGTATGAGGACAGAGAGAGCTTACTTTTGACAAGTCATACAGCTCATTTATGACAGAACTTGGAAAAAATACAGGTCCCTGACCTTAGTTCAGCCCTGTTTCTCAATTTGCTTTGCTTTCTGCCTCATAGCTAAGGTCCGTTCGTACCCCCAGGTGTAGGATATATAAAACACTCACGCCTGTAATCTTACTCCCTACTCAAAAGAACCTGTAAGGTAGATGGCACTACCTCAAAGGAGGTACTGATCTATGTGTGGTGTTTAAAAGTCATTTAAAAATTTTTATTTAGGGATCCCTGGGTGGCTCAGCGGTTAGTGCCTGCCTTTGGCCCAGGGCGTGATCCTGGAGTCCCGGGATCGAGTCCCACGTCGGGCTCCCGGCATGGAGCCTGCTTCTCCTTCTGCCTGTGTCTCTGCCCCTCTCTATCTCTTTCTATGTCTATCATGAATAAATAAATAAAATCTTAAAAAAATTTTTTTTAATTTAAATTTAACTAATTAACATATAACATATTATTGGTTTCAGAGGTAGAGGTCATTTGATATATCCATCTTATATAATACTCAGTGCTTATTACATCATGTGCCCTCTTTAATGCCCATGACCCAGTTAGTCTGTCTCCTCCACCTCTCCTCCAGTGACCCTCTTTGTTTTCTATGATTAAGAGTCTCTTATGGTTTGTCTCCCTCTCTGATTTCATCTTGTTTTATTTTTTTCTCTCTTCCCCTTGACCCTCTATTTTGTTTCTTAAATTCCATATATAAGTGAGATCATATGATAATTGTCTTCTCTGATTGACTTTATTTCACTTAGTATAATATCTTCAAGTTCCATCCATGTTGTTGCAAATGGCAAGATTTCTTTTGGATGGCTGTGTATAGTCCATTGTGTGTGTGTGTGTGTGTGTGTGTGTGTGTGTGTGTGTGTGTGTATACCACATCTTCTTCATCCATTCACCTGTCAGTGGACATCTGGGCTCTTTGTGTAGTTTGGCTATTGTGGACATTGTGGCTATAAACATTGGGGTGCAGGTGCTCCTTCAGATCACTATGTTTGTATCTTTGGGGTAAATACCCAGTGGTGCAATTGTTGGGTCATAGGGTAGCTGTATTTTCAACTTCTTGAGGAACCTCCATACTATTTTTCTAGAGTGGCTGTACCACGTTGCATTCCCAACAATAGTGTGAGAAGGTTCTATGTGTGTTAAAGGTAGTGAGAAAGTGAGCCAAGACCACAACTTAGAGCTCCTGACTCCATGATCTCTCTTTGTACCACAACTACCTCTGTGTCAGAGATTTAACTTCCAGGAGGACAACATACACTGCTGGAATAATAGTGTGGTGGAAGGTACTTTGAGACCATGAAATTCATTCAAACTTCCATTTAATTTGGAATCTTTTACCATATTCTTTAAGGTGAAAAATAAGCAGCAACTTTTACATTAATTTTTCTGCTAACTAATGTTTATTTTTTTAAATTTATTTATTTATTTATTTATTTATTTATTTATTTATTTATTTATTTATTTATGATAGTCACAGAGAGAGAGAGAGAGGCAGAGACACAGGCAAAGGGAGAAGCAGGCTCCATGCACCGGGAGCCTGATGTGGGATTCAATCCCGGGTCTCCAGGATCGCGCCCTGGGCCAAGGGCAGGCACTAAACCGCTGCGCCACCCAGGGATCCCTGTTTATTTTTTTAAAGATTTTTATTTATTTATTCATGAGAGACAGAAAGAGAGAGAGAGAGAGAGAGGCAGAGACACAAGCAGAGGGAGAAGCAGGCTCCATGCCAATGTGGGACTCCATCCCTGGACTCCAAGATCACGCCCCAGGCTGAAGGCAGGCGCTAAACTGCTGAGCCACCCAGGGATCCCCTAACAAATGTTTATTACATATTTATAGTAGCTACCTACATACACATTCACTTATTCAATAAACCAATCAATAAAATTTCCTGCCTCAATCTTGCTTCTCTCCTAAAGTATCCTTTCCTATAACTAAAAATGTTTTTTTTTTTAGTTCTTTTGAGCTATTTTTTTTAGTTCTTTTGAGCTACTTTTAAGTTTATCAAAGAGGTAAAATGTCTTTGCTTAATTTTTTTTTTTCTTTTTTCGTAGTCCTGTGCACTAATCTTTTGCTTTACTCTGCATCAACATTGGCCGGTGCCAATCTATTAAGCCCAGGATTGTTGTCAAGTGCTAGCTCTTAGATGTCTGCTAAAAAGAGCTTTGGTTGGCCTGTTCATATTTTATTAAGAATAAAAGCAGTCATAAGAGTGAATTCTGACTCTCTAGTTGAATCATTATGAAACAGTTGTCAGTATAATTTTGTATCTTTTTTTCACTTAGCATATCACAGACTTTTTCCTGTGTATAACATAGTCATTTTAAGTGCTCTGAATTCCATTAGTTGACGATATAATAGCATCATTAGGCATTGTTTTGGTTATACATTAAGCTTCTTTGATATTGGACTGTCAATAGCAATGTATTATGAAAATGTTTGTTAACTTGCACTGTTGGAACATTTGCCACTAAGTTCTGGTCATACTGATTCTACATTCCAAACATCTCTATTCTGTCCCCGTGTCTCTATCCCCAGTCACTTCTTCAGTCCAGGCCATACTGTTCCAGAATGTCTTCCAGAGACAAAGGAATATGGATATTTGGGAAGAGAGAGTGAGAGAGCTCAGAAAGGAAGAAACTAGTAATGAGAAAGTGATGCAAGAGAATGGGAATAATAAATGAAATAGGGGCCCAGAGATGGTTTTTAGGGATGGGATTAAGAGTATCAGGAGAAGGCTAACCTTGGCACAGATTGGAATGGTTACTTCTTCCTCAGAACCAGGAATGAAGGGAGAGAAACAAGGTGAAGAGGGAGAGATTTTTAGGTGGTAAGGGAGAAAATTTATGTCCAATAAAATAATAGAAATAGTTAAAAATCACTGAATGTCTTTAATGTTATGGGCACTATGCTAAGTGCTCTCATGCGTTTACCTTCTGTAATCCATAAAAAACCTTCTTAAGAACTCTATTTTACATAACAATATTTTTTTTAAAGATTTTATTTATTTATTCATGAGACACACAGAGAGAGAGGCAGAGACATAGGCAGAGACATAGGCAGAGAGAGAAGCAGGCTCCATGCAGGGAGCCTAATGTGGGACTCGATCCTTGGACTCTAGGATCACACCCTGGGCCAAAGGCAGTCACTCAACCGCTGAGCCACCCAGGTGTCCCAACATAATGACATTTTAAAAAATAATCCCTACACCCAACAGCTCAAATTTAACAATCCCCAGATCAAGAGTGGCATGTTCTACTGACTGAGTGAGCCAGGCACCCCTACATAACCACATATATTTAAGAAGAGTAATTTGCTGAGGGTTATACAGTTGGGAGTGGTATAGCCAAAATTACCATAACTTCTCAGGGAGATGAGAGAGTTTTCTGTTGCAAATGGGAAGGAGATGGTAAGGTGGTTCAAGCAGGATATTAACTTGACTAGAAGTCAGATAATAAACCACTTATAAAATAACTATGTTATGCTTGGTATAGCTGAATAAAGAGTTTGACATCTGTCATGTGTTACATTATTTCTCTTAAGGAAGTGATTTTTTTTTATAAAATCATTTTTTAAAAAGTACACATAGTTTCTTGCCTAGACTTAAGGATATAATAAATTTTAAATTTCTGTTTGAAACTTGTTCCTTGGCTGGTTTTTACCTCAGTAGGCAAAGCATCAGGGTGACTGAGGGTTACCTGATCAGGTTTTTATCTCAGTATGGTAATGCCTCAATTACCCTAATGCTTTGATTAAGTGATGAATTGGGTCTCTCTACTTCCTATTCACTTGCAAGTCAGTCTCCAAGTTTGAAGACTCAAAGTGAATTGGACCTGGAGGTAAGAACTCACAACTATGTTTCGATCAGTAGTCTAGAACAGACAAATGCATGATTTGAAAGACCAGTGTCATAGAAATAAACTTGAAGCTGTGTGAAGGACTCTGGAATTGTACACATGGGAGAGTCTGAGATAGAAATCTCCCTGTATTCTTCATGAGCTTGCACATTTCCTCAGAGCTACTGATCAGTGACTTAGATGGAAATAGCACAGGGGCTCTGGAATGTGACTAGTGGCCATGTTCCCCTGCTGTTTAGGACTCCCCAAGGAGTGGGTGGAGTCTCGGACCATCTGAGGACTCTAGAACCCTGGCTGATCCACAGCATTAGAACCACTGGTGTAAACCCTGCAACAAGTTTGTGACTGCCTGAAGTATTTCCTGTTTCATGAAAGAATACTTTAAATTCAATTTACAAAAGAAAGTGATGTTCTTCTTAAACTAGGGAATAATCTGTGAACTTCTTTTGTTTGTTTATTTTTTGCTCCATCCTTTGTGAACTTAAATTATTGAAAGGCTTTTTCATTTCAGACTGTGTTTCCATAATTTTTAGTTCGTTTTAAAACCCACATGTACTAAGTATTCTTTTTTATTCATTGCAACCTTTCTAAAGAAACATGAATGGCACATTAGTTTAATATTGTAGTCCAGCATTTCCAGTATAGAAATATACATATATGTTGCTTTCTGATCAAATAAAGATTTGGAGAACATTTTCCTCTTAGCGTCTTTGATCCTTTTTTTTCCTGACTATAAATCATAGAAGCAAATGATTAAGTAGACAGGTGGAAAGAAGGAAGTCACAAATAAAATAGGCACTTACATTTATTATGTTTGCAAGGTTGTTTTTGAGGATGGTGCATGTTTCTTGAGACCTTGTTTCTTACCTATTTTATAGAGCTTTGGCCTCTTAACAGCACTGCTTTAATGACTTCTTGTGGGGCTCTTGGTTTATGTTAGCACTGCTTGTGGAGGGAAGAAAGAGGTCAGGTTTCACGAGGAGGCTATAGTCTTGTAAAATCATACCTAACTGGCAGAAACAAAGTCCATATTAAGGAGAAAGCCAAGATTTGCATAAGAACATAAGAGATGTTTTGCTATTTAATGCCCCCCTTAAAAAAATCAAAATTAATCCTGAAAACAATATTGTACTGTATGATAACTTAAACTTAAGTAAAAATTTAAAAAATAAAATTTAAAAAGGTGAGGAAAAATTCAAAATAGAAAGATATTTGCTGGAAAACAAGTTTAAGGCTCTGATGATAGAGATATGCATATTTGTGTGCTATTCTAAACTTTCTAAGTTTTCATGTAAAATTCTATACAATTTTTTGTTGTTTTTGAAAAATACCTATTCAGATATTCTTTTTCTAGTAATTCTCAGATTGAGGGCACTGGTTGGGGAGACACTCAAGCATCCATAGCTCATGGTGATGTCAACCCAAAGAATGAGAAGTTTAAAGTACTAAAAAGAAGGCCAATAAAATTAAAAGTGAGAGATTTAATCACGTAGTGGAGCAACAGTAGAAAATTTATATAGACAGACTTTTCATTCCATAACCCATGTAAGCATATAAAATTTACTTTTAAATATTATTTTTTCTTGGTTATGTATATTATAGGAAAAATATAAGTACAAAAAATGTCACACATAATTATAACCCTAGAGAGCTGAACTTAATTACCTGTCTTCTTGTAATTTATCCCCTATTATTTCATCACTGAAGTATTTTATCCTCTCCAAATAATTTATCTGTACGCATGAAAAATGGGAAAATTATTTGTTTCTCCCCATTTTATGTTCTTTTACATAAAGCCTACATAGTCTGGCTTGGTAGAAAAGAAGAATTTTAAATCTTAGAATACCTCTGCCTTTGTTAGGGCTGTAAAGTTTATTTTTACTGCATAATGGTCACTAACATCCTTTGTTTGCCTTTCTGCAAGTCATCATTCTGAAAGTAAAAGCAGTGATTCATAGCAGGGCATCTCATTGCTGTTACTGCCTCCAGCACCCCTAGTAGGTAGGTTTGCTAGGTGATAGGCAGTGCCTGAGCACATGCTCATGCTATTCTGTGTGTATATGTGTACATATATGTAGATGTGTGTATCATTTAGTATTTTTACAATATCCTTATAAGATATTATCCCCTACTGAGGGATACTGAGACCTGAGGTTGAGTAACTTCTCAAGGGCACACAGCACCTGAACATGAGTCCAAAACTGTGGTTTTAACCCAGGGCTATAGATTGTAATATTTGCATTCTTTCTTTTAAAGATCTTGTTTACTTATTTGAGAGAGAGAGAGAGAGCGCGTGCGCGGTGTGCGAGTGCACCAGTGGTGGGGGATGGGCAGAGGGTGAGGGAGAAGCAGACTCTGGGGGTGGGAGGAGGTAGGGAGAGGGAGAAGCAGACTCCCTGATGAACAGGGAGCCTAACATGGGGCTCAATCCCAGGACCCTGGGATTCTGGGACTCCCAATCCGAGCCCAAGGCAGACACTTAACTGACCAAGCCACTCAGGTGCCCCTAATATCTGCACTCTTAAATGCAAGGATGTACTGCTGTACTGACCCCCTCTATCTGCCTAAATTATGCCCTGTAGTTTATTGGATTTTATTCCTGATTTTATTTAAACCAACTTAGGCTCAGGTTTTTGCCTTAGTCCTCTACTTCAATTTTCTAATACCTTAACTTCTATCATCAAGAAATGAGAGTAAGTTAAATTGGAAGAACAGTAAATACTGTGCTTCCCAAACTCATCCCAGCAGAGTCTAAGAAGTAAGAACTTTTTTTCTCTGCTAATTTTACATGTTATACATTGCTATTTTTATAGGCTGCTGTTCTAAAACCTCAAGGATGTCTTTCTTCAACTCTTAATGACAGCCTGATACTTGAACCACCTGAACCCATGAAAAAAAATCAAGATGGATAGATATTTGAGGTTTATATTATTAATCCCTAGCTTTTTACTTTGTAAATTTTACAGTGTCCCAGTCTTCCTTCATATATCTGATTTCTTCTCATCCTGAGGAAATCAGAGTCTGTAATAGTGATTCACCAGTCTGTGTGAGCTCTTCTTTTGCATTCCCTGCGCAGGCACCATACTGTACCCCAACCTTCCAGGTACATAGGTCAGAAACCTCAGCCTTTTGGATCCTTCCCTCTCTTTTCCTTGAACACCTCGTGGCCAAATCATGCTGTTTGGTGTACTTCATCTCTTATATGTGCCCTCCCTTCCATTCCATAATCTTCTGCATCATTTAGATCCACAACCGGTCTCTCGTCTACTGTTCTAATAGGCTTTTAAATGGTCTCCCTACCTTTAAGTGTTCCCTAGGGATTTGGCTTTCTGATGATCAAATGTATGGAGCTTAGAACTAGGAGAATAATAATATAGGAAGAGCTAGCACTTCCATTAGGTAAACTGTTTTTCAAATAGATGTCTTAATGTTTTAAAGATTTTGTTCATTTAATTAGCGGGAGAGAGAAAGAGCAAGTGGAGAGAGGGACAGAGGAAGAGGGAGAGAAAGAATCTGAAGCAGACTCCACACTCAACACGGAGCCCAACATGAGGCTCAATCCCATGACCCAAGATCATGACCTGAGCCAAAATCAGGGGTTGGATGCTCAATTGACAGAACCACCCAGACACCCCTCAAATAGATTTATATATATATATATATATATATATATATATATATTTGATTTCTAAATAAATATTAGACTGAGATAATATTTAATTTACATACATTCCAGTCTCTCTTATCTTTAATGAGTTCCTAGAGATAGAGGTATTCCTGCTTGTGATAATAGCCTTCGCTTCAGGTCCTAGTATGCAGGAGTTTAAAGGTGTTACTGTGTTTTGAAAATTTACAATTTCTAAAAAAGATTTTATTTATTTATGAGAGATACACAGAGAGAGGCAGAGACATAGGCAGAGGGAGAAGCAGGCTTCCTGCAGGGAGCCTGAGGGGGACTTGATCCCAGGACCCCAGGATCACAACCAGAGCCAAAGGTAGATGCTCAACTACTGAGCCACCCAAGCATCCTGAAATTTAGGATTTTAACACATATTCTTATCCAACTGGAAAGTCAATGCATATTATTAACTTGTACCAGAGCAGTAGAGTTACTTGGATGTAGAACCAGAAATTTTTATCTTCAACAGGAGCTTGGGGATCTCAAACTTTTACTCATGAAAGAATTCATATAGAGTCTCTGGAGATTGCCTGGATTTAGATCCCAGCCTCACTACTCACTAGCTGCAGAACTTTGAGTAAGGTGCTTAATTTCCTTGTGCTTCAGTTTCTTCAGTTGAAATTTGGGGTAATAATAGTTGTGTAATTTAAATAAATTGGAAAATATAATACACTTAAAGCACTGCCTGGCAATAAAATATGTTAAGCTATTGTTATTTCTATCATTAAAAACAACCTCTAAAAATACACAAGTATTGGATATAGCTTTTTCATAATACTCAGTATTTCGTAATACTCAGTATTTTTTCTTGAAAGCACTTGTCACAGTTTGAAGTTACATGCTTGCATAGTAATTTAGTTAAATGCCTTTCTGTATCACTAGACAAAGATTCCTGAGGGTAGCACCTCTGTTAGTTTTGTTCATTATTGAATCCTTGACACCTGGAATATACTAGACACTGAATGAATATTTATTGAATGAATAAACTTAGAAGAAGTTACTTTAGCCTAATTTTTTTCAAAAGTTAATATAATTAAAATCCATTTCTGGGCTGGGGAGATAGTTAATCTGGCCCATTATTTATGAATAATTGTATCACTTAAAGCCTGCCAGCATGAGTAAACCACAACCTAAATGAATGATGTGATTATACAGATAATGCGATTGATATTGTGTGACTTGTGAAACTAAATGCTTGTGTCATAGTTATACTGTATATCTCTAATAGAGATATTAAGTGTTTTTAAAATATACTTGAGTGACTTTTTAAATACTGCTTCATGTTTACCATATAAACTATTTGGAGTAATTGATGTCAAAATACTTTTTCTTTTTGCAAAAAAATAAACCTGTTTATTGAGAGTGTACTCAGCCAAGAAGAATGAAAAATATGTAGTTGGCATAAAGAAAGCTATTTGTTCCTTTTGATGTAGCAAGGATATATACATTCAATTTTACTTATAATGAGGCTAAGCAGTTTAAAGACTTAGAAGGAGGGGTTGCTAAGGCACAGTGCTTTTTGACATTTAAAATCGGAATCACATTTTTTGTGAGATTATTCCTTTTTTGGTTTTAGCAGTAATGGGTTGACCTATGGAAGCCTTTGAATTAATAGACAGACGCAGCTTGGGAGCCCTGTACGGCTATATCCAATACTTGTGTATTTTTAGAGGTTGTTTTTGAAGTGTGGAAGAAAACAAACGGGAATAAGAAGACCAGATAAGAGACTTTTATAGTGATTCCAGTGAGAGACATTGGGAGAGGAAGACAGGAGTGGACTTGACATGTGTTTAGGAGTTAAGATTAGTGGGAACAAGTGAATGAGAGTGCAGAAGAAGGAGTTAACAGTGTCTAGCTCAGGTGAGTATCTGGATAGTCATGTGACAAACAAGTAAAGACACAGGCTTGGAGGAAATAAAATGATTTCATTTTGGACTTGTTGAGTTGGAAGTACCTTTTATAAGGTGATGGTGCAGGTGAAAATGTGCAGTAGCACATTGGAGCCAGGAGTATGATGTTCTGGGGCTGGTGACCTAAGCTGGAGATGTATTTTAGGGCATCAACAGCAAGAGATGGATGTCATTGAAAACTGAATGTGGATAAGGTAACCCAAAAAATAATCTGGAGGGAAAAGAAAGAATCTTTGGAAGGAAGAGCAGAGGAGGAGGGAGCGCCCTTGAAAAGGGAAACTGGAAGGAGGAATCAGAGAAATAGATAAGAAAGTGTGTAAGAAATAAGAGTGTGCAATGTCATTGACACTGTTTCAATAAGATAATAGGGGAAGAAGGCAGATGTTTGAGGTATAAAGTCAGAGAGGAAGAAAGGGAGGCAACTAGAATGAACTACTTTTTAGAAAAGTTTTAATGCCTTCAGGAAGAGAGAAGGTAGATAGCTGCTAGAGGGATAACATGCCATAAAAAGAGGTCTGAAGTTTTGTTCTTGTATTTTGAGGTTTGGAGAAAATCACTTTTATCTGCTGAGAGAAGGATCTAGAAGAAGAATTTGAATATGCAGGAAAGAGAGAGAGAGAGAGAAAGATAACTGGCAGATACATCAGGTTCTCCGAGGTGAGGAAAGAGAATGGGGTTGGTTCTCCAGATGGAGGAGTTATGGACAGAAGGATGGCAACTTAATTTTATTTGTTGAATCATAAATGCCTTTTTTTCTTTAGTCTCAGAGGCACTGAGGAGAGCCTCAAGGGGTATCTGGCTTGGTCTTCTTTAGGAAAAATGATTTTGCAAGCAGGTTGAATTTTCAAGAGACGAGAAAATAAAAATGCTAAATATAAAGGTATTTGGGGGATTAAAAAAATCTTTATACTTGCTTGAGACCTTGCTGAGAACCAGAGTGTGGTCAAGAAATACCTTACTTGTTGGATGTGTTAACTAACTAACCTTTTTGTAATTATTTCCCTGTATATACATGTATCAAATAATCATGTTGTACACAATGTTATTCGTCATTCTCAACCCAGCAAAGCTGTGGAGGGAGGAAAGAAACTATAATAGTGATTGCCTGGGACTGGAGTTAAGTAGGGGATGGGAAAATTCAGGAATGGTAACTAGAGGATATGGAGTTTGTTTTTGGAATGATGGAAATATTCTAAAATAGATTCTGAAGATGGTTGCAGACTCTGAATATACAAAAAAAAACCCCATTGAATTGTACTCTTTAAATGAGTGAATTGTACAGGATATAATTTATATGCTATGTGATTATATCTCTTTTTTTAAAGATTTTATTTATTCATGAGAGATACAGAGAGAGAGGCAGAGACATAGGCAGAGGGAGAAGCAGGCTCCCTGCAGGAAGCTCGATGTGGGACTGGATCCCAGGACCCTGAGAATCACACCTTGAGGCAAAGGCAGACACTCAAACACTGAGCCACCCAGGTGCCCCATGATTATATCTCAATAGTTGTCCTTTCCCCTGTCCCCAAAAGAAATACCCTTACTGGGTCAGAGGATATATCCATTTACCTCTTATGTCTTGGAGTTTTCTGACTCCAGAGTTCTAGTACATTTGACCCAAAATACAAAGTTAGTTCCATTTTCAAAATAAAAATTTTAGAGGTTTCATAGATTTATGCATCTGGCAAGGGGATGGGGAGGAGCAGGAAGCTTCTCAAAAAAAAAAAAAAAGATTCAGAAAGATGATTTTGTTTAATTGGTTAGATGAAGTTTATGGTTTTAGAAAACAACACTCAGGTGCCTAAGTGGTTAGAAGGAAATTACTCAAGGCAAAAGTGATTATCTTTATTCTCAATAATTACATTTATTTTTAAAGTCATATAAAGAGCCCTCAATTACTGGTTTATTTAATCTTCATAAAAATCCTTTAATAGTGGGGGACCAGATTTTTGTCTCTAAAGATAATGCCACTGAAATATTGAGGACCATTTGGAATTTTACAAACAAAAAAATAATACTAAAAAACATTATTCTCCTCTTAAGATGAGAAATATTTGTACCTGGGAAACTCCCTACATTTCTAGTTACTGTGTTTAAAGACCTAATGTAATTGGAGGAAAAAGTTTGTAAGTTCAACAAATGTTTTAGCGCTGAGTCTGTGCCATTTACTGTCTTAAGGGATCCTGCAAAGAATATGACCCATTACTAGCCTTTAAGGAGCTCATACTGTGGAAGGGGAGGAAAAAATGTGAAGGAGTGGTTTTAATTCTGTGGGATAAAAGTAGCAGTGGGGGTCTGTAGTGTACAGAATTTGTAGAGAAAAGGATCAGCCCAAAGATTGGGACAAGCAAACCAGGTGCTAAAAAATAAATGATAAGATTTCACCAGGTGGACAGAGGGACCTAGGATATTTGAGAGAGAAGGATATGCTCATATAATGCTTAGGGGTGTGAAATATCATGGTATATTCAGAGAATTATAAGTAGTTCAGGGCTCATGGAACATAACTGTAAGTGATTGAGGCAAGAGAGTAATTAATTTGCAGGGACTAATTAATCAGCCACACAAATCAAATTTTATTTTTTGACTATCACTCTGGAGGTAACTTTGCTGGTAGGAGAGATACCACCTAAGAGGTGCCTACTAGACTTCAGGCAGGAGAGGATAGAGGCCTGGATCAAAGAGGGGACTATTAGGGATGGGGAGAAGTCAGAGATGAGAAAAAGATAGGAGATAAAACATACTGAGTCAGGTGCTTGATTTATTGGGGTGATGGAAGAAGTGAGATAGATAGGGCTGAAGGAACAACTGCTTTATGAAGAAAAATTATACTATATTAGATATTTTGGTCTAGAGTGGTGAAGACTGGAGAATAAGATTAATTTCTCACTTTGAAATCTGTAAATTGAATATAGGTTGGATTAGGAATGACAACCAGAACTAAAACTCACACCTTCATACATGAACAAAGTAAATAGAGGATCAATAAGAGAAATTAATGCTTCATAAATCAGGCATATCTCCTTCTGCATTAAGTCTGTTGCAGTATCATCCATCATGTAGTTTGTGGAAAACACTGTACACTTGAAAAATAAGAGTGAAAAAGGCAGATGATGGTGATTGTGAAAATGGTTTTGACTTTGTTATCCACTGACGATAGCAGTTTGAGAACCACTGTTCTTAAGGAAGCAGAAATTTTTAGTTACATACACACATAAAGTATTACTCTACCCCTACTTTGTTTTTTGGAAGTAGATGCTCCTACAAATATTTCACCATTTGTCCTAGACCTTTAAAGTCTTATGATGTATTTACAGATTGATGAAGCTAAGTCTCAGGCAGAATGTGTTGTCTTCTGTCACTTTTTACCCTTCCCAGTCTAACTAAGCATAAGTCATGTAGACCTTATTCCCTCTGCTTTTCTTTGTAACTTCTCGCTTTGTTGATAAACGGTAAAGCCATATGAAATTTTTGAACTGGAGTCTGCGGAGGAGGAGTAAGACCATTATTGAGGCCCTTTCTTTATTCTGAAAGACAGTAGAGGGAAGGAAAACCACAGTGTTACCTAGAATCTGGGCTCTATCAAAATATAAAATGGACACTGATGACTAGCTCCTGGAGGTGTGCCTAGAATGAGAAAGAAGAATTCTCTCTAGAAATATCAACACTTCAAGATTTATCTCCACTTGGGAAATACATGAGTCTAAAAATAGTCTCTTGAGTCTTCTACCTTTTATTCATCAGGCACATACACCATTTGTCTTCGTTCTCTCCTTTCTCATTCAGCTCCATCAATACCAACCTCATTTGACTCCAAACAGAGCAACATATCTGTGTCCAGGGAGAACCAACTCTTTATTTCCATTGAGATATCTGTAGAATCTCACCATTCTCACTGCCACCACCCAGTTCTGTCATTCCTATTTAAACAGCCTGCTGGTCTTTTGACTTAAGGCTCTCCTTTTCTCACTCTATCCTGTGTATCCATGCCTGATTGATTTCTCCCAAACATTGTTATTATCAGGACTACTATTGTCCTTTCCTCAAACATTTCAGTGATGTCTTAATTTGTGCCATAGCACAAATCTGCTTTATCTCTATTCTTTTTCTACTTTTCCATGGTCTCTTAATCTGAAATATTCTACAGTAGTTAGTCCTGGCTGTTTCCTTAAAATCCTGTGAACATAGGCTACATGTTTCTTCTGTGCTTGCTTTAACTTTATTCCCTTCACCTAGAATGTCTTCTTTTCCCCTTCTATCTAAATCCCAACTGAGTCTTCAAAACTTAATTCAAAACCAATCCCTATAAATGGTTTTTACTTGTCTAATCTTTCTTTCTCAATTTCCCTCTTCTCTGAAATATGGCAGGATTTGTAGCTTGTACCACACAAAAAAGGTATGTGATTACATTCCATTATTGTTTATTGTGTTAATTTATTTTCTCCAAATAGGTTCTAAATAACTTATTTAGAATTTCATCCTGAGAAAGACCAGATTCCCTGAGCTAGGCAACTGTCAGTGGTTTTTCCAAAATTATTGCCTAAATTATCTTTGTACTAGTTAAGTTGGGTTGGTCTTATATCTGGGCTGGTGAACTTGGAGTTCAAGTCTGGTAAATAATATCTATCATGATATTATTTCCAAGTATAGTATAGTATAATAGTACCTGTACTTATTCTAAATTTGTCAAACTTTATCTTATAGCTATTTCTGCATTTGAAGTTCAACCAATTTCTACTGAGGTCCAAGAAGGTGGAGTTGCTAGATTTGCATGCAAGATTTCCTCAAACCCTCCTGCAGTCATAACATGGGAATTAAATCGGACAACTCTACCTGTAACTATGGACAGGTAAGTGCAGCTTTTGTCTTTGGAGATAATGCAGGAGTTTGAAGGTGTCAGGAGACTTATAGGGCGAAAGACCATTATGGAGCTATTTTCATTTACATTAGCTATTACCAACTTCTTAAAGACATTTCAAACTTAGGGAAAGAATTAGATCATCATGATGTCTCTGGCACATGGGGAATAATTTCTGTTTCTTGGTTTAGATCAAAATTCAAATACCCTATTTTACTAATTTATTGCTTTCCTCAAACATCTTTTACAACCAGAGGACCACCTGAACACCTGCTTTGTAGACCAAGGATTTAG
The DNA here is from genome assembly GCF_011100685.1 of Canis lupus familiaris. NCBI lineage: Eukaryota > Metazoa > Chordata > Mammalia > Carnivora > Canidae > Canis > Canis lupus. Next base: position 21,316,439 of record NC_049251.1, on the reverse strand, counting down.
GAAACCAAATTAGATCTTCACTGCTGGCAATAGCAGGATTTCTCATGTGCTCTGGTAGCTGCCCACTCTCTCTCCACCTTCCACTTCAGTCTCCTCTTGGCTACACACACACACACACACACGCGCGCGCGCGCAAACACATCCCTAGTGCTCTGAAGGTGTTGAGGTTTAAGGATCAAGAACTTACTGGCAACTTCATAAAGTTTGATTTCTGTCCTAATAAGTAGCAGTATTCCAAAGTAGGTAAAAATCATTTCAAAATGGTCAGGTACTGAGATGGAAGAAGTTATTTAAGAAAGTGTTTTTTGTTTTTTGGGTTTTTTTTTTTAAACATACATCTAAGTGTATTTTGGAGAATACTTCTGTATTAATGGACAAGAAATCAGGATTTGGAAAAATCATACGAAGCTCTGGACCACCAGTTATATAGCTATAATGGCAAGTGTAACTGTGTATAAAATTGGACTGGAAGATTTCACGAACCACCTACTGCATAGTTATGTGTGTTTTAGAGAGCTGTAGTGACCCAAATGAAAACAGTTGAATCAAGCTAATATTTTAAATGGTCTTTAATATATTGCATATGGCACTCTAAAAAGGTTGAATATATTAATTATAGAATACATACTAAACTAAGGTATAAAATCTACAAAGAAGTTAATCATCTTTCTTCTCATAACAGGATAACTGCCCTACCAACAGGAGTATTACAGATCTATGATGTTGGCCAAAAAGATGCTGGAAATTATCGTTGTGTTGCTGCTACTGTAGCCCACAGACGTAAAAGTGTAGAAGCCTCTCTAACAGTGATTCCAGGTACCACACAGGAGTGATTTCAATTTTTATTGGCCCAGCTATTAATTTTTCTTCTGTATGTCATAAAATAGTATTTTAATTTCAGTTAGATTGTTGTAATCTAGTTGGAAATGGTCATTTTTTTAAATCCCTATTAGGCACCACTTCTTTCATAGGCCTGCTTGTTTTATGTTATGTCAACATGTTTTAAGGAAGAATGAATATTTGTTTTGTGAATAAAGATATATTTTCTTCCAGTTTGGTTTTTTTTTTTGTTTGTTGTTTTAAGAAAAATTATAATTTGCATTTATAAAAATGATACATGCTTATTATAAAGAGTGATATCTATAAAAGTAAAAAAAAAATAAAAATTTTTACATTTAAACAATGTAAAAAACCATAGATAGAAGTTTAAAAATATTCCCAATTCCAATACCCAGAAATTATCATTGTTTACATTAACATAATTTTCTATATTTTGCCATACATGAATGTAGTTAGAAGGGAAACTAACTAAAGAGATGAATATGAAGAAAGAAATACTTATTTTATTAAAATGGAATTGTACATAGATGCTAGTTTTTTTATTTTAATTTTTAAACAATTTACATTTACTTGAATATAGTGGAAGAAAATCTGGACTAAAGACATTGTTGAACTTCATATGAATGTTTATTTTTTACAAGATCCCCAAAAGATCCTTGAAGGTTAACAAATCTCTTTGGAAATTATTGAAAAACTGAAATTACATTTTTAATACTGTGTTTTAATATCAGGTAGTATCTGTTAGTTTACTGGTATGAAAGATTAAAGACAGAAGCACTCCTACCTACTGTCATATAAATTCTTAACAAGATTACCGAAAGGATTAAGTGAATGTTTGAGCCTCAATTAAAAGTGAATGATATGGAAACAACCTAAATGTCCATCAACTGAAGAATGGATAAATAAAATGTGTCCTATCCATGTAATTAAATACTATTCTATTATTATTACTCAATAAAAAGAAATGACATACTGATACATGTTGCAACATAGAAGAATCTTGAAAACGTTATGCTTAGTGAAAAGAAGCCAGTCACAAAAAGACCATATAATACATGGTTCCTTTGTTATGAAATGTCTAGAATAGGCAAAACTGGAGAGACAGAAAGGTTAGTGTTTGTCTGGCTGTGGGGAGAGGAGATTGCTAATGGGTATGATGTTTCTTTTTGGGGTGATGGAAATGTTCTAAAATTGATTGTGGTAATAGTTGCACAACTCTGAAAATGCTAAAAATCATTGACTTAAAATGGTGAGTTATATATTATTGTGAGTTATATCTCAAGTTATTTTTAAAGTGAATAACTTAAGGATATTTTAACTTGTTTCATTTATTATATCTTATTTGTAATTTATTTTCATATTGTGCCTTTTCCTCCTCAAAGCTAAAGAGTCAAATTCCTTCTACACACCAACCATTATAGCAGGCCCACAGAACATAACAACGTCTCTTCATCAGACTGTTGTTTTGGAATGCGTGGCCACAGGAAATCCCAAACCAATCATTTCTTGGAGCCGCCTTGGTAAGTTTTCTCAGGGAAAAAAAGTCTTTGAACTTAGTTCATTCTAATGAAACTGATAAAATGTTTATTTTATATACAAAACACATGTTTCCTATTTAAGTGGCTTTTAACTTTTTAGCATTTCAGTGTGTAGAGGAAAGGTTTTTGTATGAAAATTTTATACTTTTTATGATATGATTAGATAGTGATCTTTTCACATAATTTTAGATCATATGCTACATTATTATTTTTTTATATGCTATATTATTTTAACTAAAGTATTCTCTTGGAAATAGATCACAAATCCATTGATGTCTTTAATACTCGAGTACTTGGAAATGGTAATCTCATGATATCTGATGTCAAGCTGCAACACGCTGGAGTGTATGTTTGTCGGGCCACTACCCCAGGCACACGCAACTTTACAGTTGCCATGGCAACTTTGACTGTATTAGGTATGTTTATTTCATTCTGCATTCAGGAGAATCTTGTATTTAGCTTTTGTTCTTTTACCTCATTCATAACTTCTACCTTTATTGAATTTTGTAGCATTGATTTGAGAAATATTGTAATCCAACAATGAATTTTAGGAGAAAATTAAAGCCCTCTGTTAAAATGTAATTATCAGGGCAGCCTGGGTGGGTGGCTCTGGGTTTAGCGCCGCCTTCAGCCCAGGGCATGATCCTGGAGACCCGGGATCGAGTCCCATGTCAGGCTCTCTGCATGGAGTCTGCTTCTCCCTCTGCCTGTGTCTCTGCTTCTCTCTCTCTCTCTGTCTCTTATGAATAAATAAAATCTTTTAAAAAATGTAATTATCATTCTAAAGTCATTAACCTGTTTGCATACCATTATGTTCCTTCTTATTTAAGCATCTCTTTTATTGTCTTTCTTACTCACCCACAAAGCCACATATCCGTTCACCAATCTAAAATTTTAATCTGTTGATTGTATGCATTCACAAGTGGCTATATATTATTGGGCTTAGTTAAGTAGGATTATAGTATACATATTTTTAGTGTGTTTACACAGAGGGTCTCAATAGGGAAAACCCTGGGGGAATGGACATCTAAATGATCAATGCTGAGAGAAGGAATCTGGAAAGATGTGTAGAGCATAGATAAAGGCTCAGAATGTTAAATATTGTCAAGGATGAGACTTAAGTCATTTGCTATACTCTTCCTTGACTCTGTATCATTCCTGTTGGGGACACAGAATTTTTTTTTCTTTTTTCTTTAAAAACAGCTCCTCCTTCATTTGTTGAATGGCCAGAAAGTTTAACAAGGCCTCGAGCTGGTACTGCTCGGTTTGTATGTCAAGCAGAAGGAATCCCCTCACCCAAAATGTCATGGCTGAAAAACGGGAGAAAGATACATTCAAATGGTAGAATTAAAATGTACAACAGGTAGGCTATGTCACTTTGCTACTATTTTAGGTAAGATTTAATGGCTTTAATAATTGTTATGTGAACTGATTATAATGTTAAATATCTAAATTATCTTGGTATTTAAAATTAAAATAAACAAGAAATTAAGATTATAACATCAGCACACCACAGATCCTTTTGTATTTCATATGTGGATTGTGGAAGTGGTAGGTTATAATTAAATAAATGTTGGACAGTTCCCCAGACATGGACTCTAGTCCTGATAAGCCAATAGCTAAGTTATTAACAAGCATATTAACCCTTTGGGGTCTCAGTTCCTTCTTCCATAAAATGAGAAAATTAGAAGGAAATATTCAACTCTCTAGGAATTTCTCCACACCTGAAACTTAATGATTTTAAGAACTCATTTTTATTAGTATAAATGTGAACCTTCTAATAACATTGTTATGCTTAACAAAACTTTAAAATTTTTTGTTGATCTGAATTTTTGTAACATTGTAATATTATATAAATTAGACACTATTACAGAGTAATATACTTTCTTATAAAAGCCAAATGTTAAAAAAGAAATTAGTCTCTCACCTAAAGCAAACAGGGTTTGAATATCACTATTACTTAACTGAACTCAGAAAATAAGAGTAATTTGAAATAACGCATAGATTTTTCAGTAGGGTTGATTACATATTTTGTTTTTAGTAACTTTTGTCACTTAAAATGAGAGTGAACTTAGCAATATTTTTACATCAATTTTTATATCATTCTTAGAGTTTTTTATTAAAATATGTTTTTCTTTCCTCAGTAAATTGGTAATTAACCAGATTATTCCTGAAGATGATGCTATTTATCAGTGCATGGCTGAGAACAGCCAAGGATCTATTTTATCTAGAGCCAGACTAACCGTAGTAATGTCAGAGGACAGACCCAGTGCTCCCTACAACGTGCATGCTGAAACCATGTCAAGTTCAGCAATTCTTTTAGCTTGGGAGAGGCCACTTTATAATTCAGACAAAGTCATTGCTTATTCTGTGCATTACATGAAAGCAGAAGGTAAGAAATTTGAGAAGTATTTATTTTTCACTGTTACTTGCTGTCAATAATTTCAGGATGAATGACATCTTACATAATCCAGGAAATATTTTTGTACTTCTATGGCATTTATCTCTTTTAATAATCTATCACCTGCATATCAACTTTTGCTAAATGTTTTTATTATTGTATTATATTACTATAGTCTGTTGTTATTGTATACTTTGTATATATAAGTATAGCTTAAGATTTTTCTGTTTAGAAATAAGTCCCATCTCTGCCTGCTAAAAATTAGAGTGGTGGAGTAATGAATTTCTTTCCAGCCAAGATATAAATTCTTTAGCTAAAACTCAATATACCAATTTAAGTATGTAGTTACATAAGAACAATGCTGCAACTGCTTTGTAAAATAATATGAATTATGATCACTATAGCATGTTATTTTTAAGGGGGAGAAGTAAACATTATCAGATCCCCATAAGTTGATTTTGTATGTTTCCTGAAAACATTTGAGAACTCTCTGAAAATTGAACAGTATTATTAATATGCCATTTCTTATATAAAAGTAGAAATCAAATCTGTCTTAAAAATTTTTATTCAGAACTATTAACTCCTTTTTTTTTTTTTCAGTCTTTCTTGCCCTAGTATTTTCTTTTGGCAAAGAAAGAAAAAAAAGAAAATAAATTAGAGGGAAAGGAAAAACTACTTATAACTCCTAGAGACTTCTCTACGAATCTCTCATGGAAACCATAGAAGTTCGCAAATTTTAGTTGTATACTCAGTCTAGATTTTATGCAATAGGATATTAAAACAAACATCCAAAAACAATGGTATGATTGTCCATAGAAACAGGTGGTTTGTTGTTGTTTGTTTTTTGTACTTTGAAGTAGTATTTTGAAAAGGAATATTTTGAATTTAAATCAGGGGTTGTGTTAGCAAGAAGAATGAAAGTCTAACTGAGCATGTTGGAGTATGTTAATTCCCTTCTTAGTGATTTAGGAAGGTAAAAGGAATGCTGGTTTTGGTGGAGACCACTCTTGTTCGCTATTATGGTCATTTCATTAGAGCCTCCACATGCGGCTCAGTGGTCCTATTCAAGGGCAGAACAAGGCTTTTTAATTCGAACTCAAGGACCTTGTTTGGTAGGTCAGAAATCGTTACTATGCAGTTCCTAATTAACGAGCCATTAGCCAGTCTGTTGTGAAATGGGTGTAATCTTGTCTAATTAAAATGCTATCAAGTTAATTCAGAAATGTGGGAAAACTTAATAGTGGAATTTGCCTTCTGTTTTGTTTATAAATCCAGTGTGGGGAGAAGGGCCTTCATCCTTAGAGAGTTTTGATTAAGTTGACGTGCATTTACTGTGAATTGTTCGCAAAGCACAGTAGCTGCCAGTGCTCTTGTTCCCCTTTACAGATTTGCTCTGTAGGAATTAAATACCACAAAGACAAATTCTTTTCTATACCTTGCCATGCATATTTTATTAAGAATTGCTGAGAATTTTTTTTTCCTCTTTGGAAAAAAAAAAGTTCATTGTGGAACAAAGTGTCTTGAAGCACATTCTGTGCCTCCTAGTTCTTTTGCTTTTAGCATAAATAAAAAGAACTTGTGTCAGTCAAATTTAATAGAATCTCTAGAGCCAAAATGAGATCTTTTGCAGGACAACTTTTGGTTTGTTTTGTTTTTATAAAGAGTAAAGCCATTACATTCCCTACTGTCTCTCCTTTTATGTTCATGTTTAAAAGAAAAAAGAAGCTGTGAGTTTAAGCAAGTAAAATTTACACTGTTACAAACTACAGAGTTCCGTAGTGTTAAGCTCTGTTGCCTTACTGCCATACATTGTCTCTGTTGCAGGTTTTGACTAGATACTAAAACAAGTTGAGAAGAGATTATTTTCGACTTGATTTACCAGGGAAGAATTCAAACTACTAATTTGTAGCAAGACATAGTTACTTTTAGAAAATAAAGTCCTTCCTACTCACATTTTTTTAAAGAGTCACAAAAGATAACAAAGGTTAGACAGGAGGATGGGTGTTTCATAGTAAGAGAAATTGGTCCTGTTAATTTTATTTCTAATATTCATAATTTTTAAACACTGATTCTTTAATCTAGGTTTAAATAATGAAGAGTATCAAGTAGTCATCGGAAATGACACAACTCATTATATTATTGATGACTTAGAACCTGCCAGCAATTATACTTTCTATATTGTGGCATATATGCCAATGGGAGCCAGCCAGATGTCTGACCATGTGACACAGAATACTTTAGAAGACGGTAAGAAAACACAGTGTAGGTTATTATAAGTATGAACATTAATATGTTTAATCCATTTCAATCAGTAAAAGTGTTTTAAATTAGAAAAAAATATCCTCTTTTTTGGTTAAAAATATAATCAAAACAGGTATAGTAACCAGCAGGCTAGTTTGCAATTTCAAAACTCTTTTTTTTTTTTATATTTTTTATTTATTTATGATAGTCATACAGAGAGAGAGAGAGAGAGAGAGGCAGAGACACAGGCAGAGGGAGAAGCAGGCTCCATGCACCGGGAGCCCGATGTGGGATTCGATCCCGGGTCTCCAGGATCGCGCCCTGGGCCAAGGGCAGGCGCCAAACTGCTGCGCCACCCAGGGATCCCTAGTTTGCAATTTCAAATTTGACTCTAACTTTTGACAGTAGTGTAAGGGTAAAGAGTTTTTATAACTTATAATGTATAACATAAATTTTATTTATTTTATTTTTTAATGACTTTTTTTTAAAGATTTTTATTTATTTATTCATGAGAGACAGAGAGAGAGAAGCAGAGACATAGGCTGAGAGAGAGAGAGAGGGTGGCTTCATGCAGGGAGCCTGATTTGGCACTTGATCCCAGGACTCCAGGATCATGCCCTGGGCCAAAGGCAGGCACTTAACTGCTGAGCCACCCAGGAGCCCCTGTATAACATAAATTTTAATAAAATTCTTATATTACTGTATTTCTTCAAGTTTCCTAGTTTAAATGGTAAATACATTGACTTTTAAAAAATATTTTTTCAACATTGTAGTGTTTGTGAGTAGAACAAAATGTGAAATTTTCTAAGCATGACTAAATATAAATATAATGAGTAAATATATTGAGTGTATATAATGACCAGAGGTCAGAGGTCTTGGACTTCTGAACCTGGGAGTTTTTGAAATTTAATAAACTGTCAGTTAAAAAAAATTCTTAAAAGTTCAACAGTTAGTTTGTTTTTAGGTATATTTATTCTGCTTAAGGAAGAAGGCAATAGTTGTTCAGTTTGTTAACTGGCTATGGGTTGGAAGTTGAGTTGTAGTCCTTTTGAGGGCATACCTCCATATATTCTTGTAATGGTGGGAAATCCCATCCATTAAGAAAATCTTGAGACTGATTCTCTCCTGATTTGTTATCTTTCTCTCTTTCTCCAGGGGCTCTCTAGTAGACCCATTTTTGTACCCTTCACTGTGAAAAGGGAATAATTTAACATATGCTTAATTATACAGTTCTTCTTTTATTAATGTTTTCTCATCCTCACAAAATGACCTACCCTTATTTTCAAAACATATTTTTAATATTTTTAAAATTTATTTGAGAGAGAGAGTGAGAACCAGAGAGAGTAAGGGAAGGGGCAGAGGGAGAGGGGAAAAGCAGGCTCCCCACTGAGCACAGAGTCAGATATGGGGCTTGATCCCAAGACCCTGAGGTCATGACTTGAGCTGAAGGCAGATGCTTAATCAACTGAACCACCCAGGTGCCCCTCAAAACATTTTTATGTAAATGATTTCCACATCATTTTCTTTGTTCATTTGGTCCCAGATCTCTCTCTCTCTCTTTTTTTTTTTAAGATTTCTTTATTTATTCATGAGAGACACAGACTGTAAAAGAGAGGCATAGATATAGGCAGAGGGAGAAGCAGCTCCTTGCAGGGAAACCGATGTGGAACTCGATCTTGGACCCCAGGATCATGACCTGAGCTGAAGGCAGGTGCCCAACCACTGAGCCACCCAGGCATCCCTGGTCCCAGATTTCTTAACTGTCATTTCTATTGTGATATTTATTAAGATGTTTATAAATTCAGAGTTTGATTAAATGAAAAAAAATGCTGATCTGGATGCTAAATTCCAAATTCAGTTTTCATTTAAGGGTCTATTCTATTTTAGAGTAAATCACAGTACTTATGAGCTCTCAAGTTCTCATCATAGTTAATTAACCTTTGACATGCATATCTAAGGTGAAACACAGGCTGGGGGGGTGTTGTTTTGGCATTTGTGGGGGTTGTTTGTGGTGTATTCCTCCCTATATCCTTGAAGAAAAGAAGTCGAACCATAGCAGGCTACTTGTTAAAGCTTGCCAATTTGAGTTATGATCTCAAAGTCTTTTTTCTTTAAACCTTTTCTTACTCTGTAACTTTTTTATTTAATGAAGTTTCATTTTGTTTTCAGAATAACATATAGACTTTTGAGACTGCTTTTCATATTTCTACACCAGTTTCCCTCCATTTCCTAAACCCATACTTTCAGGTTGAGATATGTGGGTCTCTGCAGGGGCATAGTAGTGTGCCACAGATACAACTAATACTGGAGGGCTTGCCCCTGCCTGTTCTAAAAACTTTCTCTTCATTATCTCATTTAACCCCTATATAGCCCTGTGATAGAAGAAGTATTGTTGTATAAGAAATAGTAAACAAGAGGGGATAAGAATGTGGGCTTTGTTCAGTCTGCCTACATGTGCTCCTTCAGTAATGACCTGTGTGACCTTGGTCAAGTGATTTGACCTCATTGTACCTCAGTTTCCTCAACTATAAAGTGGAAGTGATCCTGGTACTTCCTTTGGTTTCTGTGAGAATTCACAAGTTCATACACATCAAGGACTCAGAAATGTTTAATAAATTGATTTTCTCTTTTCCACCTATTATTTCATTCATGCAACAAATATTCATTGAGTACCTGCTATGGGTTATTTGCTCTTTAGTAGTGACCAAAAAAGACAAAAAATTGTTCTTGATTTCATGGAGCTCACTTTCTAGCAGGAGAGGAGGCAGAGGAACAATAAACAAGATAAAGAGTCCATTATGTAATTATATGCTGTGTCAGATAGTGATAAGTATCTAGGAGACTGGGGAAAAAGCAGAGAAAGGGAGTATGAAATGTTGGGAAGGTTTGAGACTTGAGACAGTCTCCCAAGAAAGGCTTCCTGAGTAGGTGACATTTCAATGAAAACCTGAAGGAAATGAAAGTGAGGGAGCCTTCTGGGCAGGTGACTGGGAGAAGTGCATGCTTGGCAGAGAAAATGAATATTGCTAAGGGGTGGAAGAAACAAGTGGAAAGCAGTAGGAGATTGGGGCACGGTATCAGTGAGGAAGGGCACAGAGTGACTCAGATGGTTGGGTCTATGCCTTCAGCTCAAGTTGTGTTCTCAGGATTCTGGAATCAAGCCCCACATTGGGCTCCCAGCTCAGTGGGGAGTCTGCTTCTCCTCCCTCTTCTTCTCCCCCTGCTCATGCTCTCTCTCTCTCTCTCTATCCCTCTGTCTCAAGTGAATATGTAAAATCTTAGAAAAGAAACAGAATCCGTGAGGAGTCCATCATATTAGTACATAGGGCTTTGTATGAAGCCACAGTGAGGACTTGGGCTTTTACTTTTAGTGACACTTTGCTGTCTTTGGTTCTCTGTGCTTGTCCTCCTTTATTTTTCCTTTCTTTTTCTGGTTTGTGATCTACTTGCCTAAAAACCACTGCTAGGGCAGAAAGTATCTTTCCTTTATTATGTTATGTGTTGCTCATAAGATAATTCAGTAAATACTGGTGTGCTGATTGACAGTTTTGATTCTAAATATTCATAAACAACCTGTTTTCTTGTATGACTAGTGCCCCTGAGACCTCCTGAAATTAGTTTAACAAGTAGAAGTCCCACCGATATTCTCATTTCCTGGCTACCAATCCCAGCCAAATATCGGCGGGGCCAGGTGGTCCTCTATCGCCTGTCCTTCCGCCTGAGTACTGAGAATTCCATCCAAGTTCTGGAGCTCCCGGGGACCACCCATGAATACCTTCTGGAGGGCCTGAAACCTGATAGTGTCTACCTGGTACGGATTACTGCTGCCACCAAAGTGGGGCTTGGAGAGTCGTCAGTGTGGACTTCACATAGGACACCCAAAGCTACAAGTGTGAAAGGTAAATTGTAAACATAATTGAAGAAGAATAGTTTTATTTTTTTTAAAATTTCCTTTTTAAAAATCTAAGTTATATTTAAATGGTGTTTTGTGAATGAAAATATTCCATCGATCAGGCCTTAACTGAAAATAATTTTAAACTTTTTGTTGCATAGTGCCTTTTGACACAGAGCTCGATAGTGTGTAAAACTTCTGGTTACTCTGTTAGTTTGCTTAGTAAATTCTTCATAGATGGGCGAGTCCAAATCAAACTGAATTATTGAAAGCTACATGTTAATAGAGACCTAATTAATATTATTGCCATACATTTTTTAAAAATCATCAGTTTAATAGACCATAAGGCTAGAAAGTCCTAAATCCTCTTCTTTTAATAATGTGAGATGTAACATGACTGGGGTTTTTTTGTTGCTCATTGATTAATAATAATGCCTGTTCTACACAGAGGAATATTGGATGGTCAAAATTAAGAAGTACTCATCTCTTGAAAAAAATTAAAATACACAATTTAAGATGGTATTGTGTTCTTATTTATATACCTTAGGAGGGTTTTTTTTAAGGCAGTATTTTATATTTTTATTTCTGCCTCACAGCTTAATATCATTGTGGAATTTTGAAAGTTAAAATATAATTGTTTGGAATTGCACATTTTTGTAGCTATTGGTTTAAAACTGGATGTATTTGTATGAATTATGGATTTTTTTTACATACATTTCTGGTGAATTTTTCTAGCTCCTAAGTCTCCAGAGTTACATTTGGAGCCTCTGAACTGTACCACCATTTCTGTGAGGTGGCAGCAAGATGCTGAGGACACAGCAACCATTCAGGGGTACAAGCTGTATTATAAAGAAGAAGGGCAGCAGGAAAATGGACCCATTTTCTTGGATACCAGTGACCTTCTCTATACTCTGAGTGGTTTAGGTGAGTGTGCCCATATTGCACTTTCCTTTTTTCCTTCCTCTCTGACTAGTTGGGAAAAGAGTGTTTGGATATAAGGCAGAAGAACTGACTTACTGACAAAACATCAGATAAACATTGTGTCTGTTTTCCCCCCACCTCTGATTTTCTTTCTACAGTTCTCTTCTGGTAGAGTGAGATCTGATCAATTATTGTGAGTATGTGGTGTATGTAAAATAGGAATGTGAAATAGCAATATCACCAAGTGATAAGAAAATATACAATAATTAACTTAGAAATTGCCTGAGAGTGTATTATTTTCACATTTAAAGTATATATATACACATTTTTTTAAAAAGATTTTATTTATTTATTCATGAGAGACACAGAGAGAGGTGCAAAGATGCAGGCAGAGGGAGAAGCAGGCTCCATGCAGGGAGCCTGACATGGGACTCAATCCTGGGTCTCCAGGGTCACACCCTGAAGGCAGTGCTAAACCACTGAGCCACCTGGGCTGCCCATAAAGTATATTTAAATTACACACAAAATAATGCTCTTACATATGACCCTTGTCACTATAAATATTCATTTTTGTAGCTCTAACACAGAAACACCAGAGAAAAAGCACTTAACTTTGGGTTTGGGTTTATCATAGTTCTGAAAGACACAATTTTATTCTCTGTTCATGCTGTCTTTGCTGAGTGAAGAATTTCATAAGGTGAACATGTATAATAGAAAGTAAAGAAACTTATGTCTACGATAAGTACATGAGTATAAAGAGATATACTCAGGGTATAAAATGCACACTTGGTTATTGCTTAGTTATTTGTTAAAGCAGCAACTTTAATTATGATTCTAAACTACATTCTTACTGAATGTTATAGCATCTTCTGTGCGTACTGTGCTCTCCGTCCTGCTACATACTTACCCTTTGGAGCACAGAAAGGAAAGAGGCACAGTGATCCCACTGTGGGTAGCTCCACTTATTTCTCTGGCCTCACGGCACAGACTGTGAAAACAGCAGGAGTCCTGAGACCCTGGGCAATGACAAGCTGTGGTGAGAATGTTTTTAGAGGCAGGGACATAGGACCCCATCCTCTGGTTCTTTGCTGTAGTTTTCCAGATGGCATTTTGCTTATAATCTTGTTGTCTTAGATTTTAATTTAATCCACATTTGCTTAAATAAATTTCACTATTGATCCCTGTCACACAGTTTAAATGACGAGAAGTTACATATGTTCTGTAGTGACCTTCCTTAGAACCATCGATACAGAGACGTTAGCCCAAGGTGTCACCAAAGTCAGGAGTGTTTATTTCTAGCCATGGCTTCTCAGTATGCTCTCCCCTTTCTATATTCAAATCATTTATTCAAAAGAGTTATACTAAGTTATCAAGTAGTAAACAGGATTTGGGATAATTGCTGATGAAAAATCCTACATCAAACTCAGTATTCCCAGTTTCTTCACTGTTAAGGCAATTAAATAGAATATACAAAAGATAGGGACATAGAACATTCTTCTTGAACACATAGCTTACTTTAAACAAGTGAATAAAAAAAAATAAACAAGTGAATAATTTGTTGGGAAGAATAGAATAATGCTCTGCTTGTGAAAAGTTTAGGGAAATATCTTATTAAAGCTTTGTCAATTTTTAAGGGGTACATGGGTGGCTCAGTTGGTTAAGCAGCTGCTTTCACTCAGGTCATGATCCCATCGAGCCCCACATCTAGCTCCCTGCTCGATGGGCAGCCTGCTTCTCCTTCTCCACTGCTTGTGCTCTCTCATGAGTGCTCTCTCTCTCTAGCAAATAAACAAATAAAATCTTTAAAAAAAACAACTTTGTCAAATAAGTACAATGCTTTAAAATTTAAACATTTTCTATGGGTTCATATAAATATAAAAAAGACCCATCGATCTTTATTGAAAATTTTTATAATCTCTGAATAATAGCTTTTAACACTATGAACGTTTATTTCCTTCAGTATTTAAAAATAAATTACATAGATTACTGCCTGTGTTTTTATGTTGTAAAATCCTTTGTTTATACTAATTCGACTTAAAATCACTGTATAATACATAAACTGGGAAATTATTTTGTTATAGTTGGTATATACCTCTGTTAAAATAACTCCATGTTTCCTGACTGTGGAATTAGATTGAGTAGTGGGCTAATTGCACTGCAGGGTAACAGAGGACTCTTTCAACAGCCATAAGACTTCCTTGTTGGTCAGCAGGTTCCATTTCTTGGAGGTGCCAAGCCAGGGCTGAAACAGGTTGGCTAGCAGAGATGCTGTTGTGTAGGTGCAAGCATTGTACAGCTATTGACTAGATCACCTTTAAGATGCCTTTTAATCTTGAGAGCCCTAGGGTCTACAGAGTCCTCCTTTTTTAGAAAGACACTGTTGAGGCCTCGCCAACCTTATAGCAAGTTGAATGGATATATCCCACTAAGCAGGCAAGTGTTAAGAGTTCTCATTCCTTTCCTTCATACTTTTGGCTATTGGGAGGGCAGTATGTTCTGTTAACTGGACAACTGACCATCTGTGACCATTTTTAGCAAGAGCATCTGGCGGTAGCTGCCTGTTTAACAGAGAGTGATGTGTGCAGAGGGCAGTAGGTTAAGGGAACCCTATCTGTGTCTTGCATGGTGAATACTTGCTTTCACAGAGCTTTTGTACATTAAAGATGCTCTAACTAGAACTAGATTTACTAAGTGGGCTTGGAAATGAAATTTAAATGCTTCTGTTTGCTGATTCAGTGTCAATTTGAGTAGCAAACTGATGTCTCAAAATTTCATTTTCAAACTAATCCTTCTCTGATACCCTAATACACATCCTTTTGTTACTTCTGGTAATCAAGTTTTCAACTAAAAAGTATGTTATTAGGACCATTCTCCTTGGTAACACATACAGTTCTTTGTTTCTGTAATAAATAAATAAATAAATAAATGATTTTGTGTATTTCGTTTCATTTAACAAGAATTTACAAATTATTTTTCTAAATAAAGCATTGTAGTATTGAATAAAAAGATTTAACAGATGTGAACTCTGCTCAGAACAAGAAGAATTAAACCAAAAGATATTAACATGATTTACTTTCCTGATTTTCTCCCAAGATTCTGATTAACTAAATTTGATTGTACTTAGTAATGAAAGTTGTTTAGAACATTTTATGCTAAACCTTCAATGTTCAGTTCAGAAATGTAGAATGTTTTGGTTTTTAAAGTGGCTGGAAAGATCCTCGTGTCTTTATTGGTATGATATAAATATTGGTGGAGCAGTGGAAATATTTTGATTTTGCTGGTTTGTTCTGATTTAATGATTTGTAAATACACAGTTTGCTTTTAATTAGAAATGGTTTAGGGGGTTGGGAAAACAGCATTTTAGCTTGTGATTTAATGTTTATATGATTTGTTCTAAAATGTGGCTTGAGGTTTTCTTCAAAATTTGCATCTTTGTTGTGATTATTTTCACTCATTTTCCCCTCTTTGGCACTTTTCATGTTTACCTGTTCTAAGCAGAATTTTAAAACATTCATTAAGTTTATCACACAATAAACTGAAGCAAAATTAGTAGTACACTTGTGTTCCCTGATAATAGACTGAAATAATTCATTCCTTTCTTTTTGTCTGTTTATTTCAGAAATTGGCTTCAAATTCTGAGGTTAGAGTTTTTAATTGCAAAGAGGACTGTTTTCATAAGCTGTCAGAAACCTCTTAATTGTTCAGTATTTATATAATGGGAAGAAGAGGGGATTTTTTAGATGGTGCTGTTGTTAGTTTAGTGTTTGGGACACCTATAATCTTTAGCTTCCATTTTGCCAAAGAATGTGTGCTATTAAATTTCACGGCAAGCTTGATTAATCAGCATGAGCTTTAGCATCAATTATAAAGATCCGAAATATTTGAAATCATTAGTAATGTTCCCAGATTCCTTGAATACCTTCAAAACTCACAGATCTTTTTTTGAGAAATCCAAAATTGGAATTCCCTGTTATTGCGGGGGCCCCGGGGGGGGGTAGGGGGATGGTTGGATAGGAGGCAAAAGAAACAGTCCCTGGTAACGAGTAATTATTTAGAGTCCCTTAGCCAGTTTGTATAGAAGCATGGTAAAAGTAAGTCCTATGGGTGTTATCCTTTACCATAACAAAATAGGATTTGGTTGTGTGATTACATATCTGAGGGAAGAAAATCAAGAACTACCACTGGTGAGCCAAACTCATATAGCTGGAGGGAGTTGTAATCTTTCCATTAGTCAAGACAGGACAAGATTTTGTGGCATAAAAAAAGACTACTTTTATCAGAGAGGGTTCATTGTGAACCTCACTATAATAGTGATTTTGTTTTGAAGAGAACGAGAATCACTCAGTTTACGAAATATGGAAGTCACGTTTTAAGGCAAGCCAAAGTCTTTTCAGAGACTGTGTTCCCTCATTCCTCTCACACAAGGAAGCCTTAGATAACACTCAGAAAAATCTTTGGAAACATGTTACAGGTGAAATCCTTGTATTGTGGTTGTTTTGTAACTTTCTCACTGCACCTCTTAAGATAGAGTAAAAAAAACACACCGTATTTTATAAACAAATCTTCTGATTGTGTATAGTTTCAAGTATATCTTAGCATACTGACTTCTAGCCTATAAATTCATTTCAAATAATTTGATGCCTTGATGTCAGCTACCAACTCAAATATCATTACAGATGCCAGGATTCTTCTGTTTCTTCTAAACGTATAGTCAACAATATAGGCATCATTAAGCGCTCCATCCAAATTAGTGCTGACTTTATAAAATAGCATTGGTTTCTATGAGATCGCTTTGCATTTATTTGTTAACAGATCATTTTTAGGGATTGGTGTAGAAATTCCATTGACATTGCTGTCATTTACCACAGGCAAGATCTTTGGGGACATACTTCACATTTTTTGCCTCTCTTCAGTTCTTCCTGTGCTTTATCACTGTTAAATTCCACTTTTAGTAGAAATAGATCCTCTGAACAGTATCTGCACTCTTCCATTTCTTCCTTTCAAAGAATTAAAAAATTCATTTAGCTGAAGTCAGTAGACTTCTTACATGAATAATTTTGGAAACCACCTATTCTGTAGGCCTGACTGACAAAGTGAGAGGACAAATTATGACAAAGGGAACATTGTAAAAGTATTGCATTTCACTTATTTCTCTGTTGATTCTCTTTTAAGTTACCCTTTCTTGTGTTTAATCTGTTAGCTAGCCAAAAAATGTTGAAACTTCAGTGCAGATTTTAGGAAATACTCAACTGTTTTTTTCTCCATTTATTAGGAAAGCAAAAATTTTAAATATGTCATTCTCTGCAGTATCTGAACCTAACAGGTATGATAGGTATTCAGCTCAATCTTTAGAACCTTAATCCTTGAAAAATTTAAAAATCAATACCTCAGAGAAATGGAGCATCCATTTCTTTAAAAATCCTGTTACTGGGGTGCCTCGGTGGCTCAGTTAAGCATCTGCCTTTAGCTCCAGTCATGATCTCAGGGTCCTGGGATAGAGCTCAGTGTTGAGCCCCTGCTCAGCTGAGAATCTGCTTCTCCCTCTCCCTCTGCTTCCTCCGTTCCCCCCACCCTCCGCCTTGCTCTGTCTTTCTCTGTCTCAAATAAATAAATAAAAAATTTTTAAAAGGTAAAGATCCTGTTACTAAAAGAGTACCGTTAACATTATCTAACAAGACATTATGTAAAAAGAGAATAACAAAGTTTTTTTTTTTGCCAGTTTGCAATTATCTTCATTTAAAGACAAAATGTTTACAGATTTGTGGAACTGTAAGAACTATACAGAAGTTAAAGTGCATCATCTGGTAATCTTTCCTTAAACTCTTTCTCTTGGATGAAAGATTATCTGCCATCCTAAAATATTTTTGATACTCCCTGAACAAAATCGGAGATATATCTCTTTCCGTTTGGAAAAATCTTCCCCAGCTTTTAAGTGTCAACCCTCGGGGAATCATCTTGCAACCTCAAATGGTGTCAGTCATCCCCATGGTACATCATTTATAATGCTCTATTATAGAAGGCACTTGGCACTGACAGCTAAAAGAAAAATATCCATGAAGTAAATTTTATCTTTGTTGTTTGACATTAGCTCTGTAATTTATTAACAAATTAAATACTGATTATTTGCCTAATCTTTTAGATAGGGTTAATAATAATATTTAAAAACAGCTATTTTAGAACATCAGGAGGATTAAATGAAATAATGTACATAAAAGTTAGCACAGTTCCTAGAAAACTGCACTCTAAGTCCTCAACAAGTATTAGCTCTTGTAATTTTAAAATTTTTCATCTAGGATGGGGCCTGGAAATCTGTATTTAAAACACTTTTTTCCACATGATTTACCCTGATCATTAGATTTGGAAACCAGTGCTTCTTGAACTTTATACCTAAAGATCTTGTTAAAATGCAGATTTTAAAGGTTTGGGTGGGGCCTAAAATCTTTGCATTCCTACCCACTTTGAGAAGTAACATTTAGACCAGGAGTAGGCAGTCTTTTCTGTAATAGACCAGATAGTAAATATTTTAGGCTTTGTGGTGGTGTGGACTGAATATTTATGTCCTCATCAAATTCTTATGTTATAGCCCTAACCCCTAAAGTGACTGGTTATGGAAATAGGGCCTTTGAGCAGGTGCTTACTGTTAAGTGAAGTCTTAAGGATGGGGCCCTAATACGATACATTGGTGCCTTTATAAGAAGAGGAAGGGACAGCAGAACTCTGTCTGCCATGTGAGTGAGGACTTAGAAGGTAGCTGTCTCAGAAGGTGGCTTCTCTTCAGTCAGGAAGAGTGCTCTCATCAGAAACTGAACACTGCAAGAACTTGATCTTGGACTTCCCAGTCTCCAGAACTATAAGAAATTAATTTCTGTTGTTTAAGCCATCCAGTCTGTGGTATTTTGTTATGGTAGCCAGAACAGACTTATACAGTGGGCTATAAAATGTGCCACAAGTATTCCCTTCTGCCACTGTAGCACAAAAACAGCCATATGAAATACAAAAATGCATGGATATGGTTATATTCCAATAAAACTTTATTGGCACCCCCAGTCTTTGTTTTAAAGTCTATTTTGGGAGCATCTGGGTGGCTCCATTGGTGAAGCATCTGCCTTCAGCTCAGGCTGTGATCCCAGGATCCTGAGTTGGAGCCCCATGTCGGGCTCCCTGCTGAGTGGTGAGCCTGCTTCTGCCTCTCCCTCTTCAGCTACCCCTCTTGTGCTTGCTCTCTCTCTCTCTCTCTCTCTCTGTCAAATAAATAAATAAAATCTTTTTAAAAAATAAGTCTATTTTGTCTAATACTACTCCAGCCTCCAGCTTTCTTTTGACTTCTATTTGCATGATAGATGTTTCCCCCACCCCCACTTTCAATCTGCAGGTGTCTTTAGGTCCTGTTTTGTCTCTTGCCAATTGTAGATTCCAGTGTTGTTGCTCTTGAAAGTGTGGTCCCAGGATCAGCAGCATAATCTGGAAGTTTACTGAAGTGCTGAATTTCGGACTTCCCTTATCCCTCTCCAACTCTACTGAATCAGAATCTCTGTTTCAGGATTATTAGGTGATTAGTATGTACATGGAATTGGGAAATACTGGTCTAGATGATCTAGTATTTTTTTTTTAAATAGCCAATATTAATTCATTATAAATTGATAAATTTTAGTGTTAGTTTGTTACTCTTGTTGGAAGTCATTCAGAATTTGTTTTTGTGCCTTCTGGGTTCCTATATTGCTAACTGTCATAATTGTCAGGCCAATTATAGTTTTTAATTATTGTTGCACACTAGCCCTCTCTGAAGTCTACTTTTATTGCACTTTATATTGCATATTTTCTTTCTAGTCCTATCCCCCCATACTTCTCAGCTTTCATATGGGGAAATACATGGCCTTTTATGGGTATCATCCTTTAATCAATGCATTTTTTCCCGGACATCCAGGAAGTGGATGCAATCACAAGGTCTCAGGTATAATCTTCCAGTTTGGGGCCTTCTTCCCTGTGTTTTGTTCCAGTGACTCAGTAGTACTCATTCACAAAGTCATTATTTCATTCTCAGATACTTACAAAGCTTACTGTATGGTAGTCCCACTGTTGGGTACTGCCATATTTAATGTAAACATGGTCGTAGCATTTGTCTAGGAGGAAGACTAACAAATAAGCAACTAAAATACCAGGTGACAAACTCTTTGACAACATTTGGCAGGTACTTCTGATCTGTTTCAGGGTTGGTATGGGGATGGCTTCCAGGAAGAAGTAATATTTAGATTGAGAGCTAAAGGATGAGTAAGATTAGTCAGGCAAAGAATCAGGGCAAGTACAGGTTTATATGGAACCTAATAAAATAATATATAATAACATAAAAATAATGTAAAAATACACTATCAGTGTAGAACCTTGTACCTACATTGTAGGTATAGACTCCATACAAGTGAAGGGTTGAAAATTTAAAAATTTTTCACAACTTCATGGTAAATCTGCTCTGAAAAGAGAGAGGGGAAGAACCTAGAACTTGGAACTCAGGACTGGTGAAATTCACATGGGATGTCCAAGAGATGAGGGGACTATGTTCCAGAGGAGATAAAGTGTTACTATTTGACCACAGAGTGCTGCCAGAGCCTGGTAAGCTACATGGGGAAATTTGGGCTTTATCTTAAGGGCAGCATGAAGCCACTAAATGATTTTAAGCCAGTGAGTGACATGATTAGATTTGTTTAAAAATAGCTTTCTGTTGCAGTGTGTAAAATATAATGTGGAGAAGTAAGATGCGAAGCAGCTCAGACCTACCTCTTCCCTGAAAGAGGTTTTTGTAAGCTTGCTTTTTTGCTTGCTTACTGATTCAGAGTAGTTAGAAAAGTCTATACTCCCCGTTTGCTACAGTCCTGTTGCACATGGCAATTTCCATAAACATAAATAATAAAGATTTCTTCAGAAAACAGCATATTCTGCTGCTTTTAATCAGTGTATGCTCAACTTTTGGAAATTACAATCACTGTATATATATATATATGTATATATACACACATAATATATATGTATACATATATATATGTATATACATACACACACACACGTATTGCTAAGTTAATTAAATTTCATGTTTTTAAATGAACAAGGAGTAAAGGAAATACAGCCATGGATTCCATAAACCTGTAATATAAACTATTCTTTGAAACCACAGTGTGAAACCAGGAGTATTTATTAACCACTCAAAAGAAGAATATTTTTGAGCCCACTTAGCTGCTACCATTGAGCTTTAGGATAGGCTCTTAGAGCTACAATACTGTTTACAAAGCCCTCCTTAACACTGTGAATACAGTGAGTACAGTGTTTTATGGAACTCAGTAGGTCTCAGATAAAGAGACTTTTATGCTTTCTTGGTTGTTTTTTTGGGCCCCTCATAGAAGACTTATGACACGGAAGCTCGGTGACCTTGTAAATCAGAAGATGAACTCAATTTAGAAGTTACTGATAATAGGCTGCTGTGGTTACCATTAAGTTAATGTAAATTACCAGTAAATGAATCACAAAAGTGAAACCATCCCCACAACATGCAGTTTTGACTCGTGTGATTTCTTCTCATACCTCATGAAGACCTTGCCTAGAAGATAGTGCTGATTGAAAATGCAAAATTTCTAATTTTAAGATTGATGCAATATATATATTTTTCTTAGAACTTTATATTTCTATAAAGCTATTTGGCTTAATAACATGAGATTGCATGTATACCAATTTAATTGCCATTTCTTGTTTCCTAAAATTTTCATATTAAAGTTTATCCACCCTAATTATGGATATTAAGTTTATTTTCCATTATTGTTAAAATTTAAAAATTAGTGTATATTGATTGAAAGCACATACTCTGTACCAGATCCTGTATTGGGGACAAGGAATATGAACATAAGATGGCATACCTGCTTCCAAAGTATTTAAGGTCAGCATGAAGGACCTATTAGCATCCATAGGAAAAGTGCTAATAGACAAAACTGCGGTATAGGCAGTGTTCTAGAAGCACAAAGGATAAATGGCTAATTTTTACTGCATGATGGAGAGTGGTTTGCCTTGTAGAGAATGGAGGAAAGTCATCCCAATAATAGAAAGTTACGAGGTACAAAAAGAAGATTGAAGAGGTAACCTCATTGGTGTACTATGACTAAAACATGGGTCGCATGAATAGGAGTTGTAGGGACTGAAGCCATAGAGTTAAATAGGAACCACATTTTAAAGACCCTGTGTACCTTAATAATTGATTTGGTCTTTCTCCTACAATACAAACAATGAGGAAACATCAAAAATTTTTCACTGAGAGTAAAATATGGCTTGTTTTAGAAAGATAACATAATGACAGTGTCAAGAATAGGTTTAGAAAATGCAGTGAGTATGGGCCAGGGAGGGAGTCACTGAAGACAGGAAATCAATACAATGGTTGTTGAAATAATCTAAGATGAGGGCATGAGTTAAGACAGTAGTTTCTTGAAGAGAAGGCAGATGCGAAGTTGTTTTAGGCTTACAACAATCATGGGGCACCGGGATGACTCAGTCAGTTAAGCGTCTGACTCTTGATCGCAGTTCAGTCAGGATTTAACTGATTACATATAGCTTGATGGGAGGCCTTCAGATATAGGGGTCACACCTTAAGGGGTCTACTAAACAGTGCTCGACATCATTAGCCATTAGGGAAATGCAAATTTAAAATTAAACTACAATAAGCTACCACTACATAACTATTAGAATAACTGGACATTTTTAAATGCCAAGACAACCAATAACAAGTGCTGACATGGATGCAGAACCCCTGGAACTCCTGTGCATTATTGTAGGAATGCAAAATGGTATAGCCACTCTGGAAAACCATTAAGTGCTTTCTTTTTAAGTTAGATGTGTGTGTACCATGTGACCCAGCAGTCCCATCTTAGGTATTTACTCTAGAAAAACGAACTTATGTTCACACAAGAACCTACACAAAAATGTATAGCTCTATTACACCCCAAATACCGGAAACAGTAAATGTCCTTCAATAGGTGAATGGATGGGGCAGCCGCGGTGGCCCAGAAGTTTGGCCCCACCTTTGGCCTAAGGTGTGATCCTGGAGACCCGGGATCGAGTTCCTGCATGGAGCCTGCTTCTCTCCCTCTCCCTCTGCCTTGTGTCTCTGCCTCTCTCTGTCTCTCTCTGTCATGAAAAAATAATTAAAATCTTTAAAGAAAAAATAGGTGAATGGATGGACAAACTGCGATATATCCATATGATTGAAATATTCTCAGCAATAAAGACCGATGAACTATATTGCTGCTTGCAACAATTTGTGGGTGAATCTCAATGACATTATACTGAGTGAAACAGGCCAGTCTCAAAAGGTTATATTCTGTATTTCCCTTATATAACGTTCTTGAAAAGTCAGAACGAGATTAGTGATTGCCATGGATTTGGGGTGGGGGCAAAATCAGGTTTGGAGAAGTGGGAGATACTGAGTTGAGTTTTGATCATGTTGGGTTGAAAAGGTTGGTGTCTTATGGAGATGTCTGTAACAGCTTAATATGTATAGATTTCAGATCTGAAATGGTGAATCTGTGTGCAGCTGAGAGTTAAGGCTGCATGCTGAGGCAGCCCTGCTCCAAGAGACCTGATATCTTTCTGGCTTAGCCACCTTCAAAGAAACTGACAAAAAACTTGAGAAGAACCCTTTGTCAGCATAACTATAAAACAAAGGACATTAGGTCATTTTCAGGAAAGTGAGACGCATCCAACAAATCTTGCTGAAATTTGTTTTACTCTGTGAAAACTTGAACTTTCTCATTTTCTGTGTTAATCACTTTCAGTACAGTCTTTCTTAAAAATCATCTTCCTAGACTTCAGGAAACTGAAGTTCTTTCTATAGTTTCCATATAGGTAAGGTCTTACGTATAATCTTAATTTGGTGCAATTCTAACCATTTATCAGTTTCTTTTACTTGCCACACAAAAATAGAGGAATTTTAAACAAGAAAGAAGTAAAGAGGATTAGGTAAGTCATTGCTGCTATGTTATGGGAGAAATATAGGTGGCAAATCCAAACTAAATCTTGTAAGAAATTACAGAAGATATTTTATGCAATATCAATATCATCACAATTTGCATTTTTGCCTCTTAAATTCAGAGGCTTGTGAACAGCATTAAAATGACAATGACTCTTGAAAGAATAAATGCCTTACGCTCTTCTGCTGTATATTGCCTGTATCCGAATTGTATTAATCACATCCTATGGGACATTATGCCTAACAACTTTATTTCTCACTTTAGAAAAATCATTTGGAGAGACAGAAGGTAGGGAGAAGTAAGTGCCCATATTGTCCTAAATATGCTTTTAAAATCTTTGAAAAATAATAAGGTTCAATGTTCTGTATCAAACCCCAAAAAATAATTGAGGAAAGAATTTTGATGTTTTTTCCTGGGCTTTTATATTCTTAGTCTTGAATAGTCATCACTTTTCAGAATGCTCTAAAACATGGAAAGCTCTGAAAAACATCTGTCTTGTTATTAAAGGTAGTGTAATTGGTGAACAAAAACGATACACAGCTACTACTTTTTGTTTTTTTCTTTTCCCCAAGAACGACGAAAGGGATGCATTTGCTTAAATGGTCATCACTTTTGTAGGTTTCAAGTTGTTTTACTGCTTTAGCAGCTGTGTGGCAAGTTTTCTAGCAGACAATGGAGGTGGGGAGGGGGCTCAGTTGCATCTGGTTTCTCTTTGTAGAATGCCTGAAAAGTTGATATTTAGTGGTTTCTTGAGAAAGCAGTTTATCTGTAGAAGAGGAACTTTTTTAGTACCTGAATTAGTTTGCTCTGATTCATATGCATTCGTTTTGTTCTTCTGCTTTAAAAAAGGAGAAAGAGAAAAAAGAAAAGAAAATCATCTACCCTAAAACTACATAGCACAGATAACCCTTTGACCTATGGTGCTGGGTAAAGATTTACAGTACTTGTGGAGTCTCATTCACATGCCACTGAAAAGCGCCCTAAATAAAGTACGGCCCCTGTGGAGATGGAGAAAATAAGCAGGATAAGGAAGTTCCATTATTTCAATTGGCTGTGTGTTGTTTTATTTTTACTAGTCCATAAAGTGAAATGCCAATTGTGATGTGTTTCCAGTTTTGAGTCTGGTGTCACTTAAGTTCGGAGTTTGCTGTTAGAGTAGTTTGAGTCAGGGATGCCCTGGGCAAAGCATCCTTCTCTGTCTCCTTTGCTACTAGCAAATATCCCTTCCTCTGACTCCCTCAAATTAAATTTCCATTTGAAATATTTTTCCTTTAAGGAAAGCAGAACAACAGAAGTCTTAAAAAAAAAAAAAGTACTATCAAAATGTGGATGAGAATGAGAATCACCAGTTTTGTATATACCTCTTCATATGGCAAGAAGTGAAGTTTTTCTTTATATATAACATATAAAAAGTACGTGAGATCAAAATTAGTCCCACTATTTGTCTCTAAAACAGAATGTTTAGCTTGATTTCAAATGACACTTCAAATTAAGGCATTTGAAGAAACTTTAATCATGTACTATCTGATGATGATGACATCTGTTTAATCATTTTTTAACTAAGAGTTTTATCCTGAACCTTTAATTTATGTATCTTCTGAAATATCCAATTGTCCTCTACAGCACTTTGTATTTATATTTTGAAGCTTATTTATTAAACTGATTTTAGTGTTTTATTTCCTGTTTCTTTTTTGTATGTGCTAGTAAAAACCTCATTAAAATGGTGACAAATAAAAGCAGTGTTTCTTTGGTCTTAGGAAGATGAAGATACTCCTAGCCACTGATCAGCTCTTGATTGTTTTATAGGCCAGAACTTTCAAATGGTACTTTTTGAATGATGGAAAAACTTCAGTAAGCTTTTTGTTCTCCTATTTTTACAAATCTGTAAACATGGCAAAATGTTTGACATGAATTACGAACCATTTTCCTTATAGAAGGAAAAACTCTTGTAGAAAATTAAATCAATACTGTCCATTAATCATACTGCTTGTCAGCCCTCAGACCACTCTGGAAGTTTCTGGTGAATGTAAGAGTCTTTAGATGTGTGAGGTCCTTAAAGATCTAAGTAAGTTAAAGGAGAGGAGGTTTTTTAAATACCACCATTAGCACATGAAAGAAACTTCAGGGTGAATAGAAAAAAAATTGTAAAGCAGTAATTATGCTTGTGGATTTTGTTTTGTTTTTGTTTTAAGCCTGTTCTTAAAAAAAAAAAGTTCATGCAAATAAATTTTTAGCTTTGTACTAATTGCACACTCCATGAGGTGGAGGGGAGCTGCAAGACAGGCCATTACTGGAAGAAAATATTTTGTACCTTAGCCTTTAAAAATATTTGTACATGTTTATTTCATAATTAGTGTGCATAGTATATTAGTACAGTCATACATATATATGTTATAAATAAAAGTATATGTGTTATGAAAACGCATGCTAGAAGAATATTTTACTAATGGAAGATGAAATGAAAAGATTTGGAGACCACTATTCTAAAATATTGAATCAGATATTTCTAAGTAACTTCCCAGTTATGAAGCTGTACAATCTAGAAGAGAAAATAGATACTCATAAAATCACCACAGAAATCATAATGCAAACTTAAGTAAGAGCTGTGATAGAAAAGCATAGCGAGTTACAAGGCTTTTAGACAGTAGGTAGCTTGAAGGTGGAGGTCAGGATAGATTTCCTGGAGAGGGACGCTCTTGGTGGCTCAGTGATTGAGCTTCTGCCTTTGGCTCAGTGCGTGATCCTGGAGTCCGAGGATCGAGTCCCACATCGGGCTCCCTCTACCTGTGTCTCTGCCTCTCTCTCTCGGTGTCTCTCATGAATAAATCTTTAAAAAAAGAAAAAGGTTTCCTGGAGAAACTGATATTGAATTGACATATGAAGGATAATAGGTTAACTAGATGAAGATCTGTGATGGGATAATGAAAGAATTCAAGAAGGCATGACATAAACAGTCGTAGAGTAATCATCAGAACAGGCTAAATACTGGAGTATCTCATTATTTAAACATTCTGATTTATCAGTTGATTTGGATAAACTAGTGTGATAACATAATCCTGACAGAGTTTATTGAGATTTTACAAATTTTTCTACTCTAAAACATTTGAAACCTTGAAAAACTTTGCATAACATCCTAGAAAATGTAGGCTGCCCTGCATAGGTAGAGGCCTCTTGAATTAACCAAGATAGCTAACTTCATTGATACCTTGGTTTATTATGGAAACTAGAGCTGTTGCTTCAGCTGAAGGTTAAAATGTCACCTTCGCTTTCTCAGCATTCCAGAAAGATAGCAATAACTTAAGAAACCTGCTCAGGCAGTTTTGCCTGATTACCACAGTGTGTCCATCTTCTTAAGTAGATGGTGTAAATAATATCTGACTTATTATTTCAAATGTACTTATCTCCTGCTTCCTTTTGCAAGAAAGATTTGTAGTGACTTAGTATGGAAGCACAAAATTTAACAAAATAAATCAATAGGTGATCCAAGTTTCAATGTTTGTAAGGGTTTGGGAATGTTGTTTGAAACCACATTCATACTAATAGTAGGAGTTAAATTGATGCACAGCTTTTCTAGGCATTACTGTGTGACACCAAAAGGAGGGGTGTGATACAGATACTCTTTTATGTAGCCGTTCTGTTAGTAGACACCTATCAGAAAAAATACTAATGAACACACACATTTAATATTTATTTTTATTTGAGAGAGTGCATGTGAGCTAGGTGGCCAGAGGAAGAGAAGCCGGCTCCCAGCTGAGCGTGGAGCCCTACACAGGGCTAAATCTCATGACCCTGAGATCATGATCTGAGCTGAAACCAAGAGCTAGATGCTCAACCAACTGAGCCACCCAATCACCCCATAAACATGCACATTTAACTATAGTGTGTGCATGCAGGGTCATTTATAATTGCGAAAAGCTGAAAGAAACTTAAATATTCAGTTACAGAGGTCTAGTAAAATAAACTGTGGTACATCCATATAATTTGAATAAATGTGAACATTGAAAGGAATGTTTTAGAAGAATATTTAATAGTATAAGTGAAAAAAGCAGGCTATAAAATATTTAAAAATACTGAATATGTGTGTATATGAATAGAAAAGGTAATGACAAAACATACAACCTAATGTTAAAAATGCTTATATCTGGATGCTTATATTAGGATATTTTATTTTTATTTCCCTTTTTTGCTTGTCTGAGTTTTATCAACTTTCTATAACATTTAATCTTAATGAGGAATAAAAAAGTATTTTTTTAAATTGAACATACCTAGATGAGGAATAAAAAAATTATTTTATTAATTGAATATACCTAGATGAAGAAATTGGAACAAAGATAAGTAAAAGTTGGAAAAGCGATGAAGCTAGGATATTGGCAGCTTTATTGCATGCTGTAAGGGCCTGTACAGTTGCTAGAAATGCCTGTAAATTTACCTCTGAGCTTCCTTGCAACCAAAGAAAACCACAAAAACTGCTAGCTGTGAGACACAGGATATTTTAATTATTAGAAAAAAATTGTAATATAGTAATTAAATTCCCAAAATATAGTACCTCCAGAAAAATTCAATATGCTCAAATTGTTGGAGATTCTCTATGAATTTATGTATTGGAAACCATATTAACTTTTGCTTGATAATGACTTAACCTAATAAGGAAAGAAGATTCTTGTGGTTTCTAGGATCATTTGACAAGTTATAGGATTTTGGATGATCTAGAGATATTAGTAGAGGAAATAATTAAAATAATTTTTTTGAACTTTCACCCTTCTCCATCTGGATGGCCAATTAGGATGGTTTTTAGTGTGTTTCCCTTTCTTGAAAACATTCCCATTCTTTTCATAAAATGACCTTTTGTCGCAGAAGAAAAATCATGGCAGATGGGCCTTAATTCTGACTCCACAAAACTATAGAAACTACATTTTAAATCTCTGAGAACTTCAAGAAGTAAGGAGACATCATTCTCTCTCATTTTGCTAACGCACATTTCTATCCTGAGAAATTACAGGGATTGTTTTAATCATATTCTCTTTCCCATGTTGATTCAGTGGCACACTTGTGTGGCCTTGGTTCCTTGTATGTTTTAATTTGCATGCTGTGTGCATATTACATATTGACATTCCAGTGTGGCTCATTGAGAATTTTTTAGAAAAGAAATCTACATTTGTATTAATTATATAAGAAAATATTAGGTATTTCTAGAAATCTTTCAAGAAGCCTAAAAGTATGTTGGTTCTTTTCTCGTTATTGTCCTCAGTGTCAGGCAAGAGTTCAATATGAACATTTATATAAGTAAATGTAGATAAATAGGTAAGATTGGCCAGTGAAGAAATTAGGCTATTTTGCGCTTATGAAAGCTTTTGAAACCATAATATTCCCCTTCTTTTTTTTTTTTAATATTCCCCTTCAACAAGCAATCTAACAAATTCAAAATTCAAAACAAATCTACTTGCAAAAAATGTTAATTTTATTTCCCGTAATAAAAGACCCTATATTAGAATCATAATCTCACTGATATAGTAGTCTTACCTCCTCAAAAAAAGAAGGAAAATGTTTAATCTGAATCTAATAATGAGGAAACAAACAGATAAATAGAGATTGTGATAGTCTACAAAACATCTGTACTGGATTCTTGAAAGGTATCATTGTCATGAAGGATAGGAAGAAGACAGGGAGCAATTCTAAATGAAGGAGATATGACAGCAGTATGTGGCCCTCAGTTGGGCTGGTGAGGAGGGAATAGCTATTAAGGACATTTTTGAAGCAATTTGGAAAATTTATTTTATTTATTTATTTATTTTTAAGGATCTTATTTGAAAGAGAGAGCGAGCACAAGCTGAGCAGGGAGGGCAGGGAGAAGGAGAAACAGGCTCCCCACTGAGCAGGGAGCCCAGCCTAGGGCTAGATCCCAGGACCCTGAGATCAAGACCTGAGCCAAAGGCAGACACTTAACTGACAAACCACCCAGGCACTCTGCAATTTGGGAAATTTAGAAATGAGTTATATATTAAATAAAATTGTGTTCTTGTTAAATTTGTTAGATGTGATCATAGTATTATGGAGGTATAGGAGGGTATGTCCTTGTTCTCAGGGGAAACATGTCCAAGTATTTAGGTGTGAAGTGTAATGATTCAACAAAAGAAATGTGTGTGTGTCTGTGTATACTTGCACACCTGTATGCGTGCAAGTATACACACAAATCAAAGAACAAGTAACAAACCAAATCATCAAGATTTTTTTTTAATTTAAAAGGTTAAAAATGCCCTTTGTTTGTAATCTTTAATCAATATCTCCACATTAAGAATGGTTTTACAGTGACTATACACATGGCTAAAACAGTAGCACTGCCGAAAGATATTGAATATAAGAGACCTTAGATCTTCTGTTAAATGTTTTATTTATCCTTTTGGTTTAACTCTGTGTGTACAGATTGTTTGAGTCTCTATTATATGTGTTGAAAATCATCTTAAGATATACTGAATACTTTCCAGTACCCCAGTGATCTTCAATGTCTTTTAGTACCTGAAAGATTTAAGGTTTATGTAGAATTTGAGTAGGCTGTTGTTGATAGCCAATTAACATGGTAATGACCTGCACCTGCTTGTGTCAAAGAACTCCCATAATTCCCTTATCTGCTAACATTAAAATCTATTTCCAAGTGATACATTCAGCAAAGTTTAAATAAATTGTTGTAACATAGTGCTTCTTGTGAATTCTAAAGGAGGCATAAATAAATAACATGATCGTGTTTTATCACTATGATTGATGAGGCTGATATTTCACTGGCATGCATTTCCCACTTGAGAAGAAATTTAAGATTGGTTTCAAGCTGTCTACCTGCATCCTTCCCATCTTGTAAGCATACTTTTAACTGCCGAGGGCTGAGATTTGGAGGAATGGTTATCAAACCACAGATGTTTTTGCAATGAAACTGTGCACCTCCGACCAAGTCGCTGCGGTTCAGGAGATGATAGATGGTATTTTCATGTTGCCTCACAAAAGGGTCAAAATGGCATGGCAAGCCCATGACAGTGAAACAGAGAAATGTTAGTCCTGGAAGGAAATTTATTTCATGGCTTCAGGGGAAGTTTGGTTGTCATGAATAGGCTCTCTCTGTCAGTCTATGAAAATATTGTTTGTAAGGCAGTGATGTATGTGAGACAGACAGCATGAGTGTGTTGGCAGACAGAGCAGCTACTTAAACAAATGCTAAGCCAAATACAGTATCATAAGTCAAGTACTTGGATGTTTTTAGGGTAAAGATTGCTCATGATAGAAATATCAACATAATTAAAGTAATTTACTTCATTTTCTTAAGTAAACTTTATTTGTAATCTTTATAGCCTCTTAATTATCCTAGGAAGCTGCATGTACCTCCCCATTCTAACACACTTTTTAAAAAGATTTTATTTATTTATTTATTTATTTATTTATTTATTTATTTATTTATTTATTCATGAGAGACACACAGAGAGGGGCAGAGACACAGGCAGAGGGAGAAGCAGGCTCCATACAGGGAACCAGACGCAGTACTCGATTCCGGGACTCCAGGATCATGCCCTGGGCTGAAGGCAGGCATTAAACCACTGAGCCACCTGGGTTGCCTTCTAACACATTTTTAAATCTTGTAATTCTGAATTCTTATAATCAGCCATTGTTCCATTGATTCACTTTTAAGTTATTCAAGAACATATATGTAGACCAATCTTATGAGTACTGTTCACATAAAGCTATCCTAAATTTGGGGAAAGTCAAGCCCCACTGCTCTTCTGGAGTTTGCCACCTTCTCCTCCCCACCCCTAGACAATATCAACCACTGGCATAATTCCATTAATTGATTATGTGGTGGAGAGACTCCGTGGCTCTCTCATCTTACAAAATTGGACCCGTGAGGTGTCTTTCTTCCACAAGGATTCACAAAAGGAAAGGAGTGTCATAAGAAAATAATATAAAGGATAAAAAAAAAAAAAACATGTTTGTGGGAGGTTTTGTTTTTCAAGGTTTGGATGTAAATCAAATTCATTCATGGCAATGTTCAAGTAGAAATCTTCAACACCAAATATTTCTTATCCAGACAACCTCAAGTAATGCATTTGTCAAAAATGAAAAATAGTTTTTACAAGAAGTCTTGAAAGCTTGATAGATGTATAAAACTGAAATCCCGTGTTCAAAAAATAACATGACCAAAATATTAGTGAAGGCAGTATGATTGAAAAAGCCATTTGCTTCTGGATTTTGCAAAAACAATCTCAGTTTTTTAGAGGGGTGGTGTTTAAAAGAGAAATTATGAGTAGGATGTACTTATTTTGATAAGAAACTGATTCTCAAATGTCACATACAAAGAACTTTCCTCTAAATTATCCTAAACTCAGTAGGAGAGGGGATGTTTTCACTGGGAGTGAGAGGTGTTATTTGTCTTAAGGCCCTTCAGGGGGGCAGAACAAAAGGGACTGAGTCATTTCAGGTTTAGACAAATACTCTACCATCAGCTTCATAGAGAGTTGTTACACAGAACACGGGGAAATTTGGGCAGTGGGGGATTGCACACTCCATCTGCCAACATGTCTATATTACATTCAAATACTGTGTATTATCACAGAACAGACATAACATTTTGGCATAGGGATCACTGACAAAAATCCTTTAAATTTAAAATGGATGTGACAAATGTTTATCATTAATTCCTTATAGAAATTCAGTTTATAAACAAAGAATAAAATTTTAAACTAGGCTTTAAGTAAAAGTTACATATTTTAGCCCAAAAAACCTTTTTAAATTAGCATACGAGCACATTCATGTCAGGCATTGTTTTAACCATCATGAATTAACTTTTTCCATCCTAATGTAAGTCTGATGATAGAAAACAAAGAATTCCCACTTGAAAGAGGCCTGCTCTCATCTCTCTAAGGTTTCTCTCAGAGAAACATACAATCTAACAACGTTTGGATAACATGAACGTAAATCACATTTTTCACATATGATTTGTGTTTTTGTTACTGTGCTTAAACATAGCATTTTAAAGCAGAGTATTCCACTCTGCTTTTCTTTCCCACCCTTCCCCCTTAGCATTTTTCCTGCTCCTCTGCTGCTGGACCAGACTTGGGCTGGCCCCAGATCTTGTGTCAGAGGCCGTGACCCAGGTGTCACAGCAGTCATACTGTTGGCCTCTTCTCTGAATAATTATATGAGGGGTATTGTGTTTGAGGGACAGGCTTGGGGGCAGTGCAGTCACCCTGGCTAGCCAGACCAAGGGGCTCTCTAGTCCAACCACAGGGGAACAATGGCACTGAAAAGACTCACACAAAATCTTGTAGCACAAAAGATTAGATTAAAAGTGGACATTGGGCCAGATACTAGGTTTCATCCTTCAGAATTTTACCTTTCTTATTTTGAGGGTTTCCTAATTTAACATTTCCGGACTTCACATGTGATGATTTTGTATCAGCAGATTTTCAGATTGCTACTTACCTCTGCAAATATAGTCTAATTTGTTTGATTTCTTTAATGCTTTGTAGCCATCTTAATTGTGACACTTTGTGGCTAACATTAGCAAAGCTTTCTATACTGGTATTTTAAGTAAATAATTTAAAGTAGTAAGTGATTTTTAAAGTAATGCTTTGTATTTTCTTTCTTATTTACTTATTTATTCATTTGTTCATTCATTCATTCATTCATTCGAGACACAGAGAGAGGGAGAGAGAGGCGGAGACACAGGCAGAGGGATAAACAGTCTCCATGCAGGGAGCTCGACGTGGGACTCGATCCCAGGACTCCAGGATCACACCCTGGGCCAAAGGCAGGCGCTAAACCGCTGAGCCACCCAGGGATCCCCTGCTTTGTATTTTCTTAAGATGTCTTACTAAACATGTTCCATGTCTAAATTGAACCAAGTGGCAAGGACTGTCCCAAAGTAGATGCGAGTACTTTATCTTCCTCTGGGTCCTAGGAAGACTTTTGCCCCACCACCTGAGAAGTT
The DNA here is from genome assembly GCF_011100685.1 of Canis lupus familiaris. NCBI lineage: Eukaryota > Metazoa > Chordata > Mammalia > Carnivora > Canidae > Canis > Canis lupus. The sequence continues at coordinate 21,282,643 of NC_049251.1, read as the reverse complement.
TCCGTAGAAGGATGGGGAATAAAACTCATTAAGTCTTAACCTAGATTTGGATTTTAGAAACAATGCCAGAGGTGACATTATTCATGTCAGATAAAAGTTTTCTCATGGTCCTGACCTCAAATGTTTTCTTAATTTTATCTACCCTGGACCTGTTCACTCCAGCCCGAGTCTTTTCAAGGCTTCTGGAATGTCACCAACACAGCAGCTGAAGGAAACAAAGGCCTGGTTTTCATGACCCCAATGCTATCTCTTTTTGTTGGTCCACAGCTATATACTTGATAAATAATAGTTTTCTATTATACATTTTCCAGGAAACCAAATTTCTAGAAGTGTTAGTACTACAACAAAGAATCTGTGGAGTTTGAATGGATGTCTATCAGTTTTGCTGTCTCAGTTTATCTTCTGTCATAGAACACTTGGTCTTCAGTGTTTGGGAGAAAGTGTGGTGTGGGAACCTCCTACCAAGTGAACCTATTAGTTTTTATCTTTTGTATCCTCAAGAAGTTTAAGGGCAGAACGATGAACAAAATCTGATAAGATTGGAATTCTTAAGTGTTTTCTCCTTACTTTTTTTTCTTTAATGTTACATCTCTGATTATTCTATTTTTGTTCTGTGTATTTAACTACTTTGTACATTCATGTCACTCATTTATTCAGGGCCTACTTCAGAGATAACCTAAAACCCAGAAATGAGCCAAAAAGATTTTTTTTTCTAATATTAAAGATTTTATTTATTCATGAGAGACACAGAGTCAGAGACACAGGCTGAGGGAGAAGCAGGCCCCATGCAGGGAGCTCGACGTGGGACTCGATCCTGGGACTCTAGGATCATGCCCTGAACCAAAGGCAGGGGCTAAACTGCTGAGCCACCTAGACATCCCGAAAAAGGGGTTTAAGTCTTGAAGCCATTCATTAAGAAATGATACTGTTCTTTAGAATGTGTTCTCTTAATTTACACATGTTATCACATGTTTTGCTATCTGGCTTCTCTAACATTAGTAATTATAGGGCCCCTGGCTTTGAGAAAATAGGCCTAGAAGCAGAATTGGAGCTGAAGGTCAACAAAAATAAGTTAAAAGCAAAGAAACCAACTGCTCTGTGCTGTGGAAATAGAGTAATTGATGCTAAGAAAGATGATTTTGAAGCACTAAAACAAGTTTCAGTTATTTCTAACATACTGAAGAATGTGGGAAGTTTGAAATAGAGTTTTGGATATTCTGTACAGAAAAATGCTTAATTTTGAGATGAGAGCTATTTTATTTAAGTAGAACTTATCTATATAAAAAAATTTTTTAAAAGATTTTACTTATTTATTCGTGAGAGAGACAGAGACATAGGCAGAGGGAGAAGCAGGCTCCCCATAGGGAGCCTCATACGGGACTCCATCCCAGGACCCTCAGGATCACTACCTGAGCTGAAAGCAGACACTCAACCACTAAGCCACCCAGCCATCCCTATATAAAATATTAGTAATATATAAGGCTGTTGTAGGATTATTTAAGATAATGCATATAAAGTATATAGTAGCTTGTTGGCATATAAAAGATAATTTCCCCCAATAATTCTTGACTATTTTATTATTACTGAAGCAATTCATATTTATTGTAAACAGAAATATAGGAAGCAAAATAACTAAAAATTTTACCATATAGAGCTAGATAGCACTATTAACATTTTGGTACATGTCAGAAAATAATTAATTTTCATTTTCATTCTCTTTTATAGCTCTATCCCTACTTCCCTGCTACTTAAGTCCATGTTTTCTGCTACCCGCCAACCCCACACTTTCCTGATGAATTTACTCTCTTAAACGACCTAGATATCAGCTGTCACTGAGGGTAATCAGTGACTTCTCAGTAGCACTGGACAGTGTCAGCTGGTCTTCTCATGGCTTCCATGATATTTTACCTTCCTGGTTCTCCTCATGACTCCTTAACACCACTTGCCGCCCAGCTTTCTAGTCCCTGCTATCTTTCCTCCTTGGTACCCTGCCCTCCGTGTACATGACAGTTGACTATAGTTCTGCATCCTCACTGCCAGCTCCAGCCCACGCTTTCTCACCTGCTCAACAGCTTCACGTGCATGTTCCTCTGGCATCTCTGATTCAGCATGTCCTTGACTTTGCGTCTCTTTTCCATTTCTGTTGGTCCACCCAGGCTGGAAACTTGGGAGCTTTCTGACTTCTCATTAATCCCTTCTCTCAACAATTCCATTTAGTCAAGCCATCTTTTGTATCTATATAACAAAATCCACAATGGCTAACCTGGTTCTCAAAGCTCTCTGAGATCTACCCCCAGCCTAACTTTTCTGCGTGATCTTCACTCATGTAACCGTGCCAAACTTTTCCCCACTACTCATCCCTGATCCACATATTCTTGTCCTTGAGCCTTTGCTTGTATTCTTTCCTTGGCCTTAATCTCTTCTTCCCTATTCTTACTGTAAGGTCCAGTTCTGCTCGCATGACTCCTTCAATGAAGCCCTCCTCCCCCGCAATAAAAACTACTTGTAACCTTTCCTTCTTTTGAATTCGCTTAGTCTTAACAAATCTCCTTGCTGTAGTTATTCCTGTCTTGCATGATACTTGCTTGTACCTCTGTCTTCCCTAATTAGCTTCCCTAATACACTATTACCTAAACAAATTTGAAAACAACTGATATATTTCAACTTGCTAATCTTAAAGATGAGGAAACCAACTTCCAGAGGACTGCCTTTTGCAGCCACACAGCTACTAAATCCAAGATTAAAATTCAAATCCTCTAATTCTCCAACCAGCCCTCTCCTCTATAGTCATTTATTTAGTACTGTGCCAGGCATTTTAAAGAGCATTTTATAGGGCAGCCCCAGTGCCCTCTCTGTCTCTCATGAATAAATAAATAAAATCTTTTTAAAAAAAGCATTTTATAAATATAAATCCATCTAATCCCCATTTTATGATGAGGAAACTCCATTCAAACCCAAGTAGTCTGGTTCCAGAGTCTATCCTTTAAACACTATGCCAGCCTGCCCTTCTACCTGGGAGGGAGCAGGGATTAGGAATAATGTGATGCTGCTAGTAATTATTTTATTACTATTGACATTTTTATTAGTATATTATTGTTATACACTGGTGCTCAGGTAGACACTTCCTGTGAATTGATTTCCTCTTCCCAACAGCCTTGAGAGGTAGATTCTGTTATCATCATCATCACCCATCTTATAATTGATTTTAACCAAGATGCAGAGAGTGAAAATAACTTCCCCAGGTTGCACAGTAATGGCCTAGCTAGCATTGGAATCCAGGCAGCCTGGGCCTGACATCTGAGACCTTCACTGCTGTGCTAGACTATCTCTTAGCTTCAGAGTAGTGCTGAGTCATTAGGAAAGTTGTCTTGTTTGTCTCAGCATCCTTCTCTGTAGAGCTCAGGTGACAAAAGCAAAATCTAGCACACAGAGTTTTTTAAACTCCATGTGAAATATTTATATATATGACAAGTACTGATCTAAGGCACCCTTCTTCCTTTTCACTGTTTGCATTTCATACAGACCTTCTTTTGCTGAAACTTAAGCAATAGCCCTATTCCGTGCATACTTGTTTGAATTGCTCTATAGTTTCAGCTGGTACCTGAATAGCTCCCACCTTCAGTAGTGGGATGAGGGGGGCCAATACGCTCCATACATGCACACAGGTGTCATCTAGTGGTCTATAAGAGAAGTGCAAGTTATTCAAGTAAAATCCTGGAAGACGACATGGGTTTTTTTGTTGTTTTGTGGTCTTTGGGAACATGTTGCAATGAAAATTGTGTATATTATAGCAAAGTTTTTTGCAGGTTACTTAAAATGTGTAAAGATACAGCTAATGCACTATTATTGTTAAATCAGGGGCTTTTTATTTTTTAAAAGGTTTTATTCATGAGAGACACAGAGAGAGAGAGTATTGTTAAATCAGGGGCTTTTTTATTTTTTAAAAGGTTTTGTTTATTCATGAGAGACACAGATAGAGAGAGAGAGAGAGAGAGAGGCAGAGGCACAGGCAGAGGGGGAAGCAGACTCCATGCAGGGAGCCCGATGTGGGATTCGATCCCGGGTCTCCAGGATCAGGCCCTGGGCTGAAGGTGGCGCTAAACCGCTGAGCCCCCTTGGGCTGCCCGAATCAGGGGCTTTTAGAATGAAATTTAGGTCCTTGATCAGTACATCTTTAAAAGACTTGGCATTACAGAGAATCTCATTTTTTTTTAACTTTTTTCTTCTTCATTGAGGGTAATAAATACATAATTGTTAAAACTGGATATAATTAACAGAATGAATGAATTTGTTGTCTCCATCTGCTTACTGTTGCTAATGCTAGCCCTCCAACTTCCATATTTCCAGTTCATGAAACAATCTGCTATTCTTCCACTGGGGAAGAAGTCTATTATGTTGTTTTCTAAAGCTTTTATATCATCAGGTAGTTTCTTTGCTAGCAGATGAGAGATTATTAAATTAACATGGAAGACGTGGGTGAAGGTGAATTTGAAACTGAGAGGATTATGCACCATGTGACATGGTTGCCAAAATAGCAAGCATTCTTGTGGCCATAAACACAGAACACAGCTCCTTCAATCATATATACAAGTCAGACACACACTTGAGAGCCTTTGCCTGATCCACAAACCAGGGAATATTGAGGACAGAGAATAGTTCAAGCTCAGCTTTAGTATTTGCCAACAGCTCACTTACTGACATTCTGGATTCCAGACCTTGTTGTATGAATGAACATCCTTGATATTTATTTGCCTTTACAAAGATGATTCCCACATTTAAGTGTACTATATTTTTGATAGTAGCTTTTCTGTTCTTCTGGGCAACTTTCCTCATTATAAAAACAACAATAATAATACTGTGTGATTACTATTGTAGGAACTGTATGAAGTCCTTAATAGCCATGATTTCATTTAATACTCTTAAAATTCCTGTAGGGGATTATTTGTCTTTTTCCAAATGATAATAAACAAGGCTTAGAAAACTAGAAAATGTGCTCAAGTCTATACAGTTAGTAAATAATATTTTCAGAATATTAATTTGTCCGTCTGTACTCTGGTAGATTGAAATTAAAAGTACGAATTATGGCTTTCTTTTTTTATTTTTACTTTATTTTTTAAAAAATGTATTTAAGTCATATCTACACTCAGAATGGAGCTCACAAGCCTGAGATCAAGAGTCACATGCTCTTCCGACTGAGCCAGACAGGCATCCGAAGAATTACAGCTTTCTAATTGTTGAGTCTTCATATAGTGTCTTTTAGTAGGCATTTGATAAATATTTGATAACCTGTGAATCTTTCTTGGCTAACCAGACCTCTGGTTCTGATTTCTTCTCAAGTGAGACAAACTCAAGTGGAAGAGTTAGTGGTGAGAATGAATCAGGAAGGAAATAAGATAAGGTAAGTCCTAGAGCCAGAGAAGAGAGGAGTGTAGTCATAGCAATGTCAGGAAGAAGATCTTCATTTTTTGGCCAAAGGTTGACTCCATAATAAAAGTTTAAGTTAATTTGGCTGGGACCATGATTATGTTAACTTAAGCAGACACTTACTGGAGGTTTGTGTTAAATTTTTCAGTTTTCATTCCTGACCCTCCATCTTTATATTTTGCTAAATCTTTAAGTTTAACCATAAACGCAAATACTACCTGTCTGAGCCATCATCCCTGAGACCATTAAGAATTAGCCCCAATGAGTGATTTTTATGCCTCTTGTGTTGAGTTTTGAAGAAAATGGGACCAACTATCTCCCCTCTTTCCCTTTCTTCTTTTTCCCCTTACTGGGATTTGAGAAGGCCTGTACTATTCTTTGTGGCTGCTCTTCCTGACTCTGCTATTTTCCCCCTAAACCACAGAGCCTACATCTGCTGAGTCTTGTGGAACCAAGCACCACATACGTGGCAATGCTTGATTCAAGAGGGACTGTTAGCAGTTCTTGGAAATGGTACCCTGTGGCATTTTGCAGTGTTGATCCTGGGTCTCTGCTTTGTCCTTTATGCGTTGGAGGGTCTTTTCAGAACTGTAGAGTTTTAGGACTTGTGCTACAACATGTTGTTTCAGGGTCTCTGGATTAACAAACCAAAATAATAAGGTGACTAGATTTTGAGGTTGGAGTCATATTTCTCATAGCCTAAGAGAAGCACATGGCAAATGCACTTGGCCTGCTGCTCAGCTTGACCCCCAACCTGACACTTTAATTTTGTTAAATGAGATTCTTCGGAGAACATAAAGAATTGATCACATGTGGACATATTTTTTTAATTTTTTTTTTAATTTTTATTTATTTGTGATAGTCACACAGAGGGAAAGAGAGAGAGGCAGAGACACAGGCAGAGGGAGAAGCAGGCTCCATGCACCGGGAGCCCGATGTGGGATTCGATCCCGGGTCTCCAGGATCACGCCCTGGGCCAAAGGCAGGCGCCAAACCGCTGCGCCACCCAGGGATCCCTGGACATATAATTTTTTAAGATTTTATTTATTTGAGAGGAGAGAGGGAGAGATTGAGAGCACAAACAGGGGGAGGGGCAAAGGGGGAGAGAGAAACAGGCTCTCTGTTGAGCAAGGAGCCAATGCAGGACTTGATCTCAGGACCCTGGGATCATGACTTGAGCTGATGCAGATGCTTAACTGACCCAAGAGCCCCTGAACAGACTTTAAATAGGCTTTCCTTCTCCTTAATTTTTTTCCAGTAAACCAGTTTCCAAAATTATCCTGGCTCTTGTTATACTTTTTCTGTGCAAGATAGATAGGAATGGATAGAAAGGAATAGATAGAAATGGAATGGAATGGAAAGAAATGGATGGAAAGGAATCTCATGCACCTGATGTACTTGATCTGTCAGCCTAATGGTTTGCCTTTTCTTGACTTCATGGAAACAGAGTAGGGGAAAGAGCCCAGCATTGGAGATGGTTGCTCTGGCAACTTGGATGATTTCCAGATGGGTGCCAGAAGAGCTGCTCCTCTTCGAACTGGGTTGTTGCAGTGCTGAGTGGGTTGTACAGGTGCTAGGTGTGCTGTTCTCTCATTTTCTCAGGACACATGACTGATTCTGATCAACAAGAAAAGGTTAATTTGGGGTTTAAAATTTAATGTAAGCAACTCATTTTTTTTAAAGACAAAGAAGGGAAAATGAAGAATTGATTTTAGGACTAAAAATAAATAGCCATTCCAGAAAAATATTCATGAAGTGTTGATTGATTGTTTGCACAGTGAAAAAAAAAAGATTAATCTTTCCACCCATACTCACAACCCTCATCAAGATCAGCTTTCTGTAAGAGCTGACCTTATCTGTGTCTGGTTCCCTGAGAATGTGAGCTACTTTGGGCAAACTCTGTTTCATCCATCCTTTTTCTGTATCTCCTAATTCCTGGCGTGATGCTCTACATTCACAAGGTTTTCCTAAAGATACTCTTCTGATTGAGTAGAAACAGAATAAAGAAATATGTGTGAAGAACTAGACTGCAGAGGGCCAAATGAATTCCATTTGTAACCATTCAGATGGAGTATTTGTAAGATGGCACTCAGGATTCAGTTAACTAATGAGTTCAACAGTATGTTAGGAGGAAAGAAAGAAGAACACAGATTCAAATTAAGTTGCCATTAACATGAACAGAAATCTTTGAATCTTAGAATGTCAGGGCTTAATGTTGGAAATCATTTGAGTAATGAAATCCAAATGTATTTCTGTGTTTTCTCTAATTATTTTATAAAGTGTTTGAAAATATTTTTATTTTAAAGTTGATTATGACAAACTTACCTGCTGTGACAAAAGCACATGTATTTGTGTAAATTTAAAGGGTACTGTGTGTTCTTTGTGATAGAAATATCCACAAGTACTTAGTTTAGCTTTGTGTAACACTGGACCTGGTACTTAACACCTTGGTACCACAGTCTATAGAATGGGAAGAACACTTACAGAAGTTTTGTATTATTCAAATAAAACAAAGTATCAAAAACCAGTTTCTATGATAAAATAAAATATTAGTCTTCCTACTTCCTATCTAAAAAGTATAGAAATGTTCTAAATTATATAAATTTTTCTTCTTCTGGTTTTAATTTTGTCAAATGAATAGAAACAGAAATAAAAATTTGATATTTTAGGACATACTTTTAATGCATTTGAATATTAATAGAATATATCCGTTTTAAAATGTATAGATTTAAATTATTTTGGAAAGTTTAATAAACCTCACATTTTATTTTTGAATTTTTATTTATTTTTATTTTTAAAGTTTATTTATTTAAGTAATCTCTATACCTTATGTGGGTCTGCTGGTAGGTGAATGGATAAAGAAAATATGGGATCCCTGGATGGCGCAGCGGTTTAGCGCCTGCCTTTGGCCCAGGGCGCGATCCTGGAGACCCGGGATCGAGTCCCACGTCAGGCTCCCGGTGCATGGAGCCTGCTTCTCCCTCTGCCTATGTCTCTGCCTCTCTCTCTCTCTCTCTGTGTGACTATCATAAATAAATTAAAAAAAAAAAGAGTCTCTTATGGCTTGTTTCCCTCTCTCCTTAAAAAAAAAAAATATGGCTTATATACACTGTGGAATATTATTCAGCCTTAAAAAGGAAGGAAATCCTGCCATTTCACAAGATGAATGAGCCTAGAAGATATTATGCTAAGTGAAATAAGCCAGATAGAAAAAGACAGTTATTGCATGATTTCACTAATGTATGGAATCCAAAATAATTGAACCCATAGAAGCAGAGAGTAGAATGGTGGTTGGCAGGGGCTCAGGTCAGGGGTGGGGGATATGTGAGATGTTGCTCAAGGATGCAAAGTTGCACTTATGCAAGATGAGTAAGTGCTGGATATCTGATGTACACAGTATGGTGACCATAGTTATCAATACTATATTATATGCTTGAGATTTACTATGAGTATAGATCTTGTTTTCAACACACATACCCACACAAAAATGGTAACTATGTGAGATGATGGAATATGTTTATTTCTAGATTGTAGAAATCACATCATAACGTATACATAGGTCAAACATCAACTCATATACCTTAAATATATACAATTTCTATTCATCAACTGCACCTCAGCAAAACTGGGGAGGAAAAAAGAAATACATTATTTCTCAATAGGTATTTACTTTTGTCCTAAGCAAGTACTCTCTAGGTAACTGTTATCATAAACAGTTATATTTAAATGTATCTCTATCATTAAAACTTCTTGAATATGCTCTAAAATATGTGATTTAAAATGTATAACCACAAATACTAAAAAAAATTTTTTAATGTATAACCACTTATTTCCTCAAAAACCTGAAAATTTTTAGTTTCTGTATGTATGGGATGGACTTTGATTTTCATATTGCAACAGTTAGCACCAGTAGAGGGAGCTCCAACTCCTCTTTCTTGGTGAATTCAGCTGTCAACTTGAAAACAGGTTTATGGAAAGGGCACATGTAGAAATAAATCTGAATAACACGTGGTTATAAAACTTGTTAAAGGTACTAAAGGATGACAATTACAATTATCCTTACCTTTGAGGGGGAAAATATTCTCACTTTGAGTTCCATGCTTTTTAAGGTAGCCAACCTTCAAATAACTAAACAAAAAACGTCTCTGTAATGTCATCTCTTACATGTGATCCATCAGGTGACTCCCAGGGCTTTTAGAATCAAGAATCTATCTCTGGCCAGTTGAGGAGGAAGAGGAAGAGTTACAGTGGTAACGTAATTGTTTGAAGCGAGGTTAAGTACAATTGAATCACTGGGAAACAGTCACAGTAGCAATGTCATACTAAGGTGAATTGCTGAGTCATTATGTAAGATAGAGCAAGGAAAAATATCTCATTTTACTTAGAACTGTTATGCACCCAAAAGATTTTTATTTTTATGTATATATTTTTTAAGATTTTATTTATTTATTCATGAGAGACACAGAGATAGAGGCAGAGATATAGGTAGAGGGAGAAGCAGGCTCTCTGAGGAGCCTGTTGCAGGACTCCATCCCAGGACCCCGGGATTATGACTGAGCCAAAGGCAGATGCTCGCTCATCTGCTGAGCCACCCAGGCACCCCAGCATCCAAAAGATTTTTAAACCAAAATCTACAAAGGCTCTAAAGGACTGTATCTAGAGGGCTGGACCAAATTATTACCTGTCAATTTCTTTATAGACCCCAGAAGAAAGTATCATGTGAGGCTGCTGGCTTATAACAACATAGAAGATGGCTATCAGGCTGATCAGACCGTCAGCACTCCGGGATGCGTGTGTAAGTAAGAGTTATGGTAGCACACGTCACTCTATGGTTCACAGGCCTTGTTCTCCTCTTCCTTCTGTAAATTTAAGTCTCATTACTACATGGAATCATTGGTGGTTTTATATCTTCCACCTAACATATTGTCTTGAACAAGTACATGCTCAAAATAAATATTTAAGTGAGATGTATTTAATTATAAGAACCTATTTTACTTTTGCAAGCAGAAAACCATTAGAAATGTAACTGGGAAAAATAGCCCTGAATACCTATGTGCTCTAATCTTGAGGCTATTTGCTTCCAGTCACCTTCAGTTTTACTGCTGCTAAGACCTGTTTTGTTTTATTGCTATTGAAGAGGTCTCAGTGTAGTTTTAAGTCCATCGTTGGCCTTCTGAATGTCTTTGGCTAGTAGTTTGACTTCTTGGTGCTTCTGTTCTACCATCTAAGTATTGATAATATGTGATTCCTCATCTAACTCTTGGAAGAGTTGCTCAGAATTGAATAATACATCCGAGATGTATCTATGAACCTCTTTAATGGAAGGAGAACCTAAAGTCAACTAATAGGGTGGAGAATTGTGATTTTTATCATTTTGCCACTTTCTATAATAATATTATGCCATGCGGTAAATTAACGTTGTCTTTTTCAATAGCTGTTCGTGATCGCATGGTTCCTCCTCCACCACCACCTCACCATCTCTATGCGAAGGCTAACACCTCATCTTCCATCTTCCTGCACTGGAGGAGGCCTGCATTCACCACTGCACAAATAATTAACTACACCATCCGCTGTAACCCTGTCGGCCTACAGAATGCTTCTTTGGTTCTATACCTTCAAACGTATGTAGCTTTTATTAATGTTGGTTTTCTTTGCTCTTCACTTCATTCACATTTATTTTATCTTGGGCCAGCTTGACCTTTAGCTGTAAGCATCTGTCTCAAAACTTACCTTATAAAATGGCTGGGAATTTTGCATCTTTACCATATTCAGTTCTGAAAACTGCATTTTTTTGACATTTAGTTTCTGTAAGTGATTTTTATTTTATTTTATTTTGGTTTGGTTTCCTCAGCCTCATGCAGCAAGATTAGGCAAGAAGCTGTTATTACTTTCAAGTGGCTAAATGTAGCATATTTAAAGGAAAAAACAAAAGACCACTTTCACCCTGGCATCAAAAAATAAATCTTATTCTGTTTTCTTGGTTGCAGTTAGAAAAATGCCCATCATTACGGTTTAAAAGAATTATTTGACTTCCAGTATTTCGGAAGAAATCCCTTATCCCTTTGTGTTGGGATATTTTTATACTGCTAATATCATAGTTTCCTGTCAGAGGGCCATTTGTAGGCTACTTTCTATAGGATAATACTAAATAGTATTCAGGTGGTCAAATATGATTGCTTTTTTAGTCTAAAAAATTGTTTTAAAGAAAATGAGGTAATAAATTATAACAGTATGCTTACCTGTATTGACTGAAATACTGATAATCTTTTAGAAACAATGTATGACCAGCATTAACAACTTCATTACATATTTTATAGATCAGAAACTCATATGTTGGTTCAAGGTCTAGAACCAAACACCAAATATGAATTTGCTGTACGACTGCATGTGGATCAGCTTTCCAGTCCTTGGAGTCCCGTAGTCTACCATTCTACGCTTCCAGAAGGTAAAGACATTTATCTAAATGTTTAAAAAAGAGATGTCGCTTTAAAAAAGATACTACCATGGTTGCCACCCTGGTTGACCTGTATGCATTTGTTTCGTTTCTTGTGAAATTTATTTTCTTTAATTATAGTAGCTTTTTTTCCTCTCACTGTATATATCACACAAGCCAGTGGACTTAAATTTAGTGTCTCTTTAGGAAACACTAAATTTTCCAAAATCAGGTGTGCTGTTCAAGAATGTACCCAAATAATTGAAAATGGAAGTGAGTGAATAGTGTATTTAATGATGCTAGGAACCCACATTAGGAGTAATGTGTGTGGTGGCTTGGCTGTGCACTTTGCAGTGGCTATGATGATACCCTATCAAGCACCATTTCTGTAGCTTACCCATGCCTCTCACTAAGGTATTTTATGTCTATAGACCTGCATTTCCTTTTCTCTAGAATGAGGGTGAACAAATAGGTGATCTATATAAGGACTGTCACAGCTCTATTCTAATTAATGCTGAGAGAAAGCAAAGGAAGGAAATTTATTTCAGTGAGCCTAGGGCCTCTTGGCTGTGTTTCTGGCTATATTCCATATGTGATGTGGTGCCAAAAGCCAACTCTTCACACTTTTAGCTTATATTATGTTAAACATAGGGTCAACTAAAATCCCAGGACTTGCCTGCTTTCACAGATATAAATTATTAGTCTAATAATAAGCCTTGTAAAATCACCGATTCACAATTTTTTAGAGAATAACTAAATGTTTTAGTCTCAGAATTATTTTCTTCAGTGGCTTCCTAGATCAAGTGAAATATATATTCTGTACGTTTTAGTAAGAAACATAATTTGGACAGCCCGTGTGGCTCAACGGTTTAGCGCCTGCCTTCGGCGCAGGGCGTGATCCTGGAGACCCAGGATTGAGTCCCACCTCAGGCTCCCTGCATGGAGACTGCTTCTCCCTCTGCCTGTGTCTCTGCCTCTCTCTCTCTGTGTGTCTCTCATGAATAAATAAATAAAATGTTGTATTTAAAAAAGAAAGAAACATAATTTAGATTCAGTACCTATTGGGGTGCTACTGGTGGAATTGTAAACCTTTCTAGTTATCAATTTGGCAAAACAATATCAAAAGCCCTAAAATTCTAGATTCTAGAAATTCTAGATTCTAGAAATCTACCATCTCCTCCTTTTTTTAGTGGGGGGGTGTTTTAAGCATTATAAAAATGAAATTAACTCTCAGAAAAAGAAGAAAAAAATAGAAGTTTACTCTTATTACTAATGACTTATAAAAGCTGTGATTCTGAAATGTTTTTATAGCGGTTTCTAGATTTTCACACTCTTTTTCCTGAGTATCGGTCTATTAGCCAGGTATTTGAGTATTTATCACCATTTAATCCTGGTAATACAATATTTTCTACATGTGTGCACAGCACCAGCAGGCCCACCAGTTGGAGTAAAAGTGACATTGATAGAGGATGACACTGCTCTGGTTTCTTGGAAACCCCCTGATGGCCCAGAGACTGTAGTGACGCGCTATACCATCTTGTATGCATCCAGGAAGGCCTGGATTGCAGGAGAGTGGCAGGTCCTACACCGAGAAGGTAAATATAATTGTAAATTATCAAAGAGGATGAAAAGTAAGATTATTGATGATAAGCAAACAGAAGGACCTAGAGTTTGTTTTGAATTTATGAAGTAATTATTGAAAGAGCATTGGAAAACCATTAGCATACTTTAAGCATGAATATCTTATTCATATTCTAGAAAGATCACTCATGACTATTGTGAATAGAACAGGTTTGGTGTAGGAGGGATGGTAAAAGTAATGTAGAGACTAGGAGGCGATGCAAGTGGTCCAGGAAAGAAACTATAAGCCTGGATTAGGTTACTGAGATGGAAAGGAGTGGATGGTCAAAAGATACTAGAGAGGTAAAATTGACAGTACTTGGTAGCTTAAGTAGAGAAAGAATGGGGTAAGGGAGGAAGAATTATTATAGTTGATTACTAGATTTCTGGTGGTATGTCTTGCACTGGAGTAGCAAACACTGGAAGAAGATCTGGCTTAAGGGAGCAGACCTTTATACTAAAATGGTCCGTATACAAATAAATCGACCCATATGAATATCAGGATACACTTAAGTACAGGGAATTTAAGTTTTAACACTATTTTTTTTAGCTAGGAAAAACTGAATTCTAAAATATTCAACATTCTTACTGCATACTTTTAACATTATATCCATTTTATATTTTTGAATCTTCCATTTGGGCAAGGCCGACATGCCAGTTTTTAGATGGGCCATCGCATAAATAGTAAAGCTTCATTATTTTGGCACGTTCTTCATTCAGACATGCATACTGGGAAAAGAACGGTTTGCCAGGCAATTAAAAGCTTCAGAAGGATTTCAAGAAGGAAATTTGTTGGCCACCTCCAAAGTCTAAACATTTTTACAGTATTAGGCATTTATACATACATTTTACCTTTTAAAGGGAATATTTACCTAATTGAGAAGATAAACTTTAAAGACAGTTATGTGGATGTAATATAAAACTCTGTGCAATTGTAAAAACAAATGGTGTACTTTAGTTGGAATTTTGATAGTCATACATTCACATTTTTCATTATGCAGAAGCCCCACTAAGTAGTGCTTTCCTAGTCACTGAAAAGACTTGAAAATAATGACTACCTGCCAGCAATACAATTTTATATTTGCGTGAATTATCTATTGCTACCTAACAAACCACTTTAAAAATTAGCCAGCCTATTCTCTCACAGTTCTGTGACTCAGCAGTTTGAACTGGGATCAGCTGGGCACTTCTTTTGGTTTCTCCTGAGGTCACTCATGAGACTGAAATCATCTCATGATTTCAACAGAGTGTGAACGGAGTGTGAGTAGCTTAAAAACAGCAAGAGAGAGTTCTAACATCAAGAAAAGAGGGAAGAAGCTGCACGTACAAAGCTTTGCAAGCCTCTGCTTGTATCACATTTGCTAATGTCCCACTGGGCAAAGCAAATTAGGCGAACCCAGCGTTAGTGTGGGAGAGGGCTGCCCATGGGTGTAGATAGATGAGAGTACAATTTATTTGGGGCGATTATTCTTACCAAACTACCACAATATTTTTAAAATGTATAATTCAGGTTTAGTTAATTCTAAAATGATTTATTGACACATTTGACCACTGGCTAACCTGATTTATCACATGAGCACTTCTTCCCTTTAGCTCTTCATTTGTACCTGCTTAAAAAAGAAACTGTATTTTGTTTTGGTTCCTTTTAATGTACTCACTCATTAGTCAGTTTCAGACAAGTCTCAGAAAACAACATTTTGCCTAATTGATGACCCAGTAGTAAAATGGATTGTAATTGCAGGTTTTTACATCTATATAAGTCTTTCTAACTATATAATCATCCACAGGAGAAAAAAAATCTATTTTTGCCATTATCCTACTCTTGTGATTTTAGGAAAAATTCTCAGCAAAAAGCTTTTGCATTTTAAGTGTAGAGAACCTTTTTTATAACTAATGCTGGTATTTCATGAAGGACGGAATAAACAATATAGGTAAAAAACAGTTGAGTTTATTTTTTTGAGAGCAAATAACATAAAGGGTTTGAGCCACCCAGTTTTATTTTTATTTTTATTTATCTATTTTAAAAAGATTTTATGTTTAAGTAATCTCTACCCAGTGTGGGGCTTGAACTCACAACCCTGAGATCAAGTTGCATGCTATACCAACTGAACCAGCCAGGTGCCCCTTGAGTCACTCACTTTTAAACTGAAAGCAAAAAATACATTATAGCATTCAAAGAAAAAAATAAAATGTTAAATGACCTTTAATGTTTAATTGTGGCAAATTTTAGAAAGGTGAAAGTGTAGAAAAAGATGAGGAAGAAGAGGGAAAATATAACTATTTCTTCTATATCTACTAATCTTACATATTATACATGTGTATAATTAATTCACATATTTATTGCCAAGTGGAATAAGACTTTTTCACTAGTGAAAACATATTAAAAATATTCCTTCTGACCAGATGATATTTGTAGCTAAAACTGTACATGGTAAAGTGGTTGAGCAGAAACGTGATATGAAATTATACTTGTGTGTAATTTAAAGTGAGTCAGAAATTAAAACCCTTTACCTTCCTGATATGCAACAAATTAGCACAAACTAGTCAATTATTTTAACATCTAAAAGGCACTATAGGAAGTTATGCCATATACTATAGCAGTTCCTGAATTCTGTTCCTTGTAGCATGAGGTTCCCACAATTGTAAAGATGCTCTTTCTTAAAAACAAAACAACAAAAAAAGTTATATGACTAAAATAAGTTTAGCCTAAATAATATACCATATCCTCCTATTAGAGATTCACATTGGAAATTAAAGTCCTCCAATAAAGGAATTTAACTCAACATTCATCAAATAAATCAGAGTATCAATAATAGGAGCAAATTGATTTATTAAATGAATTCTTACTGAGTGATTACTGTGTGATAGGCTCTTTCCTAGATATTGGCAGTACCACAGTGAACAAAACAATGTTCATTCCCCACTGAAGCTTATATCTCAGGTGACACACAAACAAATATGCAGATATCCAGGTAATATATATTATAAATGCAATAGAAAAATCTACAGTGGGGTGGGGTGGGGAAGAGACAGAGTGATGGAGGTAGTAAGGCTAAGTCCTTTTGGAAAAAATGACATCTAAGCAGAGTTATGTGCCTGGGTGGGCTCAGCGGTTTAGCGCCACCTTCAGTCCAGGGCGTGATCCTGGAGACCTGGGATCGAGTCCCATGTCCGGCTCCCTGCATGGAGCCTGCTTCTCCCTCTGCCTGTGTCTGTATCTCTGCCTCTCTCTCTGTGTCTCTCATGAGTAAATAAATTTAAAAAATATATATATTAGAGGAAGCACAAAGGCCATGAGACAGAAGTGTGCTTGGCATGTGAGAGGAACAGCAAGAAAGCCAGGGAGGCTAGAGGCTAGGGGAAGAGCCCATAGTAGGCAATCAGGGGAGAGGAAACCAAGGGCAGATTTTATAGGTCAGACTTTGTAGACCACAAAATTTATTCTAAGAGAGATGAAAGACGTTTCATCAGATTTACATTTTAAAAGGATTGCTTTATCAACCATCTGAAAACTGATTATAAGTTGATAAGTGTAGGGGTTGAGAGACCACTGAATATACAAGTGTCCACGTGAGAGTTAGTGGGCATTTGGACTGGGGTGACAATGAGGAAGGTAATAAGAAGCTATTAAGACACAATTTGAAAGAACAGCCTATGAGGTTTGCTGCAGATTGATGAGGAGTGGAAGGAAAAAAAGAGAGGAAATCAAAGATTTGGTTTTTAACACGTTAAATTTGAGTTGCGTCCCAGATGTCCAAGTAGAGAAGTTGATTAAGCAGTAAGAGGGGTAAGTTCATGGGACAGGTATAGAAAGAAGGTATAAATAAGTAGATGATCTTTAAGAATGTGGAACTAGAAAACAATCACTTTAGAGAGTGTAGACAGAAGTGAGTTCTGAGACTGCATTCTGGAGCTTCTCCAACCTCAAAATCATACCCTATGCTTTTTTATCCTAAATGAACACTCTTTTGGTGATAAATAGCTCATATTTTAATATAAGTTCAATTGGCACTTAGAATTATCTTGTACAAGCATTATGCCAGCCACCTTAAGCTGTTCAAATATGAAAAAAAATTTCTGTCCTCAAGGGGAAGAAGAGAGGGTCAGAGGTGAGGAAGAAGACTCACTTTCATTGAGTATATACACTTATATACGTCGGGACACTTGCCAGTGGTAGTTTATTTAATCCTTTCTAATAATTATATGAGGTGGGGATTATTGCCCCCATGAGGAAGTTAAAGTTCAGTAATGTGCCCCAAGTCACAAATTACTTAGTTGGTAGCATGCCAGCATTTGATCAACATTGATCCAACACTGGGGCTATTGTACTGTCTGGTTTCTGAAACTCCTAGGATAGCTAAGATTCAGACACATATGAAAGGCAGTGATTGGCATAATCACAATAATTGAGATTGAGATAATGCGCTGAGAGAATATAAGGACAGGCACATCACTTAAATAGTTGGGAACTGCTTTGAATGAACTGCTTTTTTCCTCATAGAGGAGCCAGAATGTTAGTTTTCTTTTTTGTGTGAAGGAAGACTCTTTTTGTGGCAGGAAGAGGAGTACTTGCAGCACATGTCCACACAGCTCATCTGTTTGTAAAACCTGAATTAAATGAAAAGACCTTTAATTTCAGGTGGGGACTGGTTTTTGCCAAGCATTTTAAAAAATTAAATGTAAAGTATTCTGTGCTAAAATGGAAACTCTGTTTATATGCCTCTTGTGAAGAAATTGAAATGTTCTTCCTTCTAGTTAACTGTAACACGTCACAATGCACCTTTAGTTTTTATTCACCTGCCTGAGAACATGGTAACAGTAGAAAGACTCTTCCTGATCTAAATAAGGATCAGTTTGTTTATTTAACAGTTGTGTACTCAAGTAGCTCACACTCTCTTCAGGCCAAGCTGAAACCAGAGAACATGAAAATAAGCCATGTTCAGCCCTCGCATAGCTGCTTGGTTCAGCTGCCTCACACCATGTGACCTCAGAGGTGGCCTCTGAATCATGACCTGAGTTCTGAAATCACCCCACATTTCACTTGCATCATGAAATATATCTAGCAAGTGTAAGAGAATAATAGGTCTTGCCTACAGGTGACTGCTACAAGCTATAGTAAGTTCTTTGAAGCTGTTGTAGTGGTGTTCTGTGTGGAGGGGAAAATGAGATGAAGTCACCTTAGGGAAGCTAGATTCCCTGTGAATATCGACTCACAAATGCTGTGCTGGAACAATTTTCTGGTTGAATTCTGTTACACCTACATTCTTAACATTAGAGTTAATTCCTAGGGTGGGAGTCCCTTTTGTAAGAAAAAATACTTTGGTGCAGTGACAGAACAAGAGTAGAAAGACCCATCAAGTAATAGCAGTAGACAAATAAGTATCCTTCTTAGCCATCCTGCCAACCAAGAAAACACCTTTTGATACCAAATATCATATAAATTCAAGTGATGGTTACTTTGGAGATAAGTAGATGCTAGATGGATTACTGGTGGTAGTTTTGATAGTTAATCTGAGGTCTAGGTCTTCAGCATTCTGTTCCTGTATAACTTTGGCATTTTCCTTCCTGTTCATTTTCAAGAAATTTTAGATAATGATTGGGAGAGTGGGGAAATATATTCACACTTGCAAAAATTATTGTGTTGCTTCTAATTTAAGAAGAACAAAATCAGTGATTACCATAAGTAGTTTAAACATTTCTCTTTTTTCCCCTCAGTTTCACTTTTTTTTAGTAATCTTTACACTCAGTGTAGGGCTCACACTCACAACCCCAAGATTCAGAGTCACATGCTCTACCAACTTAGCCAGCTAGGTACCCCTAAACATTTCCAAAAGAAAAAAGCCTTTCACATTGAATTTAGAAAATCTAATTAAAACTGTTGAATATGGGTTCATTATACCATTCTTTCTTTACCCGTGTTTGAAATACTCCATTGCAAAATGTTTTTAATGCTGTTTGTATCCATATCTATGTAGAGTATAGATAGATAGATGATAGATAGATAGATAGATAGATAGATAGATAGATAGATAGATATCTTATAAGATTTTTACATACATATGTATGTAAGATTTGGGGGGCAAAAAACATTATATAAAAACCTAAACAGGGATACCTGGGTGGCTCAGTAATTAAGCGTCTGCCTCTGCCTCAGGTCATGGTTCCGGGATCCTGGGATCAAGTCCCACATTAGACTTCTCACAGGGAATCTGCTTCTTCCTCTGCCTGTGTCTCTGCCTCTCTCTCTGTGTCTCTCATGAATAAATAAATAAAATCTTAAAAAAAAAAAACTAAACAAAAATACCTATTACTTTAAAAAACTACTGCTAAAACAAAATTACAGAGAAGGATTAATAAAGGCAGTGTGCATGGTACAATGTTAAGTGAAAACTCTAAAATATAAAAAAAATGCATAAATATGTACTCATACATGTACAGTGCCCGCATACATACATGCACGCACACAGAAACACACCAAAATGTTAACAGAGGGAGATTGTCATCTTATTTGTATCTGTCTGTATTTTCCAAATGTTCTATCATGAACATGGTGTTACTTTTATAATTGGAAAAATATTTAAGTAAAGGGCCATGATTGTGTGTTTGAAAGAATGAATAAAAGATAAAAAATAAGGTTTACTTAATTTCTAATTGATATATTTATAGGGGCAATAACCATGGCTTTGTTAGAAAACCTGGTGGCAGGAAATGTGTACATTGTCAAGATATCTGCATCCAATGAGGTGGGGGAAGGACCATTTTCAAATTCTGTGGAGTTAGCAGTACTTCCAAAGGAAACCTCTGAATCAAATCAGAAGCCCAGACGTTTGGATTCTGCTGATGCCAAGGGTCTGTATACTGCCACAGTCACTGATGTTTCTTAAGAACGTAGAGTGTTTTTTCAGCTTTCCCTGCACTTTATTTTCTCTCCTACCATGGCCATATCCCTAAACCTGCACTTGGTTTCTTGAATTGCTGGTGCAGTCCTGATGCCATGCTGCTACAGGCTGTTGTTTCCTGCACTCTGTAAGAAACAAACTTACTTCACAATGAGCTGTGGTTTTCAGACCACTGTGTCCCAGTTACTTCTCTTCCCAGCTGTGCAGCCACCAAGACAAAGGAGTCACACGGTCCCAAAACTGATGGGAGGAGGCTTCCAGGGAGGTTTGTTTCATGGAAATAAACAGTGCTGGGTGTGTGGTGTTGAAGCTGAGAGCATGGTTTTCATTAAGAGTTTTTACCACAGAAAAACAGTCTTTCCAGAGAGAAAGTTGTTTCTCTCCAGAAAAGCAATTGGAAGAAATATCTTTAAAGAGCCACCCTCACTCCATTCAGAGCAACTGTCCTGTCCCAAAGGAAGCCTGGGATCCCTGTAGTACAGCACAAGATACCTTCTTTTCCTCCTCTTTGGGAGAGTGGGTCTGTGGAGGGCGATGGGGGCTTTAAATGGAGGAAATACCAGCTGAACTCAGCAGGATTAAGGACTCATAGCTCCTCAGAAGGTAGTCATTGAGTGCTTCAATGCTTGGGGGGTTGGAGGGTGGAGAAAGAGAGAGAGAGAGAGAGAGAGAGAAACAGGGAAGGAGAAAGAAAAAAGGGAAAGGCAGGGCAGATAGATTTAAGCATTGGAGGAAGGTACCTGTACCCATAGTAGCCACCTTATCATGGGAGGAGAGTAAGATTATTCACATCTCAGATACCTGCTACTCAGAGGGTCTAGGGAGTAGTAGCATGAGTATGGCCCAAGACCTTGTGAGATGTGCAGAATCATGCCCCCCCCCCAACAAAGTGAATCAGAATCTGTATTTTAGTATATCCCTTAGTGATCATGTGCAAATTGAAATTTGAGGAGCACTGCTATGTAAATGCAAATATGTAAATAGAAAACTAATCTTTAATAATACACATATCTGCTTTTAAAGTAACATGACATGAAAGGTACCCTTTGGTTTAAGAAACATCTATGCCTTGTGCCTTTTAGCCTTAGAAGTTATTAACTGATGTTTGATGTAATAATACAGTATTTAGAACTCGTATTTAGAATCTTCAGTATGGGAGACGCCTGGGTGGCTCAGTGGTTTAGCATCTGCCTTCAGCTCAGGGTGTGATCCTGGAGTGCCAGGATCAAGTCCTGCATTGGGCTCCCTGCATGGAGTCTGCTTCTCCCTCTGCCTTTGTCTCTGCCTCTCTCTCTGTGTCTCAAATGAATAAATAAATAAAATCTTAAAAAAACAAAGAATCTTCAGTATGGGAATATAAACTGATCTTTGAGATCACTGATAAAAAGTAATGAGTCTTTTCTGCTTAGACACAGATACTGTCAAAATTTTTCCTGAGAGGAAGAAAAATTATAGAAAAGTAAATAGCAATCTTAAAATTATGATAAATGGAATAATTTATTTTTCTGATCGATTCTGAGTAAATGTGTTTCTGCTTCTAGTTTATTCAGGCTATTACCATCTGGACCAAAAATCAATGACTGGCATTGCTGTAGGCGTTGGCATAGCCTTGACCTGTATCCTCATCTGTGTTCTCATCTTGA
This sequence comes from Canis lupus familiaris, assembly GCF_011100685.1. Classification (NCBI taxonomy): domain Eukaryota; kingdom Metazoa; phylum Chordata; class Mammalia; order Carnivora; family Canidae; genus Canis; species Canis lupus. Next base: position 21,260,624 of record NC_049251.1, on the reverse strand, counting down.
TATACCGAAGTAAAGCCAGGTGTGTTTCCATTGCTAGACATGTCAAAGTGGTTAAAAAAACATTTAAATTACAGTAACTGCAAGAAGCAAATTGAAATCAAGTGCCTTCTAGAGTAACTGGGATTTTCCACTTCAAAATAATGTTACTTAAGTTCTTAATTTACCATAGAGATGTGCTCACTTTGGAAGTAGAATTTTTTTTTTTTTTTTTTTTTTTTTGCCATTTGAAAACATTACTGTCAATAAAATGTTCTTAACTAAGGCCCTAGTTTCTTCATTTCCTTTTTATTTTGAGAAGTACAAAGTATATGCTTTGGTTTCTTTTTAAAAAATGGCACATTTAATCTGATGTATATGCTGATTGAGGAAATTCCTTATAGTCTGGAATATTTTCCTATCTAAGTAGCCTGCCATTGAGGGCTCCTCTCTTATTTCCATAGGACATATGTTTGGGATTCTCCAGACATGGAGTTAAAATAAATGCAATAACTAGGGATTCGTTCTTTGTAAACTCTGTTAGGCAATCTCATTTGTAATTTGACTTTGGCTAAATTCTCAGCATTCAGTAAATTTGTCTATTCCTAACCTTTTATATTTTGGCTTTTGCTTTCATTTATTTTAAGGTTCTTTGTTGTATTTTAAAAAAGCAAAGTCAGATACACATTATTTTTTGAATAATCTTATTGCTAGACTCCCTCCATTTAGCATTGACTATTCAGAATTTATTCTATATGTATGGTACTTGTGCATAAAAATATAGAAAACATATTATGTTACAGAAAGAATTCTTTTTTTATTTTATTTTTTATTTTTTTACAGAAAAAATTCTAACATCTTTCGTATATTTAGCTGTACAAGTTTCTCACTAAGAATTTTTTTATCACTTTAGGAATTTTTTGATAAAATCTTTCTATACAAAAAACATTTTTATGTACATTGTTTTATTGATACCTAAATCTTGCAGAAGAAGTGCTGCTATAAATTTGCCATCATTATCTGGCAAGTGAATTGTTATGTTAGTGTGATAATCTGCAGGCCTGAAAAAGAATATTTATATTTTAAAATTATAATTTCTGCATACGTTTGAAATAATCAACAATATAAATAATAGTACTTTGTAAATTTTTAAGTTTTTATTAAGTGTAAAAAATAATTTTATATAAGCAGATATTGGGGCAAAAAGAAAGAAGTTTCCTAAAAGCATAAAAGTTTGCAGCAGTGAGTTCGAGGTAAAAATCTAACACTCGGTTTTTTAAATATTTGAGAAACAAGCATTGAAGAACTCCACTGTCTGCAGTTGTTATTATAGGCCAAACTTGGTACATGCATCTAGAACTCCTTTGAAATTGGAAGATTTCCTTTTCTTGCAATATTTCAGGAAGTCCTCTGCTTCCAAGATGGCACAGAATGGAACTCAGCAGTTATCTCGTACTAGTGTCTCCCTAGCCAGTGGAAATGAAGTAGGAAAGAACCTGGGAGGCACTGTAGAAAATGAAGAATCCTTAATGCCAATGATAATGCCAAACAGCTTCATTGATGCAAAGGTACTCTGAACTTAGATACTGATTTGCTGTGTAATCCTTCCCTCCATTCATCTTTCCTTTATGTGTGAAATTGGCTTGCTAAAAAATCATATGTTCAATGTTTTATAACCAATTTTACTTAATGAAATATAAACCAGTTTCACCCCAGATCCTTCCTTACATAAAATACATGGAGAAGAAGAAAGGGATGGATAAAAAGACAAAGGAATAAAAGATTAAAGAGATGTAGGAAAAAATGAGACAATAGCATAAATTCAATCAGATGGGATTATATGGAGCTACCATGTTTTAGGCAAGGACACCAGGGTCGTTAGTCTATATTTACAATAATTTGGATTGTCCTATATTTACTCCATGGGCAGTTTTTTTTATAAATCCACTTTTATACTTAGTTTGATTTTTTAACAGCCTTGGACATTAGAACATGTCAGGTATAAACTATTTTTAAAAATAGGAGTATCTAAATAGATGTCTCAAGATCCTTCCCTTTATGGCCTGAGGAAGTTGGATATAGTAAAGAAATGTAATTGGGGGATGTTACTTCACGTCCTTTCCACTATACGTAATAATAGTACAGTGATAAGCATTAGGAACACCAACTGAAAATTATTTTTAGTCATACTGCAACATTAGATAGTGTGCGTTATTATAATAGCTCTCCTAACCAATGCAGTATAATCAGGTATCCACAAACTATAGCCCACCCCAGGCCAACCCACAGCCTGTTTTTGTATAAGCTGAGACTGTTTTTTTCACATTTTTTTTTCACATTTTTAAAGAGTAATTTGGAGGAAGAGAAAATGAGAACAAGGCCATATGAGGCCTGCAAAATCTAAAATATTTACTGTCTGGCCCTCTACAGGGAAGGTTTGACAAATCCTGGTATAAATTATTCTTCCTCAACCCTTCCCTAAAATTTAGAATAGCAAAAATATAACAAAATTTTAGGCAATTTTGATACTAAGTTTTATATAATTATATTTAACGGATACAGTCTACTCGAATCTAGTACAGTGCTATATATTATAATGAATAAATAATAATGACTTCATTTTTTTGCTACTCCTATTGTCTTTTTTGTTTGCAACTTAATTTAGCTTTTATTTTCTGATACAATTGTAATCCATTCAATTTATTTCCAATTAATCTGGGACACTGGAACCTAAAACTTCTAAATAAGTATAAAAAGTACTAAAACACATCGGTGTTCTGTTATTACACACTTGGAACTGGGCATGAGAAAGGATTGAGGAAAAGAGGCATGGGGGAGGAAGACATGAAAAAAAGAGAATCTTAATTGAAAAGTGAAATGGAGCCTGTATGAGGCAGAGAAGTCAGATCTCTCCTTTCCCTTGGCTTAGCCTGAGAGCTAATCCTCTGTTTATTGCCATCTTGTTAAATACATGTGGGCCTATTGTTTTTTGTTCCCAACTGTTTTTAAGTTTTTCAGATATGTAGAAAGGTTGAAAGAGTAATGTAATGAATGCACAAATAATTGTCAGTATCTTGTCATATTTCTATGTATTTTTGTTTGCTGTAACATTTGAAAATAACTTTTGGAATTATTATACTTCACCCCAAATACTTTAACATATATATCTCCAAGAATAAATCTATCATATCTTTTTGATCATTAACAAATACTCTGAATTTGTGGTGTACTGCTTGTGTAAAAGAAGAAATAGTGATGTCTCTGACAGTTTTTTCTTTTAACATTTAAAAATTTTGTGTACTACTTGTAATAAACTGAAACATATAGTATTTACATTTTCTTCTTTTATTTTTCCAGGGAGGAACTGACCTCATAATTAATAGCTATGGTCCTATAATTAAAAACAACTCGAAGAAAAAATGGCTTTTTTTCCAAGATTCTAAGAAGATAAAGGTTGAGCAGGTAACCCATCTAAATGAGAAAAAATTTGGCACCCCATGGTATCATGAAATGATAATTAAAAAGAAAGGAAAATGTAAATGAATGCTTTAATTTTCGTTTCCTGTCTGGATATCATTTTATTAACTTGGGGCATAACTCTGTCGAAATCCATGGTATGTGATCACTGAAGTGACAGAATAGGAACCAGAGCTGTGCTTTTTCAGTAGGGAATAAGGGGCAGTCAAGGAAGGGATGTGGCAAGAGTATGCATCAAAAGCCACTGAAGAAGTCTTTGGACACTTCACTTGCCCCAGTAATTCTGATGTGCTGCCACTCAGGTAGGGAGCTATTGAACTAGATAATCTCTTCATGATGATGGCCTTTCACCTATGTCCTGGAACAGATTACTATCTCAGAATATATAGAACATATAAAATCTTATATATTATTTTTCAAGAGCACTCTACCATCACTGATAGTGTCTTACGTATTTTTGCCTAGCCTCAAAGAAGATTTACTCAAGCAGTCTGCTTTTACCAGCCAGGCACTACTGTGTTAATCAGTGATGAAGACTCCCCTAGCTCCCCAAGTCAGACAGCCAGCTTCCCAAGACCGTTTGGTATTGCTGCTGATACCGAGCACTCAGCGAATAGTGAAGGCAGCCACGAGACTGGGGATTCTGGAAGGTTCTCCCACGAATCCAATGATGAGATACACCTGTCTTCAGTCATAAGCACCACACCCCTGACTTCCAGTTCCTTCACTGGCAGTGATTCCGGTGGGGATCCCTCAGTGAAGAAGTGTGAAGACCAGGCAGGGCCACTGGATGCCGAGCAAACTTCCTGTTCACTTCTGCAGCCACCATCTTCCATGCTACGCTTTGATAAAAATGATTTCCCAATCTAGACAGCCATGTTCAGGTATTCTCATCTTTAAGTCTGTTCGAAGGACAATGAACAGGGAGCCAAAGCCTTTTGTGAAAATCTTGATGTCTTATTGGGTATTTCAGCTGTTTTTTTTTTTTTTTTTTGAATGTGTTTTGTTTTTTCTTTTTAAACTCATGTATTTTGAATGTTTCATTGTCAGCAATGTGAAAAGACAGTCAAGATTAATTGACTGGATTATAAAATATATCACTGGAGCAAAGGGAAGACTTTTGAAAGCCCCTTTGCTGAGTATCTACCTCAGTTTGCTAGATGGCAAACTCAGAAGACAACTTTGTTACCTCGTTTATTGTGATAGTCTATCTCCGCTCCATAACCAATGATACTTCCTAGTAGCATTTTGTTTTCATTGCTGTATGTGTAGTGTGTGTGATCAAAGGAGTCATATAGGTATATGAGTAAGAATGTTTATCTGAAGCTCTGTTTTTTTTTTTTTAAGAAAACTATGATATCTGCATGGTTTGGAGAATGTAATACCTCTGGCTGTGAGGACTGTCATACCACTGAGAAGAGAAAAAGTGGGACTGTTGATTTTACAAATGACCAAAACAAAACAAAAAAAGTCTCTCTTTTGAGAACAGAACTATTCAGTAGCATATAGGGAATATTGTGGCTTCAAGGGCCTTTATATTTTGGGCATTAGAGTCTGAGTGCTTTACCTGCTGTACCCCAAACCTCAGCTGCCTAGAGCCGTGCCTTTTCTACCTTCCCCTTTGCCTGACAGTCAGCCAAAGGCTGCACTGTCTAGTTTGCAAAGCATCCTCACCGTTTCCAGAATTAGTTGCAAACCACCATGTAAAAAATAGATTTTTTTTAACAAGAATCAGTTGAAGTTTTAGTTTTTGTTTTTAATCCCACCTTGACTTAAAAAGGGTAAAGTAATTTCATAAAATATTAAGAATAAAGATAAATGCAACAGTAGACCATAAAATGAACTAGAGGTTATCATGGTAACAGTGCCTTCCATTATATATTATGAAATTCTTTGCCTTATGCCTTTTTAATATTCATGAAGTTGTTCAGGACAGGAGTACAGAAAGTTGCCTTAAGAGTTTCTTGGATTTTGTCAATAACTATTTTGATGTATAGTATCTTATCAAAACATTTTTGTTTTTCATGCAGGTTTGGTTTAGGGATAAGTATTCAGAGCTCTACCACCTTGCTTGTATTTTCTTGAATTCTTAAGAGAATTTGGTACTCTATTTAATCTTCTTTCAGTGTCAATGCTGTGAATGAGGAATGCTAACTCCAGGAGTGAGTTAATCCTCTTGCTGGTTTGAAATCAGCAAACTGTTTACTCAGCCACATAGAATATAGGCCTTCTTTCAGTCACGAGACAGTTACCTACATAGGTACTCAGCAGTGGGAGAGGAAAAAGAATTAAACCTATGGTGTAGAGAGGGGGCCCCATATTTTTTTGTAAGTATTTCTTCACATTGTCTGGAAATGACTTCTGAGCCTCATTTTAAAAGGAATCTTAATGGGTTTCCCTTGAAACCTTTGATTTATGGGATGGAGTGGTAGGGGGGAAGTTATGCTAAATGGTGTTCTAAAATCAAAAGACTATTACTGGATGATAGTTCCACCTCCATCATCTCCTATCCCAGTGTCTGATGATGCATCTCTTATTGTTTCTTAATCTGTAGCTTTGTGCCAAACTGGAGATGTTCAGAAGCAGACCAACATTAAGTGCTAGCAACCACTTCTGAACTAAATTCAAAGTCCCCATTTAGTTATCTAAGTATGGGCTTCATGGCGGAACAAAAAAAGCAGAGCTTTAGGTGAACAATCTGAGGCGAGGAAAAATGCTGCTCCTGCCTTTATAGCTCCTGTTTTATACTACCTCCTTTTAAAGTTATTCTAGTGTTATTTTTTCCTGTACTCAGGGAACATTTTGTTACTTTTAAGCTGCCTCATGCAAGCATGGGCAAATTGACAGGGTATGGTGTCTTGGTTCGTAAGTAGGTATGTGGGGCCAACGTTTATCAGCATACAAAATTAAGGAAAACAATGAGTTTTAGTTTTTAAACTTTCATTAAAAAGCAAATAAAATCCAAAGTTGAAACGTCATCCATCATAGTTATGGAAGATGTGTCCAGGACTGCATGAATTTGAATCATTTTAAATGCCTAAAAAGGAAAGTATTTCGTTTGTTTTTTTGTTTTGTTTTGTTTTGTTTTTTGTTTTTTTGTTTGATGAATAGGCCCATGGTTATTATAGATCTTTAGGCTATAACTGTTCGCTAATTATTTACCATTACATTTTAACCTTTTCACCTTTTCATTTTGTTCTTATGCAGATTTTTTCATAATAATCCTGTTACCAAAGAATTTTCAGTAGAAAGTAAAAATTTGACTATTATTTCCCCCAAAATTGAATTAACTAGAAACATCTATTAGGTATGAAGCTTATGTAAGTAGTTACTAACCCAAAATAATAGGGTTTATATTGATTGTTGTAGTTAAATAGACTAGTAATTTCAACTACCTTATTGTTACCAGAGCATTTAAAATAAGTTCTTTACCTGCAGATAGTTCCAAAGAATTTCAATTGTAATTTTTTTTCTTCAGCAAGTAAATCTTCAAATACAGTATTATTTTTAAATTGTTGAAACTGCTTGTTAGAGAGAAAAAAAAATCTTTTCACCAAAGATAAATATTTTGGTCTCATTGAATAAGATATTTAGTATACACCAAAGACTTCTTTTTACTTGGCCAAAGCTAGCTTCTTTGAAGTCTTATGTATGAAACTGTAACTAAAATGTGAAGATTCTCATTCATCTCTCATAGTGGTGTTACTTCATGGTATTTCATTCCAACAGGGCTAATATGCAAATGGTAACTATATTCTTTTCCAAAGACTTATTTGCTGTAAGTACTGATACACACACGCCATTTTTATGCCAAATATTACAAGATACTGCTCATCAGTATTTTCATACCAAAGACCATTAAAATATATAGATTAGCCTGTAAGTAAGTAAAGATGAGCAGATTTGAAATAAATTTATTTAGAGGCTGATAGGAATCTAGCTTTAGTAGCAAAGATATCAAAGGGCTAAGTTTACATAATTAAAAGCAATACAATTATGTTGGTATTTATCAGTGTTTTTATTCAAGTACTTTTTATCAGCAAATTTTTTTAAAAAACCAAAGATATTTAAGGTTACCTCCTCATATAGACAAATTTAGTTGTACATTAAACTGTTGTTTCTTGTTTTTATGTTAACCAAACTTGCCTCTCCAGAACCTAGTCTGTATCCAAATAGCGTACATAGGGACTTTCCATTAAATCTGCTGATTCAGTCACAGGATGTTTTTGCCAAATGATGTGATTACTTTCCTAAGCACCTTGAGAGTGAGATGTCAACAGAAATCTCAGCAAGTTTTTCCATTCCAGAGCATATGGCAACCCCTGAATTAGTCTGTGCAGTCTTCCTCCTGCTTAAAGCACTACCTGGTTAACTTCGAAGGCTTGAGGCAGTTCCTAAGTAATAGGGACGTTCTCATCTCTGGGGAGCAGTAGCATATAGTGGGCAAACAAATCATATCACTGTTTAAGTGGGCTGTCCTTTGATTGATGTGCTCTTTAAAGTTGTCCATAAATTGAAATATTTGAATTGCATTAAGGAACCCTAGTGTTTCAAATTTGAGGGGGAACCTTGGGTGAAACCATAATCCTTTTATGAAATCTAGGGTTTTATATTTTGATTAGCCTAAAAGTAAGAACACACTTTTATCCACTAAGTAGCTTTTAAAAGACCTGGCTTTGGCACACCTGGGAAATTCGATCCTCAGGGAAAAGCCTTTGCCCTTGCTTCAAACAAGAGCACTGCCAACATTGGGAACAATGACAGTGATTTGCATTAGTTTGTCTTGACTTTGTTAAGGACTTCTACCAGAAACTTGCTCATGTTGACTACTCAGGATCATTGGTCAAGTCCATATGGAGACACCTTTCAAGAGTGTCACAAAAAGATGGAATTGAAAGTATCTTTTTTTTTTATGCAAGAATATCCAGATGTGGTTCCATTTCAGTGGTGGCTGTAGTGATTCCAATATATGTTTATATTTCATTGAATGTAAATTTTTGATACTGAATGTAAAAGAAAGTTCCAACCATATGGAAAGAGTCATGATCTTTCTAAGACTAAATGTATATTTTGTAAACTGTGTTCCTAACAATTTGCCACATGGATCTCTGGTAAAATTACTTTAGTTTAATAGTCAAAATAATTTTTTTGTGGGCTGTGAGCACAGAGTTAGAGGGTTCTGGAGATTACCATATACAACCAGTTGTCTACTTGTGTCTACTTGTGACTTATTGATGATTAGAAGAACATATACATAGAATTCTGTGTTAAGTTGATTTATGCTCAGGACATTAAGATCACAGGCTAATGCAATGTGTATGTTTGCAGGCTTTAATCTTCTCAGGCAATTTCCCTTTTTAAGTCTTTGAGGGTGTTTAAGATTATGACAGTCTTGCATTTTTATCAGACAGATGCTGTATTTTCTTAATGCTGCTGTAACAAATTACCACAAACTTAATGGCCTTAAAACAACACAGATTTATTACCTTATACTTCTGTAGGTCAGAAGGCTGACACAGGTCTCATTGGGATAAAATCAACATCCGTTTCATTGTTTTTTCCCCTGACTTTTAGAGGCTATTGACTTTTCCCTCCATCTTCAAAACCAGCAATGTAGCATCACTCTGACCCTGCCTCCATCATTATATCTCTTTTTCTGACCCTAACCAGGAAGGTTCTCCAATTTTAAGGACTCGTGTGATTACATTGGGTCCACTTGGGTAATCCAGGATAACCCACATCTCAGAATCCTTAACTTAATCACATCTGCAAAGTCCCTTTGCCACATATGGTAACATATTTAGAGTCCAAGGATTTGGGCATGCTCTTCTGTGGGTGGCCATTATTTTGCCTACCATAGATGATACATTATTACTGTAGAATTCTGATCCTTACAAAATGTTGCATTACAGAGATTGGAAGTCTGAAGTCATGTAGGTCTTAGGGATCTTCAAAATTTCAAAGCTATGAAAACTTTGGCGTGTAGTTATCAAATGTACACATTAAACTTCCTCTCTAGGTCACTTGCAAATACAGTTCAGCTTTAAACTTTTTGACTATGTGCTTCACAAATTAACATCTCAATTCTATGCATTTAACAGAATGTTTCCTGAATATTTGGCTCCAATTTTTGGAAGTTCATCAGAAATTTCCAATAATTGTTCTTATTATAGTTGAACTTCCTGCTTTTCTCTTAAGTAATTATGTTGCTGGGGGAGGGTTGGGAGAAATAAATCTCAAACATAGGGACTCAGTAGATGAATAGGATCATACACTCTTCATCTTCTAAAAGCATATTTGCAACATGCCACCTGTCTACTTTTTAAATCAGGTTTCTTTCTTCAGCTTCACTAGCTCTTATATTTTCAGTTTGGTAACCCCTTGATTTCTTATCAATCTCAGTAGGAGCCTCCACTCATTTCATCAGCTTGTGCAAATGCTAGGCAGTGTTACCTTCTTTGTCATGTTCTTTCTTTGATTTCAATTGTCCCTTTTCCTGGAAAGTTTTAGATTCCACAGCTCTAGTTCATTGTAATTCTTGGATTATTCAAGTTAAATCTTCTTTTAGTTTTGAAGGATAGTTTCTAGTTCTAACTCTAATCTTCAGTATGTCTTAACTAAGGAGATAAAGCTGTGTCCGTTATGGAATAGAGCTATGATGATATTCTGAGTAGGGATAATGTGCTGGTCATTTTTCAGCTGCTTTTGACTCTAGTCCCTAGGAAGAGATAATATGATATACTGAACATATGTGGTGTGCCAAACACATGGTTCATTCTTGCAAACAGCTACATTCTGCAAAGCAAGTATTTTCCCCATTTTAGAGATCAGGAAACTGAGGTTTAAAATGTCTAACTTGCCAAAGATCACAGCTAGTTAAGTGGCTTAGCCTATATACAAACCCAAGTTCTAATTCCAAAGTAGGTAGGATTTCTACTAGGATACGTTTCTCAGCTACGAAATTATATCTTATTACCCAAGCTCCATGGTGCTTTCCACAGTGTCAACACAGCCTGTTCACATGGTAATAGCCAATCAACAGAGAAAAGTCTTAGTAGTGTCCTTTATTCATGGGAGGAATTTAGGAGGATGAGCTATAACTCTTCCCTTGCCATCTCCTAATCTCCTTCTTTTCTCCATTAAAACCTTCAATTTCTCCTAGCCAAAATTGTGCCTGAAAACAGATGCTTGTGCCTAGGGTTCCATTAGAAATAAGGTCTTCATGGTTTCCAAAGTCCTCTTCTATTTAAGCATTTGCCGAATAGATTAGGTGTTCAGAATTGGATTTTATCTTTAGTGATTTTTCTGTAGTCCCCATATCCAGATAGGAATTTATAAATTGGAAAAAGCCAGGCATGTAACTGGTCATCCTTCCTTGCTAGATCTGAGGAGTCATAGTTTTTATATGAACTACAACCTAATTAATTCTTCACACTAATTTAAGAGGGAGCAAAGTTGAGGGAGAGTTGTATAATAGAACAAGTGTAAGTTTAGTTAGTGGAGCACCTAAATTCTAATCATTTACCATTTTGAGAATTGTTTGGTGGGAAAGTTCATAACCTATTTCTGTTCCTGCTCTGTCCATGAAATGAGGATAATTTGTTTTGCAGAATGAAGCAATAGTACTGTGCAGACTTAATGGGAAATTCAAGTGTAAATAATTATAATCTTAAAGTCATTTCTAGGAGGCTGTGAAACATTTCTTAACATTTTTTTTAATAGGGCAGTCTTTTCAATTATACTTTGCCTGTGCTAAAATGAAAAATGTTTGCATTTCATGTATATGCACCCAAAACTAACAGAAGAAAGTAATTCCTAAAAGATAAAGGCTAGTATTTAAACCCTCATCTGTAATGTAGAAAATCTACAAAAGGAAATGGGAATTTACAGTACTTGTGAGAGTACAAAATAGGAAGTCATCAACCTCAATTTCATTTTATTAAGATGACATTGTTGTACATTTTATTATGGTTCTATTTACCATAATTATATAATTACCAAGCTTTATCAAAATTTACCCTTTAAACTGATATATTTTGTAATTTATGTATCAAGAAAGCTGGAAAAAGTATTAAGTATTATTCTACAACATGATTTTTCATAGTAGAAAAAAGTTAATCACAGAGACTATCAAGATTTGTTTAAGTGTGCCCCATACCCTCACAGCTACTAAAGATCTTTCAAGAATTGCCAAAAATGAAATTTCCTATGAAAGGAGTTCTATAAATAATAGCTAATTAGCTTAATTTGGATAGCCTTTCTAATTATGCAACATCTCGCTTTTTAAAATATCAGTTTAATATGGTTTTTAAAAATGTATATTTACATTTTATATTTATATTTGTATCTAATGCCTATCTATTCCTTTTGGTTTATAAAGTCCGTGAGAACAGGACTCATGAATTTTTAATTTAACTTTAGATGCCTAACATCATTCCTGGAATCTTGGTTATTCGAGCAATAGTCAAAACTCAAATCTAAAGCTGGGACCTCCATGCTTCTCCTTCCTTATAATTTCCATTTATTGTGAAGGCATTTTTGGTTAAAAGATAATATAATATGGAACTTACATCAAGACTGCTACACCAAAGGTAGAACACTATGAGATAAGATGTCAATAAAGCTCCTACAGCTTCCAAATCTTGACGGTAGAGGACTCGCCATAGAAACAAATCTGGTGTTGATGGGGACCAGTTATCTAAGAACCTTAGTTCCTATCTATTGTGCTTGCCAATGGGATCTCTTCAGATAGGCTGCTCTGGCTTCCCCATGGCACCATGACTGGCACCATGCATCCTTGAAAAAGACCTGAAGTTTACCTGTGGAGTGAGTGTCAGAAAAGTTGTCACGGTGTTATTATGAGTTGACCTTCACCAAAGAGCAGGTAAGGCTCCATGTCTCTACTCCCCTAGATCTTTCCCTTCTTTTGATATTTTGACTTCTACAGATTTAAACAGGGTTAGATATCTTGGGAGGGGTAGATGGGTGAGGAGAAAAGTGCTACTATTTATCTACAGATCTACTTTTTCAAGGTTATGGAGCATCTTAACATTTCTCTAAACTGTTTGGAATGAATTTTATGTAAGGCAACACTTACTGGCACCTAATTCTAGTTTACTAAAATCTACCTTTAAAGCTTCTTGGGAAGCAATAATGATTATCATGAATCTGAACATCTTTGCAGATTTATTCAAGTTTATATCATGTAAGTATTTCCTGGTATATGGACACAGTTTTTTAAAATCATCTTTAAAATTTTATGTTAAGGAAGTTTATTTTTCTACAGAACTGTCTTTAAAAACAACAAAAATGTTTTCAATTTTTACCTAAAACCTTCTTCCTGTTACCATATTTTCTATATTTATTCTGTTTGCAAATGAAAATGATTACTGATGATTTAGCGACTTGAGCCTGTTAAAAGAATTTGCAGAGCCTGCATACATACACATTGCCTTAGCCTATCAGTAGAATAGAGGACATATATTATGTAAGTTTGTTTGTTGCCATTGTTGGACAAGATTTTATGTCTGTGTATGCGCGATTTTTTTCTCTTTTCTTCAAAGATGTGAATTAAATGAAAGTGTGGGAGCCAGCTATATTATATCATAGTATGGGTGTTCTGGATCCTTTCACTCTGTATACCATTTTCTTGTAAGGGCAGCATTTGCAGACTAGCTAATGGACTCTAGAGCTGAGCTATTTTAATTTTATACTTGACTCAGGGGATCAGCTCTGTGAACTCCATTGCATGAAGAAAGCAAATGTTTGCCTTGATTTTGAATGTACCTTTTTAATGTCTTCTTAAAACATTTTGTTTAATAATGTGGGTTTGTTTTCTTTTTCTAGCATCATAGTAAATATTGCCTAGTATTTCCCCCCTCCCCAGGGTAGTTTATATACTATCCAACAGGTCATGCCAAAAATGAGTAAAAGTTTAAATGCCAAAATGTTTATGAAACTGCTGTCTAAATACTGATCGATTGCACAGTTTAAATAAAAGTTTTCCTTAGTTAAAAAAGAAAAAAAAGTGTTTTCTTTTACTCTTGTTTTCTTTCAAGGAATGGAGAATAAAAGCTTTCACTTTATAGAATGATGACTTTCATATCCTGTATGGGATGATTACAGAGTCCACTCCAAGCAACAGGAATAGAATCTATTTAAGGGATCTAAAAATTGTTTTCATCTGGCATTTACTGCATAGCAGCAAGGAAATAACCATTTCCCCTTTCCAGTAGATGGCTGATCACCTCAGGAACTAAATAGTAGGTAGCCTAAAAGCTGAGAGCTCAACCAGTTAGACAGGGTTCTAGTTCAGGTTAAAGTTTTATTTTTTGTATGTAAAATATCTATACAGTAAAAGACACTATAAACAAGAGGCAAGTGAGACACTGGAAGAAAATACCACTAATATAGAAAAAGCCCTTGTAAACAATAAGAAAAAAGACAAAAGAAGAGAAAATTTGGCAGTGGATTAGAAATGCACAGAGAAGGAATTAAATTAACCAATAAATGTATGGGAAAAGATACTCTATCTCACCAGCAATCGGGGAAGTGCAAGTGAAAATGACACAATACCTAATGTTTGCCCATCAGATTAGGAAAAACTAAAGTGATTGATAACAACCAGTGCTGGCCAGGATGTGGGGAAATGAGAGTCATCAGAGGCAGGAGGAATTGGCTGAACCTTTGGAAGAGTAGTTTGGCAGTATTAAATAATGCCTTAAATCCACACACCCTACAACCTAGTAATCCCACTTCTAGGAGCTTCTACACAAATGATAATACAGGTACTCATATAAATATTCAAGGTTTCTTATAATAACATTGCTGATAAGAGTAAAAAAGAAAATGGAAGATGTCCTAAATGTTTATCAATAATGGAATGTTCAAATATAGCATATCCATAGTATGAAATACTCTGCAGCCATTTAACAGGAAGCACATCTGTATATAACAATATAAGAGAGATCAAGGCATACAGTGCTGTTTCAGAAGATCCCATTTTTATAGATAACAGTTTGTTGATATATGCCCCCAAAAGCTAGGGGAAAATACTCAGATGTTACAGTGATCACCTACTAATAGGAACATGAGGGGACTCTCATGATCTCTATTACCCACAAATGTGTTGGATTTTCTTTTGTAACTAGAAAAAAAGTATTGAAGAGTTAGTTTTTTAAATTGGTTTTGTTTTTTAATATTCTTATTTTAAAAGGTTAAGAAATACTAAAAATGCTCCCACTAGATGGTCTAGAAATAACAGATAAAATAGGGCCTAAATAAGCTTTTGTAAGATGGCTGAATTCTTACTTTTTAAAAAAATTTCCTGATTTGGGAAATGAAAGGGAAACTGAAAAATAGAAGAGTAACTTCTTGAAATGATGTTGTACTGATTGTGGAGAACATAGAGAAGCATAAGAGAATAAGAAGCTATTTTTTAAAAAGTATATTTAAAATGAATATATTCATATTTCAGGTTTATTTCTAGAAATAAAAAGGTACAGTCATTGAATTTTTGAAAATCTGTTAAATATACCAAATACACTGAAAGAATATTCTAAAATTGGAAGATGTAAGGAAATTAACCAGGATGCAACACAAATAGATAAACAGAAAAAATAAAACAGAGGTAAAGAGAAATTTGACATACTTCTGACAGCCACTCTAAAATGAAAGAATGAAGGATAAAACAATATTCAAAGAGAAAATGACTAATTTATGAACTCATCAGATTGAGGAAGTACAAATCTCAATCTAGAAATATAAAAATAAATCCACATCAGATATCTCAGTGAAACTGCAGAACATCAAAGACAAAATGAAGAACTAAAAGGCAGAAAGAGGGAAAAAAGATTATACAGATTGCAGTGGGAGGATTTCTCAGTGATAATAAAAGAAGATGGTAGTATAGTATCTTCAAAACATCACAAAGAAAAATAACTACAATATGGAGCTCTATACCCAAATAAACTATCATATAATAAGTTAAATATGCATAATTCTAGATTAAGATTGAATTTACCACTCTTACACCTTTGCTAAATAAAGGGTATATACTTCAGAAAGGAAGAAATATAATCCACAAGGAATCTCCCTCTGCCTGTGTCTCTGCCTCTCTCTCTCTCTCTCTCTCTCTCTCTCTCTCTGTCTCTCATGAATAAATAAATAAAATCTTTAAAAAAATCCACAAGGAAGATATGAGAAGCAAGAAGCAATAATGAGCTGGAAATTCAAATCAAAAAGGCAGTGAGATATCACCTCATACCCACTAGGATGGCTATAATAAAAAAGATAGGTAATAACAAGTGTTGACAAGGATGTGAAGAAATTAGAATCCTTATGCATTACTCATAGTTATGTAAGGTGATGCAGCCATCATGGAAAATAGTTTAGCAGTTAAACACAAAATTATTATTTGACCCAGCAATCTCACTCCTAGTTATATACCCAAGAGAAATGGAAACATATGTTCACACAAAAGCTTGTACAGATGTGCATGGCAGCATTATTCCTTACACCCAAATGTCTACCAACTGATAAATGGAAAATGGATTGTGGTATATCAATTCAATGGAATGTTGCTCAGCAATAAAAAGAAATGAAGTACTGATATATGGTACAACGAGGATGAACTTTTGAAAACATGATAAGAGAAAGAAGCCAGTCAGAAAACCCCACATATTGTATGATTCCATTTGTATGGAATGTTCAAAATAGGCAAGTCTGTAGAGACAAAAATAGATTAGTGGTTGCATAGGACTGGCAGGTTTCAGGGAATAGGACATGACTGATGGTGGGTATAGATAGGGTCCTTTGTTGGGGATGACAAAAATGTTCTAAAATTGATTGTGGTGGTGGTTGCCACCACAGATGGTGGTTCACCACTGTGTATAGGCTTCCTATACTAAAGACCATTAAATTTTACCCTTTAAGTGGGTATATTATATAGTATATGAATTCTATCTCAATCAAGCTGTTTTTACCAAAAAGCCTGTTAAGCAAAGACATAGAGACATGTGGGTAAATCTAAATCAGCACTGACTATATATGACAAAAATATAAAGACCTTCTAAAATACAAGAAAAAGACTAACAACTCAAACATCAGCAAAGGAGTTGAATTGACATTCCTCCAAAGGAAGATGCAAATGGCCAATGAGCATAAAAAGATGCTCAACATCCTTAGTCACTGGGGAAATGCAAATCAAAACCACAGTGAGAAACCACTTCACACTTACTAGGATGTATGTAATAAAAATACTGGCAAGGATGTGGAGAAATTGGAAACCGTATACATTGCTAATCAGATAAAATGGTGCGTCCACTTTGGAACAGAGTTCAGCTTCCTCAGAAGAGCTAAACATAGATTACCATATGGGCTAACAATTTCACTGCTAGGTATATACCCAAAAGAATGAAAATAGGGACTGAAACAGATATACTCATACAGCGATTTTTATTGATAGGATTATTCACAATAACCAAAAGTTGGAAATGACCTGTGTCCATCCACAGATAAATGAATAAACCCAATGTGGTGCATCTATACAGTGGAAGGTTACTCAGCCATAAAAAAGGAATGAAGTTCTGATACGTGCTACAACATTGACAAACCTTGAGAACATTACCACTCCTCTTCAATAATGTGCTAGAGAAGCTAGACAGCATCACATACCTACATAGGTAGGTAGGATTGCTAAGGAAGAAAGAAAACTTCATTATGTGCATATAATGTGAGCACCTATGTAGGAATCCAAGAAAAATCTATAACCTATGAGTCTAAACAGAGGGGGCAAGTAAGACTGATGGGTTATGAGATCAAAATACAAAGTGCAATCAAGTTTGTAAATATCAACAAACCCCCAGAACATACAGTTTTAAAGAAAAGTATAATTTGCCATATCAACAAAATTAAGGACTAAGAATAAATCATACCAAATAGGTGTAAAATTATAAAACTATTGAAGGGTATGTTTGAAGACCTATTTAAAGAAGAAGGTAGGACATGTTTATGGAAGAAATATTCACTATCTCAAAAATGTCAATACCCCCGATCTCTATGTAAGGCAATTCAAAAGAAAACCCTAATATGGTTTCTCATGGAAATGTCCAAATGAAAAAGAGAATATTAGAAGCTTACCTCATGCCATAAATAAATGAAGAAAACATTCAAGGCTGGACTGTGAAAAATACAGCTAAATTGTTAAACTCTAGAAGAAAATGAATGTTTATGATATCAAGAGGGGCAAAGATAGTTTAAAACATGTAACTAAAAGCAAAAACTACAACTAAAAGATGGACAATTCAACTACATTAAATTTTATAGTCTTTCCATGACTAAAGATAACCTATACGAAATTAAAAGCAAAGCATGTACTAGAAGAAGCTATGTGCAAATACTAACCTCAAAGGGTTGGTATCCAGACTTTATAAAGAATTTCAAAAAAGCAATAAAACTTCAAGCCACACAACAGAAAGATATAAAATAGGCAATCTACAGAATAGGAAATCCAAATGACTTACAAATCATTGGATCTAAAACAAGGAAATAATTCTTCATACTCGTGATGTTGACACACATGAGAAAAGCCTGACAATAATAACTATTTGCAAGAATTGAAAGCTCTAAGATCCCTTAACCCTCTTCTAGGAGGGATATAATAAACTAATGCAATTACTTTGAACATCAATCTGGCAACTTCTAGCAATTGCATTTTGAGGTATCTATTCTAGAAAAATACTTTTTCATAGGTGCACAAGGAAATACAAAATTTTCCCTGGCAGAACTATTTATAATGGTAAAAATCTAGAAATAACCTTTCTCTTAGCAGGACAAGTAAACTACCATTTAGTTAAATTGTGGTGTATTATATAGCAGGTAAAAAACAAACAACTACTTATACCACCATAAACCAAGATTTACTATAAAACCACAATCAAGACAGTATATTTTCCATACCAAGATACACAGGACGAAACAGAGTACAGAACCAGACTAATATATATAGACACCCAATTTATGCCCAAAGTGCCAAACAAACTCAATAAAATTTAAAATTTAAGGATATTAAATTTAGTAGCTTCCTTTTCTATTTATTAAAAATTATTGATTGATCCAGGCAAGAATTTATTTAAATATACAATGTTTCAATGTTCCAGTTCACAGGGGCAGGAAACAAATATTAAAAAACAGAATTTTAAAATGTCCAAAAAATATGCAAGACCTATATTAGTGATTTTTATCTGAAGAGGCTTTTTCAAATTATTCACCACCTTCCCCTCACAACCCTCAACCCTGAGATTCTCATATAAAGCTTTATTAGGGCTCCATTTCACCAGAAGAAAGAGACAAACTGAAAATAGCAGTGAGTTGAACAAAATAGAAGTTTATGTCTCTCTCTGTAAGAAGACTGGAAGGGTTAAGTACAAGGCAGGTCAGGGACACAACAGTGTCAGCCTTGCAGGCTCTCTTTATCTCTTTACTCCACCTATGCATGGATTCCTTTTTGAGTTCATTTGCAATCATCTATGGCTGCTGGAGCATCATTATTATATTCACATCCTGTTCCAGCTGACATAAAGGAAAGAAGAGAATGGCTCCTACTTTTAAGGACATTTGCATCTCACGGCTCAGAGCATAGTCTCTTGTTACACGTTTCTGCAAGAAAGCCTAGAAAATATAGTCTTCATTCTAGGCATTTTTCCAGCTAAGTATAGAGACAGAGTTCTGTTACTCTGAAAAGGAAGGAAGGAAGGAAGGAAGGAAGGAAGGAAGGAAGGAAGGAAGGAAGGAAGGAAGGAAGGAAGGAAAAGACAGAGGCAGGAAGGCAGTTGAGAGACAACTTGTAGTCTCTACTGCACCATCGAACCACTACGAATCATTTAGCGCGAGACATTGTTGATGGTAGGACATGCCCTTTGTGGATAGGATGGGATGGAAGCAGAAAACGTCATTGAAAACCAATGGAGGAAATAGTTTTCCTTCCTCTTGGAGGAAGGAAATTCAAACAAGTTACTGAAGGCTATACAACTTAATTCAACTTTTTACAGGGCAGTTTGGCAAGAATATAAAATTATCAAAGTGCACAAGATATATGTACAAGAATGTTTAGCACAGTTTATAATAGGAGAAATGGAAACATCCTGTCTCATCAGTAGGGGTTAAAAATTAAGTTAGAGTACACCCATATAAATGACTATTATGATGCCATGAAAGAGAATAAGGCAGGTCTTTACTCATTGGTGGGGAAATAAACATAGGGAATATAATCGAGTTCACGTAACAGGTATATAGTATTTGATTCTATCTTTGTAAGAAAACAGACTAAATGCAGCAATAATAGCAAGCATTTACAAAGCACTTCCTGTTTTAGGCACTCTTCTAAGCACTCTATGTACATTAACTCATTTCATCCTCACAGCAACTTTATGAAATACATATTTTTATTGTCCCTATTTTGCAGATGAAGACAGTGAGGCTCAGAGAGGCCAAAGATTACACAGCTAATATACATTGAGGCAGGATTTGGAGTCAGGCAGCCTGGATCCAAGAAAATGAGCACTTGACCACTCTACGTACACTGACTCTATATCACTATATGTACTGATGACATATGTTTACACAAATATTCATGCTGAGATCAATGCATACATAAAAGAAAATTGATCAGTAGAAAGCTTTAACTTTGTGTATTATCTGACCCTCCCCTACTTCCTTTGATCCTTAATTCTCTCTGTCCCAAACTTCTTCACCTCCAATTCCCTCCAACTCAACCTCGTGAGAGCTATCTACTAATTTCTGTGTAAGGTATTAACTAATTATAAAGCTGTAATTTACATTTTAATAGATAGCTCTTCAAAAGCAAAGCAATTTTACAATCCAAAAGAATGAAGACATAATAGTAGAGTGGTAAGTGGTAAGGTTTGCATTTTGGGAAAAGAAGACCTGACTAAAACTCATTAAAATGAATGACCATATACTCTCAAATGATCTGTACACATATACATGAGTGCGTGTGTTTGTAATTTGTGTGTGTTGTTAATACAATTTTGAAATTAGAAATGAAAACTGTGCTTTCACATTTTGCTTATTTAATGACAAAAGCCCTAATAAAAATGGGAGCTCAGGGAACCAGAGTTCTCACCGCAGGGGAAGATACAAAGAGAGAAGGGATAAAGGCAAAGAAGAACCATATGAAATTGGCTCAGAATTAGAGGTACCCACATGTATTGATATGAATTCATGATTTAATATATGTGGTTGAACTATATGAAATTGCATTCCCTCCTTCTCCCCCCCAAAAGCCTGTAAGCAGTGACACTTTAGTGGCAATAGCAAACCAAGCACTCAGAGTTTGTTTTCTAATTCTCATTCCCCCCACTGGGGTATCTGGGTGGCTCAGTTGGTTAAGTGTCTGTCTTAGCTCAGGTCATGATCCCGGGGTCTTGAGATCAAGCCCCATGATGAGCTCCCTGCTTAGTGAGTAGTCTGCTTTACCCTCTCCCTCTGACCCTCCCTCCTGCTCTCTCTCTCTCAAATGATTAAATAAAAAATATTTTTTAAAAATATCATTCCCCACTAAAAAGGGACCAAGGCTCCTTGGGGGAAACTGCTAATCCCAAGGCTGGCGCAGAGACAGTACTGGATTCCCGAACGTCTCATTGAGTCAGAAAGTAAGGAAGTGTTCAAGGAATTATGGGATATGTTCAAAAGATCACAGCAGCCACCCGAGGGGCTCTTCACAGCCAATCTGGGACAAATTGAGTATCAAAAATGAAAAATGAATAATAATATAACCCATTGAATAAAATAAGCTTATTCTGATAGGAAGGAAGGAAAAGGAAAAAGAAGTAAGGCAAGATCTTTCTTACAGTAGAATTCCAACTAAGAACCATAGAATGAATGACAGAATTAAAAATGACTGTTTTTGCAACTAGGATAATAATAGCTGATTAGGTTAGGAATCATTAATGGATGTAAAAAGTAGTGAATGAAAGCTTCATGAGGAAAGGAACACAATCTCAAAATATTTTCCCAGAGAGTATTTACTAACTTTACAGCAATGATGAGTTTGTAGTAGAGAAATGTAGAGGACACCATATTAACCAAGTGATCAAAGTTAACACCACCAGTAATAAAACTTTGGTATCATGTGCCTCTATTGCAATGATGCACCGAGGAGGACACAGCCTCACTGATCCATTATTTCTGCCATGAATGCAAAAATCTTAATCAAATCCTAAGAAAACACCACAGAAATCCAAACGGGGCATCATTCTGTAGAACAACATGATTTCAGCATCATGAATGACAAGGGAAGACTGAAGCAGTGTTCCAGATAAAGGAAGACCAAAGGGACATACATAATGGTTAAATGGAATATGGATCTTTGATCACAGAGAAAAGACTCGTATGAAGGACATTACTGGGAATATTAGTGATGTTTAGATATGGACAGTGTATTAGATACTAGCATTTTACCAGTGTTAAACATTCCTTAATTTAATCATTGTCCTGTGATATGTAAGATATATAAGCCATCTCATAATTAGGAAATACACACTGAATGTACTAGGCGTAGAGGGGCGTGATGGTTCAGAAAAATAATAAGAGCAACAAGGATAATAATGTGTGTGTATAGAGGGAAAAGAGCCTGAAGGAAAGGAAATGGGGCTAAATGTTAGCTCATTTATCCGGGTGAAGGATATATGAGAGCTCTTTTGATTGTTCTTGTACCTCTTCTGTAATTTTGAAAATAATTCAAAATTTTAAAATTTAAGAGGGGAATGTTCTGTACACCCTTACAGTGGCATATTGTTTAGCCAGAAAAATGAATGAATGATACATATGATGGAGGAACCTTGAAAACATTATGCAAAGTGGAAGAAGCCAGACACAAGAGGCCATATATTGTATGATTCCAGTTCTAGAAAATGAAATATCCAGAGAGGACAAATCCATAGAGACAGGGAGTAGATTAGCAGTGGCCAAGGCTGGGGGGTTGGGGTGGGGGAGAGAAGGGGAAATTCATGATTGAAGGTGGCTGCTAACCACTACAGGGTTTCTTTTTGAGGTGATAAAAATGTTCTGGATTTAGATATGGTGATGGTTGCACAACTCTGAATATACAAAAATATACTG
Source organism: Canis lupus familiaris (assembly GCF_011100685.1). Classification (NCBI taxonomy): domain Eukaryota; kingdom Metazoa; phylum Chordata; class Mammalia; order Carnivora; family Canidae; genus Canis; species Canis lupus. Next base: position 21,238,031 of record NC_049251.1, on the reverse strand, counting down.
AAAAGTGAATAAAATACTACATACTGAATTGTACACATGACAACAGTGAATTTTATGATATGTAAATTGTATCTCCACAGAAAATGTGAACTTACAAAGAAATGGGGAGACTCGAAGGTTATTGCACGAAGTTGTTATTTGTTATTACCTTGCCTTCTTTTTCCTGCTCTTCCGTCCAAACACACATACAAACCAAAAAGGCTTAAAATTGCACATTTTCTGTCTTTTCAAAGAGATTTCATAAAATGCCAATTGTTCCATATTTACAGTCTGTTGTTTTAACACCAAGAGTTGTCATGTTTCTTAGGTAGTCCTGCTTTGCTGTGTTTCATTCACGAGTATGCACATTTCTTGCTCATTCCCACATGCTCTTAAAAAATTTCTCAAGCACCCACAGTGTTGCAGTCTGCCTATGTTGGCAGTATTTACATCCTGAAAAAAATCTGCCTCTTTTCCCATTGCTATAAGAAACAGAGCAAAACAAGGCAAAAATCCCACATCACTTTGCCATATTGGTTTCATCAGCTGTCACATAAAAAGCACATGATTCACCATCTTTAAAATCAAAGATCAAAAACCGGTGCCTCACTCGAGTCACCTCTACTTAACTATGAATATTTTTAACCACATTTTCTCAGGAAAGGTATACCATGGACTTTCTTATGATGGTTATGTTAAACAAAAGTCTTTGGGCATTGATTACAAAAGATTTGTCAGGTTCATATGACAATGATCAAACTGGGGAGCTACCCAGTCATTTGTTCCCTTTTTTGACATCTAAGCCTCCTTAATACTTCTAAGGAATTACAAATGCCGTATTAATCCTTTCCTTATTTATTTATTTTAAAATGTATTTATTTATTATTTGAGAGAGAGAGCACAGAGGCAGAGGGAGAAGCAGACACCCTGCCAAGCAGAGAGCCCGACATGGGGCTCAATCCCAGGACTTTGAGATCATGACCTGAGCCAAAGGCAGATGCTGAACTGACTAAGTCACTCAGGTGCCTCTCTTTTTTTATTTCCCAATAATATTTATCTAATAGAATATTTAAAAATAAATCTTAGCTGAAATAATATATATTTCAGAATGTATTAACATCAACTGTGTATGGATCTGAAATTCAGCTAAAGGAATCTGTTGCTTGGCAGACTACCCTGATCATGAGTAATTAATTATCTTTTTCCCCCACCAGCTTTAGAGTAGTTAATACATCTTAAATAATGGATAAACACAATTACTGAATATTAAGGCTTTGACATTGAATTCTTTGCAAGTACATCATTCATTCATTCATTCATTCATTCAAAAATTAATGTGTTTTTTGTTCTTTTGTTTTTAGATTTATTAATTTATTTTTAGAAAGAGAGAGTGCCCATACGTGAGGGGCGAGTTGGCAGAGGGAGAGGTAGAGAGAATCTCAAGCACACTCTCCACTGAGCACAGGCCCAATCTCAGGACCCCAAGATCAGGACCTGAGCCAAAACCAAGAGTCAATGCTTTCCTGACTGCACCACCCAGGCGCCTCACAGAAAAATAATGTTTATTGAGCATCTGATATATGCTAGACAATACTAAGCAAAAATCAACACAACCTTTGCTCTCATGAATTTTAAAGTCTGGCGGTGAAGACAAAATTTGATTAGATATTCACATAAATTAATATGTAATTTCAAACTGAGAGAGGTGATGAAGGAAAGGATAGATGAAAAAACTGAACCTGAGTTAGACTAGAAGGAGGCTTCCCTGAGGATATAAATACTTGGGATAACTACTTCAAGAAAAAAAGTCAAGGGACGCCTGGGTGGCTCAGTGGTTGAGCATCTGCCTTTGGCTCAGGGTGTGATCCTGGGGTCCTCGGATGGAGTCCTGCATTGGGTTCCCCGCAGGGAGCCTGCCTCTCCCTCTGCCTGTGTCGTTGCCTCTCTCTGTGTGTCTCTCATGAATAAATAAATAATTTTTTTTTTAAAGTTGAATTTGACTTAATTAGATGAGAACCTGGGAGAAGAGGACTCCCCAAAGAGGCAACATTTACAAAGCCCTCATGGCAGGAGAATGTTGGAGGAAATTTTTAAAGGCCAGTGAGCTTCAAGAGCAAGGGGTGTGGCATAGGATGAGGCTGGAGAAATCAGTGGAAATCATATTCTATAAGCTTTATAGTACATCTTAAGAAAAATCTAGTCTTAATTATAATAGCAATGGAAAGCCATTGAGGAGTTTAATGTAAAGTGATGACAGGATGATTTCTGTGTTTTAAAAAGAACACTCCACACTCTGGAAAATAGTTTGGCAGTGACTTTCAAACTAAAAATGGGCTTACCATACAACCCAGCAACTGCATTCTTGGGCATTTATCCCAGAAAAACGAAGACTTATTTTCACACAGGAATTTGTACATTAATGTTCATAATGGTTTTATTCATACTAGCCAAAAAGTAGAAACTACCCATGTAGTCTTTTTCAGTGAGTGAATGCTTTATCTGTGGCATATCCACACCGTGGAATATCACTAAGTAGTTAAAAGGAACAACACACTGACACACACGATGCAAGGAAATTATGTTATATGGGGGAATAATACTCAAAAGGTTACATACTTGATGATTTCATTTGTGTAACCTACATGAAATAACATAATTATAAAAATACAGAATAGATTAGAGGTTGCCCCTGTTGGGTTAGGAATGAAGGAGTGAGTGGGTGGGGCCATAAAGGATAACACAAGGGACTCTTGCTATCAGGGAGTCTTGTGGCATGATATTGTTGAGTATCTTGATTGCAGTGGTGGTCATACATGTGATAAAATGACATAGAGCTCTATATACCACACAAATATACATACAGATGCATACCACTGCATGCATAACTGGTAAAATATGAGTAAGCTTTATGGATTGTACTAATGTCAGTTTCTGGGTTTTGATACTACACTGTGGTTGTACATGATGTTGACATTGGGGGAGGCCAGAGTAAGAAGGCACAGGCCTTTCCTGTATCTCTTGTGAATCTAAATTTTTTCAAATGAAAAAGGAGCATTCTGGCTACTGAGTGGAAAATGGATTTGAATAGAGATTAAGGTGAATGTGGGGGAAACTACTGTGTGATTAGGGTATTAGTCTAGAAAAGATATAAAGGCAGGAATAGAGCATGAACACATCTGAGAAATGTTTAGGAGGTAAAGTTTATGGAATTTATAAAATTAATGGATGGGATATAGGAGGTTAAAGAGAATGACTTCAAGGGTATTTTGAAGTTAAACTTTGCCTCATATTTCATAGCCTTGAAAACAAATATACATTTAGGACAAGATAGCAAAAATTTGGAAGGCACTATTTTTTGATAGAGCATATTCCAGAACTAGAGGTGCTGTTGATAATGAGGTCACTTAGGGAGGTCTCCTAGGTTAAAGTGCATGCTAGCACTCAACCTCAATTTATCCTTCACTCCCTGCTCTGCAAAAATTAAGATAGATCCCCCTTTTTTATATACAGAATAACCCCCAGTGCCCGTCACCCATTCACTCCCACCCCCCGCCCTCCTCCCCTTCTACCACCCCTAGTTCGTTTCCCAGAGTTAGCAGTCTTTACTTTCTGTCTCCCTTTCTGATATTTCCCACACATTTTTCTCCCTTCCCTTATATTCCCTTTCACTATTATTTATATTCCCCAAATGAATGAGAACATATAATGTTTGTCCTTCTCCGATTGACTTACTTCACTCAGCATAATACCCTCCAGAAGATAGACCCCTTTTAAATGTTCTTGCTTTCCAGCTGGGATGATGTTATACTTTGTCAGTAGTGGGTGCAGGAGGAAGGCGCTTGCCTTCCTGTTACGGTTGCTTCTCTTGGTGGGCAGCACCCATGTCTTTTCCAGCCTCCAGCTTCTGTAGTGTTGGCAACTTATCCAGGGCCAGGCTCCATACAGGCAGCACGCAAGAGCCGACAGCTTCCTCTGGCAGTCTCCAATTAGGTCAAAATCTCAGCTTGGAAAGAGAGGACCCTCTCCTTTGGGTACTCTATCTCAGCCTTAAGAGGAGTGGCTTCTCCCCCCTTAAGGGAATGCTTTTCCCACATTCTTTTTTTTTTTTAATATGAATTTATTTAAGTAATCTCTGCACCCAATGTGAGGCTCAAACTCAGGACCCCAAGATCAAGAGTCACATGCTATCCTGACTGAGCTAGCCAGGTGCCCCTGCTTTTCCCACATGCTTTAGCCTTCTTTTGACTTTTTACTATCCAATCCCTCCCTACAGCAATCTCCTACCATAGTTAATAATTCTTTGTATTAAACTTACCCTATTCAAATTACTGTGTGGCTTTTGTGTCCCAATTGAATCCTGACTCAAGCCATCCTCAAAAGTTTGCTGTTGTGATTCTTTCCATTTTGTGCTTTCTTTTTTCTTATTCATTTATTTTTAAAGATTCCATTTTTTTTTTTTTTGGAGAGAATGTAAGCGGGGGAGGCGGAGAGGGTGAGGAGGAACAGACTGCCCATTGCACAGAGCCAGGATTCAGGGCTTGATCCCAAAACCCTGAGATCATGACCTGAGCTGAAGGCAGACGCTTAACTGACTGAGCCACTCCGGTGCCCCCAATTTTGAGCTTTCAATAACCCATCTATTTTTGTCAACAAAGGGCTCCTGGATGTGGTTGACTAATGTACAGAGGTTGCTAAACTGAGCACATTTGCAATTATATCAAGAAAGGATTTAAACCAATGTTGTAAAACTCCCGAACACCTAGATTTGGTTTCTTTTTTCTATTCAATTTTTTAAAGGATTTTATTTATTTATTTGACACACACACACACAGAGGGAGAGAGAGAGAGAGGAAAGAGAGAGCACAAGCAGGGGGAACAGAAGAGGGAGAAGAAGTAGGCTCCCTGCTGAGCAGGGAGCCCAGACTGGGCTCTCAATCCCAGGACTCTAGGATCATGACCTAAGCTAAAGGCAGTCGCTTAACCAACTGAGCCACACAGGTGCCCCTCTTTCTATTCAATTTTAAACACATTTATGATTTTAAGTGTTTGAATATAGAACTTACGGGAATATTTTTTCTTGGAAAAAAGTTTACATGTAAATCTAAACCAACTTATATCAGTCTTTATACTTAAACACATCATTATGCTACCTTCCACAATACAGATAAGCAAAATTTGAGATGTTATATATTTAAAGAAAAAACTATAAATTCAATACTTCAAAATATATGAAACAAGGAGTTTAGTAGATTCCAGGCAAAGGATGGCTGCTGACAGAAATGAGTACTTCTTTCTGCAGCATGTGATAATGTTGATCATTTCTTTTTTTTTTTTTCTTTCAATTGCCCTAACAGTCTTGTTTTTTTATTTTTCATTTCTTTTCAATTTCCTTTACAGGTTCCTCTACCTCTACCCATCTTTTAAAATACCAGTGTTAGGGCGCCTGGGTGGCTCAGTCAGTTAAGCATCTCACATTGGCTCAGGTCATGATTCAGGGTCCTGGGATCAAGCCCCTTGTTAGGCTCAGCAGGGAGTCTGCTTGTCCCTTCTTCCTCTTCTTCTCCCTCTGCCTCTCCTCAACCCCCACTTGAGCTCTCTCTCTCAAATAAATAAATAAAGAGAATAAGATAAAATATCAATATTTCCCTGCATTCCGTCCTTGGATCTCATTTCTCATTGGTCCTGAGTAGTTTATCCATTTTTAGCTAATGCCCCCTTCATTTGTATCTGCAGCAGAGGCCTGTCCCCTGTGCTCAGAAGTCCTTTATGTGATCCAACCTCCAGTCTAGGAGTCAGCAGATTAGTTTCTGGCTGCCCGTTTTTATAAATAAAGGTTTAATGGAACACAGCCCTATCTATTAGTTGACATATTGCCTATGATTGATCTCCTACTACAATGGCAGAGTTGAGTAGCTGTGACAGAGAACACAAGGCCTGTGAAATGTATAATATTTATTATCTGGCCCTTCACAGAAAAAGTTTGCTGACCCTAAGCTGTGCTTTCTACTGAGTTTAAGGCATAACTGAGCATGTATTTTTAAACAGTGGAGTAAGCCCACCAACAAAAGATTTACCTGAATCTCTCTTTATGAAAGAGGGAGTAAAGATGAACTCCGGAATTCATAATCAAGTCTCATGGATAAAACTACAACAGCAAAGTGAAGGGATATTTTCTGTCATACTGGAAGCATAAGGAATATAAAGCACAATTCTCATTGCTGCAGGATCACACAGAGAACATTTAAAGACAGATTTCCAGACCTCATTCTCAACAATCATGACTCAGTAAATCTGGAGAGAGGTTTGGGAATCTGAAATTTTATTTTTTAAAAAGATTTTATGTATTTATTTGACAGAGAGAGAGAGAGGGAGAGAGAGGACTAGCAGGGGAAACAGCAGGCCCAGAGGGAGGGAGAACCCCTAGGGAATGTAAAATTTTAGAATGCCCTCCAAGTAATTCTGGTATGTAGCAAGTAAGTAGTCAGAATTTGGAAGTCAAATCAATCTAAAAATCCATCGCTGAGTAAGATGGTCTTTTTATTCTTGATAAATCGTTAGAAACCGGCCAATTCGCTTCTCTTGATTTACATATTATTTCTGAGTGTCTACCTTTAGGGAATTACAATAAAGAATTCAAAATCTCTCAGCAATGATTTTGCTCAACCACTCTCCTCGCACTTAGGTTTATATAAAGAAAACTCTACATTTCCATATTGGCTGATATTTCCAAAGTACATCTCTCAACACCCTGTAAGGTATAGGGTTTTGCTTTATCATAAAATTAGCTTAGGCTTTATCACACTCAACAAAACCGTCAATCCTGTCATCCCAGAGCCATTTTCAGTCTAATTCACACGTTCATTCAACAACAACAGAAAATGTTGAACACTTGCCCATCATTGTTAGGGACCAGAGGAGACAGTAGTGAACTGGATGAAATTCCTGCCTGCAGGGAGCTTGCATTCTAGCTGCTGAAGGGTGGGGAGGAGGATGGGCTTCCCCTCCTATGTGCCTCCTGTACAAAATTTTCCTCAGTCTCCATCTTCTGAGACATTTCCTCAAAACTTACTAGAGAAAGGGTGAAAATTGTCCCCTGGACATCCATATCCTTTTAAAGCTGCTTCTGAGGTGCTTGCCTGTTACGTAGCTGTTAGGACTATACATTGGCTTCATGTTTGTTTTTGTCCTTTTACTGTATGTGCTGTGGAGTGAGTTTTAGGAGTCTTGTCTCCGGAGGGATGAGCCGCCTCTTGTTTGTGGTTAGTCCTCCTACGATTCATGAGTGCTTTTCAGTGATTCTAACACCGCAATAAGCTCAGTCTCACCTGACTGAAGTTCAGAGCCTGCACCTACAGATTCTCTTTAGCAGGATTACTGGGAAACCTATAAGCACAAACAGGGACAAGAGTCTTGTAAACGCACGTCAAAGAATGTCAGGACCAGAAGAGACCAGAAGAGGACCTCAGAGATGCAGCCCCGCGGCCTTTTATTAAAGACCGTGCAGTGTGAGACTCAGAGAGGTTACCTAGGTTGCCTCAGGTCACAAAGCCCACCTGAGGGATGGGAATCAGCGACCAAATCCAATGTTCAGTCGATCACACTGGGGCTCCTTCTCCGAAAGTGTAACGTGTACCTCAGGGCCGGTCTTCTCGCCGCCCCACCCCCCTCCCCTCTTGTATGAAATTCCTCATCTCTCTCTCTCTCTCTCTCTCTCTCTCTCTCTCTCTCTCTCGAAGAGTCAAGCGATTAAAACTTGAAGTTGGGGCACTCCACAAACAGGTGTCCCGACCACGGACACGGAGCCGGGAATGCGGATCTCCACACGCCGGCCGAGGACTCGCCGGCTCCCGCTTACAAAGTTTCCTCGGGTCCTGCGTTCCTCTCTCAGATCCCCGGCCGCGAGGCCAAGATGCCTGCTGTGGCCTCCGACGAAGTTCGGAGACGCCGTTTCCTCGCAGGAGCGCGGCCGGGCCGGGCCGTGCGGGCCGCAGAGCCGGGCGTCCGCAGGCCTGGCGGGCGGCGGGGGAGGCCGGGCGCGGGGCTGGGCTGGGCTGGGCTGGGCTGGGCTGGGCGGGGCGGCCCCTCGGCGCGCGACTGCCCGCCCCGGCCGCGAGGGCCGCGGGCCCGCGAGTCCCGGCGCGGAGCGAGAGGCGCGCGCGGGCCGTGGGGGCTGGGCCGAGGCGGAGCGCGAGACGGCGGCGGCGGCGGCGGCGGCGGCGGCAGGCGCCGCGGGACCAGGCAGCGGCCCCCGCCCCCCGAAGTCCGTCCCCGCGCGGGGCTGGGGAGCTCAGGGCGGGGAAGCCGCGGGGCCGCGCCACGTCCCTCGCCCGCCCCAGAGCGGGGTTTGCAGGCGGCTCCAGGCTGGGGGCTTTTGTGTCTGCGACTCGGGAGCGGCGAGAGCGCGGACCTCCTCCTCAGAGGGCGCTGTGAGTGCGCCGCCAGGGCCCGGCCGCCCGCCTCCTGCCTCCCCTGTCAGCGGCTCCCGAGGCGGCGGCGGCGGCGGCGGCGGCGAAGAAGAAGAAGGAGCGGGAGTGGGAGGCGGCGGCGGCGGCGGCGCGCTAGTCCTCCGCACATGCCGGCCCCGGGCGGGGGGCCGCCCCCAGGCCGCGCTCCCGGCCGCCGCCGCTGAGCCCCGCCGGCCCCCGCACGCCGCCCGGCCGCCCCGAGGCCTCGTCTTCCTCCCAAACTTTGCAAAGTCGGCCCGCGTCCCCGCCGCCCTCGGCCGCGCCTCGGCTCGGAGGCTCGCCTCGCAGCTGCAGCGGCCCCGCGAGGAGGAGGAGCCGCCGCCGCAGCATCAAAGAGACCGAATTCCCGCGGCCTGGGGGGGAGTCATGCTTTGCGGTCTGTAATGTCAGCAGAACAGGAGAAGGATCCCATTTCGCTGAAGAGAGTTCGAGGTAACCGGGCAGGGCGCGGGATTGGGGGGGTCGGGGCGAGCGGGGCGCGCGGGGGCCGCGTGCCCGGCCGCTGGGAGGCCACGGGGCTCCGTCCGGGCCTAACTCCGCGCAGCCCGCGTCCCGCCCGCGCCCCGGGGCCGAGGCTGCGGTTCGAGGCGCGCGGCCCCGGAGCCCGCTCGCCCCTAGACACCCGCGCGGAGCCCTCGCCTCCTCCACTTTGTGGTAGGCGGCAGTTGAAGCCGCACTCAGCATCCCTGCGTACCCCGCTCCTCTCCCACCTTGGCTCATTCGCAAGACAGCACAATAGGCACCTCGAAGGGTGAGAAAGAAACACCCCCCGGCAGAGACCACGAACGATGCCCACCCCCCGAAAAGTAAGTTGGACCGCTCAAGAGTTGCCGCTGTTGAGGACGGTGTGCCACCGGGCCTTCGCGTTTCCCCCAGCGCCCCCGGCCCCCCCTGCCCACCCTCCGAGGCAACAAATCGACAGCTTATTTTCCTTGGGTTTAAGAGGAGACACTGTATAAATTCAAAAGGCATTTTCTTTATTGGCTTATGGATGAGAATCAAATCACCTAAAAGCAATTTTATACGTGATTGGTTTGCTTCTTCCTTGCACGCTAGTTAGGAAATTTCCTGCTGCCTTACTATCTAAGAAAAATCGGAGGGAACGCTGTACCAGACAAAAGATAATGCATGTAAGTTCACAGACGCCAAATACCGGCTGGAAATTTGGGGGATATCCGCCAGCTTTTATTTTCAGCTCTAAACAGGGTTAAGGCTGAAAGTCCCAAAGTTGAAATAACACTGTTTGTTCATTAAGCAAATATTTAGTGAACATGTACTGTGTGCTATGCACTGTTCTTGGCACGGGGCGGGGGGGGTACAACAGCGAACAAAGCATGAAGAGTCTTCACCCAGCAGGAGTTCACGCTCTAAACAGATAATAAACAAAAGGCTTAGAATGTCAAATAGTAACAGCTCTGGAGAAAAAACAAAGCAGGTGAAGTGGTTAGGTGGAGAGGTAGGGATTATAGGTACGAAGACTCATCTGGAAAATGATGTTTCAGGCAGGACCCAAAAGAAGTGATAGACCAGAGCCATATGGATATGTGTGGGAAGAGCAGTCTCGGCAAAAGGAACAGCAAGTGCAAAGGCCCTGGATCTGGAATTTGCCTAGTGTATTCAAGCAACAGAAAAGAAGTTATGGTAACCAGCAGAGATTGAGCAAAGGGAGTGCAGTACGTATGAGCAGCGTAGAAAGATAGGGTGAGAGGAGTTATATAAATATATATATATATGTATGTGTGTGTGTATATATATATATTTTTTAACGATTTTATTTATTTGAGAGAGAGCATGAGCATGAGGGGGGAGGGGCAGAGAGAGAGGGAGAAGCAGAATCCCCCCCCCAACACGGAGCTGGACACTGGGTTCAATCCCAGGACCCCGAGATCATGACCTGAGGCAAAGGCAAACACTTAACCAACTGAGCCACCCAGGCACCCCAAGAGTTATAGTTTTAATAGGATTTCTCTGGCTGTTCTGTGGAGAATAGACCCTAGGGAACAAGGGCCGAAGCAGGGAAGCTTGTTAGGAGGCTATTGCAATAATTCTTTCATCCAAACAGGATAAAGTGCTTTATAAATCAGTAAGTAGTAAGGTAGATTTCCAATTGACTTAAGTGTTATAGAGATCAAGAACCACAGTCATTCATCCATGTTTTTGTTCCACATGACTAGAGATTAAACCTATAGAACTGGATTGTAACACAATGACAATGTGGTATCCACAAAACAGCAGAATATTGTTTTTAAGGCTTAATATCAACACAGTCTTTCATTGAGTAAAGGTTTTCTATTTCAGCTTTCTTTTCTGTCTGTGGTTTTGAGTTGCCAGACCCTTTACGGAATAGACCTTTCTGAGATACAATTATTCCTCTGATATTTTTGCCATATTATTTTGCCTATTATTATAAATTACTTTGGGGCTGAAGGAAAAGAAACAGAGGTTTCAAGTTTCTACCTTTGAACTCAATTATCAGTCTTAAATGTAGTTTTTTAAAAAGTGGATGGGTATTTTATTGTAGGTCTAGAGCACAGCTTTGTCTTTAATTTGTTTCAGTTACTGCTTTTAAGTTTGGTGCCTTAGCTGTTTGCAGTTGCCTCAGGTGTCATCTTAAGAATATTCTGTGAGTTAAGTAGCAGAATAAAAGGCAAAGCACTTTTTAAATTAAGTCAATATGAGGAGGGGTTTTTATAATAAGTCACTTTATAGTGACTTTAATGTTAATTTTTAAGACATTCTGGGTTATTTTATAGAAGGTACCAGAATATCTACATGAGCTCTTCTGAAGCACAATTCTGCTGAACTTCACTGCTTTGGAACTTTTTGTTGCAATTTATATTCTAAGACTGCATGCAGGATGTGGTCTTTGCAGAATATAAACTGTGAGCAGTGCTTCTTAAACTTTTCCCATCCACTGATGTATACAGATAGACTTTTAAGTAAGTTATGTCTTTATTTTGTGTGTATTATAAAAAAATATGTTACCAAACCTCTTGTTTAGGATAAGGCTAAGATACACAGTTTCAATTCAATTTAAAGAAATTAGTTAAGCAAATAATATTATACATGGAGCTTAGATATGGCAAAATTATGACAACATGGATGACTAAGGACTTTACAGTAATATGCTCTGTAGACCGGAAGTATATCTCATGGGATATTTGTTAAAAAGAAGGTGTCTGGAACCACAGAATCAGGATTTCTGGGAGATTTCTCTGCATCTTCAACTAGATCCCTTGGTGATCTTTATGCCTACTAGGTTTTGAGAACTGATGATGATAGACCTGAATCAAGAAGGTGAGTGGGCCAGAGGAAGCTGATCTGTAGTCTTCTAAACTTGTCCTGATATTTTAAAATTAGATTCAGAATTTCTATTTAGTGGCAAAGTATCTCTTATTTTTTACCAGTTCTTACCATCCCCAGACCCTCAGCTCTTGATTATAGGAAAGATCCATGAAGATAGGTACAGTATCTTAGTTATCTTTCTATTTCTCCCCTCATTTTTGCCTGTAGTAAATGCCAAATGAGTGAATACATGAAGTAACTCATTCATATATTTATGCTGCTTTTTGATTGTTCTCTTAGAATGTTACCTTGTCATCCTTATTTTAACCAACATTCCCACTATTATCCAATATTCTTAGAACTCTTAGGTGTTGATCTGATCACAATATCCATTCATTTATTCAGCAAATATTTATCGAGCAGTCGTGGTGCCAGACAGTGGAAATATTGATTAAGAAGGCATAATGCTGTCTTCAAGAAATCTTTAGTCTAGCATAGAGACAAATAAGTAATTACAAACAGCATGATAAGTGCTGTGGTCATCTACAGGAAATAATAGGACATATACCCATCTTTAAGGAAATCAAGGAATGCCTCCTGGAGAAGAGTTCTAAGAAGCAGTGAGTATTCCTTTGTGGGAGTGATGTAGAAAGAACATGAAAAAGACCTAGTAAGTCAGCAGTGGTTTTAAGAAGGCACTTTTGGTGGGCAGCCTGGGTGGCTCAGCGGTTTAGTGCTGCCTTCAGCCCAGGGCATGATCCTGGGGTCCTGGGATCGAGTCCCATGTCAGGCTCCCTGCCTGTGTCTCTGCCTCTCTGTGTCTCTCATAAATAAAGTCTTTATTTTAAGGCACTTTTGGGAGAAAACCACATCTTAAAGTAGTGAAAATTAAGTGATAAAGATGTGATGTAAAGAAGCTTGGTGGTAGACAGAAAGACATAGCCAGTAGCTTGGAAAGATAAAGTGTCTTTTTATTTCCCTTGAAAAATGACAAACATTATTTGTAGACTTACAGAAGAACCTGAGAGGGGAGAAACTGAAAAGCAGCAGAAGAGTGGATAATTCATTAATAAAGCATTCAATACATGTTTTAAAATATGTACCACGTGCTAGGGGCACTCAATGTGGGAAACTAGGGATGAGAGAGACAAGGCTGCTTTCTCAGAAGTCAGATCTCTGCAGGTGAGAGATGGGAATAGCATCAAGGTTTCAGTGAAATGAAGAGGTAGTCTTGGAGGAAGGAAAAAGAGAATGAAGAAAGAGAAATTTAGAGAAGAAGAAGGAAGTTGAGGCATTCATTCCAGGTGGAAAGTTTTTAACCAGAGTTAGCAATTACATTGGAGAGGTTAGGAATGTATTTTATATATATTTTTATTTATTTCATATACATATATTTTTAAAGATTTTATTTATTCAGAAAGGTAGAGGGAGAAGCAGGCTCCCCATGGGGAGCCTGATGCAGGACTCTGTCCCAGGACCCCAGGATCATGACCTGAACCAAAGGCAGATGCTCAACCACTGAGCCACCCAGGTGCCCAGGGTTGTGTTTTAGAATGGGAGAATAGCTTAGAGATATCATAAAAGTACTAAAAGTAGACATTGCTAAAAATGTAGGCACATGTCTAATGAGTATATGGAGGATTTGGATGAAGATTGGAGAAGCAACATAATTTATGTAGTCATAAAGTGGAGGGGAAGAGCCAATGAAAGGAAAGATTTTAGGGAATTTTGTTGTTATATTTCTTAATTGGTGCATAGGAGGGGTAGGCAGAAAAGTAGTTTGATTTTCAGCACATTAAACGAATATCCCCTTGGGTTGCTTCAATGTGCATAATAGATCTACATGGTTTGAAACTGAGGAAAGTGGGCTGAGCCAGAAATAGAGATCTGGAAGTTATCAGTAAACAAGTGAATACTAATTGATGCCTTGGGAGTATATAGCTCACCCAAGAGAGTGGAAAGTAAGAAGAGAAAAGCATTGAGAAAAGCAACTTTGGGAACGCTGATATTCAGGAGACAAAAAGGAAAAGAGGACGCTGAAAAGCAGAATATGAAGGAGTAGCCTGAGAGGCAGAAGAAAAAAAAACAAAAGAATAGTGTCACAGGAATATTAAAGGAAGAGCAGATTTATGAAGGAAAGATAAATGAATTTTGTTTTTAACATATTGATTGAAAGGTACCCATCTATGGGTTGTCCAGTATGCTATTTCTCCTACCCGGTCTTGGTGTATATCATTTATCCAGTGACCCTACCCATTTCCCACTCCCACCCAGCACTGTTCCAAAGTCTTAGAATATCTGTCTCCTTACTACTTTTTGTACCTACCATCTCCTTGACCTTTCTATAACCACTTCTTGAGTTCAGACTTTATTTCTTTATTATCATGGGTCTCTTGCTGGTTTCCTGGCCTCCTGTTTTATCCCTCTTTATCCATTTTCCATATTACTATTGCTGGTGATAAATAATTACTACCTATTGACCACTTACCAAGCAGTCTGTTAATTGTTTTATTTATTTAAAAAATATCTTTTTTGTTAATTTGTTTAAATGGATGTCTTGTTTGATCCTCTCAGTAACCCTTTTGAGTTAGATGTTATTATCATTCTAGGTTTACAGTTGACGAACTGATGCTCAGAAAGGTCAAGTACTATGTGGTTAAATAACATTCAAGTTTACTCAGCTAGTGTCAAAGCTAGAGCTAAACTCTGGCTGAAAGTCTTAGTTACTATGTTCCATTGCCACTGTGCTCCAAAACACAATTCAGTCGTGTTACTCTTTTTTGGTAAACTTCTTCAGTAGTTATCTCTGGATAAAAATCCAACTTTTCTTATATTGGCTCTTTTTTATTTGGTCCAGGCCTGCCCCTTAGTTCTTCATTCTTCATACTCCATGAAACACTCTCCTATGCTCCAAGTGTGCTCCTTTCTAGACGTCATGGCTTCTCTTGCCTTTAAGCCTTTCTTTTCACATTTTGTTCCTTCTGTTAGGCTCGCTCTCTTTTTTCCCCACCTTTAGTAGGTTACTCATCCTCACAGCATCAGCTTTTTGAAACTGCCCAGGATGTCTTTCCTAATAGTCCTCCCTCAGTCAAAATTAGATGGGACTTCTGGGGATCCCTGGGTGGCTCAGTGGTTTAGCGCCTGCCTTCAGCACGGGGCGTGATCCTGGAGTCCCAGGATCGAGTCCCGGCGCATTGGGCTAACTGTGTGGAACCTGCTTCTCCCTCTACCTGTGTCTCTCCCTCTCTCCCTCTGTGTTTGTCATGAATAAATAAATAAATAAATACAAATTTAAAAAAATTAGATGGGACTTCCTTTTGTTCCCTCAACATCTTGTGCTCATCTCGATCATAATATTTATCACATTAAATTTAAGAGTTTCAAGAAAAGAAACATTGTTTTCTCTAGATTATGGGAGAGAATTCCTCTTTATGGGGAGGAATTATTATTTATATTTCTATATTTAAATAAGCTCAACAGATGTTTCTGAAATCTAATTTGATGAATGTTGACCAAGAGGTTTCAACAACTTAGGTAATTTAGTAATTTAGTCTTCCAAGTTTGCTTTCCCAGAGGTGGGGAGGGGTTACCTCTTAGGAGAAGATTATACAATTCTCTCTTCTGACCCTCTTATTGCAGGAAATTCAAGGGGGTATAAGTCATCTTTGCCTTTAAGACATCCCTAACTTTAGTCAAGAATGATTATAGGTCTCTTCTATTCCCAGTCTCTATAGACATGGTAATAGCAATGCTGAAAAATAATACAGCTTTTGTCTTTGGAGCCCAACTGCTGGGTTCTTATCCCATTTCTACTGTTTACTATCTATGTGGTCCTTGGCAAGTTACTTAACCTCTCTGTGCATCCGTTTTCTCATGCAATATGAAAATAATACTTGTATTTATGTCATAGAGTTGTTTAAAGAATTCATTGTGTTAGTATATGTAAAAGCACTTACAACACTGCCTGGTACATTTAAAGTTACCTGTTTACTTTTAAAACAGAAATAGAATATGCATTCTAAAATACTCATTCTAAAATACAAGTAATGTGATCAACATTGACGTTTAGGTATATTTAATCAATTACTAAGTAAAAGACAGCATATTTTTTCTTGTTTTGATTGGGAGTGAATATGAACTGAACAGAAATGAAGACTCTCTCCCTTTATAGAAAAGACAACCAAAAAAATTTATAAAAGCAGAAACCCCTCAGATTTCATAGTTTTGCTAAGCAAATAAGCTGTTTATTACACGATTTTTATGAATATTTGCAGTTTTGTTCTCCTTTATTTCTGAAATTTTTTGTTTAAAAAATTTGATTGACTTTGTTAATAAAATAAGCTTATTATTAGAGGCATCCTTGTATAGAGTCAGCCTCACACATGAATGCCATCCACCCACCCTCCTATAAATAAGCTTTACATTTGTTCGCAACTTCATTTTTTTAAATTAAAATTTTAATTAATTAATTTATTTATTTGACACAGAGTGAGAGCACACAAGCAGGGGGAGCCACTAAGGAAGGGGGATTAGCAGGTTCCCTGCTGAACAGGGAGCCAACTCAGGGCTCTGTCCCAGGACCCTGGGATTATGACCTGACCAAAAGCAGATGCTCAACTGACTGAGCCACCCAGGAGCCCCTGTTAGCAACTTTAAACCTCATGCACTTCAGTAATAAAAAGATCATTAGTCTGGGGAGAACAGCTGGTCCAAGCATCACAAATATTTGAAATCTTAAATCACAGATGTTGAGGGTTTTCAGAATTTAATATTTATTATATACCCAGATTGCTCTAGGTTCTGGGCATCACATGGCGGACACTTTCTGCGTTACATTCTAAAAGGGTATAATGGCATTTTCATTTCAATCATATAAGGCCATTTCTTAGAATACTGTATTCACATACTAATTCATAATTTTGCCATTTAATGGTAGAGACCAGTATTAGAGAAGTACATTTCAGATGAAGGCAAAACTGTTAGCTAAGATGTTCACATCCATAGTAAATGATAGAATAAACTGACATTATATCCCAGACTTCTGTGCTACTATAAAATACTGATATTTGATTGTCGACTGAATGTGTTGACAATGCTTAACATTAGATCTTTTGATAGGGTGTTAAATATTATAGAAACTCAAATGAAGTGGGACACCTGGTTGGCTTAGCAGTTGAGCATCTTGCCTTCAGCTCAGGGCATGATCCTGGGGTTCTTGGGGTAGCATCCCACATCGGGCTCCCAGTGGGGAGCCTGCTTCTCCCTCTGCCTATGTCTCTGTGTCTCTCATGAATAAAAAAATCTGAAGAAAGAGAAAGAAAGAGAGAAAGAGAAAGAAAGAAAGAAAGAAAGAAAGAAAGAAAGAAAGAAAGAAAGAAAGAAAGAAAGAAAGAAAAGGAAGGAAGGAAAAGAAAAGGAAGAAAAAGAACAAACGAAATAGAAATGAAGTCAGCTTATGGTATAGTTTTGTCTAAAGGAAAGCAAAATGAAAACTAGTATTTGAGGGTCCACTGTGTGCCAGGCAGTGTGTTAAGCACTGCCTTAGCTCAGGCTGCTATAACAAAATACCATAGACTGGGTGGTTTATAAACAATAA
This sequence comes from Canis lupus familiaris, assembly GCF_011100685.1. NCBI lineage: Eukaryota > Metazoa > Chordata > Mammalia > Carnivora > Canidae > Canis > Canis lupus. The sequence continues at coordinate 21,220,706 of NC_049251.1, read as the reverse complement.
GCAATTTAGCACAATTTTGGAGGCTAGGAAGTCCAAGATCAAGGTGCCAGCAGATTTTGTATCTGGTGAGGGCCTACTTCCTGGGCAGTCTTCTTGTTGCGTTGTAACATGTGAAAGGGCCAGAGGAGCTCTCAGAAGTCTGTTTTATAAGGACACTAATTCCATTCATGAGGGCAGGGTCTAATTACCTCCGAAGGCCCCTCCTCCAAGTACTATCAAACTGGGGATTAGGATTTCAACATGTAAATTTTGGGAGGGACACAGACTCAGTTTGTGTCATTTAAGCAGCATACTAATTAAAATGTATACTTATTTGAACTACTCTTGAAGCAAAGCTGTTTTTGAAGGAAAAAATAGAAAATACTAAACCTTTTTTTTAATTGAAATAAAATTAACACACTGTTAACATTGGTTTCAGGTTTGCAACACAGTAATTTGACAACTATTCGTTATACTATGCTCACCACAAGTAGTTGCACTACCATCTGTCAGCATACAATGCTATTATAATATTCTTGACTCTGTTCCCTATGCTGTACCTTTTATCCCCCTGACTTACGCATTCCATAACTGGAAACCTCTATCTCCCACTCTCCTTCACCAGCCCCTCCCCTCTGCCAACCACTAGTTTGTTTTCTGTATTTATGAATCTGTTTCTGCTTTTTAAATGTTTTTTTTTTTTTTTTTTTAGATTCCACATAAAAGTGAAATCACTTGGTATTTGCCTTTTTCTATCTGGCTTATTTCACTTAGCATAATGCCCTCTAAGTCTACACATGCTATCCTAAATGGCAAGATCTCATTCTTTTTTATGGCCGAGTGATAGTTCTAGTGTGTGTGTGTGCGCGCGCATGTGTGTCCATCCGTCCGTCCCATCTTGTTTATGCATTCATCCAGCAATGGACACTTAGGTTTCTTCTATATCTTGGTTATTGTAAATAATGCTACAATAAACAGAGTTGCATATGTTTTTTTCAAATTAGTGCTTTTGTATTGAGTAAATATCCAGTTAGTGGAATTACTGGATCATATGGTATTTCTATTTTTAAATTTTTAGGAAGCTTCCATAGTGTTTTCCAGATTAGCTGCAACAATTTGCATTACCACCAACAGGGTCCAAGGGTTCCTTTTTTCTCCAAATTCTTGCCAACACTTGTTATTTCTTGTCTCTTTGATGCTAACCATTCTGACAGGTGTAAAGTGATATCTCACTGTGGTTTTGATTTGCATTTCCCTGATGATTAGTGATGTAGAGCATCTTTTCATGTGTCTGTTGGCCATCTGTATGTCTCTTTTGGAAAAATGTTCATGTCTTCTGCCCATTTTTAAATTAGATTATTTGTTTTTTTTTGGTGTTGAGTTGTAGAAGTTCTTTATGTGATATTAATTCCTCATGAGATATGTCATCTGCAAATATCTTCTCCCATTAAGTATGTTATCTTTTCCTTTTGTTGATGGTTTCCTCTGCTGTGTGAGAGCTTTGTTATTTTGGTGCAGTCCCAATAGTTTATTTTTGCTTTTGTTTCCCTTGTCTTAGCAGGCATATTTAGAGAAATGTTGCTAAAGCTGATGTTAGAAAAATTGGTTCCTGTTTTCTTCTAGGAGTTTTTATGGTTTCGGGTCTCATGTTTAGGTCTTTAATCCATTTTAAGTTTGCTTTGTGTGTGGTGTGAGAAAGTGGTCCTGTTTCATTATTTTTAATGTAGTTGTCCAGTTTTCCCAGCACCATTTATTGAAGAGACTATGTCTTTTAAAGATAGATTTATTTATTTATTTATTTATTTATTTATTTATTTATTCATTCATTCATTCATTCATTCATTTATTTATTTAAGAGAGAGAGAGAGAGTACTTGTGTGAGCAGTTCGGGAAGGGCAAGGAGAAGGAGATAGAATCTCAAACAAACTTCCCACTGAGCGTGGAGCTTGACATGGGGCTTAATCCCATGACCCTGAGATCATGACATGAGCTAAATTCAAGAGGCTGATGCTCAACCAACTAAACCACCCAGGCAGCTCTTGAAGAGACTATTTTTTTCACCATTATGCCTCCTTTGCATAGAGTAATTGGCTATATTAACATGGGTTTATTTCTAGGCTCTCTATTCTGTTCTCTTAATCTATGTTACTGTTTTGGTGCCAGTACTAAATTGTTTGATAACTGTAACTATTGTAGTATAGCTTGAAATCTGGGATTATGATACCTCCAGCTTTGTTTTTCTTATTCAAGATTGCTTGGACTGTTTGGGCTCTTTGTGGTTCCATACAAATTTGGTGATTATTTGTTATTTTTCTCTGAAATATGCAATTGATTGAGCTACCCAGGCACCCCCATTATTTTCTTACTTTTAATTATATCCTTTTATTTTCCACTTAGAGAAGTTCCTTTAACATTTCTCATAAGGCAGGTTTAGTGATAATGAACTTTTACTTTTGTTTGGGAAACTTTCTCTCTCCTTCAATTCTGAATGATAATCTTGCTGCCTAAAGTATTCTTGGTTATAGGTTTTTTTCCTTTCATCACTTTGAATATATCATACCACTCTGTTCTGGCCTGCAAAGTGTCTTTTTTTCTTTTTCTTTTTTTTTTAAAGATTTTATTTATTCATGAGAGATACAGAGAGACATAGGCAGAGGGAGAAAATGGCTGCCTGAGAAGAGCCTGATGTGGGACTAGATCTTAGGACCCTGGGATCATGACCTGAGCCAAAGGCAGATGCTCAACCACTGAGCCACCCGGTGTCCCTCGCCTGCAAAGTTTCTGCTGAAAAATCTGCTGATAGCCTTATGAGATTTCCCCTATATGTAACTATTTTATTTTCTCTTGATGCTTTAAAATTTTTCTCTTTATCTTTAATCTTCAATATATTTTTAGATGATTTTATTTATTCATTCATGAGGGACACACAGAGAGAGAGAGAGAGGCAGAGACACAGGCAGAGAGAGAAGCAGGCTACATGCAGGGAGCCTGATGTGGGACTTGATCCTGGGTCTCCAGGATCATGCCCTAGGCTGAAGGTGGCACCAAACTGCCAAGCCACCAGGGCTGCCCAATCTTCAATATTTTAATAAATATATGTCATTGTGTGGACTTTCTTGGGTTCATCTTGTTTAGGACTCTCTAGGATTACCAAACTTGAATGTCTGTTTCCTTCCCCTGGTTGGGGAAGTTTTCAACTATTATTTCTTCAAATATGTTTTCTGCCCCCTTTTTTCCTACTTTTCCTTTAAGAACCCATATAATGCAAATGTCTGTTTACTTGTTGTTGTCTAAGAAATCCTTTAACCTATCTTCATTTTTTAAAAAATTCTCTTTTCTTTTTGCTATTTGTGTTGGGTTCTTTCCATGACTCTGTCTTCTAGAATACTGATCCATTCTTTTGCATCCTTTAATCTACCATTGATTCCCTCCAGTTTTTGTAATCTTCAACTCTGATTGGTTCTTTTTTGTATTTTCTATCTCTTTGTTGAAGTCCTCACTAAGTTCTTCCCCTCTTTTCTCTGGTCCAGTGAGCATCGTTATAACCATTACTTTAAACTCATTATCAGGCATATTGCTTATCTCTAGTTCATTTAGTTCTTTTTCTGAGGCTTTGTCTTATTCTTTCATTTAGACCATATTCCTGTCTCATTTTGGCGGACTTTCTATTTTCTGTGAATTAAGCAGAACAGCCGCTTCTAAAGTCGAAGGAATGGTCTGATGTTATGCATGATCATCCTCTGTGTAGACCATGTGTGCCTGGTGACTTTGGCTGCCTGGTTGGAGTATGGCTGGCTGGACTGGTAGTCTTGGGGAATTCTGTGCTGGGGCTGCTCTGGTGGGATGGTCTGAGCTGAAGTGGGTGTGGGCCAGTGTGGTCCTAGGACTCTCCAGGCACAAAGCACCCTGGCCAGACAGCTGAAGCTGAAGCAGGCTGGGTTGGAGTCCCAGGCTCTGTGAGAGTACCCTGACAAAACCACTGAAGGTGAAGTGGATGCATGCCAAAGGGTGAGAGTGGTCTTGAGGCTCAAGGGGCACTGTAGCTGGGTGTATGGAACCAAAGCATACACAGATTATGGGTCCTGGGATGTTCCACATAGAGGGCATTGGAAGCCAAAGCAGGCACAGGCCAGGAGGTCCTAAGGCATCTGCACCAGGTGTGCCCTGGCAATTTGTCTAGCACTAAAGTGGTGTGGGCCTAGAATGTTCTGAGGTGCTTTGCACTTTTGTTACCTTGGCCAGAGGGCTGGAACTGTAGTGATTTCTGAACAGGGGTGTCCCTGTGCGTGCTATACTGGGGCTACCTTGGTGGAACAGCTGGGGATGGCTAAAAGCCTTGGGCTCACTGAGGTGGTAGGTCAGCCAGGATACCTGGACCCTGCTCCTATCCACTCTATCAAGGTGGAGGGGAAACATAAACCATGGTGCTCGCCAGTCCTCCAACCCACAGGGTTGCTCCCCAATCATTTGGCAAGAGTTCTAGGCTGGTTCCTTTTAGTTCCCCTTTTAGTACCTTTTTCTGTGCCTCAGAGGTGATGAATGTGCTCATAGTCGGCCTTCAGTGCTATCCCTCCCCACTAAAGATTGCAGCTGTTGAGGGTGAGGATTCCCTTCATTACTGTGTTTCTTGTTGTTCTCTATGTGGTCTCTATATCTTTTGTTGTGCAGAAGCTGTTCAGTTAGCCCTCAATTGTTCTTCAAGAGGAATTGCTTAATAAATAGGTGTAGATTGGTGTGTCCATGTTGGAAGTGAGTTCAAGATCTTCCTACATCACCAACTTGGATTGGAACCCCATTATAAAATGTTAAAATAAAACACTCACTATTTATGAGAATAGTCAGTATCACAAACGAAACCATTATTGCAAATAAGGTGAAGATAAAAATGAAAACTTAAATGACATAAAAGGTATACCACATCTAGTGTACAGGACAATACCCTTACTTCCTTTTTAAGGACTTTAAAGTGAAATAGATTCTTTGGGCAGCCCTGGTGGCTCAGCGGTTTAGCGCCGCCTTCAGTCCAGGGCGTGATCCTGGGGTCCTGGGATTGAGTCCCACGTTGGGCTCCCTGCATGGAGCCTGCTTCTCCCTCTGCCTGTGTCTCTGCCTCTCTCTCTCTCTCTGTCTCTAATAAATAAATAAATAATCTTTAAAAAAATATTCTTTAATAGAAGAAATAAAAAGGTAGAATTTATATAATATATAATTAGAGCAAAAAAAAATACATAAAATCCCTAGAGCAAATACTCCACAGTTTACAAAAATAAAAAGTACTTAGAAGTAGAAAAAATAATTTTATACTTACAAATAGATTTCAAACAAGAAAATCTTTAACAATTTGTAGATTCTGGGATGGCTGGGTGGTTCAGTGGTTAAGTCTGCCTTTGGCTCAGGTTATGATCCTAGAGTCCTGGGATCGAGTCCTGCATAGGGCTCCCCATGGAGAGCCTGCTTCTTTCTCTCCCTATGCCTCTCTCTCTCTTGTGTTTCTCATGAATAAACAAATAAAATCTTTAAAAAAATAATTTGTAGATTCTTTAGATAAGAAAAATTGCCGGGGGATCCCTGGGTGGCTCAGTGGTTTGGCGCCTGCCTTTAGCCCAGGGCGCGATCCTGGAGTCCCTGGATCGAGTCCTGCATCGGGCTCCCAGCATGGAGCCTGCTTCTCCCTCCTCCTGTGTCTCTGCCTCTCTCTTACTCTCTCTCTCCCTCTCTATCATAACTAAATAAATCTAGAAAAAAAAAAGAAAAATAGCCTTAATATATTAGACTTTTCTGTAAGACTATGAAGAGACACATAACTTCAACTTTCAGCTTTAGATGAAGGTTAAAGGGTAAAGACGAGATAAGAGATTTATTTTGTTTAGTTGAGATTGAGTGGCATAACATAGGGTGATAATATCTAGAGAGATAAAAATTTCTTTGCTTTCTTAAGATAAAAGAGTCTTCTTGTTCCATTGTCATTACCTTTTCCCACGTCCATTGTCCATTTGGCTTGTACATTCAGAGGTCGCTGGGCAGGTAGGAGTGAAGAGATGAGATAAAGAAGTTCAAGTATTAACTGATTAAAAGGATCACAGTGGCTAGTGTTAACAGTAAGCTTTGACAGTTCCCCTTTTCTTGGTTTTCTGCCCCACAGCTTTCAGCTCCTGATTGAGTATTCATGATTTACCTTGCACAGTTAACAGCAGCAGCTATATAGAGCAACTACAGAGAAGCTTTGGTACCTAAGCTCTGAGGGTAACCTAAATGACTAGATATAATCACTACTTTCCCTTTCCCCTGAATCCTGGACTTTCACTTTATTTTTAAACAGTAAGAATCATGGAAATTGTTGGTAGCTTGTATTCTAATTAGCTTTATCTGATCTAACATAATGATTACCCAATAGTGAAGAACTACCAGTATTACAGGCAGCAGGAAGGACCCAGGTAAGACCAAGAGTCAAAACCATTGAAAATGTTATATATTTAACTCTTTAGACAAATAATAAATGGAGCAACAGACACCAGTGGGAACTTGAAAATTTGCTTTATCAGGGGGAATGTTAGACTCTTAAATAAAAAATTAATACCTTAAAAGTCAGTTTCTAAAAAGGACTTAAGGTGGCTTTATTCAAAGATTACTTGAAAATAATAAAATTTATTTAAATAGTCGCAAATGGGGGCAGCCCAGGTGGCTCAGCAGTTTAGTGTCACCTTCAGCCCAAGGCCTGATCCGGATTGAGTCCCACGTTAAAAAAATTAAAAAAAAAAAAAGTCCCACATTGGGCTCTGCAGGGAGCCTGCTTCTCCCTCTGCCTGTGTCTCTGCCCACCCCCCCTCTGTGTCTCTCATGAATAAATAAACAAAATCTTAAAGAAAAAATATAGTTGCAAATGTCAGAGCCTTGCCTTATAGTGAATACAAACAATTGTTATTCAATTTTTGGAAAGTGAACAGAGATGTTACATAACATTAATTAAGGGTGCTTTTTGTCCATCTTTAAATTACAGCATTTTAATTATAAAATTATAATTTTTAAGTATTCATTTTTTAAAGATTTTATTTATTTATTCATGAGAGACATAGAAGGCAGAGACATGGGCAGAGGGAGAAGCAGGCTCCCTGCAGAGCCCAATGTGGGACTTTTTTTTTTTTTTTTTATGATAATCACAGAGAGAGAGAGAGAGAGAGGCAGAGACATAGGCAGAGGGAGAAGCAGGCTCCATGCACCGGGAGCGTGACGTGGGATTCGATCCCGGGTCTCCAGGATCGCGCCCTGGGCCAAAGGCAGGTGCTAAACCGCTGCGCCACCCAGGGATCCCTCAATGTGGGACTTGATCCCAGAACTTGAGGATCACGCCTTGAGTGGAAGGTAGATGCTCAACCACGAAGCTACCCAGGCATCCTATTTTTCAGTATTCTTAATGCTATAAGTAGGAATTTATATATTCTAGGTTGGAGATTAGTGACTAATTTATTAGTAATTGTTTATATTTTTAGGAATTATGTTTTTCTTTTTATATTTTTGTTATAAAATACCTATGACAGATGTTAGGAATATAGGACTTTGTTGTTTGGTACCTTTGTTTATTTATATAACACTCTATTATTTGACCTCTAAAATCATTGCTAATTCTTTTTTCCTACCACATTCATCAAAATTTCTAGGTATTCATATTTGAGAACAACACATTTCTGTGCTCAGCATATCAGTATGTACTGTTAAGGAAAAGTGAATACGATTTGTTAATATGGAATCATCAGTTTATTTTATATGGGCTACTGGACAGTTATAAATTAGTAATAGATTCAATCATTCTTGAACCATCAGAGTTTGGATCAATGACTGAGAGTTGGACTGGATCTCACTATTAGTTCTTTACTTACCATCTACTAAAATGGGATTCCTACCACATCAAAGAATTTAAAAATAGGAGCTCCTGTAGTTTGAACCAGAAGTTTTCATTTTTGTCTTTTGTGGTAAGATTTTAGGGAGGCAGGTTAGAATATGAATCTAGTTCTATCCAAACAAGCAAAAGAAAAATAGATAAATTGGAGTTCATCAAAATTAAAAATTTTTATGTGTCAGAGGACAGACACTATCAAAGTGAAAAGATATGCCACAGATTGGAAGAAAATATTTGCAAATCTTATAACTGATAACACTCTAGTATCCAGAATACATAAAGAATTCTTACAACATAACACAAAAAAGATAAACAACTTAACTAAAAAATAGGTAAATGTGACTGGAGTAGACATTTCTTCAAGTAAAAAATACATATGAATGGTTATAAGTATATGAAAAGATATTCAATATCATTAGTAATTTTGAAAATGCAAATTAAAACCACAATGAGAGATACCAGTTCATACTCTCTAGAATGGCTGTATTTAAAAAACAGAAGAGTCAGTCAGTTGAGCATCTGACTCTTGTTTTCAGCTCAGGTTATAATTTCAGAGTCATGAAATTCTACCCTGCGCTGCCTTTAGCCGGGAGTCTGCCTTAGATTCTTTCCCTCTCTCTCTCTGCCCCTACCCCTGTTCTCACTCTTTCTCTCAAATCTTTAAAAAATAAAATAAAAAAGAAACAAAATAAGTGTTGGAGAGGAAGTGAAGAAATTGGAACCCTTAGACTTAGCAAGTAGGAATGGAAAATGGCACAGCCAGTATGGAAAAACAGTTGGGCAATTCCTCAAAATGTTAAACTTAGAGGTACCATATCACCCAATGATTCTATTATTGGGTATATACTAAGAGAATTGAAAACATATGTTTATATAAAAACTTGTACATAAATATTCATAGCAGCATTATTCTTAGTAGCTAAAAAGTAGAAACACCCAAATGTTCACCAACTGATCAATGGATAAATATAATGTGGTATATCCACACAGTCAGCTATAAGAAGGAAATAATACATACCATAACATGGATAAACCTTGAAAATATTACTCTAGTATAAATGAAAGAAGTTATAAAAAGCCACATATTGTGATTCCATTTATATGACATATCCAGAATAGGTAAATATGTATGAGTAGATTTATGACTGCCAGGGCCTAGGGGACTAGGAAATGACTGCTAATGAGTATATGATGGGGTGATGATAATGTTACGGAATTAAATAGCGGTAATGGTTATACAATCTTGTGAATATGGTGAAAAACTTAAAAGGAAACAAAACTCTGGTTTTAGATTTCAGTGCTGCTTTTTACCAGTGGTATGACTCCTTTACATTCTATTTCTTTTTCTTTTTTAAAAGAGTAGAGCTGAGAAAAAAAAAAAAAAACTAAAAAAAGAAAAAAAAAGTAGAGCTGACTTACATAGCTTACATTAAATTAAATGACTACTCTTTATCTTATTCTTTTGAGTAAGAAAAAAATGCATGAAATAGAAGGTTTAAAAAAGAGAGAGAGAAGGAGAACTTTCTCTGACAAAAAAGAAGTCTCCAGGGATATAAATTGAATCAGGGAACACAGGGAAACCTCCCATGAGAATGGGTTACTACACCTCCTGACTAGGTAGATGAGCATTTAACAAAATGTCAGAATTAAAAACCTGGAGGTTCCAAGGAAACACAAGAAGTTAATCTTAATACTATAGGCAAGCATTCTAAAGAGATATCTCCAGTCACATGAAAATAATAACATTCATATAAAAGTGAGTATGTTGGCTTTATTTCAGGAATATCAGTTTTAAGTTGAACACACATAATTTAAAGGGAGGGAAATCACATGATTATTTCAGTACATAAAGCATATCTCCTAACTGAAGTAATCTTAGATGTGAATAAAAGAGAGTCAGAAAGCACCCATGTTAAATCAGAGCAAATAAAAGATCTAGACAGAATTGCAAGGTAAAAATAAAAGCACAACTGTGCAAACATGCTAGAGTAAACTAATGAATTAACAAAAGAAAGAAAAAAGAAATAGCATGCAGAAGATGAAGACTCATAACCTAAAGGACAGAAGGAAATATCTCATATGTGCTTCAAGTGGTAGACCTTAATGAAAAAAAACAAAAACAAAAGTAAAAATAAGAGTTCAAAGACAGGATGATAATACAACAAAATTAGATTAAATGTAAATTGCAGAACTCAGGAAACCAATTGAGGACTAAACCAACATAATTATAGAACAAATAAATTAAAAATAAAGAACATAATATATATGGTTAGCAATTGAGTTATAGATAGAAAAACTACAGATATTTAGATTAAGTAGATAAGAAAAACAGTAGTCAGAAGAGCTAATTAATAGATATGCTGCTATAAGTTTCTGTAGTGTAATGATAACTGGTGCCCCCAAATACAGTACTCGACAAATAGAGCAGAAAAAGTATTCAAAGATGTGATAAAAGACAATTTAGCTGAAATAAAGAATTGAATCTAGATATAGAAAAGTAGATGGATGGAAACAGGATGGAAAAAGTAGAATAAGATGTGATACCATATTATCTTAAACATTCAATGTTTTTTTATTACATTATAATAAAGTTCAGTGCTTTTATTTAAAAATAGTATCCCATCTTTGTAAAGGTATTACTGTTGCCCTGTATTCCAGAAGGAGAAGTAGGTAGGTAATAATCTGGATGTCTGGAATGATGTTAACTTAATAGTAATGACAGTTTCTGGCTAGTGGCACTTGAGATATATATCAGTCAGGATCTAGTCAGGAGATAGAAACCATACCAGTTATTTTTAGTAGAAAGAATTTAAGGTATTGTTAACAGACATTAAACTGAAGTGGCACAATAGGATACTGAAGTTTCCACAGAGGTATCGACTAGGAAGCAGCTACCATTCCTAAGGCCACAGGAAAGAAGCTGGAATTATTAGAATGTGTAAATTCACAGGAGGGCCATTGTGGAGTTTAAACTCAAATCTCTGAGAAGAAGGTGTTGCTTATTCTAGTCTTGGTCTGCTTGGGTTGCAAGAACAAAGTATCTTGCAAGACTGGGTGGCTTAAACAACAGAAATTTATTTTCTTACTGTTCGGAGGTTGAGAGGTCCAAGATGAAGGTGCTAGCCAATTCACTTCCTGGTGAGTACTCTCTTTCTGGCTTGTAGATGCCCACCTTCTTGCCTGCGTCCTCACGTGGTCTTTGCTGTGTTTGTGCTCCACAGTGGGGTGAAGAGCACACTCTTCTTTCTCCTCAGGCTACTAATCACATCATAAGGGCCTGACCCTCATGACCTAATGTAACCTTCATTACCTTTTTCAAGGTAATGGGTCCTACCTCTAAATACTATCATATTGTGGGGTAGGGCTTAAAAATAGAAAATTTGAGGAGACACATTCAGTCCATACTACTCTAAATGATCTGGTCCCTCCCTATCTCTTTAACCTCTTCTAGTGGCATTCTCCAGAGTCCCTTAACACACTGGTCTCTCTTAAATTTCTCAAACACATTGGGCTTCTTTCTACTTAAGAATCTTTACATATGCTCTTCTCTGCCTAGAGGCTCTTATGCTGTTTACATGAGAGATTTGTTATCCTCCTATAAGTCAGTCTATTTTTTAATTTAAATTTTTTTTATCCTGTTCATCTCAGTTTAAAGAACCTTTCTCAGAATCCACATATGTGATCAGGTCTCCTCTAATTGTCAACTCACTGAACTTATTAATCTATTACAAATGTGTATCTATATATGTATCATAATTTTATTCTATCTACTTTTTTAATGATCAGAATCCTCCACATAAAAAGTGTTTTTCAAATGGGAAAAAGTTCTCTTGATAAACTATTTTTTTTAGATCATGTCAATTCTGTACTTTTTGGTTTTTATTTTGGTAATGTCTATATAACATAAAACTTTCCATTTAAACAATTTTTAAGTATACAAATCAGTGACACTAATTCATTCACAATGTTATGTATTGATAAATTTTTAAGCCTCTTTAATTCACAGTTGACCTTTTGCTTTAGCTTGATCATATACTGTTGAGAAAATAATACATACATTATTGTACTTTGACAATTACCCTTAAGAATTTAAAGACCACATACCTTTAATGTCATAATTCCTGTTCTATGAATGATTTGTACATGCATTTAAGAAATGTCTGCATTTCATTGCAGACAGCAAAGGTTTGGAAACCACCTAAATATCCATTAATAGGGAGAGAGCTAGTTTAATGAATTATGGTATAGTCATGCCATGAAATACTATTCAGTCATTAGGTGATGGAACAGTTCTGTATGTAATTACATGGAATGATTTCCAAGAAGAAAGCAATATATAGAGAGCATTGTGTATAGTATGCATGCCATGGTTTGTGTACTCCTGTCCAAAGATACTATGCTGGAATTTATCTAGATTACCTTTTGGAAGATAGAGCAGAAACTAGTGGTTGCCTCAAGGATAAGAAACCAGATGACTAAAGCTTTGAGGGTAAGATAGAGACTTTCCCACTGAAAGAGTAATAAAAAATACTGTGAGAGTAGAGATGAATATTTCTGGCTGAAATTATAGGGAAGACTTTTTTGAAGGATAGAGATTTAAAAAAAAACTTAGTATAGCTTTTATCTAAGAAAAATAGAACACATATTAACAGATAATTATGATATTGATGTGAGAGATATAAAATGATTTCAGTTACAAGTGGAAATGTTACCTGGATTTTATTTTTTAGGTGGTGATAGTGGACTGGATGGGTTAGGAGGGCCAGGTGTACAACTAGGAAGCCCAGACAAGAAAAAACGCAAGACAAATACACAGGTAAATTGACATTTTCTTTAATAACAGTTTTTGTTCACTTATAAGATGAAGCTGATGAGGTAAATTTAAATTTCGTCATGGGTTTGTTTCCTATCCTCATTCATAACCTAAGAGTGAATTCTGCAGTGATTTTTAAATTATTTTTTACTCTGCAACTAGTGGTTATTTGGTGGTGTATAGGCCTAAAGTGGATATTGCAAGAAGGAAACATAGACAAATTAAAATGCCTATTCTTAAATCTAACTTAAAAAGCATAAATATTTGGGACACCTGGGTGGCTCAGCAGTTGAGAGTCTGCCTTCAGCACAGGGGTGATCCCAGAGTTCCAGGATTGAGTCCCACATCGGGCTCCCTACATGGAACCTGCTTCTCCCTCTGCCTATATCTTGACCTTTCTCTCTCTGTGTCTCTCATGAATAAATAAATAAAATCTTTTTTAAAAACCATAGATATTTAAAAGATTTTAAAATAGATGGACACAGGTTTAACCTGAAGCACTGTTCAGCTGTTAGAATGATTCAGTAGAATGTACATATCATTAAGCAGTCACAGAAGTATCTTTTGTATATAACCTGTGCTGGAATAAATAGTCACAAAAACCGGCTTTTTTGGTTTTATCATTTGAAAATTTGAAGCCCTGTTTTATTTTATTTTATTTTATTTTATTTTATTTTATTTTATTTTATTTTATTTTATTTTATTTTATTTTATTTTATTTTATTTTATTTTATTTTATTTTTAATTCCATACTTTATTCAGCTACCTTCATTTTTACTTAACAACCTTTTTCTTTTCTTTTTTTTTAAATTTTTATTTATTTATGATAGTCACACACACACAGAGAGAGAGAGAGAGAGAGAGGCAGAGACACAGGCGGAGGGAGAAGCAGGCTCCACGCACCGGGAGCCCGACGTGGGATTCGATCCCGGGTCTCCAGGATCGCTCCCTGGGCCAAAGGCAGGCGCCAAACCACTGCGCCACCCAGGGATCCCTACTCTGTTTTTATTTTAAAGACTGTGAATAAATATGATGTGTGTACAGATTACTTTTTCCCCATTTTGGCTACCATGTGTTAAACTTGCAATGTGGCTAAAACTAGAACTATATTTTCCATTCTGAGGCCGGAAGCATAGTAGTTAGTGCATGGGGAAAACTTTAATAGCTACTCCCTGAAGTTAAGCTAGTAAAAAAAACTTAGATCCTATTTATAGTTACTTAATTTTATTGTTTAAGTGAAAGATTCTAGAATTATGGTTACGCATATTAAATGAAAATTATATAATGAAGCTTCTTTTGAAGATTAAATACCTTTGGAATTTGAAGTAACAATGAGTTTGAGCTCAGAAAAGCATACCTTCTTTCCTTTTGTAAAGGAAAGAAATATACACATTTTAATCATTAAATATAATTAAGTATGAAAAACTATTTAGAATTGAAAGGTCAAATGAAGAATTAGATTTTCATAACACATAGCAAGAGAAATTTGATTAAAGCTAGGTTCTTACATGTTAAGATAGCAGTTTTAATGACTTCTTTGATATAAACCTATATTTTACTCTACATTCTCATTTCAGGGGCCTTCTTTTCCTCCATTGTCTGAGTATGCTCCACCACCGAATCCAAACTCTGACCATCTAGTGGCTGCTAATCCATTTGATGACAACTATAATACTATTTCCTATAAACCACTACCTTCATCAAATCCGTATCTTGGCCCTGGTTATCCTGGCTTTGGAGGCTATAGCACATTCAGAATGCCACCTCACGTTCCTCCAAGAATGTCTTCCCCATACTGTGGTCCTTACTCACTCAGGAATCAGCCACACCCATTTCCTCAGAATCCTTTGGGCATGGGTTTTAATCGACCTCATGCATTTAACTTTGGGCCACATGATAATGCAAGCTTTGGAAATCCATCTTATAACAATGCACTGAGTCAGAATGTTAACATGCCTAATCAACATTTTAGACAAAATCCTGCTGAAAACTTCAATCAGATTCCTCCACAGAATGCTAACCAAGTATCTAACCCTGACTTAGCATCTAACTTTGTCCCTGGAAATAATTCAAATTTTACTTCTCCATTAGAATCTAATCATTCTTTTATTCCTCCCCCAAACACTTTCGGTCAAGCAAAAGCACCACCTCCAAAACAAGACTTTAGTCAAGGAGCAACCAAAAACACTAATCAAAATTCCTCTACTCATCCACCTCACTTAAATATGGATGACACAGTGAATCAGAGTAATATTGAATTAAAAAATGTTAATCGAAACAATGCAGTAAATCAAGAGAACAGCCGTTCAAGCACCACAGAAGCTACAAATAACAGCCATGCAAATGGGACACAGAATAAACCACGGCAACCAAGAGGTGCCCCAGATACATGCACCACTGAGAAAAGCAATAAATCCTCTCTTCACCCAAGCCGTCATGGCCATTCTTCTTCCGACCCAGTGTATCCTTGTGGAATTTGTACAAATGAAGTGAATGATGATCAGGATGCCATCTTATGTGAAGCTTCTTGTCAGAAGTGGTTTCATCGGATCTGCACTGGAATGACTGAAACGGCTTATGGCCTCCTAACTGCGGAAGCATCAGCAGTATGGGGCTGTGATACCTGCATGGCGGACAAAGATGTCCAGTTAATGCGTACTCGAGAAACTTTTGGCCCACCTGCAGTGGGCAGTGATACTTAGTCACAGGAATTAAAGTTTTTTTTTCCTGTGTCTTACAGAGGTTTGGTGACACAGGATTTTAATGTTTGACATTATTTTTTTAAATGCACATGCAAAAAGATTATTTGCCTTTTAGTTTTTATTAATATTCTACTTCATCACCAGTGCAAATTTTGTATTGTCTTTGTTGTCTTAAATGAGACTATTGTATATGGGGGTGCTTTAGAAAGTACTATACAAATAAATGTTAGTTGTTGTTGTTAATCATAAACATAAAAGCCTCTTGAAGCTTCAAAATAATATATAGCAAATGTAGGCAAGTTTTGACTTTTAAAAGTTAGAATCATTGAAAAATGTACATTGCAGAGCTGAACTTTGGCAATATTACATTAAACAGTTCAAAAATCTTTCAAGGATCTATTTGACATGTTTTCAGAAAAAAGTATATGTAGCTATAACATGGAAGAAAGCATACATTTTAATGGATGTTTTAAAAAGATAATAGGGTATGATACCAGATTTCTTCCCATTAGGGTCCTTGAAACTAGTGATTTTTCTATTTTTGAGTCAGTCTTTCCAAGATATCTGTTTGTACAGATACGAGATGGATGTTAGCATATAGTAGATGCTCAGTAAGTATTTGTTGATTAACTTGTGGATTGTACCACATGAAATTGCTAATATTAGATCAGTTGAAAAATGACTGCAATTAGAGTTGAAGTGAAGTATGTTTCTAGTTGTGCTGTTTAGAATTTTAATAGTATGTTCTTCAGTTTCCTTTGATTATTGTTATTTTATTATTTTCCAGAGAAATAACATAATATCCTCGGAAGATTTGTGAATACGTCTTTTAATATGATTTCAAGCCAGGACATACTGCAAATGAGATAGGTGGAAATATCAAATTGGCCTTAGAAGGCTCAGCTGATAAAAGAACTGCTCAGTGGTGGTTTGAAAAATCTTGTTATGGGGATCTGGATTTAAAGACAAGCCTCAGGGGAGATGAGACTCCATTTTGAGCAAAGACCAATTAAGAGCCAGGGTGAAAGCTAACTTACAAACAACAATTTCAAGGCCTTGAAGTAGGAGTTTCTCTGGTGACTGGGGAAAGTGTAAAGATGGACCCAAGAACATCCTCCTGGGAGATGATCAAGAATGGAGACAGAGGTATACTCATTAAGATTCAGAACAGTGGAAACCTGTTTTTAGAGCGGATCATGACCTGTGACAAAAAAAGAAAAAGAAAAGAAAGAAACTGTATGACAATTCATAGCAATTCATACAATGGTTGGATGTTGGTGAAGCTCCCAAACTTGGGCCACCATTAATGATTGTAACCAAAAAAGTTCTGAAGACCATGTGGTGATCTGCGAAAGATAATTAGTTACTACTGTTTAAACCCTGGTGAAATGACAGTAGCAGCATATTGCCAAGAAATTAAAATTATGCATGAAATTTTTGATTAAAAAAACATCGTTTGGTTAATAAACATGAGCCCACACTATTACATGGCAGCACTTGACCTCATATGTCAGAAGCCACTAAAGCAAAGTTAATTGAATTGGGATATTAAATTTTGTCCTGTCCATTATAGTTACCAAACCTTTATCCAGCAAACTACCATCTTTTTCATCATGTGAAGCTTTCTTATTAAGAAACGTGTTCTCCAATTAAGCAGTAATTGGGGAATATGAACAATTTATATAGTTGAACAAATGACAAGTTTTTAAAAAATGAAATATTTAATATCCTAGTAGAAAATTATTAATGCTCATGCATATTTTGATTGAATAAAACTTATTTTTTTAAATATAGCATTTTAATTTTGACCTACAAAAACAGCAATTTCATATGGTACAAGGTAGTAGAAGGTTTTCTCCATTTACCTGTGACTAGTTAGAGGTGAGTACAAAATATTTTCAATATAGTTGTAAATTATATATCTTTAAAATTTTAGGAAATGAAATGGCATAGACTCTAATACTAGGTACTCCTTGGTGTGACAACTTTACCAATTGAAGCAGGTTAAAATGCAGTATTTTTAGCTGACTCTGACATTTGATGTGTTCAGTAGCATACTTGAAGATCCCATGTTGCTTACTTTATAGTTTATATTAGAAATACATGATTTTATAAATCTTTAAGGACCTAGTTCTTGAAATCCTAGTGAGTGCTGATTTTGAAGAAATGATGCACTGCATGCTACAAGCCCAGTCTTAGCATTGAATCATGGTTTTTATGACAACATAGTTAGATATTGAATAGGATCTTCCAGTGTCCTCAGAAGTTAACATTTTACATGGTAGTACTTGAGTTGTACTTATTGTTAAAATCAATTCTGCAGTTTCTTAAGCCATCTGTTGGTTACAGTTTAAGTAGTTTTGTGAAAGTAAGGTAACTTCTTCCAAGCTAGTCTAAAGGTACTTGATTTGTAATGTGATTCTTTTCCGTTTCCAAATAGTTTTTGAAAACTTACAAGTGAATTTTTATTCAAATGCTTAGGTCTTCAGAGCACCTTATTTAAATAAGAGTCTGTAAATATTCAAAAGAAAAACCCATGATTGACTACCAGTGAGTCATGGGCAAACTATAATCATAGTTTGATCAAAGTTTGTGAATCTTTTCATGTATTTGAATTACTCTTCTTAACTAGTTCGACATTTGTCTCTATGTGACACTAAGTCAAAAACTACGTAGATGGTTTTTGATAGGAAAATTGAGGAACTATAAGAATGTTCAATTTGACCCAAAGAAGGCTATTATACAAATTGGTATGGCTTTGTTAGGACAAGTGATGAGTTGCCCTGAACATTTAAAAATATTAAGTAATGGAAAGAAATACACATAGGTGGAATAATCTTCCAGTAGCACTGCACCTTTTTTCATGTAATCCTTTTCCTTCATGAAAGGCCTCATCTCACATGCACACATATACACAAAGGCACATATACACAACTAAGAAGGAAATCGTGAAGTTTCTCTTATATTCTCAAGTTTTGTCTAAGTTTAACTTGACTAACTCTCAGCAATGAGGCTTTCTCATGACAGCTAGGTTGTTGCTGATAGTTTTAAATCGTCAGTTCCTTTCCCAGAACTTGCTTTATTCAATTCAGTAGAGAATTCCTAGTCCATTTGTTCTAGATGCTACTGGACTCACTAATGCTGAAACAGCTTAGCTGAATAAAAGAAAAATTATTCAGATAGAGTGTTTAGAATTAGTTTTGTGAACAGTGTTTTCCTTTGGTGTGAAATACTTTTATAGTACTGCTATTAGGATTCTTGTTATCCAGATTAGGAGATTATGTACATAAAGCAAGATTTTCCTGTAGTAGGGTTTATTCTTCATAGATTAGCACAATATAAAGAAATCATTTTTTTAAAGACTTCCAACTCTGCCTACTGGTAGGAAAAAACCTCAATAGTGTGGGTCACCATGAATTCTGCTGACTTTAATCATCCAAATAAGTATCAGGAGTCCTTATCTAGTATTCTTTCAAACTTGTTTGTCTTGAACATATTAAAAATGCTAGTACTTATTGTCCAGCATACTATAGTAATTGTATTTAACAGGAAAAAATATGTAAGTAATGATTTTTTTAAGGGAGCTCTAAAGAATTTTTGGATTTCATTTTCTTACAGTGTATAGAGGTTTCATATGCATGAACATTTGTGCTATTTTAGTTTTTTTTAATTAAAAAGTTCAATTAAGAGCATCCAGGCTCCCAAAGTTCATTTGTAAATAGTAGTTTGGAACGTTATATAAAATAATTAGATTGTTAGGAAAGCTCATAAAAGCTTATTTAAACCATAATGTAGTTAACCAGTAGTAAACCAGCGCTCAGTTTTCTTTAGAGAACCAGTCAATGTAGGAGGTAGAAAGAAACAGAGGTCTTTCCTTTTTCCTAATGTGATTCAGGAGAGTTAAGTTTCTTGGTGTTAGTGTTTCCTAGTTGCCCTCTTTCCATCCTAAACCCTCTGGCGGAATACAATACAAGCCAACTTGCCTTTTCCCCTAATGGATGCTCTGTGCTTCAAAATTTCATCTTTCCTCCACTTAGAACTCCCATTTTTTTTTCCTGTGGTTATGGCTGGCCAGGTTTAAGGGAAAAATGTTTTCCACCAAAATGCAAATGAAGATAGTGAAGAAAGTGGGATTAAACTTCCTTTTTAAGGCTGCTTATTCAGAATAGATTTTTATCTAATATCTAAGATTTCCAACAATAAGACCACATTTCAGGCATTGTGGGAAGCAGTCTTTTTATTGAATTGATGGATGCTATCTTGAGAGTACTTCCCAATTTCCTTTAATTGTTTGGACTTTTCACAGTTTTCTTTCCTCAACTTTTGAACTCAGAGTTTTCTCACTTCCAAATGTTAGTAACTTGCCCCTTTTGCCTATTCTGTTTATCCAGTAGAACAGTATAGAAGTCGCATCTGCATTTTTCTAACTCTTGGTACAGAGGTGGAAGTTTAGAGGTACTCCTGGAGTAAGGAGACTAGGGCTGGCATTAACATCTCCCAGGACATAGAGTCTAGGGGAAATGAAAAATGGCTATCTCAGACATGAATACATCAGAGGCCTATATTTAGTTTAAAGTTTTTAATGAAACTCAATGGATAATCTTTGTCATAGTTTGTCAAAATCCATTACTTGCAATTATATTAAAACTTACTCTAAATACTTGTACTTTCCTTGTTCTGTAGGTGATATAGATGATGTTGCTTGTTAGTTAAAATATCTTTTATAAAAGAAAGTCCTGCTTCTTATCATGATGTATGTGACTTAAATGACTGTTTCATATTAAAACTATTTCTTCCTTATGTACTGTTTACATATACCTCTTTTTGGGATATTAGTTCAGTACTTTTATACAAATCTGAGTGTGTTCCACATTGGTGACATGTATTTTTGCAGTAATTTTTTTGTTTTGTTCTTAGAGCATGTCTAAAGTAACACATGCACTAGTGCTGTGGTCTGTGGCAAAATTACTGTAATTCAAATTGGAAAATAAAATGTTTCCAGACTTTGTCCAACATTTATTCCTATGGCAAAGGAAATTACTATGTAATACTAATTATTTCTTATGCTGGTATGTTTAAGCTACTCTATGAAGTATGTGAAACATCAATATTTATGGATTAGTAGATGGCCTGATGTTTTGAAATGGGAGAGGGGGTAAAATTAGCAATTCATAACACTCATAATACAATAAATACTTCTTAAAATTTTTATTTTCCTCTCACAGTTATCACTAAGGAATTATTATCTTAATTGATTGTGCATATTAGGATTTTTTTAGCCTTTACCATTAAAATTACATACTAGACTTTGAACCTACTCTGATATCTTCCAGCCAAAAAAAGATTCCATTCACTTCACCATAGCAAAATAAGTAGAAATGCTAATATTCATTTAAAGCTGTTACAGTACCATAAAAGTCCTCTAATTTACTTAGAATTTGTAACCATTGATCCAAGGCTTAAATGGTGTTTACTTTGTACTATCTGATGAAAAGATTTGTTAATGAAAGTCATAATGAAGATTTTAAAGAAAAAAATGTTTGATCTTGGAAGAACGTTAAGCTTTATAGAGCATTTATTTGAGAATATCATTTAAAAAAACATTCTTTTGTCTTTAAACAAGTACCCAAATGGATTGTAATATGTAATATTTGGCCAATGCAAATTTGTATATTTGAAATTGTATACTTGAAAGCAAAAAAAAAAAAAAAAAGCTATGAGTGCTTAAACTGCATATCTTTTTAAAGCATTCAAATTTTTAGACTTTTATCAGTTCAAACTATCCTGAATAAGGTTTTACTATATTAGTGATGTATATTACAAGATAAATGTTTACCTATGTTACATAAATGATATCTCTATACAGCATCATTTTTGGCGTGGTTATGTAGTGTATTTTGTAATTTGATTAATTATTGATAAGACTGACATAGCAATAAATCTGATTTGGTTCTTAATGTTTTTAAAAATGCCATGTATCATATGGTAGTATAATTCCATTATATTTGATTTGAATGTCCAGTGTTTACATGGGTCTGTTTTGGGGGCTAAAAATTTAGAATTACATGTTAAGGATTAATTTTTTTCTTGGTATCTTCACATACAATCTCTTAGAAATGAGTCTGTTTCTATTTAAATCATAGAGGTTTAAAGAAGTATTAGTATTAAATGATTCATGAATTGCATTGTGGAAAGATTTTAAGTTATGAAATGACTAGGTTACCCCCAAATTGTTTATTTTTTTTGTATGGTTTTGTACAAGTTACAGTTTTCAGAGAAATACAATTGGCTTGGTAACTGATTGAATATAGTGAATAATGGATAGTTTGTCTAAGGGCTTCCAAGTATTAAACCAAAAATTATCAATTCTGAATTACTTTTTAATAATTACTATTAATAGTGGTAAGCCAACTTTACTTTTTCTTTTTAAAATCTTTAATTCTTATAATTTCCTCCTTTTGATCCCTTTCTTTCTTCTTTAAACACCATGGTAAAATTTAAGAAGAATTTATCTTCCACATTTTAGTTTTTTATTCTGTAGATAAGTAGCAAGACAAATAGAGGTTCTATCAAAACAGTCCATGTTATTGTTGGCCATTCTTTGTAAGGCTCATACTAAATGTCATTTGTGCATTGTATAAAGAATGTTATTTATCAACATTTAGACCTACTATTAGTAGAAATTATGTGTGGCAGGCTTTCTTGAACAATATGTATTGTAAGTTTGTTCCTATAGTGTTATGCTTCGGATTCTTTTGAATAAAGCTAGTTTTTAAAGAGAAAAACAACTGTTTTTTTAAGTGCTTGACATTCAACAGAACAATCTTAGGTTATAGGTATGACAGTCGTGGTTTTGAGTAGGAAATGTTCCAGAAAACATTTACCAGGGCAATAACCTGCAACTTACCAGGAATTTTATTTTATTTTAATTTTTAAAAATTTTTTAGGAATTTAACTTTATACTGAGGACCAAGCTAGTATTTTTGGATAGGTCGTGTTATATGCATTCTTTTTTTTCCCCTGTAAAGTTTATACATAACACTGAGTCCTCAGTTTCCCTTAGAACATCTGAGCATAACCTATCTCTGATTGATTTTAACAAATTAGGACTTCAGTTCCGTTAAGAGAAAATTAATTGGAGAAAAGTTCTACAACCTCAGCAGCTTAACAATCCCTGAAACAGAGACACCACTATAGCAATATTAAGAACAAACTTGCCTGAATTGTAAGATCAGGTTTACAAAAGACCTCCAAAATTTGTTGGAAATAACCATTAGGTTTCTAGAGTCTTACATGAAAAGATGTATGTAAGTGTGTCAGTTGATGCAACTTGGCATAAGAGGTAATAAAAATGACAATAAGAAAATTACATCAAGGTAAACTTTGAATGGATGGAAGTTCTATTTAAATATATGAAAGGGGCTCAGTCTGTTAAGTCTCCAACTCTTGATCTCAGCTCAGGTGTTTTAGGATAATTTCAGATTTTTTAAAGAAAAATTGTGAAGTATGTATTTAAAAAGTCACAGTTTAAGTCACAACTAAAATATAAATACAATAAACTTTAAAAAAGGGTAAAGCAGAATACAGAACATTTAATAAGCCAATAGAAGATAGGAAAGCAGATAAAAAACAAAAATGGAAATAAACCAAATTATCAGTAGTTACATATATGTAAATGGATTAAATTCACATATCTGACAGATCAGACCAAAGAGTTTTTTTGGGTCCAAATACTATTTACAGGGACACATGCAGAAATTTCAAAAGCAAAGAAATGAGGGATGTACAATGATATTCATTAAGAAGTGGAAAAGCCAAATTCTAAATGATTCTATACTTTAAAAAAAAGCAAGGCTATCTATATAATGTAAAATTATGAAGAATTAAAACTTCATGCTGTATAGAAAAGTGGAACAAATGATGACAATTGTTGAGTTAAAAACTTAAAAAAAAACAAGTAATATACAGGATGATCACAATTAGTTTTTAAATAATTTATATATTCATGTATACCTACCTAGAGATAATTGTCTGGAATGGTTACATGCCAAAATATTACTGTGGTTATTCCTGGATAATGAAAGAATGTGTGACTTTCTCCTTGGTATTTTCAGCAATAAACATGGATTCTTTTGGTCATCAGAAAACATAATTTTTAAAGTAAAGAGATAGCAATATGTATAACAGGAAAATACTAATCAAAAAGCTACTGTAATGTTAGTATTAGACAAAATAGAATTTAAGGCTATTATCAAAAAGATAAGAGGTAACAAGTATTATGAGGGTGTGGAAAAGAGGGAATCCTTTTGCACTATTGGTGGGAGTGCAAACTAGGGTACGCACTATGGTAAACAGTATGGGTTTTCCTAAAAAAAATTACAAGTAGAACTATCCAACAATTCCAATTCTGGCTATCTATCCAAAGGAAATGAAATCTCTATGTCAAAGAGACAATTGCACCCTCATGTGCATTGCAGCATTATTTACAATAGAATATTATTCAGCTATAAAAAGGAAGTTCTGCCATTTGCACAACATGGATGGACCTTGAAGGCATTATACTAAGTGAGATAAGTCAGAGAAGGACAAATATTACATAATCTCACTTTAATGTAGAATCTAAAAAAACTGATGTCACAGATACAGAAAATGGATTAGTGGTTGCCAAAGGCAGAAGGGTGGGGGTCACAATGGTCACAATGGGTAAAAGAATCAAAAGTTATGAACTTCAGTTATAAATTTATAATTAAGTTCAGGGGATGTAATGTGCAGCATGGTGAATAATATTGATATATATTTGAAAGTTGCTAAGAGAACAGATCTTGAAAATTCTCATCATAAAAAGATTCTGTGAAGTGATGGATGTTAACTTACTGTGGTGATCATTTCACAGTATATATATCAAATCATGTACACCTAAAACTAATGTTACATGTCAATCGTATCTCAACGAAACGGGGAAAAAAGATTTGTTTTGTTTTTTTTTAAAGATTGCACAAAAAATAAGGACAAAAATATCAGTAGGAAGGAGAATATTTTGGAATTATAAAAGTAAAAACCCACCAAAATGATGGGATAATCATGAATACATATGTTTACAACAGAGCCTCGACATACATAAAGCAAAAGTTAGAATTACAGGAAGAAAAAAGTAGCAATTGTGTGAGATTTTAAAAAAATTTGTATATGAAAATGAGACCTCAAGTATATGTTCTGCTTATATATTAAACAAACATATATCAGGATGCATTTAGAATATTTAACCAAATGTGGCAAAAACTATCATTTTATTATTTCGCATAAAATGAACTTTGAAGATAGTTCCAGGACCAGTTAATTCATCAGCTCAGTATCAGGAAACCATGTAGATTTCTCTATGGTTCTCTTAGCTTTCCTCTTAGGATTGCAAGATGGATACCACTGCTCCATATATCCATTTTCTTACAGAATAACATGCAAAGCAAGCAGGAAACGAGGCTCATGTTGCTCTATTTTTATGAAAGAGGAAGATCCTTCAGAAGTCTCCAGCAGACTTCCCCTTTGAGAAATAGGAATCATTAGTTTAGACCAAACATGATTCTTCCTTTGGAGCTAGACCCAACTTTTCTGAAAATACTGCCATCCAAACAAAATAGAGGTTCTGAAAGCAAGGAAAAGAGGAGAATGGTTTTTAGATAAGCAACCAAGAGCACCTGGCCCCAAAATGAACAAGCTTGATCTAGTAACCGGTGCTAAATAAAGAAATAAACATTCCTTTCAAACACTCAAGGAACATTTGCAAAAACTTTTCCATATCCTAAGTCATGGAGTCTGAACACATTTCAGAGAATTTTTATCATGCACACTATGTTGCCTGGCCAAATGGTATTGAAAAGAAACCTATATATTTAGTAAATAAAAATAACCTCTTAACCACTTAAAACAAAAGTTATTAACATTTAAACCTGAAGACAATTTAAATACTACATATCAAAACTAAAAGCATAAGTTTAGGATATAGAAAGTTACAAACAACTTCACTTCCACCCTAACAATAAAAGAAGTTGGACAATCTTACAAAACCTTAACTTTTCCTAACATCATCAGAGAGCTGATTGCAAAAGCTACAATAGCACAGAGGGACAAGCCTTTCCAATGAGAGGAGCAGTACATTAACTGTTTCATGCGCTGATAAGACTTGTGCTAACAGAAACATTAAAGTTCTGTAGGTGAGATTAGACCAGAGAGAAACTACACCAAAAAAATTAAAAGAATGTTGGAAATGGCAAAAACAGAGGTTAAATATAGAAGACTTTTTTTTTTAACTGTTTTGATGCACATATACACAGTCAATTGATTTTGGAAAAGTTGCCAAGAGAAGTCAGTTGAAAAATGATTCTTTAACAAATGATACTGAAACAACTGGATAACCATATGCAAAAAAAAAAAAAAAGTTGCCTGGACTTACACATGTGACACTGTATTTTTAAAAAACTCACAATGGAACTCAAATCTAAATTTAAGACCTCAAACTATAAAATTTCTAGTTGAAAACAAAAACTTTGTGAATTTGGGCTTGGAAACCATTTCTTAGATAAAACTCAAAAGGACAAATATTTTAAAAGTTGATAAATTAAGCTTTATCCAAACCACAGAATGTGAGGAAATACTTGAAAAACATGGATCAACAAAGGACTTGTATCCAGATATGCAAAACATGCTCACAGCGCAAAATAAACTATTTTTTAAAAAAAATGATTAAAAGATTTTAACAAATACAAAAAAGCACATAAAAAGGTGCTCAACATCATTTGTCTCGAGGGAAATGCAAATCAAAAGCATAAGAGATACCAATACATCTATTAGATTTGCTTAAAAAAATTCTTTTTTAATAGGGCTAATGTCAAGTGTTGGCGAATATACAAAATAACTGAAACTTTTCATACATTGCTAGTAGGAATGCAACATTTGTACTTTTGAAATAGTTCTGCAGTTTCTTGTAAAATTCAGCATACACCCACCATATGACCCAGCAATCCAATTTTCCTGTTGTCTACTTTTAACCCCTTGCTAACCTGCTAAGCTGCAGCTGTAAGATTCTTATGTTTTGGGCCATCTACAAGTGAAAAAAGCCGTTATCTCTGCTTATTTAAGTGAGATACAATCCTACCTCTGGGCTGTATTAATAAATTTTAAAGTTCTTAAAATAAAGGCGCACTATTCTGATTAGGTTTACAGCAACTGTCCCCTTCTCCCCTTGAGTACAATGTCTAGAGATATTTCTGGTTGTCACAACCCGGAGGTGTTTCTGGCATCTGGTGAGAAGAGGTCTGGCATGCTGCCAAACACCTCACAATGCCCAGGCTAGCCCTGCACATCCAAGAATTAGCTGCCCTCCATGTCAGTAGTGGCAAGGGTGAGAAACCTTCGTTTATAGAGACTAAAAAGCACTTATATAAATCTAATCATTTCAAAATTTCCCCAAAATGAACTCTACAACTAATACTTTAAATGTGGTAATCTTTTAGAGAAAAAATTATTCTCACAGAAGCTGCTAGCTTAGAAGCATTTTTTTAAAATAAGAAATCAAGTTCATGCAATCAAATCAAACTTATTTGATAATTTAGGTTTAAAAAACAGCTATACCTTCTTCCTGATTATATCAGTGTGAAGTAAAATACAAATACACATTTTATTCTTTTTAAAGATTTGGATTTGCTTTCTCTTAAAAAGAGAACTTCCTGCGTTTTCTATATAGAATGGATCTGATGAACCAACATGGCTCCTGCATATTCAGGATAAGGAAAAATGAAAAATTTTGTTTGGGGCGCCGGGGTTGGTACAGTCCATTGAGCAACTGACTCTCGGTTTCCACTCAGGTGATGATTTCAGAGATTCAGCCCCTTGTTGGGCTCCAGGCTCAGCCCATAGTCTGCTTGAGATTCTCTCTCCCTCTTCCTCCACCCCTCCCATTCGTGCTCTCTCTAAAATAAATAAATCTTAATTTTTTTGTTTAACCTAGTTGCTTTATAATTCTAACAAAATTTTTTTTTCTAACAAAATTTTTAAACATCAAGAATATATTATGTCCTATAGTGTGTCAGTTTAAATGTTAACTTTAAGACCTTGAACTATCTTAAATTGAGTTAATTAATTAATAATCTTTGGATGCTTTGATAACTTCTAAGTAATATAGAATGTTACTCTGTGCCTAATTTTCATGCGTACAGTTTTGGATTATATTCTTTTGGTTACAGAGTAGCTCTATTTTTGGGTCCTGTTAATGAAGCTTAAAGCATGAAAGAGATGACTGGCCATATTATGTGTACTTATGAGCTGTACTGCTCCATTAAATGCTTGCTGTATATGACAGGTAATCCTCAGTGGTCTCTTCCAGTAGTTTCTGTGAAGTGTAAGTAGTTTCTTTGGTTGAATGTGAGTGATTGAGACCATCCTAGGTGCAGTAGTGGCAAGGAAGTATGAAGAGAGTAGTTTTATTCTAAAGTATTTGATATGGAATGTTAAAGAAGATAAGAATATGAGGAAAATTATAGAAGTTATACAGAAAGAACTTTATTTGCCTTGGCTCATTATTTGCACAGAGAATGAGTCTAAATAGAAGCAATGAGGAAAGCCTGTGTGGCCCAGCGGTTTAGCACTTGCCTTCTGCCCAGGGTGTGATCCTGGAGTCCTGGGATCGAGTCCCACATCCTGCTCCCTACCTGGAGCCTGCTTCTCTCTCTGCCTGTGTCTCTGCCTCTCTCTCTTTCTCTCTGTGTCTCTCATGAATAAATAAATAAAATATTTAAAAATAAATGAATAAATAAATAGAAGCAATGAAATGTGTTACAGTTTCTGGCAAATTTTGCTTAGTTTTTATTAAGATTATATTTAAAAATTTAAGATTTTTTAAAAATTTAAGATACATCTATTGCCAATAATCATATCAATGCAAAACTGGAGTTTGTTTTTTTCCCTTACATTAAAATGATAAATTGGTTTTAGAGCATTTAGTCTGTTGTTAATGAAAAGTAGTTAAAAAAAAGTTATTCTTTACAGTCTGTAATACACCCAGATAACTAAAATTTTGTATCTCACTGGGAAAGTTTCCAAGTTTTCTGTGCTTTGTGGTGATTTTGTCATGCTCTTGATTACTAACATGAAAACAAACACAGAAGTCCTCAAGTCTAAAAAGCTAAAGTTCCTTATAATGGTGTTACCTTCTATGATTTCTGTCACTTCCAGTGTGCCTTGGTTAATAAATAGCCAAGTAAAACTCATTCATTGTTTTTTTACTTCTATGACCCTTTCTTAATTGAGTGACAAAATCTCCCATGATAACTTTTTTGATTATGCTAAGATTAGACCCTACAAATAAATATAAATATATTTTTATTCTATATTTTAATATGTTAAATATATATAATACATTTCCAGAATGTCTTTTAGACCTAAAACATCTGTTTCCAAGAGGTTCCCTGGGAAGTCACAAAGATTTGTTCTTTTACCTTACAAAAAAATAGTAAATGGTAAAAATATTTGGGATTGTCAGATATATTTCCTATTTCTTAACTGGCTCAACATGATTGCAAGAACTGCATCAGAAGAGGTGTCAAATCAAAAGGAAATTTCAATCTTCTCTAGGTCAACCTTTAGGTAAGTACTCCTTATACAAAAATATTTCAAAGATTATGAACTAAGGATAATATGTCAATGTCCTCACCATCCACAGTATGTTTTTCCCCTTGGGGGAAACAGTGATCAAATCCTTCTTATATAGTCATGTATTGCATCCTAATAGAGAATATTACTCTCCTTCATTCTCATTTAGCTTCAGCCATTCAGTCTTATCATCAGAGCTTATTTCTGTTTTTCTCTCATACTTGCTGGAGTGTCTGCTGTAAGCTGCAGGCTAGAAATTGGGTCTTCAGTCAAGGAGGAGAGTCTTGGGTCTTGAAGATAAGATTGTATTAGATACTCTCAGATACTTGGTTGCTTACCTAGTTATTCTTCTACTAGGTGATTACTGATAACTCAAGAAATTAAGACAGTGGCAGTGAAAAGTGAATGGATCTGAGAAATACTCTAGACTTGGAGATTGGATTTGTAGTCTCTATCATAGCATAGTTGTCAAAGTCAACAGCATTCAGTTCAAGATTATTAAAAGATTCACCTTTATTCTCACACAGGTGGAAAGCCATTTCATGTCCAGGATGTGTGTCAGAAAAAAATGCTTATGCTGAAGTAGAGGAGAAAAGCCCTGGATCTGTTCAAATATCTATATAGCAACAATAATGAGCACTTTACACAAAATCCTGTTTAATCATCCTAATGCCCTACAAATAGATATTATTGCCTCTATTTTACAGAATGAGGAAACTAAGGGTCAGGGAAGGGGGGGCCGAAATTGCTCAAGATCATACAGTTAATAAAAGTAGAGTGGGGTTCTAACCCAATTAGCCTGATTTCGAATACTAGATTGTAGTACCAAATTTTACCATCAAGTGTAAAATAATCAAACAATCAGTGATTTTAGCTGGAAAGGATGTTAACATTCCCCAAATTCCTGCCTTGGATCTTGAACCCCTTGCTTTTGAGGGCCCTTCTCTGACCTTCTTCTATTTGCACTTTCTCCAAAAGGCAAAGAAGCTGTGGGTCAAGAGGATGTACCACCATGCTCCCTCTTCTAGACCATGTTTGGGCTGCCCAAATCTGGAATTCCTGCCCAGTATCCCTAGGAACATCATAAGTCTTTTGTTAGCTAGCTTGCAGAGGGTGGCCTGTGCTGCTGCTGCTTTTTCTTTTTCTAAACTGAGCTAAGATTTATACATAACATTATTAGTTTCAAGTGTACAATCTAATAATTTGATCTTTGTATACACTACAAAAAATCACAATAAATCCAGTTACCATCTGTCACCATACAATTAACCTACCTCACCCATTTTGCCCACCTCCCACCTCCTTCCCCTCTTATACCCACCAATCAGTTCTCTCTATGAGTTTTGTTCTGTTTATTCTCATATTTTCTTATATTCTCATATATATATTCCACATATAATTGAAATCATACAGTATTTGTCTTTCCCTGTCTGACTTATTTCGCCTAGCAAAATATCTTCAAAGTCTACTCATGTTTTTGCAAATGGCAGGATTTCCTTCTTTTATGGCTGAGTAGTAGTTATATATATTATATATATATATACACTACTCATATATATATAGTAGTATATGAGTATATGAGTAGTATAAATATAGCATAGTAGTATAGTAGTATAATATATATATATCAGATCTTCTTTAACCATTCATCCATTGATGGGCATTTAAGTTGTTTACATATCTTGGCTGTTGTAAATAATGTAATGAACATCGCAGTGCATATATCTTTTTAAATTCATATTTCATTTTTTTCAGATACACAGAAGTGGTATAGCTGGATCATATGCTTAATTCTAGCTTTAATTTCTTTAGAAACCTCCATACTAGTTTCCATAGTGGCTGCACCAATTCGCATTCCTGTCAGCATTGTATGAGGATTCCTTTCCCTCTACATCCTCTCCAACACTAGCTATTTCTTGTTTTTGTTTGTTTTTTAAGATTTATTTATTTATTTATTTATTTATGTATTTATTTATGTATTTATTTATTTATTTATTTATTTAAGACAGACAGCAAGCAGGGGAGGAGCAGAGGGAGAGGGACAAGCAGAATCTGGACTGAGTGAGGAGCTTGACCCCAGGACCCTGAGATCATGATCTGAGCCTAAATAAAGAGTTGGGATGCTTAACCAACTGAGCCACCCAGGCACCCCTGTTTTTATAGCTGCCATTCTATAGGTGTGAGATGGTATCTCATTGTAGTTTGGACTTGCATTCTCTAAAAATTAGTGATATTGAAGATGTTCTTATGTGCCTGTTGGCCTTCTCTATGGCTTCTTTGGGAAAATGTCTGTTTGAATCCTCTGCCCATCTTTTAATTGGACTGTTCATCTTATTTGCTTTTGAGTCCTTTATATATTTTGGATATTAACTTCCTATCAAGTATATGATTTGCAGATGTTTTCTACTATTCAGTAATTTACCTTTCACTTTATTGATGGTTTCCCTTGCTGTACAGAAGCTTTTTAGTTTGATGTAGTCATACTTGTTTATTTTTTCTTTTCTTGCCTAAGCTTTTGGAGTAAAATCCAAAAATGCAATGCCAGCATTGTCAAGAAGCTTACCACTCCTTCTAGGAGTTTTATGGCTTCAGGTCTTATATTCAAGCCTTCAAACCATTTTGAGTTAATTTTTGTTTATGTGTAAGGTAGTTGCCCAATTTCATTGTTTTGCATGTGACTGGCTAATTTTCCCAACACCAGTTATTGAAGAGATTGTCCTTCTCCCATTGTATATTCTGGGCTCCTTTGTCATGAATTAATTGATCACACATGCACAGGTTTATTTCTGCGCTCTCTGTTCTGGTCCATGGATCTGTGTGTCTGTTTTTATGCTAGTACCATACTGTTTTGATTATGATAGCTTTGTAGTATAGTTTGAAATCAGGGTGTGTGGTACCTTCAGCTTTGTTCTTCTTTCTCAAGATTGCATTGGCTGGCCTGTACTTCTTGTGTGTATATTTCTTTGCTGAAATATAGGCTTTTTCTCTGCTATGTTTCTTTTTTTTTTTTTTTTTTAAAGATTTTATTTATTTATTCATGATAGTCACAGAGAGAGAGAGGGGCAGAGACACAGGCAGAGAGAGAAGCAGGCTCCATGCATCGGAAGCCCGACGTGGGATTCGATCCCGGGTCTCCAGGATCGCGCCCTGGGCCAAAGGCAGGCGCCAAACCGCTGCGCCACCCAGGGATCCCTCTGCTATGTTTCTGCAGAAAACTCCAGGAGACTGAGAATTCAAATTTGAATTTGGCCTTCCAGGTCATTTTGACAGTATATTAGTCCAAGTAAGAAAACAGAGCATATTTTACTAAATACTTTGTTGTCTTGTTTTAGAACTACTGTAGAGTAATGGGTTAATATTTCATTAATAATATTAATTGTATTAATTTTTATATTAATGTAATATTTACTGATATTCTTTGATAAATATTGGAACTTTTAACCGTTGAATGTTATGGTAACAAATATCTACATTTATCTAAAGATAAAATTTTAAATTAAACTCAGTTATACATTTTTTTTGGTTTTGGGAGAGAGGGGTGAGGAGGGGCAGAGGGAGAGGGAGAGGGCGAATCTTAAGCAGGCTCCATGCCCAGCACAGAGCTGGACGTGGGGGCCTAATCTCACGATCCTGTGATCATGACCTGAGCAGAAATTAAGAATCAGAGGCTTAACTGAGTTACTCAGTTATAAAATGTTTTAAAAAATTGTTGACAAAACAAAAAATTTATATTTGTTTATATTCTTCTCTTATAATACTCTTTAGTAACTGGCATACAAAATTCTCCTAAGAGCTGTTCTTCTTAATGATAAATTAAGATTTTTTTTCTTTTTTCTTTTTTTAACATACTTTATATTTTAGAGCAGTTTCATTTTCACAGAAGATACAGAGCTTCCCCATATCCCATTGCACAGCCTCCTAGAATGGTACATTTGTTACAGTTGGTTAACCTACAATGCCACATCATTATCATACAAAGTCCATGGTTTACATTACGGCTCATTCTTGGTGTTTCACATTTTAAGGGTTTGGAAATGTATAATGACATGTATCCATAATTATGTTATACAAATCCTTTGTACTGTACCTATTCATCTCTTCTTCTTCTCTCCAGCCCCTAGCAACCACTGATTTTTTTTTTTTTTTTTTTTTTTTTTACTGCTTCTGTTGTTTTGCAGGTTATACAGTTGGAATCATATAGTATGTACTTTTTCAGATTGGCTTCTTTCTCTTAGTAATATATGCATTTAAGTTTCCTCCTTGTCTTTTTATGGCTCAATAGTTCATTTCTTCTTAGTACATAATAATATTCATTATCTGGATGTACCACTGTTTATTTATTCATTCAACTACTAAAGGACATCTGGGTGGCATCCAAATTTAGGTAGTTATGAATAAAGCTACCATAAACATCTGTGTACAGGTTTTGTATAGATGTAGGTTTTTAACTCTTTTTAGCAAATACCAAGGAGCTGGCTGGATCATACAGTAAAAGCATGTTTCATTTTGTTGTTTTTTAACTTTTAAAATTTATGTTTGTTTTTTAGTTTTATTTATTTATTTACTTATTTATTTTGAGAGAGAGAGAAAGAGAGAGAGAGAGGAGCAGAGGGAGAGGGAGAGAGAAAATCCTAAGCAGGCTCCATACCCAGCACAGAGCCTGACTCAGGGCTTGATCTCATAATCCTGAGATCATGACCTGAGCCAAAATCAAGAGTTGGATACTTAACTGACTGAGCCACCCAGGTGCTCCAAGTATGTTTCATTTTTTAAGAAACTGCTAAACTGTTTTCCAAGTGGCTTTACCATTTTGTATTCCTACCACCAATGAATGAAGATGTTGTTTCACATGCTCATCAACTTGGTGTTGTCAACGTTTTGGATTTTGGCTATTCTAATACATGCATAGTGGTATCTCGTTGATGTTGTTGTTTTTATTTTCATTGTTGTTTTCATTTGCATTTCCCCGATGACATAAGATGTGGAGCATCTCTTCATATGTTAATTTATCATCTGTATATTTTCTCTGGAAGTGTTTTTGTTAAGGTCTTCAGCTCATTTTTTTTAATTAAAAAAATTTTTTTTAAAGATTTTTATTTATCCATTCATGCAGTATTGAAGGAGAAGAACAAAGTTGGAGGAGTGACAATACCCAACTTCAAGAGTTGGTACAAAATAAAGAAGAAGAAGAAGAAAGAAAAAAGACTTGGCACAAGGCTGGCTATAGCTCTTTGGAGATTTCTGGGAAGCTTGTATGTCTGGCCTCACAAAATGATTTAGAAAGTATACCATTTGCCTCTATCTTCTGAAAGAGATTGTAGAAAATTGGCATAATTTCTCCCTTAGAAGGTTAGTAGTACTCACCAGTGATCCTATCTAGGCCTGGTGCTTTCTGTGTCAGGAAAGTTATTCATTATTGCTTCAATTTATTTAATAGGTATAGGCCTACTTAGATAGTGTATTTCTTCTTCTGTGAGTTTTGAGAGCTTGTGTCTTTCAGTGAATTCATCCATTTCATTGAGGTTATCAAAGTTGTAGGCATAGAGTTGTTCATAGTATTCCTTTATTATCCTTTTAATATTCATGGAATTTGTAGTGATGTCCCCTTTTTTATTTCTGATATTAGTAATTTGTGTCCTCTCTCGTTTTTTCTTAGTTAGCCTGGCTAGAGGTTTGTCAATTTTGTTAATCTTTTCGAATAACCAACTGTTTTATTGATCTTCTCTATTGAGTTCCTGTTTTCAATTCCATTGATTTCTGCTCTAATTTTTATTCTTTTTTTCTTTCTCCTTACTTCAGATTTAATTTACTCCTGTTTTCCTGGTTGCCTAAAGTGGAAGCTTAGATGAATGACTTTAGATTTTTCTTCTCTAATATATGCATTGGATGATATAAATTCAGTTAAATTCTGATAAAACTCCAGTAGGTTAGGACCTGGTTAAATAGTTTCTTCTGAGGGCAGATCTTGCTAAAAAGAACAGAATGCTCTGCATATTTCAGAATGGTTCCTTTTCTCCTCTCCCATTGGGAGCACCAGGAGATTTTTCTCTTATGTGGACTGTGAGAATCTGGCACAGCTTCAGGTAGTAAAATTCACAAAAGTGTAGGGGATCCCTGATGGCGGGGTGCCCATGGAATTTTTGTCTGGGACTTACCCACAATGAGCTCCAGTGATTTGTAAACTACAGTTCAGGTTTCCTACCTTGATGCTGGTTCCCATGGAGATTTCTTCTCTGATTGGTTGTGATTCTCTGTATTCATTTGTTGGTCTCTCTATTTTGGGGGGTAGTGATTTGCTCTGGGACCTTGCTTTTTTTATGGATCTAAGAAGAGGTGTTGATATTTTGTTTTGTTCAGCTTTTT
Source organism: Canis lupus familiaris (assembly GCF_011100685.1). Classification (NCBI taxonomy): domain Eukaryota; kingdom Metazoa; phylum Chordata; class Mammalia; order Carnivora; family Canidae; genus Canis; species Canis lupus. The sequence goes on along the minus strand of NC_049251.1, from coordinate 21,185,314 downwards.
ACACAGGTGGAGAGGTTACTTTCAAGCTCTTTATATGTTAGATCAGACATTTTAAAACAAATTAAATAATTGATATTGTGCTAAAGGAATCTAATAGGAAAAATCATCATGAATTATACTCTGTAACTATAAATCTAAGGTATATGGACCAAAAATAAAAGGAAAAGAATAGGCACTTTATAATTTCTAAATGAGCTCTAACCTATATATTCTTGTCTAATTGCAAACCACATTGTCTTTTTCTAAAGCCCAAATTTGAAATAGTAAAATAATCAGTGCATGTAAAATCTAGTGCCTAGATTTTGGTCTGAAATGCTATTCGCCATTAAAATGAACTAAGGTTCGTTTCTTGGAGAATGACTGATTCCATTTCCTAGAGGAAAAAATTTCAAAGTGAGTCTAAATCATCGTGTTTTAAGAATAGAGGATCTTTAAAGGGCTTTTAAAATTCTAGAATGGCATTAAAAGTCCTAATCAACCCTTTCCAATTGCCAATATGACAATTTGAACATCAAAAATAAACAAAATTATAGTTACTTAATTTTAGGTTAAGAATAACAAATCAGATTTAATTGTTGCTTCATAATGTACATTTTCACTCCATAAGAACTTCACAGTATGTAGGAAGAAAATAGAGACCTTCCTCTACCATAGAGCTAGTTTTTAAATTTTTACTTTAATACAAATAGTACATATCCATCACCCAAAATTACAGAGAGAGAAATATAACTTGGCAATTTCTTTGGTGCTCTGACGGCTTGCTTTGATGTAATTAATGGAATCAAATGAAAATGATTTTGGGTGTTTTCCCTGGGTTTTCTTAGGAAACCAGCCAAAAGGACCTGGACCTCTGGTCTTCCAGTGGGAGGGACTGCATCTGAACTCAACTGGCCATGGTACTATCTTACAACTAAACTTTCCATGTGACTCAAAGTGTGCAGATACTGAGTAGCTGACTTTCTTGGACAAGCCTTTTTTTTTTTTTTTTTTAAGATTTATTTTATTTTAGAGAGAAAGAGAGCCCGCAGGGGGAGGGGCAAGGGAGAGAGGGAGAGAGAGAATCCTAATCTCCCCATTGACCATGGAGCCTGAGCTAGGGCTCAATCCCACAACTATGAGATGATAACCCAAGTGGAAATCAAGAGCTGGACGCCTAACTGACTGAGCCACCTATGTGTCCATCTTGGATAAATCTTATAAATAGTTGCACCTAAACCAAGACTGCCTGGTGTCCCAGTGATTACCTTACTGGCAAGATTCTTTTCATGTTTGCCCTATAAGAAGGGAGAGCAATGAAGGGATGGAATTTCTCTCCTATAATGTAAGCTCACACCAGATCCAACAAAGTGCTCTGGCCCCAATATACTTCTCCTTGAGATAATGGCAGATGACCGGAGCCTGTGTTTTTTCCTTAGCTTTGTAAGCAAGCTTTCTTTTTCACCAATAAATCCTAGCCCTTAACCTAGTGGTTCTAACTTTGGTAGTGGGTCAGAATTACCTGGTGGGCATGGAAAAACACAGATTGCTGCGTCCCACTTCCAGATTTCTGGTTCAGTAGACCTGGAATAGGGTCTGGGAATTTGCATTTCTAGCAAGTCCCCAGATAATGCTGATATTATGGTCAGGGGACCACACTCTGAGAACCTCTGTCTTAATTCATGTGTCTATGTGTACATCAGCCCACAAAGGGTCCCATTGGCACAGCCTTCACCTAGGAGTTAACCACTGTCCTTTCTTGTGCCCTACTTTTTTTTTTTATTGTTTTACCACATAGGTAAGAATTCTTTTTTTTATTTTTTTAATTTATGATAGTCACAGAGAGAGAGAGAGAGGCAGAGACATAGGCAGAGGGAGAAGCAGGCTCCATGCACCGGGAGCCCGATGTGGGATTCGATTCCGGGTCTCCAGGATCGCGCCCCAGGCCAAAGGCAGGCGCCAAACCGCTGCGCCACCCAGGGATCCCTTTTTTATTTTTATTTTTATTTTTTTTTAAGAATTTTTTTTTTAAAAGATTTTATTTATTTATTTATGAGAGACGAGAGAGAGAGAGAGGCAGAGACACAGGCAGAGGGAGAAGCAGGCTCCATGCAGGAAGCCTGATGCGGGACTTGATCCCGGGACTCCGGGATCAGGCCCTGAGCTGAAGGCAGATGCTCAACTGCTGAGCCACCCAGGTGTCCCATAAGTAAGAATTCTTAACAGATAGATTACTTACTCTTCTCACTCATCCATCCAGTGTATAACCATAATTAATTCATTTTCACTGTTCTATGATATTCTGTTGTGTAAATATAACTATTGATAGACATTTGGCTTGTTTTCAGGTTTTTGCTTGGAAACTGCTATGAAGAGCCACATCTTTAAGTAATCATAGAATTACCCTTTCTTTCTGAAAGAACCCAATCTAGAGGGAATCCTTCTTCCCTCCGACCTTTCCTTAAATTCTAACATCCTCTTACTGAGACACTCAGTGGTATGTATTCTACCTTGCTCAGTGAGTACTGAACTCAACTTGTTCAAGTACATATGTGCCTGTAGTATTTGGCTGAAGGGTTTATATGTAAAATATCTTCACATTCCTTGTTGCTGGGTATGTATTTCTAATAGCCAAACTTTTGTGTTTAGTTCATCTGAAATTCATTTTTGTGTATGACACCATATGCATGTAGAAATCTAATCCCACTTTTTCTTGGTAACTATTTCTCATAGCAACAGTGCATTCAATGTCATTCCTTTCTGTGCTTTTTCCCTATCACATGCAGAGCCACCTCTGCCATATACCAAACTTCCACCTAAACATGGGTTAAATTAGATCTTATTCATTTTAAAAATGTAATAAGAAATAGTTTAAGACTTTAAGATTGAAGGTTTCAAGGCTGTGAAACACTGTTTAAATATGTAAATCATAAACCAATGTATACAAATTAATGTTTTAAGTTGGTATTAGTTGATGTAATGATTCAGTAATAAAACTTATCAATATTTTAAAAAGATCATTCATTCAGAGGGTAGAAAATTTAGTAAGACTATGGTAGTCCAGAGAAAAACTTAAATGCAGAGGTGTGTATATGCTTAACAAAGTGATTGCTAACAATTTTTTTCAAGGCCCAAACCACACAAAGTATCCCTTTCATTATCTTCCATACGGTAAAGAAAATATAAAAGGGACGCCTTTTATACTTTTACCTGTGTCTTTATATAGTCAGAGAATCTAATATTTAAAATTTTATATGAAAGAAATGCATAAATCTTTTCAAGACACAGGAAAGTCTGAAACAAAATGGTAGAAGTAAGAATAGAACCAAAGGGGAGAAAATGCCAAAAGTGAGGACAAGTGAAAAGAAGCCTAAGAATGGCTCCCAGTATTCAAAGTTATAGAACCTTGAGATGATGAACCCTTGACAAAATTGGATAAGACACACAAGAGTGGCCTGTTTGGGGGAAAAGATGATATTTTTTTTTCTTCCCAAGTCTCCTGCTCCTAAACTGTCCTCTAAGATATTTTCAAGAAGCTTGAAATTTGGTTTAATGGCTGGCAAAAGTAAAAAGTTTAAAATCCATAGGAAGCAAGTGGTTCATTGGTGCTTAAATTTCATGTAAATTCACTGTCCTTTTTTGCTCGCCTTTTTTTTTTTTTTAAAGAGATTTAATTTATTTTAGAGAGAGTAAGAGAGAGTAAGCAGGGAGAGAGGGGGAGGCAGAGAATCTGATAGACTCTTTCCAGAGCCTGCAGCCCATGCCTCTGCTCTCTGGCTCTGAGATCAGAGCCCCAATGGAAACCAAGAGTCAGACACCCAATGGAATGAGGCCAGCCAGGAATTTTGAACATGTAATTCCTGTAACTTATAGACTGAATCTAGAGGAAGCAACCTGGAGAACGATCATCGGAGTTAAGAGATCAGGATTTTAATCACAATTCTGCCACTAATCTAAGTGGCAATGGGGTTAAGTGTGTGTGTCTCCAGTTCCTCAAACATGCGGGATGAACTACATCACCTACAAGTTTACTTCCAGAGCTAAAGTTCTAAGTCTTAAGCAAATGTAAAATGTATCCCTGTAAATCCAAACTATCCTACAGCTGAGTTGCAGCCAAGCATTTGTCACGTGAGTCAGGGCCATTTCTTCCCAGGTCTTAAACCCTACCTCTTTTTTTTTTTTTTTCTTTTTTTTTTTGGTAGCCTTACAGTTGACAAGATTTGGAGCACTACAATAGTTAAGGCCGAGCTCCCAGGACTTGACATCTGTATGGTCAGGAAATCTCCAAAACAGGAACACCAAATGATGTTCTGACAGCCTCCATCAGAACAAAAGTCAGGGCTGCTTTGACCTGGGGACTTTGCACTCTTTTCCTTCCTCCCTCCATCCCTCCCTTTTTTTTTTTTTTTTTAAAGATTTATTTATTTATTCATTCATTCATTCATTCATTCATTCATTCATTCATTCATTCATGAGAGGCAGAGACATAGGCAGAGGGAGAAGCAGGCTCCTCACACGGGGGCTGATGCAGGACTCGATTCCCTGACCCGGGATCATGCCCTGAGCCCAAGGCAGGTGCTCAACCTCCACCGCTGAGCCACCCAGGTGTCTCTTTTATACTTTCTTTACCATAACTAACTTCCTTCCTACCCTCCTTCCCTCCCTCCCTCCTTCCCTCCCTCCCTCCTTCCTTCTTTTTTCCTTCTTCCTTTCCTTTCCCTTCCCTCTCTTTTTCTTTTTCTTTTTTTTTTTCGCATTCTCAGACGCAAGCCTCCTTTCTTAAAACGAAGCCCTATTTCTTGGATGATTCACTCAGGCCAGGGGAAGCGACAAGGGCCGAAGAAGTCCTCTAGGCCGGCGCAGGTGGCCCGGGCCGGCACCAGGCGAGCTCGCGAGGGGGCTGCGGGGGCGCGCCCGGGGCACGCTGGGAAGGCCGGGCGCCGCGGCCTGACCCGGAAGAGCTGGCGCGTGGTAACCCCGGCTTCCCTGGCAACCGAGCAGGTGCCAGCCCTACCCATCCGCATCCTCTGGGACAGCCACCGCCCGGGATGCCGCTGCTCGTTAGCGATTACAACTGGCAGCAGACGAAGACTGCGGTGTTCATCTCCGTGCCTCTGCGAGGCGTCTGCGTCAGGGACGCGGACGTGTTCTGCACAGAAAACTATCTGAAGGTAGGAGCTGCAGTTGGCCCGCCGCGTCCCGGGCTCGTGGTCCGCAGCCTCTGAGCGCTGCTGTGTGCTTGCCTCGGCACAGGCGCGGCCTTGCAGATAGATAAGCGTCCTAAAATTTAGTTCTTTTTTTTTTTTTTTTTTTTAACTGAATCCCATAAGGTGATACCTCATCCATAGACAGATATCATCAGACCAGAGATTATTTTATCCACAATTTCCTCATATGCCTTGTATCTTTCGCGACCTCGAGTAAATTTATAACAGGCATTAAAAAAAAATGATTTTGGCCTCTATCATTTTTTTTTTTTTAAGCCCGTGTCTCTATTTTGTGTGACTAAATTAACCTCTGTTTACCCTTTTCTGAATAGGTCAACTTTTCTCCATTTTTATTTGAAGTGTTTCTCTACGCGCCCATAGACGATGAAAACAGCAAAGCCAAGATTGGGAATGACACTATTGTATTCACCTTATATAAAAAAGAAGCGGCCATGTGGGAGACCCTTTCTGTGTCAGGTGGTAAGTTTTTTTTTTTTTTTTTTTATTAAAAGATGTTCATCTGGTTGTGCTTTTTATATTTTATACCTTAAAATTTTTTTCCAAAACAATTGTTTCTCTTCTAGAAGAAAAAATAGGAATGTGAGCATGATTTAAATGACATAGTGCTTCAGCTACCACTTAAATAACTTAAAGATTGAATAATTCAAAAGTTAGAGCACATTTATAATACTTCTCAAACATGTGGCCTTGTATCTTCAGAGGATAAAGCCTCTAGGTATGGTCTTTATTGAGCACTTATTTTGTATTAGGTAATCCTCAGAACAACCTATTACTTGGATTACCCCCCACTACCCCATTGTTTTTTTTTTTTTTTTAAGGCAAGGCTACTGAGGCACAGAAGGGTTGAATAATTGGCACAGGTCACACAACTACTAAGGGGCAGACTGGAACCGGAGCTTTAGCGGTTTGACTCTAGAGCAGTGGTTCTTAAACCTGGCTACATATATGAATCACCTACATAACTTTTATTTTTATTTTATTTTATTTTAAAATTTTATTTATTTATTCATGAGAGATAGAGAGAGATACAGGCAGAGGGAGAAGCAGGCTCCATGCAGGGAACCTGATGCAGGACTTGATACCGGGACCCCAGGATCATGCCCTGGGCCTGAAGGCAGGCGCCAAACCGCTGAGCCACCCAGGGATCCCCATAACTTTTAAATAAGACAGGTCTGAAACTTACCCTAGACCAATCGAGTCAGTTTCTGTGAGTGGGCAAAGCTTTCCAGGGATGTGCAAAGCTGAGATCCCTGTACTCTGTACTCTTAATAAGTACTCTATTGGCTCTGTGGGTCAGTAATTGCCCTCTATTGCTTTACCTCTATTTTCTTCTCCCTGTTCTAGTTGTCATATATTCTAGGGATTTATACCTATGGCCTAAAATTTCTCTTAGGCCTCTGGCATTGAGTCTTGAGTAGGAACTACTGAGAATGGGAAGATTGCAGTCATTCTTTTTGTTTTTAAGTAATCTCTACACCCAACATGGGTCTTGAACTCATGACACCGAGATCAAGAGTCACATACTCTTCTGATTGAGCTAGCTAGGCACCCTGCAGTCAGTCATTCTTTATATTAATTATTTCTTGATATCTTGCAGTGGAATTTAATTTTGGAATCCCCAAGACCAGGTAGAATTTTTCTCTAAAGTGAAAAAGTGATTTAGCGCCATTTTCAGCCCAGGACCTGATCCTGGAGACTTAGGATGGAGTCCCACATCAGGCATGGAGCCTGCTTCTCCCTCAGTCTGTGTCTCTGCCTCTCTCTATCTCTCTCTATCTCTCTGTTCTCATGAATAAATAAATTAAATATTTCAAGTCTAGTATTCAGCTCAGGAAGTACTGGTTAAGGTAGATTACCATAGCCAGACTACTTTAGCTCTTTAATCAGTTCCAGACAAACTTAAGAGTTTTTCAAAACCAAATTCTTGCTGTCCTACTCACTCCTTCCTTTGTGATTCAGTAAGTCTGAAATGGGGACTAGGACTATGTCATGAAACTTACCCAGGGTGTTCTGACTTTTTACCTAAGATTTAAATGTAAACACTTTAATTTATTTCAACTCTTATTGATAAACTTAAATTTTAAAGTAAGACGGGTCCAGAACCATCATCTACTATAATGGCTTATTTTAAGATAAACAGATTGGGAGTGGTGGGACCCCAGGTGATTCTGATGACTGACCAGGCTTGAGAACCACTGACTTAAATGTGTGTGTGTGTGTGTGTGTGTGTGTGTGTGTATCTATGTGCGTATCTGTCTCCAGGAAACATTTAGTCTGCCAACATTTTAGGATATAAAAAAAAAAAAATCATATCAGAGAACCTGTTACTTTTCCTTACATGACAGTTTCTTCTATGTCAAATTTCCTTCTTAACCTCTTTGGCCATCTTTTCCAGGAGTGGGAATGGTATTTTTGTTCTTAATCATGATCTCCCTCTCTGGTTTATACATCTGCTTTCGATGCATACCTGCTTGATTCTTCTCTCATGGTAATATGATCATCCATTCCAAATTTTGACCACTTAAACCAAGGTTTAACAATTTTTTTCTGTACCAGATAGTATTTTGAATATTATGAGGCACATGGTCATAATTACTTAGTTCTGCTATGGTAGCACAAAAGTAGCCAATAAACAATACATATTTATTGATACCAAAATTTGAATTTTATCTAATTTTTATATGTCACAAGATATTATTTTGATTTTTCAACTATTTAAAAATGTAAAAATTATTCTTAGCTTGTGTGCTTGAGGAAAACAGGCAGCAGGTTATATTTGGCTGTAGTTTGCCAACCTCTGATTTAGACTAAAACAGCCTTAAAACCAGCTTATGTAATAAGTATTGAACATTGATTTTACTTCAAAAACCAGGCTTGAGATTCCTTTAGAAATCAAACTCAGTTACACATGCAATTCAGTGAAATTATTTAACAATATTATTTTTCATGTACAGTATGTGGAACTCTAGTCTATATACCTAGCCGTCCTCATTTTTTTTTTTTTATTATTTATTTATGATAGGCACACAGTGAGAGAGAGAGGCAGAGACACAGGCAGAGAGAGAAGCAGGCTCCATGCACCGGGAGCCCGACGTGGGATTCGATCCTGGGTCTCCAGAATTGCGCCCTGGGCCAAAGGCAGGCGCTAAACCGCTGCGCCACCCAGGGATCCCCGTCCTCATTTTTCAAAACATATTTGCTTATTTTTTTTCCTGAAAATTTTTCTTGATATACTTTTCATTTCTTTTAGATGTGAAAGTAGGTTCTTTTAGTTATCTTTGCCCCTGAAGCTGGTCCAATTGTCTGCTAGTTTATTATTAAACAGGATGAGGGCTGGGAAAGGCTTCAGACTTAATTCCAGTCTTAAGTCCTAGCCAAGATTTTTGAATGAGTAAAAATTCCATGCTTTTTTTTCTTTTTAAGACAATTTCTTTGAAAATTAAAAATCCATACTTTTTAACTGCTAACTGAAATTTAGCATTCTCAACAACAGTTACCAACAAATATCACAAGTACATTTATATCACAAGTACATTTATCTTTTGTACTTACTACTTTGATATTATAGTATTTATTACACTTGTTGCTATATATTATTTAATGCATTAATGAAGAAGTATATATATTTATGTGATATTGTAGATCACAAAAAAAACCTCATCTCTTCTAGGAGACTTCATAGTGATGACTTATTATGATTCAGTTTATAAGCAAATAGCTCTGGTTGCTTGACAGAGAAGGAGAAGGATAAATATAGACTCTTTCCCTCCATACTGTCCCCTCTCCCTCTCTTTACTGCTTCCCCCTCTCATTTCACTACTTGCTCTCTCCCTTCTATGGCCCTCACCCTGTCCTAATCATCCCTTATTCATCCTCTCTCTTGTTCCCACTTTTTCTCATTTATGTTTTCTCTCTTTCTCTCTCATTCTCTCCCTCTGTAGTAATTAATTGCTGTTATAATTGCTTGCTTACTTTTTAATGTTAGCTTCTTGGCCAGTTTAATATTGAGAAAGGTTTTCATTTCTCCATGTGAAGTTGGGTACCCCCCCCACACACACGCAGTCTCATCCTGCATCAGTATGTTAAGCAGTCTTCTTGTAAGTCAAACATTCATCAAAATCCTAACTTAGTGATATTTCTTATTTTAGTTGACAAAGAGATGATGCAAAGAATAAGGGAGAAATCTATTTTACAAGCACAAAAAAGAGCAAAAGAAGCTACAGAAGCAAAAGCTACAGCAAGACGAGAAGATCAAAAATATGCACTAAATGTTATGATGAAGGTAAATAGCAGATTGATAGGAAAGTTCTCTAATTAAAGAGATAATAGTAAACTGTGTAAGGATAATTTATTCCAACCACTGTACTTCTTCACCTCTTCATTCAGACTTTGGTTATAGGACTTACTGTGTTAGAGAGGCTATCTACTACTTACATGTGTGAAAATCTGATGAAAATGAAGAGTATAAAGGTTGAACAATAGATTGTTTTAGGGAGAATGTTCTGTTTCCAAGGGAGTAAAAATATTATAATTTTCTATGATAAAAGTGTTTTACTTCTTTTTAAATTTTGTAATAATAGACATTATTTAAAACAAGATCCTAGCTAAACACTAAATATTGATATTAATGTCTTTCTAATTGTTGAGGCTTCCAAGTTAAAGCTTTTTAAAAGAAAGATTTATTTATTTATTTTAGAGAGAGAGAGAGCAGACAAGCAAGGGGAGGGGCAGAAGCAGGAGAGAATCACAAGCAGACTCTTACTCCCCGCTGAGCTTGGAGCCTAATGTGGGGCTTGATCTCACACCTTGAGCCAGAATCAGGAGTTGGCCACTTAACCAGCTGAGCCACCTCAAGTTAAAGCTTTAATCAGCAATATATTTTTTGAGGATAATTCACTTACCAAGAAATTCACCTTATGTAAAGTTTACAATTCATTAGTTTATAGTATTTAGAGATGTGCGTCCATTACAACATTGGGGGATATTTTCATCACGCCCAAAAGAAACCATGTGCCATTTAAGAGTCACTCCATTTCTCCCATTCACTCCAGCCCCAGGCAACCATTAATCCCACTTTTTTTCTTTATAGATTTACCTATTCTGATTAATTTTTACAAGTAATTTCTTATCTCATATTCTCATTTTGACATATTGAAATGATTAAAGAATCTATAACTGACATTTCCTCAAGAGCTCAGTGTTCATTTTGCAATTAACTTTATTCGATTAATTTGAATTTAAAAGATTAGGGTTTAAGTAATAAAGAGGACTTGACTCATCCAGCGGGAAAAGTTCAGAGATAAAGCAGTGATCAGATATAGTTAAAACAAGGCTCTGATTCCATGTCTCTACATCATCCTTTAGCACTGCCTTTTCTTTGTGTCTGCTCATCCTTAGGTTGATAGTGAGATGATCCACGTCTGCATATAACAAGGCCCAGTGGAAGACAGGCTCCCTTGTAAGCCCCACAAAACAATTGCTTTAGATGTTGTAAAATGATACTAAAATTTGGACACATTGCAACACATATTCAAGTGAATCTTGAAGTCTTTGTTGCTTACCACTTGGTTTATAGCATCAGCTTTTTGGTATCTTTGTGCTGATCTATCATTCGTTCATTTTAGAGTCATTTATTGAATACTGTGAAAGGTGTTGCTGTGAGTTGAACAAGTCTTCACTTTCAGTTTACTCGTGATATACAGAAGATGACGGACAAGAAAAAAGAGATTACATCATAGGATGCATGAGAAGTCATGGGAGGATAAAAAGAGAACACTGACAAAAGACTGGTATCTCAGTCTGAGAGTATAGGCAGGAAATACGAGGCAGTGTTGTTTATGCTGAGTATTGGAGAATGAGTCACAGGTATCTGAGGAATAAATGGAAAAATTACAGACAGCTTGGATAAATCCATGACAGAACATGGCCCAATGAGGCAAGATTTGTTGGTCAGAATAAAATCTTAATATTTTGAAAATTTTTCTGAAGGTAATAGGAACTCCCTAGGGATTTTTCAGCAAGACTATCAAATTAATTGGGTTTGTATGTTGCAAAAGCTCATTCTGGCTAATGAGCATGAAGTGGTTGCCAGGGTGGAGGCAGAGCTTTTGTATTGTAAGATGGAAAGAACCTGAGTGTATTTATATATTGAAGGAAGCTAGTAAAGAGGGAGAAGTTGATAGTACAACCAAGGGAGGGGATTGATGGTGATGGAACAGGGTGGGATGAAGGTTGGAACAGCTGAAAAAAATTAGTCTTAGCTAAGAGTGGGATATTTTATCTTTGGACACTAGAGGGCAGGAATAATGAATAACAGGATTTGGAAAATTCTTAAGGACACATAGTTAAAAGAAGCCTTTGTTTTCAGGATGAAGGAAGCAAGAGGGAAAGATTGAGATGAAGGTATGGGTTTTGAAGTGATTAATGAAAGTTTGAAATACTGATGCCAGGCTAATCATCTGAAGCAGGCTCTCTTGTCTGACAATTTTGACTGCTATGGCCTGCTTTTTCTCTTCTTTCCTGTTTTAGAGATTGCCCTCTTCTGAGTTTTCTTTTTGTTTTCTTCTTCAGGGGAAGTACTACTTCACTTTTGCCCTCTAAGCTTTTAATCTAGGTAAATTGAATTTGAAGTGCTTTCTTCTACTGTCATTTTCCTGAAGTTGAAATCAGAAATCTCAAAGTATGAAACAACTTTGCCTACTCATGCAGATGAGGTATGAATTGCTTTCTGTAATTGTCTGGGTTTTACTATAGGGCCTTAAAATGTTATCAGTGACCCAGATGCCCTGTTTATTGGAAATGTGTACAATGTACAAAAACACCACAAGGAACTGCTTGGCTCTTTTTTATTCTATTTTTTAATAGTAACGGTCATATTGCTAGCATTTTTTGTGTCTCCCAGGCCCCCTTTTTTTTTCTGTGTCTTCTTCCCTTTCAGTGTACCTCAGCACCTTGTTGACCCTATTGATTCTCTCACAATCCTGATTCTTGGTTTTACACATTTAGCATTTTCCCTATAAACCATTCTTAGGACTCTGTGCTTTTGGTATCTCCTGTTCTTTTTTTAAAAAAATATTTTAGTTATTTATTCATGAGATACACAGAGAGAGGCAGAGACACAGGGAGAGGGAGAAACAGGCTCCATGCAGAGAGCCTGACATCGGACTCTATCCCAGGTCTCCAGGATCACGCCCTGGGCTGAAGGCAGATGCTGAACCGCTGAGCCACCCCGGGATCCCCGGCATCTCCTGTTCTAATTTTTTTGATCTACTCTTTATATGTGAAATCTTCATTCTCTTACCTTGTTTGTTATTAACAGTTATTAGCATCATAAGACACTTAATTATGCTGTTAGTATACCCAGTCTTTGTATCACTGTTCCTTTTGAATTTTACTTTTCTTCTTTATTAGCTTTGATATTTCTTATTGAGAAGTTTTACAGACCAAATACACTTTGTTGTTTGTTATTCCTTCAAAGTGCTGCCATGGTGGCTTTTATTTTAAGTATTTTGTTTTTTAGTTATATTGAGGTGTAATTGGCATAAATTGTAATATATTTAAAGTGTATAATGTGAACATTTGATATACATATATTTTGTTAAAGGAATCCCATAGTTAAGTTAATTAATACATATGTCACTTCATATAATTACCCTTACATTAGATCTCACCACTTTTAGCTAAAAATTTGTATCCTGTTATAACTTCTTCCCCTTTACCCCGCCTCCTAGCCCCTGGCTACCACCATTCTGTTCTTTGTTTCTATGAGTTCAACTTAAAAAAGAAATTCTAGGGGAGCTGGGTTGCTCAGTGGTTTGGCGCCGCTTTCAGCCCAGGGCATGATCCATGTCGGGCTCCCTGCATGGAGCCTGCTTCTCCCTCTGCCTGTGTCTCTGCCTCTCTCAGTCCCTCTCTGTGTCTCTCATGAATAAATGAATAAAATCTTTTTTAAAAAAAAAAATTCTACATGTGATACCATGTAGTATTTCATATAAACCATGCATATATTATATAAAGTATATACATAGTATATATAGGTGTATGTATACATAATGAACATAATGACTGTATGTGTGTGTGTATACATATTTATCACACTTTCTTTAACCATTCACCCATCAATGAACACTTAAAATTGTTTCTGTAGAGATGCCTGGGTGGCTCAGTCAGTTAAGCATCTGACTTCTGCTCAGGCCGTGATCTTGGGGTCCTGGGATTGAGCCTTGAATTGGGCTCCCTCTCCCTCTGTCCCTCCCCCCTCAAATAAATAAAATCTTCTAAAAATATATTTTTTTAAAATTTTTTATTTAAATTCAATTAGCCTACATATAGTAGTTTCCAATGTAATGTTCAATAATTCATCAGTTTTGTCTAACACCCAGTGCTCATCTCATCATGTGCCCTCCTTAATGCCCATCACCCAATTACCCTATCCCCCAATCCACCTCCCCTCCATCAACCCTCAGTTTGTTTCCTATAGTTAAGAGTCTTTCATGGTTTTTCTCCCTCTCTGATGACATTCAGTTTTCCTTCCCTTACCCTATGATCCTCTATGCTGTTTCTTATATCTCACATATGAGTGAAACCATATGATAACTGTCTTTCTCTGACTGACTTATATTTCACTCAGCGTAATACCCTCCCTCTTCCTCTGCCCCTCTCCTCTCTCAAATAAATAAATAAAATCTTTTTTAAAAAGTTTGCTTCTCTATCTTGCTGTCATGAATAATACTACAGTGAACATGGTATGATAGTATAGACATTTCTTGGAGATAGTGGGTTTTTTTTTTCGAAAATATACACTTGTCATTTATATATCTTCTTTGGAATATGACTAGACAGATCCTTGATCCATTTAAATGTTTATATTTATTTTCTTGCTACTGAATTATATGAATTTTTCTATATTTTGCATATCAACCCCTTACTGGCTAGTGGCTTGCAGATATTTTTCCCATTCCGTACATTATCTTTTCATTTGTTGATGTTTTCTTTGCTGTGCAGAAGCTCTTAAGATGTTGTTTCACCTTTTTTCTTTTGTTGCCTTTCCTTTAGTGTCAAGACTAAAAAATCATTGCCAAACGAATATCAAGGAACTTACCATCTATGTTTTCTTATAGAAGTTTTAGGTTTCAGATCTTACATTCAAGTCTTTAATCCATTTTGAGTTTTTGTACATAGTGTAAGGCAGGGATCCAGTTTCATTCTTCTGTATGTGAATATCCATTTTTTTCTAGCACCATTTATTAGACAGACTATCCTTTCATCATTGTACATTTTTGGTGCTTTTGTCAAAAATTAATTGATCATACATGCACAGGTTTATTTCTGGGCTCACTGCACAGGTTTATTTCTGGGCTCACATGCACACGTTTATTTCTGGGCTCTCTAGTATGTTTCATTGATCTGTGTCTCTGTTTTCATGGCAATACCATACTGTTTTAATTACTATAGCTTTGTAATACAGTATGAAATCAGAAAATATGATACCTCCAGCTTTGTTCTTCTTGCTCAAGATTCCTTTAACTAGTTACAATCTGTTTTTGGTTCCATACAAATTTTAGGATTGTTTTTTTCTATTTCTGTGAAAAATGACATTGGAATTTTGATAGGGGTTGCATTGACTCTGTAGATCACTTTGGGTAGTATGGACATTTTAACAATATTACTTCTTCCAATCCATCAACATGGAATATTTTTACATTTATTTGTGTCTTCTTCAGTTTCTTTCAGCAATGTTTTATAGTTTTTAGAGTACAGGTCATTCATTTCTTTGGTTAAATTTGTTCCTAAGTATTTTATTTTTTGATGCTATTGTAAATCAGATTTTCTTCTTAATTTTTCTTTCTGACAGTTTGTTATTAAAAACTATCAGAATTAGATATTTGTTATTATTAGAAACTAGTAGAAATGCAACTGATTTTTTTATATTGATTTTGTGTCCTGAAACTTTACTGGATTTGTTTTTTTTGTTTTGTTTTTTTTTTAATTTTTATTTATTTATGATAGTCACAGAGAGAGAGAGAGAGAGAGGCAGAGACACAGGCAGAGGGAGAAGCAGGCTCCATGCACTGGGAGCCCAATGTGGGATTCGATCCCGGGTCTCCAGGATCGTGCCCTGGGCCAAAGGCAGGCGCCAAACCGCTGCGCCACCCAGGGATCCCTGGATTTGTTTATTAGTCCTAACAGGATTTTTTTTTTTCCTTTTGAGTCTTTAGAGTTTTCTATGTATGTCACTTGCGAACACAGATGCTTTTATGTCTTCCTTTTCAATCTGCATGACTTTTATTTCCTTCTCATGCTGAATTGTTCTAGCTTAGACTTTAGTACTGTGTTGAGTGGAGATGGTGAGAGAGCGTATTCTTGTCTTGTTCCTGATCATAGAAGAAAAGCTTTTAGCTTCTCACCATTGATTATGATGTTAGCTATGGGTTTATCATATATGGCCATTATTATGTTGAGATATGTTCCATATAGACCTAATTTGTTGAGAGTCTTTTTTTTATCATGGAAGGATGTTGAATTTTGTTAAGTGCTTTTACTATATTGATTGAAGTGATCATATGATTTTAACTCTTCATTTTTTTAGATTGGTATATGACATTGATTGATTTGCATATATTCGAACCAGCCTACATCCAGGGGATGAATCGCATTTGATCATGGTGTATAATCCTTTCTTTTTTTTTTTTTAATTTTTATTTATTTATGATAGTCACACAGAGAGAGAGAGAGAGAGAGAGAGGCAGAGACATAGGCAGAGGGAGAAGCAGGCTCCATGCACCGGGAGCCCGACGTGGGATTTGATCCCGGGTCTCCAGGATTGTGCCCTGGGCCAAAGGCAGGCGCCAAACCGCTGCGCCACCCAGGGATCCCCAATCCTTTGAATCAATGTACTGTTGACAATTTGCAAATATTTTGTTGAGAATTTTTACATGTATATTCATCAGGGATATTGGCCTACTGTATTTTTTTCTTGTAGTGTCCTTATTTGACTTTGGCACCAAGGTAGTGCTGGCCTCATAAAATGAATCTGGGAGTGTTCCCCACTCTTTAGTGTTGGAAGATTTTTAAAAAATGATATGTATTAGTTCTTTCTTAAATATTTGGTGGAATTTACCAGTGAAGCCATCTCATTCTGGACTTCTCTTTGTTGGGAGGTTTTTTACGACTGATTCAGTCTCTACTTATAATTGGTCTGTTTAAATTTTCTCTTCATCATTCAGTTTTTGTAGGTTGTACATTTCTACAAATTTATCCATTTCTTTTGGGTTTTCTAATTTGTTATATCATATTCTTGGTGGTTTCTTCTGATCCTTAGTATTTCTCTGTTATCAGTTGTGATGTCTCCTCTTTTATTTCTGATTTTGCTTTTTGAGTCTCCTCTTTCCTTAGTCTAGCTTAAGAGTTGTCAATTTTATTTATCTTTTCAAAGAAGCAGCTCTTAGTTTCACTGATCTTTTCTGTTGTCATTCTTGTCCTACTTCACTTATTTCAGCTTTGATTTTTATTATTTTTTTCCTTCTTCTAATTTTGGGTTTAATCCACTTTTTCTAGTTCCTTAACATATAAAGTTAGGTTATTTATTTGAGATCCTTTTTTTTTTTTCTTAAGGTAGAGGTTTATCAGTATAAAGTTCCCTTTTATAAATTGTTTTTCCTTCATCACATAAGTTTTGGTATTTTGTGTTTTCATTTTCATTTGTTTCAATATACGTTTTGATTTCCCTTTTATTTTCTTCTCTGACCCATTTGTTGTTCAGGAGAATGTTGTTTAATCTCCATATATTTGTGAATTTTCATTTTCCTCATTGCTGATTTCTACTTTTATGGCATTGTGGTCAGAAAAGATGCTTGAGATGATGAATAGTCTTAACATTTTAAATACTTTTTGGTCTAACATATAATCTGTTTTGGATAGTAGCCATCTTAGTAGGTGTGAGATGTCATTTCATTGTGGCTTTGATTTGCTCCTCAATGCTATTTTAATTTGAAATGTATCTTTGAAACCCACCTGTTACCTTCATTATTATCTCTGAGATTAAAACCTAAGCTGAAACCAAGAGTCAGATGCTTCATTGACTGTGCCACCCAGGTGCCCCATTTTTCCTACATTTAATTTCTTTTTGCTCTAATAGGAATGTACTAATTTTATGTGTAAATCTAACAAATTTCTAAGCATGTGAGATATTAACTTTACTCATTAATGTGGTAACATTAGAAAAGGCAGTATTCTCTAAAACTGCCTTTCTTATATATGCATTTTGTCAATTATGCTGACCTATTTCCTTTTTGTCTAAGTATATTCCAGGTTCACAGCATTTGTATAGAAGTAGACTTTTAGCAATCCTACATATGTCTACTTTTACTTCAAGCTTTTTCATCTTTTCCAGAGGCATGGTTAAAATTAATTAATTAATTAATTAATTTTACCCATTAGGGTATTTGTTGGCTTTCAAAAGAACAGTGTGTAGAAGAAGAAATACTTTTATTTAGAGAAAAATTGAAAGAACTGAAGTTGTTGAATGGTTCCTGTCTTCTCAACAGCAAAATCGGTTGAGATGGAAGT
The DNA here is from genome assembly GCF_011100685.1 of Canis lupus familiaris. Classification (NCBI taxonomy): domain Eukaryota; kingdom Metazoa; phylum Chordata; class Mammalia; order Carnivora; family Canidae; genus Canis; species Canis lupus. The sequence continues at coordinate 21,167,543 of NC_049251.1, read as the reverse complement.
AGCAGAATGCAGTTAGGCATCTCTAAAAAGGAAATTGCAAAAGTCAATCATCAGAGACAAATAAAATTATTACTGAGAACCAAGGATGAGATAAAGGGCAGGATACAAAAATATATTAACTCATTTTCAGTAGTCCAAACCTGGTTTGAGAAGCAGTTTTCCTTCTCCCTCAATTCTGTCATTGTTTCATTTCTTGAATTTTTTTAAAGTATTTATTCTTTTTTTTTTTTTAAAGATTTTATTTATTTATTCATGAGAGACACACACACAGAGAGAGAGAGAGGCAGAGACACAAAGAAGCAGGCTCCATGCAGGGAGCCTGACATGGGACTCAATCCGGGGTCTCCAGGATCATACCCTGGGCTGAAGGCGGCACTAAACCGCTGAGCCACCGGGGCTGCCCTAAAGTATTTATTCTTAAGTAATCTCCATACCCAGCATGGAGCTCAGACTCACAACCTGGAAATCATGAGTCCTGTGCTCTACTGACTGAGCCAGTGAGGCACCTTTGTTCCTTGAATATGAAGGCTAGTCAAAGGGGAACTTTGTAAAATACATAACATTAAATACATCAGTACTGTCTCTGTGTATAGTAAACTTGGGTACTGGCTTAAGGAAAATTTCTCCATCAGTAAGCTGAAACTGAATCTTTAAAAGGTACCAAACGATCATGACAGGGTTGTGAAATTATATAGTGTAAAAACAGATTTTTCTACCACATAATAACTTCCATTGAAGGAGAGAGAGAACCAACTAGCGTAATGAGAGTTTGCTTTTATCCTTGTGTACATGTGTAGTTTCCAAGTTACTTACAAATTCTTAGGCTTTTATAGTAAGTTCAGATGTCAATTTAATGAAGTAAATTTAAAAGGACAATAACTGGGCAGCCCGGGTGGCTCAGCGCTTTAGCACCACCTTCAGCCCAGGGTGTGATCCTGGAAACCCGGGATCGAGTCCCATGTCAGGCTCCCTGCATGGAGTCTGCTTCTCCCTTTGCCTGGGTCTGTGTCTCTCTCTCTGTCTCTCTCATGAATAAATAATAAAAAATAAAATAAATAAAGAGAGAATAACCTATGTCCAGATTTGTTGGAAAGCTGAACAAATTCCTCTCAGTAATTCATGAGTTTTATTTTTGGTTTGTGAATTAATTAGCCATTGGCTCTCCTTATAGCTCTTACTGTTTTCTTTGGGCCCCTTTCACCTATTTTGAAAATCTGCCAAAGGGAAAAGAGAAGTGTCTTAGTTGGCTCAGGCTATCATAACAAAAAATGACAGAGTGAGTGGCTTAAGTGACAGAAATTTATTTCCTCAGTTCTGGAGGCTGGGAAGGCCAAGATCTAGGTGTGGGCCAATTCACTTTCTCATGAGGACTCTTTTTCTGACTTACAAATGACTGCCTACACACTGCATTCTTACAAAGTGGAGAGAGAGAGAGAGAGCTCTGGTGTCTATTTCTTATAAGGACACTAATGCTGTTGTATTAGGACCCCACCCTTATGGTCTCATTTAACCTTAGGCCTTATCTCCAAATATTGTCACATCTGACAGGACTTCAACATGTAGATTTGGGGACCATGATTTAGTTCACAGTGGGAAGAGAATTAAAATAAAAATCAATTTTGTTACATTTTAGCTTTGGCTGTAACAGATGCTTATATCATTCTTAAACATCAGATTCTCATTTCCATAGAACACAAACAACTACATAATTTCAGAAGTTTACAACTTCCAAGAAAAATTTAAAAACCTTATTTATTAAACTTCAGACTGAATTAGTATTTTAATTTTCTTTCTTAAGGGAATTCATTGTTAGAAGTATATACAGCTACATGTGTATGATAATACTTTATGGTATTCTTACCTGGGCCACCTGGGTGCCTCAGTTGGTTAAGCATCCAACTCTTCATTTTGGCTCAGGTCGTGATCTCTCAGTCATGGGCTCAAGCCTGGAGTCGGGCATTTTTGCACATTGTCTATTTTTTCCATTAGAATTCTTAACATATTAAACAGTTATTTTAAATTTCATGTCTGATCATTCTGTGTTATATCTTGAATCTGGTTCTGTTGATTATTGTCTTTCTATGTTGTGTTTTTCTTGCCTCTTGACATGTCTTGAAATTTTTTTGTTGAAAGCTAGATATGTATTAGGTGGTAGAAACTGAGGTTATTAGGTTGTTGGGGTATAGATTTATTTTAATGTGGCTGCTATGTTTAATGTTAGCTGTGGCTGTAGATATGAGAGGCTTTAAAGGTCTCTAGTGCCTTTTTTTTTTTTTTTTTTAAACTCCTCCTTTGACTCTTGGCTTCTTCAACTGTTCCTCCTCTGAGGGAGTCTTTATTGTAAGATTCTCTTATATAATATACTCTCATTATCCTAGAACACTTTCGGTGTGGTAGTACATTACAAGGGAGGGGAAGCGTCCATAATCTTTCAATTCAATATCACTTTTTTGGGGGGCCTATAACTTGGGGCTGTGATCTTTACAAGTCTTCCCCTGGTGAGGCAGCTTTTCCGCACTGTCTCCTATTCCCTTCCTTGGCTGTAGTGCCAAGGTTTATTTTCTTGAATCCCTGACTATTAACTATTTTCTTCTTTCCTTAGGTGGGGGACAGGAAGTCTGGAGAAGACTGGAGTGGGAGAGATTCTTTTCCCCCAGCAGGGATAAGGGACTTCTGCTCTGGTGGGGTCCTTTTTTTCTGGATAGTAGGTCTTTAAGGAGAATGCTCTGGATATTTCTGTAAATCACAATGATTATTCTTCCCCTCCCTTTGCCAGAGACTCAAAGTTATCCTATCCAGAGCTTCACCATTGTAGCCTAATGAGGTTTCTGGAGGTGAAGCCCACAAAAATATGGGGGCACTCCTTAAGACTGGGGCCTCAAAGAGTTTATCCTTCTCCTACTAGTCCACCCTTAGGCTCCAGTATTTTGTCAAAATTACCATTTAAGTGTTCCTACTAGTTTATAGCTCTAGTTACTTTTGCTACAGGCAAGCAGATCCTTGTCTTTTGGGATACATCTTTCTCTCCAGATTTCAAGGTAGCTGTTTGCCCTGCAACTTTCTTCTCTGATGAGTCCAAGAACTCTAGTTTTCAGTTTGTCTTTTTTTGTTGTTGCAAAGATTGGAGTGACAACGTCTAAGCTTTTTGCATGTCAAAGCTGAAACTAGAGCCCCTTTATAATATATATATTCAGGTTGCTATAATACTTAAATGGTTGCTAGATGTATCTTTAAGTTATAATAATCTACTTCAGGTAAACACTGACTCAATTCCAATAAGACATAGCAACTTTGCTGTAATACAACACTATTATCACTATTATCTTTGGGCTGCTTTGCCATTCATGTATATATATTTGTTATAACTCAACAACACCTGTTATAATTTTACTTTGAAAATTAGCACTTTTTAAAAAATCACAGGTTTTTAAAGAAATAAAGAGGAGTAAAGGCAAAAAAGTCTGTATTGTCTTTTCTTTTCTTGACTAAACAATGTAATATACTATCAGCAGTCCTCTTTTCCTCCCTCATGATTTGTTTGTTTTATAACTGGAAATGTATATCTTTTAGCCCCTTTTACTCATTTCACCCAACCCAGCATTCCATCCCTGGCAACCAGCAGTTTGTTCATGGTATCTAAGAGCTTAGGATTTTTTTGTTTTATTTTTTAAAAATTTTTTTATTTATTTATGATGGTCACACAGAGAGAGAGAGAGAGAGAGAGAGAGAGGCAGAGACACAGGCAGAGGAGAAGCAGGCTCCATGCACCAGGAGCCCAACATGGGATTCGATCCCAGGTCTCCAGGATGGCGCCCTGGGCCAAAGGCAGGCTCCAAACCGCTGCGCCACCCAGGGACCCCCGACTTTTTTGTTTTAGATTCGATATATAAATGAGATCGGATATTTGTCTTTCTCTGTTTTGCTTCACTTAGCATAATGCCCTCAAAATCCATCCATGTTGTTGTAAATGACAGGATTTCATTCTTTTTTTTGTGGCTAAACAATATCCTATTGTGTTTATATTCCGAATTTTCTTTATCTGTTCATCCTTTGGTAAATATTTAGGTTGTTCCCATGTCTTGGCTACTGTAAATGATGCTGCAGTAAAGCTGGGGCAGTGCATATATCTTTTGAATATGTGTTTTCCTTTTCTTTGGAAGTAAAGTTACTGGATCATATGGTAGTTCTACTGTTTATTTTTTGAAGAACCTCCATATGGTTTTCCATAGTGGTTGCACCAATTTACACTCCCCCCAACGGTGCACAAGATCTGTATCCTCACCAACACTCGTTATTTCTTTTCTTTTTGGTTTAGCCATTCTAACAGGTGTGAGGTGATATCTCACTGAGGTTTTGATTTGCATTTCCCTGGTAATTAGTGATGTGAGCATCTTTTCATGTACTTGTTGGCCACCTGTATGTCTTCTTTAGTAAGATGTCTATTTGGATCTTCTCTGTTCATTTTTTAATTGAATAGTTTGTATTTTTGGTGTTGAGTTGCATGAGTTCTTTATATATTTTGGATATTAGCCCCTTATCAGATATTTTAATTTGTAAATATTTTCTTTCATTCGGCAGGTTACCCTTTCATTTTGTTGATGGTTTCCTTTGCTATAAAAGCTTCTTAGTTTGATATCCCCATTGTTTATTTTTTTGCTTTTCTCATCTTTGCTTTTATTTTTTTTTTTTTTTTTTTTAATTTTTATTTATTTATGATAGTCACAGAGAGAGAGAGAGAATGGCAGAGACACAGGCAGAGGGAGAAGCAGGCTCCATGCACCGGGAGCCCGACGTGGGATTTGATCCCGGGTCTCCAGGATCACGCCCTGGGCCAAAAGCAGGCGCCAAACCGCTGCGCCACCCAGGGATCCCCTCATCTTTGCTTTTAATGTCAAATCCAAAAAACATCATCAAGACCAATTATCAAGAAATTTACTGCCTATGTTTTCTTCTAGGAGTTTTATGATTTTAGATCCTACATTCAAGTTTTTAATCCATATTGAGTTAAATTATGTGTTTGGTGTAAGATAGTGGTCCAATTTTATTCTTTTGCATGCAGATATCTAGTCTTCCCAATATCATTTGTGAAGAGATTGTCCTTTCTCCATTATATATTTTGGTTTCTTTGTCTTAAATTAATTGGCCATATATGTATCCGTTTATTTCTGGGCTCTCTATTCTATGCCATTGATCTATCTGTTTTTATGCTGATACCATACTTTTAAGTTTCAGTTACTATAGCTTTGTAAAATAGCTTGAAATCTGGGGGGTTGATGCCTCTAGCTTTGTTCTTTATCAAGATTGTTTGGTTATTCAGGGTCTTACATGGTTCTGTGCAAATTTACTGTTGTTTTTTTCAATTTCTGTGAAAAATGCCTTTGGAATTTCAGAGATTTCATTGAATTTGTAGATTGCTTTGTGTGGTATGGACACTTTAACAATATTCTTCTAATTCGTGAGCATGGAATATTCCATTTATTTGTGTCTTCTCTAATTTCTTTCATTAATGCATTAATGTCTTATGGTTCTCAACATACAAGTCTTTTACCTCCTTGGTTAAATTTATTTTTAGTCTTATGGTTTTCAACATACAAGTCTTTTACCTCCTTGGTTAAATTTATTTTTAGGTATTTTATTCTTTTGATGTAATTGTAAATGGGATTGCTTTCTTTTTCTTTCTGAAAGCTCATTATTAGTATACAGAAATGCAGCAGATTTTTTTTTTAACATTGATTTTATATCCTGCAACTTTACTGAATTTAACAGTTTTTTGGTGGAATCTTTAGGGTTTTCTTTTCTTTCTTTTTTTTTTTTAAGATTTTATTTATTCATCAGACACACACACACGTGCGCGCGCATACACACACACAGAGGCAGAGACACAGGAAAAGGGAGAAGCAGGCTCCATGCAGGGAGCCCGATGTGGGACTTGATCCTGGGACTCCAGGATCATGCCCTGGGCCAAAGGCAGGCGCTAAACCACTGAGCCACCCAGGGATCCCCTCTTTAGGGTTTTCTACATATAATATCATTTCTGCTGCAAATAGTGACAGTTTTACTTCTTCCTTTCTGATTTGGATGTCTTATATTTCTTGCTTTGACTAGGGACTTCTAATACTGTATTGAATTATAAGTGGTGAAAGTTTGTATTCTTGTTTTGTTCCTGATCTTAGAGGAAAAGCTTTTAGCTTTTCACCATTGAGTGTGATGTTAGCTGGGAGCTTGTCATATATGGGGTTTCTTACACTGAGGTATGTCACCTCTGTACCCACTTTGAGAGTTTTTATCATAAATGGATGTTGAATTGTATTGTTTTTTTAAACTTCTTAAATTGTGATATAATATACATTACATAAAATTTATTATTTTATTCCTTAATTGTTCAGTTCAGTGGCTTTAAATACATTAATGTTGTGCTACTTTCATCACCATCCATTACCAGAGCTTTGTTCATGTTACAAAAGTAAAACACTGTGCCCATTAAACAATAATAACTCCCCATTCCCACCTTCCCTCAGACCCCCACTTTACTTTCTGTTTCTATGATGACTACCTTAGGTACCTCATGTAACTGAAATCATACCATATTTGTTCTTTCATGACTGGCTTATTTCATTTAGCATAATGTCTTCAAGTTTATTACATAATAGCATGAGCTTGTGTCAGAATTCTCTTCCATTTTAAGGCTGAATAATGGTCTATTTATATACCACATTTTGTTTATCCATTTGTATTGTTTCTTATATTTATGGACACATTTACCATTTCCCATGCTCTTCATTCCTTCTTGTGGATCTAAGTTAGTGTCTGGTGCCCGTTTCCTTTCAGCCTAAAGAACTTCCTTTAGTATATCTTGCAAGGCAGGTTTGCTAACAATAGATTTATTTAACTTGGAATATGTTTATTTCATCTTCATTTATGAAGAATGGTTTTGCTGAACATAGAATTCATAGTTTATATATTTTTTCCATCAGTATATCGAACATGGCATTTAACTGTCTTCTGTCTTCCATTGTTTCTAATTTGGAATTAGGCTTGTTTGGATTGTCATTTCCCATATATGATGAACCTTCTTTCTCTTGCTACTTCCAAGATTTTCTTCTTTGTTTGGCTTTTGTATTAACTTAGCAGTTTTCACTAAGTTTTATCTAGGTATATCTCTTTGTGTTTATCTCTTTGTATATATCTCTGGGTTTCTTGAACTTCTTGTTTTCATCCAATTTGACAAGTTTCTGTTACCAATTACTTTCTGAACATTTGTTGGTTGAAAACTATACCATTTGTTTTATTTACTTTTTCAAAAACTATACATTTTAGTTAATAGATGATAGCAATTCTGGGTTTTGTTTTATTTTTGTTTATAGTTTACTTATTGAGGGCTGTTTATTTTTTAGTAACTTGCCTGTACTTTGTGAAGTGAGTCTAGTCTCCTTTGACACACAGCTGCTGATGTCTCTGTTAAGTTTTTTAATTCTTTTTTTTTAGGCTGGCTTCCTTAGGAATCTTTCCTGTGTCTGCATAACTTAATTGTTAACTAATGATATGGGCAGAGGTGGTAGAGGCTCCCACCCTTTGCTGATTGGTTTATGGATAGCTTTTAGAATACATTCGAAGTTGGAGCCAGTTTTCAGACTTTCCTTGGCTTCATTTTTATTTTTTTAAGATTTTATTTTTAAGTAATCTCTTACACCCAGCATGAGCTCAGACTCACAACCCTGAGATCAGGAGTCACACGTTCCACTGACTGAGCCAGCCAGGTGTCCTGCCTTCTTCACTTTATGCCAAGCTTCCTCCGGTCTCCCTAACAAGTATATAGCTTTCTGTTTAGCCAGAGTTGTATGGTAAGCTTGTCATAGACTTTCTGTGGTTTCTTCATTTACATGATCTTCTTGTTAATTTTCTGACTAGTCAGGCACTCACCTTAACCAGGACTTCAACTGCAGACCCCAATTTGAAATTTTCCTTATTCATTACCAACCAAGTCTATCACTTTTATCCACCAAAGCCATGGATTTTCACCTCCCCACCCTGAAATGAGTCTACCCTTTTTGCCAACAAAGTTGTTGGGTTTTTCTTGCTAGTTTCATGTTGGCAGAACTGCCAGTCTCATTCAAGCTGGCAGTGGGTGGTTGGCAGCAACCTCAGGCAGGGCACAGCATCTTACTGTTTTTACCTGTAACTTTAGCATTTATTCTAGAATGAACACTTCTCAATTTGCAGGCTGTCTTTGCTTAGTTTCCAGTGCTCTGAAATGGTTCTCTTTGATAGATTTGTCCAGCTTTTACTTGATATTTGTGCATGGGAATTGCCAACCCCTTAGTGCCTCTATAAAATCTGTACTTTTTTTTTTTTTTTTTTTTTTGCAGGTGAATTTCACATTTACCTATCAAGCTCCCTAAGAAGTACTCTTGGTATTTTGATTAGATCTACATTGACTTTATAAGTTAATTTTCACAATATGAATATATTTACATTATTGAGATTTCCGTCGGGGAACATGGCATTTATCTCCATTTATTTGGACTTACCCCTCAGTAAAATCATTGTTATTTATTTATTTATTTATTTATTTATTTATTTATTTGAGAGTGTGTGTGCAAGCAAGGAGGTAGGGGCTGAGGGAGAGGAAGAGAGAGAATCTTAAGCAGGATCCATGCCCAATGTGGCTCAATCTCACAACCCTGAGATCATGACCTGAGCTGAAATCAAGAGTTGGACGCTTAACCAACTGAGCTACTCAGGAGCCCCCTCAGAAAAGCTATTTAACATACAGCTAGGACTTACTCATATTTTGTTAAGTTTATTCTTGACATTTTAAAAATTTGTTATCAGTTGCTAATGAAATTATTTTTCCATTTTATTTTTCTAATTGTTTATTGCCAGTTTGTAGGAAGGTAAGTTTTTATGAGTTCATATAAGTTGATCTTGTATATGACTACTTTGCTGAACTTAACTTTTCTAATAGTTCTAATAGTTTGTCAGTTTGTTATTTTGGTTCTTTTAGGTAATAAACTATGTTATTTACAAATAATGACAATTTTATTTCCTTCTAATCTATATTTATATTTTTATATTTATTTTAAAAATCTATTAAAACATAAAACTTTAATACATATAAAATTTTATATTTATTTTAAAAATTCTATTGTATAGGTTGTGATCTCTAGGAAAGTAACAAAACAGTAGGCATACTGGATTTAATGACTTTGCTAGAAATATTTTTAATTCTTCACCATGAAGTATGACATTATAGGAGTCATTTTATTAAGCTAAAATTTTTCTTTTGTTCCTAGTATCAACTGCTGTTTTGGCATGTACTAAGATCACATTGTTTTCCTCTTTTGATTTCCTAATATCACAAATAAGAAATGTGCTATTTTATCAAGATGCATTATAATTTTAATTCCCTCACTTCAATTTGCTAATATTTTATGATTTTTGCATGTAATTCATAATATGTATTGGCTTATAAAGAATAATGCCTTAATAAACTAGACATTCATTCCAAATTAAGTATAGATTTCCCCTTCTTCAGGAATTTGGTTTAGGACCTGTTCATTATCCCCCTATTATTTACATTTGCTGTCTATATTAAATTAATACTCCACACTAAATGGCATCTTTTTATTTTTAATAGTACAAAGCACTTAAAATTCAGTTTCTTCGTGTGATGATTGTTTTTTTTTACCTTTCTGAGTTTTCCTGTTACTATACAGTCCTTTAAGTGCTATGTTTCCCATATTATATTTTTTAATAAAAGAACTTCAAGAATTTTTAGTATTTGTCTGTCATTCATATATTCAGTCTCCCCTTTCCTTTTATTATAAGGAATTTTGTAGTATTCTTGTTTTTCTCTTCATTCTAGTCTCTCACCTATTCTATGAAGCCTTTTTTGATCCCTCCTCTTTCCCATTACCTCCTGAAGAGTTAGACTTTTTTTTGTTTCTTATAAAACTTATTATAAATTAAGTTATACATGTATGTATATATATAGTTCTCTCAATTACCTCACCTTTGGTGTAATACCATAATTTTCCTATTCCTTTTGGTTATAAGGACAGTCTCCTCTTTGGTAATTAAGACTTAGTCTTACACATTTTTAAAAACTTCTCAAAATTCACTCCACTTATAGGAGTTATGAGGGATTGAGGGTGTTCTGACTCCACACACTTTTCCTTTCTTCCATGTGTTGGGGCAGAGAGGAAGCAGGAGAAAAGGCAAACCCATCATTAAACTGGGTGAAGTTTTCATCTTCTCCTTTTAGGTTGTGGCTGCCTCTGGCTCACACTGACTGGTCATCATGCCCTGTTGTCAGGCATTTAAAGGCTGGCTCATTGCCACATGTAAGATTCTTCCTGGCCTAACCTACTGGCAGCTCACTGACGAGTCTTTGGACTTAGAACATGTAAAAATTATTATCTTTGGTGCTTCGTTTACGCCTTATATGCAATTCTGGGACTATAGGAATCTCCTGTTCAGTAATATGTGAAATTTATTTTAAAGCCAGTGTTCCACAGTCCAATAGGAAAATAACAAACAGTCTTCCAGAGGAGGGTATTAGGTCACTAAAGAACACTTCTTTAGTGCAGTTTCATACCTATGTTTATTCTGTATCCTGAAATAATTCAGCCTCTAGGAAACTTCATCCCAACATGTTATTCTAGAGCTGTGCCAAAGGTACTATTTAAATGTAAATTAATTTAAATTTACATTAATGAAACTTGATGAAATAAAAATGTAGTTTTTCAGTCACATCAACCATATTTTAAGTGCTTAATAGCCATGTGTGGCAAGTGGCTTCTGTATCAAATAGCACAACATTACCATCATTGAGAAAATATCTATTAGCCACTGCTTGTCTAGAGGACAGGGATGAGAATTTTTGTTTTCTAGAGGATAGAGGTGAGAATATTTTGTTACCACAGGAAAATCAGACACATAGAATCAATTATATACACCAACCAGTTACTCTTTCACAAGATTTTCTTTCCTTGCCCATATGAAGGAAGTCTGTGAAAGGGAGAAAAGTTAGCACACTCCTGTACAATGTACTGCTTTCAAATTCATCTGATAGTTAGCTTTTCTTGTGGAAACTTCAAGTAATTGTTACTGCAAATGTAGTTGGCAGCAGCATTCGAAGTTCAAACATTTCCACCCACCATAGACAAACCCCCTAGTTTATCCTTCCCATTTCCTTTCTTACTATTCCCTCATTCCTTTGGGGAAGGTTGGCACAACTTCAGTCCCAAGACAAGGGGAGACTGGCATAAGTAGAAAGGCAAATGTGTGTGTGTGCGTGCATGCATGCATGTGTGTGCGTGTGTGTGTGTGTGAATTTTGGGAGAAGTGAGTTGATTTTTAGAAAAATAATTTTTTTTTACCAAACCCTTAGATATCATTTAACTGAATGCCTGCCCCCATTTTACATGTGATAAACTGAGGCTAGAGAAGATTGCTCAAAATTTTATCAATAGTTAATGGTAAATCTGGAACTAAAAAACTAAAACCTTTATTCCATGACATTCCATGACATCATTTATCGTTCCCATTTTAATTTTTAATTCACTATTCTGCTTCATATACAATGACAAGAGTTTAGAGGTAAGACTAATTAATTATAATGAATTTATTATTTTTAAAGTGTTGCATTTTGTATATTTTAAGGTTTTGATAATTGTAATTTTTCAGATTGAAGAAGAAGAGAGGAAAAAAATAGAAGATATGAAAGAAAAGGAACGAATAAAAGCAACTAAAGAATTGGAAGCCTGGAAAGAATGTCAAAGAAAAGCTGAAGAACAAAAAAGAATTCAGAGAGATGAGAAATTTTGTGAACAAGGAAAGAAAATTGAAGAAGAGAGAAACAAATTAAAACATAAGAGCCTTACTAAAATTTCGGAATCTAGAAATCTTGCCACGAAAGGTATGATTACTTTAATATTTTCTGGGAAAGTGAGTCCATTTGAAGTAGACATATCCCTTTTCTTTGTAATCTATTTACAATATTAGGTCATTATTTTGGTATACTGAGAACAAGTACTACCATATAGAGGCTAAGGTGAAGGATTTATTTCTTCCTTTAGGAAATAGTGACATTTTCAAAATACAATGAGCAAGGATTCAGTGTTGTTTTTGCTTGCGTGCTTCATTTTGAAATGTATGCTGGTGTGGTTAAATAAGTGTTTAACTCAGATCCAAAAAGACTATTTGTAGACTAGTAATGCCAGGGGCATTCATTTATTTCTTTAGAGAAAAGAAACTAGGAATTTCATTAAAGACTTTTTCCTCACATGACTCAGGAACATGAGTGCTATTGCACAAACTTAGTTGTAAGCAAATAGGAGCTCATCTCACATTTGATCCTGATGTGTTCAGAAATAAAAGAACATATTTATTTATTGATAGCTAAGAGTTTGATTTTATATGATTTTAGAATATTAAACTTTGTTTCAGGTATATTTAGTAGTGGAACATTTTGTAATAAAATCACTTATATAATAATAATAATTAATTAACATTTATTGGGTGATCTCCCTATGCCAGGTGACTTTATTGGTATACCACCCAGTCCTTAAAACAACACTTTGGAATAAGTGCTGCTATTCTTATTTTAAAGGAAACAGATATTCAGAAAAAATAAACAACTATCCAATAAGTAAACCTGTGGGATTTGAACCCACATCTATCTGGATCTAAACCTATGCTCTAGGCTATATGTCTTTACTACTTTAAGTAAGATCTAGTGTGTTGAAAAGTCAATAAATGAAACTATGAGTTAGGAACCATGATAATTCCCATTTTCCAGGTGAGGAAAGGCACAGAGAGTCTTACCAGCCCAAGGTAATACTGCTAACAAATGGCAGTCAGAATTTGGACTCAAGTGATCAGGCTTTAGAATAGGTGACAACTGCTGTGTTATATTGCTACATGGCTAAGACAGGCAGATTAGCCATGTACATTATTTAATTCATAACATATTTTAGCAGGGTCTGTCTGTATTATATGGAGATATTTTCACTCACAAATGTGTTAGGGAAAAAGTACTCAACGTGTATAATCCTGGTTTGGAAAACTATTACCTTCTAAGGCATCCCAAAGCCTTACAGTAACTTTCAAGAGTGATTCAGTTTGTGCTTGATAAAAATATTACTAGTGATGAAAAAGGAAAACCTCAGAAGTTTTAATTACCAATCCCATAATATAAGGCACACCCCACTAATTTTATCTCTTAACGTGAAGCTAGAAGTCTTAGCTATGACACAATTACTTTGCAGGCATAGGACTTAAAATGTGGTATGAACTCCATACTCTTCTGGACTTAGAACTGAAATATTGAGTGGTGTCATTTTGAAAACTGCTTAGTCATTTATATTAAGATGATTTTATAAGCAAAACATTTCAATAAGATTTTATGTGGTTTAAAAAATTATCTTAGATGTTTGGAATTTGGGTTATTGTACTCCTGTTCTTTGACACATCAGCAAGTAAGACTCATAATTTGTAATATGAGTATATATAATATATATTAGATAAGCCACTTTTATATACACTATTATAATACAACAGACAAGCCACTATTTTTTTTAAGATTTTATTTATTTATTCATGAGAGACAGAGAGAGGCAGAGACATAGGCAGAGGGAGAAGCAGGCTCCCCATGAGGAGCCCAATGTGGGACTCAATCCTAGGACCCTGGGATCATGCCCTGAGCCCAAGGCAGATGCTCAACCACTGAGCCATGCAGGTGTTCCCAAAGCCACTTTTTATATACAGAATAAAATGGTATGACAGGTGCTGCAGATTTCCTATTGAACAGATATTCTCCCTTTCTTTTTTACCAGCTGAATCATGGTTTGAGGGAGAGGGCAGAAGAAATGTGTTCAGCTAAAAACCTTGTCTCTTGGAAATTTAAATAGCAATTGGATATTTGTAGTAATGAAAGAATAATTACATTTTTCCCTTTAGATGTGATAATGTAATTGTAGTTAGATTTAGAAAGTTCTTATCTCATAGAGATACCAACTGAAATATTTATGGATGAAAAATATATGTCTGAGATTTGCTTCAGAATAATATAGTAGGTGAAAATAGATAGAAGTAAAGATGAAATAATATTGGCCAGAAGTTGATAACTGATAACAGTTGATAACTGAAGTCAGGTCACAAATGCATGACGGTTAATTATTCTATTCTATCTACTTTTGTATCTGTTTGAAATTTTTTGTTATAAAAAGGAAAAAATGGATCCCTGGGTGGCTCAGTGGTTTAGCGCCTGCCTTTGGCCCAGGGCGTGATCCTGGAGTCGTGGGATCGAGTCCCATGTCGGGATCCTTGTATGGAGCCTGCTTCTCCCTCTGCCTGTGTCTCTGCCTCTCTCTCTCTCTCTCTCTCTCTCTCTGTCTCTCATGAATAAATTAATTTAAAAAATCTTTAAAAAAAGAAAAAATAAGGAACAAAGCACATCAAATTATTTCTACAAAATAATTTTAAATTAGTAAAACAAAACATAGCAAAGCAAAACTCATTTACCCAGACTCTCTTGTAACTAGAGATAGTCCAGTGACAAATTCTGACTGATAAAATACAAGAAGAAATCTGCTAAAGATTTATAGAAAAGTATTAATACTTTCTGCTTGTTTCCCCTTTCCTTTTTGGACCTAAGATGAAGGTCTATGCCAGAAAATTCAATAGCTATTTTAAAACCACAAAGAGGTGGGGATCCCTGGGTGGCGCAGCAGTTTGGCGCCTGCCTTTGGCCCAGGGTGCGATCCTGGAGACCCGGGATCGAATCCCACGTCGGGCACCCAGTGCATAGAGCCTGCTTCTCCCTCTGCCTGTGTCTCTGCCTCTCTCTCTCTCTCTCTCTCTGACTATCATAAAAAATTAAAAAAAAAAAAAAAAAGATTGTTAAAAAAAAAAAAAAAAACACAAAGAGGCAAGCCAGACACTAAGAATGATGGAATAGGAAGAAGGAGCTTGGGACATTAATGACATTGCAAAGCTGGTACCTCTGCACTGGATTATCTTCTTTTAAGCTTCTTAAGTGAGAAGATAAACTCATCCTTGATTGAACAACTGTAGTCATGTTTTCTCTTCATGTAGCCTAGAGAACTTTTGACTGATAGAAATGGATAATGGAATGCAAGGTTGGTTTAGCATTTGAAAATCATTCAATGTAATTACCTATATTAATAGAGTAAAGGAAAAACATATGGTCATTTCACTATTGCAGAAAGGTATTTGATAAAACCAGACACCCATTTATGAAAAAAATTTCTCAACAAATTAGGAATAGAAAGGTATTCTTACTTTGATGAGGTCCTTCTACCAAAAAAATGTATGGTAAGTTTCATATTTATTGGTGAATTAATGAATGCTTTGCCTTGCCCTGTAGGTTCAGGACCTAGGCAAGCATGTCCACTTTTACTGTTTCTCTTCAACATTATACTGAAGGTCCTAACCTTTACATTAAGACAAGAAGAAGAGATGAGAGCATAAAAGTTAGACAGGAAGAAGTAAAACTGTATTTGTAGGTGACATGATTGTGTATGTGGAAATCCTTAAGAAATTGAAGAATAACTGCCAGAATTAATAACTGAATTTACCAAGATCTCAGGATATAAGATTATAAAAGTCACTTAAAATATTATCTATCAGCAGTAAACAACTGGAAAATTAAATTGTAATTTATTTATAATAGCACTAAAAGAGAAAATACATAGGAATAAATTTAAGAAAAGAAGTGTAAGATCACATCACTGAAAACTGTAGAAAAATTGCTGAGAGATATTTCAAAAGTCCTAAATAAATGTAGTGATAGAGCATGTTCCTGATTTGGAAACTCATTGTTTCTGTATTGGAATATTCCATATTCCAAACATACTGTTAGGATGTCGGTTCTTCTTAAATTTATCTATAGATGTAATGCAATTCCATTAGAAATCCTGGTAAGCTTTTTGTAGAAATTGACAAGTTGATTCTAAAATTTCTATGGAATGTGAATGACCTAGGATAGCCAAAGGGATTTTTAAAAATAAGAGCAAAGATGTAGAACTCACACTACCTGATTTGAAGACTTAGCATCAAGCTACAGTAATCAATACAAGGTGGAATTGGTGAAAGGACAAACATAAAGAACAGTACAGAGACCAGAAATGGATCTACACATGTATGGTTCAATGGTTCAATGATTTTAATAAAAGGCAATTCAATGGGGGGAAGGAAGGTCTGGTACATATGGGAATATCTTTATGGAAACAAATGAAGGTATGCTCTTGCCTCACTGTGTACATAATAGATACATAAGAAGACAAATAATCCAATAAACAAGTGGACCAAAGATTTGAATGGATTTGTCACAGAGGATGATATGACAGCCAATAGACACATGAGTATATATGTTCAACATCATTTGTTAGTAGGGAAATGCAAAGTGGAACTACAGTGAGATACAGTATGTAGTGTGTATGCACTAAAATGATTAAAATGGAAAACTAAAGACCATCAACACAAGTGTTGTTGAGGATATGCTGCAACTAGAGCTCTTGTACACTGATGGTAGAAATGTAAAATGGTACAACTACTTTGGAAGAGTGGTTGGTTCTTTCTTTAAAAGTTAAGTATACACTTATCATGTAACTCAGTCATTTCCTGTCTTCAGTATTTACACAAGAGAGATGTATCAACCTGAAGACTTCTATTCAAATATTTGTGGCAACTTTATCCACAATGGTGAATAACTGGAAATGATGTTCATCACCAGTTGAGTGAATAAACAAATTCTCATATATTCATAAAGTAAAATATTACTCTGCAATAAAAGAGACCAAAACAGTCCAGACTGCATGAAATTCTAGAAAATACCAGCCACTTTATAATGACTGAGAGCACATCTGTGATTATCTGGGGCCAGAGATAAAAGGAAGGGATGAACTTCAAGTGACTATAGGGGACTCTTAGAAGTGATAGAAAATTTCTGTCTGGTTTTGATTTCATAGGTGCAAACATCTGTCAGAACTCATTGAATTAATGCACTTTAAAATGAGTACAGTTTATTTTTTTTAAAAAGATTTATTTGAGAACAAGAGGGAGCATGTTTGCACATGTGCATAGGAGAACTGGGGGAGGGGCAGAAGGACAGGGAGAGAATCTCAAGGAGACTCCCAGCTGAGCTTGGGCCCATGACCTGAGTGGAAACCAAGAGTTGGATGTCTAACCAACTAAGCCACCCAGGCACCCCGAGTACATTTTATTGTACATGAATTATTGCTTTGTAAAATTGAATAAATTTTATTGGGAATACTTTTAGGCAGAAAAGCATCAAATGTACATGATTTCCTCAAGTTCTTGTTATTCCACACTATGCTTAAGGTCAGCCATCATTAAGCCTCCTTTGACATTCCTGGCCCTTGTACTATTGTGTATATTTATAGGAGACTGGGAAAGAGGAATCACTGAGCTTCTAAGTAATTAACTACAGGGGCTGCCTTATCTTGTTAGAAAGAGTTCAGTTACTGGTATCAGACTGCTCTTCTGTTGAAGTAGTTTTGACTTGCTTGCTAAGCAATTAAAGCATTGTAAAGGGAGAGGTGAGACTTTAGGCCATGTGAATCTGTCATTTTTCAGTTTGGAAGAACCAGGAACCCCTAAAGGTAAGGGCAAATGTAATTTTTTGGGGAAAAAAAGGATTAGTTTAAAATGTGTAAATACTGGGGGTTTACTTTCTGCATAGTTGAAGACTGAATGAGATTCTGCTCTGAAAATACAGAAATCAAGTGCAAAGTCTGCATTGTAAAAATATAAATACCAGTTGAAGGGATCCCTTCCTGCACTCCTCTCCCCTTACATGCACATATGCTTGCACAAGCCCAGTGCACCTGGGATGCAGATTCTAGAATTCTTCTATAGGGAAGCTAATGAGTGTAGGATGAAAAAATTCTCACATTTGTAATGGACCAGCTGGTTCACCCTGCTGAAACTTACTAGTAAACAGATTTTAGAGTCATGTACACAGAACTTCCAGTCAGAATGTTTATACTTTATTTCTAATAGGAAGCAATAGACAAGATACAGAAAAATGCAACTTGGAACAACTGAGTAATGCAGGGAACAAAAGAAAACTTAATTATAACTAATGTTTCATAGAGAGGAAAACAAATTTTAATCATTAAACAAGAACAAGAGGCTATAGTAAAGAATATTAAGAGAATAAAACAGTTTGGAAATTTAAAATGTGATAAAAATGAAAAATTTAATAAAACAGTTAGTATATGGTTTGTAATTTTTTCAGAAAGTAGAGCAAAAGGACAAAGGAATTTAAAATAGAAAAGATAAAACAATCAAAATATCCATCCAGGATGTTCAACATCAAATAATAGGATATAAGAAAGAGAGAGGGAGAGACAGAAGAGAGGAGATGATATTACAAAAATTCTGCAAACTTAAATGAATTTCCCCATTGAAAGAGTCTATCATCCACTATGGCAGATTTTATAATATTCATGCCAAAGCACATGAAATTCAGCAACTTTATTTATTTTTTCTTTTTTAGAAAGAGAGAACAAAAGCACATGAGCCAGGAGGAGGGGCAGTGGGAGAGGGAAAGAGACACTTAAGCAGGCTTCACACTGAGAAATGTATAGAATTGTTGAATGATTGCATTATACACCTGAAACTAATATAACATTGTATGTTAATTATATTTTAATAAAAAATGTGTAACTTAAAAAATAATAAAATTTAATTGAATAAAAAATCCCAAAGATGTGTATTCTATTTTTGTTCCTTGATTAATATTAAATTTTTTGTATATGTTTTGGTACATAGATATAATTCTAATTATTAAATTGTAGCATGCATATTAAACAAATATTTAAGGTTAATCTCTACATAGTTGTAAATATTACAAAGAAATTTAGTACATAAATTCCAGTTATACCCATATTCTATGAAATTGTCTAAACATTTTAGTCATTTCTTAGGGGGAAGGAAGATGAATTGACTTCACTTTATTTTTAAATCCCTAAATATAGTCATTATTGTTAGTGTGGGTTTTTTTCCCACTGTATAGTCATACTAGTTTAGATGGATGCATATTTATTTATTTTTAATTTGTCTTTGCTTCTTGTGTTCCACTTCTATGTGGGTTAAATTACCTTCCCCTTACAAGTAAATCCTTTAGTAGTTCTTTAATGAAGATTTGTGGATGTTAAATTCAGTCAGTATATATACTTCTTGAAGGATGGTTTTGCTGGTTGCAGAATTCCACATTGATAGTTACTATCAGTAATTTGAAGATATTTTTCTATTGCCTTTTTGCCCCCTAATGTTGCTGAGAAGTCTGTTCTTGATCTATTGATCCTTTATAAGGTAAGCCATCCTTTGTCTCTAGTTGCTTTAAAATTCTTCACTTTGATGTACTTTTATTAGTCTTTGTGTAGTTTTATTTTTGTTTCATAATGTCAGAACTTGGAAAATACACTTTTATTCAAAGAATGTATGTCTTCAATAAAGTTCTGAGAAGTCCTAAGCTATTATCTTGAAATACCATCTTTCTCTGTTCTCTATATTTCTTGACGCATTCTTTATGTTATCCTCAGATCTCTTCTAGTTTGCATATTTTCTTCAATTATGCCTAATGTGCTGTTAAACTTATTCTAAAAGTTTTAAAATTCAGTGACAATATTTTTCATTTTGGAAGTTCCATCTTTTTTTGTTTGTTCTTTTGTCATTAACTTCTTCATTTTTTATTATGGATTTATCCCATCTTTGCTCTCTAAAATAAACATGTTTAAAATTATTTTAATCTCTTTCAGATTGTTCTATTCTTTCAAATTCTTAGGAAGCCATTCCTCCTGTTTTGTCATGTCTGTTCACTCTCCTTTTGTACTGGATTGTTTCCTCATGTGATTTGTAGTTTTTGATTGTGTTCATCTTCAGCAAGGATTTTTTTTTTATGCGTGCCTATAAAAAAATCTCAGTTGTTCTGGTTTGTGGAAGTGACTTGCTCACAAGGGACACCTGGAGTTTTGATTTCTCACAAGAGACTTTTTTTTTGTGTGTGTGTGTGTCTAAAGCTGTCTAAAGCTTCCTGTCTAAAGCCCCAGGAAGAATAGGCTTCACTTTTCCTGGACCAAGACAGTGATTTTATAAGTATCCCACTAAGATTGCAGCCGTTCTAAGCTTCCAGTTCCATTTCCAGTTTCCCACCTCTGTAATTATATCAGCATTAAATTTCCAGGATTTGGCCTCTATATATGATTTCAGATATAGATATCTTTCCAAACAGCTTTTTTTTTTGTCAGGTTTTGCATTACAGAGTAAATCATTGATAAGACTGTAAATCACTGATCACTGCTATAAATCACTGATAAGACTTTCTTTGCTTACTTTTTAAACTGAACTGTATATTTGAACCTTTGTCATATTTTTATGAAGCATTTTATGTGTTTATAGCATTTTATCCAGAAATTGTAAGTTTTTAAAAGTTTAACCTATGCTAAAAACAGCTAATTTCTTTTATGTTTTATTGCTTGTCTTATTTTACAGTAAGAGTTTGAAAGTTCAGATAATTCTGTTTTTAATGTAACTGGTGGTCACTTTAATGTTTCTTCATGCACATTTAAAAATGTTTATTTTAGCAAAATTAATAAGAAAATAATTTTTAATTATGGAAATAGTGCTACTCCCTTCATGTTCTGTATCCTAGTAAACATTAATATAATAATCTAAAGTTATATACTTCATTTTTTTTCTTCTGTTTTCCTTCCGTTATACTAACATTTAAGGATCTTATTCACAACATTTTTAGTGTTCTCCACTGTGGAGAAAACCAGTCCTTTTAATTTTTACCCTTAAATTCCCTATTCTTGGGTTCTTAATTTCATTTCTTCATGTTCTGGAACATTCCTTTGATTAATTTACTTGAAAAGATGGTGAGGTAGTATATTTACTTAGTTCTTATGTATCTAGGAATGTCTTTTGCATTTATAAGTAAGCAATTTACTTCGATATAAAATTCTTGGGACATTGTATTAGGTAGGTTAAAGCTAATTGTTATAAGGAGATCCAAAATTACAGATCAAATAAAACAGAATTTAGTTCTCCATAATTTAATACTTATTATGTAACAGTGATCCATGTTGGCCTGATAGATGACTTTGTTCTATAAGGCCATCCAGGCTAGTGGCCATCTCTGTCATCGCATCATTTGGCTTTTATCTCTTGATCCTGCAGCTGGCATTGTGTTTTAGCCAGTGGGAGGAAGGGAAGAGGAGCCACAGCAAGCAGGCTTACCTGTAAGATGATCCATTATATATATCACTTTTATTTACATTTTGTTGTCTCAGATTTGGTATATAAGCACACCTAATCTTAAGGAAGGCTGAGTTATGTAGATTATAGCATGACACAGTCATTTGCTTAGCTTAGAACTCAAATTCTATCTCTAAAAGGAAGAGGGGAGAATGGATAGGATCCTGAAGGATAGATGTATCAACCACAGGCATCTGTAGAAAATTTGCACTCAAATTTTTTTTGATACTGCTTTCTTGTTTGAGTCGTTACCTTTTCCTCCTTGCCCTGCTCTTCCATCTCTTGGAAATGTCAATGTAGGCCATTTTCAAATTTTTTAATTTAGAAGTTTTTTCTTTTTTGTATGTATTCATTTTATATTAAGGATATTCCTCTTCATTCACATTTGTGGAAAATCTGTTTTTAAAGTTTTGACATTGCCTTTTAAATCAGTGTATCGTATTTTTTGTACTTTTGCATCGTTAAAGTTACCTTTTTTTTTAAAGTTACCTTTCCTTCCTTTTCCTCATATATGTTATATTCTAACGCATAATTTCTCCTCTTATATTGACTTAATCATTATTACATCAAACTGTATACAAAAAATGTACAGCTTTTGGGCAGCCCTGGGGCCGTGGCGGTTTAGCGCCGCCTGAAGCCCTGGGGTGTGATCCTGGAGACCCAGGATTGGGTCCCACATTGGGCTTCCTGCATGGAGCCTGCTTCTCCCTCTGCCTGTGTCTCTGCCTCTCGCTCTCTCTCTCTCTCTGAATAAATAAATAAATTTTAAAAAATAAAAATCTTTAAAAAATGTATAGCTTTTCATTATTGCTCTGTTTATTTTCATTAGCTATCTCTGATGGCTGAAAAATTTTTATACTGTGATAAGGAAGCTTATAGAAGATATTGCTGTAGGATTTTAAGGGAAATAGAGAGAGCATTGGTAATGATGGCTTTCTAAAGTGGATGTAGAGTTGCTCAGGGTGCCCTTCCCTGGAATGAATGTAAATTAAAATTCTCTTTCTGTTTTAACAAAGAGAATCCTAGAAAAGTAGCTGAAGTCATTGATTAAAGAACAGATAACTAGGTGCCACACTTTTGATAATGGATTTTACATTGCTTCTAGCAGAGATTATCTTTGGTTTATTTGTATAGAATTTTAGAAGTAGCTTTGATGTGTGATTACTTTAAAGGTCAGTTTGATTGTTATCTAGAAAATAAGAGAAAGATAACTCATTTGCTAATATTGCTTTTGAAGGAAGAAATTCAGAAAATATATTTTTGGAGAAGTTAAAGGAAGATAGTATTCCTGCTCCTCGCTCTATTGGCAGTATTAAAATCAACTTTACCCCTCGAGTATTTCCAACTGCTCTTCGAGAATCACAAGTAGCAGAAGAAGAGGAGGTAGATATACTTGTTCTTAGTTACAGTGATCACAAATGAAAATACTTGATTTTTTATTTCATCTATTAAAACTAATACTGGGTTTTGAATTTCTTAAATATTTATTAGACTTAAGATATTACTTCTTGAATACATTTCAGTATTTTGTTTTGAAAAAAAAACTATATTTTGCAGAATTTTTTTTGCCTCCTGAACACTGATGAGAGAACATTGATTTAGTATGCAGTATTATTGCTTATTCCAGAAGATAAACTGTTACACTTGCCATCTGTTTTGTCAAATGCATCACTTCCTATCTTAGATTTATAAACTTGTATTTTAGTAAGGGATCAATATGTGTTTGGTAAGAGATTTGGACATGTATTGTTTTAATGTTATTACAACTAATTATTATTAACATCAGTAATTTCTAATATGACATTCTAGAATATCTCTCATTCAGTTTATAAATTTATAAATTCCTGGGTCCTGGGATTTTGAATGTTGTATCTTTAGTTGTATGTAGGCACTAAGAACTGCATTTTTTACTACAAGGTATTAATTGTTGCCTCTCACAATTGAAAAGTTGTGGAAGTAATTAAAGATCCTTAAGACATGATGACAATTTATAAATATTACTATTTTCTTATTAAACAATGTATTCTAGGGATCCCTGGGTGGCGCAGCGGTTTGGCGCCTGCCTTTGGCCCAGGGCGCGATCCCGGAGACCCGGGATGGAATCCCACATCGGGCTCCCGGTGCATGGAGCCTGCTTCTCCCTCTGCCTGTGTCTCTGCCTCTCTCTCTCGCTCTCTCTGTGTGACTATCATAGATAAATTAAAATAAAATAAAAATATTAAAAAAAAAATAAACAATGTATTCTAAATTTTATTATTTGTAAAATTATTTCTAGAATTAGAAAATTATAATTATTTAAAAGTCATTTATATTTTTTCAATATGGAAAAACAAATATATTATGAACAAGAAAAATAAAATAATAATCACATGAACTCCCAGAAATTTGTAGGAAATTTGCACTAGAAATTTTCATACATTTGATCTTGACCAGCTAGTAATGTTAAGCCAAAAGGACAAAAACTGTAAGTTTAAAATCACATTATCAAATAGTATATTAGTCTACTCAGGCTACTCTAACAAAATATCCTAGACTGGGTGGCTTAAACAACAGAATTTTGTCAAAGTTCTGGAGTCTAGAAAGTCCAAGATCAAGAGTACAAGGAGTGGTAGGAGAGCTGTGCCTCTTCTAATGAGGACATTAATCTCATCATGGGGTCCCCACCCTCATGGCCTCATCTAAATCTAATTACCTCCCCAAAGTCCTATTTCCAAATACTATCATATTGGGGATTAGAACTTCAAAATATGAATTTTGGAAAACACAAATAATTAGTCCATAACAAATAGTATTTCCATCTTATGGTAGAAGCTGAGATATCTCAAAGTAGCTGTTAATAAAAATATGACTTTTGTGTCCTTCATTAGACTTTATTCTCTGATTTCAGTGGTTACACAAACAAGCAGAGGCACGAAGAGCACTGAATACTGATATTCCTGAACTTTTTGATTTAAAAGAAGAAGAAAAGAACCCAGAATGGCTAAAGGACAAAGGAAAGTACGTTGCTTGAACTCTGGCTATGAGATTTATAATAAATTAGGTACACTTTAGTCTTAAAATATTTTCAAGATATCTTGACATATGTGCTTATGTGTATGTGTTGTTGGGGAAAGATAATGCAAATAAGCAAATTAGGTAGGCGGGGCTTCCATATTTAAAAAGTCAGATCATATTAACAAGGCTCCTATTTTTGTTTTTGTATTTAAATGTCACAGAAGTGAAATATATGACATCTTTTGGTTACTTATTAAAATCCCTTTTAAAATAGCTTACATTTAGCATTAGTTCTTCCTCATACCTCTCTTAGCGATGTGTTTTTTAGGGTTACCTGGGTGGCTTAGTCAGTTGAGCTTCCAACTCTTGATTTCCACTCAGGTCATGATCTCAGAGCTGTGAGATTGAGCCCTGTATTGGGCTGGAGTCTGCTGGGCATGGAGTCTGTTTAAGATTCTCTCCCTCTGCCCCTCCCCACTTAAAAAACCTCCCTCTCTCTAAAAAAAAAGTGTTTTTTTTTTTAGAAATTAGAGCTTCTTTGATTCTTCATATCCATCTTTAAAAGATTACCAAATTATCTTATAAATGATCATGTTATGTCCAGGAAGTCCTTTTATTTATTTATATGTTGATCTATGTATGAATATTTTATACAATTATCAAAAACAGTGAATTTTGATACATTATGAATGGCAATTTGAATTCATATTTTGAGTTGTAGATGTTACTTGTTATATTTCATTTCATATGCTTTTATAATATTTTTCTATTGTTGCCATAACAATCTACCTTAAGTTTTGTGGCTTCAAATATCACAAACTTATTATCTTACAGTTTTGGAAGTCAGAAGTTCAAAATGGGTTTCACTGGGCTAAAATCAAAGTAATGGTTGTGTTTCTTCTAGAGCCCGTAAGGAAGTATCTATTTCCTTTATTTTCCAATTTTCAGGCTGCCTATATTCCTTGATTTGTGGCCTCCAGCCAGCAATTACATCACTCTGACCTCTGCTCCCATAATCCCATCTCCTTCTCTAACTCTGATTCTCCTGCTTCCCTCTCTCTTTTATAAGGATCCTTGTGATTAGAGTAGTCTCATTTGCATAATCTTCCACCTGAAGACCTTAATTTAGGCCTATCTGTGGAATCATTCCTGCCATGTTAGGCAACATAGTCACAGGTCCTGAGGATTAGGATATAGACATCTTTTGGGGAGAAGATTTCCTTTTTTTCTTTAAATAAAGGTTTTATTTATTTATTTATTTATTTATTTATTTATTTATTTATTTATTTGAGAGAGAGAGAGAGAGAGAGAAAGGGAGCATGAACAAGGGAAAGGGCAGAGGGAAAGGGAGAAGCAGACTCACCTCTGAGAGGAAGCCTGATGGAGGGCTCAAATCCAGGACCCTTGGAATCATGACCTGAGGCGAAGGCATATGCTTAACCAGCTGAGCTGCCCAGGTGCCCCTGAGAGAAGGTTTCCATTATCTGTCTACCACAATGTCTATATTTTTCTTTTCTTGTCTTTTCTCTGTTCTTTCTTGTTTTTTTCTCCTGTTACACCAGGGATTTATATGTGGAGTTGAGCTGAAATGACAGTTTTTCTGAAGGTCAGAGGCCTGGGTCTGACAGGTTGGTTTCTCTTACTTCCACCACTAAAGCCCTACATGATCATTCCTCCTCTTTCTCCCCTTTCCCTCACTCCCCTATTCCCTCCCTCCCTTCCTCTCTATTTATTCAACCATTAAATAAACATCTACTGATTGCTTGCTATTTACCAGACTGTAGGTTAGGCTCTGAGCTACAAAGATCAGTGGAGGAGACAGACATACACACAATAGTTATTATACTATATGGGAAATACAATATATAGAAAAGAACAAGGTAAAATGAGAATGGAGAAGAGGGGCACCTACTCTTAAAGGGAGGAAGGTAGGTTCAAAAAAACCTTCGTAGAGAATGTAGCACCTGAGGTCCTCTTAGTGACAAGTAGGACTCTTAAGAGAAAGGGAAAGAAAGGCATTCATTTTAAATAATGGAGACAATATGAACAAAAGCTGAAGAGACAAGAAATAATAGTGTGATATATAGGTTAGAAACTATGTCAGGAGAGGATGTAGGTTAAGTTCAGTTTATAATATGTTGAGTTTGAGATGTCTCTGGGCCAGTCTGGGTGACACTGTCCAGCAAGTTTGAACCCAGAGGAGAAGCCAGCACTGTAGAAATAGATTTGGAGGTTATCAGCATTTATACTGTAGTTAAATTTATAAAAGTAGCCGATATATCCACAGAGTGTATAAGCCAGGAAAGTAGTAGCCTAAGGATAACACTCCGTGACCTACCGACATTTGAAGGTCTTACAAAAGAAAGGAGTACACAAAAATACTCCCAGAAGCCAATGGAGTAGACAATTTATTTTATTTAATTAATTAATTAATTAATTAATTAACTTATTTTTGAGTAGAAAATTTAAAGTGTTTTTGTTTTGTGTTGTTTCCTTAAGAATATAAAAGATTTGAATAGCTTTGGAAGCAAGAGAAAGAAGAGGTGATTGAAATCTCTCTGAGCTGAGGGAAGAAAATTAGGTGAAAGCCAAGAATGAATGGATTGTCTTGATTTTGTTTTCCTTTTCCTCTTTTTAAAAGTTGCATTCACCTAAAAATTTTCAAATAACAAATATTTTGGGCAGGGGCAAAATTTACACAGCACATATTAAATGGAAGTCTCTCTTGTTTTTCACCCATTTTCCTTGGCTAACTGCTTGCACTGCCCCCCAGCTGTAACATTCTAAGTCATTGCTTTAATTACATTTGCTTATCTCTAAGCTGCTGTCATCAAGATCACAGATAATATGTTCATCTCTTATGATAGTATACAGGAGCTTTTGTGTATATATATCTCATTAAATCCTAACAACTGTAGTTAGGTAGAACCTACTATTTATGCACTATTCAACAAATGTTTATTGAGAAACTAGCAGCTATACACAAAATAGCTCACATGTTATTCCTATAACAATGTGACTAGTTGTACATTAGTATTTTTATCCCCATCTTGCGAACATGGAAAACAGGGAGAGATAAGTTAAGAAAACATGGCTAAGGTGATGCTTAATGAGTAAAACCAGGATTCAATTCCAGGTCAATATGATTACAAAGCTTGTATTCTAACTACTTCACAGATTAATAAAATCCACTTCCTGTCCTTGGATCCCAGTTGTGAAGGCAGTCTTAAGTGGTTTGATTATAAATTGCTCCTCCTTGCAATCTGAGAATGCTGAAATGACCAAAGCTGAATGGGCTCTCCTGTTGGATTGATTACTTTGCTCTAGAAAATGTTGACAGATTGACTTGGAATGGACAGATACTTCATTTTCTGAGACGGGAGGAAAGAAAGTGAAGACAAGTATGGGCCTAGATAAGGGAAATTGATTAGTGCATACTGTTAGCCCTGCCAGGTTGGAGAACATGAATTCTTAGAGATGTCAGTATAGCTGTGTAATTTATCTCCTATTGTGTTTAGTCTTTTGGATTTAAGAATAGATCTTTGGGCCAGAGTGGGAGTTTTAACTGACAAGTACAGTAAAAGACTAGTAGTGCAAGGGACTAGATTGTTCATGGGAAAATAGCTCAGATATTTAGCCATGAAGTCCAGGATGGGTTAGAAAGGAAGAGGTGGGGATCCCTGGGTGGCGCAGTGGTTTGGCGCCTGCCTTTGGCCCAGGGCGCGATCCTGGAGACCCGGGATCGAATCCCACGTCGGGCTCCCGGTGCATGGAGCCTGCTTCTCCCTCTGCCTATGTCTCTGCCTCTCTCTCTCTCTCTCTGTGTGACTATCATAGATAAATAAAAATTAAAATAAAATAAAATATTAAAAAAAAAAGAAAGGAAGAGATGCCACGAGGGGCCCATTGGGCTAAGAAAATGGAGCCATTAAGAAATTAGAGGGCATTGTATGATTGAAGATGTAGTATAAAGGGAAAGGTCGTAGAATAGAAAGTTCTGATTAGCGGCTGGGATTCCAGAGTTTGCTATTTCTAAGGTAGTGCAGTTCAGGCGATGATGGAAGCCAATGTGTGGCCCTGGCAGTGGGTAGCAAAAGTAGAGTTGAAAGGAAGGTATATTGAGTAGGTGTTCTAGGTATTTTAAGACTAAATTGATAAATGGGTTATATACATAAACCTTAGAATCTTCTGGAATCATGGCAGAAGTTGGGATAGAAACAGATGATGGGAACCAGGTTTCAAAGCCCTTAATGAATATCAGAAGAGTGATTTTAAAAAGCCAGTACCAACAGTGACTAAAAGGGTATAGGGTAAAGATGTCAGGAGTCCCAAAGGATAGGGACTTCTATAAAAGAGTTATAGCTTGGCTCTAGCAGAAGAGAGCCAAGACAATGCCAGTTCCTGCAGTTCCACACCCTCATGTGGGGAGTTGGGGGGAGAGGGTGGTAGAGATTAAGATTAGCACTGCCTTCAGGGCAGAGCCAGGTTTATGTTAGAAAGGATTCTGTGGAAAAGTTGAGGGTATAAGACAGGACTGGGAGGTAGAGTCTATTATGGAAAGAACTAGGAATAAGAAAGTACAAATGAGGAGTCCCTGGCTGCCTTGATCAGCAAAGCACGAGACTCTGGATCTCAGGGTCTTGAGTTCAAGCCCCAGGGTGTGCACAGAGATTACTTAAAAAAAAAAAAAAAGTGCTAAGGAGTAGAGGGGAATGTGAGGATGGGAATAGGAAAGGCCAGCAACATAAAGACAAGGGAGAAGTGTGCTTTTAGATCAGTGCTCAAAGATAACAGGGTTGATTGACATGGTGAGACAGTCTTTTGGTAGAGATGTCATGATGCTGGGCCTGGCTAAAGGTGCTAGGCAGTGTTGGTTTGGTCTTCTGATATGCTAATGAAGTGATTTGGATTTAAAAGTAGAAAGGGCAGATAAGATTGTTGAGCCAGGGTTGGAATTTTGACTGACCAGTGCAGTAAAACCGTGTGTGTGTGTGTGTGTGTGTGTGTGTGTGTGTGTGTGTGTGTGTTAAAATTAAAAATCAAAACATAGAGATAAAATTGACTGCTGGCAAAAGCAAAGAATTGGCAGCAATCTAGTGCAAAAGTAAAATTTGCAGCAGACATGACTGGTAGATTGTTGTTACTTTTAGTCTCTTGGTTTTGTACCATTTTCCTTACTACCTCTAATTAGATAGAACAAGAAGGAAGCAAAATAAGAGGACCAACAGAAGAGAGTTGAAAATGAGGAGGGATGGAAGAAAACTTAGTAACTAATAACACCTAGAGAAACAGAGCAAAGTACAGTTAATCATAGTGCCAAGTACAAATAGATAAAAGGAAAGGTAAGACTTGTTAGAAATGTATCCTTGCTAGCAATGTAATGCAGTACAAAAGATAGAAGTAGACATAATAGAACTGATTCAGAAGTAGTGTGTTGAATTTAAGCCAAAGGATGAAATACTTTTATCTCCAGAGGCTTTGTTTTGTGATAGCCTTCTATATTTACACAGACAAAAACAGTCCAACTGTTTTTTCTATGCTAAAACCCATGGGACACTTGTTTCACAAAAGGGTAGAGGTGGGCAAGCCTTTCAAAAGAGCAATAGCTTTTTCATTTTTCTTTGCCTAACCTTCCACTGCTGTCTTAGTTTTAAATGCCAAATGTCTATCTTCCGGGAAAATATATAAGCTTAGGTAATTTTATTTGCTCATGAGAGCATTTTACCTTTTCCAATTAACATTATGTACCACACAGCTTTTTACTGAGAACGTCTCATAAAAAAGAGTCTAGATGCTCTAATTTAGATATGTCCATGGTATGATATTATTTAACAGCCTTACATGACTCAGAATCTGTAAATAACTTTAATAGCTACCCTTCTAGACACTTGTAATCATATAAAGTAAATGGACCATTTTTCTGTGTCACTGACATTACTCTGTACTTGATTTTTAGCATAAGTTTTTTTGGACCCTGTCTTAACTTCAGATTTAAATCCCTTCTTTTCCCACCTTAGGGCCACTTGAATCCCATCGTCATACCTCAGTCTCTACAGCAAATGTAAAGTTATATAGGAGGGAATTAAGGATATATATTATTCTACAATCTAGTTCCCAGCCTCATTTTGCTATTATCACATAAAGTCGTTGTCTACCCTATCTTAAGTCTGAATTTTCTTTTCTTTTCTTTGCACTTGGAGCTTAAACTCATGAACTCAGGATCAAGACCTGAGCTATGATCAAGACTCAGATGTTTAACCGACTGAGCCACCCAGGTGCCCCCTGAATTTTCTTTTTGTTCTTTTGGCTTAAGTGCCAGATTTTGTAGCTTGCCTAATATTCTAGTCCTTTTAAGATTAAGGAACTGCTTTGCTTTTGCTTTTCCTTTTGCAACCAGACTAATTCTACTTCTGAACCCCAGGTTTGTTTGTAGAAGTCTGGTATCTGCTAACAGACTAACCTAGTCTGCCAGTCTATATTTTTGCTTGTTTGTGTATGTTCTGTGGTTGGATTCTATCTGCCTGTCTGGATGTCCTTTAACTTCATGTTGGACTTTTTGATGCTGATTATTGACCACGTTCTCCCAACACAGTATACAATTCTATTTGCCAAATTGAATTTCATTCTAATCCTTAGGTTTGGGTCAATGCCCTGGCACGAACTGTGAAGGGTTAGCCTACCACAGTTTCATGGATATGGGGGAGAAGACTCATGAGTCAGAGACAAAGGACTATTATCAAGGCAGAGCAAGCGCTGTGAACTTCATGTTGGTTCTCTTTGCCTCTCAAGTCCTACAAGCCAATACAAAGGCAGGCCCAGGTTTGAGCCATAGCTGAGGACACCATACTTAAAGAATATAATTTTTTATAAATTTACTTTTACTTATTTTAGAGAGAAAGAGTGTGTGTGGTGTGTGTGTGTGTGTACAAGTTGGGGCGGGGGAGGGTGGGGGGAGTAGAGCAGAAGGGAGAGACAAGGAGACTCTGTGGCATAGGAGCCAGACACAGGGCTCCATCCCAGGACCCCAAGATCATGACCTGAGCTGAAATCAAGAGTCAGGCGCTTAACAGACTGAGCTATCCAGGTGCCCCAAGGAACACAATTTTTTATAAGAAGATTGTAACCAAACATGTCCAACTTTTGCCCCCCAAGGAGATACTATCCTTTTTTAATACCGAACAGCAAATAATCTGTTCTTTGTCTCAGAGGAAGACACTATCTCTATTTTCCAAGGCTGTGTGCTATATAAACATCTTTGAAAAGATTGTCCCAATTAAAAGCTGTTGATGCATCTGACATAAGACATTCATAAACAGAAGATTCCCATGGAGAATCGTCTCCCAACAGTCCTTTGCACCTGCCTGCTTTCAGGACAGAGCTGCCAAATTTGCCTTGCTCTGCTACATTTTAAAAACTGTTTCTGGAGATAAAGCAACTTTCTTATACTGCTACCTTTTGCCTGACTTAAGGAAGTTTAGAATCCATATTCTAAGGTAATTTCTTTGAGGTAATTATCATTTTGTTCAGTTGCTTGTTTGTATGCATTTTATATTATAGCCCATAATATTCTGTTGTGACACAGTACCTATTATAGCCTAACGTGTCATTTTGTTTAGTATGTAGTTTCCTCTTCCTGTTTCCTTCGTGATTGCTAAGTCGTACTGCTTGATGTACCCTCACTAAGGCATGCTGATACTCAGCTTTAGAAGCTCTCAAGAGACCCAAGAATGTTTTCTGTTTTGAACAATGAGATGCTGAAAGAGACAAGGACTTTTAAAGTCCTTTCAGGGGAAGGTGGCTGTTCCAGTTCTTACTGCCCACACAACAGAGCTCTTCTGTCTTCTGTTGGAATGTGTTGTTCCCACCCCTAGTGCTGTGTCTAAGCCCTACTACTTCTGATTTCTCCTAGCTTTCCTCTGCCCTTTTCTTTACTTCGTCCTACAGCTCTTCTTTCCTATTGGTCCTGCCCCTGGCTGCTTCTCCCACACTCAACTCTTGTATAAAATGGTTGGCCCTTTTGGCCATTGCAAATCAGAATGTTTCTTTCTTTATAAAGGCATACCAGTCAGTTATCATTAAAATGACAGAATGTCTGCAATTGTCCATTTCTCTTTGTTCTCACTGTATGTACCATATAATAAGCACTCAGTATGTGTTGAATTAATGAGTACCTTTGCATAATTCTTTTCCCTGACACTGCCTTTTTTTTTTTTTTTTTTTGGAACATTAAGGGAGACTTCATGGTTATTAGCTTCTCTATTTAAATTTGATGTTCAGCAGTTACTGCACTTTAGTTACAGGTTTAATTTTATTTCCCTTTCCTTTTGAAATTTGGCTATTTCCACGTTTAACATCATTCTGAAAGCCATAAAGCAAAACTTTGGATGTTTGTAGTGGCATTGTAATGGCATTACATTAAAAGAATGTAATGTTCATTTGGATTTATGTTTTAATATGTATATGTAAACATTAAAATATTTTAATGCTTCACATTTCTTGCTATTATGCCTTCTACAATGGTTCTTTTAATAGTGCTCATTGTAAACTCTTTTTCCCTTAGAACCTGGGAGAATTTTTCTGACATAACTGTTCTATTATAAAACTATATACTTACATTAAGGATGAAAAATAGAACTGTTCTTCATTTAATTTTTAATTATTAGTTTAGTTTTATTTTTTTAGAGTTGGGAGGGGCAGAGAGGAGAGAGAATCTGAAGCAGGCTCCCAGTGCAGAGCCTGATGGGCTTGGTTCCACAACCCTGAGATCATGACCTGAGCCAAAATCAAGAGTCACATGCTTGGAGCACCTGGGTGGCTCAGTTGGTTAAGCATCTGCCTTCAACTCAGGTCATGAGCCCAGGGTGCTGGGATCAAATCATGCGTTTAGCTCCCTGCTCAGTGGGGATCCTGCTTCTCCTTCTCCCTCTACCTCTCCCCATTGCTTGTGCTGTCTCTCATTCTCTCTCTCTCTCTCAAATAAATAAACAAAATCTTGAAAGAGTCAGATGCCTAACTGAGCCACCCAGGTGCCTCCAGTATGGAACTGTTCTTCAAATGTGTATGTTATATAAGATTTCTAAAGACATATAGACCCAATGGAATAGATGGTCCAGAAATAGGCTTCCCTTCTATGATCAAATGATTTTCAACAGTTTTTCAATGTAGAAAGGATAGCCTTTTTAACACATAGTGGTGAGAAACTGGACCCTTACTTATTAACACCTTACATAAAAATTAACTCAATTGTTCAAAGACCTAGACATAAGAGCTAAAACTATAAAATTCTTAGAATCAAGGACAGAGTACATTATAACATTGGATTTGGCAGTATTTCTTGGATGTGACATCAAAAGCACTGGAGTGCCTGGGTGGCTCAGTCGGTTAAGCATCTAACTTGATTTTGGCTCAGGTCATGGTTTCAGAGTCTTGAGACCAAGCCTTGAGTGTGGCTATGCACTCAGCAGGGAGTCTGCTTGAGATTTTCTCTCTCCTTTTGCCCTTCCCTTTTCTGCTCACTTGCACTCTCTCTCTTTCTCTCTTTAAAATGACATCGTTTTTTAGTTTTGTTGACTGTTTCTTTTGCTGCAGAAGCTTTGTATCTTGAGTAAGTCCCAGTAATTCATTTTTGCTTTTGTTTCCCTTGCCTTCATAGATGTATCTTGCAAGAATTTGCTGTGGCCAAGTTCAAAAAGGGTGTTGCCTGTGTACTCTAGGATTTTGATGGATTCTTGTCTCACATTTAGATCTTTCATCCATTTTGAGTTTATCTTTGTGTATGGTGTAAGAGAATGGTCTAGTTTCATTCTTCTGCATGTGGCTGTTCAATTTTCCCAGCACCATTTTGAAGAGGCTGTCTTTTTTCCAGTGGATAGTCTTTCCTGCTTTGTTGAATATTAGTTGACCATAGAGTTGAGGGGCCATTTCTGGGTTTTCTATTCTGTTCCATTGATCTATGTGTCTCTTTTTGTGCCAGTACCACGCTGTCTTGATAATCACAGCTTTGTAGTACAACCTGAAATCTGGCATTGTGATGCCCCCAACTCTGGTTTTCTTTTTTAATATTCCCCTGGCTATTCGGGGTCTTTTCTGATTCCATACAAATCTTAAGATTATTTGTTCCAACTCTCTGAAGAAAGTCCATGGTATTTTGATAGGGATTGCATTAAATGTGTAAATTGCCCTGGGTAGCATTGACATTTTCACAATATTAATTCTTCCAGTCCATGAGCATGGAATATTTTTCCATCTCTTTGTGTCTTCCTCAATTTCTTTCAGAAGTGTTCTGTAATTATTAGGGTATAGATCCTTGACCTCTTTGGTTAGGTTTATTCCTAGGTATCTTATGGTTTTGGGTGGAATTGTAAATGGGATTGACTCCTTAATTTCTCTTTCTTCAGTCTCATTGTTAGTGTATAGAAATGCCACTGATTTCTGGGCATTGATTTTGTATCCTACCACACTGCCGAATTACTGAATGACTTCTAGCAATCTTGGGGTGGAGTCTTTTGGGTTTTCTATGTACAGTATCATGTCATCTGCAAAGAGGGAGAGTTTGACTTTTTCTTTGCCAGTTTGAATGCCTTTTATTTCTTTTTGTTGCCTGATTGCTGAGGCTAGGACTTTTAGTACTATGTTGAATAATAATGCTGAGAGTGGACATCCTTGTCGTGTTCCTGATCTTAGGTGAAGGGCTCACAGTGTTTCCCCATCGAGAATGATATTTGCTGTGGGCTTTTCGTAGATGGCTTTTAAGATGCTGAGGAATGTTCCCTCTATCCCTACACTCTGAAGAGTGGAAGGAGCCTCGGTGTCCATCAAAAGATGAATAGATACAGAAGATGTGGTATATGTATACAATGGAATATTACTCAGCCATTAGAAATGACAAATACCCACCATTTGCTTCAACATGGATAGAACTGGGGGATATTATGCTGAGTGAAATAAGTCAATTGGAGAAAGACAAACATTATTTGGTCTCATTCATTTGGGGAATATAAAAAATAGTGAAAGAGAATAAAGGGGAAAGGAGAGAAAATTAGTGAAAATATCTGTGAGGATGACAGAACATGAGAGACTCCTAACTCTGGGAAACGAACAAAGGGTAGTAGAAAGGGAGGTGGGTGGGGGTTTGGGGTGACTGGGTGATGGGCACTGAGGGGGGCACTTGACAGGATGAGCACTGGATGATATGCTATATATTGGCAAATTGAACTCCAATAACAAATAAATAAATAAATAAATAAATAAATAAATAAATAAATAAATAAATAAATAAGAACTCCCCCCAAAAAAAGAATCTGATGAGACTGTTGACCCCTCCACTTCATATTTTTAGCCATTTGTGAAACAATTTAATTATCTCCAGAAGATGTATTAAATTAAATACAAAGATAGATATACTAACAAAATAAATAAATAAAATCTTTTTTTTAAAAAAACACAGGCAACAAAAGTAAAATAGGTTAATTGAAATGCATCAAAATTAAAAGCTTGAAAGACATGCATGAAGGACACTATTAACAGAGTGAAAAGACAACCCATAGAATGGAGAAAATATTTGCAAATCATGTACTGATAAAAGGTTAAAATCCAGACTACATATAAAGAACTGCAGGACCCCTGGATGGTGCAGTTGGTATAGTTTCCCACTGTTGGTGTTTTTGGTTCAGGTCTGAGCTCAGGGTCGTGAGATCAAGCCCCGTTGAGTGCAGAGTCCTCATGAGTTTCTGTCTCCCTCTCTTTCTGCCTCTCTCCCCCCAACCCTGCTAAAGCACATAAAAAGATGCTGAATATCACTAATTATTTAGAAAATGCAAATCAAAATCACAATGGGATACTACTTTACATACATTACAATGACTATGATGAAAAAAAAAACAGAAATAACAAGTGTTGGTGAGGATGTGGAGAAATTAGAACCCTTGAACATTGTTGGTAGGAATGTAAGATGGTACACAGTATGGAGTCTCCTCAAAAAGATTAAAAATAGAATTACCATATGACCCAGCAATCCCATTTCAGAGCATATATACAAAAGAATTGAAAATAGGGACACAAACAGATATTTGTAACCCCATGTTCATGGTAGCATTATTCACAATAGCCAGGAGGTGGAAGTAACTCAAGTGCCTGTTGATGGATGTTTTGGTAAACAAAATGTGGTATAACCATACAATAGATTATTATTCAGTCTTTAAGAGAAACTCTTGTTATATGCTACAACATGGATGAACCTTGAAGACATTATGCTAAGTGAAATAAGCCAGTTACAAAAGGAAAAATAACTGTATGATTCCACTTATATGAGGTACCTAGAGCAGTGAGATTCATAGAACAGAAAATAGAATGGTGGTTGTCAAAGATAGGAGGAAAGGGACTTCATGTTTAAGGGTACAAAGTTTCAGTTTCAGAAGATGAAAAAGTTCTAGAGATGGACTTGGTGATTGATAGTTGCACAACAATTTACATATACTTAATGCCACTAAACTGTACATTTTAAAATGGTTAAAAATGGTAAATTTTACGTTACATATATTTTATCACAATTAAAACAAAAGGCTTGTAGTAGACACTATAGGTTATCTAGCCAAAATGTATGTCTCCCTTTATCCTTACTGGCTGAGACCCTTTTTCATTTAGGTATGTAGACCTTATCCGTGTGACTTAGGATGGGGACCCTATTCAAGTCCCAGGATAAATTCTGATTGACTTCAACGAATTAGGGTTGTTTTCATTACACTGCTGGTGGGTTTGCTTGTTTGTGTTGTTGTTTTGTTTTTAGCTAGATGTACAAAAATATGTATTAAAATGTTGTTTATAAAAGCAAAGAATTGGGAAACAAAAACTCTGTCCATCAGTAAGAGGAGACTGGTTTCAGAAATCTTGGCTCAGATCCGAGACTACTTTGTAAAAAAAACAAGAAACAAAACACTGTAAGACAAGTGTATCTCCATATATCTTAATATGAAAAGATGATCATATTGTTGAATTTTCTTAGATGCTCCAAAACAGCAATATATAGTACTAAGGAGTAAAAGTAAGGAGAGAAAGACAAGGGTGGGGGGAGAAAGATTGAGGAAAAGAAGGAGAGACTGGTGGTTTTAGTAAGGCAAAATATTTTTTTAAGGGTAGGTACTTTTGGTCAGTGAGATGGGAAAGGAGGTGAGCCAGGAGATTTCTGGGAAAGGTTTTCTTGCTCTTACAGAGCATATGCCAGAAGATACTGTCCCATTTTCTTCTAATGAATATTGTCCTTGAATGTTGCACCTGAAACTATGCAGCCACCTTACATGCATAAGGAAAACCAGCCTTACAATGAAGTAGCTGCTGAGTACAGTAGAATGGAGAAATGGAAGGAACCTTAGGCCTTAGGATAACATCCTCAAGCGGCTGATTTCAGTGGGCATGTAGCCTTTCCCTCTGGACTTTTTAAATGTGAGATAATTTATTTACTTACTTGTTTAAGCCAGTTTGTTGGGATTCTGTTAACTTTCATTCAGAAATATCCTGGCTGGTATGAGGCATTTCAGAAATGTAAACTGTTACCAGAGAATTAGCTTTTCCAGTGTGTGCAAGTTATTTTAAACTTGAGTCAGGCTTAGGTTAGATGTCACAGTGGTGTCATCTTCCCTTTTACTAATGATTTACTGGGTGCTTTTACTTTTGATGGTATCATGTTCTAGAACTGTACAGTATGCAGTACAAGCAACTGGAAATGAATGCAAAGTGTTATATGGTACTTTTATTTTTGGTATTTTCTATTTTCCTTATATTTATGCATTTTTCAGAATTCCAAGAATTTTCATAAAAAACACTTTACATTTTAACTAAATATTTTAATTAGATACATCTATTTGAAGAGAATTTTGGAAGATTTGATCTATTAGATGGTTTTGTTTGCAAGTAACCAAAAAAAAAAAAATACAAATTTAAACTGGCTCCACGTTAAAAGGAATTTATTGGTTTATATAACTAAAAAGTTAAAGGTTTGTTGCATTTTAAGTAAAGCTTGATCCAGCAGCTTAACTATAACACTAAGGACTCCATTTCTGTCTGCCTTTTTTATTCTTTTCATAATTCCAGCTTAATTATGGTGTTTCCATGGTGTTAAACATGGTCACCAACAGTTTTGGGCTCTGTGCTTTCTTCATTTGTATCTAGCAAGAGGAATTTTCCTAATTTTTCATTCTCCAACTTTGGAAACAAAGTCATAGGTTTCATTCTGAATAGATCAAGTTAGGTCACAAAACTCTCCCAAGCCAATCATTACGGTCAAGAGGATGGAAATATGCCTATTGGTTTAAACTACAGATGATTACCCTTGGAGTTGGGGTCGAGGTCAGTCCCTTTCAGATTACATGCTGATGTACGTGGAGGAAAGGTGGAGTCAGTGCAGTCTATGAAGTCCATTACACAGAGGATAAAAAGGGAGGTATGCCATCTCCTCTGCCTAATATCATTAGATATTATTTCTGTGTTTGTATTTCAATGTTATGTTGTTTTCCTTTTCTCTTTTTGTCTCATTAGCAAATTGTTTGCAACAGAAAACTACTTGGCAGCTATTAATGCATACAACTTAGCCATAAGACTAAATAACAAGATTCCACTGTTATATTTGAATCGTGCTGCTTGCCACCTAAAACTAAAAAACTTACACAAGGCCATTGAAGATTCTTCTAAGGTATAGATATATATTTATTTATATATCGTGCTTTAAAATTGTTACTCTCTTATTTATTGGTTTAAATGATGCCCTTAATCTTTTTTCTTTTAAATTTATGTAATTGAGGGATCCCTGGGTGGCGCAGCGGTTTGGCGCCTGCCTTTGGCCCAGGGCGCGATCCTGGAGACCCGGGATCGAATCCCACGTCGGGCTCCTGGTGCATGGAGCCTGCTTCTCCCTCTGCCTGTGTCTCTGCACCTCTCTCTCTCTCTCTGTGACTATCATAAAAAAAAAAAAAAAAAAAAAAAAAAAAAAAAAAAAAAAAAAAAACCATAACAATTACATAAATTTTTAATTTATTCAATTACATAAATTTATTTTTTTTAATTTTTATTTATTTATGATAGTCACAGAGAGAGAGAGAGAGGCAGAGACACAGGCAGAGGGAGAAGCAGGCTCCATGCACCAGGAGCCCGACGTGGGATTCGATCCCAGGTCTCCAGGATCACGCCCTGGGCCAAAGGCAGGCGCCAAACCGCTGTGCCACCCAGGGATCCCGAAAGATTTTGTTTTTGAATAGGCAAGGAGCTGGTGTTTTTGTTTTTTGGTGTTTTTTTTTTTTTTTTGAGACTTCAAGGTACTATATTGCCTCAGTGTATCAGGTGAAGTTCACAAGGAAATTAGTAAATGCTTGTCAGTTTGTGCTTACCCTTTATTTTAGTAAAGCTTTGCAGACTTAATGCAAGGTTGAAGAAGGAAAACTTGGTGTTTTCATGCTATCACTACCACCTACACAATAGAAGAATAGCTCTATAATAATTTCCCAGTGTTCAGAATAACCTATTATATCCTAATTTCATTATTAATATCATGTCATTATCTTAAACATCTAGTTTTTTTCTTTTTTGTTTTCCCATGTCAGAGTAACCTGTTTTAAGGGAAAATCACGTGCCAAATCTCTTATGTGGCTCCTTGAGTTTGAAAATATGAAGGATATAACCACATCCTCATACTTTGATCTCATTAAGCTATTGAAAGATCTGACAATATTTTTATGATCCAGTTTTCCCTTTACTATCACAATTTTGTGCACAAATATTTATCGAATAAATGAATAAACTGGATCACCCAATTTGAATATAAAGACCTCCAATATTCTTTAATCATTTCTGTTAATAAAGGTAAAGCTGTAGAGGTTTCACAGTTATACCAAATCATCACTTTGGGAGAAAGGGTAGGAATATTGTATCAGAACAACTGAGGAATTCTTTAAATTGTTCAACATAAATAGAAGTATTTGATAAATTTCTATGCTAGTTAGTTTCAAACTTTCAGTGGGTGAGGCTAGAGGCTTGTTTTAAAGTTAAGATTTTATCATGTTTTTGCTCAAGTTTGAATTAGTAAATTGTCTTTATTTTATTTTGTAAGGCACTAGAATTATTGACACCACCTGTTCCAGACAATGCTAATGGAAGAATTAAGGCATATATACGACGTGGGACAGCATTCTGTCAACTAGAATTGTACATAGAAGGTAAGAAATTGATAGAAATGTTTTTAGTTCCAATTTATATTCCAAAAAGAAGTATTATTGGGATTATTTAAGATAATAACTTTTTAGAACTCTACTGTTTTATATTTTTAGCACTTAATATATTCTTTGCAATTTATCTGACAAAATTAAAAATGATTTTGAAATATTTAAAAAATTATTGTTGTAGAAGGGAGTTAAAACAAGATGTGAACAAGTTTAGATTTAGGAAAATGCTGTAGTATCCAGACAACTTTTCTATGGAAAGATGTGTGATAAAGGTTATAAATGAGTCACTTAGGAGATAGTAGAAATTTAAAATGAACTGCTTTAGTCATATAGACAGACACACATATGAGCTCAGAAACAACTGATCTACCACATTGTATGATAATTTGCTTATATTTGTGAGACTGTACCAAGTTTGGTTTCAGCCTCATTGTTTATAGAAGCCATTTATTTTTTAATTGTTTTTCATTTTTAATGTATTTAGGGACCATTTTCAGTTATTCATGTTGCTCCAAAGGCAAAATTTTGTGGTAGTCGGCATTTTATCTTTAATGTTCTTCCCATTCCTCCTTACCCAGAGGGCCAGTCAACTTTCTTTTATTCAAGGCCTAAAGGCATACTCCTTTATGATGCCTTTCCAAGGAATGGTCTAGTCTAAAAGGTTTTATTATTTCTGACTTTTTTTTAAAGATTTTATTTATTTATTTACCCATTAATTAATTCATTCATTCATGAAAGACACAGAGAGAGAGGCAAAGACAGGCAGAGAGAGAAGCAGGCTCCATGCAGGGAGCCCACTGTGGGACTCGATCCGATCCCAGGACTCTGGAATCACCCCCTGAGGCAAAGGCAGACGCTCAACCACTGAGGCACCCAGGGTCCCTCTGACTTTGTTTTTAAACTTGTTTCTTTTTTTCTTTTTTCTTTTAATTTTTTAAAATATTTTATTTATTTATTAGAGAGAGAGAGAGAGAGAGAGAGGAGGGAGAAGCAGGCTCCATGCAGGAAGCCTGACATGGGACTTGATCCCAGGTCTCCAGGATCACTCCTGGAGGCTGAAGGCAGCGCTAAACCGCTAAGCCACCCGGGCTGCCCTTAAACTTGTTTCTGACATTTTTAGGAGGTTTTTCTAACCAAAGTATCCAAATTAGATTTATGTTCCCATCCATTTTTTTTAAGTCTCTTATCCAGTTTCATGAAGTTAAAAATTATCAAGACAGGAATAAAACATTTTAAAGCATTCTTTAGAAATTATAGCATCATAGACTTTTTGAGCTAAAAGTACTCTTCATTTTAAAGATGAGAAAATGGAGGCTTGGAGAAGTTAAGTGATTTTCTTCAAGTGTTTTGGCAAATCAGTAGCACTTGGTACTCAAGTTTCCTTATTCTCAAAGAAATTTTCTCACTGCTTATCTTGGTAAAGCTTTAGACTCATTTATGTGTATTTAACAAATAGTCCACAATGCTTTCCTTTTAAACCAATTTTCCTCAAAGGAATTCTGCAGATGTATCTATAAAAAAATCACAAACTGTAGTCTATGAATTATATAAAGTATGGATTGAGTCTACCAAAATGATTTTTTTAAGTCTGGAATTTCCAAATAAGATGCCATTTATTACTTTTTCAATGAGGTAATAAAAATGTCCTTTATATATGTGAGTTTTATTGAGTCTGTTTATGCTTTCATGAGTTTATACTCTTAGTTTATTTGTACTTGAATTTAAAATAAATGCTTTTGGGATGCTTTGAGGGCTCAGTCCAAAGAGTGTGCAACTCATGATCTTGGGATCATGAATTTGAGCCCCACATTGGGTGTAGAGATTACTTAAATACATTTAAAAATATTTTTTCAAAAACCCCAGAATTGAGATGCCTGGGGGCTCAGCAGTTGAGCATCTGCCTTCAGCCTAGAGTGTGATCCTGGAGCCCCATGATTGAGTCCCACATCGGGCTCCCTGCATGGAGCCTGCTTCTCCTGTGTCTCATGCCCCTCTCTCTCTTTGTCTCTCATGAAAAAATAAATAAAATCTTAAAAAAAAAAAAACAGAATTGCTTCTTACTAAATCCTGAGTGTAATGAGTGTAAGTATTCCTGAAATCACTGAAAAATTTATGCAATCTTTTGGAAATACTACATAGAGACACATATGCGAAAATGAGAATCTGATTGAAAACTTGATACTTGTCCTGAACCATGTTCTTAGTGGTTATTTTTATTAAAAAATATCCTCCATATAACACAAGTATTTATAAGATATTAATTTTATCGACCATCATTACTATTTAAATATAGGCCTACAGGATTATGAAGCTGCCCTTAAGATTGATCCATCCAACAAAATTGTACAAAATGATGCTGAGAAGATTCGGAAAATAATTCAAGGAACAGAAGTAAAATCTTAATGACTGCTGAAGCAACTAGGTACTGTACTAGATATTGTTTTAAGTTTTTCAAAAATAACTGGAGGCATTAGAAATCTTTGTAAATATTATGGCTGATTGTACAGAATCACTTTCTTTTTCATTCTCTAGTTCTGTAGAGGACAAAATATTATAAATCTACAAAAAATTAAATATTTGATTTGAATGGTTTCTGTATAAGTAAATCAAATTAAGAATGATTTAATTCTTTGTTCTTCAATACATAGATTAATTACATACACATTTTGTTGTTGTTACTGAATTCAGCTTGCCCTTATAACTAACAAAATATTTCTTGATGTGACAAGTATGGGGACATTACTGATTCATTTTTGACAAGGTAAAATTTGAAAATGAAGGACCATGTTTATAACTTTTTAAATTAAATATACTACTTAATTGAATGGTTTACCTTAGTATAATCAGTACTGATGTTCACTTAGAATTCAATGCACAAAACCTTTATTTCTCCATCTTCTGTTGTGGGAGGGTAGACCAGTTCAATCTAGCAACACAACTCTTTAGGAAACCTTATTTTTTAACTATATGTAGTGTTCCCCAAAACATTGATCATATTTCATACTATCTGGTGAAGGTAAGTTTTCTAATGAGATGTTTTCTAGTACCTTCAAGTACAACAGGAAAAAGAAAAAGACAGCAAAGGGTGAAATTAGCACAGAATATTATGATACTGGAATTGGATCGTACCACTGTGATGATGCAAACATTAAGCAAAAATAGTACAGCTTCCCTTTTGTATATAGCAGTTATCAAAATTGTATTTACAGGATTTTTAGAAAAACAAGACAACTTTTAGGAATAAGTTTTTATAATATTTGACAGATGAATGACATCTGATATCATTCAAATGGACCATAAAACAGCTTCATTCTTCCTTTTTTTTCCCCAACACAATACTTTTTTGAATATGTTTGGGTATCCTAGTTCAGCAACCTTGAGAGTTTTACTTTTATAAAGCAACTTTAGACAACTTACATAGCAGCCTTTTCCAGTTAATAGAACTTCTAATAAGGCAGGATTGCTTTCTCTTATAATCAACATTGGTTTGTTTTTTTTTATTTTTAAAAATAAACATTACCAAAGTAAAGATGGGTCTCCATGTGTGTCAAATACCAGTTTGATATTCAAAATGTTAACCAACCTAGTGGTTCTTCAGGCTCTTCTTATTATCATCCTCCACCCATCTCCCCCTCCCCCCACCAAAAGACTGGGCCCAATAGCTGTCTTAGGGGCAAAAGATCTATCCTTGGAGGAATAGAAGGGCTAATCTTAATTAATTATTAATATTTTTGATCCTATTCTCTAAATGAAATCTTGGACTTTATTTATCGCAATAGATGAGTTTGTATTCACAAAATACTTGACCTCTTTTAAGCAATCTCCTTTAGTCTGCAAGGGACTTTTGTCTTAGATTGAAGTAGTGACAGAGTTAAAATTCAACACTCCCCATCTCCTTTAGTGCCAATTATTATTAAGGCCTATGAATAAAAGATAAGTAAAAATTCTTATGGTAGTCCTTTAGTTTTTTTTTCATAATGTCAATCATTTGATTGAAATTAATTTTAAGATACCAAGTGGATATTAAGCTAAATGTAGCTGTTACAGAAATTTAAACTAAAGGGATCTTTAACTGCCTAAAGGGATCTTTAATCCCCTACTACTATGTGATTACCGTACATAAATACAAAGTATATCTGTTTATTAAAGATAAAATTTTGACAGATTTGGCTATGAATAAATATCAAAACTGTATCAAAATACTTATTACAA
Source organism: Canis lupus familiaris (assembly GCF_011100685.1). NCBI lineage: Eukaryota > Metazoa > Chordata > Mammalia > Carnivora > Canidae > Canis > Canis lupus. The sequence continues at coordinate 21,122,823 of NC_049251.1, read as the reverse complement.
AGGAAAGATCATGACTAGCCCATTTTTGCAGTGGATGCTATATAGGAATAGGAAATTATTGTTAGACTTAATTTTAAAAAATAATATTTTCTAATGTATCACTTGTCCTTTGACTGATAGTCACTTGAGAGTCAGCTAGGGTAGATGGGTAACCAGTTTCATGAAACTTGTCTTTGTCTCATTAAAGTACTTAATGAGGAACACTCATTTTTCCCTTCCCAGAAAGAGGTTTGTGAATTACATCAAGCAAAAATGGCTTTTCCCAAACCAGGTTTGGTGTAATTTTTCTTTTATACATTTTAGCTCTTTAGTGACAGAAATAATAATATCAGTCCTAATAAATAAATGCTATCAAATAGCTTAATGGAAAGCAAACACATACGTTTATATAAACATATCCTGTCCTGGTTTCCTAGAGTCAGGGAAGACGGGAGCTGGACAGTAGTTACAGCAGTAAAAACAGATTCCACTTGGGAACTACTGCCTACTACAGTATAGGATAGGAGACTCTAGTATAGAATTGGGGTCAGTTCCATGGACAATGGACAAGTAATGATTGATAGCTAAGGAGCAAGTTGGGGGTGGAGGTTGGGGTTGTAAGTGGATGGAAAATTACTAAGAGGAAACATCAGTGGTAGGGAGATTCTGGTTAAACTGACCTAACTGGATTCTTGCTGAAGGCAGGCGAGGATGACTGAGTATCATCTGGGGGATTGTGGGGGATGAAGAATTTGGTCAGATATTGAAAGTGATAGGGATCCTTGGGTGGCTCAATGGTTTAGCGCCTGCCTTCAGCCCAGGACATGATCCTGGAGTCCTGGGATTGAGTCCCGCATTGGGCTCCCTGATGGGAGTCTGCTTCTCCCTCTGCCTGTGTCTCTGCCTCTCTCTGTCTCTCTGTTTCTCTGTCTCTCTCTCTCTCTGTCTCTGTGTCTCTCATGAATAAATAAATAAAAAATCTTAAAAAAAAAAGAGAAAGTGATAAAAATCGATGGTGGGGATTCTGGCTAAACCAACTTAGCAATATTCTTGCTAACAACAGGCTCCATGCAGGGAGCTCGACGGGGGACTCGATCCTGGGACTCCAGGATCACGCCCTGGGTTGAAGGCGAACATTCAACCCGTGAGCCAGCTAAGTGTCCCCTTCTGCCCATTCATTGACGGGATTATTTGTTCTTTGGGTGTAGAGTTTGATAGATTATTTCTGGATTTTGGATATTTGCCCTTTACCTGATAAGACATTTGCAAATATCTTCTCTCATTCTGTCTGTTGTGTTTTGGTTCTATTGACTGTTTCCTGTACTGTGCAACCACTTTTTGTCTTGATGAAGTCCCACTGGTCCATTTTTGCTTTTGTTTCCCTTGCCTTTGGAGATGTGTTTAGCAAGATTGCTGTGGCCGAGGTGACAGGTTGCTGCCTGTGTTCTCCTCCAAGATTTTGATGGATTCCTGTCTCAGAGTTAGGTCTTTCATCCATTTTGAGTGTATTTTTGTGTATGGTATAAGAAAATGGTCCCGTTTTATTCTTCTGCATGTGGCTGTCCAATTTTCCCAACACCATTTGTTGAAGAGACTTTTTTCCATTGGAAATTCTTTATTGCTTTGTTGAACATTACCTGACCGTAGAGTTGAGGGTCCATTTCTGGGTTCTCTATTGTGTTCCATTGATCTATGTATCTGTTTTTGTGCCAGTATCATGCTTACGATGACAGCTTTGTATTAGAGCTTGAAGTCCAGAATTGTGATGCCATCAGCTTTGGTTTTCTTTTTCAATATTCCTTTGGCTATTTGGAGTCTTTCCTGGTTCTGTACCAATTTTAGGAATATTTGTTCTAGCTCCGTGAAAAAGGTTGATGGCACTTTGGTAGGGATTGCACTCAATATGTAGATTGCTCTAGGTAGCATATTTTGATAATATTCATTCTTCCAATCCATGAGCATGGAATGTTTTTCCATTTCTTTGTGTCTTCCTCAATTTCTTTCATGAGCATTCTATAGTTTTCTGAGCACAGGATCCTTTGCCGCTTTGGTTAGGTTTATTCCTAGGTGTCTTACAGGTTTTGGTGTGGATGTAAATGGGATAGACTCCTTAATTTCTCTTTCTTCTGTCTCATTGTTAGTGTATAAGAATGCGACTGATTTCTGTGCATGATTTTATATCCTGCCACTTTGCTGAATTCCTGTATGAGTTCTAGCAATTTGGGGGTGGAATCTTTTGGGTTTTCTTTTTTTTTTTTTTTTTTTAATTTTTTTTAATTTTTTATTTATTTATGATAGTCACAGAGAGAGAGAGAGAGAGAGAGAGAGGCAGAGACATAGGCAGAGGGAGAAGCAGGCTCCATGCACTGGGAGCCTGATGTGGGATTCGATCCTGGGTCTCCTAGGATCGCGCCCTGGGCCAAAGGCAGGCGCCAAACCGCTGCGCCACCCAGGGATCCCTCTTTTGGGTTTTCCACATAGAGTATCATGTCATCTGTGAAGAGTGAGAGTTTGACTTCTTTGCCAATTCCATTGCATTCCCATGACTTCTAAATGATGGAGTTCCCTAGAGTTTAGTCCTTAGGTCTCTTTTCCATGAATATTTTATAGTCCTATTGGGTCTCATCATTTCAGATAATTTCATTGTGTGGTTGTTGTTCAAATTGACCGTATTCAACTTGGGCTTCTCCCTTGAACACCAGACCACAAATTCAATTGTTTCACAACAGCTCTACATTCCCCAGATACTTCCTTCACTTGCTTCATGGGTGTGGTCAAGCATCAATTTATCAGAGACCTTCCCTGACCAATCTACCAAAAATAATGCTTTGCCCAAGCACTCCCTTTCCCCCAACCCTATTTCATTTTTCTCCATATTTATCACTTGGCATGTTTTATATGTATATGCAGGCATATATATTCATATGTAATTATGTATACATAATTTACATATGCATACTTATACATATGTATAAATGTAAATATATGCCTATATGTATATAAAACATGTATAACATGTGTAAACATATTTACAGTATGTAAACATGTATATATACTTAAACACATATATATCTATACATATGGTTTTGGGTCTTTTATTTTCCTCCTAGAGTATACTAGAATCTAAGTTCCATCGGGGTAGGCCCTTAGTGCCTAGAATATCCCTGGACTTTAACAGGCCCTGAATGATTACATAATGGCCCAGATAATGAGCTTAATTCTGAGACATAGCCTATCTGAGAATTTTTGCAACAACAAAACAAAGGCCTCACCACCTGCCATAGTAAGAAACTTTAGATTATTATCTGGATTCTAAATATTGAAAAGTTGACCTCCCTTGCCACAAATTGAGAACCTTCAACAAAGGGGAAAAACAGGTTATATAACAGATTTTGTGGAGAAAAAGGTACTAAACTCAAATTTTTAAATTTGCATTATTCATCTGGATATCTTGTACAGTTCCAGGATTTTTGATGTTTTAGAGGAAGTGAACAAAACTAATTTTTGTTTTTGCTTGTGTTATCAAATAGAAAATCTTGAGGTATTTGGAAAAATTTAATGAGGCAGAGTTTGAGCTATTTCCTCACATCAAACCATTTTTTTGTTAACATAAGATCCAACTTTTCTGATGCCCTAGCAACTCACAAGATTATTTTTCTAATTCGATATTAGTATCTGGAACCTGAAACCAACAGTGATTTTTTTCAAGTAAAGATACTCAAACTAAAGTGTGGTTTCAACAGATGGCAGTTGAAATAAATAAATCTCTGTATACAGAGGAATTACAGAATTTGAAGAATAGTATAGTTCTTATCCACCACTGCTCACACTGTGTTAATGATATATCAAATTATTTGCATTTATAAGAAATGTACCACATCTCTTGCATCTTTGTTCTCTTATTATGTATTGCTTCTTCTTACTGAACTGAACTTTCCTTTGGTTTTACCTTCTCCAAGATGCTTCTCCTGATGTCCTTTGTCTCAGTTTGAGTAATCTGTCTTTGTGTCTGAAAGACCTCTTGCATATTTTACATAAATTATCACATTTACTAATTTGCTAATCTCAGTCCCCTAAAATACAGTTCATTGAAACTAATAAAAGATACTGTCTTTTATTTCTGTGTTCTATTTGTATTGTATGATGCCTGTCATAAACAGGCATTCTATAAATATTTGCCAAAATGAATGAATGAATAACAAGACTTCTCTTCTACTAGCCTAGCAGTGGAAACTAACATTTCCCCCAGGTTCTAAGCCTTTAGCTGAAATAATAGAAAAGTGGGAAATTACTAGATGTTCTTGCTTAATTCAATTTTTTTCATAGTGCTCCTATATTCCTTTGTCTTAATGAATATACTCAGTGGACAATTGAGATCCTGAAAGCCTTTTTAAACTTTTGGAGAACATGTACTAAATAAAACCAAAATGCACTAAAATGTGTCTACTTTTTTCTATTTTGAAGCACATTTTTATTTAAGAAGTCACTATCATTTACCAGTTCAAATGCTTTATTTCTTTTTTTTTTTAAATGCTTTATTTCTTAAAGGTATTCTTTACCAAATTAAAATACTTTTAAATTCCAAGTTAGGTATTCTAGCCTTGGATTTAAAGCTCATCTTTCCTGAATATATTTTCTCTTAAATATGCAAAGGAATATATATTCATAGAGTGTGTTGAAGATTAGGAAAATCAAGGGTTCTTGTTCTGTCAGGTGCAGCATTTAGAGAGTTATTTTGATAAAATCCGGTAGCTCTGATACGGCTTGAAAATACTTGCTCCCTTGGAGTATAATTGCAAGGAAAAAATTGTGGCATAGGTAAAAATTCACCATAATTACTTGAATTGGTTTTATACATAATCATCTTAGGTTTTGATAGTGAGGTGGCTGTCTGGAGTGTCTTTGGGTCCAACATACATGAAAACACAGGATTGCCAGGGTTCACACAAGGAGGAAGTTGTTCAGGTTTCATTTCTGTGCCTGAATCTGAAGCTGAAGCACATTTCTTGTCCTGAAATATAAACACATCAAATCATTCTCCATTACAAAATTTTGGGGAAAAAAAACAAAGTTAGCACCAACCCTGTCTTATACCACTCACAAACATTAGCTCAAAATTAGTTACTTAAATATAAAACCTGAAAGCACAAAGCTCCTAGAAAAGAACACAGGGGAGATCTCTGTGATGTTGTTCTTAGCATTGATTTTTTGGATATGACACCAAGAGCATAAGCAACAAAAGCAAAAATAACAAGTGAGACTGCATCAAACTGAAATGCTTCTGCACAGCAAAAGAAATAATCAACACAATGAAGAGACAACCTGTGGAATGAGAGAGAATATTTGCAAAACATATTGATCAGGGGCTAATATCTAAAATATTCAAGGAATTCATACAATGTGCTAACAAAACAATCTGATTTAAAATGAGCAGAGAACCTGAAAGACATTTTTCCAAATAAGATATACGGATGGTCAACAGATTCATGAAAAGGTGTTCAACATCATTAATCATCAGAGAAATGCAAATTAAAAAACCAATGAGATATCACCTCACACCCGTGAGCATGGCTAGTGTCAAATAACAAGGGTTGGTGAGGATGTGAAGAAAAGGGAACCCAAAGAATGGCGATTGCCAGGGTAGGGGGGTTGGCCAAAGAGTACAAGCTTCCAGTTATAAGAAGAATAAGTTCAGGGGATCTAATGTACAGCATGATGAGCGGAGTTACCAATACTGTATTATATACTTGAAAGTTGCTAAGACAGTAGATTTTAAATGTTTTCACCACAAAAATAACTTTAATTATGTGAGGTAATTATTGTGGTAATGATTTTACAATACATACCTACAAGAAATCAAGTAATACACCTTAAACTTATACACTGTTATATGTCAAGTATATCTCAGTAAAGCTAGAAGAAAACAAAACAAAAAAGCACGTCCACTTCACTTTTTTGGAAATTCTGTTCTCTTGAGGGCAGTGGCTAGTTGTCATTAAGTGACATAATCTCTGTACAAAGCAAACTTATCAAAAGTATGTATAAGATAGCTTTTAAAAATCCTGTATTAGAATCATGAGAATTTATCAAAACATCTGGAAATCTTGGAGAAAATCTGTAATAAGGCATAGTTAGAAGAGGACATACTGCTGAATTCTAGAATGAGATGAGAACAAAATAAACATTTAGGGATTTTAGCCTTGCGGGCATACCATTAAGCAAATAATTACACAACTAATAATTACAATTGTGGTAAGTGCTATGGAGGGAAAAAATACAAGATATTTATGAAAACTTCTAGGGGGTACTAACCTAGTATGGGGGCTAAGAAAGGCCATTCTAGTGAGTGTCACTGAATCTAAGACAGAAAAGACAGAAGTGGGAATAAAGAAAAACTCAGCGAGGCCAAAGTCAAATAAGTTAGAGTGAAAATGGCTTGAGATGAGAATACAAGGGCAGGGGCCAGATCTTAAGGGTCTTGTTGACTCTGTTAAAAATCTGGATTTTCATGTTAAAAGCAATAGAAGGCTATTGAAGGATTTTAAGGAGATGCATGTCATTAAGGAACAAGTTTAGTATGATTACTTTGGCTGCTGTTAGCGCTTTGAATGGATATAGAAAGGAGCTACAGAAGGACAAGTGATGATGACAATGATCTATAGTAGGGTGGTGGTATAGAGAGGGAGAGAAATAAATCTGAAATATATTTTGGAAGTAGAATTCACAGGACCTGGTGATTGATTGTGGGTCGTGGTGAAGAGGGACAGATCAAGGATGACTACTAGGTTTCTGGACAAACACTTGGGTGGTGTTTACTACAATTTACTACAAATTTTAATATATAAATATTTAAAATACAAATAATTTACCTATTCGGGGATGTGAAGGAGCGAGATATTAAAAAGAATGTATGCAAAAGTGCCTGTAGCTTCCTAACATGTGCACATAATATGCTTTATCCTTCATAATGTCAAGTCTATTAAAAACATCAAGCTTTGTTAATGAAGATAAAAGAATTCAAATGGAACAGACTATATAAACTTATTCATTCATTCATTAATTCAGCAAATACTTATTGAGTACTTACTGTGTGCTACACATTGTTAGATATTGGAAATGTAATGATGAATAATACAAAATTCCTAAGCCTTACAATTTATTTTATGGAAAACAAACATATAAGGAACCAACTCAGTAAATGATGTTGGGAAACTAGCTAGCTATTTTTAAAAATATAGATCTTTGGCCTTCAAATATTATCAAAATAAACTTCAAATGAATTACATACTGATTAAAAATCACATTATAGAAGAAACAAACTAGGAGAAAGGTATTTTTAACCCTCTGACAAAGGAGGACAATATAAAACCATATTCAATCAACTCTTCAGTCAACTATTAATGTTCTACTTGAAGAGTATCCTTAATAAACTTTATGAAAGTAGTTTTCTGTGGATAAGGGATTTAAAAATCTGAATTAAGGTTAGCGAAAAGAGCACTGGAGTTACGAGACCCAGGTTGTAGTCTTCTAAACTTGCCAGGAATGTGAAAATTTGGATAAGTCTGATGCTCTATGCTTCAGTTTCCTATTTGTAAAATAAGGGAGCCTGGATTATTTCTTCTTTGGATATCATCTAGAGACTCCATTTATTCCATAGAATTTATAAAGTTTGTAAATTTATAGTTTATAAAATGAAGTGGTATCATAGACTGTTATACTATGTTCTCATGCTTTGCCTTAATGACATACACAAGGCAAAGTAACTTTTCAGAAGAATTTATTTAAACAATTTTGAGAAATCTTTTGGATCTTCTTGAAAATCCAGTCCAAGAGCACTTGTTTTACTGCTGCATTTGCATAAGGGGAAAAAGTCTTTTTCTTATTGTAAATTACCCTATTGCAAACAGGTGTTAGAGATGAAATTGCTGGTCTTTTTTCCTCAAGTTCTCCAGGTTAACCATCCATTTCTTTAAAGATTGACATTTTAATTGACAAAGGTTTGAGGTACTTATTGTACTATTGTCTTAATATCTTGAGCTCAGAGCCTTGATCTTTGGCCTCAGAAAAACTTCATTGGTTACTTCTTGGGAATTAGATCATTATTTTATGAATATTTCTCTTGATAGAACTACTGACCTAGCCACCTTTAAAGCCCACTTCATTCTTTTGACTTTACTAAGTGTTTTATCAATAACCCTGAGAAGTTATCTGGAACCAGAAGTCCATAGTAGTGTTCTCTTGTACAGTGCTTCTCTTACCTTTATGTACATATAAAATATACAGGAATCTGGTTAAAAAGTAGATTCTGCCCCTGGTCTGGTGTAGGGCCAATATTCTGCATTTCTAATAAATTCCCAGGTAATGCTCAAGCTGCTGATCCCTACATAAGGCTGTGAGTACTGGGCTACACACACTTGTTATGAAAGATGTGGCTAAGCCATGGTCAGGAGTTAAAGGCCTTTGGGAGATAGGCAAAGGAGTGTGGGGAAAGAGAGGGCCATAATCATACCTGCATGGTTTATACAAGAACATGTCAAGCAGACTAATTGGGAATCTTGTTGGTATTTGTGTATCTTCTGCTCTAAGAGTTGTAAAAAGCACCTATTAGGTGTCACCAGTTCTGTGTTCTGATACTGGCACTAATAGCTTTGTGAATTTGATGAAATTATTTCACAAGGATTCAAGTTCCTTGTCTATAAATATAAAATAAAGGAGATGGACTAGATTGTTTTGTTTCCTAATCTGAGGACTTGAATATCAGGACCTTCCAAATGTAACAATAGCAACTGTTAAAAAACAAAATTCAACCAAGTAAATTTGAAGATCTAATTGGCTTTTCATGACTCAGGCAGCATCCTATCCAGGAAGTGGAGGGTAGCTTGGAGGAGTGGTACAAAATGGAAGGTTTTCATAGGAAGGATAAATTCCTAGCAAAAGAAAAGATTGTTTCAGGAATTAGGGAAGCTGGCTGCAGTGAGCAAGCCTGTAGTAGGCATTCAGCTTGGGATTGCCATAAACGGTGAACCAGAGAGTGGTAGTTGGGCAGCCAGTCTCTGTGCAGGGGACCCCAGGGGGTGGCAGAACCACCGCAAGACCCTTCCCCTCCCTCAGGAGGAGCAGTGCAGATGCGCACTGCAGAGTCTGCAGGGTTGGAGACTTGAAATGAGGTCGTGCGCCTGAGATAGAAACGTTGGGTTGCAGATTAGGTGAGCATGGAGTGCAGATGGAGGCCAGAGAGCCGGGAGGGATTGACAGCTTCTCCCTGAGGGCACACTGAGGAGTGGGGGTGTGAGCTTTCAACAATGGGGCTGTAGGTTGGGAGGCCACCACTTTCATTTTTATCCTCTAAAGGGGCTCGAAAACCTTCAGGGAACAAAAGCCACATAGAGCAATCCAGAGCCACTTATTTAGCCTGGCTCCCTGGCAAGGGTGGTGGAATTCCACCAGGGGCAAAGTCACTTGAGAATGAGCGCAACAGGCCCCTCCTACAGAAGGTCAGCCAGAACCTTTGGCTAATTCCAAGCTCACTGCTCACAGAGAACTCTACCACTCCAATACAGAGGAAATAGTATATAGAATTTATGGCTTCTTCCTCATGATTCTTTAGTCTTTTCATTTTATTTTTTTCTCTTTCCTTTTCAACCTCTTTCTTATTTTATCAACTTTTTTTCAGTCACTTTTAATTTTCATTTTTACAGTTGCATTTGATCCTTTCATTGTATTTAATTTTGTATATATATGTTTTTCTTTCTTCACAATTTTGGGATATGGTTTCTTCCAACAGACCAAATACACCCAGAATCTATGTATTGCTCTGTTCTTTTCACTTGTCTGATCATATTCTCTTTTTTCCCTTTTTAAAAAAGTCTTTTTAAATTTTCATCTTTACAGTTACATTCTAATCTTTCAATGTATTTTATTTTTGTATATATATATATATTTTTTTCCTTTCTTTACAATTTTGAGATGTAGTTTCTTCTAACAAACAGATAAAATAAAATATACCTAGGATATAGGTCAACACCTTGACATATAATAGTGAAACTAGCAAATCTGAGAGACAAAGAGAAAATCCTGAGAGCAGCTCCGGACAAGAGGTCCATAACCTTACAAAGGTAGAAACATTAGACTGGCAGCAGCCCTATCCACAAAGACCTGGCAGACCTGAAAGGACTGGCATGATATATTTAGATTGCTAAATGAAAAAAAGATGTAGCCAAGAATACTTATCCAGCAAGGCTGTCATTCAAAATAGAAGGAGAGATTAAAAAGCTTCCAGGACAAAGAGAAACTAAAAGAACTTGTGATCACTAAGCCAGCCTTGTAAGAAATATTAAAGGGGATCCTTTAAGTGAAGAGAGAGCTTAAGGTAACACAAACCAGAAGGAACAGAGACAATATACAGAAACAATGACTTTACACTAATACAATGACACTAAATTAATATTTTTCAATGGTTACTATGAATGTAAATGGGCTAAATGCCCCAATCAAAAGACACAGGGTATCATATTGCATAAAAAAGCAAGACCCATTGATATTCTGTATGTAAGAGACTCATTTTAGACCCTAAGACACCTCCAGATTGAAAATAAGGGGATGGAAAACCATTTATCATGCTAATGGACATCAAAAGAAAGCTGAGGTAGCAGTCTGTATATCAGACAAATTAGATTTTAAACCAAAGACTGTAATAAGAGATAAGGAAGGACACTATATCATCATTAAAGGGTCTATCCAGTAAAAATATCTAACATTTATAAATATCTATACCTCTAACATGGGAGCAGCCAATTATATAACAAAATTAAAGAAACACATTGATAATAATACAATAATAGTAGGGGATTTTAACATCTCACTCACTGCAATAGACATCATCTAATTGAAGATTAACAAGGAAACAAATGATTTGAATGACACACTGGACAAGATGGATTTCACAGACATATTCAAAGCATTCCATCCTAAAGCAATAGAATACACATTATACTCAAGTACATACAGAGTAGAATAGAATACATACTGGGTCATAAATCAGTTCTCAACTGGTACCAAAAGATTAGGATCATTCCCTGCATATTTTCAGACCACAGTGCTTTTTTTAATTTAAAGATTTTATTTATTTATTCATGAGAGACAAACACACACACACACACACAGAGAGAGAGAGAGAGAGAGGCAGACACACAGACAGAGGGAGAAGCAGGCTCCACACGGGGAGCCCAATACAGGACTCGATCCTGGGGCTCCAGGATCAGGCTCTGGGCCAAAGGCAGGTGCTAAACTGCTGAGCCACCCAGGGATCCCTGACCACAGTGCTTTTAAACTTGAACTCAACCATGAGAGGAAATTTAAAAAGAACTCAAATACATGGATGTTAAAGAGCATCCTGCTAAAGAATGAATGGGTTAATGATACAATTAAAGAATTTTAAAAATTCATGGAAACAAATGAAAATGAAAACACACCTGTTTGAAACATTCGGGATGCAGCAAAGGTGGTCCTAAGAGGGAAGTATATAGCAATACAAGCCTTTCTCAAGAAACAAAAATGTCTTATTTTTTAAAAAGACTATTTATTTATTTATTTATTTTTGAGAGATGCAGAGAGAGAGAGAGGCAGAGACACAGGCAGAGGAAGAAGCAGGCTCTATGCAGGGAGCCGGAGGTGGGACTCGATCCTGGGACTCCAGGATCACACTCTGGGCTGAAGGTGGCGCTAAACCGCTGAGCCACCTGGGCTGCCCAGAAAAGTCTTAAATATACAACCTAACCCTACACCTAAAAGAGCTGGAGAAAGAACAGAAGACAAAGCCTAAAGCCAGCAGGAGAAGAGAATTAATAAAGATTTGTGCAAAAATCAAAAATAAATAAATAAATAAATAAAAATTAAAAAAAAACAAAGATTTGTGCACAAATCAATGAAATAGAAACCAAAAGAACAGTAGAACAGATCGATGAAACTAGGAGCTGGTTGAAAGAATGAATAAGATTGATAAACCCCTGGCCAGACTTAGGAAAAAGAAAAGAGAAAGGGGACAAAGAAATAAAATCTTGAAAGAAAGCGAGATTACAATCAATACCAAAGAGATACAAACAAAGAACCTATTATGAGCAACTATATGCCAACAATTAGGCAATCTGGAAGAAATGGATGCATTCTTAGAGACATATAAACTACCAACACTGAAATAGGAAGAGAAAACCTGAACAGACCCAAAATCAGCAAGGAAATTGAAGTAGTATTCAAAAATCTCCCAACAAACAAGAGTCCAGGGCCAGATAGCTTCCCAGGGGATTCTAACAAACATTTAAAGAATTAATATCTATTCTTCTGAAGTTGTCCCAAAAAATAGAAATGGAAGGAAAACTTCCAAACTTTTTCTATGAGTCGAACATTACCTTTATTCCAAAATCAGACAAAGACCTCACCAAAAAGGAGACAAGCCAATATCCTTGATGAATGTGGATGCCAAAATTCTCACCAAAATACTAGCCAATAGGATTCAACAGTACATGAAAAGGATAATTCACCACAACCAAGTGGGATTTATTCCTTGGCAGCAGAGTAGTTCAAAATCCACAAATCAATCAATGTGATATACTACATTAATAAAGGAAAGGACAAGAACTATATGGTCCTCTCAGTAGATACAGAAAAAGAATTTGACAAAGTACAGCATCCTCTCCTTATTTATTTATCTTTTAAAGATTTATTTATTTATTTGTTCAATGTAGACAGAGAGAGAGAGGCAGAGACACAGGCAGAGGGAGAAGCAGGCTCCATGCCGGGAGCCCGACGCGGAACTCGATCCCGGGACTCCAGGATCGCGCCCTGAGCCAAAGGCTGGTGCTAAACCGCTGAGCCACCCAGGGATCCCCCCCATCCTCTCTTTATTAAAACTCTTAACGGTGTAGGGGTAGAGGGAGCATACCTCACTATCATAAAAGTCATATAAAATCCCACATTGAGTTTCATTTTCAATGGGGATAAACTGAGAGCTTTTCTTCTAAGGCCAGAAATATGGCAGGACATCCAGTATCACCCCTATTCAACATGGTACTAGAAGTCCTACCCTCAGCAATCAGAGAACAAAAAGAACTAAAAGGCATCCAAATTGGCAAAGAAGTCAAACTCTTACTCTTCACATATGACATGATACTCTATGTGGAAAACCCAAAAGATTCCACCCCCAAATTGCTAGAACTGATACAGGAATTCAGCAAAGTGGCAGGATATAAAATCATGCACAGAAATCAGTTCGCATTCTTATACACTAACAATGAGACAGAAGAAAGAGAAATTAAGGAGTCTATTCCATTTACATCTGCACCAAAACCTGTAAGACACCTAGGAATAAACCTAACCAAAGAGGCAAAGGATCCTGTGCTCAGAAAACTATAGAATGCTCATGAAAGAAATTGAGTAAGACACAAAGAAGTGGAAAAACATTCCATGCTCATGGACTGGAAGAATGAATATTATCAAAAATGCTACCTAGAGCAATCTACATATTGAGTGCAATCCCTACCAAAGTGCCATCAACCTTTTTCACAGAGCTAGAACAAATATTCCTAAAATTTGTACAGAACCAGGAAAGACCCCGAAAAGCCAAAGGAATACTGAAAAAGAAAACCAAAGCTGGTGGCATCACAATTCTGGACTTCAAGCTCTAATACAAAGCTGTCATTGTAAGCATGATACTGGCACAAAAACAGATACATAGTTTAGTGGAACACAGTAGAGAACCCAGAAATGGACCCTCAACTCTACGGTCAGCTAATGTTCAACAAAGCAGTAAGGAATATCCAATGGAAAAAAGTCTCTTCAACAAATGGTGTTGGGAAAATTGGACAGCCACATGCAGAAGAATAAAACGGGACCATTTTCTTATACCATACACAAAAATACACTCAAAATGGATGAAAGACCTAACTCTGAGACAGGAATCCATCAAAATCTTGGAGGAGAACACAGGCAGCAACCTGTCACCTCGGCCACAGCAATCTTGCTAAACACATCTCCAAAGGCAAGAGAAACAAAAGCAAAAATGGACCAGTGGGACTTCATCAAGACAAAAAGTGTTTGCACAGTACAGGAAACAGTCAACAGAACCAAAAGACAGAATGGGAGATATTTGCAAATGTCTTATCAGGTAAAGGGCTAGTATCCAAAATCCAGAAAGAATCTATCAAACTCTACACCCAAAGAACAAATAATCCCGTCAAGAAATGGGCAGAAGACATGAACAGACATTTCTCCCAAGAAGACATACAAATGGCCAACAACACATGAAAAAATGCTCAACATCACTCAACATTAGGGAAATACAAATCAAAACCACAATGAGATACCACCTCACACCAGTCAGAATGGCTAAAATGAACAAGTCAGGAAAGGACAGATGTTGGTGAGGATGCAGAGAAAGGGAATGCAAGCTGGTGCAGCCACTCTGGAAAACTCTATGGAGGCTCCTCAAGAAGGTGAAAATAGAGTGACTATGACTGACCCATCAAATGCACTACTAGCTATTTACCCCAAAGATACAAATGTAGTGATCTGAAGGGGCACTTGCACCCCAGTGTTCATAGCAGAATGTGCACAATAGCCTAACTGTGGAAAATGCTGAGATGTCCATGGACAGATGAATGGATAAAGATGTGGTGTGTGTGTATATATATATATATATATATGATTCAGCCATCAAAAGAATGAAATCTTGCCATTTGCAATGATGTGGACAGAACTAAAGGATATTATGCTTAAGCGAAATAAGTCAGAGAAAGACAATTATCATTATGTTCTCACTTGTATGTGGAATTTATGAAACAAAAGGATATATAGGGGAATAGAGGTAAAAATAAGATGAAATCAGAGAGGGAGAAAAGCCTTGAAAGACTCTTAATCATAGGAAACAAAGAAGGTTGCTGGAGGCATGTGGCTATGGGTAGATGGGGTAATTGGATGATGGACATTAAGGTGGGCTTGTGATGTAATGGACACTGGATATTATATAAGACTGAGAAATCAGTGAACTCTACCTCTGAAGGTAATAGTACATTATATGTTAAATAACTGAATTTACTTAAAAAAGAAAAAATTGTTTTAGACAAGGTCACCTTCCCTTAGGGCAAAGGACAGAGGGTCTTGTTATGCAGATTACCCCCAATTTTTTTTTTTGGGGGGGGGAAGAGGGCAGGCCCAGGTGACAGATCATCTTATTGGTGCTTAATAGAAAATTTCTGATTGATTAGCTTAAAATTTCACTCCTGGAGAGGTTGATACTGCAATTAAGTGTTGGTTTGCTGTCCTGGGGGCAAGTGATTCCACCTTAGCCCCTGGTTTTCTTTTTATCAGAACTAAGTGATTTTGTTATTCATAAAGCATAAAGGAATATGTAGATTTATTCATGATAAGGTCTCTGATTTGTGATAAGAATCGCTTAAAAATACAACAAAAAATTTGGCAGCTTCTGGAATACTTAAGACCTAAATCCTTCCAGATCAAAGGTTACATTATTATATCTAAATTGCTTCTAGGTGGTTTGCAGGGTACTGTAACTGATCTTTTGAGGTGGTATTAAATAGATTGTTTATATGCATTAAAGTGCCTTTTATTTGAAAATTCTAGAATGGATACTTGTGATGCATGTGGCTGAGGCCCTTTATAAATTCTAAATCTTTAATACCAGTAACATATAATCTCAATGTCTCCCACTCTAGAATGAAGATTAGAATGTTTACAGAGCTGTTGTGTCAGATTTAAATAAGGATTTAAACCTTTTTTGGGTTTCACATTTGGGTCAGATTAGTCAGGTCCCTCTTTAGCATAACCTCGCTCATTCTGAATTCCTGGGTTATTTAATTTAATGTCTCAGCAAAGTTAAGTTTCTCAAGGTCAGGGACCTAATCTGTTTTGAAAGCTGATTTCTATTCCGTAAATATGAAGTAGTTAATCCACTTTCTTTTCCTTTGTTAGATTTGAGTGTTGGAGGAGTAGCACTGGGCAGGAACTGTGACCTAGGTTCCAATACCTTACCATGATTTCACCTCTTTCATCTGTAAATTGGTTAAAACAAAACTTGATAAAGAAAAAAATCTACCGGGATCCCTGGGTGGTGCAGCAGTTTAGCGGGATCCCTGGGTGGTGCAGCGGTTTAGCACCTGCCTTTAGTCCAGGGCGTGATCCTGGAGACCTGGGATCAAATCCCACGTTGGGTTCCTGGTGCATGGAGCCTGCTTCTCCCTCTGCCTATGTCTCTGCCTCTCTCTCTCTCTCTCTGTGTGTGTGTGACTATCATAAATAAATAAAAATTTAAAAAAAATAATAAAAAGAAAAAAAAGAAAAAAAAACTACCCTAGTTCTTATTGTTCTGGAGATAAAATGAAAGAAAATTGTAAGTGATAAATTGCTATATAAATAGAATTAGTTTTTACCATTTCCTTTCAGGTACCTCAATGCATATGGATGATGTTCCAGGATTCAGTTCTGAAGTTTGCAGGTTAATAACACTACATTGGTATAGTACAGTTTACTAATACTTCATATTCATAATCTTGAAGGGAGGTGGCAAAGCTGGAAGTAGAACTCATCAGATCTTGCTACTACTTTTTTCGTTGCCTATTAATTTGTTTTAAACATCAAGAGCAGACATTGGATAATAATAGGAAGTCACCAGAATCGAATGGTATCTCTCAACAGATCAGCTTTTCTCAAAGTCTAGGTTTCTGGAGCAGAGGGAAAGCTTCTTGAGTGGAAGGTGGCTGCCCTATGACTTGTAGGAAAAAGTACCAACCCTAACTTACTTTATGGACACCCAGTCAGGTTGCCAGGGCAACCTCAGTCACAGAGGGACTCTCTTTCATCAATCACCTTCTACTACATTCTGGTTATCTTTGGCCCAAAATGGAATACAGTAAACCAAATCTAGCCAAAACAGAAGACGAATTAGCTGATAAACTCTGTTAGCATAATTTGTACCACACAATCTGGAAATGTGTCTACCAGAATCTTTCTGACTTCCAGGATAATTAAAAAATGTTTACAGACTTAGAAACAAAATACTCACTGCTTTTACTTTATGTCATAGGCCTCAGTGCAGTTTTCTTATTTGGGTTTTACTCTCTTCAAATCTGATATTCTTAAAATGTGGAGTTCAAATTAGATACAATTAAAAACCAAACAGCCTAATTCAAATAATTATAAAAGGATTATTTCAAATGCTTTGTCAGTTTACACACAGGATCAGCAAATATTATTTACTTAAGGATAAAAAAAGTTAATTTTAAATGATTCCTTTGAAATTGATGTCTTAAAAAATTAAGACTATGAAAGTGCCTTGAAAAGAATAAAAATCTACAAAGACATGGTATTAGCTTTCTCACAAATGTAGTTCTCAGGCTCCCCTGGAATTAGAGAAAGCCAAGCCACTGTCACTTTTCAGACTTCTCTGTTATAAACACATACACATTTTAAAAAAAGATAAACAAGAACAAGCCATTTAGATATAATAAAAATGCTCTTTATGGAAGGTGTAATTGTAAAATTAAAAATCGTGGTTTTGTTTTGTTTTTGGTGGTGTGTCACAGGCGATGTTAACCATAGCAACACCAAAAGCAAACAAAAACACCCTCCGAAAGTCTAATTTTGAGGAACCTTTTTGTATCTTCTCAGCCCCATCATCTGCCTCGTTAATCTTGTTAATGCTTTTCTTATTTAATTCTTTTTTTTTTTTTTTTGGCCACAACTGGGGAAAAGAACCTTAACTTTAACCTTAAACCTTAACTTTCTACGTTTCCACCAAGAGTGAATACAAGTGCACCATATTTTTTTTTTCTGCTCCTGTCCTTTTTGAACGAGGCACAGTGTAAGAAAATGTAAAGTTAACAAGGCACGTCCTCATTTAAAGCCATCACCATCACCGCTGTTTTCAACGAGGTACGAGTTGCACAGCATCCCCAATTGTATACTTTCAGGGGCAATTCTGGCTCAACGCGATGCACATTTACATCTGTGTAGCCCAGTGGTTGCCTAGGAATGTATTTTGGGGGGGGGTGGGGCGAGTGGCGGTACAAGGTGCTCCAAATTTATAGTAAGGAATAAGAACTGTCAAAAACATTTAGCCCTCTACCCAAACCCACCCAGTCGTACTCGGTCATCCTCGGTATCTTCTTTATTTTTTCCGTAAACGCAGTCTTTCCCGGCAGCGGTTGGCAAGACCAGCGAACGCGCAGGGTTTTTACTACACCCAATTAAAGCAGCAAAGAGAATGTCAACGGTCCGCCGGATCAATAGGTATCGACTAATCCGCCTAATCCAGAGAGCAGCCTCCGAGGTGAAACCGCGAATCCTTTGGAGAGGTAGTAGCAGCCCGTCTCCATAGCAACCGGCCGCGGAGCAACTCAGGGGCCGGGGCCCGGATGTTGTGGGGATCGCTGTCGCCCCGCCCAGCTTCCGGCAGCCGAGCCGCGGCGGGCTGCGCTCGTCTTTGGGAGTAGTAGTTCTTGCCTCCTCCGGCGCGGGACCTGAGGAGCTGGCGGGACTACGAGTTCCGGCATGCGCTGCGGCGCCCCGCCGGCCGCCGCCTCCCGGCTGCGGACGCCTGCGAGCAGGTTGTTGTTTTTAAGAGAGGCGTCACTGTGCTCGGAGCTGTGACCGCCGCCGCCGCGACAGTCAACACAGTCGGTCGGGGGTGGCGCTGCCCGTTCAGGTACGGCCCTAGGCGGGTTGGAAGCCCGCGAGAGGAGTCGCGGCCGCCTGTCGGGGACCGTCCGGCATCCGCAGCTGAGTGGTCTGGCGGAGGCAGGGGCGGGGTCTTCTGTGAGGCTCCGCTTGCTGCTGCTGGGGCTGCTCCGGGGGCGGAGGAGGCGCCGACTCCTGGCGGGAGCGCGCGCGGGGGAGGTGTCTGAGCGCGAGTCCGCAGCCCCCCGGGCTTGCGCCGACCCCTGTGGTGTCGGGTCGGGAGGTCTTGCAGCCTCTGATCCCTGCTCGCTTACCCGAGCGATGTGCCAGGGGAGTGGGGGAGCTGATGGCCCGGGGGACCCTCCTTCCTTCCCTGGGCTGACCTGGGCTCTTCTTGGTCTTGGTGGGTTAGAATCCATATGGTAAGATGTTATGTGCGTCACCCGGCCGGGTTTCTCAGCCGGCCCATCTTTTTTGGTGACGTTTGAGCCCCGTGATGCCAGGAATAGAAAGATTAAATATTAAATAATGCAGCTGAGATTTCTACTTAGACGCCAGGCTGACGGGTCAGATCTTCCTTATCCTTTCCCCCTCAGCCGGCCCATCTTAGCGTGGTCTTCCTAATAGGTGACTCCTCTGGAGCAGCTTTCCACGCAGTTCCTTGTATGCGCTACCTACTTAACCTTTGTTTAACGAATCCAGCTCTGCCATCGGGAGCGGAAATTTTAACGAACTCCGTCAATTACGGTACTTTGTTGAGTGGGTGAAATTTGCCCTGCTTTACATTTGCTTTATTTAAAAACGAAGTGGAGCTTTCTTGTATCTGGAATAGGGAGTCTTGCGAATTTTAGATTTGCCTCCACGAGTAACGTTACATCCATTGGATGGTACTTGGAATGTCTTAGCGCTTCATATTTTTGGTTTAGGGCTTGAATCTTACTAGGTCCCACGTTTCTCAGAAGGATATAATTTATCACACCTTGGACGCTAGTATGAGTGGTTTAGTTTACTATTCTTTCCCGAGTTCCTATCATAAAGGTGAAGGGACAGAGAAAATGAGGGTACTTTTTTTAATGCATAATTTTTAACCCTTTATGCTAAAGACAGAATTCTAATTAAAGAAGCTATTAAATCATTCTCAAATGATTACCGTAATATTCAAGGGTGTGGGAAATACCAGTTTTTAAATGAAAAGATGTTAGAAAATAGTATAATTCTAATTTTGTAAACGCAACTGTAGAACCAGAAGTGATCATGTCTACTAGAAATAAGCTCAAAGTTATAAAAGTGATCAGATGGTGAAACTACAAATGACCTTTTTTTTTTTTTTTTAATACATTCTGGTGTCTTTCAAACTTTCTGAAGGAAAGAACTTAGTTTTTAAAAGGATAGAAGTGCAGCAAATTCCATGGACTCTAAACCTTGCTTTAAAAAAGCGAATAAGGAACAACAAGAAAACCTACATAGAGCCCCTGTTATTCCATCCACAGAATATATGAATAACAATTGAAATGTAAATTATTTGGAAGGGGCAAGAAATGCATTAATTGGAATTAAAAGGAAAAAACCCTCCAAATATGACAATAATTCTTAGCATTTGTACCTCTCATTTTAATCTGTTTTCATTTTGTACTTAAGATCAATGACAAAATTGCTTCGTGTTTAGTTGAGGCAGTGTAATCTTGATTATTCCTGTAAATCTATCAACTGAGAAAAGATGGGCATATTAATCTGAAAAGATCTGGAAATAGGAGAATTTTAAATTTATTATTTGTAAGCATTTGCTCGTGGAAATAAAGAGGTTAAGCGATGATGAAATGAGGGCTTTTAAAACTTGTTTTCGTTGAATCACTTTGAGTACCTGATTTTATATGGTACTGATATTTTGGATTGTGCTTACTTTTATTTTCTATTATGGATATGTTGGATATGGGTGGGTAAGAAGCATATTATTTAGCCCACATTTTGTTTTCTGTTGTAAAGAAAGGGTCCCATTGGTCTTCTGTAGGAATATTCTGTGTATTTTTGCAGTTATCAGTCCTCAAAAATTGAGGTTTAACTTCAACTCCAAGTATTCATGAGGTCTTAATAAAATATCCATTGTAAAGCTTTTTTTGTTTTTCAAGTTATATTTTATTTTCTTATTCTTTGAAGCTTTGCTTCCTCCCCAGATTTCAATTCCTTTTCACTGTTTTGTACTTTGAATTTGTATATTTGTGTATTGTGTTGGCTCAATATCCTTATTAGATATTTGGGTCCACTTTCAGAGCATAAGAAACATTGATGAACGTGTTTGATTTACTAATTGGTTCCACAGTATTATAGTTTAGATTGTGTAGTTATATTCTTATCTAAGTTAAATAAAGATTTAAACAAGCTAGGTGAGTATGAACTGCTAAGATCTCAGAGCAGTAGTTTCTTACATGTAAAGAACATAGACACAGCAGCAAGGCCTGTTAAGCCCAGGATATTTTAAAACAGAAAATGCAGACTCATCTAACAATGCAGAACTACTAGAGGCTGGATTGTTTGCATGCTTATGTGTGGTTAGGTGAGGAAGTTGCCATAATGTATGTGATAACTTATATTTTCAAGAATTTCCTTGCTGGCAGTTTTATAGTTTTGACTAGATTAAAACAAATTAGTGGTATGAGTGTGTTTCAGAGGTCATGTCCAATATATTGCACCAGATAAACTTGAAAAAAGTTCCTCAGTTTGAGTTCTAAGGTGTAATTTAGCCCTATAATGTGGGAAGGATTATAAGTAACTGATAAGTTTAGGGATTTTCTTTTTTTAAAGGACATATGATGTGTGGAAACTTGATTAAGGGCCAGTAGGGTTTTCTGAAGGAAGTATTAAAAAATTAGTAAAGTGAGTCAAAGATTTTCTTCCTTCATTACAGGAAGTAAGAAGTCTAATTTTTCTTTAGTATTTGTCCATAAATCATTATCCTAAAGCCTTCTGGTTCATGTTGCCATCATGATGAAATTACTGTAAAAAGAGCATTGGATTGGGAGTCAGGATGTTTAATGATGTTGAGCACATAATTTATGACTATCTTATTTCCATGTGTACGTTGTACATAATAGCCAGTTGCTTTATTTCATGGAGTATTTGTGAAGATCAAATCAGGTGTGAGAATGATATCACTTTATAAGTGGCAGAGTGATCTGCCCATGGAAAGTATTATTGGCCTACATAAGTAACATTTACATAAAGTACATTGTACATTTGAAGTGTGATTAGAATGTGATACGTATTTCTTGATTGCGAAGTTTGATGGATAACAGTTAAATGGGAATCTTAATTTGACGTTTTTGGTAGAGCTTTTTTGGCTTTTTCTAGGTTGAAGGAAACCTGGCCCCTCTCCTGACTGTGACTTTGCACTCTGCTGCATTAAAGGTCCTGAAACTGCAGTGTGCTTTTATGGTTGGGCTTTTGATTTTGGTTTTGATTTTTTTTTTTTTTAATCGCACATCTAAAGTCTAAGAAGATCATCAGTTTAAGTTCTAACAGTAGGAAGTGGATGTTTTTTAATGTTCTAAATGTGTTTAATATTCTAAAATGTCACTTTAAGTTGATTTCATAACAGTGAGCCTACACTGAATATCAAATCCTAGGTCCTCTGAGAGATACTTTGCATGTGTAAGCATTGGTCTTTCAGAAATAGTTCAGAGCTTAGACACCTTCTGGGGGAGTCAACCCTGCCTATTATAGCATCTATTGTTGAGATTAACTTTAAGGTGGACATACAGAACATTCAAGTAGGAAAGTCTTTTAGAAACTTTTCTGAGGACTTTATGAGAGTAAATATAAGTGAAAGTGAAAGGCAAAGAAATATGTATCATGCATCAGTTGGTAACAGCTGTCATATGGTTAGTTGTTGATAACTCACTATCTTTACTAACTTTCTAATATTAATACTAAAAAGTAACAATGGATGTATATTTCATTGTTCTGTATTTATAAATGGAAAACAATAGAAGTGCAAAATCCCTTTGGTTTTCATAAAATTAGGATGAATTAAAGGGTATAGATACATGATGGATATGTATTTTATAATAAGCAAAAATTAGTTACTTTTTAAAAATTTGAGAATAGAGGAAAACAAGCAAAAACCCAATAGTTTACTTATTTATTCATGAAAGGAAAAAAGGGGCCACCAGAGCCTCATGGTGCCCAAATGAGTATGGAACTTGGTCAAGTTTTATGTATATGTTGGCTCTTTCAGGTTCTTCCAGATTTAAGATAAAACAATCTCAGAAAACCAGGATTTTTTCTCAGAATGAAACACCTGGTGAAAACATTGTTTACATATTAACAGGCATCTTAATTTCCCTATGGTGTTTGAATTCATATTGTTGACTCGGGTCATTTCAGACTTTTTATTAAAGGTGTGGCTGGCTTCCTTTAGAGGGAAACAAAAAAAGAGTACTTTTATATTCAAATATGGCAGTAGTTGCTTTTGTTTCCCAATTTGAGGGATGTTACATCATAGAAGGAAACTTGTGAAGAAATTGTGTATTGACTCACTTCTTTATTTATTTTCTAGATCAAAAAGTTAATTTGCTGCATGTCACTATGTTGATGCCTTTTTCTGGGCATGGGTAAAGTGAAATTACTACTCTGTTCTAGATTTTTTTTTCCAGATACCTATCTTTAGTGATAGATTTCAGTGTTTTTAAATGAAATTCCACTCCATTAGAACTAGGAGAGGGTAACTTACTATAGATAGGTTATGGTTATCTTTGTATCCACTCACATGATGAATATAGTAACAAGAGGCAGGGCAGCCATAGGACCCACATCTGATTGCCATAATTACTGCACTGTGGCCTCATCAAAGCTCTGTTTCATCAAAGTGTCAGTTTTCTACAGTTGACTTCTCATTCCTCAGATGGGAAACATTTTTCTAGGACTCCTTTAAGCCCTTTAACTTGTCATCTTCAGAAGATGATTGGATTTGTACTTGTCATATACTGTACTTTAAATTGGGTTTGTCTTTTTATTTTAGAAAAAAAATTTTTTTCTGCTGACTATAAAGTTAGTAACTGGTCACTGAAAATTTAGCAGATACATATAGTTTTGGTTTTATATTTTTTAAATATAATTTTTTTAAATATTCAAATTCAATTTGCCAACATACTGTAATTTTAGTTTTTTATATTTGAAAGATACTCTAACATTTTAATATTGCATATAGATTAATGTAAATAGCATTTTAATATACATATTTGTCTTGCTTTTTAAAATGTATTGATATTTCTCCATGACAGGACATGTTGATCTACTCTATCTTTTTAATGGCTGCATTAATTATAGATATTACAAATTTTAATTTTAATAAATTCACTCTTGGTATACCTTTTGCTTTCTAATTTTATGTTGTAAAAACTGTTCCATCAACCATTCTTACATGTAGGTGTATATATTTTTATACTCGGGTGAGTATTTCTATCAGATAATTCCTAGAAATGAAATGAATAGGAAATGAAAGAGAATTAGTGGGTCACAGTGTATCTGCCTATAAAATTTTGTTGTTAAAAATCACTGAAGGAAGCGAAGCCTGGCTGGCTCAATCAGAAGAACATGTGGCTCTTGAGCTAGGGGTCGGGAGTTTGTGCCTCACATGGGATGTAGAGATTACTTAAAAGTTAAAAGAAATCACTTAAAGGATGATGGTATACATTTCCACTGTTTACAATGTCTGTTTTCCCCTAACTTATTAACCTGTTGAGTCTTTGTTAATTGGTTAGGTGTTAAAATAATTTTGCTTCTCCTTTGTTATCTTTGGTATTAAGTTTGAGTATTTTTTTCACTATTGTAAATTTATTTTTATGTTTTCCATAAATTGTTTCAGCATGTTCGTTGCTAAATTTTCCACTCAGTGTTATAGCCTTGTTCTTACTGGCTTATTGGTGCACTTGAAGTGTTTTGAAAACTCTGTCATACATATCACAGATATCTTTCCAGTATATCATTCATATTTATATATAGTGACTTTTGGCAAATAAGTTTATGCTTTTTAAGATCTTTTCCTTTCCAATTTCTGAGTTTGGTGTAAAGCTTAGAAAAATATTTTATTTACCTCAGGATTATAAAGCTATTTTCCATTTTCTTTGAGTCTTTGTGGTTTCATTTTGTATATTTAAATCTTTAGCCCTATTTTACCAAGTGATCTTAAAATTTTATGAAGTCTTATATTAATGCTGATCTTTCACAAGGCAAACAGAAAATGATGTATTGAAAGTCTTTTGTAACATCACATTTATGAAATTTAATGGAGACTGCGATTCCTGAATGATGCAACTTGGCAAAAAACTGATTTTTTTCCTTTGAGAGGCAAGATAGGAGAACAATGAAATTCGCTTTCTTTTTTAATTCAAAAGTATTTTATGTGAAAGTGGCTGTTTTATTTATGCATCTCTTTCATCCTCTACCTTTTACACCAATGGTGGGAAGCTTTTATGTTGTGTTTTAAGCATCCAAAATGGCAGCCAGAACTTAGTTCCATATTCAGAATTACCTGTCAGATCTTTTGTCCTTGATGTTTTTGGAAGGCCATTTAGCTTTGCTTTTGCTTGGTGAAAATATGTTGCAAGATTTATCTACTGTAAAGATTAAAAAGTCCTACAGAAACTTAGTCTTTTTCAAATAAAGGGTTTACTTGATCTTTCTAGCCAGTAAGCTTGAAATCAACCTCTCTAGGGTAGTATTTATGTTTCCCACAGCACAAAAAGGCCTACTGGGTACTAGGGACTCCTAAACTAGGTTTATTTATTGCTAGCATCTGGGGACAGAAATAGGGTCAGCATTGTAAGTGGTTAAAAAAAAAAAAAAAAAGTATAAACTGAGCCATCACTTAAGATTAAACTACTTTGAAAAAAGAAAAATAAAATGGAAGGTTTTTCCCTCCCACAGTGAACAGCTTGAAGACTCCTTAATTCCTGAAAGAGATACATTTCTCTCACCATCTAACTACAGGAGTATTTATGCCAATATTGTTTTAGGTGGGGAGATGGAGAGGGAAAGAGAATTTTAAGCAGGTTCTGTGGCCGGCATGGAGCCCAAGGCGGGGTTCAATCTCACAACCCTGAACTGAAATCGAGTTGGGTACTTAACTGACCTGAGCCACCCAGGTGCCCCTAGTCAAAATAACTTTTGAAATGTGAATTTGCCAGATTACCATAAAGCATAATGTCAGAACCATCTAACTTAAAGTCTTTGATGACTTTTTTTCTTGCATCACTATTTTTTGTTTTCTACGATTTTATTTATTCATGAGAGACACAGAGAGAGAGGCAGAGACCTAGGCAAAGGGAGAAGCAGGCTCCATGCAGGGAGATGCAGGACTTGATCCCGGAACTCCAGGATCATGCCCTGAGCCAAAGGTAGACACTTAACCGCTGAGCCACTCAGGTGTCCTGTATCACTGTTTTTCATTGATGATAAAAACCCATTAGCAACTTAAACGTCCATTAATAGGATAATAAGTTATGATAGATACATAATACATTATGTAGTCATTAAAGTCATTTTAGGGGACACCTGGGTGGCTCAGTAGTTGAGAGTGTCTGCCTTTGGCTCAGGTCATGATTCTGGAGTCCTGGGATCAAGTCCTGCATTGGGCTCTCCATGGGGAGCCTGCTTTTCGCTCTGCCTATGCCTCTTCCTCTCTCTCTGTGTCTCTCATGAATAAATAAAATCTTATTTAAAAAGTCATTTTTAATTTTTAAAACATTAAATAATTTGTTATATGGCTAATTGGAAAAAGTAAGGTAGGGAACTTGTTGACCCCAATGCTTATATAAAATGTTTGGAAGGATATATCCCAGGTGCATTTAAATTAAATTTACAGCAAAAATAAACTGTATGTACTTCCACTGTTGAGGAAGACCTTCTTGCCCATGCTTTTTGTTGCCATTATTTATGGTCTCAATTTTACCTGAAATACCCTCCACACTCTTATCTGCACATTTTGCTTCACTTTGCATTTTGCCTAATCAAAGTCTATTTTATGCCCTGAAGGATAGTAATTGTAATAAAAGGATTTAGAATAGTTTTATATAACTGGTGTTTAATACATATTTGCAGAATGAATGTGAATGAATGAATTTATCTTGTTGCCAGAAGGTTGAAGCAACTTAAAGAGGTAGATAAAATGCAGGAAGGTAACAAAAGAAGAGTGAGACAGAGGGAACATAGTGATAGGAATTATAAAATGGAACCAAGGATAAAGATACTCTTCTACCCACAATATACATTACGATGTCTATATTTTTACCAAGGCTAGGTATCATGAGGGAAAACTCTTCTATTACTGAAGCCAGCTGTTCAGGATAAGCCATTTAGTCTAACATTACAATCAGAAAGAAATTTCTACTGATGATTTTTCTAAAGATGCTTGAAAATGTAGTGAAGTATGTGCTTACTAACAGTTTCAAGGAACAAGATAATGAGTTCAGTAGGGCTCTTTTTTAAAGTGACTTGTTAATGTAGATCAGTGGCATCACAACAGTTTATGTTGGGTTGAGGTTAAAGTGTAGCACTTTAAGGAGGGCTGTCTGTGCTACAACAGTTAGAGAGTAAAATGCCTTGGCATAGATCTAGACTAGACTTCACTGTCTTTAATACCAAACTGAGAGCATCTTCAGTATTACATCAGAAAGGCTGGTCTGATAGATGCAAGAGTATCATCATCTATGATTGCTGAAAGTAAGATGAAATGATACAGAAGCCAGCTCCAGCTGGAGACTTCCATCTTTTTTAAAAAATAGATTCTGCTAGGCTTTTGTAAGAGGTCTTTTTAGAGCTGAGGAATACAGTAACCTTGTAAGACCGCTGGGTGATGTTGTATTAGACATCATCAAATTTTCTTTCCTTGCTGCTGGAGACTTTGCTGGGAAGCGCTGAAGAGTGGGTGAAATTGTTAGATAATAGTGGATTTCTTTCTTTTTTTTTTTTTGATAATAGTGGATTTCTTAAGCTTTTCTATTTCGACGTCTTCATTGTGGTTAGTGATTTTAGTGGCTCTCAATCCCTTTTGAGAATAGGCAACATTAAAAAATATTCATAACTGTGCTAAGTTTAACAGGCAAATTAGGGGTGGGGTTAAAATTGGAGGTTTTTATCAAAGCCTTGAATGTAGTACTAATAAGCAAAGTTATTCAAGGAAAAAAGTAATATAAACTACCATTAGGTACGTTATGCTAAGAAGTAAGAAGTAAATACCGTAGATTCAAGGGAAGGGGAGAGATAATTGTGTCAGATACTGTGATCTAGGAAAACTTTTTGGAGGGCTGAGCCTTAAATATAAAAATCAGAAGAAAGGAAGGAGGAAACCATTCCAGGAAATAGAACTTGAGTAAGTGAAGATGTGGAGGTAGGACTGTCCATTCTGTGTCCTGGAGGCAAACAGCAAGTTTGTCCAGATGAGAGTTCAAGAGGGAGACCTAAGTGATTGGTAGGTTAGAGCCGGTAGTGAAAGCTTCTGAATATCTCCACAGAGTTTGACTTTTTATAGAGAATACTTATTCTCAAGGTCAGGGGGAGACTTTTGAATGGGAAGAAAAAAAAATTGTACTTGGAGTAAGTATTGTTTGTAACCTGCAATCAGTTCATCGTTGTATGTAAGTGTTTAGAGTGGTTGTATATGTTTAGGAAAGAGTTGAAATATGGTACTAGTGATAAGTACCATAATATATAAAATAGCATTGTATTGGTACAAGGAATATAGATCAGTGGAATAGAATGGAGACTACAGAAACTGATTCATAAATCTGTAGAACTTTATATAATAAAAAGTGGCATTTCAAATCATAGAAAGTATGCAATTTCAATAATCAGGACAATTTCTAATACTAAAGGGAAAAAATCTGGATACATAGATTTAAATAGCTAAATGTAAAAGCCAAAATTGAAAAAGTGTTAGTAGACAATATAGGAGAATAATGTTGTAATCTTAGGAAAGACTTTCTAAAGCAAGATATAAAATACAGGTGTTCCTTTTTTTTTTAAGATTTTATTTATTTTTTCATGAGAGACAAAGAGAGAGGGGCAGAAACATAGGCAGAGGGAGAAGGAGGCTCCCTACAGGGAGCCCGATATGGGACTCGATTCCGGGACTCTGGGATCATGCCCTGAGCTGAATGAGCCACCCAGGTGTCCCTAAAATACAGATGTTCTAAAGAACACTTTGTTCTCCATCTTCTATCTTTGACAACATAAAATTTAAAAATATATCTATGATAGAAGAAATTTTTTAAAAATTGAAGCATTTTAGAAGAAAATATTTGTTGTGTTAACAGTGAATTATTTCATGACCCATTTTATAAAGAACTACACATCAATAAAGATAACCCAATAAGAGAGTGTAACATAGGAACATTAGATAATTTACAGAAAAGGAAATAAGGATCACCAATAAACATTGGAGATGTACAATCCCACTAAGTTA
Source organism: Canis lupus familiaris (assembly GCF_011100685.1). Classification (NCBI taxonomy): domain Eukaryota; kingdom Metazoa; phylum Chordata; class Mammalia; order Carnivora; family Canidae; genus Canis; species Canis lupus. Next base: position 21,093,704 of record NC_049251.1, on the reverse strand, counting down.
TCTGGGACATGCAGATTAAAATGAGGAGATCATTCTTGCTCATGAGATGATTAGAAATTAAAGAGGGTTATTTATTACTCTGTTAAGGTTATGGAGAAATAGGTATCCTCCTGTTTTGTAGGAGACCTTCCCTAACCTTGTTTAAAATTTGAATCCCTACCCACCCTCCATTCCCTGCATTCAGTTTTCCTCTTTCATACTTTGTTTTTTTCCCCGGTACTTGCTGTCAACTGGTTTACCGTATATTCTGCTTATTTGTGGTGCTAGAATATGAGCTCTCTTCAGGGAAGGTGTTGGTGATTTAGTACCTCACTGTGCTGTATCCTCAGCACTTGTATAATTCATGCACGGCACATAGCACTGGCCCAATAAATATATGCTGACTGACTGAATGAATGTGATATTTATGTTCCAGATCAAGGTAGGCTCATTTAAAACATTTCTGTGGGGTTGTTACTGGACAAAAACTAGAGTATAAAAGACATCTTAAAAGTTTTTATTAGTTGAGATCTTGGATTCTTTTCCCTTTCTTAAGATGATCTGGTTTAAACCATGATATCCTTTTGGGGAGGTGAAAGTTCCAGAGTCTTTGAAAAGCATTTAGAAATAGGTTCTTGAAAGCTAGCTGGACTGACTCATCTTTAAAGTACAGCAGCATTTCTTGGGACCTTTGCTAACAGCCCATTGGTTGGCTTGCTTTGGAATTTTGGATGTGTGGGAGAATAATGCCTCCATTCTCCATCCTGTCTAATTCTAGAAGATATGGTGGCAGGAAACCGTACACTTTTCCATAGTAAAATGTAGCTACTCAGGAAGGATGAGGGGCACCATCATATCAGGTAATACTCACTCTAGTTGTACATTATGAGATAAAATTGTTGCTGTGTTATTTCTTTTGACAGCTGCCACCTAAATTATTTTACAGTTACATCTTTAGACTATAACTCCCCTAAATTCAGGCCTCCAGCATCTTGCTTGATGTTTTTACTTGGATGTGATCATCACTGTCTCAGATTTAACATGCCCCCAGACAGTTCACTAGTTTTCTTTTCATAACCTACTGCTTTTGAAGCCTTCCTGTCTCAGTGGCAATTTCATTTTTGTATTTGTGTAGCCCAGGAGTCCTCTCTCACACCTTACGTTCAGTATTTCGGAAAGTGCTATTAGCTGTACCTTCAGAATACATGTGTTACCTGTCCACTTCTGACTGGTCCAAACCCCCATCATCTCTCAGCTAGATTATTGTAGCTTTGTAAGTGACGTACCTGCTTCTGCCTTTGCTCTACCTTCACAATGCTGTCTCAGTAAGGCTACCAGAGTGCTGTTTCTTTCCTCATAATTCTTGTGACTTTTAGTTTATCTCAGAATAAAAAGCTTAAAAAAGGCTTAGGATCCGTAAGGCCCTACATGGTCCATCTCTGCCTGTTAGTGCTCGGTTCTTGTCTCTTCCTGCTTTCTTGCTAGGCCACTCTTCTCTACCACACAGGCTTCCTTGCTGTTACTCAGAGATGCAGGCAGGCTTCATTCCAACTTTGTACCTGCTGTTTGGTCAGAAACGCTCTTCCACCAGTTAACTGCATAATGATTTCCTCACCTATTCAAAATAGATGGTAAGATATATTTTTTTAATGAAGCTTTTCCTATGTTTTTAAAAATGAAAAAAATAAAAAATAAAAATGAATCCTCTCCAACCCAGCATTTTCTGTGCTACTCTCCTTTGTTTTGTCCATACTAGGAAATAAACCATCAAATACACCTAGCTGTTTATATTGTTGATTGAATGTCTCCAGTGTGGAAAATGAAATGCACAGAACAACTGAGATGATTTTAATTCAGGTTATTACAATATGGAGAAAGTTCATTAATGAGAAACATCTCGGAGAAAACCAAGGGGTTTTATAGGGACAAGTAAACAAGGGAATCATGAGGAGGGATGGAAATGACTCTTAACTGCGTTTTGTGAGGGCAAGTTGGTCCTTTGCAGTTAGTCATTTGTCAGAAGACAAAGCAGGACTGGGAGACTTTTTCAGTGTTTCTTGCTTTTGTCTAGCACAGGGCCCAGGTAAAGTTCAACATAGTTCTACTACGAATAGAATTTAAGCCCCAGGAGGTAAGACTCCTATTTGTTTTGAATCTTGGTGTATAGCATTTTCAATACCTAGCAAGTGCTAAGACCTCAGTAAATGTTCAACAGATGGATAAAGGAATGAATTTAAAATGTTATTCACCGTAGGCCTCCTGTTTGCTGAAGAATTTGATTATACCAGTGTAGAATTGGACTTTTCTGCTGTAAGTAGCTTCATAAACGAGATGAGACTCCATGGAATCCTGTTATCACCAATATGTGTTATATTCTGTGTTGAAATCATGTTTGTAATGATTATTGTCATTCTCTTCCATAGGGTTCTACATATAAAATCTTATGTGTTGTGAAGAAATATTCTTTAAGATTTCTTAAGAAGTGAGAGTCAATATAAATAATGTCTCCTGTTCTGAAATCTCTTATTCTGGGACTTCGGGTTTTATCTTGAAGGCAGTGTGATTCAGAAGTTTAAATGAGCAGATTTAAGTTTTAGAATAAACTTAGTGTAGTCAGCCTTATGTAGGAGTGACTTGAAGGAAATTGATTGCCGGTAGAGATCCATTAGGGAACTGTTACTGTAATTGAAGTGGGAAATGATGAAGTTGGGTTATGCAGTGGAAGTGGGGAATGGATAAGGAAGGAGTTAGACTTGGTTGGAATTTTGGGTCAAGGTGGGGTTTGAATTATCCTAAATCTAGGATTTTTGATCTGATATTTTGTGGCTTTTCCTTATAGCCAGATTGTTTTTGGCTGATGCTTTTCTCAGAAACCAAAGACAGGAAGAACAGCAGGAAGTGATTTTAGTTTTGTAGAGATTATATTTGAATACCCAAGAAACCTAAGCAATTATGGATATGTATGACTGATTAAAGAAACTACTCAGGAATGAAAGGAAGCCTGAGTGTAGAAAAGTGCTTCAAGCTTAATTATCTTCATAAGGCACCCTTAGCTTTATAACTTTGTATTTTTTTATGCCTTGTAACTTTCCATAAACTCTGCATATTTCTGAACTATTAGTAAAGCTAATAATTAAGGGTTTGTGCATTTACATTTGGTCAAAATAACAAACCTCATGGGTTCCTCTAGAATCTTGAGTTCCTTGAGGAACACTTAGACTTGTGTTACTTACTGCATCATCATCCAGAAGTCTTTACCTTTCTTCTTTTTGAGTGCCTAATATGTGTCAAGCAATGTGCTGTGTGTTGGGAATATATAATAGGTAAATAAGTAATTACAGCACAGCGTTCTCTTTCAGGTAGTAGATTAGGGAAAATACTAGTCTTTGGGGATGGTGTCAGGGAATTGTTCACAAAGGAAGTAATGCATTAGCTGAGATACCAAAGGTGGGTACAGGAGTTTGGGTTGAGGTAATGGGATAGGGAACTGATTAGAATATTTGCAAAAGCCCTGGAGTTAAGGGAAAGCCAAACCTTTTAAGGGAATCAAAATCATGAGGGGAAAGGGAGTGGATGGAGAGAGGATGAGGTGTTAGAGATAAAGCATTAGCTATACAATGCCTTTGAGCATTATCCTAAAGACCATATGAAAATCTTAACATTTAAAAAAAAAAAAAAGAAAAATTTAACATTTTAAAGAGGTAATATAATAAAATTATCATTTTAGGAAGATCACTGTCAAGTGGGGAAGTTCAGATACAATGGCAGCTTTTAGAGTCAGTGTGTCTAAAGTGGGGCTCAGAAATTTACTTTTTTAAAGTTTTAATTGCAGTGCACCCAACTTTTTGAGAACTGCTGACTTAAAATGATTCTTTAGTAGGGCTGTGAATTTTACTTATCCAAACTGTTTCTGGTGTTGTGGCCAATAGGGATTCTTTTTCTCCTTTGGCCTAGATGTCAAACTTGTTCTTCCTTCAAGATGAGTAAATAAAGAATTAAACTGGGCCCTGATTTAAGTGAGCTCTTTGATTTGAAAAACTCAGTTATGCAAAAGTCATCTCAATTCAGCATTGTATATAACCTTATTTTGAATTGTTGGCATTGTTAATTTCATCAACTGAGCTGTTAGATTACTTTGTTGGAAAACAAAAGCTAGGAATTTATCTGTTTAAAAGAACTGTTTAATGGAAATTACTTAGAGAAGGGTAGGAGATAAACACATTAAATATCTCTGATTGGGTTTGGTAACCCACAAATTTTGGAAGATTATTAACAAAATAAAGCTGGTAAATCTCAGGGATGAGATGGAGCATGAGAATGTGGGCTTCAGAGGAAGTTAATTACCATCTTCCACATGGTGAAGAATGCTTTTTAGGCTTCAGCCAGCTTTCCTTCTTGTTCCATATAGAATGGTTTTTCTGGTTAAACCAGAAACCTGGGAGTTCTCCTACCAATACTCTTTTCCTCTTCTATATTTAGTTATTCAGTCCTTTTAAAAAAAAAAAAAAATCTTTCATGTTTTCTAAAATCATTCCCAATTTCTCCCCCTCGTCAGTCTTGGTTAAATGTAGGCGCTCATCTTCTCCAGGGATTATTGCACTGATGGCTTGTATCCTGCAGGTTGAGGGCTCTTGAATTGCTTCCTCATCTTAATATATGCACTTTTAAAGATTCCTATCTGATACTCTTTTAATATTCCACTCATGCTGGATTAGTGCCTTCCTTAGAATGTTCATACTTGATTTTTTCTGCCTTTGTTTTTGTTCTGTGATGCTTTTTCTGTTCTTTTGGGAAACCCTTCCAGTGTCTTTTTTTTTTTTTTTTTTTTTTTAACGAGGAAACAACTTTATTTTTTTGTAATAACTCTTAATGCGAGAGAGCATGTCTAAAAAACATTGCAACCTTATTTATAAAGCCTTCTTTGACCATTCTCCTTTCCTCTTGCTAAGTTAATTACTGTCTTGTGTAGTCTCATACATCAACCAATAATTTTCAGATTATTATTAAAAAAATGAAGTACAAATCGTAACATATCATAAGTTTTTTTAAACTCATGAAAACTGGTTCATGAGGCATTGGGAGTTATATATTCAGTTTAATAAGGAATACTGAAATAAAATTGCTAAGATATACAATTGGTTAATACTCTGTAAGGTATACAGACTATAACCTTTGGGGTAGTCTTCTCTACTGGAAAGAAAACATTTATTGCACTGTAGTAGTTTACCTTTAGATTTGTAGTTATAAACTGCCTGGGCCCTAATCAGTTGTAAGTAGGAAATCAGGTAATTGGTGATCTCAGGTAACTTATTAGAAAATGCTCTAACATGACTGTAAAAGTGATACAGTCATCTTTATATCTTATTTTAGATTTTGAATAATTTTTCTGAAAACATGCTAATTTTTATATCATTTGTGACTTAAGCACCTTCTCATTTTGTTATTATTCTTTGGAGGTAAGGGTAGGGGACAGAAGGAGAGAGAGAGAGAGGGAGAGAATCTTAAGCAGGCTCCATGCTCAGTGCAGAGATGATCTGCGCTGAAATCCAAGAGTCTGATGTTTAACAGATTGAGCCACCCAGGCATCCCAACACCTTCTCCTTTTAAAATAATAAAATTTTTAGACCACTCTTTTTTGCCTTGTTCTTACTGGAACACTGGTTCCATATTAAATTGTCTGAAATAGAATTCTGTTAGAACACCAACCATCAAGATGGATTCTGTGTGTTTTCCATGTATGTACAATAATAAAAGCATTTATAGGACTTAAATATATACAGCAAAGCCAGTAAGATTACCATTTAGTTAGCTTGGTTTTGAAGTTTAAATAGGAGTTTCAGATAGAAAGGGGAGAATAAACCAGTTAGAGTGACCAGTATATATATATATATATATATGCTGGTTTAGGACTTAAGTTTACGTTATTGTCAGTGACCACAAGTTTCTAACCGATCTCTGGTCGTTTTCCTACCATTTTAATTTAGGTGAAGTATTGCTGACACCGTTATTTTCATAAAAACTGTTTGATCGTGTCGTCCCTGCTTGAAAAATCTCCATTGCTTCATGTAGCCAGTACTTTAGACTTCATTTTGCTTGGCCTGGGAGCTCTTCCCCTATTTGATCTTTTAATGAAACCTTGATTTACCCACACAAAGTGGCTTCTTTCCCTTCAGTTCTGCTTGGCCAAATCTTACATTTTCTTTCAGACCACAGCTTTTTTATTCCTACAGTATGACTGTCTACTATTCTAGTTCAGGAGGATCTCTTTGTCTTAAAAGTTTGGTTGTATTTGTTCATGCAAGTATGCAGTTATATGTCCTGTGTGATAAATCTGTGGGTGGGTTGTCTCAGTTTCACCTAGAAGGCAGGCAGTAAGCCACTTTTTGCATTTGGGCACATATAGTGCTTCCTATAGAATTTTTAAAAATGTATCCCATGTGACAATATGTTTTTTATTTGTAGACCTGAAAAATGTCTGAAAATTCCAGTGACAGTGATTCATCTTGTGGTTGGACTGTCATCAATCATGAGGTATGCTATTTAACATTTTTATAAGGCCATTTGTAATATTATAGTGTATCAGCTGTTTTTTTTTTTTTTTTTTTTTTGAAGGTCAGTATTTTTCTACATTGAAACCTGAGGTTCCATTGTCTATAGTTTGGACATTTTCCCACCCACATTAATCTTCACTTCTGAAAACTCCTCATGAGCTAATGTCTTCTGCATTATTGTACATTGCTTTCCTTGGCTTTGAGACATTAGGCAAATATTAATTGAGGGTTTATTATTATTTAGGCCCTGTACTTTACCTACATTCTCATAGAATTTTGAACAACTTCTGTGGTATAGAGTGTTTTCATTCTCATTTCTTAGATGAGAAAACTAGAGCTTAGAGAGGTTAAGTAATTTGGTGAAGGTTATGTAACTAGAAAATGTCAGAGTCTGCATTTAAACAGATCAGAAAGGAGCATGGGGAACATGTGTTCTACTTTGGATATGTTATGCTACATTATGTTACTAACAGAACTTGATAGAAAAAGGACTACGGTTAGAACACTTTAAAAAAAAAGAGTTTTATTATAGAAGTATAATATTACATAGCTGGCATATAATAAGCATTAATTTATTTTCCACACTGGAAACATATGTGTTTATTGTAGAAAAGTCATAAAAATTCTGATGAGTAGTGGCACCTGGATGGCTCAATTGGTTAAGTGTCTGCCTTCAGCTCAGGTCATGATCTCAGGGTCCTGGGATCGAACCCCATGTTGGACTCCCTGCTCACTGGGGAGCCTGCTTGCCTACTGCTCCCCTTGCTTGTGCTCTCTCTCTGTCAAATAAATAAAGTCTTTTAAAAAATTCTAATGAATAGAAGCACTAAGTTAAAAATCATCTATATCTAAAGTTTTAATGGATTTATCTATAGATTTTCTATTTGTTTTTCGGATCTCTTAAGCCTTGACTTGTTTTCTTTGATTAATAAAAATTTAAATGGTATTTTTATAATTACTTTGATAATTTAAGGTTTAGACAGTTGGTTACTCATGTCTTCTTAAAATCAACATTAACCAGAAGAGATGTTTTATTCTGCAGTAAAGTTTGAAAATTTGATAGCAGCTGTATCAATTGAGATTGAGGTGGTTTCTGTTTTCTTTTTTTAATAAGTGACTTTTCTATTTTTAACCTGTTTTCTGTAAAGCATAGATCATCTCCCATAGGAATAACTTCTCCTTCAGGATAATTAATAGTATAGGATCAAGGAAGCTGTGAGAGTCTTACTTGTGAGTCTGTAGTATGAAGCAAGATAGTAAACCTCTGGCACTCAGCCAAGTGTGTCATTGGAGTATTCTGTAATAGAGACATCCTGTCTTACAGTAGATCATATTTGTATTTTTATCCTCCTTCCCTTTGTATCTAGTTTTCAGGTTCTGCTGCTAATGTCTCTTATGCAGGTTTCCTTTTCCTTTCCCTTTGCCATCATTCCCTTTGCCATCATTCCCTTTGGCACCATTCCTAGGCCAGAACTGGTCTCCCCTGCAATCCCCAATTCAGCCCTAACCTTGCCTGTTTCTATCATTTTCCTGCCACCTTAAGCAAGTGTCTTAACACTCAGAGTTCTCATTCATGAATTCTTTTTACTGTTTTGAGTTATATATGTCAGGAGAACTTAGACCTTTCGATTTCATGGGTCAGTAAACCACAGGAAAAATTGGGAGAGAGGCATTGGGGATAGGCAGAAGGAGCTTAGTGGCTAATTTTATTTTGCTAATTAATAAAGGATTAAAAAAAACTAAGATCCACTGTTTTATTATAGAGAAGACAGTCTAACATTACAGTAGGGAGGACAACTTTGGAAAAATAAATAATACTCTAAAGTTTTATAGGGAAGGTTTACTCCATTCATTCTATAGATTCATTTTAATCCTTGCCCTTAGGCTTTTTAGTTTTCTACATTGTCACAGTAAATAGTTATTTGCATATGGAAATTTCTCTGAATAGGCTATAAACTTGTATTTTGGATTTGTATTTTTTATACCTCATAACACATAGTGAAGTGCCTTGCATAGTACTTTCATAAATGTTGAGTAGAAGTAAATTAATAGAAATAGCTAAAGTTTAGTTTAAAAACATCCTCTGGGATCAAATTTATTGCTTGGGCTTATTATCGAGTAGAGCATTTGATTTTTGGTTGACTTTTAGAATTTAAATTTATATATATATATATATATGAAGAATCTTAGCCTGTGATTCTATCCTGCCATTTTCCTGCCATAGGTCTTTATGGACTAAATTGAATAAAAGGTAGTTAGATTAGATACCACTCCCTTTGGAGTATGGCATCTAGGACTTTTAACACTGGAAATATCTACCTGTAGTCGTGTCCAACTTTGAGCAGCTGATAGACATATAACTGATTATCACTTTTTCCATAGGGGTCTGATATAGAGATGGTGAATTCTGAACATGGTACAGCCAGTGACAGCTGTGAGCTCGCTCCAGAATGTACATCTTTAGAGCAAGAGGAACTACAAGTATTGCAGTCAGAGCCGGGAGGTAAGATATTAAAAAAGGTCTTTTTTTTCTTAAATATGATGTGTAAACAACAGGATGAATCTTTAACCTTTTTTCTAGGTGGGCAGCATTTCTAGCTAACTTAAGTGATCAGGTCACTGAATGACTAGAATGTTAGTGTGGATTAGGTAGGTAGTGGTACCTAATGCCCAGAGGTTTGTTTATTTGCAGCTGTAGTATATATTTGGGCCTCTGTATAACTCTCTGATACTACAAGTGTAACAAGTAGCTAAATACTGCTAATCATTGATTAAGGCTAGTGATTTACAAAATAATTAATCATAAGGGATTTACTAAACTCGGATTCTCTAGTTATCATGCTTCAAATTACTGTTGGTTAGAGGTGGTAAAAGGTATTTAAATGCTGTACTCTTCATTTTTAAAGTACTTCTTAAACTTTTTTAAAAAACTGCATTAAAATGTAAACAGAACATTTACTCAGGAGATTAAAGTGAGTATGTCATGCCTAGAAGTATGATAGATTATACTTCTTAATCTTGTCTTCAGCCTATATTGATTATTCGTGTTGGAACACTGATTCTCATCATTGATAGGTCAGAGAGCTCTTTGAGAATCTGAAAGCTGTGGATTATTACTCCCAAGTAATGCATATACTCACATATGTAAAAGTACTTTGAAACTTCCTTGAGAGTCTTTGGATCCAAGTCCATCTTTGTTGAAGAGTCTTAATTTCAGATTAATATTTTGTTAGGGGCTATGGAACACATACAAATGGGATAGTTTTTCTTTTTTTCTCCTGTTTTTTAATTTTTGAAGGGGCTAATTTATATGAGAAATACATGTTCATGACAGAAAAAAATGATGAGCAAAAAAAATTTTAGGTCACCTTTAATTCTTTTTATCTGGTTGTAAGTACTGTTAACATTTGGTTGTGTTCTTTGCTATGCATAAAATGTATATGTTTATCATTTTGTAGTATTTTTAACTTGTATTAAACTTTTAATAGCTTTTTTCATTAAAAATATAATTTTATGAACTTCAGCTTTTTTGTACACCCTTTTATTTGAGGAGTTTCTTCTAAAATATATCTGTTATAGTGACATTATCTTATTTTTTGTGTTCTTTTGAATCTTTTTTATTGCAAAGAATTCATAATTTGAAGCTATAGTTTTGATTCTTGCGTTACCAGGCATTGACAATCATTAGAATAGTAATACTTTTAGGAATTTTGAATAAACGTCATGAACTCAGAAAATGTACCATCAGATGTCTAAAAATTGGTTTTCCAAATTAACAGATTTTTTTTTAAAGATTTTATTTATTTATTCATGAGAGACACAGAAAGAGAGGCAGAGACACAGGCAGAGGGAGAAGAAGCAGGCTCCATTGCAAGGAGCCTGATGTGTGGGACTCAATCCTGGGAATCTGGGATCAGGCCCTGAGCCAAAGGCAGATGCTCAACTGCTGAGCCACCCTAGGCATCCCTCCAAATTAACAGGTTTTTACAGATACCTTGGATTCATTACTTTGGTATTGTAAAGTAGAGATTATGTTTACAAAAAAAAAAAAAAAAAAAGATTATGTTTACTTAGAGATTTATATTGTTTTTTAGTAGATCTTAAGTGAATTCAGTATCTGAAATAATTCCGACAGTTTCAAATAATTTGAATAGAGAAATCTTTTTAAACGCAAAGGTAGAGTGACTTTTATCATTGTATATGATATTTAATTAAATCCACTTTTAAAAATTAGGAATAGATTTTATGTACTCAAATTATAATCTTTGTGAACTACAAAAACTCAGTTAAGTGTAATTGATTGAATTGATCTTTGCTTTTTATCAGAGAGTAGCCAAAATGGCACACCATTAATGGGAGAAGCTGCTTATCCAGCTTTGGAGGAAACGAAGTCAGCACTTGAGGTAAACTTGTGTTGTACTCTATGGATATATGACATACAATATTTGTTAATTAATACTAAGGAATAATTAAAGCTTCCATTTCAGGTTGTGCATTCTATTGCTTTATGAATTATAAACAACTTCTATTAAAAATTTTGAGACTCCATAGATCAGTCACCTTTATGATTAGAGTTAGCTTCTGTCTTAAACTCTTAGGTGAGATGTCTTTTAACTTACCAAAGTAATTGCAAAAGTAATTTCTGTTCATTTCCCCTCTAATATGCTTTTCTTTGGAAATAGATTGCATTCTTGAATTATATTGAGAGATTACGTTATTAGGATTTACCTAAAAATGAAGGTTCGCTTTTAAATTTGAGAACAAACTGAATCTTGTTTTTTGATGTTTTACTTGACTTCTGGATAAAACTAGATGATTTGTATATGACATAGCTATTGAAGTTTGTGATATGTGTAACCAGAGAAATTTGTAATCACTCTTTTCTGGGCTTTCTGACTACAGAGTTATGCTCAGATAAACCCATGGAATTAGTGAGAAATGAATTCTCTCCCTTGTGTGGTCCTTGGCTTTAAAGGTGGGCCTATCAGCTTCTGCAGCCTATGATGATTAGCAACAGTTTGATCTAATTCTGAGAGAATTGCTAAGGGGTTTGATGGTGTTTTCAAACTAAAAGATGAACTTGGTATTGAGTAATCTTTGTCTTTTGGGCAGGACTCCTATCTTTTATTTTAAGCCCAAATTACCATACTACTTAAATCCTGGTATACACTTTGAACTACATAGAAAATAGAAAATATAAGGGTGTTAAATAACTTACTTTCTAAATTTATTAGACACTGACAGTAAATTTATTGTCTAAAATTATTCCTTAGAGAGAAGAAGAAAAGTCATCTGAAGACAATGTCTATTTTGGAACTGTCAGTGATGATTCTGATATTGTTACCCTTGAGCCACCTAAGTTAGAAGAAATTGGAAATCCAGAAACTCTAATTGTTGAAGAAGCACAGAGTCCAGAAGACTTAAACATGGGCTCTTCTTCCAGCAGCCAGTACACATTCTGTCAGCCAGAAACTGGTAAGAGCTGCGTAAAGAATACACTGCTAGAGATGTAAGGTCTCCTGGGACCACATTTTACATAATGGACAAGTTTTTATTACAGTTGAAATTTTTTTGGTAAAATCTACTGTTTAGTGTTTTCTTAGGTCACAGGGCCTACAGCAGAATTGTTATAACAATAAATGCCATCTTTTATTAAGTAAAAGATGAAAAATAATATCTTCAAGGAGATTTGTTATTGTCTTAAACACTCCAAAATGAATTTGACATATTTTAGATATTAAGGATGGAAGATTGAGCCATTATAACAAAAAAGCAGAAGAAAGTCGATTTCTACTTAGAATGATACAAATTTTGTATTTTAGAAATTGTGAAATAGCTTCTTATCGAAGTCTGTTAGATCCTTTCAGTTATTAATCATTTAGCAAACATTTATTGAATGCTACTTATGTGCTAAACAGTGTTCAAAGAGCTAGCAGAACAACAACATCCCAAAACCCCTGACCTTTGTATCTTTCATTTTAGATTGAGTCATGGAAGGGTGCCTATTTTAAGTCACGTTATTAATGCACTTAATGCCTACTATTCAGACAGTGATGTAGAGGTTAAAATTGAAGTACTTAGCTTATTCCTTTCTGTTTCTTTGGCTTAGCTTGAGGGATATATATTACATCTTTCAAGGTGGACATAAATATTTAGACACAAAGTTACTGGGAAATAAAAGAAGCAGACCTATTATGATGAACTCACAGTTACTAACCAAGATTTGTAACTCAAGGATGAATTGGGAGAAAGACAAGTTGGAACACTGTCAGTGACTCCTAAAATTTCCTAATTTGATGCAGAAATAAGGATGTGTTTATTTCAGGTCATTTTCTTAGAGTTTACCATTCTTTAATATTTATACTTGCCAGAACCAGGAATTGCTGTTATGCCATTTCAAGCTAATAAAATGTCAAATAGAGATTTTTAGCTATCTCATTTAATGACAGTTTGCTTATAAGCAAGAGTTTGAAAACACTTTTTTCAAATATTTAAATACTCCTCTGGCATTCTTAGTGGCCAGCCTTCGCCAGAATGGTATACATAGTGTATGTATTACGAGGACTAATGAATTGACTTCAGAATCTTTTTTGTTCAAACTTATTTTATTCATTTAGTTCCAGGGTCTGTGCTGTACTCAAGTAGTCTTCTTTCCCTCTTTCCTTTCTTTTTTGGGAAGACTATAGATGGTGGTTGAATATGAGAATATTCATGGGCCGGAAAAAGTCACATTGAAGCAGGAGGATTGCAGAAGGGTCTAGGCAGACATTTAAGAAATTGATCTTACAAACAATGTTTTCAGGAACTTGGATACTTCAAAGCTCATTACTCTGATTTTTATCTCCTTGCAGCTCTTGGGAGTTTTACAGTTTCAGTTAAAAGGCATATTTTATTAGGAATATTTTTATCCATTGCTATCTCTCCTGAAGGAATGAATTATTTCAATAAACAAAGTGCTATAAAGTTTCAAAAAATTATATTTTGGATTATGTTGAAAATATTATATATAAATCAGTTGCCAGGGGTCTTCGTTCTTTCACCTGTTTTTCTTGGTCTGTTAATCCCTACTACCTGTTGCCTGGTTATTTTGATTTTTCCTTTCTTCTCCATTTCTGTAGGATTTCAACTTCAGGTTTTTTCTTCTGAATTAGATTCTTATGGCAGTATACTTTTTGTTCATGTAAGAATACTATCCACTGCCCCCACAGGACTTCCCCCCAAGAAAGCAAAGTTGGGAGTTGTAGAAAAGTTTATATTGCACATACGTTTTTTTTTTTTTTTTAAGGCGTGATCAATTTTGATGGAGCACAAATAACAATGTTGAGTGATAATTAAAATAAGTATTTTCAATTCTCTCTTTCCTTTTTAGTCTTTATATTAAAGCTTTATACATCTTTTTTTCCTGTTTATTCACAAAAGAAAGGTGGTGGGAGAAGCTGTGGAAGATTCCTGAATGCATAAGGGGATGGGATGATCAGCTGAAACACCATGTTCCTAGCCAACTCGCTTTCCAAGGTGGTGTGACTAAATCTGATCAGCTTTTCTAGAGCTGAGTGTGCCTAGTCACATTTACTATTTACTGAGTGCTTTAAAGATAACTGTTGTCATCTGTGATACTCTAAACAGGTGTTCAAATTGATCTTGTAATAAAGCTGGCTAAGCTTATTGCATGCCTTTGCATTGCCTGCATCTTGGACTCTGGGCCAAGTTAAGCTTTGAAAGAAATTTAAAAATCAAAATATTTCAGCTATGACATGTATGGGTTAAAAAAGATGGAAGCATTGGATAAGGATATCAATTTATTAATATGGATGAGGCTGGCTTGTTTACTTAGAATCTATATGAAGGCGATATGCTATTGTAGAATTAAATTTATTTAAGGAATTTCGACAAATGATTTGTTTTTACATTTACCCATTTTAGTATTGTTGAAATCTGACTTAAATATCCAGCCATGATCTTGAATGCGATGCCTTTGTATTATGTAATGCTTTGTTTAAGTCTTCCTTTCTTTCTTTTTGTCCAAGAAATGTAACCTCACAGCTGAGGCGACGGCATCTGGGAAAAACTAGTGATCAAGAATAACCAGATAAACATGATGGGCATAAGGGTCATGACCAAAAGATCTCTCAGTGGCATCTGTATCACTGAGTATTAGGAATATTCATTCATTCAGTAGTTCTTTTTGTCTTTGTGTTTGTTGTTGTTGGTGTGAAAGTTAACTGAATCCTTTGTGACCCATCTTTAAAAATTACTGCCTAACCCAAGTCACTAGCTTTCCTGTGGCATGGATATCCTGTCTTCTAAAGAACTGTTTTACTTTTTTGAAGCATGAATGTTTGTTGTTTTGGAGCTGTTTGTATCAAATTGAGGGTCACATTTTATCTCCTTACATTTGGTGTTTTTTTTTTTTCCCTTCTTTTAACTGGCCTTTGGAAATTACATCTAACCTTCTGTGTCAATATGTAGTTTATTTATTGATGGAACATTGTTAATAAGCTCTACATTTGAAAAAACTGAAGGTGTTTTGTTTTGTTCTTTTTGTTTTTTGTTTTTTGTTTTTTTTAGTGGATATATTACCACGACTTTAGATTTCTTATGGATTTTTTTATTGTTCTTTTTTACTATTCTTTTCATAAAGGAGCAGCACCAGACTAGTCCTTAATATCGGAATAGCTGTTGTGTCACTTCCTCATGCTGACATATTTACTAGAGGGTAAAATTAATAACCTTCTAGTAAGAGTGGCAGTCGAAGGGAAGGGCTCATCTGACTTCTGGAAACCTGTGTTAAACTGTATAGTTTTTGAACATTGATTGTGGACTCAAAGGATGGAAATGAAACTAGGGTCCAGATATACCCAATAGAGAACTTTTGGTAGTTCTGGTACTTTGTAAGTCACAGGAACTGTTCATATACTTCCCTGTGTTCCTTAAGTAGTTGAACTTAAATTCCCTCTATTTGAAATTGAATGAAGAAGAGAATTTTTTTCTTTCTAGAAACTGTATCTGTTTATGGTTCTAATAGCAAAGAAGTTTACTAGTTTATGAGAATGATGTTCTAACAGTGTTAACTATAAGAGAGGTTTTAAAAATAAAACCAGATAGATCCTCAAAGGCACAGAATATGATTAACAGATTCTTATGTGTCACAATTGAAATCTTTTGTTTTGGCTTTATGTGGATAAACCTGAAAACTTTGAGTTTTCATTTGTGTTGTTTTGGTTTTGTTTTTGGCTGTCTTATGTAAAAGGGCATGTAGGGATGGCATTGATTATACTAAAACATATTTACTGGAAAAGCTTTTCTAAAATTTTTAATATTTACATTTTTCTTTTTAAAATAGTATTTTCATCCCAGCCTAGTGACGATGAATCAAGTAGTGATGAAACCAGTCATCAGCCTAGTCCTGCTTTTAGACGACGCCGTGCTAGGAAGAAGACTGTTTCTAGTTCAGAATCTGAGGAAAGGCTACTCCCCGAACAAGAAAGTGAACCCTCTAAGGAGTTGTGTAAACGCCAGTTCAGCAGTGGTCTCAATAAGTGTGTTATACTTGCTTTGGTGATTGCAATCAGCATGGGATTTGGACATTTCTATGGTAAGTATTTGAAGATTTGATACACGTAATTTGATGGTATAGTGTATGGGCATTTGCTAAGAGTGAGGAATTCTGGGATCTGTTTTCTGTGTCATCATTAATTTTATGACCTTGGAAGGCTTATAGTCTATTTAAACCTCAGGTTTTTCATTTGAAAAACAGGAATAGTGCTACCTAGTTCACAAAGCTATTTTTGCTTACTAATATTAGGTGGTGTTTATTTTAAAAATGTAGGAATTTTTAGCACGCATGTTTATTTTTAATTTTTGTCTTTTTTTTTTTTAAGATTTTATTTATTTATTTGAGAGAGCACAGAGCAACAGAGCACAAGCAGCAGGGAGGGGCACAGGGAGAGGGAGAAGCAGGCTCCCCACCGAGGGGCTCGATCCCAGGACTCCAGTGACCTGAACTGAAGGCAGACACCTAGCCAACTGAGCCACCCAGGCACCCCTAAGCTTTGCTTGTTATTGTCCTTATTAGTATTTATGTATATTAAGTATCTTTAATGCAAAGCTTTTAAAAGTGGATGAAAAGAGGAAGGAATTCCATGTAATTTTTCATTTGGCAGCCTAACCATTGAGTCTTTTTTTTTTTTTAATGTTTTATTTATTTATTTATTTGAGAAAGAACACAAGACAGAGCAGAGAGAACAAGTTGGGAGAGGGAGAGAAGAGCAGAGGAAAAGGGAGAAGCAGATACTCCATTGAGCAGGGAGCCTGATGTGGGGGCTCAGTCCCAGGACCCCAAGATCATGACCTGAGCTGAAGGCAGACACTTAACTGACTGAGCTATCCAAGTGCCCCCCATTCTTATTTAATGTGTCTGTAAAAAGATGAGACTGAGAACTGAACAGTTCACACTCGTTAACATACTCTATATCAGAATTTTGAAAAAAAACACTTTAAACAAATGTTTAGATCTTGTCAACTTTATAAATTTCAATTTGCCTTACATGAAATGAAGTACTTCTAGATTTTTTTGCTGATGTGATCTACAATTTAACTTTTGGAATATTCCTGTTTTGCTAATTCCTTTCAACAGTGTGTTCCTTATGCAAAAATTGAATAGTTAAAGGTACCTTATATTAATTTGTGGAAAAGATACATTATTCAACATAGTGTAATGTTAGAATAAACTTGAGACAACACTTGTTTAAAGTTAGACTCCGGGGATCCCTGGGTGGCGCAGTGGTTTAGCGCCTGCCTTTGGCCCAGGGCGCGATCCTGGAGACCTGGGATCGAATCCCACGTCGGGCTCCCAGTGCATGGAGCCTGCTTCTCCCTCTGCCTGTGTCTCTGCCTCTCTCTCTCTCTCTCTCTCTCTCTCTCTCTCTCTCTCTCTGTGACTATCATAAATAAATAAAAATAAAGTTAGACTCCGTAAAATGTGTTTCTTCTGGTTTAACTTTATATTGATAAAAATAAGTGGTTAGACTTCTGGTGGATGCCTGCTTGAATTTAATACTGAAATACTGTAATTTGTATCCTTCCTTGAAGCTTATTGTAATGAGATTTGACTTGAAGTACTACGCTTAATTGTGTTTATTATCTAGCTGGAACAAATGTATGAATGTATTTTTGAGCATGATTTTTTTCCCCACAGGTAAACATGGAGGTAACAGAGGAGAAGGTCTTATCTTAATCTTTTCTTTCTTACTAAAATAGTTGGGCAATGATTTAATGTTCATGTTGATTGCATTAAAACCCCATCAATTGCATGACCTTTCAGTGCTTTATAGAAAGAACAATTTAGAGAGGAGTGCTTTCAAAATGGAGATTGCTGCTCTGTTTAAGGTTTTGGTTACTTGTAAAACTTACTTAAATGATTATATCTAGTAAAAAATTTTCCCATACTTTTTAAAATTATCTTTTCAGAATATGAAAAGACTGGATAATATGAAATAGTTTTTCATGGTGATGAGATCAGCTCAGTAAACATATAAAAACTTACCTAAATGATTGTTAGCTTTTCAAGGTCAACATTTTTTTTTTTCTTAGTTCTGGCACTGATCTCAACATACCAAGAACTCCTTGAAGTTGATTTCAGAGCCAGTTTGAATTTCTCATGCACCATGAAGTTAGTGCATACTCCATAATCATTCTTTGCTTGCTAATTATTTAACACAGTATACTATTTAAGTGAATCACTCAGAATGTTCACCAGCCTTAGCTCTATAAATTTGGAGAATCCTGTCTGTCCTAGAAAGAAGGGAAAACTAGCAGGATCAAGGATAGTAAAACAGTGTACTACAGGTATTTGGTACTGCGTCAGATTCTGAAAGGGCTTATAAAAGTTTAAAAAATCTTCATGTATGAAGCACCAGTCTCCCTTACTCTTTCTTTACATTGTAGGCTGTCAGTATTCTAATCAGCAGAAGAGTTCAGTTGATTTGATTTTCTCATGGATTTACTTTAAGTATTGACAGGCTACCCAGCTCTTCAGACACTATGATAGAATATGACTAGGTGCTAAGTTATGTAGCACAGACAGGGATTATAGTCAAGGGCTATACTTACTGAGTTATGCTGGAGGTGGTAGGATTTGAGTGGGGTGTGGTCTTATGCTTGCTTATGCTAGGCAGTGGGAAAGTGGAACATTGCAGCAATGGAGAACCGATAACCTGAAAGTAAACTTTGCTGGTTTTCGTAGCAGTGAGAAGACTAGCTGGACTACAGCAGAGTAGATAAATTAGAAATAATGAAATAAAATGTTGGAACATGTAAGCTGGTGTCAGTGTTGTAAATTATAGAGGTCTGTAACTCAAGGTTATAGAGTGACCTCGCAGTAATTTTTCAGAAAAAGTGCAGGAAGGCATATGGTATGGGAAAAATTAAGACAGTCAGGTAAGAGGGTTTGTAATCCTGATAGTTGGTCATCAGGACTTTGAAAATTATAGTGAATGGGGATGAAAAAAGTGAAATAAGGGACACCAAAATAATAATGGAAAACAAAACTTTGAGTGAGGATACTTGTGATATTGGTAGTTTCAGAAGTGTGGTAGGTTCTTTATTTTTGGAATTGAGGGTGTTTCTAGGAAAGGCTTTCTAGATGATAAATAACGCAGTTTGATTTGTTTTTATCCAGCTTTATTCGGCAGGTATTAAGGTGGGGTTTTTTTTGTTTTTGTCTTGTTTTGTTTTGTTTTTGTTTTTTGGTGAGAACTCTCCCAAAATTGTGCCCAACAGGCAGCTAGGTGTATTGGCTGGAAGCTCTGATAAGATTGGAGTCAGAAGAGAACTCTTACATAGCAAAACTGCGTCATAGCAAAAACTGGTGTTTTAATAATTAAAATAGGCAAATCTGTAGACATGACAAGAAGGCCAAAGATTGTACTTTGGGTGGTAACACTTTATAGTTAGGTGGCTGAAGATGGAAAAAAAAAATCCCAGTAGTTACTAGATTAGGAAAGGCCACATTAAGATAATTGTCCAACATAAACTATATAATAGTACTGCAAATTCAGATCTCAACAACATAGGTTATTTTCCAGAGGGCGAAGGAATTCATCCTGTCAGCAGTTTGAAAAGAAAAACGATTTCTGTTACTCTGATAGTTACATTTAAAAAATGAATTTCAACATTTAAAAAATCCAAAAATCTTTTGAGTAATATTGAGACAAATTTGCCATGCTTATAAATTGGAAAATTGAAAGAGAGGAAGTGAACCTTAACAGAGGAATATCATAGCTGGTAAGAGTTGTTTGTAATTTGGCAAAAGTTTTCTCCTTAGTGTTTTTCAGGATCATTGAAGAAATTAAAAGGTTTTTTGTTTTTTTGGGTTTTTTTTGTTTTTTTTTTTTAGCAGTAGGGGAAGAAATAATAAATATCATTACAAAATCATTTTCATTACAAATCCTATGATATCTTTATATAATAGTATGCCACTTGATAGATGTTAAGGTCCAGGTTGCCAAATGCCTTTTGCCTTATTTTTGCAGTGTTCTTTTTTCTCTCTCGTGCATGAGGCATGCAACAGCATGTGAACAGCATGTCTTGGCAAATTAACAATTTGGTTTCTAGGGTGAAAATACAGAGAATCCTAGTTGGTTTAAGACTGGTCACTGCAGGTATGGGGATGGTGGTCCTCTAATATAGACCTAACTAATGCAGAACTCTTAAATGATTTAGATATGAGAATGGTTGGATAATCGCAGCCAGTTATTTTCCTTGTTGTACTTTTTGGGCTGTTACATCATTTATTAGGCAAAATATAGTGAGAAAAAATAGACTTTTATTTTTCCTTATTGACTTCATCCTGTGAATAGATTCCATGGTTTGTTTCTTTCCCTGTTTTAGGCAACACTTTATGTACCTCAGCAAACTCTCAAAAACAACAAACTTGAGTGCCGTTGATATAGTAAGATTAAAAACATTATATAAGTTTTTTTTTTTTTTTTTTTTTTTTAAGGGTAATGTAGCCTGGCTTGTTTTAGTCAAAAGGAATAGTGAACTGCTTAAATGTCCCTTGGTGTATGCTAAAAAAAAATATTAACCTGCTTGGACTTATTTGTATTAACATTCATCCACCACCATTTGATGATGGCCATCATGAGATTTTACTTATTCTTTATGTAATCAGAGTTATAGAACTGTGAAATGCTGGCCTTGAAGAAAATAATCCTATCCAGATTAATTAGTATATATACAGATTAAATGTTTTATTTTATGTTTCAAAATATTGGTCATCATAACGTTTGTGGTGTGTGTGTGTGTGTGTGTGTGTGTGTGTGTGTATCCCTAATAAAAATGTCATTTTTCAGGCACAATTCAGATTCAGAAGCGTCAGCAGTTAGTCAGAAAGATACATGAAGATGAATTGAATGATATGAAGGATTATCTTTCCCAATGTCAACAGGAACAAGAATCTTTTATAGATTATAAGGTATGTACTGTTAACAAAGTTTATAAAAAAGCATTGTTAGCTAATAATTATTGCACTATTCAGATGTAAGTACAAAGCAGATTAGTGAGTCAATAATAATATTGTAATAATTGTTGATTATCCTAGTCACTGCTATGATTAGCTCACATACAGAATTTCTCTTACTGCCCACCGTAGCCCTATGAATTAATCAGGTATTAGCTTCATTTCATACATGGGAAAGAGATTCAAAAAAGTTAACTTTTCCAAGGCTACCAATCGGTGGAGCTGAATTTATCTGACTTCAAAGATGTTCTTTCTAAATTACTATAATTAACATCATTAATAATATATATATAAAGAATTGTTATTAACATTTTCACAGAACTAGCCAAACATTTTCAGTCATGAGAAGAAGGAGAGTTTGTAGCTTCTCTCAAAGATCTTTTCTTGAACAAGGGAAATAATCAGCCAGTCTTTTTCTTTGGTTTCTTGTTATGTCTGATGGAAGAGAGTGTGTTATACTTGCCTACTGAAACTCACCTAACACAGGAGGACTGGGCTGTCCATTAATACCTTTGTGGGTTTATGAGGACCAGTGTAATAGCTGGTCTCCTGTCTGGTTCTTCATAAGAAGGGTGTGGTGCTTGTAGATAAAATTCAGGGTAGAAAAGTAAACTCTTCCTTTTTTATTCCATTCCTCTAGATTTCCTTCACAATTTATGTATTCCTTATAGTGTTAGGATTATCTTACTTTAGAAGGCAGAATCTCACTTGACATCTGGATTTTTGTCTTTTAAGCAGGGACTACTGAAGTTGTTTGTAAATAGTGTAGTTTTTCCTATCTTGATCAAAGGATGTTATAAAAAGAACAGGCATATTCTTCTTTACCACCAAGATTTCTGGTTCCATTGGATGTTGTTGGCTTTTAGGAGACTGACCCTGCATGGATCTTTACTGGGTCTTAGGGATCCCTGGGTGGCTCAGTGGTTTAGCGCCTGCCTGTGGCCCAGGGTGTGATCCTGGAGACCCAGGATCGAGTCCCACGTTGGGCTCCCTGCATGGAACCTGCTTCTCCCTCTGCCTGTGTCTCCGCCTCTCTCTCTCTCTGTGTCTCTCATGAATAAATAAATAAAATCTTAAAAAAAAAATCTTTACTGAGTCAGTTCTTGCAGGCATTTTACCTCCATCTATTAAGTGTGGTTTGGATTTTAGAGATCTTGGTGGGAGACCTGCGCAGGATTTACTTATCAGGCACTTAATTCAAGATTATGGAGTTTACTGAATGCAGAATATACCTATCAGTCACTGTGGCCCCTTGTGCTTTTGCATTTAAAGGTAATGAATGTTACATTAGTCCGTACTACCCTATGGTCCACTTCTATGGGTACATGAAACTTGTTTTCTCTCACATGCAGCACAGATGAAATGATTATAATGACATTTTAAAAACAATTTCTTTAGAGAGAGAAATAGCATGAGCAGGAGGGGAGGGGCATAGGGCAAGGAAGAGAGAGATTGCCAAACAGGCTCCACACTCAGCCCTGACTCAAGGCTCAATCTCAGGATCCTGAGATCATGAGCCTAAATCAAGAGTTGGATGCTTAACTGACTGAGCCACCCACGTGCCTCTAAATATAATGAAATTTAAAATTTTAATTTGTTCTTTGGTGATTAATGAACCAGATAGTGAGCCATCCATTTCAGATAGTTATTTTTCTTTTTTTCTTATTTATGTATTTATTTATTTATTTTTATAAATTTTTTATTGGTGTTCAATTTGCCAACATATAGAATAACACCCAGTGCTCATCCCGTTAAGTGCCCACCTCAGTGCCTGTCATCCCGTCACCCCCACTCCCTGCCCACCTCCCCTTCCACCACCCCTAGTTCGTTTCCCAGAGTTAGGAGTCTTTCATGTTCTGTCTCCCTTTCTGATAGTTATTTTTCAAGTGGAAATACTGTCATTGTCCTAAAGGACATTTGTTTGTTTGTTGTAAGTATCATTTGCTGATTTATACATAAGATATTTTAACCGGGTAATGCTGTAACCATTAACCTGTTTAAGTATGTTGTTTAGTTTCTTGCTGTTTTAGTGAAAGTTGGTTACAGATATGTATGTTGAAAGAGATCATTTAAGGCTACTTTGAAATGCAGCAAAATTCTGTAAATCTAATTGAACATGGTTTCCTCTCTATCAAGGGTGCTGACTCGGCTTACATTGCTAATCTGGTGATAGTCTTTTCAGGAGATTATTTGAAATCAGAGAAATTAGTTATAAATGTTACCAAGATTCAGTGCTGTTTAAAGTGCTGGGAGAACTTGGAGGACTTACCTGAACTTGTTTAGGGATGTTAATTTGCACAAAGTGAAGATCTTTCAGATAGGAATAAGATTATTGAAATGTTTTCCTTTTAAAGAGTGTAGAGAATATAAATAGAATTATTTTGAATCCTCAAATCATCTCTAATTTTCCTTTTTTTTTTTTTTTTTTTTTTTATGATAGTCACACACACACACACAGAGAGGCAGAGACACAGGCAGAGGGAGAAGCACCGGAGCTCCATGCACCGGGAGCCCGATGTGGGATTCGATCCCGGGTCTCCAGGATCGCGCCCTGGGCCAAAGGCAGGCGCCAAACCGCTGCGCCATCCAGGGATCCCTATAATTTTCCTTTTTATAGAAGATCATCTTCTTCACCCAAGGGTCAGAGAAGCCTTTAGTCCTGTCTAAGTTCTCTTTAGGAGACTTATTAGTAGGAGAGATTGGAGTTCTGTAGTCAAAAGATAGAGAACCGATCTCTTTTATTCTTGACTTGTAAGTGAGCCTAGAAACCATTCAGGCTTTCATAGGATTATGGGAAATAATCAGTAATCACTAATAAATACTAATCAGAATTACCCCTGGCTCTATTTTAGAAATCTTACTGGGATGGATCAGGCTCTCATTTTTTCCAGTCTTTAAATTCTTCCAGCATGCTGTTACTATTTTGATGTAGCTCTGTGCTATCCATTTTCCTGCATATAAACCTTGTGTTTTCTAATTTTTATGTATTAAAATCACTACAAATCTATATACTGCATAAAGGATACTCTATATAGGGTTATGTCTTAAAGATTTAAATTGAACTTTTAAATAAAGCATTTGACATTTTTCTTTTCTTTCAAAAAAAATTAGGCATTAAAGGAAAAACTTGCAAGATGCTGGGCCCTTACTGAAGAAGAGAAGATGTCCTTTGAAACTCAGAAAAAGAACCTTGCTACAGAAAATCAGTATTTAAGAATATCTCTGGAGAAGGAAGAAAAAGCCTTATCTTTATTACAGGAAGAGTTAAGGAAACTAAGAGAACAGATTAGGATATTGGAAGATAAAGGGACAGGGACTGAATTAATCTCAGAAAATCGGAAACTTAAGCAGCACCTGGAAGAAGAAAAGCTGAAGACCCACAGCTTCCTGAATCAGAAGGAGACTCTTTTGTCAGAAGCAAAGATGCTAAGGAGGGAACTGGAGAGAGAACGACTAATAACCATGGCTTTAAAGGTGGAACTCCAGCAGTTAAGCTCTAGTGAATCTTATGGCAACCCAGACTCTCCCAATGTAGCGACTGACAAAAAGGAAATGGAAATCTTACGGGAAAGACTCACGGACCTGGAGCAGAAGCTAAACTTCGAACAGCAGCGTTCTGATTTGTGGGAAAGACTGTATATTGAAGCAAAAGATCAAAATGCAAAACAAGAAATGGATGGAAAAAAGAAAGGGAGCAGAGGAAACCACAGGGCTAAAAATAAGCCAAAGGAAACATTTTTGGGTTCAGTTAAGGAAACATTTGATGCCATGAAGAATTCTACCAAGGAGTTTGTGAGGCATCATAAAGAAAAAATTAAACAAGCTAAAGAAGCTGTGAAAGAAAATCTGAAAAAATTTTCAGATTCAGTTAAATCCACTTTCAGGCATTTCAAAGATACCACCAAGAATATCTTTGATGAAAAGGGCAATAAAAGATTTGGTGCCACAAAAGAAGAAGCAACTAAAAAACCACCAGTCTTTAGTGAATATATACACCCACAGTATAAGGCACGTACACAAAACCAGAATAGAGGCCCTACTATGAAAAAAGAAGGAAGGAAAGAAAAGCCAATTCACTTTGAAGAATTTAGAAAAAATACAAATTCACAGAAATGCAGTGCTGAGCATGACTGTAGTGAAAATTATGATTCTTTCAGAAAGTCTTGTTCTGGTATATTTGAATGTGCTCAACAAGAATCCATTAACCTTTTTAATATGAAAGTGTTGAATCCTGTAAAGATAGATGAATTTAGACAGTTAATTGAAAGGTATTTATTAGAAAAACTGGATAGTTTTCATCATTGGAAAGAACTTGATCAGTTCATCAATAAGTTTTTCCTAAATGGTGTCTTTATACATGATCAGAAGCTCTTCACTGACTTTGTTAATGATGTTAAAGATTATCTTAAAGACATGAAGGAATATCAAGTAGATAATGATGGAGTGTTTGAGAAGTTGGATGGATTTATATATAGACACTTCTTTGGTCACACTCTTTCCCCTCCATATGGACCCAGGTCGGTTTACATAGCACCATGTTATTATAATAGTTTTTAACGTTTATAGATTGGGTGGCATTTTTATCATTTTAACATCTTGGAATGTTACTATCCATAAAGTGTTTTTTGTAAAAATAAAAGTGCTATTTGTAAAAGTCCTTTATTGCCAGAGAACTTAGAATAAATTAAGTCAAAAGATAAAATTTTAAGTTAATAGCTATGTCAAACTGATTATATAAATTTTCAGTTATAAGATCTGAAAATTTTATATAATCAGTTTGACTTGAGCAAATGGTTTAATTTCTGCCTTAAAAATACATTAAGATTATGCAATCCTATTTTAGCTTCTTTTGTTTCTTTTCATTCTAGTTTATGAAAAGATAATCACCTTTTTTTTTTTTTTTTTAAAGATAATCACCTTAAGTGAAATGATTTTCCTTTAGTCTTTTACTCATTTTGGGAAGCTAGGGTGAACTATACAGATTTCACTCTGAAATCAGAAGAGCTCATATGTAACAATTTGGATTGGCCCACTTATTTTGTCTATTCCATTTACCAATTAAATTATGATACCTAATACAGTTACTACACAATTATTGTTCATAAAGGTAGAGGCAAACTTAGGAAGCCACAAGTTAACAATGTGTGTGCTTTACATATATTTCTAAAAATGACTATCCATTGCTTATCAGCTTTATATTCTGTAAATGAAACTCACCTAATCTTCAAATGTTAGCTTTATTTTTATCTTTGAGTTAGTTATATATATATCTTTTGAATAAATGTAATGTGTCTATAAAATAATGAGACTGATTTTGGTGTCTTAAGTCATTAAATATCTAGTGCTGAAATGAGCAAAACATTGTGAGGCTGCCCTTACAAAACATGAAAAGTTCTTGCCATCAAGGAGCTCACAAGCTTTTGGAGAGTTAGGTAAATATAAGAAATACATTGCATATGGTGGCCTTAGCCCAGAGATGTTTGAGAAGGCTTCAGGAGTGAGGTGGTCTTTGAACTGAACTTCTTTAAACTGGATTTTGAAGGAGAAATGAGAATTTGCTAAGCAGATAGAGTAGGACATTACATTGAAGGAGAACTTCATTTGCATAGATTTGGAGATGTGAAGATAATGGCTCTTTTAGGAGGTAGGGTAGTGCTAGGGTATGAAAAGATTTCAGAACTTTTGTGAAGATCTGAAGGACCTTGTTTTATGCTAAAGGACTTGCTTCATTGCATTCTGGATCACTGGCAACAGCCTGGAGGAATGGTTTCAAAGAGTGAAGCTAGAAGCTAGACGCTGGGCTTTGAAAAAAAAATAGATGTGAGCTGATGAGTATCTGAACTAGAGTAACAGGAGTGGAAGGAGACAGATTTGAATAACATAAGTAAAATTGGTGGTATTTCTTGTGAAAAGAAAAGTAGATAGTAACAATTCCAGATTTCTGGGTTGGGTCACTAGTTGTATAGTGGTATCACTAAGGTAAGGGATACCAGATGTTTTGGGTAAGGGGAATTGGAGATGAGAACTGTGCCTTGTACCTATTGTCAGCCAAGTAGAAAGAATTAGTTGGCCATTAGTTCTGTGACTCTGTCTTGCCCAGATTCTGTGTGTGTAGATAGTCTAGGCTGGGGTATTTATGAAACTCCTGGGGCACATTAACACCTACAGGGTTGTAGAGAAAGAAGGCTAAGAATACCGGAATGTGGTGGCATGAAAATCCAAAGATCATCTCAAGTGAAATGAATATATGTGTCAAGTGCTTTAAACATTAAACAAGAGCCTGGATTTCTTAGTTGGGGAATTGGGTGGCCGTGAATAGCATTCTGAACTGTTTCAGTGAGGTAGTGACAGAAGTAGCCTAATCATATGGAGTTTCAGGAGAGCAGTAAACATAGACCTTGCTTATGAACCTTAGCTGTGGCTATAAGAGAGGAAAAGGAAAAAGAGACTTCCTTTGTGAAAAGAGACTTCCTTTAGTTTGTGAGAGATGTATATATTCCAGCTGAGGAATGAAGCCAGTGGGGAGGGGTTGCTTCTGAATGAGAGGAGAAATAACGGAAACACATCTCATTATTTTATTGTCACATTTCTATTTATCTGTTGAGTATTTCTCCTTTTTGCCACTACAGTATGCTTGTCTATTTTTTCTGTAGGATAAAAGTAGAATACTGAATCTTTTTGGTATTGGTTGTGTTAGGATTATACTTCAGACTAACATCCTTTTTCAGAGTGTTCAGATAATTAATGGAGAAAAACATTAAAATTGTTTGTTTAAATTTAACTCTAACATAGATGAAAAATGTGTTTACTGCTTTCAGTCGACCAGATAAAAAGCAACGTATGGTAAATATTGAAAACTCCAGGCATCGAAAACAAGAGCAGAAGCACCCTCAGCCACAACCTTATAAAAGGGAAGGTAAATGGCATAAATATGGTCGCACTAATGGAAGACACATGGCAAATCTTGAAATAGAATTGGGGCAATTACCTTTTGACCCTAAATATTGATCATCATGATTAAGTTAAATTAGAAAACAGTAACAGAAACATGGATGCTTTCTACAATGTTTGGTGTTGAAACTAAAATGAAATTATCAAGATAATGTCTTTCTATTATTTCTAAGTATCAGTTTGATGACTTTATTACTCAGAAGCATCAAGCAAAAGCTTACTAACTTGCATTTTCCTGTAGTTTAGCTTTGCTGAATTTTTTTGGCTCTGGAAATGTTCAACTGTAGTTTTAAGGAAGCCGGGCATGCAACAGATTTTGTGCATGAAATGAGTCTTCCTTTCAGTGTATGAGCTTAAAGCAAGCTCAAATCATATGACAAAGTGTAATTAACACTGATATTTGTGTTAAGTTTGCAGTAGAGCTTGAAAAAAGTACATTGTGATGGAATTTCATCTTTAACATTTTATAATCTTACACTTGCTTCTTGTCTTTTTGTGGGTTCAAGAGCCCGTTGACTTGTGAAGAATTTGCTGCCTTCTTATGAGCTTGCTGACTTGTTCTCTTGTGAAATTTCTTGCACATCTGAATATTGTGGAAGAAACAATAAAACTACACCATGAGGAAAACTAAAGGTCTTTATTTAAAATCTGGCATTTGTATTAATATATTTTATACTTTGTGACATTTTTCATACATTTCCTCAGTAGTGATATTTGGTAAAGCAGTTCAGTAGTTTTTTTTCCTAGATCCATGAATCTTACTCAGTGTTTACAGGCATATTTATGCAGCATCTGAATATTTGTACCCAACAATGTCTATTTCTTCAGGAAAGATTTAAACACAATTCAGAATTTCATCTTCTGTTGAGTGTCCCTTTTTATTTCCGTTCGTAGACATATATGTGACTTCCAGTTCGACCTTCTGGCAAGTGAGTGTGGAAGAACACAGCAGTTCTCTCATAGTTGCTTGCAATTAGGAAAGCACTTATTTCCTATAAGTAAATAAATGTTTACATAAAGGCTACATTTTGTTGAGTCTGGTTTCAAAACTTTTAGAATGACCTGATTGGCGCCTCTACCACTTGTTTAATAAAACTATATTTTCTTTTTTAAATTGATTTTAGAGAGTGAAAGGTAGCACAAGTGGGTAGGGAGGTGCAGAGCAGGGGTGGGGAGAGAATCTCAAGCAGCTCCATGCTGAACATAGAGCCTGACTCCGGGGCTCAATCTCATGACTCTGAGATCGCAATCTTGAGATCCCAACCTAAGCCAAAACCAAGAATCAAACACTTTTAACTGACTGTGCTACCCAGGTACCCCAAAACAATATAATTTATTAATAAAAGAATTTACTCCTGGTAAGTAACATATATTTTGATAGTTACAGAACTGAGATGGATTTTGACCAGGGAAAAGAGCCAATTACAAAATAATGGGAGTTGAAAGGGACCATAAAAAAGCTATGCTATTTACCTGAGAGCTAAACTAGAGGCGAAATAGTGAGTTTTCCCTTTTTTCATATTTCCTTACCTCCTCTAAAATGCTGAAGATGATCAAGTGAGTAGGCAATGTTGAATCATTGTGAAACTCTTTATATAGCCAGTTTAAGGGATTTAGGTAGAATATATCTGCTTCATCAAGGTACTGACTCTTTCCAGTCAGGTCTGGGGGACACTGGAGAAATCTCATGGGAAGTGGGTAGTGGACATGGCTGTAAAGAGAAAGTTACCATTTAGTTAAGTTAAAAAGGTCAAAGTTTTCCAATTAGTCTCCAGATCTGTCATGTTCACATGATAAAATGTGAAGTCTGAATCTAAACCAGGTCCCATTAAGGTTAAGAAGCAAGCCTTTAATGTACTTTCCCCTGTGCAGCAGCAACATAACTTTCACATCCAAGATTAAAGCATGAAACTCCATTTCAAGGTGAGATAGCAGTGTGGGAGACTCCATATTCTAACATTAGTATGCTTTTCCAAGAATGGAAGGGGCCTTTGGGATGAGCTGAATGACTTGTTAATAAGAGAGTAAAATTCCCTATAGGCTTAATTGGCAAGGTAGAAAACTTCATGAACCAGAAGGGATTCCCGTTCTCTTCCCTTTCTGCTCTGAAAAGGGATGGATCACATCCTTAAATAAGTTGTTCCTGTGTGTGTGTGTGTGTGTTTCTTTTTTTTGTTGTTGTTGTTCCTCTAAGATTTAGTAAGAGGGAGCAACATATGTTCACTGATTAAAATCCAAATAAGTAATGGTTTTATTGTGGCATAGACTAGAATACATGCAAAAAAGACTGATTGATGAATTATGACAACTTAAGGCAGTCACTTGGGCCCTGCAAAAGCCATGTTTGTAACTGCCACAGGAAGAATAAATACATGATAGAGGTTTATGTTATTTATGAACTGCATTCAAAGTAAATTTACACAAGCCCTAATACTTTAACTTGTATGATTTAGAAGAGGAAGCTCTTGCTTCAGGGAAAAAAAAAAAAAAAACAAGCTGAGAAAAAGCTGCAAGTCTTTCTACTGCAAAGTAAGCATTAGAGAATTTTTTTTTCTCCATTGTGCAATTTGAAAAACCATAAGATGAGAACTTGGTGAAGTACTTACAGCCTAAACCTAAGACATCAACAACTACAACCATGTATGGAGACTATCTTGATGGCTCTAGAATTCCTATTCTCAGCAGTGTTACTGCTAATGTGAACATGGAGGGACAGTGAATGTACCACTCTCAGTTCTTTTTACATAGTAGATGAACCTCACAATTTGAAGGGATATTTGGGTATTACATATATCCTGTGGCTTTTGCCAGCAGTCCCAACTTTTCCAAATTGTGTATTAGTGATTGGCATGAATGACCAAGGTAGAGTATTGCAAAAGTGTTAAATTATCTTAAAATGACATTAGCTTTGATATTTAGTTGATTGAATGTGCACATGGAAAATCAACTTCAGATCGATTAAAGTCAGGTTAAGTAGGTATAGAACTTTTTAAAGGAAAATGGTTGGTTTACCCTCATACTGTTATTGGGCAATTTGGAAGCACTGGACCAAATGGATTTCTTTTTAAATGCCCTGCATAGTTAAGGTAGTTTTAGTGATGTATTTCTCAGAAATACTTAAATCAAGCATTAGAATAGTATCTAATTGAATTTCCTAATTTTTACAGGTGAAATAACTAATATAAAAAAAGAGATTAAAAAAAAAAAAAAACTTGTTTAAGACCAGGGCAGCAGTCCAGTATTTAAATCTGGATTAGAATCGAGTGTTTTGAGATAAATTCAAAATCATAAAAATTTAAGATGTATTACAAAGATCTGTAGGAAGTTCAATGATAATTTCTTTTATTAAGGGTACCTTCAAATAACCTATAAAATATTTTATGACATTTAAAGTGGATCATTTAAATGTAAGTCATTCACATTTTTAAATTAACACAGTATTTAAAAGTGATATATATGATTTTCATTGACATAGTTCAAATGGCTTTTAAAATTCAATGAATATATATGAGTGGAAGTTTCAGATTTCTTCGTCATTTGAACAGTTAATTAAATTCAGGAATCTGAAAGGAATTTTAAAGTAGTTTCATTTTCTTAATAGCACATAGTGGAACAACTTTTATTACCTATAATAAGGAGTAGAGTGGCAAGGCATCATGATAAATACTGAAGCTGAAGATTTATTGCGATTATTGTAACAGAGTTCTTGAATGTGAGTCATGACATCAAGAGTACCTCGTTGATGAACTAAACCAGTATAGAGGGCGAGAAGCATATTCGATAAAAATAGGAAACTGAGAGCTGGTTTCTTCCATGTTTTCAGGTGGTTTAGTGAGTACCCTGTATGAAGATAGACATGTTGAACTGTAATACTGGCCATTCTTGTTTTAGAATAGCTAAGCCAATGTTAACTGCAAATACATTTGTAATTTTTAATGGAAGTAGCACAGACTGAAATGGTGTCATGGAAAAACAAGAAATAAGCAGTAGGTCATCTTTATAATTTCTCCAACTATTCACTCTCATTGTCCTCAGGTCTTTAGCTCTTTCTAGAAAAAAGGAGGGATAGTGAAAACTATGGCTAGGGATTCCAGCAGACCCAGATTTGAATTCTCACTCTGGCACAAATTGCTTTACTTTGCTGAGCATTATTTCCCCCATCTGCAAATGGGGGTACAGTAACTTTTCCAACAGTATCTTGTCCAGTGCTTGTCCTGTTACACAGAAGTTCATTTACCTCTCTCTCCTCTTTAATCTCCCAAACACTAGCAATGGATTGTGTCTCCATAATTCTGGAGGATGTGTGGCAGTGTGTCCTCTTAAAAAATACACCACTAGGAGATTTTCAGTAGTTACTATGTGTATGGTGGCATGAATATCTTTTTCTGAAAAAGTATGTCTTATCTTTCACTACAGTGTTGGGCAACTCTGAGATGCTGAACAATTTTTCTTTTTTAATTTGTAAAAGTAATTCTTGCATGTAGCAGAAAACCGAGCAGAACAAATAGAGTAAATTAAAAGTCCCCTGTCCCTTCCTATAGTCCTATTCCCCAGCAATAGTCCCTCATATTAAGCACATAGGATCTGTTGAAAGTACCTATAAAAGAAAAGACCTTTGCAATGGAAAAGAATAGGCTTATTAATGAACTTGACATTTTGTTCATACTCCACATGTACTGTCTCCATGGAATTAGATAATTGTTCTTTTGGAATTTGGGTATCCAGGATCCAGTCTGTGGCTTGCCTGCAATTTTAGCACTAATTCCTGCTGGGGACAAGGCACTGTTTTCCATGATCATCACCTAATTGACTGCTATCAGCTGTCTTAGCTTGGCTCAAACACTGACAGTAATTGAACATGAATAAAATTAATTTCGAACAGTTGCCATTTAAAGACACTAACATAAACTTGGCCTCAGAAGGGCTGTTCAAAAACAGAAGTAAATGAAGACCTGTAATTTACTTGAATCACATCTGGTACTTCACATTAGCTGAAGGCACTCATTTTTGCAACTTAGCCATTTCTATAAATTAAAAAAGAAACAGTATTAACATTCAGTTTAAGAAAAACTGAAGGTACATTTTGTTGTACAGTTAAATGTATCTTAATTAGGTAAGGTGCCTTTACAGATTTTATCTGTTTTCATCGCTTTGAAGATTATAAATAATATATTGTACATAAATAACATCTAACAATTGAAAATAAAATAGGCATGCCTGGGTGGCTCAGTGATTGAGTGTCAGCCTTCCGCTCAGATCGTGATCCCAGGGTTCTGGGATCAAGTCCTGCATCGGGCTCCCCGCAGGGAGCCTGCTTCTCCCTCTGCCTATGTCTTTGCCTTTCTGTATGTCTCATGAATAAATAAAATCTTAAAAAAAAAAAAAAAAAGGAAAAATAATAAAATAACTTCATCTATTCCAAGATGAAGTTATTCTAAGATCTCTGATACCTGCCACTTATTTGATAGCCGAACCAAATTTGGTCAAGGAATCTTAGATGCTCAATTTTGTTCCTCTATGCAGTTTTAGGTTACCTATAATTCATTCTATTAGTTGGAATGTCATGTATCCCTCACTCTTACTACTACTTGAACTAGCTGATTAGGCAAAGCATATTCTAAAACGTAGTGTGACTAAAAAATGAGAAGATCAAGAAAACTAAACCTACATTAAAACATATCTAGATTTATGTTTGCAGTGGTAAAATGTGGAACCTACTGAAAGTTTGAGAACTAGAATTAACTTTATTAAATTGAAGTAGGATTCCAGAAGTTCTCTTATCTGTAATAGTTATAGGTACAGAACTAATAGGCCAGCAAGCTTAGGAGCTATGCTTTGTTGGGTAGAGAAGTTAAAGCTAAATATACTTAGTGGCCTCAGATTATAAAAAGCTACATTAAAGCCTACCCTTAGCAAGGCATTTTAGAAGACAACTTACCCTCAGGAATATTCAAATGAAGCATAACGTGGGCATTATGAAATGTTCACTCATCAATAGTTTGTTCACTCACTAAATACTCCTTGAAAGCTTTTCAGAAGCTGGCATTAGGGACACAATAGAATGGGTGATAATAAAACTGGAGTACATGGCGGTGAATGCTGTAAAAAAGGCATTGTGGGTAGAATGCTGGAAGAAAATGTGCTTGTATTTCCAGCAGTTTCAGTAAAGAGAAGAGTCTTAAATTAGGTAATGCTTATATTTTCTCTGTGGTGATATTAGGATGGATCCTGTCAGAGAGAACTGAATCTCCCTCTTTGGGGAAAAAATATATAGAAAATGCTGGGAAGAGAAGGGAAGAAGGAACAGTTGAATAGACTTGAATTTGAATACTCCCAGGGTTTTCAAACTATCTGACACTGAACATTACCAAGGGGATTTCAAAAACTGGCAGTTGTTAAATGGAGAGCTGGAAATACATTACAGCTGCAGCGCTTAGTCTGCACCACAAGAGAAGCTTAAGATTCATGGTTTTCTTACAGGGAAGCAGTATGGTTTCTTCAGTATTCACAAAAGGTAACACGATCCTAGTAGCTGCCATCCAGTAAGTCTGTGTAATTGTATGTACAAATCATATACACACACCCTTCTCACTGAAAAGATCCACCCTAAAATGAGCTAGCTTCAGAATGGGATGGATAGCACAATGTAACGTAAGCATTACCTAACCTGAAATGTGAAACTCCCTCTGCCAATTACTTGAAGATTCTGCAAATACAAGCTTTCTTCTGTAAACCACTTACAGAAATCCTTCAGCCTCTCATGTAATTTCCATGAGAATAAAAACTTACTGTCTGAACAGTAGTTCCCCCCTTCTCTGTGGGGGATCCATTCCAAGACCCCTCCATGGATGCCTAAAACTGCCGATAGTACAGAACCCTTACTCTTTTCCTATACTCCTGTGTTGAAGTTTAACTTACAAATTAGGCATGGTACAAGGTTAATAACATTAGTAAAATACAGTAATTGTAACAGTACACTGTAATGAAAGTTATATGGATGTGGTCACAAAATTTATTTTACTGTAGCCATCTTCCTTGTGATGATGTGAGATGGTAAAATGCCTATGTGATGAAATGAAGTATGGTGAATGATGCAGGCATCGTGACATAGCGTTAGGCTACTACTGACCTGAAGCTAGGTCAGAAAGGGGATCATCTTCTCGACCGCGGCTGACCGCAGGTTACTGAAAACTGGAAAGTGAGTAGTGAATAAGGGCCTGCTACCACAGTAACTCTAACTCAGGGCTAAATAACATCCCAGAATATTGAATTTGCTCCTGTTATTTATGCCAACAAAAAGATACATAAAAGAAGTTGTAAGAATTTATAAGACTGATAATTATCTCTGGGAAATGGAGTTAGATGATTAGAGGATGGCACTATAGGGTTTTTTTCTTTTTGTACCATGAGTTTATAATAAGCATATTGGACTCTTAATCACTATCATCAGACTAATATTAAAAGTTGTAAGTCCATTATGTCCCAGCTGACTACTCTTCAGGATAAAATCTAAAAACTTGAGTATGTAAGAAGGCCCTGTATGAGTTGGTTCATTCTTTACTCAGCCATATCTCCTAATCATCCTATGATTTATCTTGATATACAGTTATTTTTTAAGTTACGGATATTTAAGTGTTACAGATTGTACAGATTAAGCAATGATACCAGTTCCTTCTTACCAAGGTGTAAGGTTCATTGTAATGGAGAAGTTAAGGGCTGTACGTTGCTGATCTCATCAAACACGGGTAGGAAGGATGCACCCATGTTTTGGCAAGACTAAACAGAAAATCTGATCTAAACACCCAAGAAAAAGATCTCGACCAAGTTCTACTAACCAGAGATGTTTCCTTGGGAAAGCTGTTTGGTTAACTTAAATTCAGTGTTTGCATGAACGAAACAAAGAGTGGTTTAATTCTGTGATGGAAAATACAGGAGAATGGGCCTGGGAAAGAGACTTTATTTTTTAATTTTTATCTTTTTTTCAAGAGAGGCTTTATTAACAATAAGGAGAATATTAGGCACAGAGGTATCGGGAGAATTTTACATTGCTACTTTGCTAAGGAAATAAAACTATTTTCATAGAAGTCCTAAGTAGTGCCAAAACCAAAGATGGTGAAAGGCATTTGGTGAAAGGCATTATCAGCATTTTATGTCAAGAGATTAATTATCCAAATAACCACCTGAAAGAGTGAAAATGTCCCTGAGGAGGGGAATGGGGAAGGAGGGCAGAGAACCATTGTTTTTTAAAACAAGTTAACGGAATGGCTTTTGAAACATGTATGTGCAGTTTTGATAAGACAATTAGCTTATGGAGAAAGTGTTCTAATCAGAGACAAGCAAGTCTGTATTGGCTTCTTTGGTAAAACAGATGAAGCAGATACCCAACCTAGAATTAGTAGCAGGTGTTGGAAACCTCAAATGACAAGAGATTCAACTAAAAATTTCAATGTTATTAGACCAATGGCACCTTCCTTTACACATAGGGAAATGGAGGCACAAGATTATATAGTTCACTAAGGATCAGAGCCAGTTACAGAAGGTGTGTTTTCCAGAGTTAGTCCTATTCTGGATAGAGCTGAGGGAAATTCAGATTAGGCAAGAGAAGTTACTGTAGTTTGAAAACATGGCTGCAGTTATCCCTCTTTGTGTGTCTAATCCCTACCTGAGCCGGAAGTTTCTCTCTTGAATCTGGCCTGGCTTTGTGACTTGCTTTGTCCAAGAAACTGGTGGAAGTGACAGTGAGCCAAACCACAGACAATAATAAAGTTTTAAGCTATGGGGTCTTAAGGTGGTTGTCGCACAGCAATTGCTGATTTAGAGTTGTCATGTTTATATAAAAATCAGGTTATAATTGGTCACAAAATAATAAAAAGATTGGAGGTACAGTAAAACTCAAGATTTTATGTAGTTAGAAAAGACCAACGAGCCATTTAAAACTACTCCAAGAGGACACCTGACGCTGTTCCTGATCATCCAAAGACTGATGTCCAGGTGAGCTCACTGCTGACTCTTAGTGGGAGAACAAGTCTCCTAGGAATTAGAATCTTCAGGTTCAATTCAAGGACCTTAGGTATATGTGTCCAGAGGAGGCATCACATCCTCTGAGATGAGGGGTTTTGCTAGCTCTCAGTCCTTTAAAGATCCTTCTGAGTGGACAAAGGACGGAACAAAGGCTGATTCTTGTTCATTAGGGATCATCTTCAACCTCATCAACATTTTATCTCAATCTTTGGGATTGGAAACAGGTTACCAGGAACCTGCCACTTAAGATTCATTCTTTTGGACTGAGAATGAGGATTCAGAAAACCTAGTCTTTCTCTAAAACTCTATAAAGACATGGCACAGAAGTAGATTGCTAGAAAACCTCATATTATAAAAATGGAATGAAACCAAGTTCCTAAACTATCAAAACAACACACAAATATTTGTCCTCCAGTATGGCAACACATCTGGGCAGAAACCAAACTTGATTTAATTATAACTCTAATTCCAATTCAGGTGGTTGTAAAGAAAAATTTTAAGTCTGAACAGTGATTCATGTACAGATTTGCAGGTTTGCTTTGGTGACTGGGCCCACTATTCTTATGACTTGCCAAATTGCTGTTAGATGCCTATATTTTGTGCCTACATCTGTATATGAAGTGAGACTATAAAGTAGTGGCAAAAATGAACTTTTAGTTTCAGTACTTCGGATGTATCAAATATTTAGATGTATATGGGTGTGTGTATATACATACATCAATTATATATGTGTTCTTATATAATGTTTGTATATCAATTGGAGAGAGTACATACATCTGAGATTTGTAGACGATGTATACTTGGTCAAAGGTGGCTGCTTAACTCTGGGTTTTTTTGTGTTTGTTTTTAAGTATAAAAAGTTTGATACCATTAACTCTAGTTTTTCCCAGCTTCCAGTCTCAGCTGTATACTTATTTCTTCCCTCCTCAGTCCCGTGATTTTTTTTAAGTGATTAATATTTGAGGGAAGCCAACAGTCATTATTATGACTGTTATTAGCCCGAAGTTAATAAAGTTTCAATTCATAGTTTTCCCAAACCAACCAATGTAAAAATTCACATTTTCCAGAGCTGAGTAATATAAGACTTTGTAGAAGTCACATGTAAAAAAATTACTGCAAAAGACCTAGAGGAAAAATGGAGAAAAGGCCAAAAATAAAATCAGGCATGGGGATCACTTTAAAAACTGCATATGCATTAGAATGAGTCTTAAAGGGGGCAGATGGGTATGAAGAAGCATTAAAAAGTCTCAACAGCTATAAATATATTTGTGGACTGAAGAATTTCATAGTTTAATCATAAACTTAAAATGCTATTCTAAAATAGACAAATTTCCTTACTTTAAAATGAAAGATTCCTACTAGCCAGAAACATCACCACCCAAAGGTCCTTTGGATATTAAATCCTTATGTTTTTATATCACATTATAGGACACAGAAAAAAGTATATTTGGGCTGCAAAAGGAATACTGCAGTAATATAGCTTATAATTAAGAAGCATTTCTCATTTAGTAATTGAAAAGTATTTTAGTGTCTAAGGAAAATTTATCGTCCTATTTCTATATTGTCTATTTCTCTATTGTCTATTTCTCAACTTTTTCTGTTAAACAAAAATACTTACCACAAAACACCATACAAAATGGTAAAACTGGATAGATAAACCTGAATTCTTTGTGGCTCAACATGCTATAATAAAAAAAGATATTAAGAGAAAATATTATTTTTCCATATTACATGATAGTTGGAGAAATAAATATATTGAAAATATAATCTAGTTTTCTAAATACTGAGACTGAATTTCATGATTCAGGATGTAGTCTCATTATTTTTTAGTTATAAGGTGGTGATATGTTAAAAGTAATCCTAATCCTAACATTTGATGTCAATGTGAAGTTGTAAAGTACAATTACATTCTAAAGAAGATTTCTATTACCAATCCAATTAAGTCATATTACTCAAAATTTGGAATAATGATATATATACATTTTCATTAAAAAATATAATTTCTCTGGTCCTTCAATACTCAAAATTGTGGTAGTTTCAGTTTTTAAAACCAAATACAGTTTTTTCAACTTCTTAAAAATTGTATTCCTTGTGAACTGTACATATCAGAAGTATTCATTCTGAGCATCAACCTAATTATTACCTTTTCTGTCTGCTAAATAATCCCCACTAACAAATCATAGGAGTTTATACATTTGCAGAAGATAAACAGTTTATTTTTTTGAAGAATTTAAATTCTTGGTAACATTAAAAAATTTAATGATTTGGACAAATAAAATCTTACCTATAAATTAGCAGTGTCCACAGCACAGTTACCAAAAGTATTCGGTACCTCTTTGGGGCCAGAAAGCAGCCATGAATAAAGAAGGGTAAGTGAGTACCCAAGACAGCTGGAAATCCTTGACTGAAGTACCAATGCCATGGATGAGAACCGTAAAATGTTCCCAAATTCTGCAGCACGTTAAATTTCAAAAAGTTATACTGAACCAAGGTCCACTGGCATAGTTGATAGAAAGAGAAATAGAAATGTATTAGTGCCAAGTATGAATCTTTGGGATTAGGGAATTTGGCAGAATCCTGAATGAACTCTAAAAACCAAATAATGCTTTAAATAATTTTGATTAATGACCACATGAAATCATTCATTTTAATGTTCTAAGTTTTAATGTGTTCTGCTAATATATAAAAAATCTAGGTTTCTGCAATTCAAGAAAGCATGAATAAACATGTATTTTAACAATGTAAATTACACATACAATAAGAGATAAGATCCTCAAAGATAGTTTTTTACATGAGTATGCGTGTTACCCATGTTAAAAACTTTAGTACCTTATGATATCACACATTAAGATAAAGTTTTGAAAACATCACCTTTGAATTGTAGCACAAGGTAACAGCAATAACAGCAGTTAACAGGAAATGCTCATGTCTGCCAGTCACTAGTGTAAGCATTTACATGCATTATCTCACCTAATCTTCAACTTTATAAAACAGGTACCAGTTATTTCTAGTTAAGGAAACTGGCAAGAAAGGTACATAACTTATCCAAGGTCACATAGCTAATAATGAGGGCACTAGGTTTCAAATTGTGGTAATCTGATTCCAAAGCCCCTAAGTGACTTAAAATCAGGGAACTTAAAAACAACTATACACCGTTACCAACAGTCGTGACATTAAAATGTGAAATAAAATGCAAATAAAATGCTTGAAGAAGAGTATTCTGATTGTTTGAAGTTCTGGATGATTAACTTGAGGCCAATTAAAATTATTTAAAAATTTAATCTTTATCGTTACAAACCTGACTAAATTATGCAAACTTGACAACAATGCCATAAAATAGAATCCTTTTAACTGCAACTAGGAATACGCAATTCTATTTTATGGAAAACAGCAAATTGAATGAAAGGCAAATGCCAATAGTTTTTTTTTTAACACATCCCATAAAATTTTTAAAAAGTTATTTGCCCGTGTTCCCAAATACTCATTAATAAGTCAGATTGAGTTTTTAGTGTAATAATGGTTAGATTAAGAATAGTTGTTAGCTTAATATATTTTTACTTACTTGACCAAAAAAAATACGATCAATTATCAGAGACAAAGTTAAAGTGACAAACCTGAAAAACAAAATAGAAGAGTGATTTACATTCTGAACTTACTTACTGAAAATTCAATATTGGCATAAAGCTTTGAAAATGCTTGGCATCAAGAGTCACTGTAAAAATCCTTTACAATTTTTCCAACTGAATATGGATTTACACATTGAAAGATCTTTCACTGATAGAAGCTGTATTTAAGGAAAGTTTCTAAAAGTAATAAATACTGTATTATCGTTGCACAAAAAAAAAAAAAAAACATTGGCAACTTAAAACTATGCACATTTAATACCTCATTGTTCATCAAGGGTCAAGAATCCAAGTGGAGGGATCCCTGGGTGGCGCAGGGGTTTGGCGCCTGCCTTTGGCCCAGGGCGCGATCCTGGGGACCTGGGATCGAGTCCCACGTCAGGCTCCCGGTGCATGGAGCCTGCTTCTCCCTCTGCCTGTGTCTCTGCCTCTCTCTCTCTCTCTGTGTGACTATCATAAATGAATTAAAAAAAAAAAAAAAAAAAAAAAAAGAATCCAAGTGGAACTGAGCTTGGTGTCTCTGGGTCAAAGCTTCTTCTGAATTGTTAAAATGTTGGCTGGTGCTAGAGTTTCATCTAAAGGCTTAACTGGTTCTGGTGGGGAAATCTCCTTCCAAGCTCACTCAACATGGCTGTTGGGAGGGCTCAGTCTTCCAAACGCGACCTTTTCTTTTTTTTAAGACTACCTCCTGACAAGGAGACTGGCATCCCCCAGGGTGAGCCAGCAAAGAGAGAGTAAGATGGGCATCTGACATAGATGCCACAGCCCTTTAATAACCCAATCATGGAAGTGACATCCCTTCTGCCACATTTCTGTTTGTTAGAATTCAGTCAAAATGTCCAGCACCAGCTCAGGGGAGGGGAGGCAGAGGATACAAGAAAAAGGTGTGAATATTAAGATGATGGGATTAGTGGGAGCCATCTCAGAGGCTGCCTACCATAAACATGTGCACAGAAAAGAACACTATAAGCCTTCCTGAATCATCACTATATGGACACAACTGTGTAACTGTCATATAGACCAGGATAGAGAGCATTAGCAGCACTTCAAAAGGCTCTTCTGTCTTTCCAGTCAATCTCCACTCCCTTCCCAAAGGTGACCACAATCCTGACTTAGGATACTGTGGATGTTTTACCTTTTACTGAGTTTTACAAAAATGAAATCACACTGTAGACTCCTTTCCAGTTCCTTTCAATCATGTTTTTGAGATTTCACTACACTTTTTATACATTGCAGTAGTTCATTCATTTATACTACTATATAGTATTCCACTGAATTAATATACCACAATGTATTTATTCTGTTGATGGACACTGCTTAACTTTTTTAGCTCTTATGAACAGTGCAATGAACATTCTTCTATGCACCTTTTGTTTTATATATATATATACATACACACACACACACACACACACACACACACATTTCTGCCTAGTATATACCAGGGTTGAATTACTGGGCCCCACAGTGTAAGTACAATCAGTTTTAGTTTTAGCAAATTCTTACTGTTTTCCAATGTGGTTGTATCAATTTATATTCCTACAGGAATATATAAGGCCTCTATA
The DNA here is from genome assembly GCF_011100685.1 of Canis lupus familiaris. NCBI lineage: Eukaryota > Metazoa > Chordata > Mammalia > Carnivora > Canidae > Canis > Canis lupus. The sequence goes on along the minus strand of NC_049251.1, from coordinate 21,051,493 downwards.
TCCTTTTAGGACATTTGGGTAGATGTATACTAGCATGTCATGGTGGGTTTAATTTACATTTCCTTGGTGGCTAATGAGGTGAGTACCTTTATACCTCTTAGCCATTTAAATATCTTTTGAAGTACCTGTTCAGGTCTTTTAATCAATTTTCTATTATCTTTTTCTTACAGATTTGTATGAGTTCTGTATATAATTGATAGAAGTTTTTTCTTGGTGTTGTGCTTTATACTGCAAACGTCTTCTGGTGTGAATCTTATAGACAAAAAGTCTTGAATTTTAATGTATTCAAGTGTATCTATCTTTTCCTTTATAGTTAATACTATATTCTATTTAGGAAAATTTTGCCAGCCTCAAGGTCATGAAGACATTCTATCATATCTTAGAGAAGTGCAACTCTTTTACCTTTACAGTAAGGTCTATAATTCCCTGGATTATTATTTATTTTTTTGCTGATGGTGGCAAGTAGGGGTCAATATTAATTTTTTTCCCATATGGATATTTAGCTAATTATATATTTATTAAAAAGACTATCCTCTCTCTACTGTATTACCTTATTGCTGTTATCATAAATGAGTGACTTTTTGTCTGGGCCTATTGCTGGACTGTTGTGTCCCACCATTCTATTTGTTTTACCTTGCACTGATTCTAAGTAGTCATAATTACTGTAACTTTGTAAGAAATCTTAATATCTTGTAGTGTAAGTCATCCAATATTTCTATGATTCTTTTAGTTAATATTGGTATTTTGCATTCAGCCTAAAAATTTTATTTATTTATTTTTTTATAGCCTAAAATTTTTAAATCAGCTTTATCAGTTCTGGTGGGGAAATCTCCTTCCAAGCTCACTCAACATGGCTGTTGGGAGGCTCAGTCTTCCAAACGTGATCTTTTCTGGGCTTTAATTGGAATTGCACTGAATATACATATCACAGTTTGGGGAGAGATGATAGCTTTAAAATATTGAGTCTTCCATCCATGAACATGGTATACTCTTCCACTTACTAGGTCTTAATGTTTTGGAGCTTTCTGTGTAGAGTTCTTGTGTATCTTTCATTATTTTATTCATAGACATCTGATTTTTTTGACACTACTGTAAATGATACTTGTTTTCCTTTTAATTTTTTATTTTGACATAATTTCTGGGAAAAGTTGCAAGAATACTATAAAGAATTCCCATATATCCTTCATCTAGATTCCCCGAATGTTAACATTTTACCATATTTGCTTTATCCTTTTCTCTTTTTCTTTATGCATTTTTTTTTCTGAACTGCTTAATAAGTTGCAGACATCATTCACCTTTATCCCTATACTTCAGTGGGTATTTCCTAAAAACAAGAAAATTCTCTTACATAAATCACAATTAGAACCAGGAAATATTAAATTTTCATGGCTATCTAATTTATACCTTGTTCAGATTCTGCCAATTGCCCCAATAATGTCCTTTATACAAAGAAAAAGAAAACCGTGATTATTTGTGTTCACTTGCATCTCCGTAGTCTCCTTTTAATCTAGAATATTTCCTTAATATTTCCTTGTCATTCATGACTGGCATCTTTGAAGAATACCGGTCAGGTATTTTCTAGAATGTACCTCAGTTTGAGTTTGGCTGATGCTTTCCCATGAACAGATTCAGATTATGTGTTATGGCAGTAATACCAAAGAAGTGAAAGGGTGTTTTCTTTGCTTCTGATCAGAAATCTCATTTTAGTGATCTGTCCAAATACTGGAAATGTTAACTTTGATCATTTTTTCTTTTTAAAATTATCTACTTTTAAAAGATTTTTATTTTTAAGTAATCTCTTTACTCACTGTGGAGCTTGAAGCCACAACCCTGAAATCAAGAGTTACATGCTCTGCTGACTGAGCCAGCCAGGCACCTCTTAACTTTGATCCCTTGGTTAAAGGAGGTGTCTGTCAAGTTTCTCCATGGTAAAATTATTATTTTATCCTTTGTAATTAATAAATATTTTATGGGGAGACACATTGAGACTGTATAAATATTCTGTTATTTATTTCTTAAACTTTTACCCACTAGAAACAAACAAGGGGTAGTGGAAGGGGGGGTGGGCAGGGGGATGGGGTGACTAGGTGACAGGCACTGAGGGGGGCACTTGATGGGATGAGCACAGGTGTTATACTATATGTTGGCAAACTGAACTCCAATAAAAACAATACAAAAAAAAAAAAAAGAAAGAAAACCTTTTACCCACTAGTTTTAGCATCCAGATAAAAATCAATATTTGTATGTTGACTTTGTATCCAGTGAACATGGTGATCTTGCTTACTAATCATACTAGTTTACCTCTAGATTCTTTTGGATTTTCTACATACAATCATGCCACGTCATTTTATTTCTTCCTTTCCAACCATTTGTTGTTCTTGCCTTACTGCACCAGCTAGGACATCTACTAAATAGCAGTGGAAGTAATGGGCATACATGTATCATTCCAGACCTCAGGGAAAAGGGTTTCAGTGCTTTAACACTTAGTATGGATTTGCTATAACATTTTATAGAAATATCATATTAGTGAAGTCCCCTTATGTTACACATTTTCTAATGGTTGTTGTTCCTCTTGCATCATGAGTAGGCTTTTCATTTTATCATATGGCTTTTCTGTGTCTATTAAGATTGTTGTGGGCAGCCTGGGTGGCGCAGTGGTTTAGCACCACCTTCAGCCCAGGGCATGATCCTGGGGACCTGAGTCCCACATCGGGCTCCCTGTGAGGAGCCTGCTTCTCCCTATGCCTGTGTCTCTGCCGCTGTGTGTGTGTGTGTCTCTCGTGAATAAATAAATAAAATCTTTAAAAATAATAAAGATTGTCTTATGAATTTTCTCCTTTATTCTGTTATGCCATGAATCCTACTGACTGATTTAAAAATACTAAACCTACTTCACATTCCTGAACTAACATTAATCTTGGTTATGATGTATTATCCTCTTTTTTTTTTTTTTAAAGAGAGAGCGTGTGCACAAGTGGAAAAGGGAGGGGCAGAGGGAGAGGAAGAAAGAGAATCCTAAGCAGGCTCCACACCCAGCATGGGGCTGGATCTCACAACCCTGAGATCATGGGCCAAGCCAAAACCAAGAGTTGGATGCTTAAATGACTAAACCCCCGGGCACCCCACTCTCCTTTTTAATATATTGCTAAATTCAATTTAGTAAGATTTGTTTAAGAATTTTGCATTCATGGGATCCCTGGGTGGCGCAGCGGTTTGGCGCCTACCTTTGGCCCAGGGCGCGATCCTGGAGACCCAGGATCGAATCCCACGTCGGGCTCCCGGTGCATGGAGCCTGCTTCTCCCTCTGCCTGTGTCTCTGCCTCATTCTCTCTCTCTGTGACTATCACAAATAAATAAAAAAATTTAAAAAAATAAAAATAAAAAAAAAAAAGAATTTTGCATTCATAGTCATGAGAGATACTGATTTATAATTGACTTTTCTTGTAAAGTCTTTGTCAGATTTTGGAAGGGTATCTTCATTAAAGGAGCTGGGAAATGTTATTCTTTTCTATTCTGTGGAATTTATTTTATGTGGATTGACATTTCTTCTTCCTTAAATATATGGTAGCATTTACCAGTGAAGCCATCTGAGCCTGATTTTTCTTTGTTTAAAGTCCTTAATTACAAATTCACTTTAATATATATAGTACTATTCATATTTACTATTTCCTCTTGTGTCAGTTTTGATAAGTTGTATTTGTCTAGGAATTTGCCCATTTCATCTGAGTTGTCAAATTTATTAGCAAAAAGTTGTCCATAATATCCTCTTATCTTCTTAATGCCTGTAAGATCTATGATGATATCCCATACCTTTGTTTTGTCTTGCTAATTGTTGGTGAGAATGTGGCAGCTGAAAGGCAACTGAATTATATTTGATTTTACAGAATGAATGACAAAATGATGTCGTAAATTTCCAAGGTCATGTAAAAGGCAAAAAGAAGTAGATCCATACATATTAGAAATTTTCTTAAGACTAATGCAAGACTTTTCTCTATATTTAGAGATTCTTGATATACAACTGTTTTTTTCTTTCTTTCTTTCTAATAGAAAATCAGGTCCGAGGTGCTAGAGATTTGGTGTTCTAGTCCCTGTTCTGACCCTGACCAGCCCAAAGACCTTGCAAGTCTCATTTCCTTCTCTGAACCTCCACTGTCTCATCTGTAAAGTGAGGTGTAGATGAATTTTGTGTTCTTTTGAAGTAAAATCTACTCCCAGTATGGGGCTTGAACTCATGACCCTGGGATCAAGTTGCATGCTCTATCAACTGAGCCAGCCAGATCCCCTGCAACTGGTTAGTTTTAATGGGTGCTTAATACATAAAAGGCTGTTGGTTGGGGCCAACTCAATGCACCAACACTTGACACTGTAAGACTAATTAGATCTGTGAATCATATTTGTTGCACTGTACAATTTCAATTTTCACATACATCATCTCATTTGTTCTTTCATATTTTTCCCTTCAAAATAAACAAGATAAGCATTTTGATTTATATGAATAGGCTCCTTCAGGCCTTTACAGCTTTAAGCATGCTGTTTCCCTAGGCCTGGCAAACTCATGTTTATTCTTCATATTATTTAAAACATCATCTACTTTATAAACCCTCTATTAATGTTTCCCCTGCAAGCAGAATTAGGCTTTTTTATTATCTGTTCTCCTACAACATTTTTTTTTTATTATTATTTATGATAGTCACAGAGAGAGAGAGAGAGGCAGAGACATAGACAGAGGGAGAAGCAGGCTCCAAGCACCGGGAGCCTGATGTGGGATTCGATCCCGGGTCTCCAGGATCGTGCCCTGGGCCAAAGGCAGGCGCCAAACCGTTGCGCCACCCAGGGATCCCAACATTTTGTTATATAACACTTGGAACACTGTATATTGCTGGTCAAAAATTTGATGTATCTCTTTTCCCTCACCCCATTTTGACCTTGGGAGAGACACTGCAACTTACTTCTGACTCCTCAAATGCTTGATATAAAGCACGCTAAATTCTTGTTGAATGAATATATTATCAGAATACATTGTATTGCTGATGAGAAAAAAAGCTTTTTTATCTCTCCGTGTAAAAGCTTACATGATCTGAGCTCCTGCTATCTCTCTGACCTCATTATCGTATTCTCCCAAGTTCACTCTCCTTTAGCCACACCAGTCTCCTTGTTGTTCCTCAAATATGTCAAATACATCTTACATCAAGGTCTTTGCACGTGCTGATCTCTTTGCCTGGAATATTCTTTGTCTCAATTCCTTTGGGTTTTGGCTCCAATGTCACCTTATCATGGCAGTCTTCCCCAATTACCCTATAAAAAATAACAATACTTCCTTCCTACACCAGCATTCTATCCTTATCTTTCATTATTTTTCCCTATAGCATTATCACTTGACAAATATATATTTCTCCTATGTTTTTAGTTTTTTGTCTTCTCCCACTAGAATATAAACTCCATGGAGGCAGGGACTTTGTTAAGTGCTATATCTCCAGCATCTGGAATAGTACCTGGTATGTACTAGGATTAAACAAGTATTTGCTGAATGAATGCAATACATTAAAAACAATATTAATAAATCTGAGAAATGACAACAGTGGCAACTTGGCTTCTAGATGATTTAGTCCTTTTTAACTCCTACCCAAAAATACTCATACAGAATGAATACTAGTATATTAAAAAGGTTACTGTTCTAGGAGTCAGAATGCATTCAGCCCTTCAGAAAATAACTTTTGGATACTCTACTAGATACTTGGGATAAGTATGACCCTAGGAGCTCAAAATTAGAAGACATAGGTTTTTGTTTTGCTTTTTGTTTTTTTGCATAGGGGCCATGTTAATCTTATTGTATTATTCCAATTTTAGTATATATGCTACTGAATTGAGCACAGAAGACGTGGGTTTCAATCCCCATTCCATCATAGCAATCAACCCACTGACTTGGGCTAATGCATTTTTAATTTCACCAAGTTCCCCCTACCCCCACCCAAACCATTTCCTCTACTACAAACTAAAACACATTGTCTAGATCCAAGACCTGTGAAAGTCATGAGGTAATATGTAAATACACATTATAAATTACAAAGCCTTATACAAATATAAAAGAATCAAGTATCTCTAAAACGAAAAAAAAAAAGTATCTCTAAAACGTACTTAAGGAATATTTAGGAAATGAAGTGTAGAAAAGTTCTAAGTGAGAAAAATCAAAAGATCCCCATTTAAGCGAATTAAAATAATTCTATTTAATCGCAATTGTAAATATAAAAATATAAAATATAAATTTGGAAAGTTTCCTTAGTCTGATAATTCTCATTGACGTTAGAAGATACAATTGACAAGATGTAAAATCTTGTTCATAATCTGTAATTTATAGGTTATTGAAATTAATAGATGGATTGTAGCTATACTTACCCTATAGGTAAAAACTGGTGCAGAATAAGATTAAGCTTTTTTCGTTCTTGCCAGAAATGTCTGAAGACCAAAGGTATCCATGGAATGACTGCTGTGGGACGAATTATGAAGGCAAGTGCCACCAGGGAGGAGTACTTGACACTATAAACAAGGAAAATATGTCGTCAAGACAACTAGGAAATGAGTTTATAAACTTTCTATTATTTATGCTGTGATATAACTTTTTTTAAAAAAATAAGAGCATTTCCCTTTTGGTATAAATAGCTATGTGTACTAGGGTATGTTACTTATACTTTTTGGCTCTTAATTTTTCTCATCCATAAAAAGAGGTAATAACAAAGATCTTTTTCTATTCTAATATCCTAACTCTAGTATTTTAAATTTAGAAGTTATTCTATGTCTTAATGTTGGCCTTGTTTTTCCAGAAGGCATACTAACTTTTAGCCATACAACTGCCATTTGCTTTCCTGATGGAAAAAGATATCAAGTCTCTCCTAAGAAGATAAAAGAAAGTCACACAAAGCCATTTTCTAAGAAAAAATTAATGAATGCATTTAAGGAAATATTAGGATTATTTAAACAATACTGGGCTTCTGAATATATACAATTTTGTTTTGAAAGTAAGGTGCTAATTTTATCCAAATGAAATACCTATATGTATAATTGATAAAAAGCCTACCATACAAACCTCTAAGATCATGGATAGAAATGTGGATTTTTACTATTAGGACTTCTCTCAATAAATGGCTAAAGAACACTATAATAATTTACTTCTGAGGACTATGGACAGTAGATTATCACATGGGAATAGTGTTAGCTCTGCTAAAAATTGAAAGTACAAAAAATAAAACTTTGTGGTACCATTACATATCTACTAACTAATAAGGAGTTATAGAGAAATTTCTAATGTTGGTGAGGATGTTAAGAGCAGGGATTTCAAATTCAGATGCTTACAGAGACCACATAAGTAATAAAAATAAGTGATGTAGACCATAGAGGGAGGTTCAAATACTGTCGTGAAGGAATCCTGGTGCAAAATGTTGCGAAGCCTCTCATTTTTTCAAGAGACCCAGAAACCCAGATTTTATGTAAGATCTCCCAATTTTAAAACTTTGCCAAGTAATTTCCTCAAAAAAACAAAACAGGGACCCTCTTGTCCTAACTGAATCCAGGCAGCCAATCTAAGTCTGGCCAGTGTAAAACTATGTCCAAATAGTGATAATGACATTTAAAAGACCTAAGTCAGGGCAGCCCAGGTGGCTCAGTGGTTTAGCGCTCCCTTCAGCCCAGAGCGTGATCCTGGAGACCCGGGATCAAGTCCCGTGTCGGGCTTCCTCCATGGAGCCTGTTTCTCTCTCTGCCTATGTTTCTGCCTCTCTGTGTCTCTAAAGAATAAATAAGTAAATTCTTAAAAAAAAAACCTAGGTCAGATTTTCTGATTTTGAATGTGAGAAAGTTGGACAATTGGTAGTGAGGACAGAAATGAAGACTAGCTAAGCCTTAAAATTTGAAAACTAAAACAGATTAACAGACTGGGCTATTGACTTTTCCTCAAAACTACCTTGGATTCTACATAATTCATCCATTTCATTTATGTAGCTGAGATATTCGGTAATTTTCTTCCAAGAAAAAGGTGCCTTTTTCTTATTTTTACTTTTAGCCTTATAAAAAAAGCTCTCATCATATTAGTAAATTTAAGTGAATGCCTTTTCTTGCAGTCAGGAGTCTACTACAGAAATAATCTTATTTGATTCGATTTTCCCAATAACTCTTCTATATAGGAAGAATGGATAGTAGCTTCTTAACTAGACCAAATTATGGCTTTCTCCCTTTCAGTATATCCTAAATAAATACTGGCACTGCAAGAGAATTCTTTCTAAATATTTTATTATGTCATACTTTCAAAAGCTTTCAAGAGGTCCTTACTACCTACAGAAAAAAGTCCAAATACTGGAGAAGGGCAAAGTCCCATTCCAGCCTCATCTCTTATTCTTCCCTTCTCCCATGCTTCCTACCATGTGTATGGTAGGATGGACAACCTGGCCACAATAAAATGAAGCCCTTTTATAGCTGTTTGTTTGCTCATGTTGGTTGTTCCATTTGCTTTGTATTTGCATCCCCAGTTTATATAAGCCCAAAGCTGGTCCATATATTTAATTTATTTAAAAATTGAAGTATAATCAATATACAGTATTGTTATTAGTTTCAAGTATACAATATAGTGATTCGACATTTATATACATTACAAAATTCTCACCACAAAAAAAGGTGTTATGTTACCATACAAAGTTATTACAACATTATGGACTATATTCCCAATGCTATACTTTATATCCTCATGACCATTTATTTTATGAATGGAACTTTGTACCTCATAATCCCATTCATCTATTTTGCCCATCCACCCATTCCTCTTCCAATCTGGCAACCATCAGTTTGTTCCCTGTATTTGTGAGTCTGTTTATGTTGTTTATTCATTTGTTTTGTTTTTTAGATTCCACTTTTAAGTGAAATTATGTGGTATTTATCATTCCCTGTCTGACTTCTTTCACTAATATCACTTATCTCAGTAATATCCTCTTGGTCCATCCATTGTTGTTGCAGATGGTAAGATTTCATTCCTTTTATGGCAAGTAGAGCACACGCACACACACACACCTTCTTTATCTGTTCATCTATTAATGGATACTTAGGTTCCTTCCATATCTTGCCTATTGTAAATTAATGCTACAGTAAATATAGGAGTGCTTATTACTGTTTGCATTTTCTTTGGATAAATACCCAGACATGGAATTCATGGATCACATCTATAATATTTCTATTTTTAGTTTTTGGAGGAACTTTCATACTGTTTTCCACAGAGGCTGCACTAATTTACATTCCTACCAACAGTGCATGAGGGTTCCCTTTTCTCCACATCCAAGCCAACACTTGTTATTTTTTGTCTGTTTGGTAATAGCCATTCTGACAAGTGTGAGATGATATCTTATTTTTTTTTAAGATTTTATTTATTCATGATAGACACACACACACAGAGAGGGGCAGAGAGACAGGCAGAGGGAGAAGCAGGCTCCATCCCAGGAGCCTGACTGAGGACTCGATCCCGGGGCTCCAGGATCACGTCCTGGGCCAAAGGCAGGCGCTAAACCACTGAGCCACCCAGGGATCCCCCTCTTATTTTGGTTTTCATTTGCATTTCCCTGATGATTAGTTATGTTGAACATCTTTTCATATGTCTGTAGGCCATCTGTAAATTTTCTTTGGAAAAATGTCTACTTAGGTCTTCTGCCCACTTTTTAATTTACTTTTTAAAAATTGTATGAGTTCTTTATGTATTTTGCATATTAGCCCTTTACAGAATATATCATTTGCAAATAAATACCTTCTTCCATTCAGTAGGTTGCCTTTTCATTTTGTTGGTGGGTTTTCCTTTCTGTGCTGTTCATAGACCCAATAGTTTGTTTTTGATTTTGTTGCCCGTGCCTGGGGAGATAGATCTAAAAAAATGTTTCTAAAACTGACATCCAAGAGTTTACCACTTGTTTTCTTTTAGGAGTTTTATGGTTTCAGGTCTTACATTTTAAGTTTATATTTTGTATATGGGTTGATAAAGTTGTCAAGTTTCAGTCTTTTCCATGTAACTATCCAGTTTTCCCAACACCATTTTTTGAAAAGACTGCCTTTTCCCTGTTATATATTCTTGCCTAGCTTTGTTGTGGATTAATTAACCATACAACTGTGGGTTTAGGGGCATGTGGGTGGCTCAGTCAGTTCAGTTAAGCATCTGCCTTCAGCTCAGGTCATGATCTCAGGGTCCTGGGATCAAGCCCCATGTTGGGCTTGCTGCTCAGCAGGGAGCCTGCTTCTCCCTTTCCCTCCACCCCTATCCTCTGCTCATGCATACTCCATCTCTCAAATAAAAAATATAAAATCTTAAAAAAAAAAAAAGTGTGGGTTATTTTTGGGCTATTTTGTTCCATTGATCTATAGGTTTATTTTAGTGTCAGAACCATACTTTTTTGATTACTATAGCTTTGTAGTATAATCTGAGATTTGGGAGTGTGATACTTCCTGCTTTGTTCTGTCTCAAGATGGTTTTGGCTATTCAGGGGTTTTTGTTTGTTTGTTTGTTTTTGTGGTTCCAAACAAAGTTTAGGATTATCTTTTACTTCTGAGAAAAATGCTATTAGTACATTGATAGAGACTGCACTGAATCTCTAGATTGCTTTGGGTAATATGGACATTTTAACAATATTAATTTTCCAATCCATGAATATGGTGTATCTTTCCATTTACTTGCATCATTTTCAATTTCTTTCATTAATGTCTTAGAGTTTTAAGAGCACAGGTCTTTGGTTAAATTTATCTTTAGGTATTTTTTAATGCAGTTATAAATGGGATAGTTCTTCTAGTTTCTCTTTCTGCTACTTTGCTAGTAGTGTATAGAAACAACGGATTTCTGTATATTCATTTTGTATCCTGTAACTTTATTAAATTTATTAGTTCTAATATTTTTTTTTTGGTGGAGACTTTACAGTTTTCAATATGTAGTATGTTAGCTGCAATAATGAGTTTTACCTCTTTCTAACCAATTTGGATGCCTTTTCTTTTTCTGGTCTGATTACTGTTGCTAAGACTTCCAATACTATGTGGAATAACAGTGGTGAGAGTAAGCATCCTTGTTCCTGACTTTAGATGAAAAGTTTCAAGCTTTTCACTATTGAGTATGGTTATTACCTGTGGGTTTCTCATATATGGCCTTTATTATGTTGAGGTATATTCATTTATTATGTTGAGGTATATTCATGTATTGTATATTATACAGAATGAATAAATGGATGTTGAATTTTGTCAAATGCTTCTTCTGCATCTATGGAGATAATCATATGATTTTTAACCTTCATTTTATTAATGCGGTACATCATGTTAATTTGCAAATAATGATCCCTGCATTTCTGTAATTCCACTTGATTGTGGTGAATGATACCTTTATTATATTATTGAATTCAGTTTGTGGTATTTTGTTGAAGAATTTGAATCTCTCTTCATTAGAAATACTGGCCCATAATTTTGCTTTTTGTTTTTGTTTTTTGGTATATCAGGGTAATGCTGGCCTCATAATGAATGAATTTAGAAGAGTTCCTTCCTCTTTAATTTTTTTGAAATTAATTAACTCTTCTTTAAAAGTTTTGTAGAATTCATCTGTGAAGCTATCTGATCTTGGGCTTTTGGGGGGAGTTTTTTGACTACTGATTCAATTTTATTACTAGTGATCAGTCTATTCAGATTTTGTTTCTTCCTGATTCAGTCTTGAAAGATTATGTTTCTAAATTTATCCATTTCTTCTAGGTTGTCCCACTTGTTAGAATATAATTTTTTGTAATAGTCTTTTATAATCCTTTTTTATTTCTATGGTGTTGGCTGTAACTTCTCCTCTTTCATTTCTGAGTTAAGTCCTTTTTTTTTCTTTGAGCCTGGCTAAAGTTTTTAAACATTGCTTATCTTTTTAAAGAATCAGTTGTTAGTTTCACTTATCATTTCTAATTTTTTGTCCCTATTCCATTGTGATCTTTATTATTTTCTTCTGCTAACTGGGTCTTTGTTCTTTTTCTACTAAATTTAGATTAGGTTAGATTGTTTGGAACTATTCTTATTTCTTGAGGTAGGCCTGTTTTGTTATAAACTTCTTAGAACTGCTTCTGTTGCATCCTAAGGATTCTGGAATATTGTATTTCTATTTTAATTTGTCTCAAGGTATTTTTGAATTCTCTTTGATTTTGTTGACCTATTGCTTGTTTAGTAGCATGTTTTGGGCCTTCATTTTTTTCACAGGTTTTTTTTTTTTTTTTTAATTGCAATTGATTTCTAGTGTCATACTGTTGTCAGAAAAGATGTTAAGCATCTGCTTTCAGCTCAGGTCATGATCCCAGAGTCCTGGGATCTAGTCCCTAGTTGGGCTTCCAGCTCAGCAAGAAGCTTCCTCCCCACTCATGCTCTTACAATCTTTATCACTATCTTTCTCTGTCAAATAAATAAATAAAATCCTTTAAAAAAAAAAAAAGATGCTTGATAAGATTTCAATCTTCTTAAATTTATTGAGACTTATTTCTGGCCCAACGTGATCTCTTTTAGAGAATGTTCCATGTGTACTTCAAAAAAATGTGCATTCTGCTGTTTGGGGATGAAATATTCTATGTCTGTTAAGCCAATCTGGTTTAATGTGTCGTTAAAACTACTGTTTCCTTATTTCCTGTCTGGACTAATTATCCATTGTCGCTAGTGGGGCATTAAAGTCTCCTCCTACTACTGTATTTCTCCTTTTAGGCCTGTTAATAATTTGCTTTATATATTTAAATGCTGCTATGTTGGATACATAAATATTTACAATTATAGCCTCTTGTTGGCTAGATCCCTTTATCACTATTAATGCCCTTCTTTGTCTTTTATTATAGTCTTTGTATTAAGGTCTATTTTTGTCCAAGTATTACCACCCTCATTTTTTCTTCACTTCCATTTGCATGGAATATCTGTGTTCATTCCTTCACTTTCAGTATGATTTTTCGGTTTGAAGGGAGTCTCTTCTATGCAGCACACAGATGAGAGTTTTGTTTCCTTTTTTAAATCCATCCAGTCATTTCATGTCTTTTGGCTGGAGCATTTAGTTCATTTACATTTAATGTAATCATTGATAGGTGTGTACTTATTGTTATTTTGTTAACTGTTTTCTATTTGGATTTATTTATTTATTTAGATGAAATTTTAAACTGAGAATGTCTTCCCCCCCGCCTTTATCTTTTTTAAATTAAATTCAATTAATTAACAATGTATTATTCGTTCCAGAGATAGAGATCAGTGATTCATCTGTTTGTTTTTGTAGTTCTGTTCTTTTCCTCTTTTCTTGCTCTCTTGTGATTTCATGACTTTCATAATGTTATGCTTGGGTTCCTTTCTGTTTTGTGTGTGTGTGTGTGTGTGTGTGTGTTATGGGTTTTTAGTGCCATGAGATTCATTCTAGAAGCACAGTACATTATCCTTTCATTATGTATTTGATATTATATTTTTTGTATTTTTATTTTCTCTTACTATGGATATAATTGATTTTACTAATTTTGTCTTTTAATTTTTATACTAGCTTGAAGTGATTTATCTATTTTTTACTGTATTTTGTTTTTGCCAGTAAAATTCTTCTTTCATAATTTTTAAAAATTTTCTGCTTAGAAGATTTCCTTTCACATTTTTTGTAAGACTGGTATAGTGGTAATGAACTCCTTTAAACTTTTGTTTGGAAAACTTTTTATCTCACCTTCAATTCTTGCTGGGTAGAGCATTCTTGGTTGTAGTTTTTTTCATTTCAGCACTTTGAACATACTTCACACTAGTTTCTTCTGGCCTGCAAAGCTTCTGCTGAAAAATCAGCTAATATGGGTGTATGGGTGTTTTTTTGCATATAACTGGTTGCTTTTCTCTTGCTATTTTTAAGATTCTCTCTTTACCTTTGGACATCTTAATTATTATATGTCTTATTTTAGAACTCTTGGTTCATCTTGTTTGGGGTTCTCTTGTGCTTCCTGGACCCGGATGTCAGTTTCCTTCCCCAGGTCAGGGAAGTTTTCAGCTATTTTCTCTTCAAATAAGTTTTCTATCCTTTTCTCTCTCTTCTTCTAGGACCCCTATAATGTGAATGTTAGTCTGCTTAATGTTCTAGAAGTCCTTACCCTATCCTCATTTTAAGAAATTCTTTTCCTTTTGCTTTTCTGTTTGGATGATTTCCACCACCCTGTCTTCCATATTGCTGTTCTGCATCTTCTAATCTGCTGTTGATTCCCTCAGTATATGTTTCATTTCAGTTATTATATTCTTCAGCTCTCGTTGGTTCTTTTTAATATTTTTCTATCTCCTTAAGTTTTCCCTGAGTTCATTCACTCTTCAAAGTTTAGTGAGCATTTTAGGACTATTACTTTGAATTCTTTTTCAGGTAGATTGCTTGTTTCCACTTTGTTTAGTTCTTTTTCTGAGGTTTTGTATTGTTCTCATTTAAAATATATTATTGTATCTCTTTGTGTTTGTTTCTTGGTATTAGGTAGGTCAGCTATATTTCCTGGGTTAAAGGTAATGTCCCATGGGCCTAGAAGTACAATTCTTCTTGGTCACCAGTACCAGGCATTCCAGGACTATCCTCTGTATGGGCTGTGTGACCTCCTTTTGTGACATGCCATAACTGCTGTGGGTGTGCTCATGGGCAGGCTAGCACAGGCCTGGCTGTGGCTCCTGTGGGCATGCTGATCGATGGCATCAGGCCTCAGTGTAGCTGGTTATGAGGCCCATCCACAACTGGTATGGGTGAGCTGATGGGCAGAGATGCCTCCCTCACCCAGGGCTGGAATTACTATGGAAGGGTAGCAGTGCCAACAGAGGCTGCCCCCTGGTTATGGCATGGTGGCAGCTGCTTTGGAGGGGCACCTGCCAAGTTGGGTAGGGCAGGTCTGCAGGGGAATGCCAGAGTGAGGCAAACTATGCTAGCAAGGTAGATGGAAAGTATCACACTGTCATTTGCCAGTGTTGGCAAATGTTGACTAGCTGGGTGAAGATGGGCCAAAAAATGGTGTATATGAGAACTCCTGTTCTTGGGAAAAGTGCCCAGCCTTTATGGTACATGCCTTAAAATCTGTCAATAAATCTTGATGTCTAGCTCAGATGATTTTTAAACTGCTGTTGCTTTGCTGGTTTTGAAGAAAGTGATACTGTTTGCAGGCCATTTAAGAGCAGAGTCTAGGTTTCCTATAGTTCTCGGGGTCTTCTGGAGCTAAACCCCACTGATGTCCCTGAGACATTACAGGGATTCATATTCCTGAGTCCCCAGGCAGGGGGTCCCTGATGTGGAGTTGAACTCTTTGCTCCACAGGGACCACCTTCACCTCTGATATCCCTCCTGCTATGGGTTATTGCTGGACACTTTTCAAATGTCTATTTTTCCACTGGGTCTCAAGGGTAACCAAGACTTCATGTGAGACTTTCAAGTGGGGAATCTCAGTTTCCTATAGAACATGGGGCCCCTGGATGTCAACTTGTTGACTTTCCATGCTAGATGTTCTGGGTGCTTGTTTCTCTAGTGCAGATCCCAGGGGTCAGAGTGCCTAATGTAAGGCACCAACCCCTTGCTCTTCTGGAAGAAATGCCTAGCTGGTGTGTGTTGCTATACTGTGGGTTGGATTTTTTTGTGACAGTGTCTCTGCCTCTTCTGTCTTTACCTTTTGTTGTGGACAGCAATTTATCTAGTTTTCAGATTTTCTGGAGGGAAATTGATCCATAAGTTCCTATAGATGTGGTATGTCTGAGTGAGGAAGTGAGTTCAGAATCTTCCTATGCTTCCATCTTGGACGCAATCTCTTGGGTTCATATATTTTCTATTTGCCCTTCCAGATCTGTTTTCCTCTATTCTTCACTTGCTCTATGTGCAGGAAAGCTGACCTGTCTGGACTATATTAATGAGCTCACTTGCATTCTGGCTTCTGACTGGCTTTGACTGATTGGAGCGTTTCAGAAGAGTTAAGTCAGGGTATTTTATTCCCCCAGCTCCCTCCTTGCTATGGCGAGCTGTGCCTGTCTCCTACTGGGGAGAGTTATAGTTTTATATGGATTGCCATAATAATTACCTCTCCTTAGGGCCAAAGGGTAGCAGAAACTTCCCCCTATGATTAACCCTGGGGTACTATGGTTATTTCCTTATTGGCTTTTCTAAACATTGCCTAAACATGTATACATAGTCCTTTTATTAAACTGCCCTTCATTACCTGGTTTGCATATATCTGTTTCCTATTATAATAAATGTATCAACTGATAATGTGGTTTTAATAAACCTCATGAACATCTGGGGGTCCACTGGACATTATAATATGTTGATACTTAAGATCTTTCATGTTTTGTACATAATTATTAACAGTAATATATCTCACCTGTTCATAGACTTTGAACCTTCCAAAGGATAGTAGAAAAGAGCAATTATAGTAAGAACAGTTTCCATGGTGTTTGTAAGAGTTCTGGTACAGCAATACCATGTGAACCAAGAGCTTAACTGGCAAAAAAACTAAGAACAATTATAAGCAAACATATAGGGAGGGAGAATTGGAAAAGCTCAGTATTATCTTCTTTTATGGAAAATATCAAGTCTACATATTGCAAAAAATCACATCAAAAGATAAACGATATTGAAAATAGTCATGCCCATTGTTTTTAAGGAGTTATATTACACATAGGTCTATAATAATACCAGATATATTATATGTGAAAGTTAGTAAGTTCATACTTTCAGGTAAATTGACTAAAATAAAAAAAAGTTTTTGGAAGAACATGCAAACAGAAGCATCAAATCTACAAAGCAACTGTCTTAAAAGAAACTTGTTAGCTAGTGCAAGGATGTTAAACATGTGGTACTGGCTTCCTATCTCTTCAAATACAGCCTTTAAAAAATGTTCCAAAGTTTTGTAGATATAAAGGCTTTTCCTAAACTATAACAACTTAGTACTTTAGAGGAAGAATTTCAAAGGTATTACATTCTTGCCATTTTAGGTTGAGCCTTCAGCAGTGTATATAAGCACAAAATAAGGAGACTGATTTCATCCTTGAATCAATTAACAACCACTCAATCACTAAACCATGCTGTCTTCTTAATGCAAATAAAAACACTACCCACAGAAATATCTTAATAATTAGCAAATTATAATATTAATAAATTAATAAAAATTATATTCTAGAAATTTGTTGATAAATTGGTCACTTGGAATTCAGAACATATTTTCCAGTAGAAACTATTAAAAAGGTAGTAACATTTCTAAGCAGGCTTATATAAGTTTACTTAATTTAAGAAAGAGCCAAAGGAGGTTAATCACAGTACTAAAGAATCCAGTCACTCTTCAGAATATAGTTTCAATGAGAAAATCAAAATTTGAATGTGATATCAGGAATCTATCTCCCCACTGTGAAATAAGCCAGTTTGACAAAGGACAGTTTTCTACACATTTTCTCCCTTACAGAGTTTATTTCAAACACTAGCTAGAGGTGAAAGAATGCTTCAGTGAAAACATACTTCTTAGGCTCAGTCTCAGGTATGAGGTAGTGAACAATGGATGTAAACAGTGGAGGCGATTTGTGAGGTAGCCAATAATTAGAACTATTCCTACTGGGGGCACCTGGTGGCTCACTTGGTTAAGCATCTGCCTTTGGCTCAGGTATGATCCTGGAGTCTTGGGGTAGAGTCTCGAGATTGAGTCCCAGGATCGATTGGATGAAGCCCTGCATCAGGCTTCCTGCTCAGTGGGGAGTCTGCTTCTCCCTCTCCTCCTGCTCATGCTCTCTCACTTTCTCTCTCAAATAAGTAAAATGAAAGAAGAAAGAAAGAAAGAAAGAAAGAAAGAAAGAAAGAAAGAAAGAAAGAAAGAAAGAAAGAAAGAAAGAGAAAGAAAAGAAAGAGAAAAAAAGAACTATTCCTAACTGAATTTTATAGAAAGTGAGGCAAGGATTATGACAGGTTTGACCAATGAAGTGAAGATGTTTCCAAAGGCTGCTCCTAGGGTTCAGACTCTCAAAGATTTTGAGGGCATCGGTGGCTTCAATCACCCAGGGTGCAATCAGAAGGAGATATGGCATGCACCACTTGAATTTTGTTGTTCTTCATTATGGAAGTACCTCTATAACACTGTTCAAATTATCTTTTGAAGCTGTTTTAAGAATTGATATTTTTCCATGTGTTTTACGCTGTTAGGAATGAAATAAGTGACTAGTTTCTAAAGGGTTTAACACTTACCACCCATCTTGCCATTTGCTGATTTTCTAGTTGCTTCATTAAGGAGTAGAGTCTGATGTCTGCTATAGCAGATAGGAGTGCTTGGGCAAGTCTAGGAATCCAAATCTTCAATAGTTTTTTTTTTTTTTTTAATTAAAAAAAGAAGATATTTAAAAACATGTACCAGTTCACACTGAATTAGCATAAAAATCAACAAACTGATCCAACTATCAACTGAAGGCCCTTCTTCTTAGTACAAAAATAGACAAATATATTAGTCTATTCTGCAAAAATACCTGTTTTCGACAAAAATTACATTAATTTTTCAGGAAAATGCCCAAAGTAGTTTTATCATTCTCATTCTTTCTCTCTGTAATTTATATATTACAACACTACTGCTTTTAATTTAGATAGCCAACAAAATAGTTCGTTGCGTTAAGGTTCTATTTTGGAAGCACATTTAGTGATTTCCATTAGCATAACAGTAAGTTAAGTTTTTATGAATCATTTATAATAGTGTGTGATGGGTATCATACCAAGTACTTTATATATATCACCTCACTCAGTCCTCCTAACAATCCCTGTGAGATAGGTACTGCTTTATAAGTGAGGAAACTGAGGTACAGAGACATTAAATAATTTTCTCAAGGCTACAAACCTACTTAGTGTCAAAGCTAGGATTCAAACCCAGGTCTTTGTGATTCTGAAGCCTGTGCTCTTAACTACTAAGTTACATTGTTTTTCATCCTGCAATACAGATGATAAAATTATTTACTTTTTTTTTCCCCATAAAAGGACAAGTATTCTACAATTACAAAAACACAGTAATCAGATGACATTAAAAAGTAAATTTAAGAGTAAAACTAGGGGCAGCCAGGGTGGCTCAGCGGTTTAGCGCCACCTTCAGCCCAGGGCCTGATCCTGGAGACCTGGGATCGAGTCCCATGTCGGGCTCCCTGCATGGAGCCTGCTTCTCCCTCTGCCTGTGTCTCTGCGCCTCTCTCTCTCTCTGTGTTTCTCATGGATAAATAAATAAATTCTTAAAAAAAAAAAAGTAAAACTAAAGAGTAAATGTATTATAACTTAATTACAGTTAGTAATTCTAATATTACACAATGACATCTTTGAGAGTTTTTAAAAAAATGTGTCCGAGCTATCATTAACAAAATAACACACTGATAGAGCACAATTTAATCTAGGTTTGTTCAAAAGATGTGTTTCTAAAAATATATTTAAATTTGTATTTTTGTTGGACCAATCTTTATTAACTTTAGAGTAGCTTTACTTTCAGGTGTCAGTGGCTTCTAACACTTTTGTTTTATGTTCCTCCTCTTTGTCAGTAATCTGTAAATATTTAAGTCTTAAAGGTATGCTGTACTTCATAATTTCACTTAAAAAAAATAATTGCCCTGTAAAATAGAGCAAAAGGCATCTATGTACATACCTTTTGTTTACTCTGCATAGAGATCTATATTCTTCTTACCTCTAGGCCTGAAAGTAGTTCATGTGAAAAGTTAACTTGGGGCAAAGAGAAGGAACATGCAAGGGGTAAACCTTGAGTATGATACTGTGTTGGCAGCTTACCATTCTCCTGTTCTTTAAGCTCCTGATTCCTCCATTAAGCTTCCAGAGGCCAAATGCCCTTGTATGTCTTCTGACTATTGAAAGCCCCCACTGTGGAACCCCATTCAGGTCTCCCTTCTATATCCCTTTCTTCTCACGTGTTCTAAGCCAGTGCTGTCCAGTAGAAATATAACACGAGCCACGTACATAGTTTAAAATTTTATAGTAGCCAAATTAAAAAATTAAAAAAAAATCCCAAACAGGTAAAATTAATTTTATTTATTTTGTTTAACCCGACATATCTAAAATATTACCAATTCGTCAAAATAAAAAATTATAGAAACATTTTACATTTTTATTTTGTACTAGGTTTTTGACATCTAGTATGAATTTTATAGTAATAGCACTTCTCAATTTAGACTAGCCACATCTCACATATTCAATAGACACATGTGGCAGTGGCTACCATGTCAGACAGTGCAATTCTAAGCCATTCCTAATTCTATACTCATAGAGAGTATGCAGTTTAGGGAGAAGCTGTCTTGTAAGAGCTCAACATGCTGTGACCTTGGTCTATTTATTTCACTTCTCTGAGCCCTTCTAGTTTCAAAATTATGTAATCTACATTCAAAAAAATCAGTATGACAGGTATGAATGACTGATAGCATCTTAATGTTTCTCTACCTGGTCAAGTTCCAGATAGGATGGAGGTTTTTTGAGGGGGACAATGGGGTGAGGATGGGGGGGAGGGCAAGAGGCGGCTTACTTTAAAGCACAAGATGGCCCCGTGGGTCAGCTACAGGTTGAGGAGAGTGGCTAGGTCCTGGAGGAATAGCAAGTTTTCTATCTTGAAGACTCCTTCATTCATAATATAACCTACTTCTTGGGATATAAGATATCCTTGATGACATCATGCATATTTGCCTGTGGTTCCAGACATTATGGTTACTCTACATAATTTAGAAGACCTGACAAGAGAAGCAAATTCACAGCTCCTAACTTCTACATGTGTCAATGGGAGAAACTCTGCTAATGCTCTACATTCTCTTTCCCCATGATCTTTCCATGTGTTTCCAGGCTCCAAGAAACCCTCAGGATTTGGACAGCCTTTGGAATTCTGGGCCACTTCCCTAACAGAAAATGGGGAAGGCCCAAACTTCTGAGTCTAATCTGAGGACAGCTTAAAGGATTTTGAGAGTGAGTTTAGAAAAACTTTGGAACCACTAGTTCTTCACTACCCTTTCTTGGCAACTGACACCAAAATTCATGATCTAGGAATTACAACATTACTATTGCTGCCTAATTACTACATATATAGCACAATGATTGTACATATCATTAAATTGTCAAATTAATTTTCTCTAAGATTTAATTTCAACACTAAATCCTGAGTAGGTTTATATACATTTAGTCTTCATAAGCTCATATAACATGGTGTTCTGCTCACAAGTTAAAAAAACAAGATACAACACTGCTCTCACGTGATGCTTTCATGAAGGAAGAATACTTCTAAGGTCCAAATAATTAATGTATAATGTAGTCATTCTGAAAGTCTGCAAATTTTAACAGGATTCCTTCAAGTAAGTGTTTTTGTGTTTTAGCACATAATAAAGGGTTACACATCACAGTATGTCTTTGTAACTGTGGGCTTCCCAGATATGGTCAGAGTTTAGCAACAAGTATCTTTAAAAACAAACAAACAAACAAACAAACTTTGTGATACCAATAATGTCATTTAGTTAATATACATGAGCCTTTTAAAAAGGGTGGAATAAATCTACTTTTGATAACTATTTTCATTACTTTTATATAAACTTACCAGTAGCTGAACACTATCTTTTCCCAAAAGATGCAGAATCTTGTAAATGCTTGCAAAGATTAAGGGGTATGTGTAACCCCTCAATCTTTCTGTCCATTCCCAGGTCAAATAACCATAATTAGTGATATTAAGGACTAATGTTGAATAGCACTGAAACAATCTGTTTTAATGTCTGTGCATAAAAAATTTCTATTTTTTTGATAATGAAACTTAAAAACACAGCATTTCACACTGGTTATTTGAGTTAAAAATGCAATGGCCAATTAAACTCATAATTTCTTCATGAAGGGAATGTGTTTTTTACTTCATCTATATTTTCCACAGTACTGAGCACTATGGGAAGACCTGCTGGTTAAAGGTTGAGTCAAGTGTATTAACATCAAAGAAAGATATAGAAGAAATATTAGTATAAAATAATGGTGTACTTTGATAAGTTAAAATTACTTGGAGAATATATGGAAAATTGAAAAAATACAATAGAAGCTGGCACAATTTCTAAGATGAATACACATTTCTAATTTGGAAAAGAAACTACAAAGGATATTTGAAAACCATGTGATGTGCAACTTCAAGAGACTGCCAATATTCATCTGGAACAAAACTTGTCTGGACTAAAAAACAGTTACATATTCGTAATGCTATGGTAAATGAGACCAAATAAACGTTTTCACCAAGAAGATCTAAAAAAGAAAACAAAACAGGTAATTGTGGCACAAAAGTCAGGCAAGTTCTACTTGCAGAACTAAAATCTGCTGTTCCAGTTGGAGCCTTGCTCATTGCTCAGACTCAAGGCATAGTAGAGAACTCTGGCTGACAGACAAGGGCTGGAGCTTTCCCAGTGGGTAATCATCACTCCTTCCATTTAACCAATCTTTCTTGCAATTAATTGTATAAAGAGAATAGTAAGGATAACAATGAAAAAGAGATCAGGTTAACTAAGGCCTTAGGCTAATTAGGTAATAGCCTATATAGGTAGCTAATGACAGAAACCAGCTAACAAATTACTAATTTAGGAGTCAAACAGTGGCATATCAAATGGTCCTCTGCATGTTTTTAAATAGCCCTTATTGTTGTTTAGTCTGTGCGAGAGTTCATTCCTTCATGTTGCCTTATTTAATCCTCCAAATCGTGCGAAAGGGTAGGTATTGGCCCCATTTTACCTATAAGGAAAACAAGACTAAGAAGTTAAACTGCCTCGTCCAAAGTCAAAAAGGTTGTAAATGGCGAAACAGAATTCAAAACCAGGGCTATCTGCTGCCTCTTTGCCACAAGTGGACAGCCTGCAGGCTGAATACAGAGTATTTTTTTTTGAATGTTAATTTATTTGTCAACATTTAAAAATCCGACTTTATATTAAAATCTGTATTGCTGCATTCCTAAAATAACATCTGACAACAGAGCTCAACTGGCAACAACTGGCTGGTTCTGAGAGGTGCTTTAATTTATTCAGACCTGCCTGTTTGTACTCTAATCCATTTTGAGTCTTTTGCTATAGTTCTAGGTTCCTGCCACTGTCCTCCATTATTCTCCAGGAACACATTTAAATATTTTTCAGATAACTGGTACATTCAACACAACACACACGCCCCATCTCAACGTTCATCCTTCAGAAGCACTTAAAGAAACATCCCGACTGAACTACAGCCGCTGAAAGAAAACCCTGTGAAAAAAAAACCCTTTTACTCTGTGGACTGGTGCAGAGTACACAATACTCAGAACTGGGCCCTGAACAAGTGATTGTGAATACCTAAAGGTTCAACTATGTCTGTGACAAGTGCGGTCATTCATTTATAATCTCGTTACTCTCCTTAACCCTGAGGGATCCAACTTCTCTACCGAAGGAAGGGTCAGGGGAAAAGAGCGAGTCGAGAACTCAGGCCCAGCGGCCCCTCACCCTCTCCCCGTCACAATCCTCCTTCATCTGGCAAAAATGATTCTCCCTTTTTCGTCTCAGGTCTCCACAGGGGAAACTCAGCATTCTTTTCATGCCGCTTACACAGTGCTTGGCACATTCAAGGCGCACAATAAATATTTATTAAATGCAGAAGTCCATCCTTATATTAAAGACCGCCTCTGACAGATCAACAGCCCAGCTGCTGGGGGGTGATTTGGTTCCTGTCAACATCCTCACAGCGTACCAAAGAGAAGGCTGGAGGCGGGAGAGGGGCTGTAATAAATGGAGTGGGAGTCAGACCTGGTCTCACCCCAGGAATCAATCCCTGTGCAGCTGCGTAAACCTCAGGTAAGTTGCCCCCGTTCTAAAATGCGGCCGGCTACGTCACGTCAACTCACCCCACCGGGCCGCGGCAGAATTAACCCACGCAGAATAAAACGCCGCACAAGCGGCCAGCGAAGGAGAAGCGCGGCTCCAGCGCACGGCGATTTCTCGGCAGCCCCGCCCAGCAGATGGAGCCCTCACTCGCGGTCCGCGGCTTCCCGCCACAGCCGGGGAGCTTGGCGCCCTCCCCCCGCCCCCGCCCCCGCCCCGCCCGCCCCTCACCTCCGCGGCGCTCGCTGCTCTTCCGGGGGCTGAGGTACAAAGTTGACTTTCTCTTTCGCAGCTTCACCTTCTCGTGGGAGCGGCCCTGGAATCCGCGGAAAAAGAGCCGGCCATCGTCGCCCCCTTGCTTCATCCTGCTCCCACTTCGAGGTCGGCTGAAGATCCCCAGCCACCTCAGACCCCGCAAAGGAGGAGCCGGGAAGAGCGCGCGCGTTGCTCTTCCGCTCACTAAACTTGGCCTCTGCGGCCGCCGTCGCTCGCAGGCGCGGGGGTAGCTGGGAAACGGCAGTGCCCCGGCACAGGAACCTCCGAGGTTGGTTGGTGTCCGCCGCTCAGTGCGGCGGCTTTGTTTGCCTCGGGCTTATCGTCCTCGGGACACCGCTGCCCGCCTTTGGCTTCGTTGTCTCTGCGCCCGAGCTTCTCTTCCGGAAACCGCTGGAAGGAACCGGAGCGCCGCTAGGCTGGGGCCAACGGGAGGCTGGTCAGCGACGCGAAGCGGCCGCTCGATGGTCCGTGGTGCCTCAGTGGTAATAAGAATAGTGATGATCATTGTAAACGTGTTGGTGTAGCATCTCACTCTTTGGTGGTCTCACAATAACTGTCGGACGAGGTAGGCGGCCTAGGGATGATTCAGCCTTTTGCACAGATGTGGAAAATGAGGTTCGGCAAAGTTAAAGGACTCGGTCAGGGTCACTTAGCAAACTAGTGGCCAAGGGTTTCCTATTTCCTGTGGTTTATCTTCCAAGGAGCTGACTTGAAAATGGCTCCCCTACCTCCTTTTTTTTTTTTTTTTACACTCAGGCAATGAACCATAGCATGCTTGGTAAACTGTCGTTTATCTGGTTAACCGCAAGAGCCCAGGAGCAAACGGGCATTTCTTTCCCAGATTAATTTATATTACATTTTACTGATGTTAAGGACAACCTAGTTTCTGGTACTAGTTCTGCCACTAGGGATTTTTGTAACCTCGGAGGTCTAGAAGACGGTGAAAGGTTAAGAAAACGTGTAAATCCGTCGCTTTGTTTTCCTCTTTCATAAGCCTCTGTTTTCTCCAGAGAGTATGGTGCTCACAACTATAATTTTCTGAGAAATAATGGAGTCTTTACTTCTCACGTTAAAAGTAAAATCTGTCAAATCTTTATTTTTTTTTTTAAGATTTTATTTATTTATTCATGAGAGACACACAGAGAGAAACACAGGCAGAGGGAGAAGCAGGCTCCATGCAGGGAGCCCGACGCGGAACTTGATCCCGGGTCTCCAGGATCAGGCCCTGGGCTGAAGGTGGCGCTAAACCGCTGAGCCACCCGGGCTGCCCAAATCTTTATATTTTTATATATAAAAAAAATGGCTGGCCAGTTATTTACATGTGTGTGTTTGGTGACTACTTGTACCTTCTAAAGCATCAGAATGAACTCCAAATCTTTTAGCCTGTTGTGAAAATTTTTAATCATGCATAATGGCAAAAAAAAAACATGAAGTAGTAAACAAAACAAAACAACCCAAAAGGCTAATAGTGAAAAGTAACAATTCTCTTTCTTCTACTTCCAGATTGGATGGCAGTCACTTTAAACTTTTGTGGGGAGCTGTTTCTTGTAGTGGTTAGTTTTATAATGGTATATGAAGGTGTAGATTATGACTCTTCCCAGCCTCATTGCCATTTTAAGAATTACCCACTTCAAACCATTGAGAACATACTGTAATGGGACTTAGCTTTGTCTTACACCATGCCCTAACCCTCATTTGTCATGCTTCCTATTTATATTCCTGTCTTAGTTAAACCAAGTAATATTTACATATTATGAAAATTATGATGAAAATACTACTCACTCTGAAAGAAAGTAGTGACATGGAATCTTTTAAAGGATGTATGCTAAGGTATTGCTTTGTTTTTCATTTTCTTTGTACACAGATCTGAAGATATTTTCCTGGATGTGGACTAATTTTTCAAAACCACTGTGTGGGGAAAGCATTGTATGCCATTTGTTGAAAAATGTTTGGGAGATTGACTCTTCCACAACTGCTTTTTGCTAGCATCCTTGGAATTGCTGGAGGGATGTATATTTATCAACCAATATTTGAACAGTACCACCGAGATCAGATGGAATTAAAAGAAAAGTTGAAATTGGCACAAGAATCAGAAGAGAAGAAAAGTTAATACTACATGGAGTTGAACTGTAATTGTTTAATGTTCTATTGAAATTATACATTGACTATAAATAATCTAATGAAAACTTCTCAAATATGTTTTAAACACAAATAAATCATGTAATGATTTTAAAACAAGCGCTGTCAATTTTAATGTTTACTTTTATTTGCTTCTTTTTTTTAAACTAAAATGAATGTCTTACTTTTATTTGCTTCTTTTTTTTAAACTAAAATGAATAAATGAATGAATATTTTGTTTCCTAGTTGAGATTTTGTTTTTCTAGGAATGCAGGAGCAAGAGGTGACCAGACTGTTTATAAAATAGCTAGGAATGGTGTTTATAGTACTGGTTATAGATGAAGTAAATAAAGTTAACCATTTTGGGCAGAATGCTCCTCAAATAGCCTACAATTAGCCCAGTTTAATATACTTGAGCAGTTTTTCAGCCCCGGGCAGAATGGTGGAGTAAATTGAAAAATGATGTATTTCAGAGCAAGTTGAAGTTTTAGAGAAAATAGATGATATATAAGATGGCAAATATGACACAGATCTGTTTGGTAACCTAAACGAATTTGCATTAATAATGGTGGTAAGGGTGGAATTAATTTGTTATGAAGCTATTTTTCATATAGTGTTACTGAAATTGGTAGGAACTGTTCATTACCTTTTATTCTAATCTTAAACTTGTATTTTCAAAGACAGCTATCAGTGTAATCACATGTACAAGATGCTTTATTTAAATCAACTCATTTTTATTATTGATTTCTTGAAAAGTAAATTTATTATGACTTCATATAAGCTATCTATGTTGAATAGAGGCCAGCATAGGTAATTTTTAAAAGAGTGAAGAAAAAAAATTATTAAAGTAGTATATGTACATTAAAAAATTCAAACTACAGGAATGAACAAAGTGAGAGGTTGAAATTATTGTATACATTTATTTAATCAGCACATTCAACAGTTTAGTGTGAGCTTTTGAGACTTTTTTTAAAAGATTGTATTTATTCATGAGAGACACAGAGAGAGGCAGAGACATAGGCAGAGGGAGAAGCAGGCTCCATGCAGGGAACCTGATTTGGGACTTGATCCCAGGACCCTAGGATCACGACCTGAGCTGAAGGCAGATGCTCAACCACCGAGCCACCCAGGTGTCCTTTTTCTTCTATGCACATAAAAGTATACATTAAAATTCTAATTCATGTACCAAGTATTTACCACGTGACAGGCTTAGCTTTGCTTGACTACAGCTAGACTGGGATTCTGTTGCAGGAGTCTGTTTGTTGTGGGACCCAGGTTCAAGGAACATCCCCTTTCTGGGATGTGGCAAATATAGAATTGAGACCAGGAAACAAGGAATGATAATCCTATCTAACATAAAGTTAAATTGAACTGATTTTGATCCTCCTTTTGAGAATGATGCATTGGTCAGTTTAGTGGCAGAGAAGGAGTTAATTTTTTTTGTTTGATAAAGATACTGCAGCCATTTATATCAAGGTCACAATGAGATACCACTTCATAAACTTAGATGACTACAAACAAGATGGAATAACAAGCATCAGCAAGAATATGGAAAAATTGAAACCCTGATACACACGTCACTGGTGGGATATAAAACAGTGCAGTTGCTGTGGAACAGTTTGGCAGTTACTCAAAAAGTTAAACAGCATTACCATATGGCTCAGTAATTTTACTTCTAGGTATATGTCCAAAGGAAGTGAAAACATCCATACAAAAATTTGTGTATGATTGTTCATAGCATCCTTATTATAATAGCTTAAAAAAAGTGGAAATAACACAAACGTCTGTCAATGCATAACAAATTATAACACGTGATAGAATATTACTCAGCCATAATTAAATAGCGACATGCTACAACATGAATAACCTTTGAAAATATGAAAGAAGCTGGGCACAAGAGGCCATTTATATGACATGTCTGAAACAGGCAAATGCAGAAAATGTAGATTAGTGGCTGCTAGGGTACGGGGTTTCTTTTTAAGGTGAAAATGTTTTGGAACTAGATAGTGGTGGTCAGTGACAACCTTGTCAATTTATTGTATTGAATTGTACACTTTCAGACTCCTTTTACAAGGCTAGCCTTACCCTAATGCCAAAACCAGATGAGGATACCACACACACAAAAAAATGTTATCAGCCAACATCCCTGATGATCCCTGAACTGTACACTTTAAAATAGTGGACTTTAGTCTTTGAGAATTATATTTCAAAAAAGCTGTCTTCAAGAAAGAAAAAGGATGCTGTATACAGAATAGCTACAATTGAGATAGTCCATTGTTTTCTGTCATAATCCATCTAGTTTGTTTTCTGTGTGTGGTAAAAATTACATAGCATGAAATTCATTATTTTACAGTTTTTAAGTGTAGAATTCAGTGGCATTAAACACATTCACAGGCAGCCGAGGTGGCTCAGCGGTTTGGCGCCACCTTCGGCCCAGGGCCTGATCCTGGAGACCCAGGATCGAGTCCCATGTGGGGCTCCCTGCATGGAGCCTGCTTCTCCCTCTGCCTGTGTCTCTGCCTCTCTCTCTCTCTCTCTCTCTCTCTGTCTATCATAAATAAATAAAAATAAATCTTTAAAAAAAAAAAGAAAAAAGTACATTCACATTGTGTAACTATTACCATCCATCCATCTCTAGAGGTTTTTCCATCTAATTTTTGTAAGGCCCAAAGAGATTAATTGAATGGGGTATATAGAGACCCTCTGGCACATCCTTCAAATCTTTGAAGGTAGCATTAATGTCTGCAATTCTTTGACTAAATTGCTTCTAATTTACTGCCTTAGGGAAAGCAGATAGATTAAGAGGCTTTGAGTTGGTTCTTTCTAAAATAAGGATTTGGTAGGGACTAAGTGTACCCCCCTCCCTAGAGTCCCTGGCAAAATTCGTTTATTGAATCCCTAACCTCCAATGTGATGGTATTTGGAGGTGGGACCTTTGGGAGGTAATTAAGGTAGGAGTGTGGAGCCCTCAGGAATGGAATTAGTGCCCTCATAAGAAGAGCTACAGGAGAGATGATCATCCTCTTTGCCATGTTAGTATATAATAAGAAGGTACAAATGAGAAAAGGGCCTTCTTGCCAGGCACCAAATCCACCAGCACCTTGATTTTGGACTTCACAGCCTTCAGAACTGTGGGAAATATTTGTGGTTTAAGCCACCCATTTTATGGTATTCTGTTACAGCAGCCTAAGGCAGGGTTCTTCCTATAAGGTCAATGGTCACAGTGTATGATAGTTTTAATGTATTGTTGAATTTGTTTTGCTAATATTTCACTGAGAATTTTTGTACCTATATTCATCAGGGATATTGACCTGTAATTTTCTTTTTTGTGGCATCCTTATCTGGTTTTGGAATTAGGGTGGTAATGTGGGCCTTGTAAAGTGATTTTGGAAGCATTCCCTCCCCTTCAGTTTTTTGTTTGTTTGTTGTTTGGTTTTCTTTTTGGAAAAGTTTGAGAAGGATAGATATTAAACCTTTATTTTGTAGAATTCACCAATGAAGTCATCTGGTCCTGGGGTTTTGTTTGTTGGAAGGTTTGTGATTACTGATTCAATTTCCTTACTGGCAATTTGTCTATTCCAATTTTCTATTTTTTCATGATTCAGTCTTGGAAGATTGTATGTTTCTAAGGGTTTATCCATTTCTTCTATGTTGTCCAGTTCATTGGCAAATAATTATTCATAGAGGTCTCTTATTATCCTTTGTATTTCTGTGGTATCAGTTATAGCTTTTATTTCATTTTTAGTTTTACTTATTTGAGCCTTCTCATTTTGGTGAGTCAAGCAAAAGTTTTGTCAATTTTTTTTTATCCTTCCAAAGAGCCAGTTTCATTGACTTTTTAATTTTATTTTTATTTATATTTCATTTATTTCTGTGATCTTTCTTCCTTCCTTCCTTCCTTCTACTAACTTTGAGCTTTATTTATTCTTTTACTAGTTCCTTTAGATGTAAAGTTAGTTTGAGATTTTCCTTGTTTCTTGAGGTAGGCATGTATTGCTATGAACTTCCCTACTAGAACATCTTTTGCTGCATCCTGTGGATTTTGAATTGTTATATTTACATTTCATTTGTCTCAAGGTATTTTCTGATTTCCTCTTTGATTTCTTTGTTGACCCATTGATTGTTCAGTAGCATGTTGTTTAATCTACATTTTATGATTTTTTCAGTTTTCTTCTTGTCATCACTTTTTAGTTTCATGCCATTGTGATCAAAAAGATGCTTGATATGATTTTGGTCTTTTTGTTTTGTGGCCTAACATGTGATCTGTCCTGGAGAATGTTTTATATGCACTTGAGAAGCATGTGTATTCTGCGGCTTTTGGATTGAATGTTATGTATTTTTCTATTAAGTCCATCTGATCTAATGTGTTGTTTAAAGCCAATGTTTCCGTTTTGATTTTCTGTCTGGATGATTGAGGAAACTGGTGTGTTAAAGTCCACCATTATTATTGTATTGCAGGCAATATCTCCATTTATGTCTGTTAATATTTGCTTTATATATAGGTGCTCCTATGTTGGATGCATAAATATTTATAATTTTTATATCCTCTTTTTTGATTGACTTGCCTTTTCATTATGTAATGCCCTTCTTTGTCTTTTATAGTCTTTGTTTTAAAGTCTGTATACCAGCTACACCAGCTTTTTTTCATTTTCATTTCATTTACATGGAATATTTGTTTCCATCTTTTCCCTTTCTGTCATTACTTCTGAAGAGATTCTCTTTTAGGCAGTATATAGATGAGTCTTGTTTGTTTTTTTTTTTTTTTAATCCATTTAGCTGCTCTATGTCTTTTTTTTTTTTTCACTCTATGTCTTTTGATAGGAGGATTTAGTCCATTTACATTTTAAGTAATTATTGGTAAGTAGGTACTTATTGCTATTTTAATTGTTTTCCAGCTGTTTTTGTATTTCCTGTCTGTTCCTTTCTATTTCTCTTGCTTTTTTCCCTGTGGTTTGATGAATTTCTTTAGTATTATGTTTAGTTTTTTTTTTCTCATTATCTTTTGTGTTATCAATAGTAGGTTTTTCCTTTGCAGTTACCATGAAGTTCATATATAACAGCCTGTGTATATAGCAGTATTTTTTAAGTTAACAGCAACTTAAGCTTTTGACACATTATAAATCTTCTACATTTTTATTCCCCCACCATGTTTTATGTTTTTGATGTCATATTTTACATCTTTTTATTTTGTGTATTTGTTAACCAATTATTGTAGTCGTGGTTATTTTTGCTACTTTTGTCTTTTAACCTTAGTACTAGCTTTATAAGTGGTTATTCTCCTAACTTTACTATATATTTGTCTTCACCAGTAAGATCTTTAGTTTTATATTTTCTTGCTGATATTAGTGCATATTCTTTTCTGCTTAAATAAGTCTCTTTAACATTTCTTGTAAAGGTGATTTAGTGGTGATGAACTCCTTTAATGCTTGCTTGTATGGAAAACATCTTTATCTCTCCAGTTTTGAATGATAGCTTTGCTAGGTAGAGTATGACTGGTTGGAGGGTTTTTTTCTTCTGTACTTTGAATATATTATGCCCCTCTCTTCTGGCCTGCAAGTTTCTGTTGAAAAATCTGCCAGTAGTCTTAAGGGGCCCCCTGTATATAAGAAGTTCTTCTTCTCTTGGTGCTTTTAAGATACTCTCTTTAACTTTTGACACTTTAATTATAATGTGTCTTGATGTGGATCACTTGGATTTATCTTGTTTGGAGTTCTCCATGCTTCCTGTACCTGGATGTCTGTTTCTTTCCCCAGGTTAGGGAATTTTTTATCCATTATTTCTTCAAATAAATTTTCTGCCTTTTTCCTCTCTTACCCTGCATTACTAATCTTACTCTGCCTAATGTTCTTTAAGTCTCTTAAACTATCTTCTCTTTTTAAATTTCTTTTTTCTTTTTGCTGCTCTGTTTGAGTGAGTTCTACTGCTCTGTCTTCCTGGTTACTGATTCTTTTCTCTGCTTCATCTAGTCTATTGTTGAACCCCTACTGTGTATTTTTCAGTTATGTCCTTCAGCTCTGTGATTTCTGTTTAGTTCTTTATTATATTTTCTTCCTCTTTGTTGAACTTCTCACATATTTATCCATTCTTCTGAGTTTGGAGAGCATCTTTATGCCCATTATTTTGAACTCTATCAGGTAGATTACTTTTTTGCATCTCATTAAAGTCTTTTTCTGAGGTTTTGTCTTGTTCTTTTTTTGGAACATATTTTTCTGTTTCCAATTGACTTGACTCTCCATATTTGTTTCTAAGTATAATGCAAAACAGCTACCTCTCCCAGTCTTGAAGGACTAGTCTTATGTAGGAGATGAACTTTATTGTTCAACCTCGCTCTACCTCTTTTTTGTCTTTGAAACCTTTGTGATTTTCTAAGTAGACTGATTTATTCTTAATGGGTCCCAACTGTTGATGATGTGCTAAGACCTGTGATCTCAGTCAATACCTGGGTTCAGGCTAATTGGAAGCCAGATCCTTAAGCAGAACTTTTAAATTATGTGAATACATATAATCCTTTGGACGCACAATTGTAGACCCTGCTGACCCCTAGACCAGGAGATACAGAGGTATCCCCTCAGTTAGAGTTGTAAGAATTGGGACTTCAGATGAGTGTATAAACTACTTTCTGGGAAGTACCAGTTAGCTGTGATGAAGCCTAGGGAGGGTGCAAAGATGGTGTTTCCCTGGCTATGTTCCTAGTAGTGCCTCTGTAGTCTGAGATATCTGAAAAACCTAGAGTTTGTCCATCAGTTTAAAGCTGTGAAACAAATAAATGGGCCTTATTTACAGGCAGACTGGGGGCATGTTTTGGTTGGTTGTGCAGTGCCCTCAGGATAGTAGCTTGCCCTGAAATGACTTTCCAGTTGTTACAATCCTGTAGTTCCCAGGAACACAAGCCCTTTTGGCCACGAGAGCCAAGTGATCCAGAGGCACCCCCTGTGTGGAGTGCACTTACCTGCAGGCTTTAGCAAGGCCTGGGACCAGTGCTGGGGACAGGGAATGCCTTTAGCTTAAGTGAGTGGGGATTCTTTTATTTCTAGTTTATGCTAGGGAGACCTGTTGCAGCAGCATCTTCAACTGTCAATCTCAGCCCATAAAGCGCAACCACCATTGAGCTTTTCATTTTTTTTTTTTTTTTCCATTGAGCTTTTCAAACATGTCAGTGGCCTCCTCACCAATGTCATCCTGAAAGGAGTGTCATCAGTGCCTTCCATGGAAAAATCAGGTGGTAGTTTCTCCAATTTCATCACAAATTGAATTTCATCACAAAGAGAATTCTAAAAGTTCTTTAAAAAAAAAAACTATTGTGAAATAATGCCACATTTAGAGAAACGGTGCAAAAATTGCACAAAAAATTTTTGTATACCTGTTACCCAGATTCCGCAAATGTTGGCATTTTACTACATTTGCTTTAATCTCTCTCCATATATGTGTATTCACACATGAACACACACATTATTTTTTTTTTAAACCCTTTGAAGGTAAGTTGCCCACGTGATACCCTTTTACTGCTAAATATAGCAACAGAGATACTGTGACCAGTTCTGTGACTAGAGTAAGAAGTGGTAGAGAGAGGGTTTTTGAATTGGTATAAGATATATTAAACATATTTAGTTTTTCTAATAACTTTTTCTCTTTGTTTTCTTCCTACTTCCCTGGGCACTCTTTTCTCAGACTTTGGGTTTTGTTTCAAGCCTCCTCTTTGCCCTCTTAGTACATTTTCTAGACTAGCTCGTTGACTTTCATGTCTTTGAGTATCCCTTGGGCAATAACTTCCATTCATGTCTTCTGTGCCTCGGATCAGTTTATTCAATTGCACACTGAACAGTCTCACTTGTACGTTCTCCCAATGCTGATATGTCAAGTTAAAATGTCCTACACTTGTTCATTATGGCTTATTTTACCCTGTTGCAACAGGACTCTCTTCCTTTTGCTCAATGGTTCCTAGTTGCCCAAACCAGAAACAGGCATTTTCATGGATTTCTCCCATTCCCTCACCACCTACAATCATGTCTTCTTGATTTACTCTCCTAAGTATCTCAAATCTGTTTATTCACCTTCATCCTGATGGTCATGTTCTTAAACCAGATTACTATTATACCTTACTTGGATTTCAGCATGCTAATTGGCCTCTGAAACCCATTCTTAACCTTGTAGCCATTTGAAAATGAGTTTTATGTTCTAGTCCTGACTGTGCCACTTTCAGCTGTATAATCTTGGTCAGGTTGATTCATTGCTTTAAGGCTCACTTTATCTGTAATTTAGAGACAGAAATAGTCCTTATTTCAGAGGGCAATTTTGAGAAGTATATGAGGGGATATATGCAAACTTCTTAGCATATTGGCTGACTCATAGTAAATGGTAAATAAATTATAATCATTCCAGGTTCTTCAAAATCCAGCCTCTGCTCTTCCTCCAGTTTCTCCTCTGATTCCTTCTACTCGGTTTTTCAGCTTTTCTGAACTTCTTTCAGTTGTTTTAATACCTGATGCTCTCTTTTGCCTCCAGGTCTTTCTTCTGCTCTCTTTTCCTTCATCTTCCTACCTTGTTCACCCTTCTTAATTTAGATGTCACTTTCTCTGGGAAGTCTTGATTTGGTGTCACTTGTGTTCCAGTAACACTCTTACTTCCTTTATGGAAGATCTTATCTCACCACATTGGAATTAACTACTTACTTGTTGATCTATCAAGCTACTGACAACAGGGGCCAATTTACCTTGTTCACTATTACATCTCTAGCACCTAAATTGGACTCCGTGAATGAAAGGGAAATGAATGGGCCACATTACCATTGTCTATTTTTTTTTTTATCTCCTTCTTGATAAATTCCTGTTACAGCCCTGCTTGGCTTCAGGAGTGGGGAAGATTGAAGGGGAAGTCTCTCCTTGTAGCATATCAGCCATTAGCAGTTGATGCATTGTTGGTACCTCAGTTGTTAGCTGATCAGTAACTCCCAGAACTGCTCCTTTACACATGAACATGGGTCTACTTTTCCTGTCTTAGCCGCTACCAACAACAGTCTTTTGGCCTTTCTTAGCTGGGGAACATCCCTTGACACTATCACCCTGATGAAACCAGTTATCTCTCACTCTGACATTACTCTGTTATATTTCCCTTTAAATATTACATTGAATGCATATTCAACATTTCACAATTTGATATAATTTATCCTATAAGTGATTTTGTAAATTGGACATATATTTGAAAAGCTAATTGTAGTATAAACTGTGAGTAGCTGCAGACTGGAGTATGATGGGGTTGGGTAGGTGGACCTGGGACAGCTGAGATTTGTGGTGGAAGTAGACACAGATCAGTGAGATGGAACAGGTGGTAAGAGAAGCTGGATTAGATTTTCAATCATTTTGCTCTGCTTCGATGTGGAATTATTTGGTTCAGAGGTGCTTTGCCTGGGAGTCCGCAGAATTAAGGCCACTGTCCACAGCCCGACGCCAATGGAGGAGAAATTTGGTTGCCTCTGAGTGGTAACCCGGGGTGGCCTGAACCACCTTCACAGCTGCAGATCCAAGCAAGCGCACGCACACACTCGTCAGCGCTAAGAGGAGGCCGCTGGGAGGCAGCAAAGGCTCGCAGTTTTCACCTTACAGCTGCTATTCTCCAGGGTGCTGTATTTTGCCTTTTTTTTTTTTTATAACGATTTGCTCTCTTTTAGAAATTTAGAGTGATTTTATAATCCGAACTAGACTGTACAAGCAGAGACCTCGTTTGTCATTTCCTTCTCAGAAATGCATTATTTTTTTCCTGCCAGAATTTTACTTTTTCTCCTTCCTGTCATTTCCAAGAACCCCAGAGCTTTCCCTTGCCCCGGCAAGGCCAGGCCCCAGCCGGATCCGAAGGAGGAGCTGGCGAGGCGGGATGGAGGGTGGCAGAGCCGGACGTTCGGCACGGATGTGGCCCCCGGGGAGCTGGACCAGGGAGCACCTGGCGCAGGAGCCCCCTGGGCCTCAGGAACCCTGGGTGGGACCGGCTTTGCCGCTGCTGCCCAGGACCCCTACGCCAGTGGGGACGCCGATCGGATGCCCTGGAAAACACCTTTAGAACATGGCTTTTGGGGGGAGGACATTTGGCGCGGGTCCCCAAGCCGCACCCCCGCAGCTCACGGATCCTGGAGGTTTGTGAGTGCCCCCCCCCCCCCCCCGCGTCTCAACACGAGGACAACTCTCTCTCTCTCTCTCTCTCAAGATTTCACGCTTTCCAGGAAAGGCCGGTGGAGACCCGGTGGCGGCCAACGAAGCGTGCGGGAGCCGTTCCGTGGCTCCCAGGAGGGCCCCGCGCCGGGTGCGGCGGAACCGGGAGCGGCGCGCGAGGGGGCGCCCGCCTAGCGCCCCGGCGGCGTGGGGCGGGGGTGCTCCCCGAGGTGGCAGGAGGTCCCGCCCCCACCTCGCTCTCCTTTACGGGAAGTGATGTGGGGCCAGACGGAAAATACCCGCCAAGGACCCAAAAAGGGCCGCCCGGGTGGACGCGGCGCGCGCGCAGGCCCGCGGCGGGGAGACCTCGAGGTGCGGCCAGGTGAGCCCCGCGGCTGCGCGAGGTGTGGGAGGCGCCGCGCGACCCCGGCGGCCGGCGGGTTCCGGCTCCCCCCGGGCGACGGCGGGGCGGCTTCTGGGGCCAGACCCCGAGGCTGCGAGCCCCGCGGGCGGCTGGCGTCCGAGCCCGCCCCACAAGCGGCTTTGCCTCCCGCCGGCCCTCGGCGCGGGGGTCGGGCAGCCTGGGCGAGGCGCTGCTTAGCTGCAGCTCCAGGTTGCGGCGGGCGCCTCCGGGACGGCCAGGTGCCAGGGTCCCCAAGGGGGGCGACGGGGAGGGAGGTCCCAGGAAGCTCCCAGACCCCCTGCTCTGCCCCATAGTTCTCTCCTCCCCCCTGTTGTTTTCAGCTTAATTATTTAACGCCTTTGCACCCCTGTCGATGAGGCTCCGGGTGCGAGAGGGCCCTCCCGGCTGTGGGCTGTCGGGCGGGCCGGAACCGCAGCCTGGCAGCCGGGCCGGGCCCTTGGTAGGGTCTTGTCCGCTGGCAGCGCTGATGTGGAGACACCTTAGATAACCGTTGCCAAATCCTTGTCTTTGTCCCAGTAGCTCACCAGTTAATTAAGCCAAGTCAGGCCTGAATGAAGCAAATCTTGCGAGCCCCCGACTTCTTCTTCCCAGCTTTTTGGCTCCTGCTGGCCACCTGGGCCACATGGCTTCACAATGCTCTGCCCCAGGGTCCTCTTCCTTACCTCTGTGGGCTAACAGCTGGTTTTTTTTTTTTTTTTTTTTTCT
Source organism: Canis lupus familiaris (assembly GCF_011100685.1). Lineage (NCBI taxonomy): Eukaryota > Metazoa > Chordata > Mammalia > Carnivora > Canidae > Canis > Canis lupus. Next base: position 21,014,008 of record NC_049251.1, on the reverse strand, counting down.
TATTCCATGGATTATCCCGTTAAGGTGGGCTCTTTACTCGGGTGTTGGGAGGGGGGGAGTAGTGTTACCACCTAGAAGTTTTCTGTAATAATTGCTGAGTTAATTTGTTCGTGATCCATTGTTCCTAACCACCCCCCCCCCCGGCCCCCTTTTTGCCTTCCTAAAAACTTGCTTTACGGACAAAACAATCTGGAAAACAGGGTTCTACAGATGGTTAGAGATTAAGAAAGGTTAATAAAGTACTGAAAGATTCTGACTGAAGGTCATTTTTTCCCTGTATTTTATGTCGGTTTTCATTCCTACTTTCTTCTTTCTTTCTTTCTTTTCTTTCTTTCTTTCTTTCTTTCTTTCTTTCTTTCTTTCTTTCTTTCTTCTTTCTTTCTTTTTTCAATCATGAATTTATTTTATTTTCATGCCTGAGGAAAACTCATTTAGCTATCTCAGGCTTTCTTCCTACCATCCCACCTTCTTTCCTTTCTCCTAACCTTTCTTTCTTAACTTGTAAGGATTCATTTCTATTCCCTTAATTCTACTCCATTCATCTATTTGTCTGTCCTTATGCTGGTATCATAGTGTCTTTATTATTGTAGTTATGTAGTAGGTTTTGAGAGTAGGACGTGTGAGTCCTCCCATTTTGCTCTTTTTTTTTTTTTTTTTGAAATGGTTCTGGCTATCCTGGGTCTCTTGAATTTTCATATGAAATTTAAGATCAGTTTCTCAATTTCTGTTGCTCTGGTTTAGAACAGATGTAAGGGTTTGAGAGTGGGCAGCAATCTCTGGGAACCAGACTCTTGATTTCCCCCTTCCAAATTTGCTTTTCACTTAATCTTTCCCATCTCAGTTGATGGCAATTTTACTCTTCTAGATTCTCAGACTAAACACTCTGGAGTGACCCCTGATTCTTTTCTTTTTCTCATTCCCACATCTAATTCTTCAGCAAGTCTCAATGGTTCTACTTTGAAAAAATATAATCTATATAGGATTAAAAACCATCTCACCATTTCCACTGCTTCTACCAAGATCCTATCGTTTCTCTCACTGAAATTACTTCAAAAGCCCCCTGCAGAGCCACCCTGCTTCTGCCCTTACACTCTACAGTCTACTGTCAACGCAGCAGCCAGAGCTCATTATGCCACTCACTCCTCTGTTCACAACTCTCCAAGAGCTTTTTATCTCAGAAGAAAAAGTCCTCATCATGGCCTACAAACACCTTATGTGGTATGTGGCTTCGTCTTCCATCATTCTCCCCTTGTCTACTCCACTTCACCCACACCTTAAGACCTTTGCATTTACTGTTTCCTCTGCCTGGAATGTTCTTCCTTCAAATGTCTTCCTCAAATGTTCTTCTCACTTGTTTCATTCAAGTCAAAAGTCATTTCTTTAAAGGGGCTTTCTTGAACCATCCCATCTAAAATAACATCCCTCACCCCACCCACCATTTTTTGCCCTCTTACCTTGCCTTGTTTTTCTTTTCTTTGGAGTATCTATAGCAGTAACTGTCATCACACACACACACACACACACACACACACACACACATGCCGCTATTGTCTCCCACTGGTAGAATAAACATCATGAAGGTCAGAAATTTGTCTTGTTCCCTATGGGGTACATAGCACCTAGAATGGTTTCTAGCATGTAATAAGCTCTAAAAAATATGTGTAGAAAGAATGAAAAGGGAATGAGAGCTGAGAAATGAGGATCACTCTACTGTTGCTTTCTCTCTGATCCTTCACACTTCACCTAAGAGAAGCAATGTCCATAGTTACACTAACATCTCCTATGTCTCTTCTATTCTATCCTCTTATTCTCCCAAGACAATGGCTTTAGCCTCCTTGGAAAGGTAAAGGCTTTGGGTTCTTCCCACGGTGGCAGTGAGGAGCCTGGGCGGAATGTGTGGGGGCATTTGGGGCCTGCCTCCAGTGATACTGCTGCTTGTGCTGAATTCCAGTTCAAGAAAATGGAAATTCATTTATTGATGAATATTTTGCACTACAATTAATCTCTCTTTGGCTTCTAACTGAAATTGCAACTCCGGACACACATTTTGGCATTTAATTACATAATTGCTTCAGACTATCAACATCAACTGTTTATGCATATGTTGCCTTCTATGTCTTATGGCTAGGTTGTAATATCCTGGAGGCTATTATCCTGGAGGAAGAGCATGACTTCAGCTCACTTTTTGAGTTTTTGTTTTTTTTTTTAAAGATTTTATTCATTTATTCATGGGAGACACAGGGAGAGAGAGGCAGAGACGTAGGTGGAGGGAGAATCAGGGTCCCTTAGGGAACCTGATGCAGGGCTTGATCCCAGCACCCCAGGATCACAACCTAAGCTGAAGGCAGACACTCAACCACTGAGCCACCCAGGTGCCCTCATTTTTTGATTTTTTGAGTCTTATATGTTTGATAAGCTCTTGCTGAGTATGCCAATAAGTTAATGAATAAACCTGGATTTATTTTTATAATTGAAAACTTATAGTCTATACATTTAATTTTTCTTAGCCAACATCTATAAATATCTTATTTTAGTCCATCTTGTCCTGCAGCTTCTGATAGAGCAGTATTGGCTACAGTTGAGTAGGATTTCCTGCTGCCCTTTCTCAGTGAAAATGGAATTAATCAGCCTAGAGAGTATGGAAATTGACCTTATAAGTTATTTAAAACTTGAATCTGCCATCCATTATTATTTAAACTTATCTTGGAATGTGTCTGTCCTATCTGTATCTTCACTGCAAAATATGGAAAAGGATTATTTTTACATATACATGGGATATATATATATTTTTTTCCCTAGTAAATTATATATTTGAAACCTCCTGAAAATAAAAGAGCTTGCATATTTAAAGTCTGAGCTCCTAGCTAACTAGGTGGGTGGGTGGGAATCCTTTCACAATGTAAATGTCCATCAAATTATCATGAGTGCACTTTCAATATCTTGCAATTTTATATGTCAATTATCCTTAAATAAAGCTAAAATTAACAAAAAATAGTGTGAGCCCCTGAAAAGCAAGATTGTATGGTATTTTTTTTTTTTTTAAGATTGTATGGTATTATCAAAACAAGATTATCTTCTGAAGAGAGTAATTTTTCCCTTTCACTGCTTTTGCTGTTCATGCCTTGTGCAGTTTTTGCTTAGACCACATTTATTCCTCTGCCTCTTGGTCAGGAAGTTTAAGTTTATGATCTGGTTTCCCTTAAGCTGATTACTTTGGAAGCAGACAGGAGCACTGAGTTGGAGGATGAGATAAAGGGTTTGTAATTAACTTTATGTCCGGAGGGTGAGATGTGGAGCAGTGAGTATCCAGCTTGGTTGGCCTCCTGTGTGGTCAAGCAGCACAGAAGGCTCACCACATTCTTTGTTTTGTATGAGTGAGGTCTACTCATATCTTACCTACTGTTAACTAAAATTTGATGCCTCACTTACTCAAGAGGAAAACTGAAAGTTATTTTTTCTTTTCACTTATTTGTTTGTTTATTGCCTCTGTATATGCTACCCTTGAGAAGGCCTCCCATTTAGGGCACCAGCCATCTTAGAACTACCCACATATATGGAATCAGACTTTTGTTTCTTAAAAATCAAACTTTTAATGTGGGGTCAGAGGTAGGATGCTACATTTAGCAGGTAAAAAAAAAAAGAATTTGCATTTTGGTTAAACAATGAATAACTTCTTACTATAAGTATGTTCCATAAATACTTACATGAAGAAACTATTTGTTGTTTTTATGCAATGTAAATTTAACTGAGTATCTTGTACTTAATCTGGCAACTCTAGTTTGGTAAACCCCTGTTTATGAATAGGAAATGAATTGATCATGATAATGTCCAAAGAATGACTGAGCTATGTCTTATTTTGGTGACTGCACATGTGTCCATCTTAAGGATAGACAAGTGGTGCCTGGCTGGCTCAGTCAGTGGAGCGTGTGACTGTTGATCTCAGGGTTGAGGGTTCAAGCCCCACATTGCATGTAGAGATTACTTTAAAAAAACTTTAAGGACAGAGAGGATTGACTTGTAAACTCAAGGAGTATAAGAAATAGAAGGAAGTTGAAGAAGATTTAGTTTTATTTTAGTCTTTTATAGTTAAGGAAATTCATCTCCACAGACTCTGAGTCACTTTGTAGGATCACAGAGTCAGTGACAGAGCCAGGACTGGAATTCCAGGCACAGTGGATTGTCTATTGCATAATGCCTTCCCATAAGATATCTATATCTATATATCTATATTTATGTTTTATATATATATATATATATTTATGTTGACCGTTAGTCACTTCTTTTTTTTTTTTTTTTTAATTCTAGTAGGGTTAACATACAGTGTTATATGTTATATTAGTTTCAGGTGCACAATATAGTGATTCAATAATTTCCACTCTAAATCACTTCTGTTGTCACCATCCTATGATCACTCCCTTATCATACTGTCCTTCCAGTCCTCAGATCCAAATGTGGCGGGCAAAGCCACTCTCAAGAGACACGCTTGACTTTTCTCTGAGAGCCAAAGGACTGTCAAAAGCAACCATTTGGTTGTATTCCCTGTGATGATGCCAGAAAGCCTGTCATTCAATGTGTTTTTATTCCTTTTGAGGTAGTGTTAACATTTTTATCCCTTTTAAGTTTTTATTATAAGATGCCTTGATTACCGTGGATTTACTGACAATAATTCCACAACAACCCAGTATTGTCTTCTTGACAGCCTGCTTGCTTTGTGGCCTACTCCTATGAAATCCCCCATCCCCTCACATTATGATACAATAAATATGGAAGAGATATGGGAAGGATGAATAAATTATATAGATACAGGTACCTTTCCCTATCGATAAGTGTTCTTATAAAACACTGGGTTATTTTATTATTATCTTAAAATTATACCTATTTAAGAAAGCAGCCTTGAAAATGAACATGCTTTCTCTTGTCACTAGAATACCATGTTTCAGAGCCACTAATCTTGTTTTTTCATAGGTTTGTTGATTCATATGCATATAAAGCCTTGCCAGCTGCCAGGTCAAAGCATAATAATAAAATTGGTTGCCAAGAGACTAAAAAATCTGTTCGTTCTTATTAACTGCAGTTTATCTATCCTGCCTTGATCCCACCACATGAGGGGCTGGTCAACTCTTATCTGGGTATGACTGGTTACTTATCTACTGTGTATTTGTATCATTAAAAACAAAGACAGGTTCTCAGCCAACTAACTAAACCTTATGATAAGGTGTTTTTATTCTGGTTATAGTAGCTGTAATATAGGGAGGAATAAGATGCATAGAAATAGGTTATGACTTAAATGTTCATTTGAGATACCCCCAAAATTTAAAATGTAACCTATGGTGGTAGTCAGGATTTCTTTGTTTCTTACAACACATGATTAATTTTCATAATAAATCTCACCACTACAAGGGAGTGACCCCAAGAATGAGTAAAAAGGTCTACAGCCTTTGAAAAGGTAAGGTGTTATTCTAGTTAAATACAGGAGACCAATGTGGCCAAACAAGCTGCTGGCTATTCCTGACTGGGCTTCCGTGTTCAGAGGCAAGGTTAAGTGTCCATTGCTCTGCTCTGCTTAGGCACAGAAAGCCATGAATTGAGTTGTGATGCTTCCTCAGGTAGTGACTCATCCCTTGTTCTGGAGCTCCTGCTTGAATGTGGGGGAGCCAACCTAGCTGGGAGTTTGTAGCCTGGGTTTTAGTCTCTAATATTGCTGATAATTATGTGATATCATGCCAGTGGTTCCTGGGTCTGATTTTGACCTCCTCCTTCCCTGGGGACATTTGGCAATGTGTGGAGACAGTTTTGGTTGTCACAATCAAGGAGTTACTACTGGTATTTAGTGGATAGAGAGGCACAGGACAGCCCCTCATGACAGAGGATTATCTTGCCCAAAGTTTAACAGTGCCGAGAGCGAAAAACTCTGCCTTAGACAAATCACTGAATCTCCCTTGTCTGCATTTTCCTGAGTTACACATTCTCTCCATCAGATAAAGTTAACTTAGCTTGACTCTACGACTGTTGTCTTTCACATCTCTCTCTTACTGTAATTCTAAGTCATAAAATGTAGAATAGGGCATAGATATTGATATTGTTTTTAAAGTCCCCACAAAGGATTCTCTTGGGTATTTGGGACTGAGAACCGTCACCCTCCGAGGTCACATGGAGTAGGTCCTTATGGGAATGCCAGGTGGACCATTTGATAGAAATGGACCCTGTGATGACAGCCTGTCTGAAGTCTGCCATGTGATTCAGCATAAGTGGAAGCCTGCCAGAAACCCACAGAGAGCATTGTGACTAAAGGCTTGGTCTCTAAATTCCTCAGAGACCTGTGCTCTCAGCACCTATGCACGATGAGCTTTCAGCTGGCCAGGAGTATCTACTCCCCAAATTTCCACCCAGCAACCATACACTTGTGCCAGGGGTACCTTGGACTTTAGAGTTTCTCAAGGATATATTGAGATGGACAATTTCTTCATTCATACTGGTTTTCTGCTTATCTAGAGCCTCCCTGAAAGATTTAAAGGTCAACAACAAAAACTGCCTACCCTAAGTCATCAGCCCGTTTTGCCACCCAGCTAAGGAAACCTTATTTACTATACTTACAGCATCATGTAATTTAAGGGCTGGTAGGCTGTAGAAACCGGGTAGCTCAGCCTGCCTTCTACCTCAGAGGTTTAGAACTGTGTTCAATGCCACATGGTTAATTGATGACATTGAAGGTTCTAGAAAACAAGTCTGTCTGCTGGTTCTCCATTGTGTTCTCTCCATGTCCCTATGCTAATATTTCTTGATTGTAACCAGGTGTAACATGGGCAAGACAAAGTTGTGTTGTTTTGTTTGAAGGAAATGACTTTCGGGTGGAACTTTAATAACCAGTGTCTCTTCCTTGACCTTTCTGAAATATTACAGGAAGTGAAACAAGTATATTAGGATTTTTTAAAAAAAGATTTTATTTATTTGTTCATAAGAAACACACACAGAGAGAGAGAGAGAGGGAGGCAGAGACACAGGCTGAGGGAGAAGCAGGCTTCATGCAGGGAGCCTGATGTGGGACTCGATCCCGGGTTTCCAGGATTACACCCTGGGCCAAAGGTGGTGCTAAACCGCTGAGCCACCCAGGCTGCCCAGTATATTAGGATTTTAACCTAAGTTAAAGCCATCCAGAAAGATCTGAGTGCTCACTATGGCCGTGTGCCAGCTGCCAGTTAAAGGCCACCATGATTTCTTCCCTGTGTTGCTGCTTTTCTGGTCCTATTCTTGCCCCCTCCCACTGCCTCTGCCACACCTCATTCCTCACACAAAGCCAGTGATCTTTTAAAAATGTAAATCAGATCACATCCTTCTTCTGATTTAAATTCCTCTGCCGTTTCCCATTGCAGTTGGTACAAGATTCAAATGTTCTGACCGTAGTCTGTTGGGGTCCTCATGATCTGGGCCATCCTGACCTCCATGATCTCAGCTCATCCCTGTGCCTCCATCTTCCAGGCTCATCTCCTTCCTTTCTGTTCCTAGGAGATGCCAAGCTCATTCTTTCCTCAAAGCCTTTGCACTTGCCCTTAACTCATCCTCGATGTGTTTTTCTCTAGATCCTTACCTGGCTGGTCCCTTGGCATCATTCAGATTTCATTTTAAATATCATCCCCTCAAAGAAGTGGGTGATGGCTTTCACCCTGGTGACTGTTGAAAGTAGCTGCTGGTCACTCACTATCCTGTTATTGTGTTGTTGTCTTCACAGTGTTTATTACTATTAGAAATATTTTTATCCTTATGTTCACTTATTGTCTGTCTCTTGCTGCTAACATGTTCTCTCCACGAGGGCAGGAACTTTGTGTGTTTTGTGAAGTGCTATGTGCTTAACCCCTAGAATCATACATGCACATGACAGATGCTAAGTTAATAATGAGTGACAGTAAATGAGCAGTTGGTGATAGAGAAGATTACTTTGCAGATTTTGTCCTATGTGATTCCCATTTTCTCTTACATTGGACTTTGTTTTTTAAACTAAAACCAGAATGCTAGTTTATTGATATGTGAGAAGTGGAACTGTTAAGCAGCCTAGATTTTTTTCTTTGAGGACTAATGTACTGTAGTAAAACTCCATGGGGAGCAAATATAAAAGAAGACAGTTACTCGGTAAGCACAGACTCAGGGCATAGGGACTTAGAAATCAAAAAGATCCGAGAGCTGAACTGCTGGAAGAGGCCTGAAAGATCACCCTGGTAATGGTTCCTCACATCTGGCTGCCTGTGAAAATCACACAGGAAGACTTATTAAAACATACCCACACAAAGCCACACATTTTTCTGTCTCTCCTTTGGTGATCCTAATTTGTTCGTTTACAGTCAGGGCTGGGGAATCCATGTTTTCTTTGAAATGCTGCCAAAATGGTTAATGGTGCACGACCAGGTTTGGGAATCAGTGACTGAGCCCACCCCTGTTTCCAGATATGTAAACCGAGGCTCAGAGAGATCAAGTGTCTCACTCAGGGTCGCACATAGGGTGAGCAGGGAGATGGCCTTCAAATCTCCCAGCCTTCTCTCTGCACTGTTCACAGAACATGACCACAAAGATTCTCAAGGGCAGAGGCAGCAGCACCTCGGAAATTGCTGGTTTATTACTTTTTTCTTTATTTACATAGAACTAACCAGTCTGCTGTCAAACAGGAAATGCATATAGCATAGTTTTCCCTTTTTATTACAAAGTGTCAGATCAATTAGATTTTGGATTCTGGGGCTGCAGAGTGATGATCAGTGTGGTTCTGGGGCCGACCAGCAAGCACCATATGGAACTTGCTAGAAATGCAGATTCTCAGCCCAGAAGTAGTGAATCTGAAACTCTGGAGGTAGGGCCCACAGTATGTATTTTAAAACCATCCAGAAAATTCTGATGCATACTCAAGTTTGAGAAGCTCTGTCCATAGGGACATTTGCAATTCAATCATTGGTTAAAGCTGTTGGCCTCCGCCTTTTAGTCCGTGACTTATTAACATTAAGGCTCAACTTAGGCTAGCCATCTGCTTTCTTTGGTGACATTTATTCAAAAAAGGGGCCTGTTGCTATAAAATTTCATTAGAATGCAATACATAAGGAAGGAGGGGGCAGGATTAATACTTATTGAGCACCTATGTGTGAGAAACCGTGTTCAAGGCTATTATTTACCTCATTTAATTCTTACCACCATCCTGCTAGGTGAGTATTAGTATCCTTATTTTACAGATTTGAAATAGGAGGCTGGTAGAGGTGAAATATGGTCTTCTTTACAGGTCATTTGACCAACTGTAATTGTATGTTTTGCTATCTGTTGTCTCCCTAGAACAGCTGCTCTCAAACCTTCTTATAGCTAACCAGGAATCCCCTGGGAAGCTTGTTATAAATGCAAATTCCCTAGCCTCTCTCTCAGAGATCCTAATTCAGAAGCCTGGATAGAACCCAGGACTTTGGATTTTCATCAAGTACTCCAGGTGATTCTGCTGCCAGTGGGCATCAGGCCAGTTTGGAGAAATCTAGTCCTGGCTCCAACCCCAATGGTTAGACTGGGTGCTCCTCAACGTTTTTGAGGTTCTGTGGTTTTCCAGTATTTCCTGTGCTCACAGGCTTTGGGCACCAGGTGGGGATGTTGGGAGAACAAAAAAGAATGTCAGGTATGATGCCTGATGTCCTTTGTGAGGTGGCATGCTGATTGGTCCAAGGTTTGGAAGCAGCTACTCACATAAATACCCCAGGTCTCCCATTGTATAAAAAAAGATACATGTGTCAAAAGATGGTTAGATCCTCCCAGGCTTTTGCCCAGTGGAGATGTCAGCAATGTTGAAATATTAAATATCTTTAATATGTCTTAGTCCCTGAAATAAAACTGTGTAGGACAAGGGCAGAAGGAAATTCACAGAGGCACACATTTCAGTCTCCTAATATCTATTGTATATAAGGCACATTATTTTTGCCAGGAAGAAAATAACCAAGTTACATGGTAAGCATCTAAGAAAATTTATTTTGCCACTGATATTAGAGTTGGTAACTGTAACTAGTACAGTAGCTAGAGCTACCACTTGGTGCTTACTATTTTTCAGGTTGTATACAAATATTCTCTCATTTAATCCTCAACAGACTTTCAAAGTAGATATTACCCTTTATTTTACAGATGATGAAACAAGCTCAGGAAGGTTCTCAGGGCTGGGACTGAGGTTTTCAGGGATGCAAGACTGTCAGTGCTAAAACAAAAACAGTCCTGGATAAACTGGGATGGTTGGTCACCCTAAGTGTCACCCAGCTTACTGATCTACAGTTGATAGTTAGGAAGTAAGCCCAAAAGGGTTCTGAGTAGTCAGATAGATGGTTCATATATTGAAACTTGTTGCTCTGCCTCACAGAGAGACTTTCAGAACATTCCTTGGTGCCCACTTTCCTCCATTTTATGTGCAGTTTTTAAAAATTTTTTTAAAAGATTTATTTATTTATGATAGACATAGAGAGAGAGAGAGGCAGAGACACAGGAGGAGGGAGAAGCAGGCTCCATGCAGGGAGCCCAACATGGGACTCGATCCTGGGATTCCAGGATCGCGCCCTGGGCCGAAGGCAGGCGCTGAGCCGCTGAGCCGCTGAGCCACCCAGGGATCCCCAATGTGCAATTCTAAGAAGCTTGATTATTTGGTTCCCAGGTGCTTTGTCAATTAGAAACAGCATTGGAAGGGGAAGTGGTTATTCTAGGAACGCATTCTGATTACTATGATGAGAGACATCTGGCTGGAGGTGGGAGCAAGGAGAATTAGTATAAATGAATAAAAGGTGGAATCAGTATGGTGGTCAGGAGGCATTTATTACAGGGGGAAACAGACCTTAATAAAGATAGCTGTTACTGAACACTATGGGCTGACCACTATTTTAAGCACTTATATGTATCACATAATTAAATTCTTACAAAATAGTCCTATTATTATCCTCGTTCCACAGATGAAGAAACTGAAGCACAGAGAGGTTAATGAAGTTGCTGAAGATCACACAGCCAGTGAGTGATAAAGCTGAGATTCAGAGTCTCCAGAGCCTAGATCCCCAGCAGGGGATCTAAATACTGTAGGTCTTAGATGCTGAGGAGGTAGCACAACAAGTTAGTGATGTTTATTGTGATGCCCTGAATCTCCAAGAAAAAAAAAAAGTAAAGCATGGACATTACATTTTTTTTTTAATTTTTTATTTATTTATGATAGTCACACACACAGAGAGAGAGAGGCAGAGACACAGGCAGAGGGAGAAGCAGGCTCCATGCACCGGGAGCCCGACGTGGGATTCGATCCTGGGTCTCCAGGATCGCGCCCTGGGCCAAAGGCAGGCGCCAAACCGCTGCGCCACCCAGGGATCCCTGGACATTACATTTTACAGTAGTTCCCCCTTATCCACAGGGAATATGTTCTAAGGTCCCCAGTGGATGCCTGAAACTGTGGATAGTACTAAACTCTACGTATACTATGTTTTTTCCTATACGTACATACCTACGCTAGAGTGTTTAACTTATAGATTAGGTACAGTAAGAGATTAACAATAATAGAATAACTATAACAATATACTGAGTAGAAGTTATGTGAATGTGGTCTCCATCTCTCTCCCTTTCAAAATATCTTTTTGTGCTGTACTCATCCTTCTTCATGTGATTATGTGAGATCATAAAATGCCTACATGATGGATGAAGTGAGGTGAGTGACGTAGGCTTTGTTATGTAGCGTTAGGCAGCTATTGGCCTTCTGACGAATCCTCAGGGATCATCCACTTCTGGACCACTACTGACCCCAGGTACCTGAAGCCCCAGAAAGCAAAACCATGGAAGGGGAGTGAGATGTACTACTGTATTTTGTATGAGTTAACTTTTAAAATTTTACTAAGGTTATAGATGGACAGGCCTGTTATAAAAAAAACCATTAGTTCCCTCCCCCAGGTCATTTCCTGCTCTGCAGAGACAACTGCTTTCAGTTCTTATAATTGGGTGACTTGCTCGTCAGACATTTAGAGACATCCCTTGTCTCTAAATGACATACTGGATATTTCTATGGTCGATTTTCAGTTTCAAGCCTTATTTAAATGCCTATGACTAGACGCTTTACCATGGAGAAAGACAATTTTAACTCGTTTCCCCACCTACCTCTATCACATGTGTATGCCATTTCCATCCCCACCCTCAACAGTTATTTCATAATTCTAGTCAGATCAGTATGTCCCAGGCTTGTTTTTTTCCTTTAGGTCTTCCCTCTGGGGCTAGGTGAATTCTCCAGAGAAGAACATTTGAACCACCTGCCTGTGGAGAATGCCTGCATTCTGGAAGTTCTAGCATGTAGGTGGGAGGTGGAGGTATCTCAGTATTTAGAGAATTGGGATCTAAGCAAACTTCCATTATTTTTAGTCTTGACTTTACCATCCCGTCACCTCCAGGAATGTTTGGGGGCTCTGAATGCCTGAGCTCTTTTGCAGATCCTGTGATGACTTGCTTTTTGGCTTTCCCTAGTGGCAGATAAAGAATTACCTTTCCCAGGTTTGGTAATCAGTTATCTCTTGTCCATTTACTTTCTAGCTTCCACGTTTTGTTGCTGTTGTTTCTAATCATTTTCTCTTTGTCCTTGTGAGTTAATGTCTAAAAGAAAACCCATCTATTTTTGCTGTGTTAGATATGGGGATGTAGCAGAACTAAGGTGTTTTAGAAAGCCATCTTTATCCTGAAGTTGGAAAGACATTTTAGAAAGCTTTCAATACAGAGGGGTCAAAAAAAGTTTGCTGTAATGGGAAGACCAATAGTTCTATGCAAAATAGAAGTTTTACCTTTACCTGCTACTCAAAGTGCTATTCTTGGATGAGGACCATCAGTAGTACCTGGGAATCACCCGGGTACTCGTTAGAAGTGGAGAACTGAGATGTATTGAATCAGAATTAACATTTTATCGAAATCCCTATGAGAGTCCTAAGCATGCTGAAGTGCTAATATGAAACTTTCCTCAACTACTGTAATTAAGAAAAGCTAATTTAATGAATTTTAATCTGGGATTTAAAAATCTTGGTACATTCCCTTATTATTCTTCAGATTCTAGAGGTTACTGTGAGATAATATAGAGGAGTACGTAAATCTTCATGAAAATGCACTCTCTCTCCCTTTATAAACCATGTCTGTCCATCTGAGTCAACATCAGATGTGAACCAAAAATTCCATGACATTCACCCTGAGAGATTTCAGATTGATTATGTTCGGGCTTTTTTAGTTGCCCACAGTTCTTGAGGTTAGTGATAGGAATTTATAGATTGGATAGGCTTTTCAGTCATACATCAAGCTGCCAAAGTTAGAGGGTGGCTTCCTCTAGAGGCAAAGAATAGATTAATTAGTTTAAGCCCAGCACCTCAGGGACACGTTATATGCTCAGCAAGTGATTGTGGGATGAGCGAACTAAAGATACAATTCCTGTCTCCAAGATAGTTACCAACCAAGAGGGAGGAATAAATTGGATATCACCATTAGGGTTGACCAGCTCTGGGAAAGAGTAAGCACAGAGAAAGGGCATCTAACTTAGTGTTATTGGCAGAAGGAGCCAAAGGGCTACTTGTTTTGGTGAACCTAGCTTGGTGGGCTTAGAGCAGCGGTTCTTGGTTTCTTGTGTAGTAGAATCACTTGGTGGGCTTGTTAAAACAGAGACCATGTGGCCATCCTGATGTCTTCTGATTCAGTACACCTGGAGTGAGCCCAAGAATGTGCATTTCTAACCATGTCTTGCTGATGCTGATGATACTGATTTCACATTTTGAAAACCACTGGTTTTAGAGAGTTATAAATAGTTCTTGTGGCTAGAGTCAGGGAGCAGGGGATGGTGGGTGATACCGAAGGCAGAAGTCTAAGGAGTAAGGATTTTATTATGGAGCTTGTGAGGAGTCAGTGACGGGTTTTGCAGAGGAGAGTGATGGACATCCATTTGCATTTTGGAAAGATCATTTTGGGTGTGGTGTGGGAGGTGGATTGGTAGCAGGACCAGGTTGGAGTCCAGAAAACCAAGTAAGTGGTTGATTGTAGCTGTCTAGACAAGAACTAATAAAAACTTGGAATAAAGGTGGGAGGAGAAAGGATCTCTAGAACTTGGTGGCCAGTTGGAAATGGGAGGGGAAGAGAGGGAGGAGTCACCGCGGACCATCAGATTTCTTGTTGGGTGGGTGTTGGGATTGTGTTACTCAAGACACAGGAAGAGAAGGGGGTCTAAAGCAGGGTTTGGAAAGAAGAGCAAAGGAGGTAAGTCAAGGGCAGGATATGTTGAATTTGAAATGCTGGCAAAAATTCTGGGTGCACCTCCCAGTAGACAGTTTTATTTATGGGTCTGGAGGCCAGGAGAGGTCTGGTAAGTTATCTAGCCCCATTCCTTCTGCACTTCCATTTGATCTCCTGTGTTGTTGGTTTGTATCAGGCATTGCATTTGTGAAGAAACAATGTTAATATAACCTTTAAGGGCCTGGAGAATGCAATACTTAGACTTTCTTAAGAAAACAAATATTCTACTTTTTTGATTGGGGAAAGAAAGTCTAGCCTTCTAACACCAGAAGAGGTTAATACAGCCACCTTCTGTCTGAGAGGCCAGTGGAATTGGGTTTTAGTAAGCTCAAAATGGGCAAAATCACTTGACTGGTCTGCAGGCCATATGACGAACAGCTGAGACTAATTAGCTGGATTGTGGGTTTTTACAGAGATGCCTGATTTTGAAAGTTGATGGAGCGGACTGCTTTTCAAAAGACTCTTTTGAAAACCTTTTATAAGTAAGCAATTCTGACTTTAACATTTCTCTTTGTATTATGTAGGCAAGAAGTAACCTTTTTGAAGAGGACATGTGATTGGAAGTTGTCTAATTGGTGAAGTGTTGGGAGCAACTTTTCTAAAATTTTAGAAAAACAACAACTTATACTCCCTCCCTCAAGGTATAGTTTTGTGTTTTTATATATATATGCATATATATATATATTTTTTGTAGAGGTTTCAAATTCCACCATGCCAATTTTCATGTATTTAGAATATGTGTGATTTAACATAGAATACCACTGCACATGTTAACTTTTTTTTTAAACTAAAGACTTTAAGACACATGCTGAATTTCTGGGTTGGAGTTTGAAAAATACATTTTCAGTTACTGTATGGTGGATAGGAATACTGACTGCATTTTCCTTTCTTTTCTTAACTTTAATAAAGTAACAGATTTTTATTCTCTGATAATATGTTGAATAAGAGAGCTGATTAAGGAATTGCTCTAAGCTTAAGGGTTTTTGGGATTTTATTTTTAATATTGTTACAGCTTTAATGGGGGAAAGCTTTATGTAAGCATGTGTTTTAGTATTAGGTGTATTTCTTCTATGAATTAAATTTGCCCCCCAAGTAATTGTTAACTTTTGTTAGGTTTGGCCGTGGTATTGTGGTTATGTTAAGGAAAGGACCGTATATTTTATAGATGCTTAGTTTTTTTTTTTTAATTATTTATTCATGATAGTCCTAGAGAGAGGAGAGAGAGGCAGAGACACAGGCAGAGGGAGAAGCGGGCTCCATGCCGGGAGCCCGATGTGGGACTCGATCCTGGGACCCCGGGATCGTGCCCTGGGCCAAAGGCAGACGCCAAACCGCTGAGCCACCAGGGATCCCCCTTTATAGATGCTTAGTGATAGTATGCAGGAGTGAAAGATCTGGGGTTTGGTTCTGATGGGGTCTGATGTTCATTAAACAATTCTGTCTACTTCTGGACATGCACCAGTTTGCCGGGACTGCTGTGACAAAGCACTACACACTGGGTGGCCTCAGCAGCAGACACTTATTGTCTGAGATGCAGATGTCTGCAGGGTTGGTTTATTCTGAGGACTATGAGGAAGAATCTGTTCCAAGCTCCTCTCCTTGGCTTGTAGGTGGCCGAGTCTCACTGTGTCTCATCTTATAGTCTTCCCTCTATGCAAGTCCTTACACTAAGAGGGAATCTGGATGCAGACACACAGGTCATGGGGCTGGTTGGTGTCAGAGTCAAGGCGATGTCCTGACTTCCACTCCAGGCCGCTGACCAAATTCCTCATTTTGTTGTCTTTGCTGTGAGTTCAGGCTTTTTTCCTGTGACTCCTGAACACCGATTGTCAGGAATCACTGTGGGGGAAAAAGCCTTAATTAAAAGTTGACTTTGTCTAGATTCTTGGATTATTAACACACACACAGTTTTGAAAAAAAAATATTTTGGGGAGTAGTGTTTATTCATGAGGGCATCCTACCCATAGACATCAGGTTGGATTTAATATATTCCAAAGGAGTTTATCCCCATCTTGGTTGCAGCTATTAGAATACAAAAACCATTATTTTTTCTTTTTGTTTGCTGCTGCTACCCACACGACAGGAACTGTGGCAGAAAATGCTGGTGAAACCTTGCGGCCAGCAGGATGGCACCATAGCAACCGAGACCTGCACCTCTGAACAGGTCCCGGAACTCAGGCTGCCTCCGCTGCTGATCCAGTTTCCGCCTTCTCGAGACCCTCAGTACTTGTGTGCTCAAAGAGGAAATGCTCACCACTTCCCTCTGTTTCTGTTTTCTCTTTTTAGGATGAAAGCTTCCTGAGATCTGTGTTCATCTTTTCGCTACCCTTCCTTTCTTCTGCCCTCTGCACTTGGTGGATTTATAGCTAGAGCTCCGGGCATTGCATACCTCATAGCTGATGAGTCATGTAAAGCCCATTAAAAAGAAAAGCTGATTTTCGCAGAAGCCCTAATTCATTTGTACTGTCTTTGCAAGGGAACGTTTTCTTACTTGCTTCGGTGCTCCTGGTGTTGCTGCAGTATGGCTGGGGCCCTACCCTCTCAATAGTAGTGGGTTCTGTGGGGGGTCGGAGGGTGGAGAGAGGATGAGTGAGATCAGAGGGCTGCTCAGGAGAGGAGTTTGCATCACTGCTGATACACTGGAGGCAGGAGCCACTTCCTGAGAATGCAGATACAGATCATTCTTCCAAGAAATGAGAGCATCAGTTTGTTTGTTTGTTTTCTCCATTTCATACTCCATTAGGTTTCTCTTCTCTCTGATGTTATCTGAGCAGGGAACCTTTAGCTGAGAATGCTAGATTTATCACACAGCAAATATTGAATGGCTCCCCTGTTTCACAAGAAGGAGAAAGTCCTGATGTCTTTAAGCTGGCTCCTCTGTGCTTTGGTGACTGTGGACTATTGTTTAAAAAATCTTACTAGTGTCCTTCTGGGTTTCCCTTCATTCTGAATGGTCATCTTCTCTCTCCCATGGCCTCAGGAATCAATTATGTTGATAACTCTAAAATCCATATTGTTAACCCTGATTTCTCTTTTGAAGCCTACTTCTGTTTTCCAAATGCCAGTTAAACACAACTAACTCCCTGGATGTCCAACATGTCTAAGGGACATTTAATTGATCATGTCTGTTATGCTGTAGCATTGTAGTAGTGTGTCTGGGTTCAAATCTTGGCTCTACGGTTTACTGGTTGAGTGAGTTGGAGAAGTTATTTAACCTTTCTGTATATTAATCTTCTCATCTGAAAATTAGAGCCCTCATAGGGTTGTTGTGAGGATTAAATGAGCTGGTGTTTATTTATTTATAAATATTTATTGATTTATTTATATAGATTTATTTATTTATTTTAGAGAGAGAGGGCACAAGCAGGAGGGGCAGACGGAGAGGGAGAGAATCCTAAGCAGACTTCATGCTGAGCATGGAGCCTGACTTGGGGCTCCATCTCACAACCCTGAGATCATGACCTGAGTTGAAATCAAGAGACATCTAACTGACCAGGTGCCACTTTGGTGCCCCTAAGTGAGTTGGTATTTTAAAGGTCTTAGATACTGGGTGTTGTATGCAACTGATGAATTATTAAACACTACATCTGAAACTAATGATATACTACTGTTGGCTAATTGAATTTAAATTTAAAAAGAAGGACTTAGAAAAGTAAGTGTTGGTTATAATAATCATCTCAAGTCATCTTTTCTGTTAATTCATTCTGTTACCAAACCTAAGTTTTGGTTATCTTTTACTCCTAAACCAGTGAGTTAAGAAGTTATATTATACTGATTTTTCTACTTCCTAAATATGTCTTGAATTAATCCTTTCTTCTTCATTCTCACTGTCACTGACACAAGTCAAATCACCATCTCTCCCATCCCCTCCTGACTATCTGTTGTGCCTTCCCAGTCTCCATGTGGCTGCTGGAAATATCCCTCTAAGTTATATGCTTTATGTTCCTCTCTTTCATAAAAGTCTGCAGTGGCTTTCCATTGCCCAGAGGATAACACCAACTTTTTATGTTATGGAATAGTCCTCTCAGGCCTTGGTTGCAGAGTCTCTCCCACCTTCATAGCCTCTGTCTGGACACCTCCTCTCCTATGCCCATGCACTCTCCTTTAGTCATCCATCTGCCCACCCCCTCAGTGTGCCATATCCTTCTCCCTCTTATGCCTCTGCAAGTGCAAATGTCTTCACTCCACTACCACCCTCCCAGGCTGTCAGCTGCCACTTGCTCCCTTATCATGGCTGTAAGCTTCGTCTGGCTTTTGTACTTTGAATACCAGACAGCCCTTACCTAATTCCATCAATAGTTATTTACACCTTTCAGATTAGCATCAAAGATCATTTTGTTAATAGTTTTTGTTTTCTTTAAAGGATGATGTTTATATGAAATGTGAAGTCCTTTATCACATCATTTTATGAACTGTGTGATTTTTGTCCATTCACATGCATCACTTGTCCGTTTGTGTACCAATTTTAGTCCTTGACTACTTCAAGATGCTACTCTGAAGTTTTCCTGATTGCCACACCAGGCATATTGGGCTTCTCCTCTTCCTTCTAACCCTCTCTGCCCAACATTCCCACCTGCCTAGCATCTTGTACATATTTTGCAGTTCTTTTCCATGGAGAGTGCTTCTATTAGACCCTTGTCATCTAGAACTACCTCATTGTTTCACATAGTTATGAGTGCAAGGCATGTTCTCAATGCTTGTTTGTTAAATGCACGATGTTTTAACTGATGTGCTTGTAGGCTGGTGCCTGAATTTAATCATCTCCCTCCTCAGTGACTTCAAGCTTTGCTGTTGTGTCTTTTGATAGTCCCCATAGGCCAGTCTACTTATCAAACTTTACTTGAGACTATTGACACCTTTCAGGTATTTGTATGTCATTTTGCATTTAATGTCAGTTATATTTAAGGGACATTTGGTGTAGGTTACTTGAGAGGTACTTCCATACCTGTTCCAGGTGGTACTACCCTTCCCTACATCCTCCTGTGCTTTAGAATTTTTGTCATTTCACATTTGTCAGTCAAGCCAAGTTTATTTCCCTCTAAAACAACTTAAATGTTTTGTTTAGGCTAGATCAAAATCTTTTTTTTTCAGTCTTTAATAGTTATTAAAAATGTTTAAAAGTGATTAAAGGCTGGTAGAAATCACAAACTGAAAAGGCACTGTTTTTAAATACTGTTATAAAACTTATTTACTGGAGGAAGTGGCTGTGGGCTCTTTGGAGTCAGATATAGACTCTAATACTATATTGTGATGTTTAATTGCTTTTCTAAGAACTAAAGATTTTAGTATTTTATTATAGAGTTGCTTGCTGATTTCTGTTTCATTTGCATAAGTATCCCTTTTCATTTCTAGAACATACCTTGTCTAACATCCTTGGTCAAATAGATGCACATGATGGACTAAAACAGATTTTAGGATAATTACATAGACCAATAAAAAAACTTTGCAATGTTTTTTTTTTTTCTAAAGAACATCCTAAATAGTTAGAATTTAGTATTTGTAGAGCTTAGAAATGTAGTTTCAACTTCTTTAATTTTAAAATTAAGGTATTGTCACCTTTTAAAAAGTATTAAGTTCACACTTTTACTAGCAGGGGGAGATGGCAGATTGGGTAGAGCCCAGAGCATACCAAGAGGCATGTTAAGACGAGAAAGATGAGGAACCTGGGTGATAACTCATCTTCAGTCGTTTCTCCAAGTATCTCTCGAGGATCTTGACTTTTTTTTTTTTTTTTTTTTTAAACCGTAGCTTCTTGGGTTGTATGTGTATATGGGCAGTGGGGTCATATGGGGCGAGTTTGTGGATAGGGTCCATGGATCTTACAGATTTTTTTCCTTCCCTCTCCTGTTCTACACCATGGAGCTATGGAGTGTTTCCCCCCAAAGAATACTACCTTTATATATACTGTTTAGGACTGCAGAGTACTTAAAGAACTTCTGTATCTGAAGTCATCAAACCCCCTCCTCCACTTCTCAGAAACCTCCCCTGGGACCCACCCAGCCCATGTCTAGGTTAGGTATTAGTTTCATGAGATCCTTCCATTATGCCTACTATAGATACTAACCATACTTGGCATCTTGCTTTGGTGGTCCATGCCCTCCATTAAATGCTAAACTCTGTGAGGATAGGTGCTGTGTCTTATTTGCATTTCTGTGACCTCGCACAGCATGCACTGGGTGCTTCACCTATTAAATGAATAAACAAACATATAATCTTTTATTAAGAGAGAACCTGCCCAGACTTCCCTAGAACTATAAACCCCCTTGATGCATCATGGCCAAAATCAGATTTGTTCACCTTGTTTTAAACAAAAAGAAATGCCTATGTTTTTCCCTCCATCTCTGGATTGTTTGTTACAAATTAGATCATCATTGTAGCTGGTCTGGTTTAGGTTCTGAACCAAGGTTTTGAGGTATGGGCTGACCCTTCTGAGTGATAATGTTGAATTACAGAGTGTGTATAAGCAGCACTTTGCATCTTTCCAAAATGCTTATTTTTGAAATCTATTACCTCTAATTGCTAGCTGCTGTAACGGGGGAGCTTGAGTTCTGGTACTTGAAGTCAAGAATAGTCTTGAAAAGAAAATTCAAAAGATAGCTTAATGACTTTCTGTTATTTCTCTAGGGGATGAAACACTATTTCAATTGAAAAACTTTCTATGATAATTATGTCTCTAAGGGACTGCATCTCAAGTAGCCTTGTTTTATTTAGCACCAAAAAAGAACAACCTTATATAAATGTAATTTGAAGATCAGTTTTGGGTAATCACCTCAAATACCTGGCATTTACTATATACTTCATTTTTTATTCATTCAAGTGTGTATGAACAACTCTGAGGTCTACAGTCTTCCCCATCCTAGGACTGACCAGGAAGAAAGAGAATGACTTTGAAAGAAAAATCTTGGGTGAAAGTGTAAATCAAGAATAGAAGTCAGTGGGTGGCGGGCACTGAGGGGGGCACTTTGACGGGATGAGCACTGGGTATTATGCTGTATGTTGGCAAATCGAACTCCAATAAAAAATATACAAAAAAAAATAGAAGTCAGGAAGGTCAGAGAAGAAGAAAGGAGACTGGAAAACTAAAGATCAAAGGCACAATAAATGTAAAAGCTTGTTAATTAACAGACTGAAGGAGAAAAATTACATAATTTTCTTGATAGATGCCAGAATAAAATTTGATAAGACTGATACCCATTTGTAATACTCATTCCTAGAAAACTAGGAATAGACGGAGAACTTCCTTAATCCCCAAAAGTATCTACCAAAAACTATAGCAAATGTTCTTTTTTTTTTTTTATAGCAAATGTTCTTAATGATGAAATGTTAGAATCAAGACAAGACTGTCTATTAAATACTTTTGGAATTCCTAACTGCCACAGTAAGACAAATATAAATATAAAGTAGAAAGATTAGATAAGAAAGAAGCAAAATGTAATTATTTTATCTATGTTTATCATGTTTAGAATAAGTGTGGCTAAATAATAGAAGATATATGTATATTTTTAAAACATGTCACAATAGTGACAAAACTATAAATTATCAATAAGTCTGCAGATGTAAAAAGTCTTTATGAAGAGAATTTATTTAATGACATTTTAAAAGTCATTTAGAAAGACCTGAATAAGTGGAGAGAGATAACATGTACATACACAGCTAGGTTCAATATCATGAATATGTCGATCTTCTCATTTTGATCTATATAGATTTTCATGCAATCCCAATCAAAATCCCATATGGTTTTTGAAGAACTTAGATGGAAATATGAAAGGTTAAGAATATCCACAGTAAGGTTGAGGAGACTGGTCTTCCCAGGCACAAAGTTGTACAGATAGTCCCTGACTTAACAATGATTTAACTAAAGAGTTTTTGACTTTATGGTGTGGAAGCAGTATGCATTCAGTTGAAACTGCACTTTGAATATTGAATTTTGATCTTTTCCTAGTCTAGCAATGTGGTAGGATACTTTCTTCTGATGCTGTGTAGCCAGAGTGAGCCTCAGCTCCCAGTTGGCCACCTGATCATGAGAGTAAACAACCGGTACACTTAAACCATTCTGTACCCAGACAACCACTCTGATTTTCACTTTCAGTACAGTATTCAATCAACTACACGAGAGAGTCAACACTTTATTATAAAATAGGCTTTGTGTTAGATGATTTTGACTAACTAGAGGCTAATGTAAGTATTCTGAACACTTCTAAGGCTAAGCCTTAAGGATTAGTAGATTGGGTGTATCAAATGCATTTTTGACTTAAGATATTTTAATTTATGATGGGTTTATCAGGACATAATCACATTGTAAGTTGAGGAAGACTTGTATAATGAAGTTATAGTAATTAAGGTCTTGTGACATTGGCCCAGGGATAGTAAAAATGACCAAGGAACAAAAGAGCCCTGAAACAGATCTGCCTTTATATAGTGAGTCACTAGAGAAAGGACGGTTTTTTCAATGAATGCTCATGGGGCAATTAGATATTCTCCAGGGAAAAAATTATGAACTTGGATCCCTACATACACCTTAAAAAATTTCCAATGGATTAAAGACTTAAATGTAAAAGGCAACATGTTAGGAAAATAGTATAGAAGAATATCTTTACTTTGGGTAAATAAGGATTTCTTTTGACTACTCAAAGATTAAGAGCCATTTAAAAAGTAAAAAGATAAACTACAAACAGGGAACAGATATTTGTGACATCTGTAACTGACAAAGGACTAGTATCTGGAATATATGAAGAACTCCTGCATGTTCATATAGCAAGGAAAATATTGGGAAGCAATTTTCAAGAGAAAATCTTGCTAGTGTGCATCAGGAGATGTGCACATGCATATTTATAGCAGTATTGTTTTAAATGAGAACAAAAACATGGGGGAATGTGGTTTAGTTCTGCTAATTCTTCTCTGAAAACCCACAGGCATTAAGTAATTAGAGAAGGGTTTTGGCATGTCATTTCTTAATATCAGTGATAAAAGTGGTAATGCTTTCAAGTCAAGAAAGAGAGACACAGAAAGAGGCTGAATGAAAATGATATTACTCTTGGTCAGAATATGTTTTCATCAACATGCAGTCAGATGGGTGGTGTATGATGATGGGCAAGGGTCTGAGGTTTGAAACTGAGTGGATGCCTTAATGTTGGCTCCCTAAAGGAGAACATGCTGTGGAGGCAAAATGACATCCAGCTGTCTTCCTGACATTTCCTTTTTAATCACTGCCAGATAAAATACCTTACAACAGAGGAATGCAAACAAAATTTTGTCAGAACAGCAGGGATTGCCCACCATGTCCCATGTAATTTAGTTTGGCTGATAATGCCTGCTGTGATCCTTGGTCTTGTGTGTTCCCTCTTCTGTGGTAGGTACAGTCACGGCCTTCTTTTTTGACATTTCACCATTGGCCCCCCTGCCTCTGTCCCAAGGACAGAGATAAATATGGGACCATAGGGAATGGAGGTGGTTTTCAGGCATTTCTGTGTGTCTTTGCTGACCCCTTAACATTCCATCTGTCCTAATCCAATCTTGTCATCTCTCCTGTCTAAAAACCTTATACCCACCATGACAACCTTATGTCCTCTCCAACTTTTTCCCTTTCCCCACTTCAGTGGCCTGTTTCTATCTGCAACACTACTTTGCTGTCTGATCACTCAGTTTCATTCTTTTTTCTTTTTCTTTTTTTTTTTTATTTTTTTTTTAATTTTTATTTATTTATGATAGTCACAGAGAGAGAGAGAGAGAGGCAGAGACATAGGCAGAGGGAGAAGCAGGCTCCATGCACCGGGAGCCCGACGTGGGGTTCGATCCCGGGTCTCCAGGATCGCGCCCTGGGCCAAAGGCAGGCGCCAAACCGCTGCGCCACCCAGGGATCCCCTCTTTTTTTTTTTTTTTTAGATTTTATTTACTTATGGGAGAGAGTGAGTGAGTGAGCAAGCTTGGGGAGGAGCAGAGGGAGAGGGACAAGCAGACCCCACACTGATGCAGAGCTCAAAATGGGGCCTGATCTCAGGACCCTGAGATCATGACCTGAGCCGAAACCAGAAGTCGAATGCTTAACCAAATGAGCTACCCAGGTGCCCCACCCAGTTTCATTTTTTGGAGCTCTTTGTCTTTGCTGCTTTCTCTTGTGCCCACTGAGCCACTACATTCTATTGTTTTTAAATTAACGTCTATTGAATTCCTTCCACATTCCCACTGCTGGTGACCTTGTCTAGGCTTTCATCTTTAAGAAGTAAGAAGTGATACCAGAGATACCTGCTGCCATGACACCATTGAACTTTCTTATGGTTAAACCCCGGACTCTGAACCTACAATCAGAGAATAGAATGTTTTCTAGGAAAGACACCATGGAGTCAAAACCTCTTATTTCATATTTAAGGAGATAAGCCTGGAGAGGGATAGTGACCCATGCTGAGGGGCACACAGATAGTAGCAGAGCCAGAACTAGAAACCCACACACTGATGGTTAGTTTTCTAGCCCTCTTCAACTTGCCACATTAACTTATAAGCATTCCTTTGAATTTATAGTGGTCTTATGTCTCTCTCTGACTAAATTTTTAGGGGAAGAATTATCTTAGTCATATTTGTAGCCTTTGAAGTAATTGACAGGGTTTCTCAATACTTGTTAAATTGAAGTTGAAACACAGCCATGCACCAAATGTGCTTTTTCTTTCCTATTCCTGACCACCTTGCCAAGTCCTTCTTAGGCTTGGAAGGTACTCAGCTCAGGCTCTGATTCCTGCTTGAAGGCTTGGTCAGATAGTTGCCTCTTTCTGACCTCCCTACAGTCTATTTGTCTTATAAAACCATCTTATAGTTACCCAGCAGTTTATAGTTTATAAAATGCATTCACATAATGTATTCTTTAGTCCTTCCAATAATCTTGCTGGATAAATATTTCCATATTGAAGAAATAGACTTGGAGAGGTTATGTGACTTGCCATAGGTCGCACAGCTAGGAAGTAAGTAGCAGAGTTTAGGTCTTCTGACTTCAAGCCCTTTGTGCTTTTGATGTCCTGTGCTAGGTGGTCTACATGGCATACTAGACATTTTGTTTCCTGATTATCTTACTTGTCCTTTGTTGAAAATTAATTCGTTTCATCATCCCAATTACCAACTTATTGAGGAGAGTGGCTGGGTCACATATTTCTTTCATGCCATTCATAGTTGCTAGCACAGTATTGGGCAACATAGAAGTTGCTTCTCAAATACTGTTGAGTTGAACACTAATACAATTTAATTTATCAAAAAAGAGCAGCTATCAGTGGAGCCCCAAGACACTTTTTTTGGGTCACTCCTGAATGAAATCAGCAATGAACAGAGGGAACCAGAGGAAGGAAGAGGCTGTTGGAGAAAGCCAGATGGTAAGCACAATTAGCAGTTGAGTGACAGCTGGCCTGTTGTTAGTCTAGTGATGAGGGGTGGTGGATAAGTAATTCACAAGGAGACAGTCTTCAGGAAATGTGCAAGTTTACTGGAGAGTTGAGACACATTCACGAGAAGGGAGAGGAGTACTTAGAAGAAGCATAATACTCCTATGAGTTAAGCAAAATAAAACACTCATACATATTTGAGTTGTGTTTAACCAAATGTTGGTTAAAGGAATATCCAGAGTAGGATGTGGCTTATGAAGACAGGTTTCCAAGGTGGGAGTGGAGTGGGTAGAGGAGCTTTTGGCTTACTTTGTGATTATTTTATTAATTACTGAGGCTGTGAGAAAAGGAACATGAATACGTAAGGATGTTTCCTTTGAAACAACTTCCCTTCCCTTTTCCCTACTGTGGCAATCAAAAGGGCCTCAGCTCTGAGAGCCCTAGGGTCAAAAGTACAGGGAATGCAAATAAATACACATGTCGTATGTGCATGGAGATGTGTTGTGATGACCAAATCTGTGAATTTTTCTGGGACTGCCTCATTTCACATATTCTTGTGCATTTGCCCCATAAATTAGTGAGATGCTTTAGAAATTTCAGTACCTTGACAACTAAACTACGTTTCCAAACTATATTTCCTTTTCCTGAAAGGGTCACAAAAACCCACTGACAGACCACATGCCCCACATTTTGGTTTGAAAAATCACACTGCATCTCCTGAGTTCTTAAACATTTTGCATCTGAGCAAAATGTAAAACCTCTTCTCCTAGAGTGGATATGAAAAATGTCCAGTTTCCTAATAGTAGAAGCCTATATATGTTTTTTATGAGCTCTTGTCTCCTACAGAGAATTTAAGATTAAGTCCTTTTAGATTAATGGTAATTGAACTTTAATATCTCTCCCTTCCTATCAAAATGTTCACAGTTTAGAGTTATTTTATAGAAGCTGAAGGAATGTGTATCTCAACTACTTAAAGGCACCAGCACTTAAGGGAAATTATTTCAAATTAAAAATTGTAATTTCTATACGGTGGACTCAAATGTGAATATATAAAACCTTTTCTGGGACATTCATATATGAATTTTTAAGGTGATTTCTCATTAAAAATTGATTAATATCATTGGGGTCTATTCGAAGTTTTAGTTTATTTTTAGTGCTTGATAGCTATATAGCAATGTATTTTTATGTGATATGCAGATATATGTGGGAAGGTTCTAATTTAAAAAGGATACCATTGATAGCATTGCTTTTTGTTTACTTATTTTTTTTTAGTGGAAAGATAATTCCTGACGTCAAAACATGCAACTTATAAACTTTTATAATCTAATTTGTTGGTATGTGGAAGGTCTTTATATTTTAAAAAGTGGACTATTAGAACATGTTTATAGAATTGCGAGATTGATTTTTTTCCATGTGTGGCTTATAAAACCTTTTCTTACTACTTTACAGTCACCTCTCTTATAAATAGAATCTCATTTCATCCTCATTAAAAAAATTAATGTAATTTGTTTCTTTAATGCCCTCTAACCACTCAAAATTTCTGAAGTTTCTCATCAATTTCTTATAAATTCATGGATTCTTATGACCTCATGGTGTTGTCATGTGCTTCATGCTCCTCTTGTCTATAATTTTCTTTATCCAGTTGACTTGTTCTCTTACTGATTCACAGTCAAAATTTTTATTTTATGTCAGTAAATTTAATTGAGGTTTATCTACTCTTTAAAAAAAAAAAAAAAAACAAGGCTTTCTAGATTCTTTCTGAGTGACCATCTTGCCTATTCACGTTGGCCCCTACATACATTAGACCCTGACTTAAAATATCATTCAGGCACAGGAGCTTGGTTCTCATAGGTGCCTGTGTCTCAGGCTTAGCTGATAACAAAGACAGGTATGGCTTTGGGGGACCAAATGCTAACCTAGATGCATGGCTTTCCATCTTTCCAGGATAGAAAGAGGAAACTTTAGTGAAGGAACCTGGTTGGAATAATTAGGGAGCCTTTGAAATTGAATGGACTAACAGAGGAGAGCAAGTAGATGGAAAAAATTGCCCTGACCTAGAGGGTAAGAGAATCTCTCTGGTTTTTGATAAAGCAAGAGCTACCAGGGGCCTTTTTTCCTAGATATTGCTCCTGCTGGCTGTAATGAGCTAGAAGGTCTCTCCAGTCTGTATGACTAGATGTTCTTCTGAATTCGTGGAACACTCTCTCACGATCCATAAGCCACTTCTCCCCTTTTTGATCTGTTCCTTACCTTATGGGTGTTTGACTTTGATGTGACTTTGACCACCTGCATTTGTATTTAACCCCTTGTGTCTGGAAGTGGTTCTGTGTCCCCTTCACATGAGCCTGCCTGCTCTGGTGGGGAACACTAGAGATTGCTCTTTTCCCATTTTCCTTATACCCCTTTCTGCTTTCTTGGAATTTTCTAATAGTTTTAAGTAGTAATACTTTCATATAAAAGCATTCTTCATGACATAGCCATTAGCTGTAACAAGAGGTTCTGTGGATAAAATATAATACTAGCAATTTCTCCTGAATTCATAGAAAAAAATCAAGTTAGTGAAGAGAATTTTCTGTTTTTCTCCCATCAGTATTTAAAAAAAAAGTTTGTGCCTCTATGCTATTCTGGTTATAATTTAGTATAAAGTGGCTTTGGACATAGCACAAAATAATATATTCTGAATTATTTTAAGTTTGCTCTATCAATATTTCAAACTGTTCTTCAAAACATATCTTGACTTTTGAGAATTATACCCCGAGTATAGCTTCTTGAGTCTAGATGAATCTGGATATGTTTTCTGATGGCTCAATGTGTCCATTTAGACCCTTTAGGAAAGGATCACCAATGTAGCTGTTTACAAACATCTTCCTACCATTTTCCGTTTCAAGGATACTGGTTCCTGACCCAAGGTGGGGTGTCAGGAGTGCTGCCTCTTGGTTCACTTCTGGCCAGTTTGGTCTGGATTTTCCCAGGACTATTTAGACTTAGACCCAGGGCTCTTAGGTTTCTTGTGAATGATCCATTGAGCATTGTCTACAAGACTCTTTCCTATAGGCTTATCTTACTCTCTCAAGCTTTAGGTAACACTTCTTGGAATCCTCACCAGGAACATCAATACATTTTAGGTTTCCCCCCCTAGATGAGAAAACTACTAAGATTGTGGTAAGTGGAGGAGATCCAAGAGGTGGCATCTTTAGGAGCTGTTCAATAGAAAAGTCTGGCAGGCCTTAACAAAATGAGTTGTCAGTCTCAGGTGTTTAGGCAGACAGGAAGTGTTAAGGAACAAAACCAAATGAGATGATTCAGAGTTGGGTTAAAGGTAGAGCTTTCCTCATTGGTTTCTAAATGTGTACAAGGAGCTCTTATTAGTCTTTATTGGACCACAGGCCTTGGAAGTCAGGTCTCATCTTCATTTTTTCATTGAAATGGTTCCATTCTCATTGGTTTTGTATGTTGGAGTGCCATGTAAGAATTCATTTGAAGAAACTTGCTAAAGAAACTTTGCTACTAGCTGAACCAAAGCAGTTTTCTGAGGCAGTGAAAGACACTGATCTGCTATAGACAAGAAATAACCCAAACTTAGGATAGGTCAATCATGTTTATGTAAGTCAAACAAGAAGTTCCCCAAACATAAAACCATCTCTACAGTGATCTATAATAGAATGTTCATTTTATATAATTATATATAAGTGAATTTTATTGCATTTACATTTTGTTTTTTATTTTTATAATTGAATGTTTTGATGAAACATATTGTGTTCATTTTTTTTATTGCTCAATTGACAGTCCTAACAGGATGAAAGCAAACGTGCTGAACAGATGTGCCTGAGCCTTGCTGTCATGTATTGAGTATGGCTGGCATATGCTTCTTTACATAATTTCACAAGAGTGGACACATGAATCCACTCTGAATTGTTTTAAAAAAGAGAAAAAGAAAAAAGTTGAGTGCAAATTATAGCCTTCTAAATTAATGATACATTTATAGAAATTTCAAATAACATATATGCTAGAAGAGCAGAAGCAAATAACTTAGCCAAGCAGCATAAGTGAACAATTTGGAGGTCTCTAAATCTGTATATAACTCATTTGACTATAAGAGTTTTTATTCCAATTCAAAAAAATAACAAGGGAAAATGGACATTTGAATAAAAGTTTACGGAACTCTTGAAGTACCTTCATGGATCTCAGAGTTCTACAAAACACAAATTGAGGACCAGAAACTTAATGCCTCTCTGAATAGGGACTGCAAAGCCTTGTTCTTTTATAGTGCTTTATATTTATCTCCTGTAGGACATTTTCCTTGTATTTATTTCATAAAAATAAATACAACCCAGTTTCTTAACACACCTTTCTCAGAAACGAACAGATAAAAGAGCAAAACATAAATAAATCTATATAAGAGTGAAAGACTAGCTAGAACTAGTATGTATGTAATTCTGGATACAACAAGGTTACAAATTTTTTAAAGAAATCTTGGAACATTCATAAAATTTACCTTAACAGACCTTATATTTGTTATTATGCAGATCACATTTACTGACCAAAATGCAATAAAATTAGAAGTCAATAGCAATAGCGAAATAGCCAACTGTGATCCGACAGGTTGATTTAGAAATTGGCTGGATGGTTGCAAGTACATTGTAGTTCCTCAGTCCTTTTGCATAAGTAAATCCAAGGCACACCCCATTCTATAAACAGCTGCTGACAGAAATGCAAACAGTCCATTCCAAGACTACATACTGAATAGGTGGAACAAGGAAAGACTTCCTGAGAATCAATAAGTACATCCTATTAGACCTTGTCCATTAGGTGAGTTTCTTTTCTTTCCTTTTGATTCAGCTATTAAAGAACATGATACTATTTAGGGAGTAGTTCAACACACATTACAAATACATTGCTGAGAGAGTAGACCTGAGGGGGACCAAAAAGATCTCTGTCCAGCTCTCTGTAACTTACTGACACCTAATGGACACTAAAGGCTAAGAATCCTAGTGTCCTTGTTTTAGTGGTGCTAAAACATCAGGAAATAGTTTGATATTCTGAGCCTATATCAATTTTTTTAAAAAAATTATATTTTTAAAAAATTTAAGAACTGAGGTATATTTGATATACCTTGTATTCGTTTCAGGTGTACAATATGATTCAGTATTTGCGTATACTGCAAAAACGATCACAATAAGTCTTGTTAACATCTGTCACAGAATTTCTTGTGTGATAACTTTTAAGATTTATTCTCTTAGCAAGTTTCAAATATGCAGTATAGTGTTAGTAACTGCAGTCACCATGCTGTATATTATATTCCTATAATATATTTATTTCATCACTAGAAGTTTTTACCTTTTGTTTCCCTTTACCCATTTGGCCCACCCCATAGTCCCTGCCTCTGGTAATCACCAATTTGTATCCAAGAGCTTGGGGTTTTGTTTTGTTTTGTTTTGTTTTGTTTTTTTGATTCCACATATAACTGAGATCATACAGATTTGTCTTTCCTTGTCTGACTTATTTCACTTAGTGTAATATCCTCAAGGTCCATTCATGTTGTACAAATGGCAGTATTTCCTTTCTTATGGCTGAGTAGTATTCCTCTGTGCATGTGTGTATGTATGTATCCATCCCATTTTATTTTATCATTCATTTGTTGATGGATATTTAGGTTGTTTCTAAATTATCTATTTGTTGTAGATAATGCTGCAATGAACATGGGGTACATATATTTTTTTGAGTTTTTGCATTTTCTTTTGACAAATACCAGAAATGGAATTACTGGGTTATATGGTTGTTCTATTTTAATTTTTTTGAGGAACCTCCATACTGTTTTACACTGTGGTTGCACCATTTCTACCAACAGCATAGAAGCCTTCCTTTTCTCCACATCCTCATCCCCTGTCTTTTTGATAATAGCCATTCTAGAAGATATGAGCTAATATCTCACCGTGTCTTTGATTAGCATTTCCTTGATGATTAGTGATTTGGGGCATCTTTTCATGTGTCTGTTGGCCACCTGTACGTCTTCTTTGGAAAAATATCTATTCAGGTCTTCTGCCCATTTTGAAATCAGATTATTTGTGGGTGGTTTGTTTGTTTTTGTTGTTGTTGTTGTTTTGTATTAAGATGTATGACTTTCTTTATATATTTTGGGTATTAACTCCTATCAGATATATGATTTGCAAATATTTTCTCCCATTTAGTAGGTTGCTTTATCATTTTGTTGATGGTCTCCCTCACTGAGCAGAAGTATTTCAGTGTTTTTAAAATAATTAAGTTGTGGGGCATGGGTGACTCAATCAGTTAAGCATCCAACTCTTGATTTTGCCTCAGTTCATGATCTCAGGGTCGTGGGATTGAGTTCAGCATGGATCCTGCCCATCCCTCTCCTTTTGCTCTTTCCCCTGCTCATGTGCACGCTCTCTCTCAAATAAGTGGTGACTAAAATCATTAAAATAAATAAAGGAACTAAGTTGTTACATGGTAGAAATATTTACAGATGTCTTTTGTTCATTCATTCGTTCGTTCCTTGAACTCATGAGCCTGAGATCAAGACCTAAGCTGAGTGAAATAAGTCAATCGGAGAAGGACAAACATTATATGGTCTCATTCATTTGGGGAATATAAATAATAGTGAAAGGGAATAGAGGGGAAGGGAGAAGAAATGGGTAGGAAATATCAGAAAGGGCGACAGAACATGGAAGACTCCTAACTCTGGGAAATGAACTAGGGGTGGTGGAAGGGGAGGAGGGAGGGGGGTGGGGGTGACTGGGTGGCGGGCACTGAGGGGGGCACTTGACGGGATGAGCACTAGGTGTTATTCTGTATGTTGGCAAATTGAACACCAATAAAAAATAAATTTACTATTAAAAAAAAAAAAAAGACCTAAGCTGAAATCAAGAGTCATACACTTAACTGACTGAGTCACCCAGGACTCCTATGAGTGTTTTAAACTCAGGACCAACTTGTATCAGTTTGCTGCCGGTTCATTAACATTATGGGAAAGCCAAAACTAGGATAGTATTGAGAAGTATTTGTGTTCCTGAAATGGCTCTATTCCCAGAAATAGATAGGGGAAAGCTCTTTTCCTTGTTGGAAAAGTAGAAGTCCTTAAAGACACAGTAGCTTTTGAGCTTATTGAGGAGGGTCCAATATCTTGAAGTTAACATGGCAGCTCACTGTGTTACAAAAAAAAAAGAAAAGTGCATTCATTGACTGGCATTGTTGATGTAAGGTCAGTTGTTGCACACACAAACTAGAGTTTGGAGAAAGTACTTGGAGATAAGAGACAAGAAAGCCAGTGGGCACCAGCATGGCTCGGTTGGTTAAATGTCTACCTTTGGTTCAGCCAGGTCATGATCCCAGGGTCCTGGGATGGAGTCCCGAACCAGACTCCTGCTCCGTGGGGGAGCCTGCTTCTCTTTCTTCTTCAGTGTGCCACTCCCCCTGCTTGTGCACACATGCTGTCTCTCTGTCAAATAAATAAAATCTTAAGACAAGAAAGCCGGAAAGGGGAAAAAAGCAGAGAGGTCATGGCACAAGGGCAATTATTAGAAAAGGCTTTTAGAACCCAACATGGGGAGGTCGTAGGGTGGATGTTAGACTGTGGAAAAGAATGCCAGCTGTGAAGTGATGGGTCCTATGCATCAATAAGCAACCATGTACCGTAAAAGCATATTCCTAAGAGCTGAGGACAGCTGTGCTGAATGTTAGCCAACAAGGGTGAGGGTGTGGGGCAGGCAGGACAAGGGAAAAGTGGATCCATATCTGGCATATCTTCATAGCCATTGTAAATGTTTGTGTATGAAACCAATGGTTCAGTTTAGCCTTTGGAGTAGGACATGTGGGATGGGAGCTCTCAACATTCATAGTTCCTGCAAGTACACAGGTGTAGCATCTCTCATCACAGAAAAGTAACAGTATGATTTCTGTCCTTTGTTGAAGAAATCAGTGAAATGATTTCAGTATACTGTAGAAATCACACTTATAAAACAACAGTGAAAATAATAATCTTAGTGTGCAAATGGTTGGGTCTGGAAAGGCAGGGTGGCATTATATATTCTGGACACACCTTCTCTATGGGGTGAATAAATACAGAGTACTCACATTCTCATTTTTTAAAAAAAGGCAGTGATAAAGGAGCTCTTCTCTTCCCTAGTTATTGTTAACTCAGGGATATTTATGTAATTGTTCTTATTTGGACAATGGCAGCACACAAAAAACTTGAAGCAGGTGAGATGCAAGAGAGAGCCAGGCTGTGCTGGTCAAAGGCCTCACCACACATGTGCTGTGCTCTGGGAGGACAAAGCTTGGCAGAACTCTTGACTCCATTTCTAAGTGAATAATGGAAAGGTGCGGTGTGTTTTGCAACCTTGGAAAAGCACATTCCAATATCAAGTCCTTTGAGTGCTACTTGATTTGTCATCCTTATAGTCCTGGCTAGGGGAGCAGCATGTCACTTCTAATATTTCTCCCTTTGAGTCCCAGGCCCTAGACTTTGGTGGCACTCTGACATAGCAAGATGCCACCATTTGTCTTGTTAATAACAGAATTCCCTCTGTTAACCAGTTGGGCTTGAAGCTATCCTACCTTCCAGGTACTTTAAGTCACTCCTCCATTTACATTTTCAGAAAATCTATTTACTACGTTCTTTGAGAGTTTTATAAAGTGTCAGTGTCATTCTTATGGTATTGTGGAAAAGTGCCAGGCTTAAGGCCATAAGATCAGTGTTCTAGCTTTAATCTTTTGTAATCATAAGAAGAGCTGTGACATATTGATATCTATCAGGCATTTTGCTTCTCACTCTACACAGATAGGTGGTGGTATCCTGTTGTTTGAATATAGGAGACCTTGACTCCAATGTCTATTAAAACCATCTTCTATGTGCTTATAAAAAGCAACCATTGTGTGGGAGTAGACTTTATAGGTTTTGTGCTTCTGTCAAATTCTTGGAGACTCTCCAGCTTCGTGGTGTCATTAAGAACCATATTTAGCCATGGGTTGGACATTGAAGTCACATATGGTTGTGTCCATTATAGGACTGCTCTCATATTGTTTGAGATATTGCTCAGCAAACCAAACAACCACTCCTGTTGCCACAGTATGGCCTATATTTTATAAATGCCATATTCTATAGTGTGCCCTTCCCTGTTAACCTTATATCTATAAAACAAAAGGTACTTACCATAATCTATAAGTAATTTAACACCCAGTGCTTACCTTCCATAAATTCCTATAAACATTCATATTCTGACCCTAAAAGAAACTTAAGTAACAAATAAGGTCTTTTAAGTAAATGAATCAATCAATGGTCTCTATAAATTAAAAAACAACAAAACATCTAGTATATCATTTGAATCATCCCACAATCATCTCCTGGCCTTCCAGGAGAACACTTTGTATTTTCAAGAATAATTCCAGTGTCCCCCTCTTCCCTAATGTGTAGTTGCTTGTATTATTTGTTTACTGGGTTATGTTGCTCACCTACTGAGGTGATGGTAACATTTCAGAAATGGTAGATCAAGTCCTGGATTGAGACTGTTTATTTTTTCTTTACCCTAGTCTTTCTCTTTAATACTCATAAAGGATTTGCAAATGTCTAGAGGAAACTTTTTACAAATGAAGATATATTCAAATGTCCTGCCGGTATTTGAAAATGTATATTTAATGGTATTTGCAGGTAATTTTATTTTTCTCTGAATAACTTGCTTTGCTGGAATACCACTATCTACTACAAGTTAGTCTTTTCACTTTGTTTAAATGGGGAGAATGAAATATTCCTATGTAGCAGGCACATTTATAAATATAAAGCCAAATGATAGGTGAATTTAGATCCTGTCAGTTTTTAGCCAAGAATATCTCCCCTCACTGTTAAGGATGGATCCATAATATTACTACATTGTATTGATAGGAATGCATTTATGAATCATAGGTTATAGGAGAATATCTAATGCAGTTATATAGTATTCCCAATTTAGATAAAATCAAACTCATCTTTCAATTAGGAGACAAGGAAAAGCTAGGATTTCTAGCTAGGGCAGAAACCTATCTTCTCTTGCCTTGACCAGAAATTGAAAAGAGGAAACTCACGGCCCAGAAGGCAGAGGCTATCTCCTCTTGCGAAAATAGGGAGCCCCACTATTGGGTAGGACACTTGTTTTTATAGTGAAAGTAGATGTATTTTACTTTAGGGTCTAGGAATTGCAATGATCTAAGACAGTTGTAACCAGGGCTTATTTGGTAACCACAAGTTGTCCCTACTCATATCTTGATTTGTTATAAAATGCCTTCTCTGTCCTGCCCCACTCTGTATGATTTCTCTTACCCCTTTCTGCTGTCTCTATTATGTGTATTCTTCAGAACCAAGAATAGATCAATGGTTCCATAAACAAAAGGAGAAAAATCTACTGCTTTTTAACATTAAATTTAAAAAACACCGATAGGCTTTATTGTTCTATGCCTGTCATTGTTGCGTGAACATTTTTCTCCAAATGAATCCTTGAATAAGGAGACATTAATATGTACAACAGAACATGAGACAATATAGGTCTCAAAAATCCTGATGTTTTGTGTTTTGTCTGAAAAGTAATAGTTATATTCATATTTTTCTATTTCTACGTAGAAATCACTTTGGGCAAGGCAAGTGAGGTCCATAAACTCTATAGGAACACTGTAATATCTTATTAACCTTTCTAAGAAATTCAAAATGTTTTCTAGTTAAAATTTCTTACAGTATACCTCATGTTTCTCTTTTAAAAGTTTTCTCTTTTTTCTCTGTTAAGCTTTACATTTTTATTCCTTTTGCATCTTTATATGCATGCCAAACATGTGACGTGCACATATCGGCAGGGAAAAAACAATATGGGGATGTGAATTTTCATGTCATATTGTACTATGTTTACAAGGGAATATTAAAATGTTTTTGAGGATTGGCTTTTTTGAAAATGCAAAGAAGTGGGTATAGTTATTAGAATATAGATTGGGAAGTGGCTAAAAGTGTAAGGTTTTAATGTTGAATATTGGCTCCCCATTGTGCTCTGGCACCAAGCACAAAATAGGCATTCAATAAATATTTGATGAATGAAAGAGTTAGTGAATGAGCCTGAAGAAGTATCCTTACAGAGAATTTCAGGCAGCACCACAGGAAATAATCTTGATTTGAAAGGAATGCATCAAGCTCAATAGCAAATAAATCTGTAAGGAAATGAAAAACACCATGATTTTTCTGCTCTCTTTACATTTTGAAACCACAGGAAAGAAAGACATAAAGAGGATTTACAGGAGATAGTACAAGTATCAAGATACATAATTTCTTAGATTTGCTGTGACCAACAAGAGGCAGACATGCCTTCAGTTTATGACCTGTCTCCTTGGGGGGAACTCATCAGAAGGAAGAGCTTTGTGACAGAGACAGAAGTACAGGTCCTTCATACCAACTTCTGTGTGTCTAAGCCTTACTTATAAAGTAATTCATCTCTATAATTGCTGGCGCTACAGAAAACTTTTGATTCCTGAATCAAATCAACTATAACTGAAGTTCCTGGCTTTGAAGGAAGGATTACCGAGAGAACAAAAGACATGCTATGTTAGAAAAGGGTATAGGACTAGAATTTAGAAGACTAGGAATCTAGCTCAGCTCCACATCTAATTGGCTGATTGATTTTATATGGTTCACTTGTCTTCTCTGGACTTCATTCAGTTTCCTCTTTTGGAAATTTAAGTATTGAACTGATGAACATTTCGGTTCTGAAATTGCCAAAAATCATACAGATAAAACTCAGTGTTATATTGGAATGCCAGTCATAGCTTTCATAATGGATAGAGATCTCATAAGTGATTGCATCTAAATTGAATTTTTCCTATGTTTTTTCTAAAGGTTCAGGTAGTGGATTAAGAATAGATCATAAAGTGACATGCCTTGCTGAGAGCTTGATGAGATTTTTAGTCATAGTATTGCTAAAAACAAGTTTCAATTATTGAACATTTAATATAAGCAATGCACTAAAAGCTTTCTGTGGATAATGTCACTTAACCATTGTTATCTCCATTTTATAGTTGAAAGAATGGAGGCTTAGTGTAAAGAACTCAGACCAGGACAAAGAAACAGTCAGAATTTGAACCTGAGCCTACCTCCCATTATATTTAAGAAAATATCACTCTTTGTGTAATATAAGTCTTGTACAGACCCTTGAGTTATCTTTAAGGGTGGTGTGCTGATAAAATCATGCATGTCTAGTACTGTTTGTGGCACATCTATTCAGTTAATATTATCCCTCCCTCTTTTTAAATTCTCTGTACTAAATATGGCTGATAGAGAATTTGGCTTTCAAGAAATGGCTGACCTATCTGAATTAGTTTCAGAATGAGTCTGCCTAATGATAGGGGATCCTAAGGTTGGAGTCTAGGACTGACTTTCATAGGAAGCTTTATGGAGTATTTGGGCTAGGGGTGTGTGTGTGGGGGGGGGGGCGGTGGAGATGGAGAAGGGAGGGAGAGAAATCTAATTCCTTTGCTCTGACTAAAACCACTCTCTTCTATCTTATTCCCCTAAGAACAATTAAGATATGTTTTATTTTTTAAATAAGGAAGAAGATCATTGACTTTCTCTCTGAAGGCAATTACCACTACTTAGTGTATGTTGAGGAAGTGGGTGTTCCTTGCTTTCTATTGTTAGTCTGGTGAGAGTGAGGGTGGAGAGCACTTTGAAAAAATATTTGTGTAGGGAGGATAGATGGAAGTGAACAGAGTAAGAAAGTCTTTTGCATGTCCCAAATTAGAGTCATTCTTGACTTTTTAGAAGACATTTCCTTGAGGTGTCTCAGATGCTACTTCCTGAAGGAGATACAGAGTTTAAAGAAGTGAACTTTGGTTTAAGTGCTCTTCACAAGTTCCTAATTTTTTCTTTCATTAGTTTTTAGTTTAGGGGCATAGTTCTTTCTTATAGTTCTTGGAAAGAAAGGAATATTGTCTGCATATTTACCATTGGGAGCTAGATTGCAAGATGATGATGCTAATGGCAGTTAATAGTCATACAAGATTTACTGTGTGCCAGACACTGTTCTAAACTCTTCATGTATACATTAACTCTATCTTTACCACAGCCTCCTGAGATAGGTTTACAGCTCCTTCAAATCTAAAATGTGTTGATGGTGCATTTGTGATCTTGCTAGAAGATGCTAATGAAATATTTTCATACAACTATCTCCAGTGCTACCTCATTTAGTAACAGTTGCAAGATGTCATACATTATAAGACTGTGAAATGAAAGATGCATGCCAGTTATAAAGAACTTAAGATAAGAAAGCATATGCGTGATAGAGTTAATAGAATAAAAATTAATTAAAAAATCATTCCCATTTTTAAAATGGGGGAACCTGAAGCAAAGGGATTAAATATTCTTTAAAAGTTTTTTTTTTCTTCTTTAAAAGATTATTTATTTATTCATGAGAAACACAGAGAGAGAGGCAGAGACACAGGCAGAGGGAGAAGGAGGCTCCATGCAGGGAGCTGGACGTAGGACTCGATCCTGGGACCGTGGGATCATGCCCTGAGCCAAAGGCAGATGCTCAACCATTGAGACACCCAGGCGTCCCAATTTTTTCTTTTATTTTTTAAATATTTTATTTTTATTTATTAGAGAGAGTGCATGTGAGGGGGATGGGGAGGAGCAGTTGGATGCTGAGTTGAGCACAAAGCCCTACCCAGGGCCCATCTTAGGACCCTGAGGATCAGGACCTGAGCTGCAATCAAAACTTGGTCGCTTAACTGGCTGAACCACCCAGGCACCCCAAGGGATCAAATTTTCCGATTTCAATATATGTGCTGCCAAAGTGAGCACAGGGATTAAATTATCTAAAGTGAAATGACTATATTCACATCTAGGTGATTTGGTTCTGGAGTCCATGTTCTTAACCTCCACTTTTTCTTCTTTCTCAACAACATGCTGGAATTGAGCCCATGTTAGCATGTGAATAGACTGCCCAAGACGCACTTACTTGTATTCTCATTGGAGCATCCATTATAGAATGGCACTGAGGAAGTGTGTGTGGTATGTAGCCCCTGACTTTAGGACTGTGATAAGGATTGTAAAGTACTTGGTGTGTGGGCATCTGATCTAGGCTTCTGAGCTGCTTTTAGCAAGAGTAATGTAATTGGGAAAAGCCTTCATGAACTAACTTCTCAAGCATCAATAGGTTGGAATGCAACCACTGCAAATATTATGTACAAAATGTTGTTTGGATGTCCCAAATGTCAAATCTTGCACCATGTGTTTTCAGTGTTTCCCTTCCTGCTCTAAAATGCCAACATAAAAATAATTTATGTTATTTCTATACTTGGGGAATGGAATTTTTTCTTTATGGGGAGTAGGCCCCTGACTACTCAAGACTGGAGTAATAAGAATAAGAAACAAAAATAATTTTTTTATATGAAGGTGGTTCTATATGAAGACCTACCAGCAGTTTATTTATTTTTTATTTTTTATTTTATTTTTTTTCTACCAGCAGTTTAAACTTAATATTAAGTTTTCTTCATCTGGTGGTGATAAGCAGTGGTGAAACACATATATTGGACTGCAGGATGGGTTTGGGGCTATAGTTTGCTATGCACTAGAATTATTTTCTGCTGAAGCAGGAAATGGTTCCACTAATTCTAGGCTTTGACTAATTGGCTGCAAACTCAGATAAGAAACTTGTTACCCTCAATACCCTGCCCAAAACCTGAAAAATCTCTGTTATCAGTGAAGGCCTGCCTCCTTCCTAAGTCCTTTTATTTCCTTGCAGGTCCTTACTTTTTAGAATTCTGGTCTGTTAACCCAGACTAGCCTAGTCATTGTGACCAATTTAGGGCACACTTTACATAGCCTCCAAATTTGCTACAGATTTTTCTTAACTTGAAATCTCTGTTTTAAAAAAAAAAAAAAAAATCTCTGTTTTATTGTTGGATCATGGATTAATGTTTTGCTGTGATCCCTGAGATAAAATGGTGAGTTGTCAACCAAGGAAATCTCTGTCACCCATCACACCTTTTCCTATTGTTTCTCATATTCTCCTCTGCCAGTGTGCCTGTATTCCTTTTTCTCAACTTGTTTACTGTTCTCCAACACATACAAACTGTTCAGATATAGAAAGAAACTATATTGTAGTGGAGATCAATTTGGGGTATAGACTATCTGCAATTGAGGTAATTATCAGTAAAAATCTGAGTTTGTTAGTTTGACATAGATTTAAAACACCAAACCATTGCTTTTTTTGCTTCTGTTTATCATTTTACATTTTTAGTCTTGAACTGTTTGAACATCTTTCTGATCAGTCAACTTGGACTGGTTGGAACCAGTTTTTAATCATTCTGGGACAGTAAAAAACAATTTTATAGATGACATGATCCAGTTATAAGCAGTTTGATAAAATTAGAGCAAGTTTGACTCAGTTGGAGATATTTAACTGGTCAACACTAACTTGACTCAGTAAAATATACTCTGAACCAATCAAACCTCACATGAGCCAGTTCTGACTGCCTTCCAGGTCAGAACTTATTTGAGCTAGGTAAAACTAGTTTGAAGCAGTTTGAGCTATTGAAACCAGACCCAAGTAATTTTCATTAGATATATTTAGTTTTAGCCAAAGTGACTTTACATCAGTCAGAAATAGTTTTGTGGGTGTAACCTCTTTGAATTTGAGTCTTTCATTCTGAACTAGAATGAACCATTCAGATTTTTTTTTTTTTGAGCAAGTATGAGCTTGTTAGAATGGACTGCAGTGTTTTATACAGATTTGAACCTGTTTTTAACTTGGTCATAACTTCTTTTTCAATAGGCATATCAATTTGAAATGAATTGAAAATGTTTTAAACCAGCCAAAAAAGATCAGAATTAGTTTAAAAGTGATCTGTGTTGACTCAGCAAATTACTCTGAGCCAGTCAGAAATCCTTTGTATTAGAAATATGTTTTGAGCTGCTCATAGGCAATTTCAGTGATTGATCTGGGTCTTTAGAACCAGTCTGATCTGTTCAGAATGGTGTGAAGAGAGTGAGCTAACATTTACTGAGTTGTAATATATGCTAAACACTGTGCTGGGTATTCCACAAAGAGTGTCTTGTTCAATCTTTAGAACAATGGTGTGAATGAGTATAAAGTATCTTCTTTTTCGTAGAACGGAAACCTGAAGCCAAGACTCCGAGACATCTGAGTAGCTGGCATGTGGGAGACATGGGATTCAGCCCAGTTCTTCTTGACTTCAAAAATCATGTGTTTCCTCTTAGGCTGCCTTGTACAATTAGTACCTGGTAATTTTAATCCCAACATGCATTTATGGAAACTTGAGTAACAGACAATAAGCTTGGAGGTATACTGGACATTGAACTTGGAGTTAGATTTATTTTCTAGACTATGCAAATGAGTTATTCTCTCTGGGTTGTATTTCATCTTTGGG
Source organism: Canis lupus familiaris (assembly GCF_011100685.1). Lineage (NCBI taxonomy): Eukaryota > Metazoa > Chordata > Mammalia > Carnivora > Canidae > Canis > Canis lupus. The sequence continues at coordinate 20,971,964 of NC_049251.1, read as the reverse complement.
AAAACTGAACCCAGAGAGTGAAAGGTCTGGACATTTATTTTCAGATTAACAAGGCAGATAATTGCCTAGAGATGTGATTTGAAGAGTGCAAACTATGATTAATATTGATGGTGGTATTTATACCTTTAGCTGTGGTATTTGGTTTGTTAATACTTCCTTTACAATGGCTTGGTTTGGGAACAAATTGTTATGTATTGCTATCAACATGAATAGAAAAACCCACAAAGAACATTTTTAGACTTATATTTGTGATTCTTCTCCCCTAGTAACTAACACATTAAATTTTGGTGCAGCAGAGATAGTTTCATCTGTCTTTGAATTCCATTCAAGTGGATTTAGAGAATCCTAATGGCACTCTTCTGAGTGATGCCATTGGTGATAACATTTTCTCCTGTACCTTAAATGATATAAAAACATAGATACAGAAATGACCAACCTTTGTTCAACCTGAAAGTAGAGAGGAAGTAAGGTAACCACAGTGTTGTTGTATCATTCTCATTGCAGAATTTGAAGTTGCCTTCTGCTTCCTTATTCATTTTTAGGGGAACTTCCAAAATGATTAAACATTATTTGGGCCTGCTTTTAAATTCTTAGCTCTTATTAATGAATAACTTGGAGCCAAATGAGATCCTATAATACGATACTAGCATATTTATTTGTACCATATTAGTTATCTTCTGGAGAGGACTATGTTATATACCATTAATACAGGCAACCCAAACCTGTGAATACAGAAGCTATAATGTAGGAAAGCCATCATCTGTGAAGTGTCATTCTTTACAGTGTGCAAATAGAGTTATGAATGTTTGTGGAATCTCTGCCTTTATCAGCTGACCAGCCATATCTGAATGTGAGGTCCTAGCTCTTTACTAAGGCACCATGAAGAAGTAAATTGCAGTGGCTCTTGGGGGTTAGTATTCAGGATTTTTGAGCATAAGACGAGTCACCAAATTGAGGATGGGGTAGTGGAAAAAACATAGAAAATCAATAAATGTCCTTGCTTGAATTTTTATTAATTTTATGGACCTATAGAAATAATCCTATAGGAAGCATGAGAATGGTAGTAAAGTTTTTCAATGTGAGGCTGGGTGGAAATAGACAATGAAAGGAAAATTAGCATCTAATATAGGGCATCTGATGTGTGTATGGATGGGAGAATATGCATGTTTGAATGGGCATGTAGAGTTGCAGGTGGTAGTGGGGTAGCTCATTATTTTTCTGATTTTGAGGAGGGTTTATTGGTATTAGAAATGGGAGCATAAAAATAAGTAAGCCTTTCCTGGAGACAGACTACATTTTCAGTTGGACTGATATTTTCAGTAGTTTGAATCTATTTAGAGAATAAAAACAAATCATGAGAAGTGCTCATTGCAAAGGATAAAAATAACCGTGGTTAGGCTTTGCTGGTAAAAACAAGAATTTTTCTTCTCTAAGTTGCACCTTTGTTTTAGTCAATATCAAAAACCTGAATTGGTAGCATTTCTTGTTTGAATACCAAGGCAAGTATAGGTAGATGAGCCAACTGTGACTTCTGAACAGTGGCTGCCCAAATCTGAACTCAGTTTCCAGGGGAGCAGTGGTATTCTAAGAAAGTCTGACTTAACATGAGGTATGTAATTGTAATAATAATAATAACAATGCCACAAGCCAAATTTTACTTGTGAATTTAGTATTGTCTTTGAAAGAACTATAGTGACATTTGAAAGTGAATAGGATAAATGAAATTGCCTAAATGTCCAAGTAAAAGAGAAAAGCCTGAGATCTAGGACCAGGAGACTTTGAAAAAAGTTGTGTGTGTGTGTGTGGGGGGGGGGGGGGGGGTTGGGAATTGGAACCACTTGCACTCTATTATTATTCCTGTAACATTCTCCTTCCTTATTTCTTTTTAAAATTTTTGCATCTGCATGTAAGACTTAGTGGTGGTTATCTTCTTAATTTTTATTCTCACTTTGAATTTTTGTCTTAATGGTACTGTAATATGCACATTAAGTTTAAGCTGTTATTTATTATTTCTGTTACATCTCCTCTAGCAAATTATTAGACCCTTGGGGGCAGTGAATAGTATCTAATCCTCTTCACAGAACCCTTAGGCATATAAGTGTCACATAGTACTTACTGAACTGGATATTAGAGTAACCGATAGTATTCATGGAATAGTCTAATATTTCCTAATGGCTTTTTAAAAATATGCATTTGTTTGTATTTTACAGGTGAAGCACTGAGTTCTTCATTATGTCTGATGGAGACTATGATTACCTCATCAAGTTTTTAGCTTTGGGAGATTCTGGAGTAGGGAAGACCAGTGTACTTTACCAGTACACAGATGGCAAATTTAACTCCAAATTTATCACGACAGTGGGCATTGATTTCAGGGAGAAAAGAGTGGTAAGTTCTATATGACAATGTGATCTGTGAATCAGTGCTTTCCTGTCTGTCTAGTTTATTTGTAGGAATTAGAAGGACAAAGTTAGGAATATATAATTGAAGGGTGCATGTGAAAGTGTAGTATGTTCAGTCTTTGCAATGTGATTTAAAAGATTGTGCTAAATGACATTTAATATAAAACCAAGGAGACAAAAGGGAAGATTTCTTTTAATTTTCCCTTGATACCCTTTTGGCTTGTATGGTCCCTCAGAACTCTACAAAGTTATTTGTCTGCCTTTGTTATGAAGCTTACAAACCACCCTCACCCTCCTACTCCTGTTTTTTTTTTTTTTTTTTTTTTTTTTAAGATTTTGTTTATTCATTCGTGAGAGACACAGAGAGGCAGAGATACAGGCAGAGGGAGAAGCAGGCTCCATGCACGGAGCCTGACGTGGGACTCCATCCCTGGTTGCCAGGATCACGCCCTGGGCTGAAGGCAGGCACTCAACCGCTGAGCCACCCAGGGATCCCCCTACTCCTGTTTTGTGGACTATTTCATCCACCTTTGATGTCATTTTTAATTACCTTTATCTTAATTCAGTCCCACGTGGAACGCTAAGTGGCAGAACTCATCATGCTGCCAGGAGGGGGAGGTTGACCTAGGAGTGAGAATGCCAGTAGTGAATGTTGATCTGGGAAGAAACCAAGGAGGAGGTTCTACTGAATGGTGAAGGGGCACTTATTTTTTTTTTTTTTAATATAAGGGGCCATAGGACTGATAGTTATTCTGATGGTGGAGGGGATGGCAGGGGGTCACTGTGTTAGAGTTGCCTTCACATGAACTACATTTCTTGCTGAAGAATCAACTGTTACCATGACATGGATCAACAAGTGGTCAAGAGATTAATGACAAAGATCTTTCAATGGAGCATATTCTACCTGGAAAAGGTACAGGGTCTCTGGCTTCCAGGATAGAAGAATGCATTCCCTCTTACTCTAGGTCTTTTCTGACAGAGAGTCTTATAGAGACTCAGACCCACTGAGTGAGAATAGGATTTCATGAAATTTTTAGTATTGAAATATAATTGTAGAATCAGTATATATGTATATGATTATATTTATTAATTTCCATTTTATGATCTTGTTTTTTTAAAAATCACCTTATTGAGATATAATTCACATAACAAAATTCACCCACTGAAAGTGTACGGTTCAGTGGTTTTTAGCATATTCACAGTTGTGCATCTCATTCTAGAACATTTCACTCCCAAAAGAAACCTCATGCCCTTTAGCAGTCATTCCTCTTTTATCCCTTCTCTGGCCACTAATCTATTCTCCATGGATTTGACTATTCTGGACATATCATGTAAATGGAATCATACAATATGCCTCCTTTTGTGTGTGGCTTCTTTCAGTTAGCATAATGTTTTCAAGGTTCATCCATATTGTAGCATGTATCATGACTTCATTCTTTTTTATGGCCAAATAATATTCCATTGCATTGATATACCACATTTTGTTTATTCATCCATTGATAGACAATTTTATTGTTTCACTTTTTAGCTATTATGAATAATGCTTCCATTAACAGTCATATACATTTTTTTTTGTGTGGACTTATGTTTCCAAATCTCTTGGGTATACACCTAGGAATAGAATTAATTTGCCATATGATAACTCTCTGTTTAACTTTGAGTAACCTCCAAATTTTCTAAAGTTGCTGCACTTTTTATATTCTTACCAGCAATATGGAAAGAGTTCCATTTTCTCCATATCCTTACCAACTCTTGTTATTGTCTATTTGATTATAGCCATTCCAGTGCATGTGAAGTGATATCTCATTGTAGGTTTGACATAAATTTCCCTAATGACACGTTTTTGAGCAATAATTATTTTTCATGTACTTACTAGCCATTTGTGTAATCTTTGGAGAAATGTCTATTCAAATTGTTTGCCTATTTTGAAATTGGTTGTCTTTTTATTCTTCACTTTTCAGAGTTTTAAAAATACATTCTGGATAAATGTCCTTTTAAATATATACATATAAGTAGTTATAACCCTTATGGTTAGGTCTGTGATCCATTTTGAGTTAATTTTTGTATACAGTGTGGGTAGGGGTCCAACAATTGAAAAGCCCATTCTTTTCCCCATGAATGATCTTGGCACTCTTGTTGAAAAATCAATTGACCATGAATATGTGTTTATTTTTGGGCTCTCAATTCTATTCTAGTCATCTAGATGTCTATCCTTAAGCCAGTACTATCTTGATTACATCTGCTTTGTACTAAGTTTTGAAATTGAGAAACATGAGTCCTCCCACCTTGTTCTTCTTTCTCAAGATTGTTTTGGATTCCTTACAATTCCACTTGAATTCAAGTGGAATTTCTACAAAGAAGCCAGCTGAAACTCTGATAGGAATTGCACTGAATCTGTAGATAAATTTCAGGAATATTGGTTGTTGATAATGTTACATCTTCTGATCCATGAACATGAGATATTTTTCCATTTTATTTAGATCTTCTTTCATTTCTTTCAACAATGTTTTGTAGCTTTTTCAAAGTTTAAGTTGTACACTTTTTTGCTCAATTTATTCTTCAGTATCTTTTTCATTCTTTTGTAAATTGTTTCTTAATTCAGTTTGAATTGTCCATTGCCACTATAGAAATATAATTTATTTTGTGAATTTATCTTGTATACTGAAACCTTGATGAACTTGTTTGTTAGTTCAAATTGTGTGTGTATATTTATATTTATTCCTTAGGATTTTCTATATACAAGATCACACCATCTTCTCTTTTACTTCTTCTTTTCCAATTTGGATATGCATTATTTCTTTTTCTTGCCTGATTACCCTGGCAAGAACCTCTAGTAAAATGTTGAATAGAACTGATAAGAGGGGACATCCTCATCTTGTTTTTGATTTTAGGGAGAAAGCATTCAGACCTCTACCATTAGGTATAATGTAAGCTCTGTGTTTTTTCATAGATGCTGTTTTTCAACCTGAGGACATTCTTTTCTGTTTTTGAGTAGTTTTTTTTTTATCATGAAAGATGTTGAATATTTTCAAAGGCTTTTCTTCTGCATCTATTGAGATAGTTATTGATTTTTGTCCTTTATTCTACTACAATGTATTGTATTATATTGATTGATTTTTGTAAGTTAAATCATCCTTGCTGTTCCTGTGATAAATTTCACTTTGTCATGGTATATAAACCTTTTTATATGTTGCTGGATTCTGTTTGCTAGTATTTTGTTGTCAATACTTAGAATGGATATTGGTTGGTAGATTTTTTTCCCCCTCATGATACCTTTAGTTTTGGTGTTAGGATAATATTGGCCTTATAAAATGAGTTGAAAAGTGTTTGGAAGAGTTGGGGAAAATTGGTGTTGATTCTTCTTTAAGCACTTGCTTAAATTCACCAGTGAAGACATTTGGGCCTGCCCTTTTCTTTGTGGGAAGTTTTCGATTACTAATTCAGTCTCCTTATTAGTTATATGTTTCTTTATATGTTCTATTTCTTCTTGAGTTAGTTTCAGTTGTTTGTGTCTAGGAATTTCTCAATTTATTATAGATTATTTAATTTTTTGGCATATGATTGTTCATAGTATTCATTTGTAATATTTTTATATATGTAAGGTTGGTAGTGTTGTCCTTCTTAAAAATTTCTTTAAAAATTATTTTAATTTGGGCACCTGGGTGACATAGTTCATTGACTTTCGGTTTCTACTCAGGTCATGATCTCAGGTTGTGACATCTAGCCTCACATTGGGCTCCCCATTCAGCATGGAGTTAGCTTGAGATCCCCTCTCCCCCCTCTCTCTGCCTCTTCTGCTTGTGCTCTCTCTCAAATAACTAAATCTTTAACAAATTATTTTAATTTTAATTTTTATTATTTATAGTATATCTGGTTATACAGGAGATCTTTTGAAAGCCTTCTGATTTTAGGAATTTGAGTCTTCTGTTTTTATCCTTGATCAGTCTAGCTGTTAAGATCAATCAATTTGTTTGATGTTTTCAAAGAAAAGATACCTTATTTCCACTCTTTATTATTTCTTTCCTTCTGTTTGATTTTGGTTTAATTTCTCTTATTTTCTAATTTCTTAAGTTTGAAAGTTAAGTTATTGATTTGAGATCTTCTTTTTTTAATATAGGTGTTTATTGCTATAAATTTCCTTCTGGTAACTGCCTTAGCTTCATTTGATCATTTTTTTTTTTGTAGTTGTGCTTTTATTTTTATCCATCTAAAAGTATTTTCTAGTTTCCCTTGTGTTTCTTCTTTGGCCCATCAGTTATTTAAGACTCTGTTAATTTAAGACTGTGTAAAATGTATTTGTGAATTTTCCAAATTTTTTCTGCTAATAATTGCTAATTTTACCCCATTTTGAGTGAAGACATAATTTGTATTATTTCAGACTTAAGTTTATTGAGGCTTGTTTTATGATCTTACATATTGCCTGTCTTTGAGAATGTTTCATGTATACCTGAGAAGAATATGTTCTGAAGTGTTCCATAGATGTCTTTTATGTTCTTGGTTTATAGTGGTGGTAAGCCTTCTGTTTCCTTGTTCATCTGCCTATTTATTCATCTATCCATTATAGAAAGTGAGTCTTGAAGTCTTCCAATATAATGATTGGCATGTTTATTTCTCCCCCTTTCTCCCTATATGTTCTCAATAGAGTAACCCTTTTATCATTATAAAATATCCTTCTTTGTCCTCAATAACAATTTTTGTCTCAGTGTTTTTTCCCTGATATTAGTACAGCTCCAGATCTCTTTTAGTTACTATTTGCATGGTATTTTCCTCCTATCCTTTTATATACAACCTCTTTGTGTCTTTGAATCTAAAGTATGTCTCTTGTAGACAGTACATAGTTGGATCATGTTTTTAAATCCATTTTGTCAGTATCTGCCTTTTATTTGGAGTAATTTATTTAATATAATTCCTGATAAAAAGCATTTATGTTTGCCATTTTGCTACTTGTTTTCTGTCTTATTTTTTGTTCCTATATTTTCTCATGACTACTTAATTTTGTGTCATATACTTTTTATTTTTTTATTTTCTTAAAGATTTTATTTATTTATTCATAGAGACACACAGAGAGAGAGAGGCAGAGACACAGGCAGAGGGAGAAGCAGGCTCCATGCAGAGAGCCTGACGTGGGACTCGATCCAGGGTCTCCAGGATCATGCCCTGGGCTGCAGGCGGTGCTAAACTGCTGCACCACCAGGGCTGCCTGTGTCATATACTTTTTAGTATGACATTTTAATTCCCTTGTCGTTCATTATTTTTACTATATATTTGAGTCATTTTTTAAGTTGGTACCCTAGGAATTACAACTATCATCTTAATTTAACAGTCTAGTTTGGATTAATACCAACTTAATTTCAATACTATCATGAAACTCTGCTTACATATGGCTTCATTTTCTACTCCCTCCTTTGCACTGTTATTGTCATACAAATTACATCTTTATATGCTATGTGCCCATCAATAGATTTATAATTATTCATTCAATTGTATTTTAATCAGATGGAAGAAAGAATTATAAAAATGCATTTCTACTGTCTTTTATATTTATCTATGTAGTTGTCTTTTTGGTGCTCTTTATTTTTTATGGGTTTGACTTATTGCCCAGTGTCCTTTTATCTCAGCCTAAAGCACTGTCTTTATTATTCCTTTTACAGCAACTTACTTTTTACAATATCTATCTCTTTATTAACATTCCCTATTCAATGAGGCATTATTCTTTAGCTCTTTAAAAAAAATGTTTTTCATTTATTTGAGAGAGTGAGAGAGAGAATGAATGAACACAAGCAGAGGGAGAGAGAGAGAAGCAGCCTCTGGGCCGAGCAGGAAGCCTGACTTGAAGCTTGATCTCGGGACCCTAGGATCATGACCTGAACCAATGGCAGACACTTAACCAACTGAACCACCCAGGCACCCCCATGCTTTAATTCTTTAAATATGATTTCTCTTAGTTCTTTGAACATGTTTACAATAGCTGATTTATTATGTTTACAATAGCTGATTTATTTAGTCTTTATTTAGTAGGTCCAACATCTGACCTTCCTTAGGGATGGTTTCTGCTGATTTTGTTTTCCCCCTGTGTATGAACCATACTTTATTTTTGTGTCTCATATACTTTATTGAAAGCTGGACATTTTGAATAATATAATCTAGCATCCTCTGGAGTCCGATTCCTCCCCACTTCCTAAGAAGGGGGGCAGAGGGAGAAGGAGAGAGAGAATCTCAATCAGACTCTGTGTTGAGCACAGAGCCTGACTTGGGACTCTATCTCGTTATCCTGATATCATGACCTGAGCTGAAATCAAGAGTCAGATGTTTAACTGACTGACTTAACTACCCAGGTGTCCCTGAGTGTACAGATTTCTTGAACTAGTAAGTCTGTCATCTTTTTCTGACACATTGTGTGTGTGTGTGTGTGTGTGTGTATGTGTGTGTGTTCATGTTCGTGTGTGCATGCCCATTTGGGAACATGTGCCTAATGCTCCTGCAGTCAATTTGTAGCTCTGCCTTAGCCTTCACTTCCTGCTTGAGAAGAGCATCAAAGTTAGCTAGAGATAAGACAATAAGGTCTTTTCAATTCTTTCCTAGGCATATGTTCAGCCCTTTACATGAGACCAGCCTGGAACTTTCCAAGGAACACTTTGGAGCTTTTCAAATATCCCTATGTACATCTCATTTCTTTTCTTTTTCAAGTTTTTTGGTTAGGCTTTTGTTAGCCCCAGATGGTTCATCTCTTGGTTTTCAAGGCTACTAGGAGTTGGGGAGAATGGTATGGGATAGGAAAAGTTAAAATGGCACAAAATTTATTGTTTTTACTGATATTCAGCCATTTTTCTTAAATAGATGCTTCTTAGAATGTTGTGAGCCTTTTTAATTTTCAGAGTTTGGAAAAAGTGGATTTTGGCTTTTTTTTTTTTTTTTTTTTGCCAGTGTTTCATTGCTTTTATGGGGAAAGAGATCTTTAGAGGTCCTTCTTATTTTTTTTAAAGATTTATTTATTTTTATTTATTTATGATGGACATAGAGAGAGAGAGAGAGAGAGGCAGAGACACAGGCAGAGGGAGAAGCAGGCTCCATGCCAGGAGCCCGACACGGGACTCGATTCTGGGACTCCAGGATTGCGCCCTGGGCCAAAGGCAGGTGCGAAACCACTGAGCCACCCAAGGATCCCCTAGAGGTCCTTCTTATAAAATTGCTTCAGAATACTTTTTAAAGATGGAATAGGGAGGGATGCTTGGGTGGCTCAGTGGTTGAGCGTCTGCCTTTGGCTCAGGGTATGATCCTAGAGTCCTGGGATAGAGTCCTGCACAGGCTTCCTGAGTGAAGCCTGCTTCTCCCTCTGCCTGTGTCTCTGCCTCTCTCTCGCTCTGTGTCTCTCATGAATAAATAAATAAAATCTTTAAAAATAAATAAAGATGGTATAGGGAAAAATACTAGTGATTTGAGGGAACTTTGAGGAAAGGTGAATGGATTATTATTTTTATACAAATTATGTGTTATTTATATATTTCATAATATATTTATAAAAATATATGTGTATATTTATGTTTTAATACAAATTATTATATTATCCAAAGACAATTATTTGAATAGCATACAAACAAGGTTGTATTCCATATGGGATGTTTTAGAAGTCTAGATGCTTATGGGCACTTTACTGAACAGAAAAGTGAGAAGATTTCACTGGTCTCAAAAGTTTTCTTTTTCATTTTGCTGTTTTAGGTATACAGAGCCAATGGGCCAGATGGAGCCATTGGCAGAGGCCAGAGAATCCACCTACAATTATGGGACACAGCAGGGCAAGAGAGGTATGAGATCTTCAGTTATCTGTTCCTTATTGGAGGAAAGCGAAAACCAGCTATGCCCTTCACACAGTACCTGAGCCAGGAAAAGGCCAGCTGATTAGTTGACTGAACTTAGATAAGACTTGCTGCTAAATCTGCAGGAAATTTCAGTCTGAAATGATAATGATGTCTATTTCATACAAGGTCAAAGGAAAAATGAGCCCTTTTCAAATAGACTATTTTACTTAGGGACTTTCTACTTTTTCTACTTTTTTCTCTTCCTCCTTCCTCCTCCTCCCCCCATTCTCTTTCCTCTTCTTTCTTCGTTTCTCTTGTTCTTTTCTTAAAGACACTTTGCTCCATTTACTTTTGTTATTTACTCAGCCACAAAGACAACTACAGACATACATGCATTATTCTCAGCTGATTATTGAAACCTCACAGAAAATCTGATTGGAATTAACTCATATGGTCAGAAGTTGCTTGATTAAAATAAGCCACATGAAATCTTGATATAAAATTTCTTTCAGTTAGTTATAGCTTTTTTTCTCACAGTTTCCTCGAAGTATTTTTTTTTAAGATTGATTGATTGATTGATTGATGTAGAGTTAGAGAGTGAGTGAGCGAGGGTAGGGGAGGGCCAGAGGGAGAGGCAGAGGGAAACTTCAGCAGACTCCACACTGAGTGCAGTACTCAACAAGGGGCTTAATCTCATGATCCTTAGATCACATCCTGAGTTAAAACCAAGAGTCAGATGGTGAACCAACTGTACCACATAGGTGCACCTGAAGAGTTCTCTTTTTAACTTTTTATTATGGAAATCTTTAAATATATACTACAGTGGATAGTATAATAAAATCATGTACATATTTCCAATAGTCATCAATTTGTGGCCTTATTTCATATATACCTCTACCCTTTCTTAGCCCCTCCTCCAAACTATATTGAAGCCAAATCTAAATATCAGATATTTTCATTTATAACTACTCTGGTATGTATTCGTAAAATATAGAACTCTTTTTGTAAAAACATGGATTAGAAATATTTGAGAAAACTTAAAATAACAGATTAGGTGACAAATTCATACCAGTATTTCCTTTCCTGGAGTCTATGCCTGTCAGTTGCAGACTTTCCATTGAAATAAAATGGAAACCAACCTTTAGAGGGAGAGAGAGGGGAGAGAGCAGAATAAAGCTTTGGGAGAGAGAGTACCAAGAAAGCATAGGGACTAAGTCAATACCACTCCCACCTTAAAGCCAAAGAAATGGTTATCAGAGTTATGAGACGTCTTTAGAGATGGAAATTAGAAGGTCATGGAACCCATTGTAACATCAAGTCAAGCCAAACTTTTTCAGGATGAGGAAAATATACACAGCAAGCACCATTGCTTTTAGTCTAATTAACTCTTAATTGTACAGTAAATTCTTTTTTTTTTTTGTACAGTAAATTCTTTTTTTTTTTTTTAATAGCTATTTTCATTTATTTATTTATGATAGTCACACACAGAGAGAGAGAGAGAGGCAGAGACACAGAGGGAGAAGCAGGCTCCATGCACCGGGAGCCCGACATGGGATTCGAGCCTGGGTCTCCAGGATCATGCCCTGGGCCAAAGGCAGGCGCTAAACTGCTGCGCCACCCAGGGATCCCTGTACAGTAAATTCTTGACTGAAGCTAAGATCTCCTGAGCTAGTTCTTTTTTTCTTTTTCTTTTTCTTTTTCTTTTTTTTTTTTTTAAAGATTTTATTCATTTATTCATGAGAGACACAGAGGCAGAGACATAGGCAGAGGGAGAAGCAGGCTCCATGCAGGTAACCTGATGGTGGGACTTGATCCCAGGACTCCAGGATCACACCCTGAGCAGAAGGCAGACACTTTAACTGCTGAACCACTCAGGCATCCCTCATGAGCTAGTTCTTGTGATCCCTGTCCAACAGTCTAGTTTTTCAAATCACATGGTCCATTAACACAAAAACTTATGTAAGTGATAAATAACTGTCTTGTACACTTTTGGAATATCATTATTCAATTTGTTTTTTAATTTTTAAAAATTTACACAGCTTGTTTTTATTTATTTTTATTTAATTCCAGTACAGTTAATGTCCTAGTGTTATATTAGTCTCAGGTGTACAATATAGTGACTCTGCAATTCCATACATTACTTGGTGCTTGGCATAAGTGTTCTCTTAATCCCCTTTATCTATTTCACCCACCCAGCCAGCCACCCCCACCTCCCCTCTGGTACCCATCACTTTGTTCTCTAAGAGATTGGATTCCAAATAGAACTTTTGATAATTGTTGGCATTTTATAAAGCCTCAATATATTTTCAAATATGCTTTCTAGCTCTAGGTATCTATTTGATAGCATACTTTGCTAGATTTTGTGTAATTAAAAAATACTATATGCATATATAATGTGAAGTTATTAAAAACAATGGCACATTATTAAAAACCCAATTTGTCATGGATGAATTATTGGAAGAGGCCAATGGCACTATTGTTAGTTTTATATTCAGGAGTGGGGGCGTGATTTAGGTGACCAATCTGCTTTTATGTTCCTAGGTTTCGTAGCTTGACAACAGCGTTCTTCAGAGATGCTATGGGATTTCTTCTGCTTTTTGATCTGACAAATGAGCAAAGTTTCCTCAATGTCAGAAACTGGATAAGTAAGTGATATTGTTTCTCTGTCTCCTGCTCCCCACTTCTCACAATACAATGCTCTCTGAAATTCTGCTTCTGTTGTAAGTTGTTTTGGAGGAGCTCCTAGTACTATTAAAAATGCTGTTAAAGGGGGATCCCTGGGTGGCGCAGCGGTTTAGCGCCTGCCTTTGGCCCAGGGCGCGATCCTGGAGACCCAGGATCGAATCCCACATCAGGCTCCCGGTGCATGGAGCCTGCTTCTCCCTCTGCCTGTGTCTCTGCCTCTCTCTCTCTCTGTGTGACTATCATAAATAAATGAAAAAAAAATTAAAAAAAAAATAAAATAAAAATGCTGTTAAAGGAGCAAGGTTTTACTTTGGAGACAAACATTACTGAAATACTGTTTTCCCTAGTAATACTAACTTTGATTTTTTTGAGTACTTATCCTGTAGGAACATGGAAGCACTTTCCATGTAATCTTTTTGGCTTTTCCACAGAGGATGCTCTTATCCCCATTTTATAGATAAGGAAACAAGCCCAGAGAAGTTAAATCTCTAAGTATCTGCTTGCCTATTGTATGCTATCAGGCTTATATCAACCAGGGCTTAATACATCTACTACATAGAGCTAAATATGTCTTGAAGGCTTAATAGATCACACCCCTGGCTCTATGTCTCTTCTGTACTCAGAGCTACACACACACACACACACACACACACACACACACACACAGAAAGAGAGAGAGAGAAACACACACCTACCTTCATCTTGGCTCTTTGCAGAGATCCCAATCTCTTAAATGATTGGTTAGTAGCCTCTTAAAATCCTGCCACTAACAGTTGGCAAACATTACATTTTTCTCTATTGTTTGTAATAGCACAAACCTAGAGAATCTATTGGGGAAGGCTGTGATGTTAAATTCTTAACATCCAAATCCTTAAAATGAAACACTTATTTAAAAATACCTGCTTTTTAAAAATAAAAAAATATGAAGGGGTCATTGGCTGTAGTTTTAATAGTAGAAAATCTTATTTTTAAGAATGAGTTTTTAAATAAGTAATTTATGTGGTAGATCATGATTTTCAAAGTATTTCCACATACTTTGTATCTGACCCTTGCAAGCACCCTGGAGGAAGATTCAGGCAGGTGGTGTGTCTTTATTTTAGAATGAAGACTCTGGGACTTAACCAGTAGTCAACTTCTCTGAGGACATGGAATTTGGCTTTCAGTTCAGTAGCCTTTTATGCTCCTTCTCAACTAAGTTAATCATTATGATTTGAAGAGCTATTTAATACTTTAAGTACAAATTCCTCAAATTTAGTTATGCTTATGGGCTTCACTTTGTTAGGTGCTTGTGTTGCACACCTCATTATTTCGATTAAAGCTGAATGATGATGGCTATTTTCTAGTCCTTTATCCTCAGCCCTTGCTCATCATCCTCTTCTTTGTATCATTCTAACAAGTTCTGGGCTTTAAGTCAAACACTTTATAAGATTCTTATTAGAGATGCGCTCATACAATCTTAACATTGGGAGATCAACAACCCACCTGTTTTCACAGGTAGAAATGGAAATTCTGAGACAGATGGCTCTTGCCTATCTGGACTTTTTAGATGATTTAGATAAATAACAAAATTATGGGAAATTATGTGTAATCTATACATTTTTTGTTTTCCTTATAGTGTAAAAGAAGTCTTAATGCACAGGTAGAGAAAACTTACACATTTTGAGGATTTCATATCTTCAATGGAAAATATTCTCCCCCAACCCCCCTTTAAAAAAAGTTCAGTGTCAAAGGTCATAATATCAAATCTTAATTAGGAATAAAAATTTATTATCTATACATTTTATTTGTCCTCTGCCTATTAGCATTTTGAATATTACAGGGATCATTCATTTCTTCTTTTTGAGGGGTATATACTAGAACAAAGGTACTGTTGCATTGAACAGGTAGTTGACTCCTGGGGCCTGACTTGCCCAGGGAGAGGAGAGCAGGTCTCCACCCTCCCTTTGCTTCTCCAGAGCTGCCATTGCAGTCCTTTCTCTCTTGACTCCAAGGCTGTCCATGTACTGCGGAAAATGGAATACATACAAGTCCAAAGGTGAGCCCTGCTGAATTCAGGAGACTGAACAGAGAGCTGAGTCCTCTGAACTTAAATCTGATAGCTGAAAGGAATCAGGTGGTGTTGTATTCACTCATCTGTCCTCCTGGAGCTCAGATGGGAAAGTCATGCCCATAGTCATTCCTCATTTAGAGGCAGCCTATTTCATAAAGAAACTCTAAAGTAGCCTGAATTTGTAAACATGGCTTCTATAGCCTCACATGAATGGTATCAGAGCCCAACAGGTATATGTTTTACATGTTTTTGCCTCTATATTTTTATTATTAGTATTCTATCTGAAAAGCCATCCCTACACCCCTCTTTTTAAATTAGGAAGGAAAAAATATAAAGAAAAATCACCAATAATCATACTTCCAGGAGTCTCCAAAATAAACACTATTAAACATCATTACTGGTGATACTTACATAGCACTTCTAAATGCTATGTTAGTATCATATTAATTTAATTGTTCTCAAGTGTGTGTGTGCATCTGGATCACCTAGAGTGTTTGTTAAAACACAGATTCTGGGGATCCCTGGGTGGCGCAGCGGTTTAGCGCCTGCCTTTGGTCCAGGGCGCGATCCTGGAGACCCGGGATCGAATCCCACGTCGGGCTCCCAGTGCATGGAGCCTGCTTCTCCCTCTGCCTGTGTCTCTGCGCCTCTCTCTCTCTCTCTCTCTCTGTATGACTATCATAAAAAACAAAACAAACAAAAAAAAAACACAGATTCTGGGCTCCATATGCCAGCATTCCTGATTAAGTAGATCTGGGGTGGGATCTGAGAATTTGCATTTCTAACGAGTTTCCTGGTAAGGGTAAGGCAAGTGGAATTGAAAAGGAAGGGGAAGTAGAGAGAGAGGTAGTGTGGAATGGTATTTAGGGGATGTTACCCAGTTACTGGCCCTGGTTACAGAATCCAAGGAGGCCAGAGGAGGGCCTTTCTCTCTTTATTGTGTGATGACTATTTTTTCTTCTTTGGGCTGATGGAGGACCAGAGAACACTTGAGGATAGTGTTCACATTGGGAAAGAAGTAGAAAGATAGGTTGGCCAGGTGGGAAGAAGTCAGAGTCTGGAGAGTTTAGAATACCAGGTAAGGAGAGTAGACTTGATCTCAGGTGAGATGGTGTTTAACCATGTTAGAAGCACCTGAAGAAGGCCCATGGACCTTACCTGGAGAATCACTGAATTAACTCATTTAATCCATACCTTAACTCTGTGAAGTAAGTACCATTATTATTACCATTTACAGATGGAGAAATGGCCTTCCTCAGGGTCACACAGCTAATAAATGGCAGAGCCAGGATTCAACCTTAGACATAGTCAGTTCTGAGTTCATGTTCATAATCATGACACTGGACACATATGGGGGTTAATAGAGCACAGAGCCACTCTGGAGACTAGAAAGCTTTCACAGTAGAGGTAACTGAGAGGCAAGTCATAAAAGAAGAGTGGGGATTCCTGGAAGGAAGGTTGTGGTTGGGTATTCAAGCATGTGGGGACAGCATGTGTTACCAGCTTCCTGGAGGAAAAAAAGCACATGGCAGTTATTGGAAACATGAATAGACTGGTTTTGCCTCTCTATAGGCCTTGTTGCCCAGTTGTCTCTTGAAGGCAATGGTCGAGGGCCCTGAAAATCTGCACCAAGTGTCTTGCCTATGTTAATGGTCAGTGAATACTTGCTGACTAGATTTTCTCTCGATAAGATATAATGAACATAACTTTGTAATGAGGAACTAAAATGTCGACACTTTTTGGTTAACCATGATAAAAAATAAATTAGGTCATTCCAACTTTGAGCTAGGTCTTCTTGTGATAGTTTGGGCTGCTTTAATTTCATTATGGGGTGTGGTGAATAAGAAATAAGGCTTTATTTTACTTGGGAAATTAGATTAGTGAAAGCTCTTTTTAGTGGGAAAATTAGATTAGTGGAGCTCTTTTTGTTTAATTGCTTTTTATAAAGTATGCCTATTTATAGGTTTTCAGGTAAAAAGTGATAAAAGCTGTGGAATAAGAATTATAGTCTTTTGCTTCCCCTTGGTTCTGGTGACAGACTCACTTCCTATTTATTCTAGGTTTTCTCTCATTAGTCTTACATTTTGCTTATTTTAATTGAATTGAATCTGCCTTAGGATTGTAGAAAAATGTGAAAACATTTCAGATAGAAACAAGCTAGTTCATAGGAAGACAGTTCTTTTTAAAATGTTGCTGTGGAGAGACACTATACAAAAAGCAGAGCTTTAAGATTAGCAATAAGCACTAAAAATTCTTCAATTTTTTCTTCAAATGGTTTTTCTTCAGTAGAAACCACATGTGTGTGCAACCATGGTTGCTCACGTTCACACCTACACATTTGGAGGGGTAGCGAATTCTCCTACTCCTCTCTGACACAAATAAGGTGGGGTGGGATATATGCTTAAGGATAAGGTTTAGATCTCTATCCCATCATTCAGTTTTGCAGATTAGGTTATTGATGCTTTGAAAGCATATCATTTCCTTATGACCGTATATCCATATTACAGTTTTTCATATATTCTCCATTGATCACACACTTATATTATTTACCTATAATAATTTTTCTTACAGGCCAACTACAAATGCATGCATATTGTGAAAACCCAGATATAGTGTTATGTGGAAATAAGAGTGATCTGGAAGACCAGAGAGTAGTAAAAGAGGAGGATGCAAGAGGACTTGCAGAGAAATATGGGTGAGTCTTTTTGTAGAAAAATCTAGTGAAAACATTCCCAATTCAAAAATTAGCACATGAATGGGTAATGGAAAATGCAAAAGCAAAAAATTGAAACAACACACTCATATGTAGGCCTTGGGAGGTATAAACACCTACTTTACATATTAATGTTATGTGATAGTGGGAACCCTAGGAAAAATATTGGGTGAGGGCCATGCTTCAATACCCAAAGATACAAATGCAATGAAATGCTGGGACACCTGCACCCCGATGTTTATAGCAGCAATGGCCACGATAGCCAAACTGTGGAAGGAGCCTCGGTGTCCAACAAAAGATGAATGGATAAAGAAGATGTGGTTTATGTATACAATGGAATATTACTCAGCTATTAGAAATGACAAATACACACCATTTGCTTCAACGTGGATGGAACTGGAGGGTATTATGCTGAGTGAAGTAAGTCAGTCGGAGAAGGACAAACATTATATGTTCTCATTCATTTGGGGAATATAAATAATAGTGAAAGGGAATATAAAGGAAGGGAGAAGAAATGTGTGGGAAATATCAGAAAGCGAGACAGGACGTAAAGACTGCTAACTCTAGGAAACGAACTAGGGGGTGGTAGAAGGGGAGGAGGGCGAGGGGTGGGAGTGAATGGGTGACGGCACTGGGGGTTATTCTGTATGTTAGTAAATTGAACACCAATAAAAAATAAATTAAAAAAATACCATTTTATTAATCTCTTGATATTTAAAGGAAGACACTTTTGAGGGCAGATGCCCAAACTATAAGTCAGTTTCCCCAAAATGAACGTAGGAGATGCATGGGATAAGAAAATTCTCTTTATTCAGCAAGAAACTTTCAATGTGCTGCTGTAGAGAGCCCCAGCATATAAGGAGGCCTATGGGCTTTGAAATTTCTCGACTGGGAGAGGATTGTGAAGATTCCCTTGGTTTAGGTTATATTTTTGTGGTGAAGAATCATCTAAAAACTGGTCTTCCTTGAGCTCTGGGAATAGCATCACAGTAGCATTAAATGGACCTGAAAGAAGGGGTTAGGTGCTGCTTATTAAAAATGTCAAGGTCCCCTCTACAAAGGAATTTGTGCTTTACTTTCTACCTCTGATACAATGAGAACTCAAATGTGTATGCTAATTACCCTTAATATAGGTGGGAGGCAGCAAGTAGAATTGAGAACGGGAAGTAGAGAGAGAGAGGTAGTATGGAATGGTATGTAGGGGATGTTACCCAGCTACTGGCCCTGGTTACAGAATCCAAGGAGGCCAGAGGAGGGCCTTTCTCTCTTTATTGTGTGATGACTATTTTTTCTTCTTTGGGCTGATGGAGGACCAGAGAACACTTGAGGATAGTGTTCACATTGGGAAAGAAGTAGAAAGATAGGTTGGCCAGGTGGGAAGAAGTCGGAGTCTGGAGAGTTTAGAATACCAGGTAAGGAGGGTAGATTTGATCTTGGGTGAGTGTGGGAGGTGGGTGGCAAGGAGTTGCTGAAAGCCTTTTGAGCATGGAGGGATGTGATAAGTACTTCTTTACATCAGTCTAGGGGTGGTGGGTGGGGTGAAATGGAGGGAGGAAAGACTAGAGACAGGGAGATTGTGGTGATCTGTTAGGTGGGTAGGGGCTATATTTGTGGAAAGGAAAAAGGAATAAATCAGAAAAAATAGGGTGGGGCAGAACAGGATTTTAAATCTTTTTCAATTCTAGGGGTGGAACAAGGCAAGGTGGGCTGGGGAGTGTAGTCCCCTCAACTCTAATGGCTTACATTATCTGGCACAGATTTGCAATAGGATGTGGAGATTTTCACTCTTGGGTAGATGGTGTTTAACCATGTTAGAAGCATCTGAAGAGCTTTTAAGAAATGCTTGTGTCTGGGCCTCACTTCTGAGCTTCTGAGGTAATTGGTCTGGAGTGGTTTATCAGTGGTTCAATATTCAATTGAAGAAACATACTTACATATAAAGGGATTTGTTACAGGTATCTGACCTTATGCACTTGGAGAGCTGGTTAAGCTGTAAGAAAAATTATTATAGGTAAATAATATAAGGTGTTGTTTCTGATGCAGAAACTTGAAGTCCACAGGTCAGGTAGTCAGGAAGAAGGTGGGTTTAAGGTGTGGAGAGCAAACACCAGCAGACACCAGCTGGGACCCATAATGACAGACTGAAACCCTGTCAGTGCTGGGTTACCTCTGACCTGGATGGTGTGGGTATCCTAGAGAAGCCAGGGACCTTTGTCACAGAGCTAAGCACACACACCTGGCCCAGGAGTTGGAGAAACTAAGGGAGGAAGGTGGAGCAGGTATAGGTCTGGTTGTTGGTTTATGCCAAAACCAGATGAGCCAGTAGGTAAGCAATGATGTATGAGAGCTACAGAATGGCTGCTGCTTCGCTTCCACCCCCAAAACTCCCCTGAATCTCTCCTGTGATCTTCCCTAACTGGAAAAGAAATTCTGAGAAATGTTCAACCTAACCAAGTTGACATGGTACAAAACCACCACAGGTGAGGGCCTGGGCACTGGTGTCTTTAAAAACCTCTCCACGTGATTGTCACGTTAGAAGCACCTGTGGAGCTTTTAAAAAAATACTCAGATCTGGGCCTCACTTCTGAGCTTTGACACAATTGATCTGGTGTAGTGATTCTGAGGTGGAGACTGGCAAAGCCCCACAGGCAATTCTGATATGCTTATCTACTCTTGAGAGGCATTCATATTGTGTAGTGGGAAGGAAAGAGGGAGGGCCAGATACCGAGAATAGTGAAGTGTCGAAACTGGGAGCTGGGAGCTATGTTGCAAGGGGTTAAGGAGGAAGTAAGTGATGAAGCAATGGAAACCGTGCACCTAGGCTATGCTTGTAAGAAGTAGGTTAGTGAGGCCAAAAGAAATAGGGCATTTAGGAAAATTGGCTAGATCCAACAAGTATGTTCTCAAGGGCTGGAAGAGAGCCAGGATTGACTTTATCCCCCTCTCGACTTCTTCAGACTTTGTTGGTTTCTTCTGTTCTGGTTCTTAGGATTCCACATCCTGCCTGGTATAAAAAGCCCAACATTGCCTTCTGTCTGTAGGGGAAGTTGGAGGGAGTCTTTTGTCTGTGCCCAGCTCACAAGGTCTGGGGAGTACTTCATAAGAGGGGCTCTATCTAAAGTTTCTGAATTAAGTTAAAATGAGAGAAAGGATTAGCAGGTAAGATAATGGAATCTACTGGAGAAGAATGGAAAGAGATGGAAACAGAATTTCCTTAGGAATTTGGAAGAATAAAATAAAGTTCTGGGGGCACCCGGGTCATTCAGTTGGTTAAGTGTCTGACTCTTGGTTTCAGCTTAGGTCATGATCTCAGGGTTGTGAGATCAAGCCCGGTGTTGGGCTCCACGCTGGGCATGAAGCCTGCTTAAGATTCTCTCTCCCTCTGCCCCTTCCCTCCACACACACACACACACACACACACACACGCACACACATACACACACGTGCACACTCTCTCACTCTCAAATCTTAAAAAAATATATAGTTCTGTAGGCTGTTTGGCAGTTTCAGAAGATTTAATGAAATGATTTAGTACACATGCATTTCACAAATTTGGTATATAAGTTTAATGATCATTTTCACAGAATTTTTTTTCATTTGTAATCCTGATATTTTTATTGATTGCACATGTACTAAAAGGTTGTGTTGGTCAGTTTATCTCCATGCTAATAGTGGTAGAGTATGGTTTATGGCACATCTTTGTATCATTTGTATGTTGTCTGATAAATTCACATTTTTTTTGTTACTATTGTGCTATCTCTTCTCCCCAGTACCTAAAAATAAATCATTGATTCATAAGTGCTTCTCTTAAATATATATGTGCTTGAAGAATGAAAGACTGTCTCAGAAAAACTTCACAAACCTAATAAAGAGCATGTTATAGTACAAATATGGAAAATATATTTGTCTGCAAGAATTCTCTTCTGCAAGGACAAGTAAATCTGAGAATAAGACATTCGTGTAGCAGTCAAAAATGGAAAGGGTGAATTGAATGTATAATGAAGAATATCAGACATTTTATGTTTAGTAGGCAAATAATCCATTTACCTCTAATTTCCTGTAATTTTTAGTTTTTTTTTAGAACAAGGGCAAAATAATGCTTTCTGGTATGTTATATTCAATAATAATATAAATGAAGTCAGACAAAGGAGCAAAACAGAAGTTTGTCTGAATTTGTTCTCCTGCCAGTCAAAATGAGGACAGTCTACACTGTTGCTGAAACATTTTTAAAAATAGCTACAAAGTCAAATATGTTAGAAGAGCAGACAGAACCAGCATTGGCTGGGATGCCTGGGTGGCTCAGCAGTTGAGCATCTGCCGTGGGCTCAAGTCATGATCTCTCAGTCCTGGGATTGAGTCCTACATCGGGCTCCCTGCATGGGGCCTGCTTCTCCCTCTGCCTGTGTCTCTGCTTCTCTGCATCTTTCATGAATAAATAAATAAATAAATAAAATCTTTAGGGGAAAAAAAAAAAACAGCATTGGTAACATTCCTCTTTCAGGTGATACTATTGGGTCTCAAAACTTAGTGTGTGTCAAAAATCACCTGAACTCTGGCTCCCAAGTAATTTCTGATTCAGTAGATCTGGCTTGGAGCCCAGAAATTTGTTTCTAAATGATTCCTAGATATTGCTCCTGCAGGTGGCTGAGGACAGCGCTTTGA
This sequence comes from Canis lupus familiaris, assembly GCF_011100685.1. Taxonomy (NCBI): domain Eukaryota; kingdom Metazoa; phylum Chordata; class Mammalia; order Carnivora; family Canidae; genus Canis; species Canis lupus. The sequence goes on along the minus strand of NC_049251.1, from coordinate 20,949,659 downwards.
GAACCACTGGCATGCATGTCAAGTTACTATCAGGTGTGTGTGCTGGCAGATACTTCCCTTGACAGTATAGTTGGCAAATCATTATGCACAGAATATGAAGCAATTGTTTACTGTGCCATGCATAGGTGAGGGAAGTGTGCTTAATGACCCATCACTGGAAAATCCATGTTTGAGGAAAGGTTTTTTTCTTTTTCATAGTTGATTAAATCAGCTGTGATCTAGACTGGGAAGGGACACAGGGATTGGTACTGAGGGAATGCCAGCCATAAGTTGCCAGGCAAGGACTTGGTGAGTAAAAATGGCTGCATCTAAATGCCTTCCCACTCTTCTTTTTTCACACAGGATAGTTGAAAGTCATTACAAGCCTTTTGTTTTTGATTCTGAGTTGAAGGAAATACAGAAAATTATGAATATGATGAAAGCATGGTAATTGAATGTATACATATTGCATGTGCTATACAAAGGAATGGGCAGCACATGCTTTTAAATTGATAAATAATTGATTATAACATTGTATTAGTTTTAGGTGTACAATGTAATGATTGGATATGTGTATATATTGCAAAAACGATCACAATAGGTATGGTTAACATCCATCACTACATGCAATTATATTTTTTTCTTCTGATGAGAACCTTTAAGATTTATTTTCTTAAGGGTAGCAAATTTAAGATAATTCTTTCCCCACTGTAGGAGGATGGCTCTTAATAAGGAAAGTGCTCGAGTTTCTGGATTGAAGAATGTGTTAAGAACATTTATTTACAACAGTAATAATATGAGTACAGACCATTTCTGGGTTCCAAATGGCTTAGCTCAGCAGAATGCTCAGTGTCCTATCTAGTCTGAACTAGATGAAATGTATGAATAGCTTTATCTTGAGTAATTTGATTTATTGCATACTTCATGACATCCTTCCTTTATTTAAGAAATAATGCTGTATCATCGGGCATGTTTTAAAACCACACACATAAGCTGAAACTAAACATCAGGATTTGACTGATCCATATTCCTTGTAGGACATACATTGTATCATCAGTAACATATGCCAGTATTAAGAGTCACTGATTTATAGGCTTCGTGACTTGTGCAATTTCCACCCATGGGAACATTTTTCTAAATTGGCATAAATAATAATTCCTCCAAGTACTGTGCCTGAACAAACAACAGTGGTCCTATTTGGGAACTCACATATAAGTTGGAAATTCCAGCCTTGTTGATTCATTTCATTGGATGAAAATCACATTTCCCAGAGGGATTTACCACGAGGTTCAGTGATGGATGGCATATCCAGAGAGTCATGGCACCTGGTAGGAAATTTTAAGGGATAGTTGCCTTAACCTGGTGGTGAAAAACTTGGGGGGAAAAAAAAACCTAAACATACAAAACTGATTTTCAGAACCCCACATAACTTAGTAGAGGATCTAGATTTCATTTGGCACAATCTCCTAGGTTGAACCAGTCCATACATCAGCCCTTTATTGTAAGACAACAGACTGTGAAAAGTAGTGAGACTCATTTCTTAATTAAGTGAAAACATTTTCTATAATATCTAGCTCCATATGTGAGCCAAATATTTAGAACTATTTGACAGACTCGTCAAATATAATTGCTTTCATTCCTGACAACCTCTAACTGTCATCTAGGATTTTCTAGTTTTGTGGAAATAAATAATACAAAAGAAACCAGATTGATGTGGATCCTGACCTATTGCATGAGCAGGATATAGATATCCTGGCAAAAACCTGCAAATGATAATAATACCATCCCTTGTCATTGATTTGAAGTAGTTTGCCCTTTTGCTCATTTTATTTAACATTTGTGATTAACCTCTTTTTAAAAAAATGTACCAAAATTGGTGTTCTGCATGCATTCCAAATGGCTGTTGAGTGGTCATTTTTGGATTGATAGCACAATTAGCTGCATGGGGTTTTTTCAAAGGTTTGGCGACACTGCCTCTAGTAAATTAATGCTACATTAGCACCACCATGTGGAGAGAAGGAACATTATCATTCTTTCTATGGCTAAAAAGGGGGACAGTTGACCCTCCTGAATGTAAGCTAATTTTACTAAATTTTTGCCTAGTAAGCTTTAGGAAAAGCAGAGTATGATTTTTAGAGAAGAAAAATCCATTAGGTTAAGATTTCTTGAGCACTTGCTGGATGCTAGGCTTGTGCTAAGTCCTTAACTTGTATTATCTCATGGAATTCCTCCTTGCCATGACCCCATGAACCACTATTATCTTCTTTGCAGATAAGAAGTGTTCAGATAATGTAGCCTAAATGCCTTATAAAAGTGGACGTCAAGAAGATACAGACATAAAAATAGTACTAACTCCATCGTCTAGCCTTTCCCTTGCCCTTAGGACAAGCTGGGCAGTCCATTTTTCTGTCTCTGGAGCATCATTTTGTTGTGGAAAGAAGGTCTTATTTCAGAGTATTCTCTGTGGATCTCACTTCTCCTCTGGCAGCTTTTAAAGAGTGGAGAACAGAGCCAGGTGAACTTGAACATTCATTAATTCTTGTAGAAACAAAAACTGCATTGCCCCAGTTGCTCAGAAGAGTCTGAATGATTAGTCTAAAGATTAAGATTGTTAACTAGACTCTTGGTCACATGACCTGGAGGTTCACAAATGGCAGGAAAATATACTTGAAGGAGAGAAGGTTGTTACTTGAATTTAGAGTTCTAAATCTAAGCTACATCTTATTAAAAGATGTACAATATTAACATGAATGACTTAAACATTTATAAACTATAACCCTGAAGTTCTACCAATTAAATATTTGCTTGAGTAAATATATTAGACAATAGCTTATAGGTCTGCTAGAAGCACCAGTCATTTATACCTCAGTATTAATCAGTAAAGTAAAATCTGTTTCTCTCTGTATTTAGTGAAGATCACTTGGGGGAAGTGAGGAATTTGATGCGGATTCATGGTAGGCAGATGCTTTGGAGCATGAAGCACTTTGGGAAGGACAGGTCTGAGTGAATCATCCCTGACATAGGGAAGGAAGCATGGTCCCAGGTACTAGAATTTAGGGCAGTACTGTAGATCAGCTACCTTATAAATTAAATCAAATAGTTTGTAAGCTACTTTGGAAATTGAATGTTTATAATATTGCTCACATCTCTTGGAGCTATGATTGTCCATGACTCAGGGACATTTTTTCTATGAGATGATGTGTTCTGAGTGTTAACAAAATTACCAGCAAACTTTTGTAACTTAACCTATTCTGTGTTGGAAATAAGTAACACTTGTCAATGACACACATGTCAGAAATGATATGTCAGATTCTGATATAAACACTTCAAATGTTAACTTATTTAATCCTTATAAGAGTATTGATATTCCATGATTAATGATATTATTTAGGTTTACGGATGAAGCAACTGACACACACAGTTTGATAACTTGCCAGAGTTATATAGTTGGTAAGAAGTCATACTAGGATTTAAATCCAGGTAGCCTGGCTTCCGAGGTTATGGCTCTTAACCATTGTCCAAGATGTTTGTAACTTCTATATTTTATAGTTTTTAAAGGTATTTTAAACTATGGTTTCTAATTTATACCTCAAAAATAACTGTGAGGCAATTTTTAGGAGCTGAGAGGGAAAAACTATGGAAAGTAGAAATAGGTTAATGGAGAGTCAGTTGAGGAACTCGACACTTAGGACTTGAATGTGCTATTTATAATGGACTTTGAGAGGATTTCAAAAAATTAGATGTGCAATACTATGATAAGCAAGTTCTTCCATCCAACAACTTTATTTCCTTCTTTCTTTCCTTCCCTTTCCTCTCTCCTTCCTTTCATTCTTCCCTCCTCTTCCTCCTCTCTCTCTCACTCTCTTTTTGTATTTCAGTTTCAGCTCATTATTCTTGGGGAGAGGGATGGGTTTTTCAGCTGCTTTTCCATGAAACAATATATTTCTGAAGGGTGGTAGAATGGTTAAGCCTTCTTTTTAAGTATGAGAAATGTTCTGTAGACATTAAATGAGTCTTCATAGCATAGTTGAGAAAAAGCATGGTGAAAAAAATATAAGTGCTGAAATTCTGAGACTTCTCAATCTAAGAGTATTCTTGTAACAATGGCAGCATCACACACTGCTCCAGTGATTTAACTCAATAACATCATAACTACTCAATAAATAAATATTTATTGAATCCACACAAAGGATGCCCTCTTCATACTTGGTAATCAAATACTGCATGTGACCAGAGGAGTGGGAAAAATGCATTATCATCATTTTGTTGGCAAGGCAGCAGATGAAGATGGAATTAAGAAGACTCACAATAACCAAAGATGTAGCCAGGTAGGAGGTATGCCAAGACCATGTAATTTGCTCAGCATACCATTCTCTGGTTAAGATATTTGAGAGTCAGTATATGAAGGGGATTGAACATGGGCATGGTAAAATTAGTGGAGTAACAATGTCTTGCAGTACTCACAGGTGGGTGGATAAATGTTTAAATGAATTGAGAGTTCCTCAACCAGTTTTTAAGAGCTATCCTAAAGGAGGAGAGAATTGCCGAGGTCCAGCTGAAAGGCCTGTCAGCTCCTACAGGAAGTGTGAGTCCCTCTCTCCCCCAAGTGCAGCAAGTGAAAGGGATTTGTTTTGGAAATCCTCATACAAGTAGATTAATTTGAACCAGTAGAATTTATGGTTACACTGGAATCAAGCAGCTGTGGATTCAAATCCTAGCCCTGCTACTTTCTATCTTTATGAAATTGGGCAGATTACTTCATCTTTCTGAGCCTCAGTCTAATCATCTGTGAAATGGGAATGAAAATTTCCAGGAGTTTTTGTCTGTTAGGAATTTAGTGTCAATTATTTTATTGTCTTAAAAAAAAACTTTTTAGTGTACACTGTTATGGTAGTTTTGTTTTTTTTTTTTTTTTTTTAAGATTTATGAGAGAGACGGAGAGAGAGAGACAAAGATAGATTGAGCACACACAAGGAAGGGGATGGGTAGAGACGGGGCGGAGGGAGAAGCAAGCTTCCTAGCAAGCAAGAAGCCCAATGTGGGGCTTGATCCCAGGACCCCGGGACTACAAACTGAGCCATAGGCAGACACTTAACTGAGCCACCCAGGTGCCTCTGTGGTAAAGTATTTTTATCATCTTATATATTCACGCTCATTTTTGAAGTTATCAAGGGCAAAGGTCACTGTCTTTTCCCTCCATATGTTGTTACCTGAGTTGTCTCTGTCTTGCAGAATCCCCTACTTTGAAACTAGTGCTGCCAATGGGACAAACATAAGCCAAGCAATCGAGATGCTCCTGGACCTGATAATGAAGCGAATGGAACGATGTGTAGATAAATCCTGGATTCCTGAAGGAGTGGTCCGATCCAATGGTCATACCTCCACAGATCACTTGAATGAAGCAAAGGAGAAGGGGATCTGTGGCTGTTGAAGAGTCCAGTGAGCTACACAGTAACTCAAGTGGCCCATGTCTGTGATCTTCTCTATGGGTGATACATAGCAGAGAGAGTGATGAACAGGCATTGTGTACAAATGGCTTCTACTGTCCCACTTAGGATCAATAAAGCATTTGGTTTTATGATTAATTTGCTGCAGCTTTGTAAATATTTAAGATTCAGCCCGAGAATTATGAGAAGTATTTCACGCAGCCGAAAGTGCCTTATAAAACCTTAGCCCATTGCAGTAGATGATTCAGGATTAAGGATTCTGTAGCCACAGAAGAGTGAGTTTATTATGCAGAATGACTAAAGATACCATTTCCTGCCTTAAAATACATCAGTCCAGAGTCTAACACTCAAAATCTTAGATACAATTCTAAAACTATCAGTTCTTAATCCAAATTAAAAAAAAAAATTCTACTTGTAGTGTAGGTGACCTTGTAAAATGCCATTTAAACCACTTCAAAAAAATAAACACTTCAATGTTAAATATGAATATATACAAACATCAGTTCAATGTCCTTGAGTACTAACTTATATAAACAATCTCTTTAAAATGAATATAGAATAAATTATGGTTATATCTATAGACTCTGGATAAGGCAGATTGACTAATATACTCACTGTGACTCTTATTAGTAGGAAAGGGCTTGGGGATGAGGCTAGGGGTATCTTAATGTAGTATGAGCAACTGAAGTGGGGTTTCTAGCTCCTTACCATATTCCCACTGCTCTGAAGGGTTGATTAAAGGATCAGGGAATTATATTTTAATGGCTTTATTTCACTGTGATCTGTGCATTTATACTTGGCCTATGTGCTGGCCACATTTGAACATAGCTGGTGCTTCTGCTGAAGTTATTTTTTATAAGTAAGCATTCAGCTTCTTTTTCTTCATATTTATAATGTTGGTCGGGCATCTTCAGACTTCAGTTTTAATTAGCTTGTGGACTAATCTTTTGTTTTCACCATCACACTTTGTTACTGATATTTGCAACTTGTTTTATTTTTACATTGGTGGAATTCAAGGAATTAGATTCTAATTACATAAAATGTTTGCTATTGGGAGAAGAAAAGTTGTATTTAAGCAGTTGCATTGATACTATAGCTCAATATAAGAAAAATGAAGCCTTTATAGCCTATATTTTTTATTGAGATCACAGGCATTTATTGCACTTGCTGGGTCTTGCCAACGTCATGGATTCCTCTGCATTGCCTAAGTGTCTTTATATTAAAGGTGGTTTTAAAATATGCTTCATGGTAGGTGTTTATAAAGGTAAAGGGGAAAATTCTTGATTAAAGTGGTTTAAGTAAATTAGAGTAAAATTTCCAAAGAGATTAATGGCTATTTAAGAAGAAATACCATTCATCATAATTTAAACAAAGAATAAAATCAACATATTTTGTGGTGGCAAATGTTTGGAAGAACTGTAATTAGAAAAATACAGCTATGATGGAAGTAATTACTTTTACATGGTAATTTTCAAATAGCTTTTGATTGAGTATGTATCCCGTTTCTTTGCCACTTACTACCAGTCTTTTAAAGAAGTTAGCTGTGGTAGTGAGATCTTACATATTTCTATTCTTGAAATGAATACGTCTTTTAAATACTAAGAAAGTCATTGAGTCCTGTTTGAATTCTGTATTCCAGTGAGGAAAAGATCCAGACATTACCAGGGCAGAGTCCTTATCACAAGCAGTGCCTTCTAAATTTGCTGTAGACTTCAGTGGAGCAAATTATAATTTTACAGCTACATATCACACAGCATTTTATATGGTCTATTATGTAGTTAAATAGAAGACAATATTTGTATGTTTCAATATTTCTAGGTTGCTAATGAGCAATCAGCTACATATCCCATTGGACTTAAGCATGACACACAAACATACATATGATATAGTGCACATGCAAGAACCATCTTCAGTTATTGAAATAAACCTGTATTCTCTTTGGAAATCATTTGTTTGAATTTGGTATCATAGTATCATTTTTGTGCATCTGTGTATTTTTCTATTTATAAGACTGTAAAAGTGAAGTGTATTTTCAGTGAACTTTGTGCCAATTAAGCTTATAATTAAAAAGTGGTCTACTCAAGTTGATGTGTGAACCTACTTCATTATATTTCTCCTTCTGCCCCTCCCACTCATGCTGTCAATAATCACTACTTGATACAGTTTTATGTTTGTCTCCACCTATTAAGATATAAGCTCCAACAGGGACTCCTGGGTGGCACATTTGGTTGAGCATCTGATTCTTGGTTTTGGCTCATGGTGTGATCTCAAAGTTGTGAGACTGAGCCCTGTACAGGGCTCTGTGCTCCGTTTGGAGTCTGCTTTAGATTCTACCTCTCTCTCTACCCTTCACACACTTTTTTTTTTCTCTCTCAAACAAATAAATCTTTAAAAAAAGATATAAACTCCATGACAAATGGGACTTAGGCAGCCTTCTTCAAAATTGTGTTGCCACTACACAAAAAAGGGCCATGACACAGTAGGTTATAGGTGGACTGCACGAAAGACTTCCGTGGCAACAGGGTTAACTGAGACAGTTTTCAGAATAGCAGTCACTGTTAATGTTCAAAGAGGAATAGAATTTGAAAATAAAAACAGCTTCAAAAATGTTTACACACTCTTTGAGGAACCTCCACACAGTTTTCCAGAGTGCACCAGTTCACATTCCCACCAACAATGTAAGAGGGTTCCCTTTTCTCCGCATCCTCTCCAACATTTGTGGTTTCCTGCCTTGTTAATTTTCCCCATTCTCACTGCTGTGAGGTGGTATCTCATTGTGGTTTTGATTTGTATTTCCCTGATGGCAAGGATGCAGAGCATTTTCTCATGTACATGTTGGCCATGCCTATGTCTTCCTCTGTGAGATTTCTTTTCATGTCTTTTTCCCATTTCATGATTGGATTGTTTGTTTCTTTGGTGTTGAGTTTAATAAGTTCTTTATAGATCTTGGCAACTAGCCCTTTATCTGATACGTCATTTGCAAATATCTTCTCCCATTCTGTAGGTTGGTCTTTTAGTTTTGTTGACTGTATCCTTTGCTGTCAATCGGAGAAGGACAAACATTATATGTTCTCATTCATTTGGGGAATATAAATAATAGTGAAAGGGAATATAAGAGAAGGGAGAAGAAATGTGTGGGAAATATCAGAAAGGGAGACAGAACATAAAGACTCCTAACTCTGGGAAACAAACTAGGGATGGTGGAAGGGGAGGAGGGTGGGGGGTGGGGGTGAATGGGTGACGGGCATGAGGAGGGCACTTGACGGGATGAGCACTGGGTGTTATTCTGTATGTTGGTAAATTGAACACCCATAAAAAATAAATTTATTAAAAAAAACAAATGTTTATACAGACTAACATGTTTATGGTTTATTATGAAAAATTAGAAAATTGAGAAGTATGTTCTGTATATTAAAGTTGATGTCAAGATTGCTAACAATCTAAGATGTTCAAAGGGAATGTTTTGATATTTTTATAAACTGGAAATTTCTGAAAGGCATTTCATGGTCTTCTGTTTTGGACAATATTGGTGACTATATAACTGGAAAGTTCTTCCATTATAAAACATTTACATAATGCTGGATAAAATACAATGAATGTATTTTTTAAATGTACTGTTGATCTCTGAATAAAGTAGGGGAAATATCCTGTGACCACCTCTTCCCCCACAAAACAGACAATAATAAGGGCAACAGCAATGGCAGCAAAAGAGAGAAATTACAGCCTGATTCTGAGAGTGGTTTGCTTTTGGTTTCATTTGCCAGCCAGTGTTGGTTTTAAGGACTACAGGCCAAGAGCAGGGAGAGAAAATCTTGGATATAGAGGAGATAGGGCACGGGAATGGGGAAGTCCCTACTCCCAAACAGAAAGCCAGGGCTCACTCTATGTCTTAGTCTTTTCTGTAAAATGTATAGTCTTTTACACAGGTTTGATGATCACATTTATAATACCTATTTTTTTTTTTTGTCTCTGAATGGCTAAGCCAAGAAATTAACATAAAACTGTGATTTGTGGTAATAATTCTGAACTACTTGGTAGAATCAAAGCAAAATCTTTTCAGAGGAGAGGACCTCCATCTGCACTTTACAAGACTCTTCCAAAACATTCTACTAAAGATGAACTCTCAAAAATGACAACGCATTCCTCCTCACTCAGTGTCAATCATGAACAAGGATCAGTAAATCAAAAACAGCAGTATTTTACACTTAAGGACTTCAAATAACATATCCATCAGATGGGGACCATAAAGTAAAAATGTTTAAGATAATTACACAAAAGGAAAGGAAATATCTGGGAAAAGAAGGCATTATTAAAGATACAAGATTTATTTTAAAAAAAGACTTCATGTATGAAAAATCTAGTCACTGATATTCAAGACTTAATGGTCAAAAGTTAAACGGCAAGTTTGACACAGTTGGAGAGGGAATTAGTGAACTAGAAACTTGGAGGAAATTACACAGACTTCAGCAGTGATAAAGAGCAAGTAAGAGAGAAGAGAGATGAGAGAAGAGATATAGAGGGGAAAAAAAAGCTTCAATTTATGTCCAATAGGAATTCTAGAAGAAGAAATTAGAGAAAATGAGAAGCAATATATGCAAAGACAGGAGCTGAGGATTTTTTGGTAATGATAAAAGACATTTTCAGATTGAGGAGTTATGCCTCTCAAGCAGGATAAATGAAACAGTATTTCCAAGACTTTAGCTTAATTTATTGGATGTGGAATACATGTCTTTTTTTCCTTTCTCATGTATTCTGTTGTAATAATTGGAAAGAAAAAAGCTTCAAAGACAGGCTACTCATCCATTCAACCTAATGTGAAGCACTGACTATGCTCATAGATTGAAAGGAACAAAGCCTCTAATGAAACTTTAGGGAATGGAATTAAGAGCACAGATAAGGGATGTAGTCTCTGACATGAAGGTAAGAGGAGGATGCTGGGTGATCATGTAAGTGAGAAGGGCAGGAAATTTCTTGTTCAAGTAGCAGGAGAAAACTGAGTTGGGAAGGAATTGTATAAATAGCTTGGGAGGACTGGTGAGGCTCTTCTGCAATTGTTGATGGGAATAGGGAGAGGATTAGACCAGGATAAAATAAGTTTTAGTCTCTTGGTTGACAATGAAGTATTGGGCAAATGTTTATTACTAATATTTCTGGTATGTGCCTTTGTTAACATTGTTCTGGAATTACTAGTCAAATGATTAGTGAAGAAAAGTAAATATAATTACCAGACAAAAGGAAAAAGTTTTAAAATATCAATATATTGGGAAATAATACCTAAATATCAGCAAAGCATTAACTTTCTTAATATGTAAAGTACTCTTAAGAATCAACATAGTCGACTACTGTGTAAAGGACATAAACAGACAATTCACAGAACAAAATGGATTTCAAACTTTTGGAAAGATTCAAGACCTCATTCATAGAGAAATGCAAATTAAAATAATAAACCAATCTTAACCTTTGACTGGTAAAGATTTTTGACAAGAATGTAAAATTAGTATCTTATTGGTTGAGTGTTAACTGATCAAACCTTTTAGACAGCATTCAGTACTATCTTCCAAATTTTAAAAGCTTACATATCATATCCTGACTTAGTTCTATGAAGATAAGTTCTCTTTAAAAAAAAAAGTGTATCAGTAAGTGATACAGTGGGCATTTAGTTAGACATGAGCTAGAGGCAAGGATGGTCATAAATAGGTTACACATTAGAAGCTTGGGAGCCCAATATCCTAATTCTGTGGATTCCAAGACCTGGGGCTAACAGACTAAGAGCCACAGGTGCAGAACATGGCTCTTCTCTTCCACCTCTGCCACAGGGTAACCCCTAGACTCATTAAAATACATTTACATTGTGGTTTTAGGCTTCCCAGCGCATCATGGGCAAAGACTATGGTGGTCTTGGTACAAACCTTGTAGGGTCAAAAATACTCCCCCACCCAACCAGTAGGAGGAGTCTCCCGAGTGATTGGAAGCAGCCTCCATTAGAAACCACCCCCTCTATATGGAAGACCTCGTGGCTATAAAAAGAAAGGACCCTTCTGCCCTGAGAGGGGTTCCCACCTCTGGGCCTTCTTGCTCTCCCACCTTGAGAGAATACTGTCCTTAATAAATTGCTTTTTGCTTGCTACTTTCCTTCTATCTTGATTGATTGATTTCCAACAACCAATACCTTCATTCACACAACGTGGACTCTCCCATCAGGAATATAAGGATGCTTGTTATGTTAAAAAGTAGGAAACAAATATCCATCCAGAGGCGGCCAATAAAAATGGTATTCTCATATAGTAATACAAAACTATTAAAAAGAATGTTAGGGGAACCTGGGTGGCTCAGTTGGCTAAGCCACAGACCTTAGATTTTGGCTCAGCTCCTGATCTTAGGGTTCTGGGATGGAGACTGGTGAAAGGCTCCTGGCTCAGCAGGGTGTGTGCTTGAGGATTCTCTCTCTCTCTGCCCCTCACCCCACTCGTGTGCCCCCTCTCTCAAATAGATCTTTTAAAAAAAGAATGTTAAAATATTCATCAATAATAAAATATATATTTATGTGCCAGAAACTGTTCTGTGCCTGTACACAAAAACGACAAAAAAAAAAAAAACAAAAAACAAACAAACAAAAAAAAAAAACCCTATCCTCACAGAGCACTTATTCCAGTAATGGGAGACAGGTAACAGAGAAACATAGAAAAGGGTGCATAGGATGCTCATTAGTGTCAAAAAGGAGGGGGAGGCACAGGCCCCAAAATAAACATGTTTTGGGGCAGCCGGGGTGGCTCAGTGGTTTAGCGCCGCCTTTGGCCCAGGGTGTGATCCTGGAGACCCGGGATCGAGTCCCGCGTCGGGCTCCTTGCGTGGAGCCTGCTTCTCCCTCTGCCTGTGTCTCCGCCTCTCTCTCTGTGTGTGTCTCTCGTGCATAAATAAAATCTAAGACAAAACAAACCACGTTTTTTCTAGGCAGAGAAAACTCTTGACAGGTAATAAAAGGAACCGACTGCCACCGCGGAGAAAGTCCTGGGGTCTGAGGAAGGAACCTTAGTTTCCTACGAAAATGTCTTTTGTTTTTACCACATGTATACCAATTGAAAGGAGAAAAGGTAAAAATAATTACAAGTCTTTCAAAAATTGTTGGTAACGTTCTCCAAGCCTCAGAGAATCGTGTTTCTGTCGCAGCGTCCGAAGCCGCCGGCGGCCGCAGCTCCTCAAGGCTGCAGCCCCGCTGGCCCGGGGACGCCCGGAAGGGGCGGGTCTGAGGCCGGGCTGAGGAGAAAGGCGTTCCCGGAGACTTCCCAGGGTGCGGAGAGTCGGCCGGGGTCAGAGCACAAACCACATGAGCTATGAGTAAACGCTGACCTTATAGGCCATGGTAGAGAGGAAAACCAGGCGCTGTGAGGGCGAGCTTCGCAGGGAGACAAGCACCACGCAAGGCCGAGTTTGCAGCTCCGCGCCTGCGCCTCACGGCCGCTCGGAGGCGCGGTCACGTAGGACTCCGAGCTCTCTGGGGCGAAAGACGCTCTCTCTTTTCCGGGTCGGGTGTTGAAGAGAATCACTTCCTGTGACGCGGCTACGTCACTTCCTTTCAAGAAGGGCTTTTGGTCGGTGGGAACCCACGCGTTTTCAGCATGCGTATTGAGAAGTGTTATTTCTGTTCGGGGCCTATTTACCCCGGCCACGGCATGATGTTTGTCCGCAACGATTGCAAGGTGAGGGGGCCGAGCCCAGCGCGCGCTCTGCGACGCTCCCCCAGGCGTGAGGCCTCGCCAGCGCGGCGCCGGGCCCTCCTGAGCCGGGGGTGGCTCGGGTTTTCCGCGCCGCCTTCACGAGAGGGTGATTTTGTGAGCAGCTCTGGCCTTGCCCTCGACCTGGGGAACTTCTCCTTGTGGGTGACCCCTGCCGAGCTGGGTCACCGGCTCATCCTTGGACGATACTGGCGGCGATGAGGTTCCCGAGTTACTAGAGCCTGCGCGGGATGGAGTCTGGGAGTTGGGGGGGGGGGGGGGGGGGGGGGGGGGGGGGGGGGTTGGGGCCGTTTGGCCACTCTGGTACGTGAGGGAAATTCTTGAATTCGGAAAACTTTGTTGAGTGCGTGCCCAGTCGAGCGTCATTGTTAAGGTCTGTGTCCAAAGAGATCAGTAAGACTTGGGAATGTCCGTGACGTGTAGAAGTTGATAGAAATGTTGCCTAATGGCCTCGTAGTAATGTATCACAAAGGTGCTGGAGGAGAGTTGAGCAGGGTCATATATGAAACGGCCCAGAAAGGAGAGGTCATTTATCTTGGATTTTGAATGTTGCCTAAAGTGAGGAGAGGACATTTTAGGTGGAAGTAAAGTGAACCGTGGAGCGGAGGCGCAGCGAAGCAATCTCTTTAAGGAGGTAGGTGGGTTGTGGCTGGTGATAGAGGCTTGGGGTAAAGCTACAAATACATGTGTAAGTGTTTATATTTAAAAAAAAAAATACGTAGGGGATCCCTGGGTAGCCCAGCGGTTTAGCGCCTGCCTTCGGCCCAGGGCGTGACCCTGGAGACCCGGGATTGAGTCCCACGTCGGGCTCCCTGCATGGAGCCTGCTTCTCCCTCTGCCTGTGTCTCTGCCTCTTTCTCTCTCTCTGCTTTTTATATCCTCAGGCAACTCTTGCTTTGAATAAATAAATAAAATAAAAAGTAAATGAATAAAATAAAAGTAAAATAAATAAATAAATAAATAAATAAATAAATAAATAAATAAATAAATAAAAGTAAAAAAAAAAGATACGTATATAAACATAAAATATGGGGCCTGGTTGTGAAAGACTGTGAGTGATACATGAATTTGTCTTCTAGCAGAATGAATCTCATTCTGTTGAACACATTGTTTCTTAGAATTTGACCTCCTATTTGCTTCAGAATCACTAGACACTTGTTAAAAAAAAAAAAAAGATTCCTGGTTTCCACTAGATCTATTAAATTGGTATCTTTGTGTAGAGGAGAAAAGGATCTAGGACTCTATATTTAACAGGTGATTTTAATGTACTAAGGAATTACATCCTGCTTCATCACCTTCTGTCTCTTACAGGAGCAAGGGGTTCTTGTTGAAAGTGTGGGACCAAAGCTAGGTTTGGGAACTTGAAAGAACATGCAAAGATTTTGAATATTTGCTCTCAGGAACATGATAAAAAGTCTGTAGAAACGAACTAAATGATTGTTAGGTTGGCATTTAATTCACAGTGGTACTATGGCTTTGTAGATGTAGGTCATCATAATTTTATGATTTTTGTTGAGCACTGTTTATCCTGTGGATATAGGAACTAGAACAACAGATCATGGGAGCTATCTAGAGTTAGGTGTCCATCTGGCAGTCACAGTGGAAGTTCATGTTGATTAGGAAGTCTCTTGCTAGCAAGGACAGTTTTGAATTGGTGAGGAGCCAGTCTACTCTAGGAAAGATCTGTGGGTTCAAAGCAAGAGTTGCCTGAGGATATAAAAAGCAGAGGCCCTGAAGCACTAAGGAAGATAGGTATCTCGTTTTTTTCTGTGTTAATGATTCCTAAATCTGTATTTTCTTAGCTCTAGTCTGAATTTTCCACCGGATGGGGAAATCCCTTTTGTGTCTAATGGTGAGCCTACTGAAAGAGTTCCTAATTACCTCAAATCTTTTTTGCTTTTTGAATTAATACCGCTGTCATATGCTTAGACAGTTTTGCTAGAAATATGATAGTCATCTTTGAATCTTTCACTTTTTTTTTTTTTTTTAAGATTTTATTTATTCAGGAGAGACGCACATAGAGAGGCAGAGACATAGGCAGAGGGAGATGCAGGCTCCCTATGGGGAGCCCTATGTGGGACTCCATCCCAGGACCCCAGGATCACGACCTGAGCCTAAGGCAGACACTCAACCACTGAGCCACCCAGGTGCCTCAACATTTTACCTTTTTAATCTAGTTACGAAGTCTTATCAGTCTGCCTATGCAAAGTATAGTGGTCTTTGCCTTCTTTCTACCCTCCCACTCTGGTTCCAGATTAAGCACTTGTCATTTTTATAGCCTCTTAACCAGTCTTTCTTTTTTCTCTTAGCTTTTCAGAGTGTTCTTCATAGAAAGCTCGGTCTCATGCTTCCTGGGTAGCTTTTTAAGGGTAGAATAGGTGTTAATGTTCCATATTTTCATATATTTTACAAACATAAAAAACTTGTGCACCCTTAATCGGTACTTGGTAAGTATTCATACAGTAGAAGAAAGAAGCTGAAGAAGAACTTCAAAGCTGAAGTATTACATCATTTGTTTGCATGTTGAAAACTGAGAATGATGATGGATGACTAGCTTAAAAGGGAAACTTGAGCCTATGAAGTTTTGCCTCACAATCCATCCACCACCTACCCCACCGTAGATTTAACCACTTATTTTGTATTTCTATATTACTTAAATATGATCATTGTATATATTGTTTATGTCCAATCCTGATCTCAGTCCCTCCTTTGTAAATTGAGACTTTATTACAATGCTAGCCTAGGCTTTGGAGGTAGAGTATCATGTTTTAATTATACTTGTGTTCCTAGCACCTGGTAATACCAGATACATAGTAGATCCTTCTCCTTGTTAATTGTTGATTGTTGATTGAATCTCCAATGATTCCAGTCTCTTCAGGTACTTCATTGTCCTTTTTAGTTAACATCTAGGTACAGAAGTCAAGGAGACTTCTCTGTAACTTTCCATTGGTCTGTTTAGAATTGAGACCCAAGACAAGTTCAGACCTCTCATTTGGTAGACCTCAGACCTCAGAAACTTGTCTAGGAGTTACCTAGTAGGTAATAAATGTAGGAGGCTTTTACTTCAAAGGTAATAGTCCTTTGGGCTGAAAATAGTTACAAAAAAAAAAAGAAGAAAGGAAGGAAGGAAGGAAAGAAGGAAGGAAAGAAGGAAAGAAATTACTGATATGGATTCATAGTGAGATATTCCAGGAGACCCACTTGTATTCCTATATTTCTGTGTGCTTTGAAAGTAATTCAACAATAAAGACATGTTTTGACTCCTGTCTCTTAGGAGAGGGTCCGCTAGGAAGGACTGACCTAGGTCAGATTAAATTGATATTACATACTATTTCTAAGAAAATGATGTTCTAGTGTGTATAGGGACCTGCTTGAATTTCCCCCGTTGAACAAAGTGTACATTAAATGAAAAGTATTTTGACTTGTGATAATATATACAGATTCGTGATCTACACACAATTTGAAATGTTTATACTTCATTTTGACTTTCACCCCCATTGAGGTATATAGAGAATTTGTAAGTGCGAAAGGATTTAAAGAAATGACTTTCCTTGAAACTTGTTTTTATTCAAGGTGATTTTAAGGTTTTACTGCTAATCTATGAAAAGGAGTTTTGAATTATATATTTGGGGCCCTGCATCTTTAGTTTTGATGACATTTGATAGTCAAAAATAGTCAAAAGATAGTTCAGTTTACATTTAATCTTACATGCCTCATATATTTCTAGATGGTGTTGTAAGTAGAAAGAATTGTTAGTGAGAGCCATTGCCTTTTTCTCAGACTTTGCAGTATATTTTATCTGGCAGGGTAACATCCTAGAATAGAAACATTCCTAATGTTGACTCCACTATTTTAACTTTCCTTTTAGGTATTCAGATTCTGTAAATCCAAATGTCATAAAAACTTTAAAAAGAAGCGCAATCCTCGCAAGGTCAGGTGGACTAAAGCATTCCGTAAAGCAGCTGGTAAAGAGCTTACAGTGGTGAGTATAGTTAGCTATCAATATAATTTTTACGAGTTTTCAAAATTTTAACTTTTGTGTGGGAGGGTATGTAATTTAATTAACTATAACAAGACTTTCTATGACAAGATTGGTGAGCGATTTATTTGCATTTGGCTATCATAATAATATTCTCACATGATCCTAAAAACCATAGATCTGTAGAATTCTGAAAAGAAAAAACATTCCCAATTCAATTTATGGAAGTGATTTTCCTTATTTTAGCTCCTGCAAACAAAAAGGAAAATCATTTAAATGGGTTGGGGTGAAGTTGGAAATTACTACTCAAGGATTTTGAGAGGAACCTAAGAGATTAAAGGATTCTTGAACAGCATTGAAGGCTTTGATGAGATTTGTAATAGACTCATTTGTCAGTTTCTGGATTTCCTTACAGGACTTTGAGAGCAGAGAAATTAGTTAATAGTGTTGTTTGAAGGAGGAATAGTGGGAAGTCAGAGGTGAGGGAATTTCATGCATGAGCTTCCATCGCCAGATTGTTACTGAGTTGCTCTAAGGGCCTGGTGGAACTTATCCGTATTTGACCCCTATAAAAGGAGGTGAAAGCTGCTGCATGAGGTACCTTTGAAGGAAGAAGATCTGTAATCTGTTCCTTCTCTCCATGACTTCCTCCTTCCAACCTCTCTACTACTTTAAGGGCAGTATCTAAGCAGTTACAATGATGCCCCTTCCTGGCTTCATTTTCAATGAATGGGGAGAATATTTTTTGACAAGATGCAAAGCTAAATCACAATTATTTTCACAAAAATAATTTTCAGTATGGATGAGAATAAACAGCACTTCAAATGCAAGTGACAACTGCATTAGTGAAAAAAGGATGCCAATCACAGTCATTTGCTGGTGACCAGTTACCTTGTCATTGCTGAGGTTATTGTGACTGAATAGGTCATGTGTATATAAATGAAACAGGTAAATACAGAGTTAGTGCTGTTCCATTTGCCTATTTCAAGATTTGAAAACTAAGAAGTACACCTATAGTTATTCTAAGAAATCTGTAGTGTTTCTAAAATTGTTTCACATGTTTTAAGGTAAATAGGATTATTAACTGTCAAAATACCAACTGTATTTAGAGGAGACCTGAAGAGTTTCTGAGAGAAAAGTATGTCATGCAGAGCAGCACCACATTTTTTTGAAGATATGTAGTTTTCTACCTTTATACTATAATAAAGGTATATAAATATTGAAATACATAAACATGTTAGGCAGGTAGGTTGAACCATATGAAGGTCTCAATATCTGACTCTTTTTGATCTATGAAAAGTGGTAATCATATGGTTTAGCCTAAAAGAAAGTTTTCTGCCTGTGAGTCTCAGCTAAGAATGGGAAACTAGGGAAGCCTCTTCAGTTTGTTTGAAATCTCCATGATTGGTGTGTGACCCTTTAGAGGATGAGGCTGATATCCTCCTCTTGTCTTCTAAAAATCACTTGTATATAGATTGATATTTTCCATTGGGCTGTCTTGTACATCTGGTATGTAGAGGAGAAGTAAGGAAACTTGCATCTGTTAGGGTCACCCTGGGGAAATCTTAGTATGTGTCCATGGTTGAACACTTGGAACTGTTGTGAAAAAGAGAAAAGTTTGAAGAAATGCTTCTTTTGTATCTCTCCTAAAATCCTATCTTTCCCTTTTTACAGGATAATTCATTTGAATTTGAAAAACGTAGAAATGAACCTGTCAAATACCAGCGAGAGTTATGGAATAAAACTAGTAAGTTTCAAAGGAATACCAGGAATTTTCTAATTCCTTTGCTCCCACTTATTTATACATATGTAAAATCTGTAAGAAGCAGTGCCCTGTTGATTTTCCTGCATAGATTCTATTATCCTTTCCTTTTGAAATCCTAAAAATAGATTTTTCAAAGAAAATCTGCTTGGTGTAGACAGTAGGAGTCTTTTGGAACTTAAAACTATTTCCTGCTGGTTAACACAAGTAATAAAAATTGTTAGTAGTGTGTTAGTAGTGTTCCAGAAAAATATGTTTTTACTCTTCTAAAAGATTTGTTATTTCCTCACAACCCCTATTTCAACATATCAGGTCTGTAAGCTAATCTGTTGACAGTTTTATATTCATTGCTTACATTTTTGAATAGTGTGAAGATGTGGACTCAGCAGTCTTTGTTAAGATGCTGATGTTCACAGAAACAGGAGAACTTCAAAAACAAGAATACTAGGAAGAATAGTTTGTATTTTATTCCTCATGTCTCTGTATTGCAGATCAATTTGTAATATCATGTACTTCTTACATTTAAAGTTTTTCAGTCTTCTGGAATATTTGAAATGTATTAGTTTAGAAAAGGATAGTTAGAAAGGATTTACCTGCTACTTCTTTTTTTTTTTTTTTTTTTTTTTTTGCCTCCTGAGGAACTTTAAGATATAAATATACTTTTGAGTACTAGAACTTGGCCTTATCAATTTTTGTTGAAAGTCAAAGTTGTATATCTAGCATATTTAGCATGTGCAAATTTAATTAGAGTTGACTTTGTCTTATTTATACAAACATCCTCTTAATACCAGTGGTCCCATAGGGCCTTCTGAGGAGTCTTGTTAAAATGCAGATTATGATATGGTATTTCTGGGTAGAGCCTAAGATTATGCTTTTTTTTTTTTTTTTTTAAAGATTTTATGTATTTGAGATAGAGAACATGTATGCACAAGCAGGGGGGGAGGGGCAGAGGGAGGTAGAAACAGACTCCTTACTGGGCAGGGAGCCCTATGTGGGGCTCGATCCCAGGACCCCGGGATTCATGACTTGAGCCAAGGCAGATGTTTAAGTGACTAAGCCACCCAGGGGCCCCAGATAATGCATTTCTAACAAGCTCTCAGATGATGCCAATGTGGCTGGTCCCCAGGTTACACTTAAATGTTTTTGACTTAATTTTATATTGAACAGAAAAGTCACAGAATTCTGATATCCTTCACCAGATTCCTGAAATGTTAACATTTTATTAAATTTACCTATTCTCTTTCTATCCTTCTGTAATTTTCTGAACTTTAAGTTGCATACATGCTTTTATTCCCTAAATAATTTAATAGAACTAAAGAATAAGAATATTTCCTCAAAAAATAGAACTTTCTCATTTATAACTGAGGTAGTTATTAAAATCAAGAAATTAAAAAAAAAAAATAAAATAAAATCAAGAAATTAACATTGATGCAGTATTATTATCTAATCAGACCTGTGTAAGAATAGTACATGTCACGTCTCTTTGGTTTCTTTGAATTTGGAATGGTTTGCAAGTTTTTATATTCCATGACATTGACAGTTTTTTTTTTTTTTTTTTTTAATTTTATTTATTTATTCATAGAGACAGAGAGAGAGGCAGAGGCTCAGGCAGAGGGAAAAGCAGGCATCATACAGAGAGCCTGACATGGGACTCGATCCAGGGTCTCCAGCATCACACCCTGGGCTGCAGGCGGCGCTAAACCGCTGCGCCACTGGGGCTGCCCCCGACATTGATAGTTTTGAAGAGTATGGGTCAAGTGTTTGGTATAAAACCCCTAAAACCCCTAATTGACTTTTGTCTGATGCTACCTCAAGATTAGATTTGAGTAATGGATATTTGACAGGAATACCGTAGATACGATGCTGAGTTCTTGTTATTGTGTCCTGTCAGAAGGCACCTGCTATTGTCCTGTAACTGGCCATGTTAGCTTTGATCATTGGTTAAGGTGGCCTCTGGCCAGTTTCTTCACTGTAAAGTTAGTATTTTATCCTTTGTAATTAATAAGTAAATCGTGGGGAGATATTTTAAGATTGTGTGAATATCCTGCTCTTCTTCACATCCATAGAATGTGAGCAGTTAGATTGAGAATGTGCTGCCCAATATGGCAACCACTAGCCAGAGGGGCTGCTGAGCACTTAAAATGTGGCTAATCTGAATAAAGGTTTGCTGTGAACATAAAATACATGATTTTTGAAGACTTCTGTGAAAACAAGCATAAAATAACCTTGGTAATTTTATATATTATGTTGAAGTAACAGTGTTTTGGATATGTTGGGTGGTTAAACAAAATCTGTCATGTTCCTTTTTTTTTTTTATTTTTTTATTTTTTTTTAATGTGGTTGTCAGAAAATGTAGAATTACATGTATGGTTTGTCTTATACAATGCCGATATAGATTCTAGAGCATGTTTGGATTCAGTTCGTCTACACGTTTTCCAAAACAGTTGGATATTAGTGGTTGGGAACATGGCAAATTGGTTTCATTCATTCTACCAATGTTCATCATGTGCAGATCATATCCCAGGCATTTGGAGAAATAGTGGTATTTATGCCTGGAATGGTGCTTTTATAAATGGAGAGGACAAGCTAAGAATGGGATTAGTTGCCATTAATCTAGGTTTTCTGTAAAGTTTGAGAAGCATTGAGCTGGTTTAAAGTAGAGGGAAAATGTAGCCATAAAGACTTTTTGTAAAATAGAGACATATTTGTGAAAGGTAAAAAGTTAACAGTGATGTCAGTCAAGAGTATCTATCTTCTTTAGCTATTTTAGCAGGGATTGTTTTTGCTATGAGTTTTGCATTTAACCCATTCCTAAATGAGAATAAAGGAATGATCATTAAAGCTCTTGCTTGGATGTGCAAAAATTTGCTAACTTGTATGAATTTTTTTTCGTAGTTGATGCAATGAAGAGAGTTGAAGAGATCAAACAGAAGCGCCAAGCTAAATTTATAATGAATAGGTATGAATAAATGTATCAAGTAACTTTTGGAAAAATATTTACTAGTAGAAATCCAGAGATATTTTTTCCTACTTTTTGTTTTCACATAACTTCAAAATTTGCAAGAAAGTATAAAGGACTCTTGTATATTCTGTTGGCATTTTGCCACATTTACTGTATCCTTGTCTATAGTAAGTTGAAGACATGATGCCCTTTTCCTGAGTATGTTTCAGTGTATATATTCTAAAAATAAGAACATGCTCTTATGTAACTACAGTATAGTTAACATTGAACAGTACTATTATAGAACCTTACTTAGATTTCACCGGTTCTTTAGCAATAGAACTAGAATATAGCAATAGAAAATCCTGCATCTTACATTTAAATGACATGGACATTTTTGAAGAGTATAGGTCATTTATTTTGTAGAATGTGCCTCACTTTGTATTATGTCTAATGCTTTCCTCATGATTATATTAGATTAGGTACACCTTTGGGCAGAATATCATAGAAATGATGATGCATGAGAAGGACACACATTTTAGGAAGCAGATGTCGCAAGTGACTGATCCCTTAGTTAAGAGGTGTCTGCCAATTTTCTCCATTGGACAGGTTTTTTTCCTCCTTTTTAATCAGTACATATCTTAGTGGAAATACTTTGATACTCTGCATAGGATGCCTTATTTCTGAAACTGGCACCTACTGGTATTGGCATCCGTTAGAGTCTTGTCTGAATCTGTTACTACAGTGATTGTTGCCAAATGGTGATTTTTCTAACTCAGTAATTTCTTCTTTGGCTTTCCCATATAAAAGAACTTTTCCAATTTCAAAATATATTCATTATTTATTCATATGTCTGTGTGTATTCATTCTTATGATATTTAATGGGTTATTACTTACTTGTCGTTATTTATTTAGATGTTCTAAGTGCTCCAGATTGGCCAATTGGAGTTCCTTCCAGCAGGCTCCCATGTCATTTTGACAATTTCTCATTTTTCTTTAGGTGCTTTCTTGATTTATGGCTAACAGGATGTGGCCTCATCTTATACTTCCCTGGTTCCAGCCTGGAATCTGTTTCTCTAGAGGAGGGTCATTTGTTTTTGATTTCGTCACTGAAAAGCATCTGCCAACAGCTTTCTGGCTTTAAAAAAATGTTGAAGCATTGAAAGGGAGCCCAAATGTTTATCTAAAATGACAGTCTTGTATATGTTTTGTATTCTTGTACTGATTTATTTGTTTGTTTATTTTTTCTTGTACTGATTTTAAAAACACTAGGTAACAGAGACTGTATTCTCAGTTGGAGGAGAAAAGATCTAGGTATTTTAACAAATAGAGATTTGTACTATATTTGTATAATAGACATTGATGTCTAAGATTTCGTTCTCTGCTTCAATCACATTTCTTCATTCACTTAGCAAATATATAAATCCCACTTTATTCCCAAGTAAGTACTAGGGATACAATCCAATGAACAAGTTTGTAGTGTAGGAATCCTATTAAGCTAATTAGGAACTAGAAAATAATTTTGAGTTCTCATTGCTCATATACGTGGCTAATAAGATTTTTATGAATTAATGTCTTTTAGGGTATGTTGACTGAAATTTTGACTTTGGTATGTTTTATCCTAGATTAAAGAAAAATAAAGAATTACAGAAAGTTCAGGACATCAAAGAAGTCAAGCAAAACATTCATCTTATCCGGGCCCCTCTTGCAGGTAAGTACTGCATTACACAGGAGTTCTCTTTCAGTAAAGAGTTGAAAAATCTGTATCCTTGAGGTCTGTCTAATGGGTATCAGCCAACTTTCTATGGGTATTTTTTCAGATAAATATATCATTTATGATATGACTTGATTTATAAAAATATAATTTGTACTGTGTATTTCCCAGTTCCAACTTATTGCATATGGTGTTTCTTTTCCCCCCTTTATAAAATCATATTCCATAAGCTAATCAAAAAAGATTTGAGTACTAATTTCATAGATTTTGCTTCAGACTTGTTTTTATAAAAGAACAACATTTTATACTAGTGGTTTTCTAACTTTGGTTAGTATGGGAATTGCTTGGGGAACTTAGTGTTAATTTTGAGTCTGAGCTTCTGTTCCTTAATAGCTCTCTGGATTCTGATACTGATTTTGATATATAGGTTTGAGAACTACTGTTTTATATTAAAACCTTTCTTTTGTGATTATGTAACTTGCTTGTAGTCTTGCATTTTGGGTAGTCATCTGTGCACATAGTTTCTTTTGTGAGGTGCTAGAAAACCAGTCTTTTACTCAGCTGGCAACAGATACCATCTTTTATATAATTTACATATACAGATTACCTGAAGGGAGAGAAATTTTGGTGAGAGAGTGATTTCATGCCTAAACTTTATTTAGTAAAGGTCAAATTCCGGGGGTGGGGGGGGTGAGTGGGGGAAGGTCAAATTCTGTAACCACATGTTGAATAGATTTATATAAAAGTCTTAACAAGGTTAATTTTTGTACTCATTTTATTAAGACAAAATAGACAAAATTCTAGAGCATTATTTCATGTATAGACAATATGAACTTACCCCAAAACAAAGGAATTGAGCCACTATTTAACTTTTTAGGTAACCCTCTGTGGGTAGGTAAGTACAGTTTAAAAGTAGGTTTCTTGGATCCAGAGGGCCAAGGTTCGAATCCTTGCTCTTTGACTTACTGGGCTTATTGAGTGGTTTGGGAAAATTATATCTGCCTATGGGTCTCCATGCTCTCATATTTAAAATGCAAGTTGTTAGGATGGTGAAGTCAGCAAATGTATATGGAATGCTTATTACTTCATGCATGGCATATCATAAGACCTGTGTAAATTTCTTAGAAATGGCTGTTATTTAAAAACATTTAAGATCCTTTATAAAATGTTAATAAGAGTTTGGCAAAGTCACATTGAATTGATAGTTTTTTAAATTTATTTTTAAAGGCAAAGGAAAGCAGCTGGAAGAAAAAATGGTGCAGAAATTACAAGAGGATGTGGACATGGAAGATATTTCTTAAAAAAAAATCTCACTCCATTTCTATAAGTGCGTTTGAAAATCTCCTTAGGAGCCTAAGAACTTATAAATTATCAATTTATATTTTAAATAAGGTCACTCAAATGAAAGGTAATTAAAAGTACATCTCTTGTACATTGCTGTCTGTAGAACATCAGATATTGTGGATGTTAGATTGCATCTTCATTGTTAAACCTTCACTGATAGTTACATTTATGTAAGTCATGCAAATTTTTTTTATAAATACAGAGTGAAATGTGGACATAAAATGGTTCTGCCATTTGGATGGTGGCAGTAGGTGGTACTTATGTAAGAACTAATGACAAAATTCATGGCTAGCAATATGTAAAATAAATTTTCTTTGCAGTAAAATATTCCTTTTATTAATATTATAGAAAGGGGGCTTAGAAAAAGGAACTAAAAACTTTGATAGTCTCATCAAAATAAGATTTTCAGTATTTGTTTTGGTTTCTTAGCATCTTAGGTTTCAATATGTGAGGCCATTATGCCAATTATGTTGGACTGTTTTGACCTGGTTTAATTGTTTTGATAGGTAGCTCTTAATGTTGGGGGTGAGAGCTGAACAGTGTGTCCTGAAATGGCACTGTATACTTTCCACTTTGGACATTATTCAATCTGAGATTCCTGATAGAACCAGATTTTTTCCAGCATGGTAATGATGTAGAAGCAAAGGAATCGCAATGCCTTTTAAGATATGTTGTATGATTTTTTTTTTTTTTTTTAAAGAGCTCTAATTGTTTTTAGGAAACAACTTACAGTTTTTGGTCACAAATTATTTGCACATAAGACCATTTCTAAAGTACAAATTTTTTGTTTAAAAGGTACTTAAAAAAGTATTAGTGGGAAGAAAATAATTCCTTCCCTCCCAAATACTATTGAAGCAAGAGATATATTTAATTAAAAATATATACTGCATATTTAATGTTTTTATATTTCTACATTATTTGCAACTTTAAGGATATTAAGTTAGTTTTTATATTGCTTTTTGAGGACAGAACTTTTTAATTTTGGTATTAGTGAAAAAGTGACTGATCACTGGACCAAGTGTTAGAAGATCCGAATTCCAGTGTGGTTTTTGCCTTTGTGTTCTTATTTGTAAACAACATTATTGATAAAACAATTAGGGGAAATGATATGAAATCAAAGACATATGTTAAATTACTTGAAGTTTTCACTCTAAAGTAGGTTTCTGTTTGCTTTAATATAAACATTTTAAGATTACTTACCATTAGTAAATTTCCTATCCTGTTAGCAAGCTATTGCCTGAGACTATCAATTTGGGAAATTGAGCTGAAAGGAAGAACTGACATTGCATCTCAGTTTTAACATCCAGACAGTTCTCTTAATTGTCAGGAATTCATAGTATTTTGAGACCCCAGATATCATTATAAACTATATGGATGCAGATGCCATTTTTACCCCCCTGCAACCTCATAAGCTTGGTTGGATCACTGACTTGTCCCTTTAAAATGGTGCCTGAGAAGTGGCATGGTACAGTGCTATTATTTCTATTTGTCTGATTGAGACCTCTGCTGGGCAGTTAGTATAACACAAAAGCATAAAATATTCCAGACACTTGCTACAGAGAACTTTTATATTCTCTAAATGCTTAAGGGTAATGTAGCATTGGAAGTCATAGAAAAGAATTTCCTTTAACATCTGTCTTACAAAACCCTGTAGGGTAGCAGAAAAAAAAACTAATTGAGGAGCATATGGCTGGTTCAGTCAGGAGAGCATGCAACTTATGATGTCAGGATATAGAGTTTACTTAAAGAAAACTCAGATCATTTCTTATAATTAGAAAACCTTGAAAGATGTTTATCTTATAGATAGCAGTTAGATAAGGATTCTCCTTTTATAGATTGAAAAATTTTTAGGTGACTTGCCTTTTTATCACACAGAAGATGGAGGATGTAGTGGTTTATATTCATGCAAGTGCCTGTGTGTAGAAGGAATTTATCCAGAGCCTCAGATCTGGTCCTCACAAGTTCCTGTGATTGCTGTGAGAGAGGATTGTAAAAGTTACTTGAGTGATGGTCAACTTGACTATGCCTTGGTTTCTTCATTGGGAAAATGGAAATGATACATGACTAAGCTCAGGATTTTTTATGAGGAACCAATCAGGTAATATATCTAAAGTAATCATTCAAGGCCACTATCGTTGGAGCTAGTGTTAAAATGTTAACTAATAGGATTGGCTGTGTGACCACATAAACCTCATAGTAATGCACTTTGTCTTGGGAGAAAGGTTGAGGGTATTAGGATTTGGGAATAGCTATGGCTAAATTGAGTGCAGTGCACTTAGTCCACAAAGACAGGGTTACATAGGGTTTAAAATGTTAGTTTTTAGCATTTAATGTCACCTAGAAAATTTACTTATTATGAGCATACTATTTCCCATTCTCTGTTAGGAAGACGGAGAGGGGCAATATATTTCCTACTGGTCAGCTAGTAGTTTAAAACAGTGAATTGTCACCCATGATTTTAAGGGCTAATTTATATATGGGTTTTTTTCCCTTGTCCTTTAGATTACATTTTAAGTGAAGTTTGAAAAGAACACATCAGACTTTAATCACACAGATTTATAGTGTAAATTCTAATATTGAATGAAGACTGCCTTGTAAAAATTAACATAGTAGCCTGCTGAATTAAAATTGTTGATAAGGGGAAAGTTGATATTAAAATAGATAGAACCCAGTTTCAAAGTCTGTAGGAAGAATTTTCTAAAATCACTATTTTTATTCTATGTGATAGAATTGAAAAGGTGACTTAAAATTTTGCCCTGCGTGTCTTTATATTGAGTATTAATTAGCCTCAGGCTGATTTGAATCATTTCTGTGTCTGTTGATGAATTTGTTTTGAAAGAAGTGACCTTTTTCTTAAAAATGTATTATGTTCTGAATGTAAAAATCTCTACTTTCTGGTGCCACTAGGTGAGTCCTGCTCCAAAATTTTCCCTGGCTTATATATCTTAATTGAAGCTATCATACAGGGATTGAAAGTGATATTTCTGCTGCATAACCTTCCCTTTGGGACCAGTTACTGGATCTCATTCTCTAACCTCTCATTGATTCTGTGGCTTCCCTATGATCTTGCCAGTAGGTTTCTTTTTTTAATGTTAGTAATAAAAAAAATCTTAACAGACCTCTCCATATCATTCAGCAAACCCAGGCAGCCCACTACTATCATAATCTCCAAAGGTGCAGGGATGGTTTCTATCTTATCCCAGGCACATATTGGGTACCTGGTGAATAGAAGATATTTGGTAAGTGTGACTGAATGGAAAACGTGAGGTTTACTGGAGTTTATTTTTTAAATAACCAATAACTTGAAAGATACAAAGAATAAGTTACGAATAGTGAACTACAATACGAAAAGAAGCATTCTATGACTTCAGCATTAATCAAATCTGCACCGTAGGGAACATTTGCTGAACAGCAGGGTTTTCTTAGGTTGCATACCAAATTTTGCTTATGCCTACTTGTTTAGTGGTGATAGATCAACCTGCATTTCTGGGTTTGGCTGATGCATTCACTTGTCAAGAAATCCCAGGAGGGACTGAGCATAGACTGTGTGGCAGAGTTCTTAAAGAGGTTTTGCCTGTAACTTGCTTTGCTGGTGAAGAAATAGTTTACTTCAGGAGCCACAGAGCATACAAATAAAAATAAGGACAATGAATTGGTAAGAATCAGTTAATACTTAAAGAGTATTGCTCCAAAGAATATTAGCCAACCAAAAAATACAAGAGATAGGCTCTTTAGTTTTCTGAGGAACTCAGTTTTCAATTCTTTTAAATACTTGCTTTAGTATATTACAATAAAGTGATATATGTTTAGTTTGGTGCCAAGCATTCAACGCTTAGGAACACCAAGAAAAGTATGCCTATCTAGTGTGTGGTACTTAACACAACTTTCTAATGTACATCTAATGAGACTGTTACATATTTCCTCCTTCTCTCTCTCTCTCTTTTAAGATGTTTTCTGTAGAGAGTGTGCACAAGTTGGGGGTGGTGAAAAGGGATAGAGAATCCCCAAGCTGACTCCCTGTTGAGTACCAGAGATCATGACCTGAGCCAAAATCAAGAGTTGGACATTTAACTGATTGAGCCACCCAGGTGCCCTCATGATACAAGGAATGCAATGTAGGGAGTATTAAAGATAGCCCACCTAATTAAAAGGATTTGCCAAGCAAAATAATAATACAACATATTCAACGTTTTGTTAAACTATAGGTGTCTACATTGCATTGTTCAGAGTTTCTCTTCAGTGCCCTCAGATTCTTCATACTAGCAAAACAACAGAGCTAAAAGCTTTTGACTTAGTAGTAATATATTTCCCCTATTTCTTAGAAGATACACTAGAAAAACTACCAGAAAATACATTAGAAGACTATACAGTGGAAATGAAAATTATGTAGGGGAAAACATCGCAAAGGAGAAAATATCAGGACACCTGGGTGGCTCAGGGGTTGAGCGTCTGTCTGCCTGTGGCTCAGGGCATGATCCTGGAGACCCAGGATCGAGTCCCACATTGGGCTCCCTGCGAGGAGCCTGCTTCTCCCTCTGCCTGCATTTCTGCCTCTTCTCTCTCTGTGTCTCTCATGAATAAATAAATAAAATGTTAAAAAAAAAATATGTAGGTCAAAACCTCTCAGTACCATTGCTGACACATTTGCATACGTGTAGTACCATCTAGTTCAAGAGTTGTAAGACTAAGGCCAGTTACTACAGCCAGGTACATTGCATAGAATATCTTAGAATATTCACAACCCTTTAATCTTTCTTCATTCTGCAGATGAGGAACAGGAGCTTAAGAGAAATTGAGTAGCTTGATCCATGTCACTAACAATGAGCAGAGTTTAGAATTAAGCTTTGTCTGACTCCATCCTAGCTGATTTTTTTTTTAAAGGTTTTTATTTATTCATGAGAGAGAGAGAGAGAGAGGCAGAGACACAGGCAGAGAGAGAAGCAGACTCCATGCAGGGAACCCAATGTGGGACTCGATCCCAGGACTCCAGGATCACACCCTGGGCCAAAGGTAGGCACCAAAACACTGAGCCACCCAGGGATTTCCCTCTAGCTGATATTCTAAACAGCATCTAGTATTATACCCGGCACACAGGTGGTTGCTCAATATATGTTTATTCATTCAAGGAAAAAAAAATCTAGCACCAAAAGGTGTTCTGGAAAATTGGATAGATTTTTATGGAGTAATTTGATTATTTTTTATTTTTTTATTTTTTTATTTTGTGACTGGACTGGATCTTTTTTCTTACCAGTTCTTCCAGGACTGACAGGTGATCATCTCTCCCAGTTTGAGTGTAATTAAGACAGCAAGTCTAATGAAATGTTTTTGAAATTCACAGTCTTTTAAAAAATTAGCATAGCAATGCCAATAATTACGGTTTATAATTTTGGAAGAAATATTCATTGGGCCTGAAATATATGTTAGTCCTGTTATCCAGAGAAAAATTTAAAATTTTATCAATGCTTGCTTTTATTTATTGGGGCAATAAATTTCAATTATTTATTCAATTTCAATGTTTATTCATTAGGTTTTAAAATGTGTCTGCTAGGTGTGAGGCATTGTTCGCCTCATTTAGCAACAAAATAATTAATTCACGTTATACTTGAGAAGTTTGAATCATTGGAAATTGTATTTGTCTTGTTATAGTTTATAGGACTTTTAAAATCTGGTATTTATCGTTCTTTTGTCAATTCTTAAAATTCTCCAGGACTGTTGAGATTATTGCCAACAACAGTTCTTTTTCCCCAGGGCTGAAAGATTATGACAACCTTCAGTGTTCATCTGAGGTCAGAAGTGGCTTTGAAGATGCTCAATATGCTGAGTTGTCTCACAACTGATAGCGAAAAGAATCTTCATGTTCTCAAAATGCATAACATATATGGTAACATTTCATTCCTACTGGTAAATGGAATCTCAGAAATAATGTGGATCCTACTAAGTGATTTTACTTCCTTTGGCTTAATGAGAAGTAGAGATTAGGCATTCAGGAATGTTTGGGTCAAAATAGTTGAGGATGAGCTACAGTAGCATCCAGAGAGCAAGCCTGATGCATAGCCAGAGCAAGCAAGTCTTCTGACATATTAGAATCATATGGGGCAGCCATACAATTAACATTGCCAGAGCCGTATCCCAGGCAAATTAAATGAGAATCTCTGGGATGAGACCCAGCCATGGGTATTTTTAAACAAGCTACCAGATGAGAGGGTTGACTGACATAGGAGGCCTCTTGAACTTCCACCCATGAACATACAATGTAAAATTACATACGGAGCAATTACTGCTGAAAAAAATCCAGAAACTAAGTGACTTACACATTGGCCAAGTGAAAAAATAGCTACATTGAAATGGATGTGAAAGGCACAGTCTTAAACCCCACCTAGCATAAGACCAGTGATCAGGAAAAAACCCAACTAGTAGTTTCTCCCTATGGAGTGAAGGGTTTTGGACTGCACATCTCATTCCCCAACTTTTAAGACTTCCACCTGAGGGATAGACTCCCAGAACACCTAGCTCTGAACACCAGTGAGACTTGGGTTCCATAAGAATGTGGCAAACAAAGGAGTGGTTACTGGCATGTGAACACTTGGTGTGGCTACCCTCTCTAGGCCCAGTGCAAAGAGAGCAGGCAAAATCATGTATTTCCTAGTTTTTTAACTAAAAGGGGACCATCTGCATACTTTGAAAGCTGCTGACTGCAGATCAGGCTTTAGCACACCTCTAGGGGCAACCTGCATTCCCTGGAGACTGAGGAAACTAGTGGACATCTCTTCCTTTTGTCTCCCTACAGCCACTTGAAGTTACCAGCGTCATTGTGGAAGAAACTTGTACACACATTTGTGCCCCAGCTTTTGCACTGCTGCCCAAGGGACATACCTGTTAATCACTTGGCTCTCATAGAATTGGGGCTTGCATTCATGAGTCCCGCAGGACAGTAGCAAATAAAGAAGTAGTTCTTAAGGGGCACAGGAGTAGCTACTTGCAGCTATACATACATGTGGGCACAGAGCAGAGGGAGCAGGCAAAAAGGTCCAACTCCCAGTGTTTTCCTGGAAGGGGCTTAACTACATACTTTTTCACCTATTGCCTGAGGGTCTGCCACCTTTTTTTAAATTTTTTTTTTTTTTTTTTTTTTTTTTTTTTTTTTTTTTAGATTCATGAGAGACAGAGAAACAGGCAGAGGGAGAAGTAAGTTCCATGCAGGGAACCCAACGTGGGACTCGATCTCGGGTCTCCAGGATCAGGCTCTGGGCTGAAGGTGGCATTAAACCGCTAGCCACCCTGGCTGTCCGAGGGTCTGCCTGCCCGAGGGTCTGCCTTCTAATCAGCCTGCATCTAGGTAATTACTGAGAGCTTCCACTTTGGGATGGACACATTGGGATAGGTTCTGGCTCACCTTCAACTAGAAGCTGCTAACAACAAAGAAGGCAGCTTGGACAACTATGAAGGGAGCGGAGACCAACCTGATAAGACTTCTCATATATAGGACCACTTGTCAAGACAGAGAAGTGGCTATTTTACCTAGTAATGCAGAAGTCAACATGGTCAAGGAAAATGAAAACAGGATTATATTGCAAACATAAGAATACCTCTAAAATAGCTCCTGCTCTGTCTGTCTTACCTTGCAAGCAATCCTAGCAGGGACAGGCACCACTCCAACTACTGCACTGGGGAGGAGAATCAGCCACACACACCAATGTGCCTGCTGTTCTGGCAGCTGAGCCTCTTAGGTGGCTGTGCAGGGGATAAGTCCTGCCATTCAGTGCCCCAGTGGCAGACAGGCTATTTGCAAGACACCTTGTCTGACAGGCAGCCCTACCTAGCTACCTATAAGCCCATAGCCATCTCACACACTCCTCTTAACAGAAAAGGAGCAGACTCTGCTCAGTGACCAAACCCTGCTTCAAGCACCCACAGCAGGCAAAACAGGTCATTGCAGCAGGCTGAATTCAAATGCAGCTCACCCACACTAGGGCACATGCAGCCCACCTAGGAGACCTCCCGTGGAATCCTGGTTCTGTTAACCAGGGAGGATTTGTGCTATGGGGAACCAGAGGACTTCTACACAAGGTAACAACTTTCAAGACCAGGAGATGTAGTGGGTCTTCCTAATACACAGAGAAATAGACAAAATGAGACAGAGAAGTTCCAAATGAACAAGAAAGTCAAAATGAAAGAGCTAAATGAATTCTTTATCAAGCATACTGCTCATCTCTGTTTCAGAGTAATACAATAATAGGGAGCTTTAACACACCACTTAATCTAAAGATCATACAGTCAGAAAAGCAGCAAGGAAAAATGGCTTTGAATGACTTTGGACCCGATGGACCTAACATATATACAGTAAAATTAATCCAAAAGCAATACACATTCTTTTCAAATGCACATGAAACATCTCCGGGATAGACCACATGTTAGACCACTAAACATAGCTCAATAAATTTCAGAAGATGGAAATTATCAAGCATTTTTTCCAATCACAAAGTATGAAACAAGTTGATTACAAGAAAATATCTGGAAAGAACACATACATGGAGGCAAACAACATGCTACTAAGCAATGGATGAGTGAATCAAGAAAAAAAAATGCATGGAGACAAAAATGAAAACAAATGGTCCAAAATTTTTAGGACAGTAAAAGTTCTAAGGGGGATGTTTATAGTGATACAACTCTACCTCTAGAAGCGAGAAAAAGCTAACCTAATCTTATGCCTAAGGGTACTAAAAAAGAACAAACAGATTATAAAGTTAGTAGAAGGAAGGAACCAAGATTAGAACAAAAATAAATGAAATAAAAGCAAATAGATCAATGAAACCAGGAGTTGTTTCTTTGAAAACATAAGCAAAATTGATAAATCTTTAGCCAGACTTATCAAGAAGAGGCCTCAAGTAAAATCAGCTGTGAGGGAGGAGAAATAGCCAGCACCAGAAACACAAAGGATTATCATAATTTTTTTGCCAACGAATTGGATAACCTGGAAGTAATGAATAAATTCTTAGGAATATACAATCTTCCAAAACTGAATCAGGAAGAAATAGAAAACTTGAACAGACCAATTACCAGCAATGAAATTAGATCAGTAATCTAATTTCCCAGATCCTGGGTCCAGTGGCTTCACAGGTGAATTCTACCAAACATTTTTTAAAGGAGAGTTAATACTTACTCTTTTACAACTATTCCAAAAAGTGAAAGAGGAAGGAAAACTTCCAAATTTGTACTGCGAGGCCAATGTTATCCTGATACCAAAACCAGACAAAGACACTACAAATAAAGGACACAGTTGGCCCATATCTCTGATGAACATAGATGGAAAGATCCTCAACATCTTAGCAAACAATTCAACAATATGTTAAAAAAAAAAAAGATCAAGTGGGAGTTATTACAGGGATGCAAGAGTAGTTTAATGTTCACAAAACCATCAATGTGATATAATACATTAACAAAAAGGATAAAACCATATGATTATCTTATTAGAAGCAGAAAAAGACTTGACAAAATTCAACATTCACAATAAAAACTCTCAACAAAGTGTGTAGAGAGGGATCATATGTCAATGTAAGAAAGGCCGTATATAGCAAACTGAAAGCTAACATCTTACTTATTGGTGGGAAACTGAAAACTTCAAGAACCAGACAATGATGGCCACTCTCACCACTTTTATTCAATGTAGTACTGGAAGCAATCAGACAAGAAATAATACAGCATCCAAATTGGTAAGGAAGAAATAAAATTTTCACTTCTTGTAGATGATATAATACTATGTATAGAAAACCCTAACAACACCACTAAAAAACTATTAGGACTAATAAAATATTTAAGTAAAATTGCAGGATACAAAATATACAGAAATCTGTTGAATTTCTTTCTTTTTTTTTCTGTTGAATTTCTATACACTGAACATGCATAATAGAAAGGGAAGTTAACAATTACATTTGCAATTGTGCCAAAAAGAATAAAATACTTAGGAAAAATTTAACCAAGGAGGTGAAAGACCTAAAATGTAAGATATTGTTAAAAGAAACTGAAGATGACACAAATAAGTGAAAAGTTTATACCATGCTCATGGGTTGAAAATATTGTTACATGTTCAAAATATCCAAAGCACTCAATGGATTCAGTGCAATCCCTATAAAATACCAACTTTTTTCACATAACTAGAATAATCCTAAAATGTGTAGGAACCACAAAAGATCTTGAATACCCAAAGCAATCTTGAGAAAGAACAAAGCTGGATATATTATAACCCTAGATTTAATAATATAGTAATCAAAACAGTATGGCACTGGCAAAAAAAGTAGATTAGTGAAACTGGATAGAAACCCAGAAATAAACCTACATGTATATGGTCAATTAGTCTATGACAAAGGAGGCAATAATATACAATGAGGACAAGACAGTCTTTTCACTAAGTGGTATTAGGAAAAATGGATAGCTACGTGTAAAAGGATGAACCACTTTCTTATACCATACACCAACCCCTCCCTGCAACAAACAAGCAAAAACCTCTCAAGGCAGATTGAAGACCTAAATATGAGTACTGAAGCCATAAAGTGCTTAAGAGAAAATATAGGGAATAATCTCTTGGATATTGTCCTTAGCAACATATTTATGGATATGTCCCCTCAGGCAAGGGAAACAAAAGTAGAAGTTCCAGTAAAAGTCCCAGTAAAAGTACTGGGACTACATCAAAATAAAAAGTTTTTGCATTGCAAAGGAAACTATCAACAAAACAAAAGAACCCAGTAAATAGGAGATATTAGCAAATAATATCTGATAGGAAGTTAATCCAGAATATATGAAAAATTTATGCAACTCAACACCAAAAAAGAAAATCAAATAATCTGATTTAAAAATGGACAGAGGATCTGAATAGACATTTTCCCAAAGAATACATAAAAATGGCCAACAGACACATGAAAAGATTCTCGATATCACTAACCATCAAGAAAATGCAAATCAAAACCACAATGAATTATCACTTCTTACCCATCAGAATGGCTAGTATCAAAAAGACAAGAAAAAAACAAGTGTTGGATGTGGAAAAAAAGAAACCCTCATGCACCATTAGTGAGAATGTAAATTGGTGCAACCACTGTGGAAAACAGTATGAAAGTTTTTTGAAAAATTAAAAATAGAAATACCTTATGATTTAGTGATTCCACTACTAAGCTCATATCAAAGAAAATGAAAACACTAATTCAAAAAGATATATGCATTCTATGTGTATTGCAGCATTATTTTTACTAGCCAAGATTTGGAAGCAACCCAAGTGTCCATCCGTAAGTGAATCAATAAAAATATAATGTGTGTGTGTGGGCCACTGCTTAGCCATTAAAAAAGGATGGGATCTTGCCATTATTGACAATATGAATGAATCTAGAGGATATTATACTAAGGGAAATAAGTCAGAGAAAGACAAATACCATATGATTTAATTTATATGCAGAATCTAAAGAATGAAATAACTGAACAAACAGAAACAGACTCTTAAGTAGAATAACCTGGTGGTTGCCAGAGGGGAGGCAGGTAGGGGGATGGGTGAAATGGATAAAGATGACTAAGAAGTACAAAACTTCCAGTTATGAAACAAATCACAGAGATGAAAACTATGAAGTATAGGGAATATAATCAATAATATTGTAATAATGTATGGTAACAGATGGTGACTACATTTATCACTGGTGAGCATTGAATAATGTATAAAAGTGTTGAATCATTATGTTGTGCATCTGAAACTAACGTATGTTGATTATATTACAGTAAAGAAAAACACTGAAGAGTGAAGATCGCTTAACAGACTTATGGGAAAGCATCACATGGATTAAAACTCACATTATAATTGTCCCTGAAGGAGAAGAGAAAGGTGTGGAAAAGATATTTG
Organism: Canis lupus familiaris; assembly: GCF_011100685.1. NCBI lineage: Eukaryota > Metazoa > Chordata > Mammalia > Carnivora > Canidae > Canis > Canis lupus. The sequence goes on along the minus strand of NC_049251.1, from coordinate 20,912,882 downwards.
AAGAATAATGGCTAATAACCTTAATCTACAGAAGGCAATAGAGCTCCATGGTAGGGAAGTCCAGAGGATCCAAATAAGATCAACTCAAGGAGAACAACACAAAGACACAGTATAATTAAATTACCTAAAGCTAAAAGCAAGGAGAGAATCTTAAAAGCAACAACAAAAGATCAACTGGTATACAAGACTACGAGCAGATTTTCCAGCAGAAGTTGTGTAGGCCAGAAGGAAGTGGCATGATATATATTCAAGTGCTAAAAGAAAAAAAAAAAACAAAAAAAACCTGCCAACCAAGAATAGTTTACCTGACAAAACTGTCCTTCAAAATTGAAGGAAAGATGAAGATTTTTCCAGGCAAAGAAAAGCTGAAGGAGTTCATCACCATTAAACCAGGCTTACAAGAAATATTAAAGGGACATATTAAGGTGAAATGAAAGGGTGATAATTACTAACAGGGAAACAAAGTGTAAATCTTATTGGTAAAGGTAAATATGTAGTAAAATTCAGAATAATTTCATGGTGTAGTAGTGGAGGATAATCACCTATAAAGCTAAAATGATGTTTAAAAGATAAAAATAATAAAAAATAACCATAAGCACAATAACTTGGTAATGCATACTCAAGATAAAAAGATAAAAGTTTGTGATATTAAAAACAGGTTGAAAGGGTAAGGGAAGTAAAAGCTTTAGAATGTGTTTGAACTTATGTTACCAATCTAAAATAGACTTACAAGTTGTTTTTTGTAAGCCTACTGATCATAGCTACACAAATCCATCTCCATTAGATACACAAAAGACAAAGGGAAAGGAATTAAGCAAACCAATAAAAAAAGTCACTAAATCACAAAGAGCAAGAAAAGGAAGGAATATATGAACAACGAAGCAGAAACAATGAACAAAATGGCATTAAATATAAATAATTTGAATGTAAATGGATAAAATTCTCCAAAAGACCTAGATGGGCTGAATGGATAAAAAACAAAAACAAAAACACAAGAACCATCTATATCCTGCTTACAATAGACTAATTTCATATGTAAAGACATGCATATTCTGTAAGTGAAGAGATGGTAAAAGGTATCCTGTACAAATGGAAACCAAGAGAAAGCTGGGACAGCCATACTTAGACAAAATAGACTTTCAGATAAACACTGTATTAAGAGACAAAGAACATTATTATATGATGATTATGTGGTCGAATCTATGAGGGGATATAACTCTTGTAAGTATTTAATCATCCAACATAGGAGCACCTAAATATATAAAGCAAATGTAAAGAGACCTAAAGGGAGAAATAGATAGTAATACAAAGATACTAGGGGACTTTAATAACCCACTTTCACAAATGCATAAATCAGAACATTTGTAAGGAAGCAGTGGCCTTAACATGTTAGATCAGATAGACATATACAGAGCAGTCCATTCAAAAGCAATGGAATACACGTTTTTCTCAAGTACACAAGCAACATTCTCCAGAATATATGTTATGCCACAAGTCTTAGTACATTTTAAAAGACTAAAATCTGGGCAGCCCCAGTGGCCCAGCGGTTTAGCGCCGCCTTCCGCCCAGGGTGTGATCCTGGGGACCCAGGATCGAGTTCCCATGTTGGGCTCCCTGCATGGAGCCTGCTTCTCCCTCTGCCTGTGTTTCTGCACCCCCCCCCTCTCTGTATGTGTGTGTCTCTGTCATGAATAAATAAATAAATCTTTAAAAAAAAAAAAGACTGAAATCAAACATATTTCTGACCACAATGGTTTGAAACTAGAAATCAATTACAGGAAGTAAACTGGAAAAATTCAAACGCAGAGATTAAACTGTATACTACTGAACAATCAATGTGTCAGAGAATAAAAAAGGAAGTAAAAATTACCTTGAGACAAATGAAAATGTAAATACCAAAACTAATGGGATACAACATAAAGCTATTCTAAGAGGGAGGTTCAGCATGGTAAATGCCTGCATCATGAAACAAGAGAGATTTCAGAAAACCAAACTTTATACTCTGAGGAACCAGAAAAAGAACAAACAAAACCCAAAATTAGCAGAAGGAAGGAAGCAAAGACCAAAGAAGAAATAAATGAAATAGAGATCAGAAAAACAGCAGAAGAGATGAAACAAAGATATACTGAATTGACAAACCTTTAGTTAGACTAAGAAAAAAAGGGTGAAGACCCAAATAAACAACATCGGAAATGAAAGATGTGGCAGCACACAGAAACTACAGAATATGAAACATCTTAGAAGATACTATAAACAAATATCTGAAAAAAAATTAAAAAAATAAACATATCTGCTAACAAACTGGATAACCTAAAGAAAATAGATAAATTTCTAGAAATATATGACCCATAAAAACTGATCGTAAAGAAACAGAAAATCTGAACTAATAATGAACAAGGAGACTAATTTAGTAGTTAAAAACTTTTGGACACAAGGAAGTCCAGAAACAGATATTTTCACTGCTAAATTCTACCAAACATTTAAAGAATTAGTACTCATTTTTGTCAAGCTCTAAGAAAAAAAGAATAGGGAATGCTCTCAAACTTTATGAGGACAGCATTACCTGATACCAAAATAGATAAGAACACTAGAAAGAAAAGAAAATCATAAGCCAATAATCCTGATGATCATAGATGCAAAATCCTCAACAAAATATTAGCAAACTGAGGGGTGTCTGGCTGGCTTAGAGAAGCAGGTGACTCTTGCTCTTGAGGTTAGAGTTCAAGCCCCACCTAGGTTGTAGAGATTACATAAATGAACTTTTAAAAAATATTAGCAAACTGGATTCAATAGTATATTAAATGGTTTTTACATGGTGATCAAGTGGAATTTATCCTAAGCATGCACAGATAGATGGCTCAATATCCATCAATCAATAATAGCCTATACCACATTAACAAAGTGAAAGATTAAAATTGTATGATCATCTCAATAGAGGCAGAAAAAGCATTTGAGAAAATTTTACAACTTTATGGCAAAAACAAAGCAGGTATAGAGGAAGTGCACCTCAATATAATAAAGGCAGTATATAACAAGTCTCCAACTAACATCATACTCAACATTGAAAAGCTAAAAGCGTTTTCTCTTAAGATTAGGAACAAAACAGATGTCTGCTCTCACCACATTTACTCAACATGTTTCTATTAAGTCCTAGCCAGAGTGATTAGGCAAGAAAAAGAAATAAAAGGCATCCAAATCAGAAAGGAAGAATTAAGACTGTCACTATTTGTCAATGACATGGTATATATAGAAAATTCTAAAGACTCCAAAAACCAGTTATAATTAAACTAATTCAATAAAGTTTCAGAATAGAAAATCAACATCCAAAATTGGTTGTTTCTATACACTAATAAGTATCAGAGAAAGAAAACAATTGCATCAAAAAGTTTAAAGTACCTAAAAATAAACTTAACAAAGTAGATTAAAGACCTGTACATTGATGTCTATAAGACATGGAATGAAGAAATTGAAAAGATATAGATAAACAAGAAAATATTCCATAGTAGTGGATTGGCAGAATTAATATTGTTAAAATGTTCATTTACCAAAGCAATCTACAAGTTCAATGCAATCCTTGCCAATATTGCAATGGCTTTTTTCATGGAAATAGAATAAACAGTCATAAAATATTTATGGAGTCACAAAAGACCTTGAATAGTCAAAATGATCTTGAGAAAGAAAAATAAATCTAGAGGCATTATGTTCCTTGATATCAAGTTAAGTTCCAAGGTTACAATAATCAAAACAGTGTGATATTGCATAAAAGCAGAATAGAGAGCCCAGAAATAAATACATGTATATGTGGTCAATTTTTCAAAAGGAGCCAAGGATATACAATAGGGAATGGATAGTCTCTTCAGTAAATGATATTGGGAAAACTTGACAGCCACATGCCAGAAAATGAAACTAGACAACGATCTTACACAATACACAAAATGGATTAAATATTTGAACAAGAGATATGGAAACCTACAACTCCTAGAAGAAAACATAAGTGGTAAGCTCCTGGACATAGTGATGATTCTTTGGATTTGACAGCCAAAGTAAGGGCAACAATACCAATAATAAGCAAACAGGATTATATCAAGCTATATAGTTCCTTCATAGCAAAGGAAACCATAAAATGAAAAGGCAACCTGCCAAATGGAAGAAAATATTTGCATATCATATATAAGAAGTTAATATCCAAAATATATAAGGAAATAATATAACTTGATAGAAAAAAATCTGATTAAAGAATAGGTAGAGGACTTGAATAGACATTTCTCTATAGAACATATACAGGTGGCCAATAGGTACATGAAGAGATTCTCAAATCATTACTCATCATAGAAATGCAAATCACAAATACAATGAGATTTCACTTCATACCTGTTGGGATGGCTCTTATAAAAAAGACAAGAGATAACAAATGCTGGCAAAAATGTGGAGAAAAGGTAACTCTTACACGTTGTTGGTAGCAGTGTAAAATTGGTACAGCCTCTATGGAAAACAATATGGAGATTTCTAGAAAAAATAAAAATAGAACTATCATATGATCCAGTAATTCTACTTCTGGGTATATATCCAAAGGAAATGAAATAATTACACTGAAGAGGTATCTGTACTCCCATGTTCATTGCAGCAGTATTTAGAACAACCAAGACATAGAAGCAATCTAAGTGTCCATTGCTGGATGAGGAATGGATAAAGAAAATGTAGTGTGTGTCATCCAACCACGAAAAGGAAGAAACATGGACATTGGTAACAACAGTGGACCTGAAGGACATTATGCTAAGTCAAATAAGCAGATAGAGAAAGACAAATACTGCATGATATCACTTATATGTGGAATCTAATACTACTAATATTAAAATGCAAAAATGTTGAGCTCATAGAAAAAGTAGAAAATTGTTTGCTGGAGGTGGGAGGAGGTGGAAATAGGAAGAAGTCTGTCAAAGGGTACAGGTTCAGTTGTAAGTTGAATAAATTCTGAGAGTCTAATATAAAACATGGTGACTATAGTTGATAACGCTATTGTTTAATTGAAATTTGCTATGAAGATAGAACTTAAATGTTTTCCATACACAAAACAGGATAAACATATGAGGTGATAGATGTGTTAATTAACTGAATGGAGGGAATTTTCAGAATGTATATCAAATCTCCTAGTTGTACATTTTAAATATCTTGCAATTTTGTCAATTATAATTCAGAGATGTAAAGGAAAAAGGCTACCAGGTGATTCTAATGTTCCCAAGGTTGATGACTACCATCTAATACATCTAGGAATTCTTAATTTAGGCAGTTAATGCAAAGAGGTTTTCAAATAATGCCTTTTCAAAGAGAATTTTACTAAACACTCAAATTCTTTGTTATTAAATTGTTCTCCAAAATAAGGAATATTTTTGGCATGATGTTTGTGTAATTTCAGCGGTAGTTACATAATTTTCCAATTACTTAGTGATTCCACTATGATAGTTAACTGGAGGTTTCTTAAGTTTTAAAAGAAAATGGAGTACAAAGACAATAATTTTAATATTTTTTATTGGAGTTTGATTAATATCCTGTTCAACTGATGTGGCCTTGGAATAAAGCAGGGAGGATGGTATGGTCCATTTGCCAAGATCTACATAGTTTATCTTCTTTAATTCTTCCACTTATGAACATCCTGGCTAGGACTCCTCCTTGAATCTAAAATGAGGCACATACCATATTCTTGCCCTTCCATTTATGCTCCTGTCAAGGTGTAGCCTATCACAAAACATAGAACTCACCTACTTCAACAATAGTTGGAGAGGATCTAAGAGTGAAGAGAGTTGGGGTTTTTACTCTGAGAAGTGTATTATACCATCTATGGGTGGACATAACTGCAAAATGGACTATTACTTGAAGCATTTTTTGTGCTTGTTATAACTAGATTTATATTTTCCCCAATGACTTTGGGATTCAAGATCCACTAATTAGATTTGGACAAGTACATAGTACAATGTCATTTTGGAATGTTTCCATTACAAGACAAATACTTGGCCAAAGCAGCAGCATCTTCTAAATTTCTTAGTCTTGACTTATGAAAATATTCAAAGAAACCACGTTGTCTTTTTTTTCTTCTTCCCAGGAATGAAGCTATACAGTCGTAAGGACAGTTGAACAGGTATTGTCTTCTAAAGAACATCCAGAAATAGGGGTATTCGATAAATAATTCATTACTTTCTTACCTCCACCAAAATTTCTTCACTCCAGCTGCAAACTTGAAACTCGAAAGTATTCAAGTCTTAGACTTTTAATCTGCCTCTTCTTAATACTCTTCCTTTTTCTGGGAAATCAAAATACATCTATAGCTTATTTTAGGATCAATCTCAAATGTGCTTTTTTTTGACAAAGTAAGTTTCAAAACTAGTAATTTGCATCGTGTTTGAAATTTTAACTGCTATTCTTTGATTTATCCATATTTCTATTCAATAAATATTGAGCTCGTAGTATGTTGGGTACTGTTCAAGGCACTGTGTGGATATTGTAGTGAACATATGGAAGTCAATACCTACACTCATGGATTAGGGTGGGAGAAAATGTCCCAAGTAAAGGCTGACACCAGTCTCAAACAGAAAATGATGCAACGAACAGTATGTCAAAGTTTTAAAATGAGGTTATAAAAACAAAGTAAAAAACCTTGACCCCAAAATCTTAATATATTCTAAGGAAATAATTATGTGCCAAAATATGTATGTGCAGAGATCTTCATCATATTATAGAACGTTGGAACATTAAATTAAGGACCAGTTGAATACATTATAATGTAATAGACTGATCTGAAGCCATTAAAAAAGATGCTGCAGATATGTTTCTAATTACATAGAAAGAAGAAAATATATTAAGTGAAAGTTGCTGGGTTCAGAGTTTTATGTGATTCCTCTAAAAGAGTGGTCTCAACTGGGGGCTACTTTGCCTCTCAGGGAACATTTATCAATGTCCAGAGACACTTTTGACTGCCACACTGGGTTATGCTACTAGCTTCTGGTCAGTAGAGGACAGGGATCCTGTTGAACATCTTACAATGCATAGGACAGTCCCCCACAACAAAGAATTATGTGGTCCAAAATATCAATAGTGCTGAAGCTGGGAGACCTTCCTCTTAATTATGTATAACACTGAAAGAACAAATGGGGTCATGGATGTTTTTAAATGTTATTTTGTTTGGATTTTACTTTAGATCAGAACATATTAACTTCATAATTAGAAACAAAAAATATTTTAAAATGTGCTAAAGTTTGGACTCATCTCTGCCTGGGAATGTTTTTTCTTAAGAAGTTCAGGCATTTTTGTCTTTTCTGACTGCTCTCCTGGCTTATGCACACCTGATTGCCTATATTTGTGATGCCTCTATTTCTGATGGATCGAGGTTATGTCTGGTCCTAGTTTACTCCCATTACATGGGTTGAGATACTTGCCTGAGTTAGTAATGAGCTTTATCCATCAAGAGAGTTTATCGTTCTAGGTTTTGAAAAGCATGTTCTTAGATATCCATGGGTTATATTTTAGGGAAGTTAAAGGACCTGTCATCCCTCAGCACAGGACCCAGAAAGATGAGACTGCACAGTAAAGTATTCTTCAGCTGCAAAGAACTCTATTCAGCCAGATCCAATCCAGACTCCTCTCCAGAAAAGCTGTGGTATGGTTAATTGTCTCTTTTTGGTTTAATATTGTGATTTTTAAAAAAGGGTCTACGTGGGCTAATTCACCCACTTCTTTTTTAAAATCCACCATGGAAATAAAGATTAACCATAAAATATCTTTAATAAGCAGTTGAGTTTATCTGCAGGGAACCCAGGACCAGTGGCATGCTGGTTTGTGGAAGGCTATTATGGTCTTTGTAGAAACTTTCTCAGGATTTCTATTACTTTGAATGTGTATGTTTTATTCTTCAGGGAATTAATTGTTTCTATTCTCTTTCATTAAAAGACATATTAACTTGGCAGGATAAGCATTGTCCAAGTGGGTAAGGTAAATTATATATTTTCTCTTTCCCTGGACTCATTTTCTAACTAGAGCCTATATGCTATAAAAACTTGAAGTTAGTTTCCTGTTGTTCTTATAACATAGCCATTTATTGAGACCCATGAATGTGTATGCACTTCATCTGATTACATGAAATGTTCTCAACCCCAAAATAAAGAGTACAATTACTTCATTAGTGGACAGTTTGTTTCCATGGGTAAGTGCCAGTTTATGATGATTCTATCAATACTATCACCACAGTAATTTACTTCTCATTTAATCAGTGTTTAAATTAAACTGGGATGGGCAGAAAAAAAGTTTTGCATAATTATTATGGAGCAAATGGAGATAGTCATAGCACTTTAGCATAGAAGCCTCATTGCAGAAGCACAGATGGGTTAGGAGACGTTGATAAAAAATATGTTCAGGAATAAATCTCTTATAAGCATTGTATTAAATTTCCAATGCTTGCAAGGCAATTAACTTTGCATTAATTACTTTAAGTTTTCTTATGCTTTATATAGCTCCAAGTAGAAATCCTACAGACTGAGTAGCCTGTGAAGGCACTTCTTTGTCATGCTCCATTTCACATAAGTCATTAGATTGTTCAGAAAGGTGTTTCTTCCCAGATTTTTCTAGGTAGTAAGTTCAATATTTAGTAAGTCATCCCCCTGTGCTTCTCTAACCTTCTCCAAGCCAGTGTTTTTGAAGTATGGGTTTGCCTTGTGGGAAGATGGGCTACCTTGGAAAACTGATTTCCAAATAGAGGCTTGTCTACAAATTTTCTAGATTAAGAATTGTACTTACTGGTTTTGCTTCCTCAAAACTGCTAAGAGAGGGTATACATGTAGTGTTCTTCAGGCAAGCTTCTTGATATTATTTGTTAATTGATTAAGTTTTTGTCTTAGAATTTTTCCCCTCCTCCTCAGTAAGTCATAGCAAATACTATTGAAGTCTTCCCTTCCACATTGTTATCCCATTTCCTGCCTTCCATTCCCAGAGAACCACTATTCCCAAGTGGATATATAGCTTTCTAGGCATGTCTTTCTAATTTCACTTCATTAGTGTATATCTACAAACATTATATTATTTTACATGTATTTAAACTTTTAAAAAATGGTTTCATACTTAAGGTATCCTATCATTTAATACATTTTTGCACTTGTCATTTTTTAAGTTATATCCATGTTGTGCACACATGTAGATTTAGTTTGTTCATTTAAATGGTGTACAATATGTCATCATGGAAAGATACCACAATTTTTATCCATTACACTAGTGAAGGCAATTTTTAAGAAATGTTAATTTTTCACTGTTATAAACAACCAGTTAGTGAAGATTTTTTGTATCATTTTGCTGGGATTTGAATTCAAGACCATCTGATTATAAAGCCTATACTTTCCTTGCTATATCAGTTTGGCTCTCAAGTGATAAACTCCTGTTATAATCCAGTTTAATTTGGTAGAACACATTAGCTAATGGATTTAATGTCTAAAGCTAAAATGGAGAAATTCAGTAACCACTAACCACATGTGGTTACTGAGCACTTGAAATGTGGCTAGTGCCAATTATGATGTACTGTAAATAGAAAATACATGCTAATTTTGATGGAAAACAATGTAGAATACCTCATTAACAAATTTTTGGTATTGCAAAGTTAATATTTTAGATATATTGGGTTAAATATATCAAAATTAATTTCCTTTATTTTTATTTTATTAATGTGGCCTCTGGGAAATTTAGTCACATACGTGGCTATTGATTGCACAGCGCTGGTAAAGAATGACTTGGGCTGAAGTGGCCTCTGTACTTTCTAGGTGCCAGGTGGCAGCAGCAGAGAGTTGCTAGAATCAGGATTCAGATAGGGTAGCATCAGGTAGAAGTGCTCTACTACAGGCCTAGAAGCTGAGGCAGAATGTCAGCAAAGGGGTTAAACGGAACTATAGCCAATGAGGATCCAGATCTGGTTGAGAGAGATTGCAGCCAAGGCAATTTAGAGGACATAGCTCTGCTTTAACAACGAAAGCTCTAATACAGCACAGCTTTGAAGTCATAATTCTGTTTGACTCCCAAATTCAGTCAAGTTATTTGACCTCTGAAAGTCTCAGTTCTCACATATGTAAATCAGGGATAATAGCACATATATATATATTTTTTAGTTGGTGCATGTAAAGAGCTTATCACATATACTGAATGTTTGCTATTATTATCATTTATTTTAATGAGTCATTGAGAAAGCATAAGAGATGGTCTCTTCTTTTGAAGCGGTAGACTCAGGCTGCAGGTCTTATCCACAAAGTTTTAAAGTTACCCATATAAAGCTCAACATGAAGTTCCCTCAGCTGAGAAGTAATACATTGGAATTCTTACTATCTTATCTCTTGCCAAGCAAGAGCCTTAAATTGATTTCTTTTTCTGGCTCTAGACTGATGTAATGCATGCATTTGTTCATCACAGAAGTTTCCCAGTGCCATGTTAAGTAAACGTTAGGGATGCAGACATTAGTGAAGTGGGATTAAAATGTTTACAGTTAAGTGAAAGAGATAGATAGGCTATTACCTATCTATGACACAAGGTGATGGGAGCCAAAGTTGAGTTATGAGAGAGTAATTAATTCCACAGGGAGAATACATAGGGCTTCCATGATGGTGTTGAAAAGTAGAGAACATTACTGAGCTACTCATCATTCTGTCCCATAAATTCCCCACTCTCTCAAGGCTCAATATCTGTGATTTTTACTAGTGATATATATCACCCACCATCAAAGTGTTACCACAGAGTCCATCACCATGAGGAACTGCTCCATTTTTAATATCTGAGCTCTGATTTTCTTCTCAGCACTGTCAAGCCTTGCCCAGTCTCCACTTATTCAGTGATCTCTAACAAGGGAGGTAACTATTCAGGGGCTTTACTTTGCAAGACAATTCAAAGGGATTCAGAAAGAAAACATTAAGACTTTTATTTATATTTAACTTTTAATCACTTTATTATAATGTATATTTTTATGTATTCTTTATAACTACACTATATATTAAAACAGCAATACAAGTATATAATAAACACATGCATATATATTGAGGGTGAACAAAATTTAGTGATAGGGTACATATAATCAAAGAAGCCTGTAGACAACTGCTTTAATGTATTATTCATAATTTGTGCTTGCTAGTGAAAGAAACCCACTCATACTAAGCTTATGGAGAGGGTACTTATTGGAGCTCTGTACTGAAAAGACCAAGTGTGTGGTTAGCTTCAGATATGTGGGGCCTAGGCTGCAATAATATTGTTAGAGTGCCCTCACTCTGTCTTTCAGCCCTTTGCGTTAGACAAGATGGTAAATGGTATACTCTTCCAACTTAATACCTGGTAGGAAAAGACTCTTCTGAGGTACCAAAAATTCCCAGGGGATACTGATTCATTCACATATGGGCATGGAACCCAACCAGATCAATCACTGGTTGGTTAGTGGGAATGGAATATTCTGGCCATGTGGATCAGATCATGTTCTTGAAGAATGATGATGTGAATGAACCCTATGGGAACCACCTAGTAAGTTTCCCCATGGAAGAGAAAGGAGACAGAAGTGGGCAAATAGGACAGACAGTGTCCTAGAACAGAGTGGGACTGATTACTTCAGGACAGGTTTCATCCAAAGATGCTAAGATCCAGGGACTCCTGGGTGGCTCAATGGTTGAGTGTCTGCCTTTGGCTCAGATCAGGATCCCAGGGTCCTGAGATTGAGTCCACTTCTCTCTCTGCCTATGTCTCTGCCTCTCTCTGAATCTGTCTCTCTCTCTGTGCATGTCATGAATAAAATCTAAAAAAACAAAACAAAACAAAACAACAACAAAAAACCCCAAAACCCCCACAACAAAACCCACAAAGATGCTAAAATCCATAATCTAATGGGTAACTTTTCCTAAAGTTGTAATCAGCCCTGAGAAACTGAAGAAAGATGTTGGAATTGTTCCTAGGCTGAGGAAAATTTTATGTTAAATGTGCATAAATATGACACCAAGTCTAGGCAAATATGGTTTCCAATACCCCCAAATTACAAAAAAGGCCGAGATGTAATTTCTCTCTCTTTAGAACTGCCAGTGTCCTTTCTCTGAGTTTATATTATAGTGTTAAGTTACAGACTTTGCAATCAGAGTGGCTTGGATTTTCACCTTGACTCTCCTACACACCTAGCTGTGTATGTGCTGGCCAGTACACTAGAATATCACTTACAATACATCATCTGTACTTTCTTGGTAGGTTGCTTGGGTAGGTTCTTATGAAAAATAAGAATATGTAGCTTAGTTCCTAGTACTTACTAGGAATTATCATGTTGATGCTGCTAATGCTATGGTTTTCCTTTTCAACCAGTTTGGCCAGATTCCTATAGTTAAGGATACAGGGCTGATTCATCTTTGGAAACCATGAGTCCCCATATAGCCTGGCATGTAGTAGATGTTCAATCAATATTTGTTGAGTGATGAATGAGGTTATGAATGTAGTTTATTTTGTTTCAAATTATTCCCAAGGACTCTATTTTGAAATGCTGTGCAGACTTTCAGTTCTACCAAGGGACAAATTATTCTTTCAACAAGAAAATTATTTGTTCATGTTTTTCCTCTAGCCTTCTGAAACCAACATTATTGCAGGGAAACTTTTCAGTGTGCTGGGATTTCAGCACTGGCTTTGTGCTGAAGTATATAGAAGTTTTCAGGACTTATTCTACTGCTTTGTAAAATATTTGGTCTTTTTTTCCCCAAAAATGACCACACACACACAAAAAAAAACCTGAATGAGCTGTTCTCATTGACCTCTCCAAAGGCTCTTTTCCACTCCGGAAGGGATGAAAAGGCTGACTTGGCCTGGGATTGTGTGGGCTGCTTGAAAGAATAATTTGGGAACAAAAGTTGTGGGTTTTCATGGGCCACCTTTGTATTATTGTGACTCTCAATGTGAAGAAGTTGCCATGGAAAACAGTGATTTAAAAAGATAGGCTGTTCTTTTGGAAAGTAATGATGGATAAAGTGGTATACATTTGCCCACATAACTGCTAAGAGACTCATTTTTGATCACCTTTATTTGCTGAAGAATCTGGTATATGAGAGCTTTTACACATAGGAAAACAAAGTGGTAACCTTCCCAAAATGCTATCAGAACTCCCAGCCTTGGAAAGTTATTATGGAGTCACCAGGGCTTTCATCTCAAACTCCAAACTGCGTGCTTACTGGTGACAGAACAATGATACTAGAAGGGCTGGCTAACTGCCAAGAGAACACACCTGTCACTTTGGTTTTGAAAGTAAAAAAGACAAATGAAGTTGATGATTTCAGGGCTAATTACCAACTACAACCAAAGTCACTTTGGACTTTTTGTTTAAAGATCAGAAAGATTCTACAGGGGGCAAGGAAGCTCCTTGATCCAGTCATTAGAAAGGCAGTTCCTTAGTGTAGGCACTGATCAAGATGGAAAAGATTGGGGATGCCTGGGTGGCTCAGCGATTGAGCACCTCCCTTTGGCCCAGGGAGTGATCTGGAGTCCTGGGATTGAGTCCCACATCGGGCTTCCTGCATGCAGCCTGCTTCTTCCTCTGCCTGTGTCTCTGCCTCTCTCTGTGTCTCTCATGAATAAATAAATAATAAAATCTTAAAAAAAAAGATGAAAAAGATTGAATTGAAATAATGAAGCTGATGTGACAATATTTAATAGAATTCAAGAGTGATGTCACTAAAATGGTGGTGTAGGAGACCCTAATCTCTGTCCCCCAACAAAGATCAAAATTAGACCATTATCCATGAACAAAAAGAGCTCTGAGAGAGCTCTGGAAACGAACTTAAGAAACTTTAGCAACACAGAGAAATTAAAAAAACACCTGAGAATACCTGCAAAAAAAAAAAAAAAAAAAAAAAAAGTGTGTGTGTGGGGAAGACAGCTTCATTTTGCCTGCATCATCCTATTCCGTAAGCTGGCATTGCTTAGCACCAAGAGTCAACTTCTCAGCTAGAAAGAGTTCCCCTCTCTTGGTGAGTGAGGATCCAGCTTCCCTAGACTTTCAAAGCGCTGCATGAAGGACCTGGAGTGGCAAAACTTAGTACATAGTGATGGCTAGAAACAAGGAAGAAAAGCAAAGGCTGTATGTATAAGCCACACAGTGGGAGTGATGGTGGCTCCCAATGAGTTGCTCTGCAGACAAACCTGATAGCTTTCACCACCAAAGAAACTAATAGCCAGCACAGCTGCTATGAACTCCTTGAAGATTTCACCTGCTTTTACCTCAGATATTCACACTCACTGGTGGCAGCTGAGTGCCTCTTCACTCTTAACTTCTCCCACAGCCCCTCTGGAGCCCAGGAATTATACTGGCAACCAATCCAGACCTCTGTGGCTGTGTAAATGCAAGAAACCAGGCCTAGATTCCTTTGGCTGACCTCCACTGCTGTGTGCATACTCAGGGCTCACCCTTCTAATAATGCACATGTCTGAACACGCATCACTGTCCTTCAGTGCAGTGCACATGTCTGAGTGGAGACTGTGCAGCCAGGGGAGAACACACAAACAGTTAGGGCCTCCCCGATGTTTGTGGTCTCAGGTAAAGTTGCCATTACAGCAGCTAAGGTGGTATACAATGATATTCAGGGCACCTGCAGCTTCCAGTGTGCCCACAGTTGACCCTAGCCTTTGCTGCAAACCCTGGCTCCCACAACTATAACTTGTGTGTCTGCAATTGGCCTTTTACACTAAAAAGGCACTGGCCTCCACACTTGAGTGTGTGCACATCACCAGCTCCAGCCACCACTGCTGTCTACTTTGATCCCCAGATGCTAGATCAGGAGGCACCACTGAGGAATCCAATAGCCCTTGAAGCCACTGCAGACACCCACAATGCTTACATCCATGCAGTTTTTTATCTGGATCCTAGCAGCTTGAGTAGAGAGACATCACATTCCCCTAGACCCAGTGCTGCCACGTGCCCCTGCACTTGATACCCTGCACCACTAGACCCAGGGTCACAGTATGCTCCAGCATGCCCTTACCTACAGGTGAAAGGCCTCCTTTACTAAATTTAGTCCATAAAATCTGGAATAGGTAACTGCTTCAAATATTCAGACACCTATGCAAAGCTACAGGAATCAAAGAGTTAAGGGAAACACAACTCTACCAAAAGATTACAGTAAATCTCCACTAACTGGTCCCAAAGAAATGGAGATCCAGGGATTTTCTAATATAAAGTTCACAATAATTGTTCTTGATGCTCAAAGAGCTACAAGAGAACACAGAAACAATTCAACAATATCAGGAATACAAGAACAAAATGAGAAGTCTACAAAGAGAAAACAAAAAAGAACCAAACAAATTTTGGAGCTGAAGAATATCATGAGTGAACTGAAAATTTGTTAGAAAGCTTCAACATCAGACTTGACCAAGCAGAAAAGAATCAGTGAGCTTGAAAATAGATCAATTGAAAATATCCATTGAAAATATCCAATCGGGCAGCCCCGGTGGTGCAGTGGTTTAGCGCTGCCTGCAGCCTGGGGTGTGATCCTGGAGACCCTGGATTGAGTCCCGTGTCAGGCTCTCTGCATGGTGCCTGCTTCTCCCTCTGCCTGTGTCTCTGTCTCTCTGTCTCTCTATGAATAAATACCTAAAAAAATCTTTTAAATTTTTTTGAAAATAACCAATCATAGGAGCAAAAGGAAAAAAAGTAAAAAGGAATGAAGGAGTTGTGGACCAAGATGTCACTGAAGGAGGCTCCTGAACTCACCTCTTACCTTGGACACACCAAGTCTACAGCAACATACGTAGCAGTTTCCTATAAAAGATATATAGAAAAAAACCCTGTGCAACTCTTACATATCAAGTGAATAATAAAAAAACCCAAAGTCAAAATGGGTAGGAGAGGCTGACAGACTTGCCATAACCCCACCCCTGGTACGGTAACCTACCTGAGGAATGAAGTGTTTGAACACTTGCAAATTTTAACATCTACAATTGAAAGATGAACCCCCCAAACACTTAGCTTTGAAAGCCAATGGGACTTACATTCACAAGACCCATTGGCTATACTAAACTGAGAATCAGTTCTTAAAAGGCTTGGGCAGGGCATCCCCAAAACCCTGACTGCTAAATACACACCCCTTACTCTGCTGCATCCTTGTATGTGTTCCTGAGTGCACCTGTGAGAGTGAGTTCCAGCAGATAGGGGATGTACTCAAGAAATTGAACCTAGTCAAGGGCAAAGGGGGAGAAACCACAAACTTGAGCTATAACAACAAAGACAGGTTTCTGGAATACAAAAGACAGGTTTCTAAAAGCCAGCATGATGAATAGTAAGAACCAAAGTATAAGGGCTTAGTTAAGGAAGTGTCTGCTACTTCCAATGTAAAAGCAGAAGCATGTAACTATGAACAATATGAGAAATCAAGGAAATATGTTATCACAGAAACAATTCTTCAGCAACCAAACTCAAAGGCATGGAATATTGTGTTCTAATTTATGAATTCAAAAATAGTTATTAGGAAGAAATTCAATGATTTATAAGAAAAATCAAAGGAAATTCAATGAAATCAGAATAAAATTAATGAACAGAAGTTCTTTACCAGAAAGAATGAAATTATATATATAGTTTATATAAATATATGTAAAGTTATATATGAAAATATAAAATTATATATATAAATATAAAATTTAGGTACACAAACTGAATAGAAATCATAGAGCTGAAAAATTCAATGAATGAGATGAAGAGCAATATGTCTGCACAGGGCACACCAGATAAAACAAAGAAGTAACTTGGTGGGTAGGAATATAGAAATAATACAGTTAGGAGGGAGCTAAGATTTTTAAAAGAGTGAAACAAGCCTACAAGAGCCATCAGTTTCCGTGAGAAAGTCAAATATCTGAATAATTGGGGTTCCAGAACAGAAGAGAAGTAGGAGGGGACAGAATTTACTTAAAGAAATCACAGCTGAGAACTTGCCAAACCTGGGGAAGGAAGAGGACATAGAAGTTCACGAAGCTAATAGAACATCCTATTCAATGCAAAAAGTTATTCAATGCAAAAAATCTTCTCTAAGACATTACAATGGAACTATCAAAAATCAATGATAAAGAATGAATCTTAAAGGCAGCCAGAGTAAAAAATGAAAGTAACCTATAAAGAAATCCCTATTAGGATACCAGCAGAAACTCTACAGTAGTCAGGGAAGGATGGAATGACATATTCAAAGTGTGGAAAAATAAAAATTGCCAGCCAAGAATACTTAATCCAGAAAAGTTATCCTTCTGTTATGAAGGAAAAATAAAGGCCTTTCCAGACAAACTAAAGCTAAGGGAGTTCACCACCAGACTTGCCATACAAGAAATGCTGAAAAGAGCTCTTCAGACTGAAATGAAGACACTCATCAGTCACATGAAAATACACAAAGCACTGGTAAAAGTGAAGAATAGACTAGAAAAATGTAACTTTATATTAGGATGGTGTATTAATCACTCAACAGTAGTATAAAAGTTAAAGGCGAGCAAAAATAACTGTAAATTGTTAACACATTAAATAACACATTAAAAGAGGTAAATTGTAACATCAGTAATATTAAAAGAAGGAACAAAAAGGTGGAGCCTTTCTAGGTCAAAGATAAATGGCTATCAGTCTAAAATATACTGTTTTATCTATGTTTTATGTAATTTACAATGTAATGACAAAACAGAATCTTATAGTAGATCTACAAAAGACAAAAGAGGAAACCAAGCATACCACCATGGAAATTAACATACAAAAGTAGTTAGAGATTGAGGGAAAAGCAATAGACATACAAAAAAACAAAAATTAATAAAGTGGCTTACTTGGTAAGTCCTACATATCAATACTTTAAATGTAGCTATTTATATTTCATTACATTTACACTTCATACATTTTATTCAAATTCTCTAATTGTTTTTATCCATCTAGCCAATTTGTGACTTACAAACACAAACAAAAACCCCACAAGACCCAAATACCTGCTGCTTATAGGAGACTCACATCAGCTCTAAAGTCCCAAATAGAATCAAAGTGAAGGAATGGAAAAGATATTCTATGCAAGTGGAAACCAAAAGAAAGCAGATGTGTGTGTGTGTGTGTGTGTGTGTATATATATATATATATATATATATATATATATATATATATATCCAGCATTGAAGCACCTAAGCATATTAAGCACATACTAATAGATATGAAGGAAGAAATAGATAACAACAGTAAGGGACTTTCACACCCCACTTTCAACAATGAATAGATAATACAGACAGAAAATCAACAAAGAAACATTGGACTTGAACTATGTATTAGACTAAGTGGACCTAAGACATCTTTAGAACAGTCTATGCAATAGCAGCAGCAGAATACAAATTCTGTTCAAGCGCACATGAAGCATTCTCTATTATGATAGACCACAAAATAGTCTTGGCAAATTTAAGGAGATAGAAATCACACTAAGATCTTTTCCAACCACAATATAAAACTAGAAATCAGTAACATGAGGAAAGCTGGAAAATCTACAGATCTGTGGAAACCACACACATTCCTGAACAACCAATGGGTCAAAGAGGAAATAAAATGAGAAATCAAAGTATATCTCAAAAGAAATCAAAATAGAAACACAACTTACCAAATCCATGAGATGCTCCAAAGCAGCTCGGAAAGGGAACTTCATAGTGATAAATACATATATTAAGAAATAGAAAAATCACAAGTTAAAAAAGACTAACTTAACACCTCAAAGAAGTAGAAAAAACACTAATTAGGCCCAAAGTAGGAAGGAAGGAAATAAAGATCAGAGTGGACCTAAGTGAAATAGAGCCCAAAAAACAATAAAGATCAATGAAAATAAGAGCTGGTTTATCAAAAAGATAAACAAAATTAATAAACTTTTAGTGTAACTAAGAAGAAAGGTGAAGACTCAAAGTCAGAAATGAAAGAGGAGAAATAACAACTGACACTACAGAAGCACATAGGGTCACAAGAGACTATTAAGAACAATTATATGCCAGGGTGCCTGGAGGGCTTAGTGAGTTAAGCATCTGCTTTCAGCTCAGGTCATGATCTTGGGGTCCTGGGTTGAAGCCCCATGTTGGGCTATCTGCTCAGTGGGTAGTCTGCTACTCTCCCTCTGTATTTTCTCCCTCTCCCTCTGTGCTCTCTGTCTCTCTCTCTCTCTCTCTCAAGTAAATAAATCTTTAAAAAAAACCCATAATTATATTTCAATAAATTAGATACCCTGGAAGAATCAGGAAGAAATAGCAAGCATGAACAGATCAATGAGTAAGGAAATTAAATTACTAATCAAAACCTCCCAGCACAGAGAACCCCAGGACCAGATGGCTTCACAGGTGAATTCTGCTAAACATTTAAAGAATTAATGCCAATCCTTCTCAAAATCTTCCAAGAAATTGAAGAGGAGAGAACACTTCCAAACTCCTTTTATGAGACTAGCATTATATGGATACCAAAGCCAGATAAGAACACTACAAGAAAACTATAGATCAATAAATATCCCTGACAGACAGATACAAAAATTCTCAACAAAATATTAGCAAACTGAATTTAAGAACTCATTAAATGGATCATAGAGGAGAGGCAAGATTAAGATGGTAGCATAGAAAGATTCTAAGCTCATATCTACCCCCACCCCAACATACCAAAATCTACAACTATACACAGAACTGTGTTTGAGAACAAATTGAAGATTAGCTCAACATATCATACACAGCTCAGATATAAAGAAAAAAACATCAAGTCAGGTAGGAGAGATGAAGAAGTGGTTTAGTTAGGACCCACACCCCGTGGCATGGTGATCCACAAGTAGGAGGGGTATCACAACCATAGAAACCCTCCCTAAGGAACAAACATTCCAAGCTCCACATTGAGTTCCACACAGGAGTCTTGCGCAAGGAAGATGAACCCTAATAATGACTGGTTTTGAAATCCACTAGGGCTTATGTTTGGGAGAACCAAAGGGCAGTAGGAAATGAAGACTGCTTTTAAAGGATGTACACACATTCTTGCTCTCTCCAAGTCCCAGAGCAGAGAGAGCAGTTTGAAAAGCACCTGGGTTACATGTGAAGAAGACCCACTGACTAATTCAAGGATGTGTGCTAGAGGGTCAGGCATCTGTTGGAACATACTCTGAGGATGGAAGCACTCTGTGGGCACCTTTGTCACTTTCCTTTTAACTAGCTGCCTGGTGCTAGTAGTAACATTTCTGACACTATCTGTTGTGCTAGCACTGCCTGTTCTCTAGTTTTCCCAGGTCACACCATGCACACACTGCCCACCTGTCTCAGGACCCCTCCCGCCAGACAGCTTACTGCACTGTTATCCCTGGTGGATGGCCTCTGCCAGCATCAGAGACACTCTCAAGTTCCCTGCTCTAGGAAGGCCAGCTTCACACATTAGAACTATAATACATATAGCCAGACCTTGCAGCAAAGCATGCCAGAGGCCTGCCCTATCCATCTTGTGCCTACAACTGTTGCAACCAGTCATTACAGCAAATCAAACCAAGGGCCAACCCTGCACACCAGTATAGCTACAAAAGTCAATGTTGGGCCTCTCAGACAGGGAGGGTTCATGCCTGCTCCTCAATATAAACCTGTTATCAGTCACAACTGGACCATGTAACCATGTCCCCCTGCTGGTGTACAATCCTGCACACCATTGGTTCTGCAAAATAACAGCCCAGCCACAACAGAAGGGTGCATGCAGCCTACACAAGTGTCACTCCTGAGGTATTTAATGTGGAGCACCAGAGCAAGGGGTGTCTTGTGCTATTAGACCTCACAGGATACCTTATGCATAAAGCCACTTCAAGATCAGGAGTTATAACTGATCTACCTTAATATGGAATATGCTCCAAATGAAAGTATAAGGCAAACCTCAGAAAAAGAACTAAATGAAATGGAGATAAGCAAACAAAGAATTCAAGATAATTGTCATAAAGATACTTAGTGAATTCAAGAGCACAGTGAGAACTTCAGCAAGGAGATATAAAATATTTTTTAAAAGCCAATCAAAGGATGAAGAACACAATAATTGAAAACAAAACTATACTAGAGAGAATAATGGCAGATTAGATGATGCAGAAGAATAGTTCAGTGGTCTGGGAAATAGGGTAGTGGAAATCAGTACCCTGAACATCAAAAAGAAAATAGAATAAGAAAGATGAAGATCACTTAAGAGACCTTTGGACAATATAAAACATATTAACATTTACATTTTAAGGGTCCCATAAAGAGAAGAGAAGAGAAAGAGAAAGGACCAGAAAACCTATTTTGATAAAATAATGGCTGAAAACTTCCCTAACCTGGTGAAAGAAACAGATATCCATGTCTAGGAAGCACAGATATCCCAAGTAAATGAACCCAATTAGACCATACTAAGAAAAATTATAATCAAAGCACCAACAGTTAAATAAAAAGAGAGAATCTTAAAAACAGCAAGAGAAATACAACTAGTTATATACAAAGGAACTCCCATAAGACTAACAGTGAGGGCGAACCCTAGGTGGCTCAGCGGTTTAGCGCCTGCCTTTGGCCCAGGGAGTGATCCTGGAGTCCAGGATGGAGTTCTGCATTGGGCTCCTGGCATGGAGCCTGCTTCTCCCTCTGCCTGTGTCTCTGCCTCTCTCTCTCTCTATCATGAATATATAAATAACAAAATCTTAAAAAAAAAAAAAAAGACTACTAGCTGATTTTTCAGAAGAAACTTTCAGGCCAAGAAGGAGTAGTATGATATATTCAAAGTGATAAAAGAAAAAAAACTTAAACCAAGAATACTCTGGGTTATCACTCAGAACTGAAGGAGAGATAAGGAATTTCCTAGACAAAAGCTAAAGGAGTCGACAATAAACCAGCCCTACAAGAAACATTAAAGGATTTCTTTAAAAGGAACAGTAAGCCATAGCTAGAAATAAAAATATTATAGGAGGAAAAAAAAATCTCACTGGTAAACATAGTAAAGGCAGTATTCCACTCACCTACCTAGCTAGTATATAGGTTAAAAGGAAAAAGCAATAAAATCATCTAGACTTATAAGTCAAGGGATTCACAAAATAGTTAGATGTAAAATAGGACATCAAAACCAAAATGGTGTGTGTGTGTATAGTAAAAATGTGCTTTTATAATGTGCTTGAACTTAAGTGATCTTCAACTTAAAATAGACTTATAGACACAGGATGTTATATATGAACATTATGGTAACCAGAACCCACAAAGGTACATACACAAAAAAATAAAAGGGAATACAAATATAATACTAAATCACCAAATCACAAGGGAAGACAGCAAGAAAAGAAACAATGAAGTACAAGAACATACAGGAAATAATCAACAAAATGACAATGAATACATATCAATAATTACTTTAAATGTAAATGAACTAGATGATCCAATTAAAATGCATCAGTGGTGAATGGATTAAAAAAACAAGGTACATCTACCTGGTCCTTATAAGACTCACATCAGATGTAAACACACATAGGGTGAAAGTGAACAGATACAAAACGATATTGCATGCAAATAAAAAGAAATCTAGGGTAACAATATTTATATCAGACAGAATAAACTTTAACACAAAGACTGTAACAATAAACAAAGAAGGGCATTACCTAACAATAAAGGGATCAATCCAAAAGAGCATATGACAATTATAAATATCCAACATAGGGGTATCTAAATACACAAAACAAATATTAATAGACATAATGGGAGAAGTTGACAGTAATACAATAGTGGGGGGGATTTAATACTCCACTTACATCAATGAAATAATCATCAGAGAGAAGTTCATTGGCTTTAAATGAACACGTTAGGCCAGATGGACTTCACAGGGAGGGTAAACAACATGCTATTGAATAACCTATGGGTTAATAAGGAAATAAAAGAGGAAATAAATACCTTGAGGGAGTTCTGGTTCAAGATGGTGATCTAGGAAGACTCTGAACTCACATCTTCCACAGAACATACCAAATTATACCTATTAATAGAATCATTTCCTCCTGAAGAAGAACTGAGTGTTGACTGAACAGCTACTGAACAACCAAGATACTGAAAATAGCAACAGAAAAACAAAGGGAACTCCACCCCTAATGCTGTGAACTGCAATGGGGAGGGATGCTACTGAGGGACAGATTCCTCCATCCTTGGGCAAAGAATAAAAGCTGTTGTTTTAAAAATAAAAGAGACAGCACTAGAATTCTGCCAAGTGTCAGGGGAGCTGCAGGAAAACTTCAGGTCAGAGAGATGGGAGAATGACATGGTTTATACTTCCCCTTCTCCTTAAGAGCTCACACCAGAGAGGGTATTTATAATATTTATAATAGCCAAGACTTGGAAGCAACCTAAGTTTTCACTAATAGAAGAATGGATATGGATAAGGAAAATGTGGTATACATATATATGCACACACACGCAATGGAATATTACATAGCCACAAAAAGGATTTCATGCCCTTTATGACATTAATAGACCTAGAGAGTATTATGCTAAGTAAAACAGGTCAAAGAAAGACAAATATCATATGATTCCACTCATAAATGAGCCTAAAAAATGTATTATGAAAAAGTAGAATCAGAACTATAAATACAGAGAACAAACCAATGATTGCTGGGGGATGGTTGGGCAAAATGGGTGAAGGGGAGTGATAGATACAGTTCTCTAGTTATGGAATGAGTAAGTCACAGGAATAAAAAGCAGAGCATAAGGAATACAGTCAAGGATATTGTAATACTGATATAATAGGACAGATGGTAGCTATACTTGTGGTGAACATAGCATAATGTATAAACTTGTCAAATCATTAGGGTATACACTTGTAAGTAAAGAATGGAACATTGCATGTCAAGTATACTAAAAAAATGTAGCCATCTCATAAAATCTAAACATGTTGTTCTTTAAGAAAAAGAAACAGAATTCTTAAAGATGTTATTGTCCCTTAGTTGTGCAAATAATCATCAAATGTCTTGCCTTTTATATAAGTCTCCTTCAGTCTATAATAATTTATAAAAAAATACTTTGAGACTGGTGAAAATGGAAATAGTCCAAAATCTATAGGATATAGCAAAAGTAGTTCTAAGGAGGCAGTTTAGAGTGATACAAGCCCACCTCAAGACACAAGAAGAATCTTAAACAGTCTAACTTGCACCTAAATTAACTAGAAAAAGAACAAACAAAGCCTGAAGTTCTTGGAAAGACTAAAGATCATAGCAGATATAAATGAAATAGAAACTAAAAAAAAATAGAAAAAAAATCAGTAAAACTAAGAACTGGTTCTTTGAAAAGATAAAATTGAAAACAGTTTGTATATTGATGAAAACAGTTTAACTAGAGTCATTAAGAATAAAAGAGGGTACAAATAAAATTATAGAGGAGAAATAACTGATACCACAGAAATACAAAGAATCTCAAGACTACTATAAGCAATTATATGCTAACAAATTAGATAGCTTAGAAGAAATGGATAAATTCCTAGAAACATGCAATCTTCCAAGAGTGAATCAGAAAGAAATAGAATATCTTAAAAGACTGATATCTACCAACTAAATTGAATCAGTAATAATAAAAAATTCCAATAAACAGGAGCCCAGAACCAGATGGCTTTGTAGATCAATCTTACCAAATAGTTAAAGAAGAGTTATATCTATCCTTCTCAAGCTAATCCAAAAAAAAATGAAGGTGAAGGAATGCCTCCAACTCATTTTATGAGTTCAACATTCCCCTGATACCAAAACCAGAGAAAGACCCTCATCCCCCAACTTACAGGCCAATATCCCTGACGAACTTTGATGCAAAAATCTTTAACAAAGACTAGCATACTGAAGTCAGCAATACATTAAAAACACTAGGATTTATTCCAGGGCTGCAAGGATGGTTCAACATCTACAAATTAGTTCATGGGTAACATTACATTAACACAAAGGATAAAAACAATATGATCATCTAAAAAATGCTGAAGAAGCATTTGAGAAAATTTAAAATCTATTTATGATAAAAACTTAAAATGGGTAGAGAACATACCTCAGCATAATGAAGGCCATATATGACAAACTTAACAAACAAGAGAAAACAGAAACAGACTCACAGGTACAGGGAACAATCTGGTGGTAGTTAATCATATAATCATCTCAGTAGATACGGAAAACCATTTGACAAAATAGAACATCCCTTCATGACAAAACCCTCAACAGGTTAGGTATAGAATAAACATACCTTAACATAATTAAGGCCATAAATGACAAACCCACAGCTAACATTATACTCAGTGGGGAAAATTAAAAGCTTTTCATCTAAGATTAGGAACAAATCCTAGCTAGAGTAATCAGGCAAGACAAAAACAATAAGGTATCAAAACCAGAAAAGAAGTAAACTTTTCACTATTTGCTGATATGAGGTTATAAATTGAAAATTCCAAAGACTCAACTAAAATAATGTTGGCTCTAATCAATAAATTCAGTAACATTGCAGGATATAATAGCTGAATACACAAAAATCAGTTACTTTTCTATATACTAAGAAACATTCTGAAAAATAAAAATATCCCATTTACAATAGCATCAAAAACAATTAAATATCTAAAAACATATTTATCCAAAGTGAGAAACCATAGGACTTTGTGGAAAGAAATGAAGAAGACAAACAAATGGACAGACATCATGTGTTTGGGAACTGTAGGACCCAATATTGCTAAAATGTCCATTCTACCTAAAGCCATCTTTAGATTCAACACAATTCCTATAAAAATTCCAATGGAATTTCTTTCAAAGAAATAGAAAAGAATCTCAAAATTTGTTCAGAACTAAAAAGACCCCAAATAGACCAATCCTGAGAAAGAAGAATAAAAGTGGAGGCATCACACTTTCTAATTTCAGAATATACTACAAAGCTGTAATAGTTTTAAAAGTATGATACTGGCATAAAAATAGACACAGAAATGAATGGAACAGATAGAGAACTTGGAATTAATTCTCGACATACATAGTTAATATTTGAAAAGGGAGCCAGGAATATACACTGTGGAAGGGATAGTCTCTTCAACAAGTGGTGCTGGGAGCACTGGAAAGCCACATGCAGAAAAATAAAACTGGACCCCTGTC
The DNA here is from genome assembly GCF_011100685.1 of Canis lupus familiaris. NCBI lineage: Eukaryota > Metazoa > Chordata > Mammalia > Carnivora > Canidae > Canis > Canis lupus. The sequence goes on along the minus strand of NC_049251.1, from coordinate 20,886,789 downwards.
TTACACCACTCAAAATATTATTTCAAAAGAAATAGGTGAAGGGGGATCAAAAGGTAAAAAGAGAAACTCCATACATGAGTAGTCGGTGAGCTGCTTATTTTGTTTCCCTGAGTTTAATCCCAAGGCTGCATTCCTCCTCATGCCACACCCCCCTGCCCCATCCTCCTTTCCTTGCTTATCAACAGAAAACTGCTTGGGCACATAGTGGATAAGGAAGGAAAGGAGGGAGTGAGAAACATTCTATTATCAAGGAAGCTTCAAGAGAGAGATACTGTGGGCGAAAGAAGATGACAAGAAAAGGAAAGATAGATGCACATTCTGTCCTATTTGTATTTCTTTTCCTTGCTTCTAAGATTATCCTAATCCTAAATAGAAAACAGAAAACTGGGCTCTTGTCAACTCTTAACCTAGCAAAGATTGCAACATTAGTTTGCTGGTACAGCTCCTAAAGTTAAAGATGTCATGGAAAACAGTAAGACTCTGGCATTCCACTTTTAACCCTAATCCTGATACAGAACTGTTTCATGTGCATGCTATTTGGCCATTATAAGGTCTGTTAGGATATGAAAAAAGAAAAATATAAAGCTCAAAATAGATCAAAGAATTAAGTGTAAGTCTTGAAACTATAAAGCTCCTAGAAGAAACAAGGAAGGAGCTCCCTAATGTTGGTCTTGGCAAGGACTTTCTGGATATGGCACCAAAGGCACAAACAGCTAAAGAAGAAGAAGAAAAAAAAAAAAAAAACAAGTAGGAATCAAATTCAAAAGCATCTGCACTGTAAAAGAAACAATTAACAAAATGAAAAAAGCAAAACTATGGAAAATTTTTGCAAACCATGTATTGAATAAGGGGTTAAGAGCTAAGATCTATAAAGACATCCTATAACTTACTGACAAACTGATATGATTAAAAATGGGTAGAGGAATTGAATATGCATTTTTCCAAAGAAGACATACTGATGGTCAATAGACATATGAAAAGATGTTCAACATCACTAATCATCAGGGAAATGCAAATCAAAAGCACAATGGGATGTCATCTCACATCTGGTAGAAATGACTATCATTAAAGATAAGAGATAATAAATGTTGGATAAGGAGAAAAGGGAATCATTATGTACTATTGGTAGCAATGTCAACTGGCACACTCATTATGGAAAACATTATGGAGGTTCTTCAAGAAATTAAATTTATAACTAGCACATGATCCAGCAATCCCACCTCTGAGTATATATTCAAAGGAAATGACAACAGGTAATCAAAGAGATATCTGTACCCTTATGTCCATTGCAGCATTATTGACAATAGCCAAGATATGGAAACAACCCAAATGTACCTCAATAGATGAATGAATAAAGAAGATGGATATGAACACACACACACACGAGGAATATATTTCAGCCATTAGAAAGGAAACCCTGCCATTTGCAATAACATGGATGAAATTGAGGCTATAATTCGAAGTGAAATAAATAGATAAAGACTGTATGACATCACTTACATGTGGAATCTTAAAAACTGGAAATCATAGAAATAGAGTAGAATGGTAGTTACTCTAGAATGGTAGAATGGAGGTGGGGGAAATGGTCAAAGGGTGCCAATTTCCAGTTATAAGATGAGTAGGTTCTGGGGATCTAGTGCACAGCATAATGATCTATAGGTAATAGTTCTGTATTGTTACTTGAAAGTTGCTAAGAGAGAAGTCTTAAGTGTTTTCACCACTAAAAAGCAATGAAGATTACATGAAGTTAATGATGGTAATCATTTTGCTACACATAAATGTATCAAATCAACATGTTGTACCTTTTAAACTTCAGAATATTCCAATTATATCTCAATAGGAAATTCTCCTCCTTCAAACCTTCCCAAGACTCCCAATGTACAATTCAAATCATGTTTCATCTAATGGGGTCAGGGGGAAGAACTATTTGGAAAGATTAGACATTCCTTAGGTCTGAACTATAGGATAGGAATTGTGTTTGAATATGGCATTTATATTTGTTCCACTGCTGGGAGTAGAATAACTAAAGTTTGTGTGTTCTGGGCAGAGAAAATGGGCCCACAGCTTCAGACCCAGACTGAATAATGGTGATCAGAATAGGGTATGGAGTAGGGGTATAGTTATAAGTGCAGCTGAAAAGCTGTACCTCTCTTTGGCTGACCTTACTGTGGTAATGTGGATGGAAGTGAAAGACAATACAAGCAGTCATATGAATCTGTTGATGCTATTAATAATCCTATGATCAATCTGCTGGTGATCTAGCTCTAAGGCAGTGATTAAAGCTGGAACAGGAAATATAGTCACCAAAAAGAAGATTAGGCTAGATTGTGGTCAAGGTCTCTAATGGAAATACAAAAAGAATGGTTATCATTCTTCTGCTTTTCATCTCCCCTATATCTTTACCTCTATCAGAGAAAGGCAGTGGGCTTACATGCAGGTGTTGAATTACATAGCTGTTGATTTGAATGGAAAAACTGTGTGAAAGAAAATAGTGAAATGAACTGATTTATAAGGATGATTGCAGTTATTTCCAGTCAATGAAGCATCAAGAAATGATTTTATTATTATTATTATTATTATTATTATTATTATTATTTTTAGTAGGCTCCACACCCAACATGGGGCTTGAACTCACAACTCTGAGATCAAGAGTCATATGCTTTTCCAACTGAGTCAGCCAGGCTCTGCAAGAAATGATTTTAGATTATATACCTAGAAATGGGGCAAGTATAGGTTATGGAAATCATTGGAATTCAGTAACTGTCTTCCTATTACCAGGAAATTACCAGGAAATTTCACTCAGTGATGATGGTAATCTGGTATTTGTACAGGGATCTAAACTTTTCCAACACTGTTATACACTTCTCTCATATGAGGTACATAGCCACTCTGTAAGCACATATTATTCCCCTATGACAAGTAACTGAAGCTCACACAGATCCAATGGACTTGCTCAAGGTCACAAATTCAGGTAAAAGAACTAGGCCTGAAGCCCAAATCTCAATACTGTTAGCAATTTTTTCTACAATGGTTTTAGCATGACTAGCAGATGACATTCTGCTTTGACCTGAACCAGGTTTAAAGGACGACTCAGATTTCAGAAAAGAGGCTGAACTTCCTTCTCTGGTGGGCAATTCCAGCACATTAATATTTTCAGAGGGGCAGCTAGGGGTGGTACCTGCTGCTTCTTTTCAAGAAGAATAACAAGTCTATTTAATTACTTGGAGGTGAACATTTCCCCTTACAAATCTGTTTTGAAAAAAGAAAGACCATTTAGTAGCAGACTAGTGCAGAGATAATTATGATGGCTTGAATCAATTGAGTTCTTGGTTCATAGTTTTATTTCCCCAAAATTATGCTTGGAGAGTTTTAAATAACACAATTTCACCAAATACCAGTAAGTAGAAAATGAACAAATCAAATTCCAATTAATTTTACGGATCTAATATTGCAATGATGTATTTTAGTCAAATAAAAATGCATTTATTTAGAACATAAGCATATAGAAGAATGGGCAAAGATAGCTATATCATCAGAATTAATGTTTTATGTTTCCTTCATTGATATTTATTTTCTACACCAAACAATATTAACTAGGTATATTTCTTGTGAATAAGATCCATAAATAGAGCAAGCATTACTAATTTTTGGAGAGCTCTTATTTTGTCTGCAATTTATAAGGCTACAGTAGAGTTGAGAGTTTCTTTTGTTAGTCAGAGGCCGTTTCTCTAAGGGCAATCAACATTTCACACCTGATAGGGAGCATTTGTTTGTAAAAACTGTCCTTAGCCTTGGGGAGCTGTTTAAGGTGAAAAAATATTCACGACTCTCTCCCTTTCCTCAGGACCAAGGGTTGATTCTCATTAGTTATCCCAATCAACAACATAGGCAGGGGACTAAAACACCATCTCAGTCATTTGATCTGAACCAGGCTTCAGATTTTGTGCCTCATCTGGTTTATGACTTTATGGAGAAGCTTGAAGGATTTCCCTTACTTGGATGGATTCTCAGAGTCGTGTGGGTTCTGCCTGTGGGCTGACCTGATGGGGACATGAGTCACAAGGACTGAAGTGCTGACTTATACAGAGCATTTACTACTGATGGCAGAAAGAAGCTGAAGTAGGAATTGACTGCCAAATTGTGATCCAGGGTAAAGTTAGGTCTTGGAGCTGGAGTACTGTCTAAGGTTCAAGGGGATCAAATGATAATATAACTAAGAAACAGAGTCAAAAGTGGAGGGGTGGGCATAAACTGGATAGTTGAGTAGGAGGTAGGTGGGGCTTGTGGTTCAGGATAAAGGCCATGAATAAAGAGAAGCTCTGGAAGCCTGTGGAGACATCCAAAGGATACAGATGATCTGTTCAAAGAAAAGGTTAACTGCCACAAAAACAAAAAAACATTTTCTAAAGAGAACGTTAGGGAATACCTTCTGCATGGGTTCAACAGTGGACAATCTACCAAGTATATGATGGGATATACTGCTCCTGAGTGTTGTAACTGGACATCCAGAGAGGATTAAATACAAGAGAGCCAATATGATGGCAAAACCAAACTTTGGGTAGACACTGAAAGAAATGAGCTTAAGTGTTTCTGTTTTTCAGGTTCTGTGAGAGGTGAATAACTACAAATAGGAATTTCATTTTTTAAAATTAGGCTTGCTGCTTTTCTAAATAAAAAATTTACAAGATTAGAATTGCTGTTCAATAGACAGCAATAGTTGTTAGTTGTCTTTTCTGGGTCTCTGGAATGCTCCACTGACTAGCCCTTGCAGCAGAACTTCCTTTGGAGATGGTGTATCCTCTCCACTATTAAAATTTAATGTATACCTATAAAAAGTTTTATATGAATGTATACCTGTGATCCTATCACACACACTTTGAGCCCTTATGGGACTTAAAAAGAAGGTCTTTATTCTACCTTTACACTTGATTGCTAGTTTGGCCACATTAAGAACTTTTAGATGATGGAGATTCGGGAGGACTAAATTGTTTATACAGAATTTTAAGCCACCATCCTATTTTCAGCCCCCTCTATAGCACTGGGCAACTCCAGTTCCTGATTCTTTCAGAAAGGCACATCATTTGGCTGCTCACCAGTGTGCATCCTCTCATATTCTTCCTTGTTCTGAGCCATTTACCAATTCTCTGTCAGATTTCCATCTTCATGTGCGTGGTGCCTTGGAGATTCATTACAACAGAATGTGTCAATCTGTTTATCATTCTAAGTATTTTGGACCCTAGATTAAATCTATGGCTTATGAAGCCATATTGGGTTTTATACTTTAGGCCACTTCAAGGTAGAAGCCATTATACTGGAAAGGACATTAGCAAGTGCCTGGGTCAGTATTTACCAAAGAAGGTTAGAATAGCCTTGATGGCACAGAATAATATACAGGTGATACAGGTGGTGCATAGCCAAGTAGGTTTAAGTATGTATTTATTTTAATGTGTTTTTGAAAAATTACAACCATTGTGTCAATTAGTTTTGCATTTAGGTACATGTAAATTGAAGCTGTGTAAAAAAATTTGAGTAGATTTAAAGAAAAATATTAAGCAAACAATATAAGGAGTCTAATAGAAAAAATCAAGAAGGTGATACAAAATTAATAAGATTTTTGAAAACATTAATTTATTTTACAATGGTGAGAGAAACTTAGAGAAATTATGTATGCATGCTTATTAAGAACATGGGCTCTGGAATCAACTCTTGCCTGAATTTGAATCCTAACTTTACTTTATAATAATTGGCTACTTATCAAGTTATATAACCTAAGTTTTATCTGTAAAAGGGGATGAAAATATCTAAGGATTGTTTGGAGGATTAAATTAAAGGGGTGATATCTGGCACACAGCAAGTGCTCAATAAACATTATTGAATCCTCTGGTCAGTTTGTTAAAAAAAAAACACAGCAGAAGAAAACAAAGGTTGAGTGAATGGTCAAGTTGAAGGAGTTGTCCATGTTGAGACTGATTCCTCCAGGTCGGGGGTTCTCATCCTGGCCACTATTGACATTTTGAGCAGGATAATGGATTGTTGTCCACTATCTTTTGCACTGTAGCATGCTTAGCAGCATCCCTAGCCTCTGCCCGCTAGATGTCAGTAGCATCCCTCCCCTAGTTGTGATAACCAAAAATGTCTCAAGACGTGACTTCTCCTGGAGGGCAAAACTGCTTTCTTTGAGAATCAGGGTTATAGGCTAATAAAGCTGTTGTTGATGACTAATAAATTGTGATATAATCAGTCTTCTTTGGTGTTCTCTTTAGGCTTCTGGTAGCATAGTTCGTTGAAGGAACCAGGGTTTAAGGAGTGCTCAAACCTGAGTTTAGATCCCAGTTTTGTCACTTATTTATTGTGGGACCATGTGTAAATTATTTAATCTTGGGCTCTTCATTTGTAAGAGGAATAACAATGCCTCCCTACTTCTCTGGGCTATGTTAGAACTCATGCAGCTTTGTACCAGACATAATCCAGGCTCATTAGAGGTTAGTTCCCAGGCTTCCTCCGGTTCTTCTTTTCCCTTACCCCCAGTGGGGGCTGTGAAAGCAGGAGGACCAAAGGATGGAAATAGAGGACATTCCTGGTCCAGATTCTAATCCCTGACCCATATCAGAGTTTCTGTGAGTCCAATAAACATAGAAAAGCATAACATTTCAGGTTGGGCCATAAAGAATGCACAAGAAGTTTATAGTAGGAGACTTCTAAGAATATGTAAATTTGCACATGATTTACAACACACTGCTGAAGTCCTTATACACAAAACATGGAGACTGCTTCCAGAGTGCCAAGGGCAGAAGGTGGCCATCAAACATTGTACTACATGCTTTTGGACCTTATTTCCACTGGTATCCTGAAAAGTGATCCCTTTGGGGAAACTAAAGGAATAATAAATACACCTACTTTCAGGCCATTCTATAGATCTGTGGAGTGATTTGGGTGACGGTCACATTTCTTTACAGACTTAAACTTTTATCAGCTTGGATCCTTATTGCCAACCTATGGCAAGCACATGACTCTAAATCTGGACCCTGCTAGCCAGACTGGACATAGTGCTCTTGCTGCACAACATAGGTGGGAGGATTTGTGCAGTGGATGGCTGAGGGAAAGACAGCTCAATACATACTGCACAGGGAAGGATGCACGAGGCTGTCAGTGTGAAAAGTGCAGGAAAGGGAACATCACAATGCTGTCTCAAACAAAACAGTGTGAAGGGGCTTGCTGGGGAGCTACTCCAATAACCAGAGACAGGATCAATATACAGCAGGTGAGGGAGTCAAAGGATTGAGTACTGAATTGTTTGCCTTCTTGATTTGGCTTTGCTGCTTAATAGCAGTCTGCAAATCACTTTATATTTTGGCACCTTGGTTTTTACCTCTACAAAACAAGAGTTTACTTTGTCTTCCTCTCAGGGTATTGTCAAAACCAACTGAAGCAACATATGTGAATGAAAAATTTGAAGCCTTGAGTGTGGCAGGTGTTATCTAAGTGAGGCCTAATGGAGCATTAGAGGACAAGAAACAAAAGTCAAAAAGCAGCACAATTTACAAGTAGTAACAGCAATAATGATGAATGTGTTAAGTGTGTATGTCTGAAGATTAACATGCATTATTAATAATCTTTACAGCTCTGTGAACTAGGTATTTTTATTCCTATTTAAAGTTAAGCAATTTGTTCAGGGAAGAAACTAAACTCAGTCCTGTATCTAGAGACTGTGCTCTTTTTACTATCATACATGCTTCTTCCAAATTCTTTGTATATTCATAAGTTGTTAGTATGGGGATTATGAAATAGGACTTTTTTTTCTAAGCTTTCCATCCTCCATAACTTAGTATGTAGCCCTGTAATTCCCCATCTTGGAAATGTATGCAGGCTTTGATCTAGCAAATCTGTTATAAGAAATTTGTCTGGAGACTGGCTTTCTCATTTTCTTGAGTACGTTAATTCTAATCCTGCAGAATTCAAGCAATCTGGTTATGGTCCTGGACCTTCCTTCACACCTGAAAAACATAGCAGCTGGAACAAGGCCAAGTGGGGACAGTTTATGTGGGGAGATTGGGATATTGAATTCCTGTATTTTTGTTCTATAGTTGCTATAACAAGTCATCCAAAATTTAGAGATTTAAATCAATACACATGCATTATCTCATAATTCTATAGGTCCAAAATCTGACATGGGTTTCACGGGATTAGGTTTCACTTTCACAAGGTGCGGCAGGACTACATTCCTTTCTGGAAACTCTAGAGGAAAGTATGTTTCCTTACCTTTTCCAGCTTCTAGAAGACCATGTCTTCATTCCTCAGCCATGACCACTTTCCTACATTTTCAAAGCCAGCAAGCATCCAAGTACTCTTCCATCACTACCTTTCTCTCTGACTGAGCACACCAAGGAAAGAATCTCCCCTTATAAGGTTTCATGTGATTAGATTGGGCCTACCTGGATAATCCAATCTATTCCAACCCCCCCTCCCCCCCCGCTTCAAAGTCCTTAACCCTGATTGCACTTGCAGAGTTCCCGTTGCTATATACGGTAACATATTCACAAATTCTGGGGATGAGGATGGGGCGATCTTCAAGGGGCATTTTTCTGCTTACCACAATCCCCATTCAGATTATAAGTACAAGACATAAACAGGTTTGGGGACAAACACAATTGACTGCTGGCAAACATATGATTAATGTAAGGGAAGTAGAAGTTGTGGATGTGCTAGGGAATAGCTGAAGAGCTGACATACTGCGTCTATTCAGTATGCATTGTGCATCTGTCTGTTTTATAGAGGGAATGGACAGAGTTGATTAATCTGGAAATGGTTAAATGGCAGTCAATTAATAGAATTTATACTGCCAGGGAACCTGGGTAACTCAGTTAAGTAACCACCTCTTGGTTTTGGTTCATGATCTCAGGGTCATGGGATCAAGCCCATTCTCAGCAAGGAGTCTGCTTGAGATTCTCTCTCTCTCTCTTTTCCTGTCTGCCCCTCGCCCTACTCATGCTCACATGTGCGTGCACATGCTCTCTCTCTCCAAATGAATGAATGAATGAATAAATAAACAAACTTTAAAAAATAAAGTAATTTCTACTGCAGTTTCGTGAGGTAGATTTGGGAAGCTGAGTTTAATAGTGTTAGGAACTTGAGTTCTGGTGGTTTAACCACCAAGAACAAAACAGTTAAAAACTATCTCTTGACCCTATATAGAAGTGGATATATATCTGCGAGCTTTCTGGGCTGAGCATCCCTTGATTTTGAGGAGAAGCTGGATGGTTATTGAAAGCAACTAATATACAGCTAGGGAGGAATAGGAATAAATCTTTAAAAAATTAAACTTGCCTCAATAATTCTTTGTGAAGATAGATGCCTTTTACCCTCCCCTCAGCTAGAGATTTTAGTATCTTCTAAGTTCTAAATGCATACATAAATATATGTATCACTTATAGCTCTCATAACATGGGGTTGCAATTATTTGGTTTCATACTCAGACTGGATGCTTCTTGAGGACAGGCCCTGTATCCGATTTATTCTTGCATCCCATGACCTGATTCACTGTCTGTTTACAGAGTGAGGGCATGCAAATATTTGAAGGAATGAATGAAGAATACCCCTCTTCTATATCCCTTTCTTTCAGGAATAGATTCAGGAGGATTTAGACCTATGTTTGTCACCTGAGGTCATACATATTCCTTCTGAAAAAAAAATAGGGGGTCTCACTTCTTGTCTCAAGAGAGGCTGGAAATGGTGCTTGGCAATGAAGGTTTAAGTTAGGACCAAATTTTTTGTTGATGGGGAAAGGGCTGTCTTCCAGATCAGTTTGTAGGATTCTGTTGTGCTGGCTGGTTCTCATCTTCTCTGACTGGCTTAAAAGCAGATTCAAGTTGAGTAGTACAGCAGAAACCCATAGAACTAACTGCCTTAGATGCAGCCAGCAAGATTTCTGTGTGATGATGCAATCGTGTAATCCTTTTAAACATAGGATTGTCATTTGTAGTGATTTGTCATGATAAGCCAGTAAAACCCCTAATGTCCACTTTCTCTTCAAATGTTTAATGAAGTAGGCATGACATCATATAAATAGAATTAAACAGAGTTGTTTACAATGTGTGTTTACTGTCTTTTGTGTTATTTCAGGGTCATTGTTTTTGCCAGATTATTTTGCCAGTGGTGTGAACCTGCTCAGACGATTGTTCACAGTACTGGCATGGACTATGGATATGGTACATGGATAATAACATTGTAACAGTTGTAGGTTTGTCACTAGATTTCAATAACTTCTACCTTAACTAAATTTGGAGGTGGTCTAAATTAATTTTGGAAGTCCTTTAGAAATAGTTGATGCTTTGTGTGGTCAGAGGGTTGCTCTCTGCTGAATGATAGAGAAATCAGTGTAAAATATGTGACTCTATCACTATTTTTGGTCTGATTGCTCTTGTTCTCAATTCATGTGAGTTTCCATCAGATTGGTTAATGTTATTTTACTTTAGCCTCATAGTGTTTGACTTTATGCATTCTGAGAACATTATGGCCTTATGGTAGTTCTGAGTAAAATGCAGCAGGAAAGGATAAAAAATAGCTTTATTTGTGCAATTTACTTTCTTAATCAACATTTATGATAAAAAAAAAAGGTAGAAGAAACCATGAGTGATTCCCTGGAGTTTTTCCTGAGGCTAAATTTCTTAATCATTTGGAGAAAGCCAAATATGAGAATTATCTGCAGCAGCAAAATCCTGCAAAGGGTGAAGTGGTTGGTATATGTTATTATAGGATAGATATATTTATGTTTATAAATTTATCTACCTATATATTTTTTTACCTATATCTGTATGTGTATCTATACAGAGATTTATTGTAGGGAATTGTCTCATGTATTTATAGAGTCTGAGAAGTCCCAAGATCTTCAGCTGGCAAGTTGGAGACCCAGGAGAGTGGATATGTATTTCCACTCCCAAAACCAGCAAGCTTGACACTCAAGCAGAGCCACTGTTTCAGTCTGAGTCTGAAGGTTGGAAAAGACCAATGTTCTAGCTCAAGAAGTCAGGAAGGAGGAGTCTCCACTTAGTTTTTGTTCTATTCAGGTCTTCAGTTGATTGGATGAAGTCCCTCCACACTAGGGAGGGCAATCTTTTTTACTTAGTCTACTTTACCTAGGTGACACATAAAATTAGTCATCACAGAATGCAAGAAGGCATTCCTTCAAGAATCATTGGTTCAACAATGACCAAGAGCCTTAGCTGACACAGATACTTTCTATGGAGTAGAAAATAAACATAGATCTGTATTTATCCACTTGTCAATTTTAACTGGGTAACAGAAGATACCTGATGATCAGCCATTTAGTTAAGCAAGATGTGACAACTTTAAGATGCAACTAAAGCAAATTTAAGTTTGCTCATTAAGAAAAGAAGGCAGTTGTTAGGCAGCCCTTTTGGGATGGCATTTGAGGAGTTCTGTGGATCCACTCCTCAGTGAAACAAGGATAACTACTGGAAACTATAAAATAAAGCCCAAACATTTAAATTCTACATATTTTTCTAAGGGCATACAACTGATGAAAGAACATTTATTCAAGAAAATCTCTTTAAATTGAGTAAGAACAGTGAGAGTCTGTGGCACTTGAGCCGTAACTAGTTCTTTCCCCATCAGCTTGACAGAAGCTCTAATTCTAGTGGGTGTGGGATCTCTCTCCCCTGGATTCCTGATCAAGGAATGTATTTCATCAGGAGGGGTAGGAATCCAGCACTTTTCATCCCCTCAAACTCCGAATTAAAGAAGCTAATTTACTGTTGTATGTGACTGAGAAATCAGAGTTCCCTTAATCTACCCAACCACCACTCATAGGGCAGAAGATCTAACCCAGATATGGCAGGCCAAGAATATGGAGATCCCAAATGCCCTTGTCCCATTTCACTTGTAGAGCAGAAATTCCAAGAGAGAGGTGAACCAAGAAAATCAGAGGCTATCATAGTTGGCCAGTGCTTGGAATGGGAGCTGAAAATTTTGCTCAAGGAGAGAGGCAATCTACACAGAAAGATGAATCGAAGTTCTCCCCAAAGGGATTGATTTTATTTGGAAAAAAAAAAGTGGGGAAGTTTAAACCTAAGGGTACTCTCAAAAACAATGGAAATTTTTTAAAAATGGAAACTTTGGTGGAAGCAATTAAGATGCTGCAGGTTGTTGCTCTAAATTAAGAGCAATAAATCACAGACCAGTTAGTGGGAACTGGAGAGGGACAGCTAAGGAAGAGCCTTCTTCAGGTTAGAGCAAAACCTCAAAGATTGGTCCTAAAAACTACTACTGCCCGAATTTAATTGAATGAGATTATGGAGCAATTTATGTCCAAGGGCATTGTTGAAAACTGTAGAGCCCTGAGATGGTGGTTAGCGAAGTGGAACAGTTGGGTGTGATACCAAATGAGGCAGACACTTTAACAGAGAGATCAGGAAAGGAGACAAAGAGAGCCCGGCTATAACCACTGTCATCCAAGAGGCTTTGTCTCTGGTGGGGAAATAGACTTCACTAAAATAGTCTATCCAAGTGTCTAAACATGTAAAATAGCAAACAACAATAAGAACACCACAGAGAAGGGGAATAGGAATCAGTACCCAGGGTTTCTACAATATGTTACCCAAAATGTCCAGTTTTTAACAAAAAATTATGAGACATACAAATAAATAGGTGTGACTCATGTATAGGGAAAAAAGTAGGCAACAGAAGCTGCCCAGATGAGGGCCCAGATGTCAGATTTAATAGATAGACTTCAAGGCAGCCATTATATATGTTCAAAGGACTAAAGGAAGGTAGGATGACATTGTTTCATCAAATAGAGAATATCAATAAAATATATAAATTATAAAAATGATTTAAATTGAAATTCTGGAGCTGAAAGTACAGTAATTGAAATGAAAAATTCATGTAGGCTCAACAGTCATTTTGAACTGGCAGAAGAAAGAATCATCAAACCTAAAGATAGATCAATAGAGATTATATAATATGAAAAACAGAGACAAAAAATGAAAAGAATGAACAGGGCCTCAGAAAAGTATGGGAAACCACCAAGGATACCTGCATATGTGTAATGAGAGTACCAGAAGGAGAGGTGAGAGAAATTAGAAAAAAAATTCCAAAGAAATAATGACTGAAAATTCCCCCAATTTGAGGAAAACCATTAATCTACATACCTATGAAGCTCAACAAATTCCAAGTAAGATATACTCAAGGATTCACAATAACACGTCATTGTAAATATAATAAAATCCAGATAGAGAAAATCTGAAATCATCAAAAGAAGAATGATTTATTATGTACAAGGGAACACCAATAAGATTAATTACTGACAGAAATAATGGAGGCTATAAGAATGCAACTGTCCTGATTCAGTAATGTTGAAGTACATAAATCATAAGTTTATAAAGCTGCAGCCCCAGAAAGGGACTTCCACATATGATGAATTACATGTCAATACTTTCTAATCCTGTGTGCATTGCAAGCATCACTAGTCAATTGCAATCTTCTTTCCCTTTGAATTTAGTTTCAGCCTCCAAAACCTCACAAACAACCATCCAGGTGTCCACTGCCAGTCAACCAAGGCATGCATGACTTGAAATACAGTTTTTATCATGCTAGCTTCATTTCACAGGTGAGGAAATCAAGGGCTAGAAACCATAGAGTTGGAGGCTGATTCAGAAGTAGTTCCCAAGTCTCCTGACAACTGGTCTACAATACCACTCCGCTGGGAGCACCTGAGTGGCTCAGTGGTTGAGCATCTGCCTTCAGCTCAGCTCGTGATCCCGGGGTCCTGGGATGGGAACCTGCTTCTCCCTCTGCCTGTGGCTCTGCCTCTGTCTCTGTGTCTCTCATGAATAAATAAATAAAATCTTAAAGCAAAAACAAAAACAATACCACTCTGCATTTGTTCAGATCCAGCCAGCATCATAGGTCCTTTTAACTTTCTATCTCAGGAGCCTTATGAATTTCAAACAACAACCAACCTTGTTTGTTCTATTCCATATGAATGGAGAGCTTAAGAACTGGAACATGTATGCTTGCAAAGGAATGATTAATCAGTACTGAGAGAGATTATAGATATATATCTTAGACAGGTATATATATCTTAAATTCCCTCTCATAATTCAGTCTTCCCTGGGATTTCCCTGGGGTTCAAAGCTTTGTTCCTGAAGTATGCTTTTCAGTCTTCCTGAAGGTAGTAGAAATGGCTGAGATAAGAAAGTTGCTTCCTGCCGTTCTCCCCCCTCACACAGGGGGCATCCTGCTGGTGAGCCTAAGCCTTACTAGTACTTCAGAGCTCCAAATTTCCGTGGGTAAAGCCACTCATTTGTCTCAAGTTTTGAAGATGGAACTAGCCAGACCAACTGCTACCTGAGGTTAGCAAACTACAGCAAGTGTATATTTAGTTCATACTTATTAATATAGTTGCCAACTGAATGCACCTTATGTCTTTGGGTTTTTATTTAGCTAGTTAGGTTTCCCCTTCTTTTTCCTCTCTCAGTTTGAAGAATCAGCTCTGAGAGCTCAGTTGGCTTGGTAAACTAGTTATGTAACAAAGAGCCCCCTACCCCTCCCCAAATTGATTGGAATGTATCTGTGTTTGAGTTAGCATGAATCACAGCTTCCAAGGAGAATTCAACAAAACTTCTTTCCACCATCCCCACCTATCCTCTTCTCATGCAGTTCTCTGTCTTTCCCAAGCCAATCCCTACATCCTGGATGCTTTACTCCTTTCACAGGCCTACCATCTGGATGAAGTTGATGTTGGCATTCCAGAAAACTAGGATTGCAGCTGTTTTCTCTTGACACTAATGCCAGGTACTGCTACTACTGCATTCTCCTCTCCAATCTCCTACCCATCTTACTGATTTTGGTAATACTAGTTTACAGTGAGAACTTCTAGATAATATCTATCTCTAAGGATTGCCTACAAGTACTTTGTAAACGGTTAAGTGCTATATTTTATTTATTATTTTAGCTAAATCCACTCATATTTTTCCTACAAACATATCTGTGTGAAATTTGGCAGATGGAAGTGTAAAAATCTGTCTTATCTTTTGGTTTCTTTTTGATGCCATTTCTGTTTCTTTTTAGACAACAGCCCTCTAGGCTGGGAACAACCTGTACTGTTGGTAGCAGGAAGATGGACAGCTACCAGTGGTTTCAGATGGAGCTCAAGTCTTCTTTTTTTTTTTTTTTTTTTTTATTTATTTATGATAGTCATACAGAGAGAGAGAGAGAGAGAGGCAGAGACACAGGCAGAGGGAGAAGCAGGCTCCATGCACCAGGAGCCCGACGTGGGATTCGATCCCGGGTCTTCAGGATCGCGCCCTGGGCCAAAGGCAGGCGCTAAACCGCTGCGCCACCCAGGGATCCCCCTCAAGTCTTCTTATATTGAGATTGGGTTGCCTCTTCTCAAAGCCCTGCTGCATTAGAGGTTGGAGGTGTTTGTGTTTTGCCAGCCTTCTTGGAGTGATGTAACCATCTGGCATTTACCTTTTATGCAACTTTGCTATGGTGTATGTACAACATCATTCTTTCATTATTTCATTGCATCACCCTGGATGCCTTTGCCTTCTATTTTACATATAAAAAAAGAAAACATACATTATTTTAAAAATTAAACTTGCCTCAATAATTCTTGGTGAAGATAGATGCCTACACACACTATTACTTTGTTTATTATAATTTAGGGAATGGTTCTTTTCTGGCTTTGTGTTTGGGACAGTTTGAAAGTATTTGATATTTAACACAGGAGCAAATATTTCCTTTGTAATAAATCTCAGAGTGTTTTCAGAGTTGATAAATCCTGAGCCAATCCAGTCTCTTCTGAACTGAGTGGAGAGTTTCAAGATTTAGCAGGGACTTTGTGAATGTTGAAGAATATGAACTTCACCCAGATGTTCACTGTGGTCCAGTTTGAGCATTTCCATGATTCATCTCTGGACCATTCTCAATGCCAAACTCATAATCTCTTTAGGGTCAATAGGAACAAACCAAAAAAACCATTCAGATCATTTGAAATAACCAACAGTTGAGATAGAAAACTTTGTAGGAAAGGTAGAGGAGAGAGTTTGTGTCATATATTCCATCACAAACACATATTTGCTCTTCTCTGAAGCTCCTTTTTAGGTGCTTTGTCTTTGTGGGTTTCTTTCTTCTTCCTCTTTTCTGAGCGATATTTGGTCTCCTCTTTTGAGCTCATTTGTTGCTGCCACCCTGTCTCTTTATTGTTAGCTTGGCCACTGCAGTTAGGCCACTGATATTAGCATTATCCCTACTACCATAGCTGTCTTTTCAAAGCCTTGAGACAGGGAAGGGAGTCTTCCTTACTTCAACTCTTTAACATGGCTAAATGGAAAGCTTGCTTTGCTTCTTAGTGTGTTAGATTAGTTCCTAGACCTAATATTCTTCTTGATTTATTCTTACAGTTTCTTAAAGTGCTTTCTCTTATAGAATCTGCCACAAGTCCTGGAGACCTGGATGAGAGAGTTTGAGTGATGCCACACAGAGAAATCATTTAAAAATGTCCCTCCCCACTGACAGTCAACCAGAAACTATGAACTGAGTTTGAACTATTTAGATTTGGGATGGGAGCTCATAGGACATATGATGGAAACCAAGCTCCTTTGCAAAATCAGAACCTCTCGTTGTTTAAACACCTTATATTATCCACACTCAGCCAGAAGTGCTTTTCATCACTTTTCTCTTTTTATGAGATGGAGATATTTCAGCAACAACTGTTGCCATTGTTATTGCCAAACACCATCAAAATGGATCAGACAACCTGCTGATATGGCTGTGCAGGTGAAAACAGATGCTGTCACCAGCTTTTTAGAATATCAGCAGGGAGAAGCTTCTCCATTAAGGACTTTAACATTCAAGTCAAATTTAGAAGCTAAAAACTCTGTGATATAGGGGTTAAAGTTAAGTAACTGGTGGTCCACAGCCAAATGGCAGAGACCCAAGGAAGCTGTTCAATGAATGCTGGAGAAGCAGAGAAGCTCACACTTGAGTTTGATATACATATATATCACATCTTCTTTATCCATTCATCCACTAGTGGGCATTTGGGCTGCTTTCATAATCTGGCTATTATAAATAATGCTGCAATAAACATAGGGGTGCACGTATTCTTTTGAATCAGTGTTTTTGTATTTTGGGGTTAAATACCCAGTAGAGCCATTGCTGGATCATAGAGTAGTTCTATTTTTAATTTTTTTGAGGACCCTGCATACTACTTCCCATAGTGGCTGCACCAGTTTGCATTTTCACCAATAGTGTACAAGAGTTCCTTTCCCTCCACATCCTTGCCAACACTTGTTTTTTCTCGTGTTTTTGATACTAGCCATTCTAACAGGTGATATCTCACTGTGGGTTTTTTTTTTTTTAAGATTTTATTTATTTATTCATGACAGACAGAGAGAGAGAGAGGCAGAGACACAGGCAGAAGGAGAAGCAGGCTCCATGCAAAAAGTCGGATGTGGGACTCCAGGATCACGCCCTGAGGCAAAGGCTGACACTCAACCGCTGAGCTACCCAGGCATCCCTCTCACTGTGGTTTTGATTTGCATTTCCCTAATGATGAGTGATGTCAAGCATCTTCTCATGTGTGTGTTGGCCATCTGGATGTCTTCTTTGGAAAAATGTCTTTTTAGGTCCTCTGCCCATTTTTAATCAGATTATTATTATTATTATTACTATTATTTGGTATTGAGTTGTATAAATTCCTTATTTTGGATGTTAACCCTTTATCTGATATGTTACTTGGAAGTATTTTTTCCTTTACTGTGCAAAACCTTTTTATTTTGGTATAGTCCCAGTAGTTAATTTTTGCTTTTGTTTCTGTTGCTTGAGGGGACATATCTAGGAAAAAGTTGCTATAGCCAATGTCAAAGAAATTACTGCCTGTTTTCTTGTAGGATTTTTCATGGTTTCAGGTCTCATATTAAGGTTTTACCCATTTTGAGTTTATTTTTGTGGTGTGAGAAAGTGGTCCCATTTCAAATAATATTGTGAATTGTTGTTTATTTTCATGTTTGTATGAAAACCTTTACAAATCAAATGAAAATTAGAATCTTGAGGAAAAAAAGTGTTTTAGTAAAACAATCTTGTATTACATAATGATTCCCATTAATAATAATTGAGTTTATAACACTTTGCTTCTTTGCCATTTATTGAATTTTTACCAGAACACTATTATACAAAATAAAATGTTGGAAACACTGTTTCTCATATCATAATCCAACTCAAGTACAATATGAAAAACAAAGCCCCAAACATTAGAACTTAAATGACAGCAGAAAACACAGTGGAAATAATGCTATATAGAATCAGAAGGAAAAGAGAATTGGATCCAGATTGAAACATGAGGCATGAATTCCATCATTTTCTTGTCCCCATATCTATGTATGTACTAGTATCTGAACTCATCTCGTCATGCTTCCATCCATTGCCAGTGGAAGTTTTCTCTCTTCCCAGATCTTTTCCTTCTTCTCCTGAACTCCCTTAAGATCTTTTAAAAACTGTCCTTCAGCCATGTAACCCTTTCAACCTACCTTCCTAAAGCCCTTCTCTATCACTGCCAACTTACTCAAGATAATTAAATTATCTCTAATTTTCTTATGCCAGTTCACTCACTGCTGCAAGGCTTCCCTCAATCCCCAACACTTCCCTAGCACTCTCCTATGAGCCCCATTATCAAATTCAATGTACATTCTCCTGATCTTGCTAGAATTGTGAACTTCTCTGCTACATTTGACAGTTAGCTACTTCATTCTCCTTGAAACTCACTTCTTAACTCCTCTATTAGTTTTCTCCTTTGTCTCCCTGGCTGCTACTTGTCAGTTTCATTTGCTGACACAACTCCTCTGCCTCTGACAGCCCTTATATGTTGATACTTCCTGGGGTTCTATCATTCTATTCAACAATGTCAATGATCCACCAGATTCTCTTTGCAGTTTTTTTTTTTTTTAAGATTTTTACCTATTTATTTGAGAGAGAGAAAGAGAGTGAGAGAGAGAGAGAGAGCATGCACAAGCGGGGGAGGGGCGAGGGAGAGGGAGAAGCAGACTCCCGGCTAACCAGGGAGCCTGACCCAGGGCTGGATCCCAGGACCCTGGGATCATGGCCTGAGCCAAAGGCAGAGGCTCAACTGACCAAGCCATCCAGGCGCCCCTCTCTTTGCAGTTTAAATACGGGTTCCCAACAGCCTGCTCCTGCTTCTTTTTGACAGCAGGCTGCCCCAGGGTACTGGAGTCCACTTTGCCTGGCTGCACTAAGACATTGAACCTCACAATGCTCACTCTTTCTGGGTGATTATATTTGTTCACAATTTCATCTCTCCTTATACGCTGATGACTTCTAAATAATCCTATTAAGCCCTATCCTCTTCCTTGAGCTTAGACCTGTGTACTCAGTTGTTTAATGGGAAACTTAATGCATCCCCAGATAATTCAAATCTATCACATGTACAAAACTGAATACATAACCTAGTACCAGTTTCCATTTTTTTGTATCTTCCCCTTATTATGGAATAGCACATTCTTCTTCCAGCCCTGACCAGGAACCTGGGATGCATCATCTTTGTGTCTTTTCCCTTACTTTCCACACCTAAACGAAATAAAATACTATAAATTCTAATTTGTTAATACTTGTCATATCAGTCCCCTTATATCTGTCTCATCTGCTGTTGTCTTGGTTGAGTCTCCATTAGCTGTATCCAGACTTTTGCAATGGAGAGAGAGCATAGCATACTGTGAGATGGCTCAGGCTCTGAAGCCAGCAATTTTTATAGCATTAGAACAAAAAAATCCTAAAATTTGTATGGAATCACAGAAGACCCCAAATAGCTAAAACAATCTTGAAAAAGAAAAGCAAAACTGGAAGTATCACAATTCCAGATTTCAAATTATGTTATAAAGTAGTAATCAAAACAGTATGGTACTGGCATAAAAATAGACATATAGATCAATGAGACAGGATAGAAAGCGTGGAAACAAACCCATGATTATATGGCCAATTAATCTGACAAAAGAGGCAAGAATATGCAGTGAGAAAAAGTCTCTTCAACAAATGGTGTTGGGAAAACTGGACAACTACCTGAAAAAGAATAAAACTGGGCCACATTCTTACACCATACGCAAAAATAAACTTAAAATGGATTAAAGACCTAAATGTGAGACCTGAAACCATAAAAATCCCAGAACAGAGCACAGGCAGTAATTTCTTTTAAAAAATAAAAAATAGATACACATTTTAAGTTTGGATCTTTGGTTTTAGAAAATGTTATAAGCAATGGACACTACTACTAGCCTTTGATCATATAGCATCTGCTGGCTAAGTGTGGTGTTAGGTACTTTAAATACATTGTCTAATTTTCTTATAAATTTCTTTTCTTTTCTTGTAAACTGTATGTATGTTTTGTTTTCACCATTGGGGAGAAAATTGTTGAAGATTGCATGCCAGAAAAGCTTAGGAGTAAATTTGGTTAAAAAAAAGCATTTCAGGGTGTCTGGCTGGCTTAGTCAGTAGAGCGTGCAGCTCTTGATCTTGGGTTGTGAATTTGAGCCCTAAATTGGGTGTATAGATCGCTTAGAAATAAAATCTTAAAAAAGGTATTTTTGTTGTCTTAAAAAAATATATAGTTTATTTAAAAGAAAACAAAATCAAGCATACAGGAGTATACACACTAGGAATTATCTTTATTTAGAGTTTAATAAATATTCTTCCAGGATATTAGAGTTTAATAAATATTCTTCCAGGATATTATCAGTTCTCTCTGTCTCTCTCTCTCTATCTTATATATGTAGAGAGAGAGAGGGAGAGAGAGAGAAAACTAATATATATATATATATATATATTTTTTTTTTTAGAATTTATTAAAAAGAGTAATCACAATATATATTAAATTTTGCAATTTGCTTTTCTCCTTTGATAGCTTGAAATATAAAATAATTTTACCTATTACTACTCCCTCCAATCATCTACTTCTGATCTCTTCATGCATACGCCAATAGTAATAGGATTTCAGAAAAACATCTGGACCAATGACCAATTCCTTAAAAAATCCTAACAATAAAGCAATCTTTTGATAATAATATTTTTTTATTGGGAGCAATTGAAGTTTTTGCCACTTTTTTTTTTTGAGTGCTGTTTTAAACATGAACTTTAGTTATAAGTGACCAGATATGTCAAACTTGTCTTTCCCTAAATTCAAACCATGATGGAGAAGTGGCTGGAAGATGATCTAAAAATAAAACAGTATATATAGAAGTCATCTCTTGCTTTTGTTTGGAAGGTCATAAATTTTCATAACTTTTTGCCTTTTACTGCTCATAGCTCCCAGGCCTGTAATTTATGCTTTACCTAGCAGACAAGGTTAGGGTAGCCAAATGTCCCAGATTTCAAAGTAGATAAATGGTGAGGTTTTACCCAGGACCATAACAAAGAACCACTCTTTGATTTGTGAAGTAATTACTGGGGTCACAATATTAGCAATTTTCCTTAGTGGAATTGAAGGCATTCTCCCCTTCTCCCAAGGTGATTAGCTTCTGACGTATTATTTGTTTGGACACTGTTAACAGTCTTGAGCTAACATTTCCTCATGCATTATTTTAAATGGATAAAGGACATCTGATAAACTGTGACCTATGACCTATTAGTTAACTAGGATTCTAAAAGGAAATGAGGAGAAACATTCAGAATCTTCACAGATTATCTTAATGGTTTACTTATATTCTAGAATTATAGTCTATTTCTTATTAATAAATCTTTGCCTCTATTTCTATGATATTTGCTCTCCTTCCTGAAAGTAATTTGCTACTTTTTACTTCTGTTCTTTTGACTCTTGTATTTTTCCTCTTTCTGTTCTTACCAGCTCACTCATCCCACATGCTTACTTTTCTCCCTGGTTTTGTGGTCCTGAGTGGAAATTTCTTTTTTCTTTTCTTTTCTTTTTCTTAGTTTGGGGAGGGGGGGGGGGGAGGGGAGGGAGGGGATGGGAGGGAGAGGAGGGAGAGGAGGGGGAGAGGGGAGAGGAGTGGAGAGGGGGCGATATCGAGTAGAGGTTAGCGAGAGATAGGCTCGGAGAGACGGGAGTAGTAGGGTTCGGGAGACCTCGAGTCGCCCTCATGCTACCTCTCCTATCTATTCTCTTCTGAATAGTCTCTACCTCTTTCTCTTCTCTTCTCTCTTCTCTCTTCTCTTCTCTTCTCTTCTCTTCTCTTCTCTTCTCTTCTCTTCTCTTTTCTTTTCTTTTCTTTTCAGACTGAAATCCCAATCATGGTACAATGCCTTAACAATTGGCCATTTATCATAAGGGAACATTTAAAAATTTTCATAGTCTGATGCCTGAGGAGAAAGAAAGGAGCATAGTCTCTCTTGGAGCTACTGTGGTGCCTCAGATGCCTTGCCCCTTCCTCTTGTGTCATTCACTGTATCTTAAAGTAAGTGGTGAGAGCGCTATCCATTTAGATGAGTGGCCCCTCAAATCTCTTTTCAAGGTAAGAACAGTGAGGTTTGGAAATAAAACCCAGGTATGCAATGTAGTTATTATAGTATGAATAATTTCTATAGTTTTTAAAGTTGGGAAGACTGTTAATGTGAATTCTATAGGATAGTCAGTTACCTTTATGGGTAGTGCCCTTTTGCTTCCCAGACTCACCAACAATGTTTTCTTTTCAAAAAATCTACTTCTTGATCCTAGAGAGAGAGAATAGTGTAGTCTGGTTAAGAATGTGCAATTTTGTGTTAGATTTGGGATTAAGCTTGTAACCTGGGGAAGTTTCCCTCTAAACTTCAGTTCCTGATATGTTAAGTAAAACACGCCTCACAGGGACCCCTGGGTGGCTCAGCGGTTGAATGCCTGACTTCAGCCCAGGGGATGATCCTGGAGTCCTGGGATGGAATACCACATCGGGCTCCTTGAATAGAGCCTGCTTCTCCCTCTACGTAGGTCTCTGTCTCTGTCTCTCTATCTCTGTGTGTGTCTCTCATGAATGAATAAATAAAATCTTGAATTGTTGTGAAAATTAGCTGAGTCCATGACTGAGAATAGCCAAATACAATGTCTGGTAGATATTAGTCAATAAATGTTTGACATATGGTCACTTTTTAGGTTCCAAATCCAAGTACTTTCTTGATTGTGGTAGGTATTTCTAGTACTCTTCCATATCTGTTTTTTCTTTCTGTAGCATCATTACTCTGGGATGATGATTCCATTCAGGCCCAAACTGGAGCAGGTGGCTAGAAGTGGACCCTGTCAGAGCCCACCCGTATCCCACAGGCACCTCTCATTTCTGTGCACTCCAGCCCAGCTCCTAACCAAGCCCCACGATTCTGCCTGAGGGCTACTTCTGGCAGCTGCAGCCAGCTCTGATGTACATGGGGCAGGATAGTTGTAGAAGAATTATGTTCTCAACCAATGAATACCTCAACGAATTATTCCTCAGGTGGGATAATTGTGAGGCACATGTTCCATATTGTTTCTCAAAGTTTTCTAGTGTGTTTGAGCTCTAGTTACCCACAGTGGTAAGTTGATAACATACCTTACATTGGCTTCCTTCCCTTTTCTATAGTTGTGGGCTAGGTTCATTAGCATGCAGGATATTTATTAAGAGTTCCTTTGGGATCAATACCAGTGGAGGGAGGGGAAAGAAATAGAGTTGGAAATCATGTCTCTAGAACATAGACGGTGAAGTCAATTAGGAATGAAAGTGGATGGAAAGTATTCAGAGAAAAATCCTGAAAGCACGAGAAAAACAGACCATTGCATCTGTGCTGCAAGATTCATAAGGACAACATCCAGAATAAAATCAAGAAACAGAAGATGAGGTAGCCAGGTGGAGTGACAAGAAAAGATTTGTAGAAAACCTTGAAGGACTAAAATCATCACAAAGGGGGAAACAGGCAGAGTGATTTTTCTCTTTTCTACCAAAAAGTCTTGTTATCCAAATACATGGGCTGTGCTACATATCAACTGGCAACACAGCAGGCCATTTGAGGCACTTAACACTAGTGCCCACAGAAAGACTACGATGAAGCTTGATTTTTCACTTACTATCAATTTTCAGTGAATAAACAACAAACAAAGGACACCTAAGTTAGAAGGTTATTATTTGTCTAATTCTTCCAGAAAAGAAAAAAAAATGATTTGAAAATATAATACAGTCCTACCCAATACAAGAAAGATTATAGTTGGAGCAAGAGAGAGTTCAAAAAAGGAGAAAAGACAGAAGTAACCATGTGGGAATCCAAATATGACAAATATTTATATTAATTCAGAGAAATGGAACATATTTACTCAAAAACAAAGTGACCCAGTAATTCTCAGAATATGAAAGTAAGCACAGGCAGGGAAAAAAGTAGATTAGAAAAATACTAATTTTCTAAACATGCAATGGCAGTGATTTTTTTTTTTTTTTTTTTTTTTTTTGCCCAAAAGTTGAGAAATTTTGCAGAGAGGTATAGTATACACACTAAATATATTTCCGTGCCTGGACAAAAATTTAAACCATGAAGAATAGAAAACTAAGAAAAGCTAAATTAAAGTAGAAAATTCAGAGGCTTTATGGAACCAAATAGATATTACACATTACACCCATTTAACAAATCACACACACAGAATTTAAGAAGTGGGAAATTAGAGAAGATAAATTAGAACATTCTTAATGAACAGAGTCATGGCAAGAAAAAGAATGCAGTTGGACAAAACACATGCTGTACTTAGCAAAACTTCAAAATGACAAAAGAGAGTGGTAAGTGCTATGAAGGGATAGAAAATAGCTGATTGAGCTTTAGGGAAAAAAACCCCATAGAACACAAAGGAGGGAAATGTAAAGAACATATTTAAAAGTTGTCAATCTAATAGATGATTTCCTATTGAGGATTTTGCAAAATAACCTTCACCTAAAAGGCTGTGGATGTTTTGATATGATAGCATCACTATGTATCCCTAAGTTGGATATTGGAAAAAAAATCCACAAAAACCTAAAGTAAGAGTAAACAGGTTGCTCCAGTAGTTCCTTGAGGTCCATTGAAATTCATGGAATTTCAGGGTCATTTCATGGGAAACACCTAACAAAATTAAGAACAGTACATATATGCATAATAAATGGGGATATCCAGGTACAGTCAATCCAGTCTTGGCTTGTGCAGTGGATGTTTCTCTGGAAATAATCAAGATATAAAGGGTCTGTCAGAGAGATTGGCCAAGAAATGTAAGGATAAAACTCAAAACTACAAACATGAGTGAAAAGTAAATACAAGTGAATTGAAGAAACAAGATCAGTGGAGGAGTCAAAAACCATTATTTATTATCCTTTGTGGCAGGAAAGAAATGGAATTAAGGGTAGTATATTCACTGGTACTTTACTAGCTGATAGAAAATGACAATATCATCCTGGCAAACTTTTATTCTTCTATATCGGTTTTCAACAGTGCCTGCCAATAGAGTCCCTAATAACCCTATAGAAAAACAAGGTCCACCTGACCAGAGGTTCTCGTGTATCTGTAAGTAGAGACGAAGGCAAGCTGAGCAAAATCAGTGCAGAGGAGTTCAATGTTTTTGCATGAAAAAAAAAAAAAAAAAAGCAGAGGATGATATCAGTTGTAGATCTTGCTCCAGATTCTACATACTGGTTTTGAAAGGCTAGTAGAATGATTTTTCACACAAGAGGAAACATCTAAAATAAAAAGATTGCAACACACAAAAGCAAAAAAGACATGGTTGAGGACACAACCTGAGGATTTAGAGAGACAGCAAAGGTAATATAAAAAAATCTTGGAGGAGTGCCCTTACCGAGATGGTAACAGCAGTCATTCTTGATTTCAATTCTCCTCAAAGGAGGAACAACTAACTACTGCTCATGAATAAGATCCCGCTGACAGAACCAGAGAATATGGGTGCGATGCTGAAGTGCCCCTGCACCTCAAAGACCAAGATAGACTGCAGTAGGAGGGTAATTGTAGCAGCCACATACTAACTGCTTCATCCCTCACCCATGCCAGTGCCGAGAGACCTGGGCCTCTGGTTCCTCCACTGACAAGAGAGAACCTAGGAGAAACAAGTAGCTCCTGTATGTCACTTTGAAGTAACCTCCGGTTGGATTGCACCCCACAGGGACTTCACAGGAATCTGTAGGGCCCAGCCACTGGGAATCTGTGATGGAGAAGGGAGGAGGGGCTTGCACAGCACACCTGGGTGTTGGCAGACTGAATTCACACCTGCAGTGCCCAGGTAGAAATCCCAACCGGCAGTTTGGCTCATGGGCAGAACCAAGTTGGGGATGTATTCTGACCAGGGAACTTGGCAGGTTGTAGATCTGTTTGATTTGGATCCCCAAATGAAGAATTGTGCTGATCCTGGAGCCTGGCTAGCCCACACCCAGCTGCCACAGACCCACCTGCTGTGGAGATTGTCTCCTGGCCATATCTGACTAGGGAGCTGGCAAGAACACCTGGAAGCTGTACAGCCCAGTAGCACTCAGAGAAACAGGTGAGTGGAGCTTATCACTCCCAGAGCAAAGCCAGTGCAAGCCATTGAAGGCCCTTTTGCTAAACACACAGAGGGGGATTAATTCGTAGCCAAGGATAAGGGTAGCTCCCAAGCCCTCCCAATTGGAAAGCCTGTTTGGGAAGTTGAGAGTTACCTGTAATAGCCCCTCCCCTACTATCTAGGCAAGGGACTAAGACACAGCCTTACACACTGTGGTTCCTGTTCCCATCTGACCAGAAGGCTGGCAAGGAAACCTGGAAGTTATGCAGCCCATTGGCATGAGGGCCAAGAGAAGGGCAGGCAGAGATAATAGTTTGTAGAACAAAACTAGAGACCTGTTTGGTCAGAGAACTTGGAGTGTGGGTCAGCCAACAAAGTTTTCCTGGCTTTATAGCTGTTTCTCCCACAGTGCCCAGGCAGAGAAACTAATTCATATCCCCAGTTATTGCTGAATAAAGCCTCTAGTTTGCCAAACCAGAGGACTCAACTAGATCACATGGAAACAGTAGAAGAGGGAGAAGTTGGACTATAGTGCAGTTCAAGCAGAGGCCTCAGTTGACCCCTTGGGGAGCTCTGGAGCTGGAATACTCTTCAGAGTCATCCCAAGCTGGGGGGGATGATTGGACATTTTTAACCCCACAGTGATTAGTAATTGGGTGTGAGGTGTGCTTGAAAGAAAACTGACTTGGGAGAGGCAATTTTCTTTAGCCAAGGTAATCTCCAAAGAGGGTTGATAGCTGAGGCTCTTTTGGTAACACCTGCAGCCTTCCTTCTTGAGGGAATCTGGTTGCATCACAGTGCCAACCATACCTAGGCTTCCTATTCCTCCACCAGCATTTTCTGAGCTAATCTCCCAAGTAAACCACTTGATCTTGAATCCTTGTCTCAGTGATTGCTTCTAGGGGAACTGAAGCCAAGACAGAGGTTTGGCTACAGTACTACTTGGAGAGCTTACAATGTGTCCACCGATGTTGCCAGGTAAAGGAAAAAGAGATGTGACTCTTGCCCAGGGAATCTGAAAGAATAGACTACTTTGCTGATGGCAGCAATAGAAAGGTTACTGCCTAGAGATTAACTTGCACCCCATAATTACTGGGGCAAATAAAAGTGATGTGAGTGTTTTCCATGGAGCGGAGATAGAACTTGGTGAGAAAGAGCCTCTGTGGGCTTGGCTAGGTCCTAACCAGCTGGCAAAAGAACTCCTGTAGCAAGAAGCTGGAGATGGATACCAGATTCCTGGGGGCTATTGAGAGAGCACATGTGCCTACTCAATGTAATAAAACCAAGGAGATTAAAAAAAAGTCTCAAATCCAATTCCTCCTGCCTACATTAATTATAGAAAACCTAATTTATTTGCACTATAAAGAAACAGTGTCCAGGGGCTTATCTGGACTGCTGATCTTTTCACATTTATCACTCCAGCTATTTGTATTCTGGCAGCCAATCCAGACTGTATGTGGAGGATTAACTATTGCATTTCAGGGCTATGCTTTCTAATTTTACATTCCCTTTTGATTGATCCCACTATAGAGGATACTAGAATAATCAAAGTTACACTACCTCTGGTCATGGTTGTACTATTATCCTTACTCAGGGCATCACAAGAGACCATATTAATGAGTTATATTTTCTACACTAGATATCACCAAACAACAAATTTCATAACAATCCAGTATTTCTATTGTATGATGTTCAGTCAAACATTTGGCAGCCTATTGTTCATCTGGGTTGGTCAGGCTGGGTTAAGTGGAGTCCTTAAGTGTTCAATCCTTGTGTATAATAGGTTTCACTCTGGGTGGTACTCCTCTTGGCCAACAGTACAAATGGGTCATTCTGGAACAACATATAAAAACCAAGTTCAGTAATGCTACAGAAGAAAAAAATTTTTCAAGTAAAACTTTATTCTCCATCTCCCCAACTTTGATATTAATATCATGTGATTTCCAGAGATTTTGATTTCCATATACAGTTATATTAATCCCCAGATATATCATAAATGTTGAAAGATTTTGAAGAATCAGCTTCATGCCCATTTGCCATTATATTTTTAACGAAAGAATAAAATTTTGGTGAGTAGTTAAGGAAATGAATCCAAATTCCAATTATATCAGTATCTTCAACTTAAAAAAAATCCCAACAAAAAAGCTGGAACAGTGCTTTTCAAACTTGACTTTACACACAAATTGCCTAGGGGCTTTGTTAAGACGAAGATTTTGATTTGATAGATCTGGGGAGGGCCTGAGATTCTGCATTTCTAACAAGATCCCAGGTGATGCTGCTGTTACTATTTGTAACTGTATAATGAGGAGCAAGGACTCATAAGACCTTTTTAAGCCCTTGTGAATTTAAGCAAAACATTCATTTTAACATTTCTTTTTAAGCCAATTTGCAGACAGCCAGGCTAGTTACCTAACTGCTCTAGGGTTAGGGACTAACTCATTAAACACTAAGGTGTCATTGATTGTTAGCTGAGTCATTACTTTATATGTTGCTAAGAAGGGAAATGCTGATGATTAACTATAATGCATCCTGATTTCAGAAACATTAAAATAGAAGTTTTAGAATTGAAGAAATATAGTGGTTTCTCTGATTTCTTTCCAGCTTCCACAATGACTGTTTATTCTCTGCTAGGTACTTTTTCTTTGAAGTAAGTATTATGATTATCTAATTTTATAGAGGCTTGGAGTGAAATTGTTTTAAATGGCATAGCTAGAATTTGAACCCAGATCTCTATGACTGAGAACTCATGCTCTCAACCTCTACTGCATAGGAGGGGCTGTTGTCGCTGAGGAAAATGCTTCCCTGTGCTGTCTCCCATGTCATTCACTTAAGGTAACTGCACCTACAATACTATCTGTGACTGCTGTATTTCCTATTTAAACACATCTTTTTCAACCTGGCTTCTTGTATTCATCACTCTACTGAAGTGGTTTGTCTTGAACTCAGCAGTGACCTCCTTACTGCCAAATCCAGCTATCCTTTCTGTCAATTTGAATTTTCCTCAACCTAATCTCCATCTAACATAACCTATCTTTTTCTCCTTGAAACTCTCTCTTCTATGTTTTTGAGTAGCTTGCTATTTATGTTGGATACTTCTCTGGTTAAGAGTAAATCATATTTTGGCTAATGTACTTATCATTAGCTCTTTCCTTTGCAACCTGTATCAAAAATGTATGAGAGGAACCCAGGTGGTCTCCAAATTCTCACTGAATGAAAGTGATGAATTTGGAGGTTCAAAACAAACTATGTCTTTGAAATTATGGATCTTGCTAGAAACGTCTCTTCTTTGCTCCTACTTTGTGCATATTTTTATTACTGAGTTTACAGTGTTATATTCATTACATCATTTGTCTTTGTATTCTACTTGACTGAAATCCTTGTAGATGGCGACTGTGTTTTATTTCTGTTCCTCCAACCCTTGTTCAATGCCTTGCGCATAACTGATTCAATACTGCTGAGGCAGGACCACAATTCACTATTTTAGTGGCAAAAGAAATCATTTCTTGATAACCTTGTGTTGCAAGGAAATGTCACTTATGAGGCCTCTAGCCCCAGGAATAGACCTGTCAGAATGTAGCAGGGGGCTGTGGTGATGTCTTTTCTCTTTTTCACATGGAGACCTCATAGGTCCCAGATTGAAATTCCTCTTGGATTATTTGCTAGTTTTTGGTAGCAAATTTGGAGGTTCTAATTTTTTTTTTTCACATATGAGAGTAAAATGAACCTTTGTATTGAGGATGAAGTCACCTATTGGGAAAAAACCCACCAACAAAGGTCACCCTATAATGTCATTTATAAAACCATTGGATCAAGGACTGTATGGCTAAAGGTTCAGTCAAGAAATGGTTCTCAAGAAGTTTGAAAGGGTTTCCTCTCTGGAAGTGCTCAACTTGTCCTCCTCAGGGAGCTTCCTTTCCTCATAGCATCTTACTTCCTTAGCCCATTCCCAGCTAGGACTAACAGGCTGTAAATCTGGAGAAAATTAGGTTCCCGCCATTTTGGCCTAGCATGGTGGTCTCTTGTCATTCCCCTGCTTGCTGGGTCACTTGAGTTAGATTTGATTCAGTTCATTGTCTGATTCTGAAGCCAGTCACATAAATCCACAATTAATGGTAATTAAGCCATGTGACAAAGCTGTTTTTTTTTTTTAAAGAAATCAAATTGAATTTTTTTTGAAAGAGGGCAATGACATAATCATTGACCCTGCCATAAATAATTGTACTGCTTGATTTTAGAGTCCATTGTACCTATTTCTCCTTCTGTCTGTCAAATGATTTTTGTTCAATTCAAACAGCACTTTTTTAAGCCACTAATTTGTCTGAAGAGCTGTCGATGCAGAATGTTTAAAAACAACCCAGGTAGCTGCGGAGGCTAGAGAAGCAGTGTGATGGAAATGCCAATAGAGGGCACTGGGCTATTTGCGATAACTTTGGAAGGACTAGGGAAGTCCGTTAACCAGCCTTTCAGTGAGGAGGGAAAAAAAAGGTACACATTTTTTATCCCACTAATTCTGTTAGGAGAACAATGGAATTTTAAAAAGTGATAATGGAAAAATTCATCTTTGAAAGTTTTCAATGCTGGCTGTTGATCAGTTACAAAGAGGTTTAAAAAAATTTTTTTTAAAGATTTTATTCATTTACTCATGAGAGACACAGATAGAGAGTGAGGCAGAGACACAGGCAGAGGGAGAAGCAGGCTCCATGCCAGGAGCCAGATGTGGGACTCAATCCCAGGTCTCCAGGATCACACCCTGGGCTGAAGGCAGGCACTAAACTGCTGAGCCACCCAGGGATCCCAAGTTACAAAGAGCTTATTCAACCTAACAAGCACACATACTCTCTTGATATACTTTTCCTGATATATTTCAGTTTGCCTGTGGGCAATGGTAAAGTAGTTAAATTATTCAAAGATCAGGTTTTCGAAGTAATTTGACTCTTTTAACTTTGTGAGAGATAGTTGGAATAAAAGAGATGCTGATTATGCAATACCTGGTTTCTTTTTTTTTTTTTTTTTTAAAGATTTTATTTATTTATTCATGATAGTCACAGAGAGAGAGAGAGAGAGAGAGAGAGAGAGGCAGAGCGAGAAGCAGGCTCCATGCACCGGGAGCCCGACGTGGGATTCGATCCCGGGTCTCCAGGATCATGCCCTGGGCCAAAGGCAGGCGCCAAACCGCTTCGCCACCCAGGGATCCCTTTTTTTTTTTTTTTTTTTTGCAATACCTGGTTTCTAAGGAATATTGTTTTTCTCTCTAGAATTCTGATTCCCTTCCTCCATTCTTTCCTTCCTATCTTCCTTCAGAAGTCCAAGTGGGTGCTTTGTTACTATAATCTTCCTTAGGGGAACTGATTGGTAAGCTTATTATTCCTGTTCCTTCCCTTGATGTCTTTGGATATCAAGATTGACTCTTGTCCCTTGCCTTATCTTCTCTCCTTTGTCAGAGATCTCAGTTGGAAAAAATTAGGAAGGAGGTGGAAAATGGAGGAATCTGGGGCAGTGGAGGTTGAATGAGTTTGGAAAACATATTCAGTAGCTTTCTGGTTGGGTTCCTTCCCTCTCCCTCCAGCCGCCCCACCCCAACCCCAGGCACCTGCTTTAGTCATGTGGCCAAACCTCTTAATTTTATTCCTAGGAGCTCTTCCCTTTTCACTCTGTATACATCTGTCCAATACATTTTTAGACCTCTGATATTTGTTGTCTACTAAAATTGTTTCAACTTTCTCTCTTCAGATAATGCATCATGGTTACAGCTCGCTGAGTAAGTAGGTGATTTTCACTGCTAAAGGTTTAAAGCATCTAATAAAAACAATTTACATATATATTATCAGGACTTACAAATTGGTTATAGCAATATAAATGTGCTTAGACATGGAATGTTTCATCTTCCCTTTGAATTCATCTGTACTTTTAGTTAAACCAATCTCACCTGTTCTGAAACAGTTAAAAATTTATAAAGCCTCACTCATATAACTTCAGTGGATTCTTAGACTCAAGTTCTTTAGGGGTAATAATTTATCTTGAAAAGAGTCATATGACTTAGGATGGTTGTGAGGTAATTAATTCATGTAAAATTAGTGGCAGATATTGTGGGTTAGGGCAAGCCAGCTGAAACAGAGATTGAAGATATCCATAAAGGAAAAGTTTGAGAAAAGAAAAATTTGACCCTCAGAGTAAGCAGCAGGCAGAAGGATGGAGAATGGGGAAAAGCAAATAAGAGATATACGGTAAGATTTGTTTTTGAGAATTTAAGAGTGTACTTGTGAAATAAATATAAGAAAGATAATTTATGGAACATGTAAATGAATATAAAAAGGCAAGGAAATATGAATTATTCCCATCTCCTGAGACAGTAAGAAGTGGGAAAAGGATTAAAGTAATGTTAAACTTAGGACTTTTCATAAATTTTCCTCCATTCCTAAAGCACATCTATACTTTGCTCTGAAAACCTAACACATTTCGACTCTCTAGCTAAAATGCCTTAATGCAGGTTGGTTTATAATGAATTTCCAAATATATCCTTCACTATACCCCAGATTACTGCTTTTTTATAGGCAATCAAATCATATTGGTCAGATTGATATGCAAAGAGGATCTCTCTCTTTGGATCACATATGATTGAGACTTGGTGTAAGCTCTTTAAATCTGAATTCTTATCCTCAATAGGATTCCATTTTAGATGCATCTTTTTATTAATAACCACTGGATACCACTTGTGTCAGTTTTGTGTTCAGTCTGGGACTGCATGGAAGCATAGCCATTGAAAGCCTGTTGTGATTTAAACCTTTGTGAAACAGGGAAGCTTAAATCATCACCCTGCCACATTATTAGTAGGGCTCCTAAACCTGTTTCAGGCATGGTTTTTGCAGATGTTAGATGCTCTGGAAGATGTGTTGCCTTGCACACCAGTAGGTCTACCACAAGACCTATGTCCTAGGATGTACATGGTTCAATGATAAACAGGATCATAGAGTGTGGTGGACCACTTAGCAGGGTTTTGGTTTTAGAGATCTAGGAGACTTGCCCAGCCAAACCTTAAGGGGGCTTATCACAGGCTGTTTTTACAATGATTGTACAGAAAAAGGAGGCAAAATAAATTCACTCGTATACACCATTGCCCAGACCCTCTGCCTGTATTGTGAATGGGGGGACATGGAATTGAAGGAAAAAAATAAATTAAAAAAATAAAGGAGAAAAAAGAAAAACCCTGAGGCTATCAGGCTCAGTGGTCTCAGGTAATTGGCACATTATCTTTCGGAGGCTGGGACACTGAGGGGAGTGGTTGTAGATTAGAGGTAGAGGGATGCTGATTGCAGAAACCAGAGAGGTTTCCCTCTTGGTGGAAGCTTAGAAGATTTTGGGGGGATATGACAGATGCTTTGATTTTGGAAGTAAGACCTACAGTAGATAGAATGGAGTACAGTCCTTCAACTAAGCAGCTGAATGCTTGGGAGAAGGGAAGGTTGGAGTCATTAGTTGGCATTTTTGTAGGAGTGTATATTGTGTAGGCAGTAATACTAATAACTACATTCTTGCCCCTTCCTTCTCCTGAAGGCTTGGGAGGCTGTCTTGACAGTGCAATAAGGGGGTACCTGGATGGCTCAGTTGGTTAAGCATCTGCCTGCCTTTGGCTCAGGTCATGATCTCAGAGTCCTAAGATCGAGCCTTGCCTCAGGTTCCTGCTCAGATGGGAGCCTGCTTCTTCCTCTCCCTCTCACTCCTCCTGCTTGTGTTCCCCCATTCTCTCCCTCTCAAATAAATAAAATCTTTTTTTATTTTTAAAAGAAAGTGCAATAAGAAATGAGTAAAGCCAAGTATTCTACCTTTTAGGTAGGAAAGAAGTCTTGATGAGGAATTATCACCATTTCCAAGAAAGTCATGATAAGGAAATATGCAAAACTAGTAGTGTGAGAGCATATCTGAAGGGAGAATGTTTTTGGGCAGTACCGGTGCCTACAGCTCCTTCTCTCCACCAGCTCTTGGCAGAATGTTTCTGACTTTGGCTGGTTGCAGCTGTGGCTAGTTGGCAGTAAAGAAGCAATAGGAGACCACTAGGTTGCTGCAGCAGCAATAAACAACCTCTACTTTTTGTACCAGAAACCTTGACCTTCAATTACTTGTGGGTTCTTAGCTTCAGCCCAGATGGCTGAAGCTACTTTACATATGACCTTTGCATAAATGTGATACTATTGTGCATATTTTAAGGATTTGGTAACCAAAATACATAAATCTATTCCTAGACAAACTTATTAGTTTGGTATATGAAATGAAAGATAAATGAAGAAATGCATATTTGATTTCAGATTAATTGAATGGAATGTAGAAAAATGAAAATGTATTAACTCTAACAGTAGCTTTAAACGGAATAAACTATGGACTTTTCAAAGGATTATGATTACCCTTAATCATGCCAAAATGAAGCTTGAAGCAATTATGGGTAATACAGATGTATTATTAATACCAGCTGAAACCCAGGTTTTGATTATATAAGAAAACAGACTTAGACTTTTAGCAGATGGTGAACTTAAAAGTTCAAGTTAATCGAAGTTTTTAAATACAGAAGATGTAGGGAGCATTTCTGCTTGATGAACCCAGATTTTTTTCTCCACAGGGAACACATCGAAATTGGAATTATCTCAGTGATCTCTAAATGTGATTCTATTCTTTAGAACTGTGCCTTTATTTTTCTGATCCTCAAGTTTATAATTTTTCCAATGCATTGTGCTTGCTAAGCTATGGCAGACATTGGAACATTTTTTTTTTTTACATGTGCAGACATCTGCTCATTTTTCTCTTCCTTTCTTAACCTTTCTTTTTTATCTTTAAAGATTTATTTATTTTAGCGGGGGGGGGGGGGCGGAGACAAAGGAAGGGGAGAGAGAGAATGCCAAGCAGACTCCCTGCTGAGTACGGAGTCTGACGGCTCAATTTCACAACCTTGAGATCATGACCTGAGCTGAAATCAAGAGTCAGACGCTTAACCAACTGAACCACCCAGGTGCCATTCTTTCTTAACCTTTCTTAATTCTCCTATGGCAAGTGCCTGGATTGTGGTGGTACCGATGGGCACCATGGTGGATGGGAGACTCTTGCTACAGCACTGGGACCCCCATATGAATCTGGGGGAAAGAAGTAGGACAAATGGATGCACTGAAGTTGGTGGAGGTAATAGAATAGTTTCTTATAGTTCAACAAGGGCAAGAGGGAATCTTTGATTTGTTAAGTTCAGTTAGAACTGCAGACCAAGGTTAAGGATGTCAGCACTGTTATCTCACCTTTTGGCTTCAGTATTCTAGAACAGGGTGTCTGCCATGCTTTTTTCTCATTCCTGCTAATAAGAGGAGCAGCATTTCCATTTTAAGAAGTGGAAGGGGTGAGAGACCAGAGCCCTACCTTGGGAAATCATACTATCTTTCATCAATTAGGTAATTGTGTTTTATACGAGTATATGATTTGAGTTTCAAATAAGTATAAAACAAACCAGTGGGAAGAGTTTAGCTGCAAATATACAATGCAACTTTTTGAAATAGGGGAATGATACAGAAAACAACAGTAAGATTGAGAGAGAAATAGAGAAAGAAATGGTAAGGATTAGACTATTACCTGAAAATAACACACAGGTGCATACTAACCACCCACAAATTCATGAGGCCTTTCTAACAACTTCACACTTGATGCTATCTTTAGGAAAATATATGTGGAGATTACTGATTGGGGAATGAAGGGAATTCTCTAAAATGAGTACACACATTTTATTTTAGAACACTTTATTAGTTAAAATTAATCATTATCAAGGAGAAAGAAGACATGGTTTCTTCTTTTAAGAAATATATCTTGTCAGAGGAGAAAACAAGGACAAAATACAAGACAGAAAATAACTAATATTCATTAAACACTTATTTGCTTGGGAACTAGTCTAAATATACCATCACAACATACAGGTTTGCTTATACAGTATGCCATGTTATTTGCATATACCATAATTGTTACAACACTATGAACTAGGTACTATCATATATTTTACTGATAAAAACTGGAGTTAAGAGGTTAAATAGCTTGCCCAAAGTCCTATCAATTAAAAGACCCAGGATCTGCATCTAGGAATCTGATTTCAGGTACTGAACTCTTAGTCATTGTGCTTTACTATTTCATTGGCAACTCAGTGCCCTTTTGTTGCTCATTAGGGAATAACTCATGCCTACTGGTTGAACAGCTGCAACATGAAGGCTTGTCAGCTTGGCTTGGCTGATAAGAGTCAGATTGGGCTGAAGAAGAGTGGCTTTATGACCAAAAGTTGTTTAAAGAGGCAGGAAGAAAATATGAGTTGGTCCTATACAGAGGCAGTTGAATAATGTCCTGGGCTGATTCCATGTCTTAATTTCCTCTTTTTATAGAAAGCAATTTTCTTAATTTGCTAGACCATCCTCTAATTAAGGGGCTCACAGATGTTTATTCATTATATTAAAAATGCAAGTTTTAATGGTGCAGTCTTAAGAGACTCAAACAAGTAACAATTAGCTCTGTGGCTCTAGGCCAAGCAGTGCTAATGCCCAAATTCATCTAATATTTCATTTGGCCAGACTGTAGGATGGCATTCTCCTACAGTAATTTTCCTTGCATCTTGACTTTCTGCAGTAAATGGCTCTACCAAGGAAATGGGCCACTATCTGAGCCTTCTTCCTTCTACCAGTTGACTTTAATGACACTTGCGTCTTTCCCATAATTTCCTAGAGTTGCTTAAATAGAAATTATTCATTTATTCATTCATTTAGCCATTTAGTCCTTCCTTCTCCCTTTTTTTCTCCTTCCTCTTCCTTGCACTCATCCTTCTTTTCTCCTCTTTCACGCCCTACCACAATTTTTTCCTTTTCTCTCTTTAACAAAAACTGTTAGGTTCTCAAGAAATGCTAGGCCTTGCTCTCAGTACTATGAGGGATGGATAGATAGATAAATGATACTACTATGATTGACATTTTTAATCCATTTCATGAATATTTATTCAGTGCCTACTGTATGCCAGGCTCTATTTTATAAGTTAGGAACAGAGTTTGGTTCACAATAAAGTTTGTTTTTCTCAGTAAGTTGTATTCCGGGCTATGTACTGGGGAGATAGATAAAAAAATATATATATCATATGTCAAGTAGTGATAAGAGCTCTGAATAAAAATGGAGAATGGAGAGAGATGTGATGGGGAATGTATCATTTTTACATAGGCTGGTCTGGGAAGTGCTCTCTGACATGATGATATTTGATCAGGAAAACATTTATCTGAGGGAAAACCAAGTACCAAAGCCCTCAGGGAATTAATTTCTGAAAGAAAAAGGTATTAAGGTAAATAATTTTAACAGAAAGTAGAAAGAGTAAGTGCCTGTAAGGGTGTATTAACGAAGAGCCACTGAACTTGGTAAGTTGGAAGGAAGGGGACATGACTGTCTGCTGGGGAGGTGGTGCTGTGGAGAGCAAGCCCCGCTTCCTAAGGGGTAACTCAAACACTCTAATGCCTCATGGCAGAGCCTTTTTCCCAGGACTTTTCTTGAAGAAGGACCATTCTCTTCAGTTATGAGGCAGTTAGGCTACATACCTAACCAAGGTGCCTTTGGTTAGGATGCCGAGATTCTAAGGATGAAACAAGTTACATCATGTGTTCACTTTTTCTTTTTCTTTTTTAAAATTTAAATTCAATTAGCCAACATATAGTAAATAGTTTCAGAAGTAGTATTCATTAATTTATCACTTGCATGTAACACTCAGTGCTTATCACATCATGTACCCTCCTTAATGCCTATCACCCAATTACTGCATCCCCCTATCCACCTCCCCTGCAGCAATGATCAGTTTGTTTCCTATAGTTAGGAGTCTCTCATGGTTTTTCTCCCTCTCTGATTACTTCCCATTCAGTTTCCCCTCCCCTTTTCTATGATCCTCTGTACTGTTTCTTATATTCCACATATTAGGGAAACCATATGATAATTGTCTTTCTCTGATTAATTATTTCACTCAGGATAGCACCCTCTAGTTCTATCCCTGTCAATGTAAATGGTAAGTATTCATCCTTTCTGGAATAATTCCATTGTATATTTATACCACATCTTCTTTATCCTTCCAGTTGGACTATTATGGACATTGCTGCTATGAACATTGGGGTGCAGGTGCCTCTTTGGGTCACTGCATTTGTATCTTTGGGGTAAATACCTAGTAGAGCAATTGCTGGGTCATAAGGTAGCTCTATTTTTAACTTCTTGAGGAACCTCCACACTGTTTTCCAGAGTTGCTGTACCAGCTTGCACTCCCACCAACAGTGTAAGAGTGTTCCCCTTTCTCCACATCCTTGCTAACATTTGTTGTTTCCTGTGTTGTTAATTTTAGCCATTCTGACTGGTGTGAGGTGGTATTTCATTGTGGTTTTGATTTGTATTTTCCTGATGACAAGTGATGTTGAGCATTTTTTCATATGTCTGTTTGCCATTTGTATGTTGTCTTTGGAGAAATGTCTGTTCATGTCCTCTGCCTATTTATTGACTGGATTGCTTGTTTTATGGGTCTGGAATTTGTTAAGTTCTTTATAGATCTTGGATACTAGCCCTTTATCTGATGTGCAGTTTGCAAATATCTTCTCCCATTCTGTAGGTTGCCTTTTGGTTTTGTCAACTGTTTCCTTTGCTGTGCAGAAGCTTTGTATCTTGATGAAGTCCCAATAGTTCATTTTTGCTTTTGTTTCCCTTGCCTTTGGAGATGTGTCTGGCAAGAAGTTGCTGGGGCCAAGGTCAAAGAGGTTGCTGCTTGTATTCTCCTCTAGGATTTTGATGGATTCCTGTCTCACACTAAGGTCTTTCATCCATTTTGAGTTTTTCTTTGTGTATAGTGTAAGAGGATTGTCTAATTTAATTCTTCTGCATATGGCTGTCCAATTTTCCCAGTACCATTTATTGAAGAGGCTGTCCTTTTTCTATTGGATATTCTTTCTGTTTTGTCAAATATTAGTAGGCCATAGAGTTGAAGGTCCACTTCTGGGTTTTCTATTGTGTTCCACTGATCTATGTGTCTACTTTTGTGCCAGTACAATGCTGTCTTGATAACACATTTGTAATATAGCTTGAAGTCTGGCATTGTGATTCCCCCAGCTTTGGTTATCTTTTTCAACATTCTTCTGGCTATTTGGGGTCTTTTTCTGGTTCCATACAAACTTTAGGATTATTTTTTCCAGCTCTTTTTTCTGGTTCCATACAAACTTTAGGATTATTTTTTCCAGCTCTGTGAAAAATGTCGATGGTATTTTGATATGGATTTCATTGAATGTGCAGATTTCTCTTAGTAGCACAGACATTTTCACAATATTTATTCTTTCAATCCACGAGCATGGAATATTTTCCCCTATCTTTGTGTCTTCCTTAATTTCTTTCATGAGTGTTCTATAGTTTTCTGAGTACAGATCTTTTGCCTCTTTGGTTAGGTTTATTCCTTTGTATCTTAGGTTTCTGGTGCAATTTAAAGTGGGATAAGTTCCTTAATTTCTCTTTCTTTAGTCTCATTGTTAGTATACAGAAATGCAACTGATTTTTGTGCATTGATTTTATATCCTACCATCTTGCTGAACTCCTGTATAAGTTCTAGCAATTTTGGGGTGGAGACTTTTGAGTTTTCCACCTAAAGTATCATGTCATCTGTAAAGAGTGAGAGTTTGATTTCTTTGCCAATTTGGATGGCTTTTCTTTTTGTAGTCTGATTACTGAGGCCAGAACTTCTAGTACTATGTTGAACAACAGTGGTGAGAGTGGACATACCTGTTATATTCCTGATTTTAGGGGAAAAGTTCTCAATTTTTTCCCCATTGAGAATGATATTTGATGTGAGCTTTTTGTAGATGGCTTTTTAAAATATTGGTGAGTATTTTGACATCCATGTTCATCAGGGATATTGGTCTTTAATTCTCCTTTTTGATGGAGTCTTTGTCTGGTTTTGGGATTAAGGTACTGCAGGCCCCATAGAATGAGTTTGGAAGTTTTCCTTCCACTTCTCTTTTTTGAAACACCTCCAGTACAATAGGTATTATTTCTTCATTAAGTGTTTGGTAGAATTCCCCTGGGAAGTTATCTGGCCCTGGACTCTTGTTTCTTGGGAGGTTTTTGATGACTACTTCCATTTCCTTGCTGGTTACGGGTCTGTTCAGGTTTTATATTTCTTCTTACTTCAGCTTTTGCTAATTTGTAGGTTTCTAGGAATGTATTCATTTCTTTCAGATTGCCTAATTTTTGTCATATGATTGCTCATAATATACTCTTAAAGTTGTTTATATTTCCTTGGTGTTGGTTGTGATCTTTTCTCTTTCATTCATGATTTTATTAATTTGGGTTTCTCTCTTTTTTTTTTTTAATAAGTCTGGTTAGGTGTTTATCTATCTTATTAGTTCTTTTGAAGAATGAGCTCCTAGTTTCATTGATCTGTTCTACTGTTCTTCTGGTCTCTATTTCATTGAGTTTTGCTCTCATCTTTATTATTTCTCTTCTCTTGCCTGGTTTAGGCTTTATTTGCTGTTCTTTCTCCAGTTCTTCTAGGTGTAAGGTTAGCTTTTGTATTGG
This sequence comes from Canis lupus familiaris, assembly GCF_011100685.1. NCBI lineage: Eukaryota > Metazoa > Chordata > Mammalia > Carnivora > Canidae > Canis > Canis lupus. The sequence continues at coordinate 20,845,727 of NC_049251.1, read as the reverse complement.
AGATTTTTCTAAATTTTTGAAAGAGGCTTGTATTGAAATATACTTCCCTCTTAAGATTACTTTGCTGTATCCCAAAGATTTTGAATAGTTGTCCATTCATTTTTGTTAGTTTGCATGAATCTTTTTAATTCTCTAATGTCCTGGTTGACCTATTCATTATTTTAGTAGGATGCTCTTTAACTTCCAAGTGTTTGATTTCCTTTGTGATTGAGTTCTAGTTTCAAGACATTGTGGTTTGAAATTATTCAGGGAATAATCTCAATCCTTTGGTATTAGTTTAGACCTGATTTGTGACCCAGTGTGTGGTCTATTCTGGAGAAAGTTCCATGTGTGGTTAAGAAGAATGTGTATTCTATTGCATTAGGATGGAATGTTAAGTAAATATCTGAAGTCCATCTGGTCTAGTGTGTCATTCAAAGTCCTCGTTTCTTTGTTGTTCTTCCACTTAGAAGATCTGCTGAGAGTGGAGTGTTGTAGCCTCCTACTATTACTGTATGATTATCTATGCATTTCTTTACTTTGGTTATTAGCTGGTTGATATAATTGGCCGCTCCCACATTAGGGGCATAAATATTCATAATTTTTAGGTCTTCTTATTGTATAGACCCTTTACATATGACATGGCATCCCTCTTCATCTCTTACTACAGTCTACAGTTTAAAATCTAATTTATCTGATTTGAGGATTGCTATTCCAGAATTCTTTTGAGATCCACTTGCATGGTAAATGTTTCTCCATCCCCTTATTTTCCATCTGAAGGTGTCTTTAAGTATACAATGAATCTCTTGTAGATAGCATATAGATGGATCTTGATTTTCTATCTAGTCTGATACCCTGTGTCTTTTGACTAGAACATTTAGCCCATTGATGTTCAGAGTAACTGTTGAAAAATATGAATTTAGTGCCATTGAATTACCTGTACAGTCCCTGTTTCTGTGGGTTGTCTCTTTCATTTGACTCCCTTGTTCCTTACAGGATCCCCCTTAATATTTCTGGCAGGATTGGTTTGATGGCCACAAAATCTTTCAGTTTCATTGTCCCGGAAGCTCTTTATCTCTCCTTCCATTCTGAATGACAGCATTGATGGATAAAGTATTCTTAGTTGTATGTTTTTCTCATTTAGTACCCTGAATATATTGTGTGAGCCCTTTCTGGCCTGCTAGGTCTCTGTGGATAGATTTGATGTTAATGTAACATTTCTCCCCTTTATATGTCAGGAATCTCTTGTCTCAAACTGCTTTCAGAAGTTTCTTTTTTATCTCTGAAATTTGCAAGCTTCACTATTAGATGTTGGGGTGTTGATCAGTTTTCGTTAATTTCGGGAGGGGTCCTTTCTCTCTCTTGGATATGAATGCATTTTTCCTACCCCAGATCAGGGAAGTTCTAAGCTATGATTTGTTCAAAAAATATACCTTCTGGTCCGCTCTCTCCATGCTCTCTGGAATCCCAAAAATATGGATATTATAATTTTTTTCAAATTATCACCTGATTCTCAGAGCTTTTCCTCATGGGCTCTTAGTTGTTTTTCTCTCTTTTCCTCAGCTTCTTTCCTTCCAATCAACATGTCTTCTATGTCACTTATCTCTCCTCTGCTTCATTTACCCTAGCTGTTAGAGCATCCAGTTTAGACTGCATCTAAGTTAGAGTATTTTTAATTTTGGCCTGATTAGATCTCAGTTCTACACTAAGAGATTCTCTAGAGTTTTTTAATGCTTTTTTCAAGTCCAACTAGTGACTTTATAATTGTAATCCTGAATTATATCTCTGACATTTTGCTTAAATCCATATCCATTAGAACTGTGGCAGAGAACATTACCTCTGGTTCTCTCTTTTGTGGTGAATTCTTCCTTCTAGTCATTTTTTCCAGTGTAGAATTATTGTACAAATTAGCAGAGTCAAAAATATCAACCACAACCAAAGCTAAATACACACTAGAAAATTCTGAAGAGATCTTGGACCAGAAAATAAAAGAAAAGAGACAAAGAAAAAGAAAAACAAACAAGAAAAAGAGAGAAACAACAACAACAATAACAACAACAACAACAACAGGGTGGGGATGGGGGTGGAGAGAGAATATAATCTCACAGAGTAGACCAAAACAGTGATCCCATTGGTTCTGAGTGTATTTTGCTCTATATGTTAGAAGATACTAAATTCCAAAATTATATATATAAAAGAGCAAAGCTTATATAGAGAAACAACAACAAAAAAAGGGGAGGGGAATGGAGGGAGAGAGAATATAATCTCACAGAGTGGACCAAAACAATGATCCCCTTGGTTGTGAGTGTATTCTTGTCCATATGTTAGAAGATGCTAAATTCCAAAATTATTAAAAAAGAAAAAAAAGCAAAACTTATACATACAAAAATAAAATTGAATATCATGAAAGGAAGACAAAAATGAAGAACACATCTATAACATGTAATTGTAAAATATGAAAGTTAAAAAAGAAAAAACTTAAAAATGATGTTTATAAAATATTAAAGTGAGACGAGAGAAAAGAAAGAATATTAGAAAATCTTAACCTGAAAGATAGATGAATCATAAGAGAGAAACCTCAAGTTCTGTATGGTATTTTCTCTCAGTCCTGGAGTTTTCCAGTGCTGCTTGGTTAGTAAACTTGCTATTAATCTGTTCTTCCAGCTGGTCTTCTGGAAGAGGGGTCTGCTGCATTGATTCTCAGGTGTCTGTGTCTGGATAGAGTTGCACTGCCCCTTGCCAGGTGGCTGGGTTCAGTATAAACTGGTTTCTGTGTAAGCTCTTTGTTTCCTTGAGGCTTTATGTGCCTCCTTTGAGAGCTAATGGAAAAAAAAAAAATGGCTGCACCCAGATCTCCAGCCCTGGAGCGGAGAGATCCTGGCATGTGCCAAACTTCAGGCCCCTGTAGTGTGCACCCACTCAGATCCTCCCCAGGAAAATGCTGAGGTACACTGATTTGTGCAATTTTAAGGGTCCTGGTGGGGAAAGCTCTCCCTCACTTGTGCATGCAACTGGTCTGCCCCTCTCCGAGGGAGCAGTTGCTGCTTCTGTCTGCTGCAGGGCTCTGGCACCAAGAGCATTCGCCAGATCCAGTGTGCACCAGCTCTGCTTCTCCCAGATGAAAGCAGAGGGTTGCTGACTTCCAGTCCTTTGTAGGGACCCAGCATGGATAGTGGTCACCTGATCCATCCTTGGTTGGCAGTTTATGGCACAAGCCAAGCTTTTTTCCCTGGTCCCCTGACCTAAACTCATTTCCCCACTCCAATGCTTAGAACTCTGCCAGCTCAGGCACCCCTGTTTTTTCCTGTGTCTCTGGAAATACTGAGATCCCACTGTCTTTCCCGCAATTCTGTCCCACTTCACCACTGAGCACTTTCAAGCAGAGAAGTCTCTCAAAGGAGCAGATTTCTAAAAGTCCTGATTTTGTGCTCCAAGGCTATATCACTTTCCAGCAGCTGGCTTACAAAGGCTCCTTCCTCTCCCCCATGGTTTTTCTTCTCTGCACTCCTCCCTTGTGAAAATGGTCACTTTTCTATTAGTAGAGTTCCAACTGTTCTTTATTTACATCTCAGGTTGAATTCATAGGTGTTCCAAATGGTTTGATAATTATCTATCTAAATTTGGGGGACCAGATGAAATGAGGACCCAAGGACTCCTACTCTTCCTTTGTTTTGCCTCCGTTTTGTTGGAGTCTAGTTTTGGGATCAAGATAATGTTGGCCTCATAGAATGAGTTTGGAAATTTTCCTTCCATTTCTCTTTTTAGAAACAGCCTCAGAAGAGTATTAGTTCTTCTTTAAATGTTTGGTGGTATTCCCCTGGGAGGTTATCTGGCCCTGGACTCTTGTTTCTTGGAAGATTTTTGATGACTGCATCCATTTCCTTGCTGGTTATGGGTCTATCCAGGTTTTATATTTCTTTCTGTTTTAGTTTTGGTAGTTTATAAATTTCCAAGAATGCATCCATTTCTTCCAGACTGCCTAATTTGTTGGCATATAGTTGCTCATAATATGTTCTTAAAATTGTTTGTATTTCCTTGGTGTTGGTTGTGATCTCTCATCTTTCATTCATGATTTTATTAATTTGAGTCCTTTCTCTTTTCTTTTTGGTAAATCTGACTAGGGGTTTGTTGATCCTATTAATTCTTTCAAAGAATCAGCTCCCAGTTTCATCGATCTGTTCTTTTTTTTTTTTTAAAGTTTTATTTTATTTTATTTTTTAAAAATTTTTATTTATGATAGTCACAGAGAGAGAGAGAGAGGCAGAGACACAGGCAGAGGGAGAAGCAGGCTCCATGCACTGGGAGCCCGATGTGGGATTCGATCCTGGGTCTCCAGGATCGCGCCCTGGGCCAAAGGCAGGCGCCAAACCACTGCACCACCCAGGGATCCCTCATCGATCTGTTCTACTGTTCTTTTGGTTTTTACTTCATTGATTTCTGCTCTAATCTTCATTTATTTTTAAAAAGATTTTATTTGTTTATTTATCAGAGACACAGAGAGAAGCAGAGACATAGTCAGAAGGAGAATCAGGCTCCCCATGGGGAGCCCAAAACAGGACTCAATCCTGGACCCCAGGATCATGCTCTGAGCCAAAGGCTCAATCACTGAGCCACCCAGGAGTCCCTGCTCTAATCTTTATTGTTTCTTTTTTCTGCCGGGTTTACACTTTATTTACTGTTTTTCTCCACCTCCTTTGGGTGTAAGGTTAGTTTGTATATTTTAGATTTTTCTAATTTTTTGAGAGAGGCTTGTATTGCTGTATACTTCCTTCTCAAGATCACTTTTGCTGTATCCCAAAGGTTTTGAACAAGTATGTTTTCATTTTCATCTGTTTCCATGAATTTTTAAAATTTGTCTTTAATTTCATTCTTTAGTAGGATGCTCTTTAACTTCCAAGTGTTTGAGTTCCTTCAAAATTTCCTCTTATGATTGAGTTCAAGTTTCAAAGCACTGTGATCTGAAAATATGCAAGGAATAATCCCAGTTTTTTGGTACCTATTGAGACCTAATTTATGACCCAGTATACGATCTATTTTGGAGAATGTTCCATGTATACTGGAGAAGAATGTGTATTCTGTTGCATTAAGATGGGATACTCTGTGTATATCTGTGAAGTCCATCTGGTCTAGTGTGTCATTCAGAGCCCTCGTTTCCTTGTAGATCTTCTGCTTAGATGATCTGTCCATTGCTGTGTGCAGGGTGTTAAAGTCCACTACTATTATTGTATTATTATCAATGTGTTTATTTAATTTTGTTATTACTTGGTTTATATAATTGGCTGCTCCCAAGTTAGGAGCATAAATATTTAGAATTGTTAGATATTGTTGGATTGACATGTTCATTATGATATAGTGTCCTTCTTCATCTCTTATTACACTCTTTGGTTTAAAATCTAACTTTTCTGATATAAGGATTACTACCCCAGGTTTCTTTTGATGTCCATTAGCATGATCAATTGTTCTCTACCCCTCGCTTTCAATCTGGAAGTGTCTTTAGGACTAAAATGAGTCTCTTGTAGACAACATATGCATGGGGCTTGCTTTTTTTTTTTTCCAATCTGATACTCTTTGTCTTTTGATCAGAGTGTTTAGCCCATTTACATTCAGAGTAACTATTGAACGATATGAATTTAGTGTCACTGTATTACCTGTAAAGTCCCTGTTTCTGTAGATTGTCTCTGTTTCTTTCTGGTCTAAGTTACTTTTGGGCTCTGTCCTTGCTTACAGGATCCCCTTTAGTATTTCTTGCAGGGCTGGTTTAGTGATCACAAATTCTATTAGTTTCTGTTTGTCCTGGAAGCTCTGTATAGAATGAGAGCCTTCTATTCTGAATGGCAGTCTTGCCGGATAAAATACTCTTGGCTGCATGTTTTTCTCATTTAGTACACTGACTATATCATGCCAGCCCCTTCTGGCCTGCCAGGTCTCTGTGGATTTGTCTGCTGCCAGCCTAATGTTTCTACCCCTGTAGGTTCAGGAACTCTTGTCTCAAGCTGCTTTCAGGATTTTCTCTTTATCTCTGAAATTTGCAAGCTTTGCTATTATATGTTGGGGTGTTGATCTGTTTTTATTGATTTTGAGGAGGTTCTCTCTACCTCTTGGACTTGAATGCCTGTTTCCGTCCTCAGATTATAGAAGTTCTCAGCTGTGATTTGCCCAAATATGCCTTCTGCTCCCCCCTTTCTTCTTTCCCTGGGACTTCTTTCCCCTAATATTGTTTTGCTTTTTGATGTTGCTGATTTCTTGAAGCCTTCCCTCATGGTCCATTAGTTGTTGTTTTTCTCTCTTTTCCTCAGCTTCCTTTCTTTCTATAAACTCACCTTCTATGTCACTCTCTCTTCTGCCTCATTTACCCTAGCTATTAGAGCATCCAATTTAGACTGCATCTCAGTTTTTAAAAAAGATTTTATTTATTTATTCATGAGAGACACACAGAGAGAGGCAGAGATATAGACAGAGGTGGAAGCAGGCTTCTTGAGGGGAGCCTGCTGTGGGACTTGATCCTGGGACTCTGGAACCACACCCTGAGCTGAAGGCAGATGCTCCACCACTGAGCAACCCAGGTATCCCTAGATTGCATTTCAGTTAGAGCATTTTTAATTTCAGTCTGATTAGATTTTATTTCTTTAGTGCCTTTTTTGCTTTTTTTTTCAAGCCCAGCTAGTAACTTTATAATTGTTACCCTGAATTTCAGGTATGACATTTTACTTGTATCTATATCCATTACATCTGTGGCAGAGAGTATTACCTCTGGTACTTTCTTTTATTGTGGATTCCCCTTTCTAGTTATTTTGCCCAGAGAAGGATGGATGAACAAGAGAACAAGATAAAAAATATCAACCACAACCCAAGCAAAATACACACTAGACAAATCTGAAGCATTCAGAAACCAAAAAAGAAAAGAAAAAGCAAAAAAGAAAAAAAGGAGAGGGGAAAGAGTTAATATAATCTCCCAGGTTGACAAAACAAGGTGATCCATTTGGTTCTGGGTGTATTTTGGTCTGTTTGTTAGAAGACATTAATCCCAAAATTGTAAAGAAAGCGATATATATATATATAATTGAATATAGTGAAAGGAAGTCAAGATGAAGAATATATCTATAAAATGTAAATGTAAAAATGAGAGTTAAAAAAGACTTAAAAACATAGTGTTGATAAAGAAAAAGAAAGGAAAATTATAAACTAAAAGATAAACAAATCATAAGAAAAAACCTTGAATTCTATATACTCTTTTCCCTAGCATTGTAGTTTTGTGGTGCTGTGTGCTCTGTAAACTTGGTATTCTCCTATTGTTCCCACTGGTCTTCTAGGGGAGGGGCCTGCTGCACCTGATTCTCAGGTGTCTTTGCCTGGGTGGAGTTGCATTGGCCCTTGCCAAGGGCCAGATTCAGTGTAAGCTGCTTCTGGTTTCTCTATGTGGCTTTTGTTCCCTGAAGGTTTTCTGTGCCTCTTTAGAGGATGAAAATAAAAATGGCCATGCCCTGATTCTCCAGCCCTGGAGCTGAAAGATTGTGGTCTCCTCTTTTCCATAAACCCTCAGGGATAAGCAGTCTTCACTTTTGTGTGTGTCAAACTCTGCGACTCCTGCGGTGTACACCCACAGCATCCCTCCTAGGGAAGGTGGAGGGTCACTGCATTTCTGCCCTTTGCAGGGCCCCTGCATGGAGATTGGTCACCTGATCATGCTGATTTACAATTTGGCCAACTGAGCTGAGAGCCTCCTCCTGGGCTCACTGACTGTAACTAGTTTCTTCACTCCAGTGTTTGGGAACACTACTGGCTTTGGCACCCTCATTCCTTCTGTGATGTTGGGGGTCCTGAGACTACATTGTCACACCTAGGATTCTGTCCCACTTTACCACTTGAGCAGCTTTCAGGCAGGGACATCTCTCACTGGAGCAGACTTCTAAAGGTTCTAATTTTGCACTTGGGCTATATCACTTTCCAATAACTGATTTAAAGAGGCTCCCTCCCCCACCATTTATCTTCTGACATATGCCCTCAGAATCACTTCTCCATACCTCTTACCCTGCAAAAAGTGGTTGCTTTTCTATTTGTAAAATTCCAGCAATTCTTTTCTTATCTCTTAGGTTGAATTCATGAGTGTTCAGAATGATTTGATAGTTATCTAGCTAAATTCAAAGGACCAGATGAAATGAGGTCCCCTACTCTTCTGCCATCTTGCTTACCCTCCTCCCTTTTTAATTTTAATTAATTATTTAAATTAAATAATTCTTTTAATTCTTTTAATTTATATACTTTTCTTTTAATTATATACTCCTTGAAGTCATATTTCCTGTTTATAAGAAGACTAACCTTTTATGCCCAATGTTGGCCACCAAAGTCAATAAGACAAAGGGAGTACTCTTGTATTTGGATAACTACTGTGTGCTCAAGATTAGGATGCCCTCATTTTTACCTGTTTTGGTCAGTGTGACAAGGTCCTAGCTCTTCTACTAGAATGTAAATACCTCAGTGAAATAGAAAACACTTAACACAACATCAGCTAACATTTAGCTATTAGCTAGATAGAGTGCAAACAAGGAAGTATGGAAATGAAACACAGAAGTTTATATACTAGTTTAATTTTTAAAATGGGAGGTTTGCAAGGATGGGATATATAACGCTAAATGGGGGTAGTAATGGATGGATAGAGTACAGGTTAGATGGAAATATGAAAGAAAGATAAAAGGTATTACTTAATTTCACAGAACAGATATATCCAAATGAAAATGAATCCATTGAAACTGATCCCATTGAGACCTCTTGAGATATAGTTATAGATATGTTTAAAAGAGCAAGATACTTTTATGCCTTGACAAGCTACTTGAAGTAAAGTTGAGTCCATAAAGTAGGACATGGGGGTCTGCAGGAGTCAAGACTAACTTGTGATAACTGAAGTGTATGCCTTAGAAACAAACAGGGATTTAGAAGGGGCTGAGGGTATTGGGAGAGATGAAAGAGGAGGGGAAAAGAGGAGAGAGGAGGAACAACATGGAAGGTGACTGGTGCCCAAGTCAAGGAAATAGCCAGAGGAGCTTTAGCAGCATAAAAATCTTTTTGTTTTTAAAATTTCTTTACCATGATCTAACCAAATATATATATATATATATATATATATATATATATATATATATATATATATATATAGTTTCAGGGTATAATTCAGTGATTCATCAGTTGCATATAATTCCCAGTGCTCATTACATCAAATGCCTCTCCATCACCCAGTTATCCTTCCCCCCAACTACCTCCCCTCCAGCAATATTCAGTTTGTTTCCTAGAGTTCAGCATCTCTCATGGTTTGCCTCCCTCTCAATTTTCATCTTATTTTGTTTTTCCTTCCCTTCCCCTATTTTCATTTGTTTTATTTCTTAAATTCCACATATGAGTGAAATCATATGGTATTTGTCTTTCTCTAACTGACTTATTTAGCTTAATATAATACCCTCTAATTCCATCCACATAGTTAGCAACACAAATAAATACCTTTTATTGAATTATAAATTTCTGTTGCTGCTATGTAGATTCCCCCCCAAAAAATCTTCAGTAATATTTTCTATTCACTCAAAATATCTTGATTAGAGGATGAACTTACTGGGTGGAAATTAAGGACAAGAACAACCTAAGGCAGCCCAGGGTTGAGCTGGCTGGGAGTGAATAATGAGAGGACCCCTGATCTCAGTATTCACTTAGCAGAGGCAGGGAAGCAGAGACAGCTATTAGAGAATGTCACCTCACCAACCCCCTAAATTGGGCAGAAATCCTGAAGATGCCACTGCATTTTCTACAATCCATAACATGGAGATTTAAATCCATCTTCATCTAGATATTAAGAAATAGGTCAATGCCAGCTGATATCTGGATTACATATACTTTAAAAACTATTATAAATTTCCATTAGGAAGTTAGTGAATCCAAACTTCAGAAGTGAAGATGAAAGCTGAAACTCCAGTGTTCAACATAAAGGGGCAGGAAATGTTTGAAGTTTAGCACTAAGTGACTCTTCTTTTTAATAGATGTCTTTGGTCAAGAATTATCTTATTTGTCTGTATCTCAGGAGGGTCTTTTATAGAAGTGGGTCTTTGCAACCCACTCAGAGTACAGGGGTTCTATGGTATTATTACTTTTCATATATCTGAGTACACATTTGGAGACTTTGAATGTTCCACTCAATTTTTCTGTTTTTGAAGCTGTGGAAAACCCCAGCTATTAATAAAAGGAAAACCTGCATAGGACTGAGCAGGGAGATGACTGAATCATTACAGTGCTCTTTAATTTAAATACTGACTAGCCAAGAACAGTGAGTGTTCAAAAGTGAAGTCTTGTTGGGAAACTTCTGATTCCTGACAAAATAATTCACTCAGCCAGGGTTGCTCTGTCCTCCATATCAATGTGAAATCACTGCAAATATCAAAGGGAAGTCAGTGGGACTAGGAGACTAATGAAAATCAAATAAGCAAACAAACACAGAAATGGTGAGCAAAAAGCATGTCTGGATTTCAAGGTGTGGTAAATGGCAGCCCTACTCCCCAAAAGTCCTAGACAAAGATGGCTTAATGGGAGAATGCTACCAAACTTTCAGTGAAAGAAAATTACTGTTTTATATAAGTATTATACATAAAGAAAGAAGAAAACTTCCAAACTCATTTTTTAGGTTGATATGACCTTAAGCAAGATAAAGACAGCATGAGGAAAGATAATTAAAGGTCCACTTTACTTACAACCTACATGTGAGAATCCCAAATAACATATAGAACTAATTTCATCAGTGTATTACAAATATCAGATCAAGTAAGAATGATTAACTTCAAATATTCTATCAGTGTATTTCACCATGTTAATTGACTAAACAAGACTTCTTTCATGGTTATCTTGATAAAAGCAAAAGCAAGCTTTTGATAAATTTCAACATCTATTAATGATTATATAAAACTCCTGCATGCTCTGTTCCTGCCAGTTGAGTCATATGCTTCCCATGAGTCTGTTGTGTTTGTTCCCAAATCTCTTAATACTAGTTGTACTTGCTATTGTAATTATGTAATTTAGTTAAATATTATATAAACCAAAGAATTATAAGTGTGAAAAGAGAATTGTTTCTCTCAAAATTCAATTGAAAGTTTTGGAAAGACTTGCTAAAGGCAAGTTGTGAATAAATATTGCTATTCAGACTGTTTTAATTCCTATCATATTAAAAGTGAAGGCCTTGGTCCTACATCAAAAGACTGGTGAATGAATATGGATTTGTATGTTTCAATTTAAAACAAAAATTTTAATGAGCACATCACATAGTAAGATTCTGTTTTACTGACTTTTATTTTATTCATTTACCAATTCGTCCCAGTTACATCGGATAAGAGGGCTTCCATTGCATTATTTTGAAAAACAATGCTGATACTGAATTCCCAGTATCGCCCCTTCCATTCTTTTCAGCCTCTCATTTGATTATGAAGAAGACTTGTAAGTGAATTAATATGCTTTCATCCTACCTAGCCAGCTGTGTCATAGCATGAGTAGAAAAGATGTGTTGGATTGCTTATGTTAGATTTTCTCTCTCCATAACAAGTAAATCTATGAGAGGCCAGAGATTTAGGGTTTCTAAACTCTCTTGTTTCTTTTTTGTCATTTCTGAAACTCTTTTCTCATCCTCCTATCAACCATGTATTTCCAAGTATGAATAAATATGATATATGGAAGCTCTCTCTGTTCCCCTCTGCCCTAGATCTCAGCCACTGAAACTATTTTTTGTTGTAGGAATGCACTGGCATACAATTCTAGTATGTCTTACTTAGAATTGTGCAAATTGAAATAGCATTCTAGAACCCAGATTTCTGGAGAAATAACAACACAATAATGTTACAACTTCTAAAAATTTGTTATAGTATAAGGGAATTTTGGGGGAAAAGATCACAGAAAGATGCTAAATATGATCCATTTATGGGCACATACATACATATATTGAACTAATGCCCATCACTTTCTTATGAGAAAACTGCATATTTTCTCTTTTAACAGTATAAAGAAAATTAGAAATGGAGTATAAAATAGAGAATGGTTAAGGGTCAGAGTTTCTTGTAGGGATTTTCCTGTTTCCTCTTATGACAAAATATGCTAAGAAATTACCAAGAACATATATTTTATATACTTTATTTTCATTCAGGGTTATTGAGGTATAATATACATACAATAAATGTCACTATATTTAAATGTACAGTTTAATGAGTCTTACTAAATTTATGTTGTTGTATAACAACTACCACTACTCAGTTATAGTATAATTCCACTCTACCAAAAACTTTCTATTGCCCCTTTTCAGTCTTTCCTGCTTCCCAGTCCCTATAACCACGGATGTGATTTCTATCCCCATAGTTTTGCCTTTTTAGAATGTCATGTAAATGAAATAGTAAAACATATACCTTTATTTTTGGTTAGTCTTTATTCTTTAGCCTAATGCTTTGAGTATTTATCTAAGTTGTTGCATATATTAGTACATACATTCTTTTTATTGCTGAGTGGAATACTAATGTATTATGTACCTTAACTTATTTATCCATTTACTTGTTTTTTTCATAAGTTCTTATTTTAATTCCAATTAGTTAACATACAGTGTTATATTAGTTTCTGTTGTACAGTATAGTAATTCAACAGTTCCATACATCACCCTGTGCTCATACCGAGGTGCACTCCTTAATTTCCATCCTTTACCCATCCCCATGTCCCTCCTTCCTGGTAACCATCAGATTGTTCTCAATATTTAAAAGTACATTTCTGGTTTGAATATCTCTCTCTCATTTTTCCCCCATTCGCTTGTTTGTTTTATTTTTTAAATTCCACATGAGTGAACTCATGTCTGACTTATTTCACATAAGATTATACTCTGTAGCTCTCACCATGTCATTGTAAATGGCAAGATTTCATGGGCTGCTTCATTGGCTGTTGTAAATAATGCTGCAGTAACATACAGGTGCACGTATCCTTTTGAGTTAGTGTTTTTGTAATCTTTAGGTAAATACCTAGTAGCGTGATTGCTGGATCATAGGGTAGTTCTATTTTTACCTTTTTGAGGAAACTCCATACTGTTTTCCACGGCAGCTATACTAGTTTGCAATCCCACCAACAGTGTAAGAGGGTTCCCCTCTCTCACTCCACATCCTCATCAACATCTGTTGTTTCTTATGTTTTTGATTTTAACCATTCTGATAGGTGCAAGGTGTTATCTCATTGTACAATTGGTCTGCATTTCCCTGATGATGAGTACTGTTGAGCATCTTTTCATGTGTCTGTTGGCCATTTGTGTGTCTTCTCTGGAGAAAGGTCTATTCATGTCTTCTGCCCATTTTTAAATTGGATTATTTGTTTTTGAGTGTTGAATTTTGTAAATTCTTTGTATATTTTGGATACAAACCCTTTATTGGATATGCCATTTGCAAATATCTTCTCACATACCATAGGTTGCCTTTTAGTTTTGTTGATTGTTTCCTTTGCTGTGCAGATTTCATTTTGATGTAGTCCCAATAGTTTATTTTTGCTTTTGTTTCCCCAGCCTCAGGAGACATATCTAGAAAAAAGTTGCTACAACCAATGTCAAAGAAGTTACTGCTTGTATTCTCTTCCAGGATTTTTATGGTTTCAAGTCTTACATTTAAGTTTTTAATGCATTTTGAATTTATTTTTGTGTGTGGTGTAAGAAAGTTTGATTTTTCTGGATGTTAGTGTCTAGTTTTCCCAAAGCCATTTGTTGAAAAGACTCCTTTTTTCTACTGGATATTCTTTCCTGCTTCATCAAAGATTAATCAACCATATAACTGTGGGTTTATTTATACATTTTCTGTTCTGTTCTATTGATCTAGTGTCTATTTTTTTAAAAGATTTTATTTATTTGAAAGAGAGATAGAAAGACAGCATGAGAATGTGGAGGGGCAGAGGAAGAGAGTGAAACAGACTCCCCACTGACCTAGGAGCCAAATGCAGGACTTGATCCCAACCCCAGGAAATGGGATCAAGGCAGATGCTTAACTGACTGAATTACCTAGGTGCCCCTTTATCTGTCTATTTTTGTGGTAGTAACATACTGTTTTGATGACTATAGTTTTGTAACATGACTTGAAGCCCAGAATTGTGATGCCTCCAGCTTTGCTTTGCTTTGCTTTTTCAAGGTTACTCGGGCTATTTGGGGTCTTTTGTGGTTCCATACAAATTTTGGAATTGTTTGTTCTAGTTCTGTGAAAAGTGCTGTTGGTATTTTGGTAAAGATGTCACAAATCACTCCTATATACATAAGCATGCATCATTTTAAGAATGAGAACATTCTCCTACATATATATAATACTGTTATCTAAATTAACAATAGTTCTATAATATTTGATACTGAACCTATATCCATATTGTGTAATATTAAATAGTAAATATTTGATATTCAGTCCAATATTTAATATGCAGTCCAATTTTTCCAACTGCATCAAAAATGTCATTTGTATTTGTATTTTTTTGAATCATGATGTAATTGAGATTCATGAATTATATTTGGTAGTTATGGATATTTAGTATTTCTTAATCTAAAACATTTACTTTGTTGTTATTTATTTATTTTTTACATTTGTTTTTATTTAAGTTCGATTTGCCAACATATGGTATAACACCCAGTGCTCATCCAATCAAGTGCCCTCCTCAGTGCCCATCACCCAGTTACCCCATCCCCACACCCACCTCCCCTTCCACAACCTTTTGCTTGTTTCCCAGAGTTAGGAGTCTCTTCCTCTCTAATTCTTCCCACTCAGTTCCCCTCCTTTCCCTTATAATCCCTTTCACTATTTCTTGTATTTCACTTATGAGTGAAATAATATGATGATTGTCCTTCTCTAACTGACTTATTTCACTCAGCAGAATACCTTCCAGTTCCATACACATCGAAGCAAATGGTGGGTATTCGTCTTTTCTGATGGCTGAGTAATATTCCATTGTATATATAGACCACATCTTCTTTAGCCATTCATCTGTCGAAGGACATCATGGCTCCTTCCACAGTCTGGCTGTTGTGAACATTGCTGCTATGAACATGGGGGTCCAGGTGTCTCAGTGTTTCACTACATCTGTATCTTTGGGGTAAATACCCAGTTGTGCAATTGCTGGGTCATAGGGATAGCTCTATTTTTAACTTCTTGAGGAAGCTTCACACTGTTTTCTAGAGTGGCTGTACCAGTTGTTGCTGTTGTTGTTGTTATTGGCATTGACTTTTATTTTTTATTTTTTTAAAAATTTTTATTTATTCACGATAGAGAGAGAGAGAGAGAGGCAGAGACACAGGCAGAGGGAGAAGCAGGCTCCACGCAGGGAGCCTGATGTGGGACTCGATCCCAGGACTCCAGGATCACGCCCTGTGCTGAAGGCAGGCACTAAACTGCTGAGCCACCCATGAATCCCTGGCATTGGCTTTTAAATAGTTCAGGCCACTTGTCATGTAAAAACTCCCAATTCTGGATTTTTCTGATTGCTCTCTTATGGTATTATTGAACTTGTACTGCTATTAATTATATTGTCTATAAATTGTAAGTTAGGTCTATAGATTCAGGTAAAACATGATTAGATTCAGGTAAAACATTTTGGCAAGAATATTTTCACATATTATATATTTTATATTATATCATATGATGAGACAATGAAGATCAGTTTGTCTTGCCGTTAGAAACTCAAGGTTGGTCACTTAGTTAAAGTGATGATTACTAGGTTGCTAATTATAAAGGTATATATTTGGCTTTGGAATTTGTAATTAATCTGTGGGGAAAGACTTGGTATCAGAAGACAGTTTTTCACTCAGTGGTGTTCGTGTTCATTGAGGATCCCAAATCAATTTTTACAGTAGGGGTAGAAGTGTAGTAAGATTCTGATTTCCATGATTACTTTCACATTTATTAGGAAATAAGAGCTTTCTTTTTTCTCTCCTTTGTCTTTCTTCCTTGAGTTTAATTTGGATTCATGGACACTTATTTATACAGTGTATAAATGTAAGAATAATTACAAACATTACAGCCATTATTCTTTTGAAGGTGCGCATTCGTTTTAAAGGCCAGTGGAAACCCTTTCAAGCTGGCTTCTGGGTCTTTTGTTATGACTCTAGTCTGAGTGCTTTCTTACTTTTTGACATAACAAAGAGTCCCTTGTCTTATCTTGTGTATTTTCTGTCCAAAACCTAAAATCAGCCATTCTTTTGCAAGGAATGCCAGTGTATATATTATTAGGAAATTAGAAATCAAGAGCTAGGGGATCCCTCCCTGGGTGGCTTAGCGGTTGGGCGCCTGCCTTTGGCCCAGGGCATGGTCCTGGAGTCGCGGGATCGAGTCCCGCCTTGGGCTCCCTGTGTGGAGCCTGCTTCTCCCTCTGCCCGTGTCTCTGCCTCTCTCTCTCTCTCTCTCTCTGTGTCTATCATGAATAAATAAATAAATAAATAAATAAATAAATAAATAAATCTAAAAAAAAAAAAAAAAAGAAATCAAGAGCTAGGATATGGATATCTTCATTCATACCGGCCTGTTCTTGCTTTCTGACTTTTTTCAGCAGACAGAGATAGGAATATATTTTTATAAGTCATGAGTTTATATCAGTGTTTATAATTAAAATGTATCATTATGGCATTTTTCTCTATTTTGTATCTATCTATCTATCTATCTATCTATCTATCTATCTATCTATCATCTAATCTAATCTATCTTTTCTTCCAAGTTTTTATTTTAAGTTAGTTAACATATACTGTAGTGTTGGTTTTAGGAGTAGAAGTTAGTGATTTGTCACTTACATATAGTGCCCTGTACTCATCACAAGTCTTGTCCTTAATGCCCATCACCCTTTTAGCCCATTCTCCCACCTACTTCCCCTCTAGAAACCCATAGTTTTTTCTCTATAGCTAAGAGTCTCTTATGGTTTGCCCCCTTCTCTGTCTTCATATTATTTTTCCTTTTCTTCCCCTATGTTCATCTATTTTTTTCTTAAATTCCACAGATGAATGAAATCATATGGTGTTTGTCTGTCTTAGACTTATTTTGTTGAGCATAATACACTCTAGTTCTATCCACATTGTTGCAAATGGCAAGATTTCATTCTTTTTGATGGCTGAATAATATTCCATTGTATATATGTACCACATCTTCTTTATTCATTCATCAGTTAAAGGACATTTGGGCTCTTTCCATACTTGGCTATTGTTGACAGTGTTGCTATAAACATTGGGGTACATGTATCTCTTTGAATTAGTGTTTTTATATTCTTTGGGTAAATACCTAGTAGTGCAATTGCTAGGTCATAGGGTAGCTCTATTTTTAACTTTTTGAAGAATCTCCATACTGTTTTCCAAATTGGTTGTACCAGTTTGCATTCACACCAACAGTGTAAGAGATTTTACCTTTCTTCTGCATCCTTGCCAACATCTGTTGTTTCTCGAATTGTTAATTTTAGCCATTCTGACAGGTGTGAAGTGATATCTCATTTGTATTAGTATTTCGCTGACAATGAATGGTGTTGAGCATTTTTTCCTGTGGCTGTTAGCCATTTGTATGTTGTCTTTGGAGAAATGTCTGTTCATGTGTTCTGTCCATTTCCTAACTGGATTATTTATTTTTTGGGTATTGAGTTTGGTAAATTCTTTAAGATTTTGGATACTAGCCCTTTATCCATGTCATTTGCAAATAAATATCTTCTCCCATTCTATAGGTTGTCTTTTTGCTTTGTTGATTGCTTTGTTTATTGTGCAGAAGCTTTTTATCTTGATAAAGTCCCAATAGTTTATTTTTGCCTTTGTTTCCCTCGCTTCCAGAGACATGTCTAATAAGAAATTGCTATAGCTGATGTCAAAGAGGTTACTGTCCATGATCTCCTCTAGTATTTTGATGGTTTCCTGTCTCACATTTAGGTTTTCCATCCATTTTTAATTTATTTTTGTGTATGGTGTAACAAAGTGGTCCATTTTGATTCTTCTGCATGTTGCTGTCCAGTTTTCCCAACACCATTTGTTAAAGAGACTGTCTTTTTTTTCATTCAATATTCTTTCTGCTTTGTTGAAGATTAGTTGACCATATAGTTTTGAGTACATTTCTGGGTCTCCATTCTGTTCCATTGATTTATGCATCTGTTTTTGTGCCAATATCATATTGTCTTGATTATAGCCTTGCAATACAGCTTCACGTCCTAGAATTGTGATGCTGTCATCTTTGGTGTCCTTTTTTCAACATTCTTTGGCTATTTGGGGTCTTTTCTGGTTCCATACAAATTTTAGAATAGATTGTTCTAACTCTATGAAAAATGCTGTTGATATTTTGGTAAGGATTACATTGAATGTGTAGATAGCTTTGGGTAGAATAGGCTAATGTTATTTAGAATATTTAACAATATTTTGCAAGTTTCACTATGATATGTTTTGGTGTTGACCTGTTTTTTCTTGATTTTGCGGGGAATTCTCTGTGCCTCTTGGATTTAAATGACTGTTTTCTTTCCCAGATTAGGGTAGTTCTCAGCTATAATTGGTTCAAATAAACCTTATTCCCTTCTTCCCCCTACTCTTCTTCTTTTGGAACTCCTATTAAATGGATACTGTTGTCCTTTATGGAGTTTCTGAGTTCCCTGAGTCTACATTCATGATCTAGTAGTTTTCTTTCCCTCTTCTTTTCAGCTTCATTATTTTCTATTATTTTATCTTCTGTATCACCTATTCATTTCTCTGCTTCTTCCATCTCATTGTGATTACATCAAGTCAGTTTTGCATTTCAGTTATAGCATTTTTTTTTTCACTTCAGCCTGACTAGTGCTAGGTCTCTTATCTCGGCAGAAAGTATTTCTCTGTCTTGTATCCTCCTTTCAAGCCCAATTAGTGTTCTTATGATTGTTGTTCTAAATTCTTGTTCAGACATATTGCTTATATTTGTTTTGAGTAAATAGCTGTCTTCTTTCTTTCTCTTTCTTTCTTTCTTTCTTTCTTTCTTTCTTTCTTTCTTTCTTTCTTCTTTCTTTCTTTCTTTCTTTCTGTTTATTTATTTTTAGAGAGACAGAGTGAGCATGAACAGGGGGAAGGACAGAGGGAAAGGGAGAGAGAATCTCCAGCAGCTCATGACCCCAACCAAGATCATGACCTGAGCTGAAACCAAGAGTCGAATGCTAACCCAACTGAGCCACCCAGGTGGCCCCCTGGATGTGATTTCTTCTTGATCTTTCTTTTGGGGAGAATTTCTCCATCTTGTCATTTTTTCTAGATTTCTGTCTTTTGCATGTTATGAAAACCTGTTATGTTTCCTGTAACTGAGAGTAGTGCTATATTAAGAAGGGGTCATATATTGTCCAGCCTGGCACTTCAGGGAGTGCTTCTGGTGTATGCTGTGTACACTCTGCTGTTGTGTTTTGGCTCTCTTTTCCACAGGTCAGTCATCTGCAAGTTTCTCCTTGCTTAACAGTGGGAGCATTTGGGACTTTAATGAGGTATGCTTTGCTTTGTTAAAATGAGCCTGGGGGAAAAAAGCCAGATCCAAAAAGAGAAAAGGAAAAAGGAACAAAACAAACAAATAGACAAACAAAAAACTACAAGCTTGATTCTAAAGAAAAAAAATGAAACTTGATCCAAAAAAGGAGAAAAGGAAATGAAAAAACAAACAAACCAAAAACCATAAGCCTGATTCCAAAGGGCATGTGTGTGTGTGTGTGTGTGTGTGTGTGTGTGTGTGTAGGTAGGGTGGGGGGGTCCAGCGGGAGTATGGGGTGTAGGGAGTGGCAGGGGGAGGAGGAAGAAGAAGCCTGGTCCTATTTCCACTAGAACAGAATCTGATGCTTTGGAGGGCTCTGTGATCAGTATGTAGACTTGGCACATGCGGGGATCTGTGATGGTCTGGGAGAGGCCTGCTGTGCTGGCTCACAGTCCACCTGCCCTAGTAAAGAAGCACCTGCATGGCACAGGGGTGCAGGTTTGGTATAAGCAGCTCCAGCCTCCACTGGGGATGCTGTGTTGCCTTCTGAAATCTGACCATGCTGGCGATGGGTGGGATGGGAGCAGGGAATAGCATCATCCTGCTTTCTCATTCCCAGAGAGGGGAGCTCTAGCCTGCCTCTGTTCAGGAAGCCCTTATAGATAAGGAAACAATTGTGTCCCAATCTTCCAGCACATCCCTGTGTGCTGGGATCCTCTTGTGTCCCAATCTTCCAGCACATCCCTGCACTCATCCTGTCTGTGCCTGGGATGTTGGCATGACTGGGGCCACAGTTCTCCTGTGTTTCATTTCTGGTATGTGGCTGGGATTCAAAAGTCCATTCTTAAAGTACCCTGCATGGTTTGGATCCACTCCTCTCCTCTGAAGAGGAGCCTCGCTGTGCTGTGTGGGGGCTCTTTCATTCTTAAAAGCAGCTGCATGGTCCTCAGGTGCTTGGAGTTTATGGTGAAACGCCACAAAAAGCAGTAACCTGCCTTCTATGTGTACCTGCCTTTTAAAAGCTGCTGAGGGGATCCCCTGGGTGGTGCAGCGGTTTGGCGCCTGCCTTTGGCCCAGGGCGCGATCCTGGAGACCCGGGATCGAATCCCACGTCGGGCTCCCGGTGCATGGAGCCTGCTTCTCCCTCTGCCTGTGTCTCTGCCTCTCTCTCTCTCTCTGTGACTATCATAAATAAATAAAAATTAAAAACAAAAAAATAAAGGCTGCTGAGTGGTGGCCTCCGGGTCTTTTGTTCTTGGAGAGGCAATATACCCTCTTCCAAATGTACTCTAAGAAGGGGAACATTCTCTCCCAGTGCAACACAGGGGATCCCTATACCTCATAGCCTGTTCCAGGCCTACATCCTCCTCCCCAGGAACATCACCATGCCAACTCCAGCAAATGGTGGGGATTTTCTTAACCTCTTAATTTAAGCTCCGTTGCTTGCAAAAACTTGCCATAGTCAGTTCCTCTCAACTCCCCAGTCAGTTTTGGGGAAATATTTTTCTTGCATGAATCCGATACACTGCTCTCTCTCCCTCGCTCGCTTTCTCGCTCTTTTTCTCCTTTCTCTGAGAACATAGCTTCCTCTACTCTGCAGCATTGCAGCTTTTGTCTCCTCCAGTTTACATCTCTGCACCTCGTACCTGCCACATTCTTTCCAATTGTGCAGATTCTCTTAATCCTCAGATTGATTTCCTAGGTGTTCAAAATGATTTGATGTTAATCTAGCTGTGTTTGGGAGGTGGGTGGGGAATGGGGCAACTGGGTGATGGGCATTAAGAAGGGTAGGATGTGATGAACACTGTGTTATAAGCAACTGATGAATTACTGAACTCTATATCTGAAACTAATAATGTACTATATGTTGGCTAATTGAATGTAAATAAAAAAAATCTAGCTGTGTTTGATAAGGCAAGCACAGGGTCTCCCTACTACTCTACCATCATAACTCCCTCCCTAATGTATTATCTCTTTTATTTTCTATTTTCTTTCTTCTTTTTTTTTTTTTTAAAGATTTTATTTATTTATTTTACAGAGAAAGATAAAGAGCACAAGCTTGAGGAGTGGCAGGCAGAGGGAAGGGAAGAAGAAGCAGGATCCCCGAGGAGCAGAGAGCCTGGCATGGGGCTTGATCCAGGACCCTGGGATCATGACCTGAGCTGAAGGCAGATACTTAACTGACTGAGCCACCCAGGTGCCCCTCTTTTCTGTTTTCTCCTACATATGGAGTGAGGGAAGAAGATTAGGGAAAAAGTGAGAGCCAATTAAGAGTGTGATTTCAGGCAAAGTCCCTTAGGGAGAAGATTCACTCAGAGCCATGGAGGTTAAGTTAACCCTCGGAGTAGGAGGGTCTTACTCCCACCATCAGGCAGGGAGCTGGACTTACTTATTATACATTTGTCCATAGTTGGCCAAAGACTGCTCTAGAGCAAAGTAAA
This sequence comes from Canis lupus familiaris, assembly GCF_011100685.1. Classification (NCBI taxonomy): domain Eukaryota; kingdom Metazoa; phylum Chordata; class Mammalia; order Carnivora; family Canidae; genus Canis; species Canis lupus. Next base: position 20,823,871 of record NC_049251.1, on the reverse strand, counting down.
TGCTAGGCACTCTGGTTCTTTAAATCTGCAGGTAAGGGTCTGACATTGTCTGCTATAAATTACCACTCTGGTTTAAGATGGAGTCATTTTCCTAACCAACGTTTTATAAAAACAGCCATAAACACTGATAATAATCAATTATAAATGATAGTTCCATATTTAGTAAAGCCTTCTAAAGTGTGTGTTTAAACTGAATAACCAAATAAATGTGTATTTCAGATGGTGCCTATCATTGTGTGAAATACAAAGTTCTTTTTAATTCCTGCTTTATTTCTACTGCAACAAATCAGAATCTATCTTCAATAAGGTCATGATATTCATAACGGGTTCTCTCTGAGAAAATTTTTTGTGTGGGGACCTTACAGCAACTCAGTGGGTTCTGAGAAACAGATTCAGAAATTTGTTTGGCTGTCCTATTCTCATTGTTGATTTCCCTGTAGAAAAGAGGCAGGAAAGATCACTCATGAGCTCTTCTGTATTGCCTTGGAAACAGCCTTTATATTTCCTTGAGCTGCCCTCTCATCAGCAATGGCAGCTTCACCTTATTCCTTGACATGAAACAAGCAGATCCATCTTCAACTTGTACCCGTTGACTGATTTCCGTTGACTTTTTTCATTCTTTGCTTCTATCATGTAACATTGCTTTCAGCATCAAAAAGACAAACTCAGGACAAATTTAGCATAAGTCTGAATCAAAACCTTTCCTTCTCAGCCACAGATTCTGTACTTTGCCCATAACAGAGGACTACAATCAAATTTCTTAGAAGACTAAAATGTATAATATATTGAAGCAGTTTTTTTTCAACCAACATAATAGCTTACCTCTTCCACTGACCATTTTTCTCCAAATAATCCTCTTGGGAGGCCATTTGTTTATTCCAAATAATTTAGGAACTCATCCTTTACAGTCATCACATAAAATGTCATAGGCTGGGTTCTCTGAGTCGGATGCTTCCAGCAGAGTTTGGGGAAATATGTTTATCAGGGCTTAACATCTGTGAAAGGCAGGGGCAAAGCAGGATTGGGCACAGAGAGAAATCGAACTGTGATGAAGGCCTGACAAAGCCTTAACCAACCTGGGGCAGGCATCTGTGCTATGAGGCAAGTGTGCTTCTAGAGAGTCTTGCTTCAGACCAAAATGACTGTGGCTTTGTATCCTTCCTGGTTCAGTTACTAAAAGTGGGCTGTCCCTGGAATAGCATGACCACAAGTGAGGCAAAGTCAAACCACTTGTTTGACCACAAGTGGGGCAGCTCTCTGTGGCTGAAGCAAAACCTGGTACCTGTCCTGATGATCACAGTCCCCAACCTGGGTATCAAGTTCTTCCTTTAAGGGAGATTTGGGATAGATGTGCATATGTTTATATTTAGCATATAGAACCAGTTACAAGTCTAAGGAAAAAATTGATCTTACTACAATATTGTTATAACCCATGTTCAACTTCACAACAATCCATGCTAGGATTGAAAGGTTTAGAGGGATTTTCTGGTTTAAACCACTTCCCTCTCCCACCTTTTACAGATGTTTGACATTTAACTCCTGAGACATTGCACTGGCAGATAGAAGGTGGCATTCTTCTTGTACTCCATTCTACCCACCCAACAGTTATGCCTTCTACCCACCCCCAAGGAACACAAGTGGCTTCACCACCTCACGTTTTTGTCCCTCACTTAGATTGGCATAAGAAGGGACACAAACTTAAGGGAAAGAGAAGAGAAGGAAGGTAAAAATTAGGAGGAAAAGACTTCTTTGGGATTATAACTGATTTGTGAGAATTATCCAGATAAATCTAGATCCCTCCTCAAATGCTGATGAATAATTGGAGAACTAAACAAGCTTCATCAGAAGGTGCTCTGTCTTTTCACCTATTGAAGCTCTTGCACAAATTGTATAGAGATTTAACTAGGGAAAAGAAGATAAAAAGGGGGCCTCCTTAGCTGGTATTAATGGCTAGATCTGTGACTAGGGACTTGCCTAAAGTCACACAGATAATTGTCAGAGTCAGGATTGAATTCAGATTCTTTAGTCCACACTCTTAGCCACTATACCAAAGTGTCCCTTGAAACTGAGGGCAGTTGTCTGGTGAGGCACCTCTGACTCAGTGGTTCTCAACTGGAGGCAATTTTGCCTCTAGGGGACAATTAGCAATGTCTGCAGACATTTTTGGTGGTCATAACTAGGGGCAGATACTACTGGCATCTAGAAGGTAGAGTCCAGGGATGCTGCTTAAACATACTACAATTCTCAAGACAGCTCCAACAATAAAGAAATATGTCAACAGTGCCAAGATTGAGAACCCTGCTCTTCCTGGATGTGTACTCCATAGGTAGCTTGCACAGAAAACAACAGTGTGATTCTTTCTTCTCTTTGACACACACACATAAAAATGATGGTTATTAATGCAGCCAAATACTGCCCTGGCTTTTAGCATTTATTCATGTCACACTGTTGGCAATGTGGAGCTCGTGTCACCTAAACTCCTGGGGGTGGTTTCCTCCTCATTAATTACTTTCAATCCACATGTTCTTTATATTTTCATTGCATTAATATTTTTTTTAGAATGAAGATATAGAAACTTAAATGTAGCTGTTTAAATTTCATCTTGTTATTTCTTATTTTCCAGTCTACAAACCTCTTTTTGAACCCTGATTTTACTTTTCAGTATATAGAATAGCACTTTCAACTTAGTGCTGTTGGTGCTATTGGCAGATATAAAAATTATGATCTCTGAGTCTTCATCCATGCTGCCAATAAACTTAAAGGGGACTACTAACTGAGCCCTGGGGCATATTACTAAATGCTTTCCTCCAGATCACTGTTCCCTGAATGCAAATATTTGTACCAGTTACAGCAATGATACTTGAGAAACTTAAAAAAAAGTAATTCCTGCTTCCCAACCTTGGACATTTTGTTTTTGTATATGTGTGTAGAAATCACAAATCAGGATTTTTAAAGCACTCCCTATGATCATGATTTTGTGAGCAAGCATACTGGGAGCCATTGTTCTGTTCTGACACTTCTCCATAAACTTCAGCCAGCTGTGAATCTCCCTTATTCATATTTTTCTTTCTTAACAAGGATATATATGAGAGAATGTCAAATGTCTTGTTGAAATCAAGATTAACTAGATGTAAATGATTCTGTTTACTTACAAGTATATTATTTTATTTGTTCCTGAGGATGTCCCAAAAGGATTTAAGGCAGTTGACCAACTAGGGCCTAATAATAAAGAAAATGTTGATTTGCAATAAAATGATATCTAGAATAATGCATCATGTTTTATAGACATTAAAAAGGTGTTTGATAAATAAGTGAGTAAGTGACCAGGTCATGGTGTCTAATGTAGTCATTGCTTTACTTTCTAACTCAATATTTGCTGAACATTGACCCAAATTCGCTGGTTTGTAATTCCTGGAAATCTAAACCTTTCCCTTTCTTTGTCCCAATCTTTCATGGAAAACTGGGAATAACATTTCCTCTCTCTCATCTTCTAGAAACTCTTTCATTCTTTATGACTTCTCAAATCAGTGACGGTATATAAGTACTTTAAATGCCCTAAAGTTCTCATCTAGGTTGGAGCAATAGACTCTCTTCAATAGCTGGACAGAATATTACATCTTTAATGATGGACTTCAGTTTCCTCCAATCAGTATTTGTTTTTTCCTTTCTGGTTGGAGATTCTTCTCTTTAGTGAGATGGTTTATATAATAATAACTACATTGCATGTCTTTCTCTTTTTTGTATTATCTTCCCTAAGAAGTGGCTCTATTCCATCTTCAGTTTCTCATTACCAACTAAAGAAAATAAATCCCAAATAACACCCAAAAAACCTTTTTTTTAAAAAAATGCTGTTTATAAACCTCATCACATTCTTGGCCAGTTTTGTGGATACTGTTTTTTCAGGTTTTGGATCTCATTCCCTAATTATGTATCTCTTTCTCCTTTCATAGAGGAAGGAGAGTTTCTCTACATGATTGACCTTGATCTCCACATGATTGGTCAGATAATTCATGGTTGTGAGGGCTGTCCTATGCATTATAGGATATTTTGGAGCATCTAGGGCCTTTACTCATTAGATACCAGTAGCAATGTCTCCTCCAAGCTGTGACAACCAAAAAGTCCCACAACATTGTCAAACATCTCCTGGTCCCAACCAGGGAGATGTGATTGCTTCCTGTTGAAAACCACTGCTAGAGATGTGAAAAAAAAGTAAGCAAGATCTGAACCTGAGTATAGATATATTCAATTTTTTGGTTTTTCTTCCCAGCTGCATAGTTAGATTTTTACTTTCTAGAGCATTGCTTCATTAAAAAAAAAATGGCAGTAACTGTGTTTAGTTCATTCAGGATGGAAGGGATACAGTACACATTCCACCACTCTTCCATCTGGTAGTCACTGAAGTTATCTCTAGCTATTCATTTTTTGTCTTTTAAGTCAATGAGCCACATGCTCCTTCATAATTCATCTCATTCCAGGGTGTCAGGCTACTATTACCAATCAACTGGAATTGGAGTATGAAATGGAACTCATTTGCCATCCCTTCATTTTTGAGTTTTTTGTAGGACATCCATGACTTTCTCTGAACCTTTTAGGAATATGTTTTCTAAACTGAGGGGTGGCACATGTTTGACAGTGCCTAATATTTCATTTCTTTATCATCATAAATTCCAAGATTAAAAGGTTATTTTCCACAATATTTTTTTTTACTATTAAGTTTTCCCCTATTGATGAGAATCAAGTTTTTTTTTTTTTTTTAAAGATTTTATTTATTTATTTATTCATGGCAGGCAGAGAGAGGGAGAGAGAGAGAAAGAGGCAGGCAGAGACACAGGCAGAGGGAGAAGCCTGAGAAGGCTCCATGCAGGGGGCCTGACATGGGTCTCAATCCCAGGTCTCCAGGATCAGGCCCTGGGCTGAAGGTGGTGCTAAACCGCTGAGCCACCCGGGCTGCCCCAGAATCAAGTTCTTAGTAATAATGATAACACCACCAAGAATGAACCTATTGTAAACTATGAACTTTGGGTAATAATGATATGTCAGTGTAGGTTCATCAGTTAGAACAAATGTACTATTCAGGTAGGGAATGTTGTTAATGGGGAAAGCTATATAAGTGTGTGTTGTGCCCAAGATTGCGAATCCGAGAAACCACCAAGGAGCCAACACCGATGTAAACACACGAGGGTTTATTTGCAAGCTCGAGCTTGGGTCCAAGTATACCTGACACAGTGGAGCAGGGACTTGGACCCCAAAGTGGGTTACAGCTGGTTTTTTTATAGGCTGGTTTAGGGGATTTTCAGAAGGGATGGAGGAATTTCTCAAGTTCTGTTTACATTTTGGTATGGGGCTTTCAAGGGCATTGAGCTCAGTTCTCATTCTAATATGGGACTTTCTACCACAGGTGTGGGCTCTGTTGTCTTTCTGATATGGGATTACCTGCCGAGGACATTGAGGACATTCTGCAGTTTTTCCTATAAAGTTCAGCTCTTATTCACAGGGGCCTAAGATCCCTGTACTTGTGCTAATGCTAAACTTGAGGTGGAATGGCCTTGATTTTTCTCGGCCTCCACAGTGTGAGGGCAGGAAGTATATGGGAAATCTCTTTATCTTCTGCTCAATTTTGCTGTGAACATAAAACTGCTCTAAAAATTAAAGTCTATTAAAAAAAAACAAAATTCCAGATTTAGGTAGGCAGAATCATTGTTTCAAAGTATTATTGCAAGAAGATTGGGGAGAGTGCAGAGACTATAGAAATAGAGGTACTTAGACTAAAATATATTTAAGTATCTCAAAAGTTAGATATAAAGGGATTTTCTTTTATCAGGAGAAGTAAACAAGGCTAGAAAGACAGGGTGTGGGGAAGTGGAATGAGCAAAGGTGGTGTAATGAGAGATGGGAGATCAGATAATGTTTTACCTAGAGGTCAGCTTGTGGTGAAGGGTAGCAATGGTGCAATTTCATGATGCTGGGTTAGGCTGAGGCCTATAGGAAGGAGAGAAACTTAATCAAATGACAGGTATTTCATTCTGACTGCTCAGTGGGGATGAAACAGTTCAGCGAGTCATTTGTAAGGCATAGGATGGAAATTTGGAGAGTCAGTGTTGACCTTGCCATAGTAAACAATGGAGCATTTTTGAATCTTACTTAGGTCATTTTGGGGAGGGTATTTCTTTGCAGTAAACTGTTTTCCAGAACACAAAAGAATAGGGAGATTTCTTTAATCTCCCTAATCTCCAGGATAGGAATGAGAACCCCCTTATGCAGAAAAAGTAACACCATTTACTGTAACTAGCAAATCCCCAACTAGTTCAAACATGTTTATTTCTCTCTTGTATAAAATCCAAAATGGATATTCCTGATCAACTGGTTGTTCTCCTCCAAATGTTGATTCAGAAATTCAGGATCCTCTTTTTCTTGTGCTTCCATTATCTTCAGCATGAGCTTCCTCAGGTCATCTTGTTCACCTGTATCAAATTAGCTAAAGAGGAAATAGCATGAAGGATCAAGTGCTTATGGCTCAGGCCTGGTAATGGCATCTATCACTTCTATTCACATTTTATTGACGAGAATACAGTCACATGGTCACACCTAAGTGTGAGGGAAATTAGGAAATGAGGCATAGCCATATATACTCAGGAAGAAGGAATGGGTTTGGTGAGCAGGCAGCCAATTACTCATACAATCTCAATGTCCATTATTTAAAATATATAATTAATAGTCAAATAAATAGGGGAATAGCATGTAGCTTAAAAAAATTTTAATTGAAGTATAAATGACATGTTACATTAGTTTTAGATGTACAACATAGTGATTCAAAAACTCTGTTATTAAAAAAAGATCTGTATGTACTGATATAGAATGATCTCTAAAATATTTTAAGTATGAAAAAATTAACACAGAACAGTTTTATATAAAAAAATGGCATTCACAAGCATTCTGGTACATGCAAAGATACCTTTGGAAGCATTCACAAAAACTTGCATCAATGATTGCTTCTTTGTTTGCTGTGTATTGAGTGTATGTTTTTTCAAAATAGTTCCTGTTTTCTCTTGATAATTACTAGGCATATTCTCCATTATTGTTTTTATCCCATTATTGTTTTAATCTCCATTATTGTTTTGTTGCCTTCACATTACTTTGCATTATTATCTGGATATTTTTCTGGCTTTATCTTCATTTTTAGCACAAAAGCTTTTAATAAGGTTATCAAGTCTTTTGTCAAATGTTTTCAGTCTTTGTAAGATGCCCTCTAGTAAGCAGTATCAAAATAATGGACTTGCTGAAGGACAAAATATAAGTGTTCAAATTCCATTCTTGCACGAAATAGACTCTTATTGACCACATACCTAAAATAGCCCCAATTTACTCCTTACCACATTACCTTATTTTGTTTTCATGATAATACATATTACTATCTGATATACAAGGAATTACAGTGGTAATTATCTGTCTCCTCCAGTAGAGCCCAGATACATGGGTAAATGGACTTTCTCTATCAATTCTAGTTTCTTGTGCCTAGGATAATGTTTTGCATTTGGTGGGACCTCAGTAAAAGTTTTCTGCATGTGTGCATAAGTCTCCAGAGCTTCTTGCTTACTTTATATTTATCTTTCTTCTTTTCTAAGCTCATACCCTTACTGTATTCCAAATTCTTCTTTTTCTACTCAGGATTTCAGGGCACTTTGCCCACAGCTCTCCTATGGCAATGAGTACCATGTACAGAGCACATTGGTGATTTATACATCTATCCCTCATATATGAGCTTCTTGAGGGCATACATCTATCTGATTAATCATTGTTTCTTCAGTTCTTTGAATCCAATAGATTAAGGCACTGAAGAAACAACCAGATTTCCATATAAAATTATGAGAAATCATGACCCTAAAGAATCTCCATGCTTTTAATTGTTTGAAAGACAATTTTTAACAATTTTTATTGCTTGTTAGTTTGTTATTTGGCATTAAAGGAGTAAAAAAGGTACTCTTCAAGACCACAGAGAAAAAATTCAGATTTTGACAAGTAAGCAAACCAGAGGGGAAAAAAACTTTGTGAAATCAAGAAAGTGGAATTAAAGTATAGAAGTTTGTAGTTTAAGAAGAAGGAGTGTAGTGCACAATCTGAATCTAGGAAGGACACAGACACTAGCTATTTAATGGAAAAACTTTTGAATAGGCAGCAAAAAATCCCAGGGATGAAAATCCACTGTCTGGTCGAATCCTTTCTGCCCTCGTTATAGCCATATGTGAAGACAAAGTAAATTCATTTCTTCAGCTGAAACACGAAATTCCCATTCAAGATGTAACTCAAGAAGAATTTATAAAGCATTGGTGAAAAATCAGAGGGATATTATTCACAGAGATGTTTTTAGTCTTGCCTGATCTCAGCTCTTTAGCCTAGCTGGGGAGATTAATTAAAAAAAAATTACAGCATTTCTTTGGAGGAAATAGACTCAGTTTTTTTAAAGTGTGGCTCAGTTACCTTTGACAGTGAAGGGTTTGAAGTTGTTCCCAAAGAATTTCATTGATTCAGCAGGATACATAGGTTGGACAATTATTTTCTGATTTTCAGCATTCTTGAGAATCATAGAGTATCAGTTAATTTTATTTTATTGCAATTACATTTTAATTTTACTCAGCTAGATAAGACAACAAAGGAAGAAGTTGATTTTTTTTAATTTGTTTTTTATTGGTGTTCAATTTACCAACATACAGAATAACCCCCAGTGCCCTTCACCCATTCACTCCCACCACCCGCCCTCCTCCCCTTCTACCACCCCTAGTTCATTTCCCAGAGTTAGCAGTCTTTACGTTCTGTCTCCCTTTCTGATATTTCCCACACATTTCTTCTCCCTTCCCTTATATTCCCTTTCACTATTATTTATATTCCCCAAATGAACGAGAACATATAATGTTTGTCCTACTCCGACTGACTTACTTCACTCAGCATAATACCCTCCAGTTCCATCCACGTTGAAGCAAATGGTGTGTATTTGTCATTTCTAATAGCTGAGTAATATTCCATTGTATACATAAACCACATCTTTATCCACTCATCTTTCGATGGACACCGAGGCTCCTTCCACAGTTTGGCTATTGTGGACATTGCTGCTATAAACATTGGGGTGCAGGTATCCCGGCGTTTCATTGCATCTGTATCTTTGGGGTAAATCCCAACAGTGCAATTGCTGGGTCGTAGGGCAGGTCTATTTTTAACTCTTTGAGGAACCTCCACACAGTTCCAGAGTGGCTGCACCAGTTCACATTCCCACCAACAGTGTAAGAGGGTTCCCTTTTCTCCACATCCTCTCCAACATTTGTGGTTTCCTGCCTTGTTAATTTTCCCCATTCTCACTGGTGTGAGGTGGTATCTCATTGTGGTTTTGATTTGTATTTCCCTGATGGCAAGTAATGCAGAGCATTTTCTCATATGCTTGTTGGCCACGTCTATGTCTTCCTCTGTGAGATTTCTCTTCATGTCTTTTGCCCATTTCATGATTGGATTGTTTCTTTGGTTTTGAGTTTAATAAGTTCTTTATAGATCTTGGAAACTAGCCCTTTATCTGATAGGTCATTTGCAAATATCTTCTCCCATTCTGTAGGTTGTCTTTTAGTTTTGTTGACTGTATCCCTTGCTGTGCAAAAGCTTCTTATCTTGATGAAGTCCCAATAGTTCATTTTTGCTTTTGTTTCTTTTGCCTTTGTGGACGTATCTTGCAAGAAGTTACTGTGGCCGAGTTCAAAAAGGGTGTTGCCTGTGTTCTTCTCTAGGATTTTGATGGAATCTTGTCTCACATTTAGATCTTTCATCCATTTTGAGTTTATCTTTGTGTATGGTGAAAGAGAGTGGTCTAGTTTCATTCTTCTGCATGTGGATGTCCAATTTTCCCAGCACCGTTTATTGAAGAGACTGTCTTTCTTCCAATGGATAGTCTTTCCTCCTTTATGGAATATTAGTTGACCATAGAGTTCAGGGTCCACTTCTGGGTTCTCTATTCTGTTCCATTGATCTATGTGTCTGTTTTTGTGCCAGTACCACACTGTCTTGATGACCACAGCTTTGTAGTACAACCTGAAATCTGGCATTGTGATGCCCCCAGATATGTTTTTTTTTTTAAAGAAGTTGATTTTGAAACTCTTTGTAAATTATAGAAAACTATGCTAATGCTAGTGATTATTATAATTATGGCTATTATTGTTCTGCAGGTAAATTTGGCAAAGGGAGGAGTGAGTCTGGAGAAACAAACCATCTCTTTAAATTGGGTAGCCTAGCTTATCTCAGCCTCATGCCTAAATAAAAAAACAGTTGGTTCCTGGATCAGTGGAGACTGACCCTAGGATCAACCTTGAAGTGATTTCTACAGAGCCTGGGGCTGGAAGCTGTCGCACCATGGATGACAGCCAAGCTGCTAAATCTATTTCAAAGTGACTCAGTGGGGCAGAGAACTATTAATATATTTATCACCACAAGTATTAGTTATAATGTCATTATTGAGAAACTATTGCAGAATGTTATTTTTATTCTTTTGTTTAACCATATGTCTATTTAAAAATTTTAATTTGTGCATATGTGTTTGTTTTGTTCTTATGTAGACATTTTTGTTTCTGACAGTCCTCCAAATTTTACAGTTTGTAAGTAGGTAGTGCAAAAAATCTAGTTAGAAAATGAGTGAGAGACATTTCCCTGAAGAGGCACACATATAGGTGAGATGTTTATAGGGAGATGTAAATTAAAACCATAATGAAGGTATCACTACACAACTATCAAAAATGGCTAAAATGAAAAATAGTGACCACCAAAATGCTGGAGCAGACGCTGAGAAACTTGATCTTTTTTCCCCTGGAAATGTAAATGGTACAACTACTCTAGATAACAGTTTGGCAGTTTATTTAATAATTAAACATGCATCTACCATTATGACCCAGCAATTGTACTCTTGGATGTTTATCCCAATGAAATTCAACTTATATCCATACAAACACCTATATATGAATGTTTAGAGCACTAACTGACTAAAACATTAAAAATTTTTAAATTGTGGTAAAATACATATAATGTAAAATGTGTAAAATCCTGACCATTTTTAAGTGAGCAATTCAGTAGTATTTAAGTATACTCAACCATTGTTTTACAACCGACCTCCAGAACTCTTTTCACCTGAAAACTGAAACTCTATACCCATTAAATAATAATATCCTACTACCTTCCTCTTTTAGTGTTTGACAACCTCCATTCTACTTTCTGTTTCTATGAATTTGACTACTCAAGATACCTCATCTAAATGGAATCATAAAATATTTTTCTTTTGTAACAGGCTTATTTTACTTAGCTTAATATCCTCAATGTTGATCCAAGTTTCAGCATGTATCTGAATTTTTTTTCTTTTAAAGGTTGAATAATATCTAATTGTATGGATATACTACATTTTGTTTATTCATTCACTTGTTGATACATACTTGGGTTACTTCTACATTTTGGCTATAGTGAATAATGCTGCTTTGAACATGAATATACAAGCATCTTTTCAAGACTCAGAGGTGGAATTTCTAGATCATATAATAATTCTATTTTTAAGTTTTTGAGGAACTGCCACACTGTTTTCCAAAGCCATTTAACCACTTTGCATTCCCACCAAGAGTGTATAGTGTTCTATACACATCCTCATTAACACTTTTTTTTCCCCACATCCTCATTAACACTTTTTTTTCCTCACCAACATTTATTATTATTATTATTTTCTGTTGCTATGCTAATGGATGTGAGATGAAATTGCACTGTGGTTTTCATTTTTTATTTCTCTAATGATTAGTTATGTTGAGCATCTTTTTATGTGATTGTTGGCCTTTGTATATTATCTTTGGAGAAATGTCTATTCAAACAAATCCTTTGGCCATTTTTATTTATTTTTTTTATTTTTATTTTTTAAATTTTTATTTATTTATGATAGTCACAGAGAGAGAGAGAGAGAGGCAGAGACACAGGCAGAGGGAGAAGCAGGCTCCATGCACCGGGAGCCTGACGTGGGATTCGATCCCGGGTCTCCAGGATCGCGCCCTAGGCCAAAGGCAGGCGCTAAACCACTGCGCCACCCAGGGATCCCGTTTGGCCATTTTTAAATTGAGTTTTTTGTTGTTGCATCATAGAAGTTTTTTATATATTCTGAATATTAACCGCTTATCAGATATATGCTTTGCAAATATTTCCCCCATTTTGTAGGTCTCCCTTTTACTCTGTCAGTTGTGTCCTTTTAAATTTTGATGTAGTGCAGTTTATATATTTTTATTTTTGTTGCCTGTGCTTTTATTTAATTTAAATATTTTAAATACTTATTTATTTATTTTAGAGAGAGAAAGAGAGCACAAATAGGGAGGGGGAGAGGGAGAGACTTTCAAGCAGACTCCCTGCTGAGTGTAAAGACCACTGAGGGGCTCCATCTTGTGACCTTGAAATCATGTCCTAAGCTGAATTCTAAGAGTTGGATGCTTAACTGACTGAGATACCCAGGCACACATTTAAAATTTAAAAAAAAATTTTTTTCTTGGTATAGATTTTATTTTATTTTTTTAATAATAAATTCATTTTTTATTGGTGTTCAATTTGCCAACATACAGAATAACACCCAGTGCTCATCCCGTCAAGTGCCCACCTCAGTGCCCGCCACCCAGTCACCCCCACCCCCCATCCACTTTCCCTTCCACCACCCCTAGTTTGTTTCCCATTATATGGTCTCATTCATTTGGGGAATATAAATAATAGTGAAAGGGAATAAAGGGGAAAGGAGGAAAAATAAGTGGGAAATATCAGAAAGGGAGACAAAACATGGAAAAATTTTAAAAATTTTATTTTCAATTTTAATTCTAGTATAGTTAACATATAGAATTCTATCAGTTTTAGGTATACAGTATAGTGATTCGACAATTCTATACACTGCTCAGTGCTCAGCATGATAAGTATATTCTTAAGTTCATTATATATTTTGGATATCAGACATTGTGTTTTTTATCTCTAGAAGTTCAGTTTGTGTCTTTTTTGTACCTTTAACATTTCTACTTAACATGGTTGATCTTTCCTTTAGCTTCTTAAGTGTATGAAATATACTTATAACAACTGTTTTTTTTTAAGATTTTATTTATTTATTTATGAGAGACCCAGAGAGAGAGAGAGAGAGAGAGAGAGAGAGGCAGAGACATAGGCAGAGGGAGAAGCAGGCTCCATGCAGGGAGCCTGATGTGGGACTTGATCCCGGCTCTCATGGATCAGGCCCTGGACTGAAGGTGGCGCTAAGCCATGGAGCCACCTGGGCTGCCCTATAACAACTGTTTTAATATTTTTTTCTACTAATTCTATTACTTGTGTCATTTGGGAGTCAGTTCTGATAGATTATTCTCATGGGATGTTAAATAGGATGGTAAATCCTACTTCTTTTTATGACTGATAATTTTTGATTGGATACCAGACATGAATTTTACATTGTAATGTGCTGAATATTTTTTGTATTACGACAAATAATCTTGAACTTTGTTTTGGGATGGAATTCAGTTATTTGCAAAGAAATTGGATCTTCTTGAGACTTTATACAAATTTTGTTAGGTGAGACCAGAAGTACATTTATTCTAGGGTTAATTTTCTACCCACTGAGGTGAGACCCTTCTCTGACTGATGCCTTGGGGATTATGAAATATTCCCACTCTGGCTTTTGGGAACAGACAGGACTTTCATTTCTTTGTGAACTCCTAGCACTGCTACCTTTATAATTTTAGGCTGTTATTTGCTCAGCCCCAGGTAGTTTTCTTATTAGTATGTGCTGATCGGTGTGCAAGTGAAGTCTTGAGGCAGACCCTTTTCAGATTCCTGGTGTTCTTTCTCTTCAAATTTCTCTTCTCTGATTGTCCTAACTTCCCCAGACTTCCAGTTTTACCTCCTCAATTCGGAGAGACCTCTAGACTCTCCCCACTTTTATGCCATGGCCTAGAAACTTTGTTTATACAGTAGCACAAGGCAATATGAGGTCTCACCAGATTTATTTTCTGTCTCTTTGAGATCATTTGTTTGTTTCTGATACTGAATGTCTTATTTTGCTTAGCAACTTAACTCTATGCAGCTCACTGATAAGCATTTAATACTTGTTTTATGCAAATGGCTCCATTCCCATTTAACATCTATAGATTTTCCTGGCAGCTCTATGAGATGGGTTGGAGCAAGTAGTAGTGATCCCTTGATGAAAGAGGAAACTGAGGTATGAGAGGCTAGGTGATTTGCTTCAAAATTTACAATTACTTTAAGAACTGAGAATAGGATGTAGGATTCCAGAGTCAGATTCTTGTGCCCTTTGCACTATATCAGGCTGTGGCACTGCTGGCTTTAATAGAATCATGCTCTCAGTTATTGAGTGAATTTTGAAATTTTATTCTTTACTTCTTTAGAATATAAAAATTTTGTGGGTGAGATTGCATCGACAAGTGGAATCAATTGATCCCATGGTATGGGAAGGGGAAACTCATTGCATTCATTTATCTGCTCATTTATCCAGTAAATATATATGAAGCACCTATCATGTGCAAAGGTTTGAGAAACGAACAGGCCTGACATAGTCTGTTATATTTGTTTATATTTCCTGTTTTTCTTTCCCTATTTCTACTTTATTAAGTTCTAGAAATAGCTCAAATTTGGATCTTAGCTAAGGCCTCTTTGAAATAATTTTATGCTATCTTCTTTAAATATAAAGAAATGAACTTCTGACTGGTGTAAGAAAAGATACGATATCTTAAAAATTATTTTGTAAGTATCTATAAAAAGACTTCTTTGAAGAAGATGATTTAGGTCCTATCTTTCCTTGAAGGGATGTAAAACAGAAGGACTAGCGTGTCCTTTTCATACCTTAGAGCCTATTTGTGTCTACTTTGTAATCTATTTCTATGGCTGCAATCCAATTTTATCTCTCTAGTTTAGATTGTATTTAATAGTATTTTGGCTTTGAGTCAGGTAGGATAGAAGAGGCTTGCTGTGGGGTGAGTTAACCTGGCCAAACACAGACCTGTGCCACTTAAGAGATTTTTAAAAAGGGATGTATCACTTTGATGTTTGATATGTTGGACACATACAATTCATACACATACACAGAGTAAATGCTAATTCACCAGTTGAGGCCCTGGGACATGTAAACAACCATAATGAAATCTCCTAGGCTTACGGAGTAGGGGGAACTACCCCTCTCCCATGTATTAGCAGAAGTAACAGATGGCAGCTTTTTCGCCTAATAATCACCAGATGGCATGTAGCTATGCCCTGTGGTGCAGAAAGGAGGAAACTGGGTTGATCATGTATTTTCTACACTTAAGCTCTTCTTACTTGACCGAAATTTGTCTCTGCTATTGGTCATATGTCTATGTTAGAAGAAATTAAAGAATGTGACTAGAACTTTGTTGTGGCTGCAGAAAGCATTCACTTTGACTTCATAAAATTTTAGCATATTTTGCTAGCTAGTAACTTTCTAGTCTAAGCATACTCATAAATTGTGCTCACTTATATTCTGAGCCATGATATTTATTAGCACCAAGCTCTGATTCATTCTAAAACCTCTTTTATTCAGCATCTTTTAAGAATAATAAAATGTCTAGAAAACTGAGGTTTAATCTTCCGAAAATCAGATTTTTTATTGTAAAGTTTTAAAATAAACTTTTCAGTAGGGGTTGTTTACCCCGAGAGGCCCCAGGAGCAACAGCCCTAGTGGCGGGGCCAGCTCTGGAAACCTGGATTCAGCCCCCGCAGGAACTCCGGAGCTCTCCGTCTGCAGGGCCTGGAGGCTCCGGGGCGGGGCCGCTGATCTGCTCAGTTCATCAAGATAAGAAGCTTTTGCACAGCAAAGGATACAATCAACAAAGCTCAAAGACAACCTACAGAATGGGAGAAGATATTTGCAAATGACATATCAGATAAAGGGCTAGTTTCCAAGATCTATAAAGAACTTATTAAACTCAACACCAAAGAAACAAACAATCCAATCATGAAATGGGCAAAAGACATGAACAGAAATTTCACAGAGGAAGACATAGACATGGCCAACATGCATATGAGAAAATGCTCTGCATCACTTGCCATCAGGGAAATACAAATCAAAACCACAATGAGATACCACCTCACACCAGTGAGAATGGGGAAAATTAACAAGGCAGGAAACCACAAATGTTGGAGAGGATGCGGAGAAAAGGGAACCCTCTTACACTGTTGGTGGGAATGTGAACTGGTGCAGCCACTCTGGAACTGTGTGGAGGTTCCTCAAAGAGTTAAAAATAGACCTGCCCTACGACCCAGCAATTGCACTGTTGGGGATTTACCCCAAAGATACAGATGCAATGAAACACCGGGATACCTGCACCCCGATGTTTATAGCAGCAATGGCCACGATAGCCAAACTGTGGAAGGAGCCTCGGTGTCCAACAAAAGATGAATGGATAAAGAAGATGTGGTTTATGTATACAATGGAATATTACTCAGCTATTAGAAATGACAAATACACACCATTTGCTTCAACGTGGATGGAACTGGAGGGTATTATGCTGAGTGAAGTAAGTCAGTCGGTGAAGGACAAACATTATATGTTCTCATTCATTTGGGGAATATAAATAATAGTGAAAGGGAATATAAGGGAAGGGAGAAGAAATGTGTGGGAAATATCAGAAAGGGAGACAGAACGTAAAGACTGCTAACTCTGGGAAACGAACTAGGGGTGGTGGAAGGGGAGAAGGGCGGGGGGTGGGAGTGAATGGGTGATGGGCACTGGGGGTTATTCTGTATGTTAGTAAATTGAACACCAATAAAAAATAAATTAAAAAAAAATAAACCAAAATATATAAAATACATGAAAAAAAACTTTTCATGTATATATATGTGTATATATTATATATATAATATATATACTTGATTTTGAATAGTATTCTAAATATAATTTAACTTTTCTGTTAGTGACATCAGTTATAGTACAGGTACAGTTGATGTTGTGGAAACAAATGGGACTAAAGGCAGAATGCATCTTAATCCTAGAGATAAACCTAGAACAAAAAAGTTCACTGTGATTTTAAAAAGAAGCTGTAAGTAACTATCCTTTTAATTACCAGATTATAATGACTCACTAGGAATGAATCACCTAGTATTATCACCAAAGCCAAATTATAATAGCATTAATCTGACATGTTTCAGTGGATTAAAAAATCATTAGGATCCTGAATGGTAATTAGATATTAAAATGTATCTTTTCTTGACTGTATTTGGCTGGCAGGTTGAGATTTCTTAGATTAAATATATAGTACCTTTAACATATAGAGATAATATATGATATAATTAGAGGCTGCTTTGTCACTGGTAATACTTTCTAAGGTGCTTTTATGTAAAAACTGGTGATTTATTTTGTGGTTCTATTTCATGCTTAGTACTTCTGCTTCACAGCCTGGCCACAGCCTTTCTCCTCAAAAGGAACTCATTTGTCTTATAGGTGACATCATTATTATCCTTACTGGTTCATATATTTTAATGCATATAAATGTCACACAGATTAAATAGGTAACATACCATTTAAGAGATAATGTAAAATTCAATACACGATGTTGGGAACACTGGATAGTCACATACTAAAAAATGAAGTTGGATCTTACCTTACATAATATTTCAAAAGTAACTCAAAATGGGTCAAATGCCTAAACATAAGAGCCAAAACTATAAAATTTCAAGAAGAAATCATAAAGGAAAATCTTCATGACATTGGATTTGGCGATGATTTCTTGGATATGATACTAAAAGTGCAGGCAACAGAATTTAGGACTTCTGGGGAAGATGGCAGAGTAGGAGGACTCTAGGCTTACCCCATCCCACATGTACAACTAGATAACATTCACATTAGTATAAATATCTAGGAAATGACCTAAAAAATGGCAGAATAAACTCCACAAATAAATGTAGAGAAGAGGCCTCATCAAAGAATTTAGGAAAAGTGGAATTTGGTTTCAAACTAAATGAACTTTGGGGGATTGTCCTTAGGAAGGAGAGATGTGGGAACAGAGAGGGAAGAGAAACAGACTCCACACCAGGAAGCCTCCTACCAGGAAGATGAATCTCCATTCAGATTTGCTGTGACAAACAGAGGGGCAAAACTTTGTGAGTTCTTACAACTAGCAGTAGTTAATACCTGAAATTAAAAAAAAAAAAAAATCAGCAGGCTCAGTTCTGAGAGAGGTGGTGAGGTAGAGGAAACTGAGTCCTTGCCCTTAAAGAGACAACACAACAAACAGCCCATGGAGATACAGCATAGAGGCAGCACTTTGAAAGTTATCTGGGTCCTACTAGAGGGAGAGTTATTTACTTATCTCAGAACTGTCCCAGAGGGACAGAAATTGCTAAGGAATTACTCCAGGAACAAAGGAACTGACAGGGGCCATTTTCTTCCTCCTCCACCCAGTGTAAACACATGGCCACCTGCAGGACTTGCTACCTAAGTTGCTAGACTGTTGTCCCACCCCCCTACCCTGTGCTTCTACCAATTCACCCCTCCCCACAGTCCACCTCAGTCCCAGAGCTTCATGGCCAGTCCTGCAGAGGATAAAGGCACTAAAAGCTTGCTAACACCACATCACTTCACTATGCCTACCCTCTGCTTCCAGGGATCCACCCCTCCTGATGGGCCACCTTAGTCCTGGAGCTGCAGGGCCTCCATCCACAGACGAGGATTTCAAGTTATACTACAAAGCTATAGTAATCAAAACAGTATAATACTGGCACAAAAATAGAAACACAGATCAAGAGAACAGGATAGAAAGCCCAGGAACAAACCCACAATTATATAGGCAATTAATCTTTGACAAAAGAGGCAAGAATATGCAATGGGAAAAAGTCTCTTCAACAAATGATGTTGGGAAAACTGCAACATGCAAAAGAATGAAATTGAACTACTCTCTTACATCATACACAAAACTGAGCTTAAAATGGGTTAAAGACCTAAATGTGGGTATCCTTAGGTGGCTCAGGGGTTTAGTGCCTGCCTTCGGCCCAGGGCATGATCCTGGAGTCCTGGGATCAGATCCCACATCGGGCTCCATGCATGGAGCCTGCTTCTCCCTCTGCTTCTCTATCACTCTCTCTGTGTCTCTCATGAATAAATAAATAAAATCTTAAAAAAAAAAAGACCTAAATGTGAGACCTGAAACCATTAAAATCATAGAAGATAGCACAGGCAATAATGTCTCTGACATCAGCCATAGAAATATTTTTCTAGATATGTCTCCTGAAGCTAGGAAAACAAAAGCAAAAATAAACCCTTAAGACTATATCAAAATAAAAAGCTTCTGCACAGCAAAGGAAATAATCAACAAAACTAAAAGACAATCTATGGAATTGGAGAAGATATTTGCAAATGACATATCCAATAAAGGGTTAGTATCTAAAATACATAAAGAAATTACAAAACTCAACTCCAAAAAAATCAAATAATCCAATTGAAAAATGGACAGCAAATATCTGCAGACATTTCTCTGAAGAAGACATATATAGATAGCCAAAGGACATGAAAAAATGCTCAATAGCACTCATCATCAGGGAAATGCAAATCAAAACTACAATGATATATATCACTTCAAACCTGCCAGAATGGCTAAGTTTGTGGGAATGCAAACTTTTGTAGCCACTGTGGAAAGCAGTTTGGAGGTTCCTCAAAAATTAAAATTAGAACTACTCTAAGATCCAGTAATCACAGTATTAGGTATTTATTACCAGGAGTGGGGAAGGCAAGTAAAATGTATGTTCCAAGGACAGAGGAAGAGATGAGAAGCTTCCAACTGCCAGGGTCCAGGTGAACTAGAGATCATATCCTCTCAATCACCTTCCACAACAATATCTGGATAATCCAGAATACTCTCCCTCTCCTAAGGCTCTTAATTTAAGCACATTTGCAAAGCTCCTTTGCCATGTAGGTAATATATTTGTAGCTTTGGGGGATTAGGACATAAACATCTTTGGGTCTCTTCTATTCTGTTCCCTACAGAATCTATAGGAGCTAATTATCTTAGATCCCAGAAGACAGAGGTCAGATGAATTTGTACGTCTACAGAATGTGCAACACAAATGTTATCTTTCTGGCATTCAAAACAGTTGACTTTCTGCAATTCATTATCATCACCCTTTCATCTGTCAGTGTCATGAGCTGTGACCCTTAAAATAATTCCAAATTCTTCATGGTTTCTCCACTGGTGAGACTTTTATGCCATGTTACATCAGGAATATTTAAAGAGTTCCTATTGCTCTCTTTCCTTTCACCACCAAAATTTTGAAAAGAGGAATCAACACTTACCATATCCATTTACTTAAGTCCCATTCATACTTCTACTATGAAAAGCTGACACCTCTCTGGGCTTCAGTTTCCTCACCTGGTCCAGGTTCCTTAGTATTGAGACGTTCCTCTCCAGCTTTAAACTATAACTCCAGGCTACTTCTTCTTTTCAATGTATAGTCAGGTATAGGCTGGTTCCCCTCCAGTCTCTTAGCCCCTACTCAAGTATATTTCTCCCAGTATCTCAAGGTAAGCTGTCAGTCTAATCAGTGTGTTGTGACAAGCTTTAGTTTAGAATTCAGCAGAAAGTTCTTTTTTTTTTTTTGGCATTGTAGAATTCCATTAAGAAACAATTCAAGCTGCGAATGAAGGCTGTGCCTGTATCCTTGGGTGGCTTCTTTCCCAATAGTTGGATTGCATACTGATGCCTTTTGGGCTACAGACTGCTTTATCCTAAGAAAGCAAAAATACCACCATCTCAGGATGGAAGAAGACAAAAACCCTAGCACAGATGTGCCCAAGGCAGCCTGGCTTCTGAGGAATCTGAATTACTAACAACCTTCACTTTTAGTTATGTATTTATTTTTCATATAATCAGTTACCTTGTTTGGGCTAAAGAAAAACAACATATCATCTAATCAGGGAAAGAGTACTCTCCCTTTGAAAAGAGTTCAGTACCCTATTAAATATTTTAAATTACTTTATAAAATATATCAAGTCAGGGTTTTCTATAATTTCATTTATAGCAATCACTGAGGGAGATTTGACAATAGCTGATTAGGCTCCAAAAGCATTTCCTAATTATCCTCAGAAAAATCTGATTATCTTCCTGCTTTTCAGCAAAGTAGTCTGAGGGAAATGCTCCTGAAATGAAGTGTGAGTGGGAAAGCGTTACTTCAGATTTTATGTTAACTTGTAGTAAGTGACTAATACAAATTCATTTCTTTGTTCATTCAGTATATTTATTGAGGCCTTACTATCTGTTAAGGTCTGTGCTTGGGCAGTAAGTATAGATAATAATTAGATAAAGCTTGTTTTTTTTTTAAGATTTTATTTATTTATTCATGAAACACACACACACACACACACACAGAGGCAGAGACACAGGCAGAGGGAGAAGCAGGCTCCATGCAGGGAGCCTGATGTGGGACTCGATCCCAGGACTCCAGGATCATGCCCTGGGCCAAAGGCAGGTGCTAAACTGCTGAGCCACCCAGGGATTCCTCTCAGCTTGGGTTTTCAAGGGGTTTCCAGTCCAGTAGGATATAGAGATATGTCAATATCATGTAAACAAAAAGCAACAAAATGTCATGGATGCTACTGAAGCATCCATATATTATACAATGAGGATTAAATAGGGATGGATTCATGATTTTATTATCAGGAAATGGAGAACCATTGCTTGCTTTCCTTGGAAGGTCTTTTGCTGAGTAGCAGACATATGAATGAAAATGCATTCTTAAGGAGGGCTTGCATTATCCATTCTTTGGTTGAACAACACCCTAAATATTTGTGGAGTATTCACCTTAGGCTAAGAAATCCTTGATGGTCAAGAATGTATTTGACTGAATGATCAGATAAAAAAAGGAGATCAATTACAGAAGACTCAAAAGAGGAGGAGATTCTTGCCAAAATAATAGAAAATGGAAACTAAAATTGTATTGAAAATTTAAGGGATCTACTTCAATAGTAAACATTTACTTGGTAGAGAGTGAAAGTTTTTCTATACTTTGGTCTATACTCTGGTCTTTCTGGCAGTGGTAATAACAGAATATGTGACTTAAAAAATCTAGGTTTGATAAATTTACAGGGAAAAACTTAAACTCTCAAGTGATTCCTATATTTCTTGAGGAAGAAAAGATATTCTTTCTGAGTTATTTCAAACCAACGCAGCATTCGAGATTTAATAATGGAAAAAACTAATAACTCAGTGGAAATACGGACAAAGGATAGGAATTGGCAGTTCATATAGGGAGAAATATGAATGGATTATACAAATGTAAAAATATATTCAGCATTACTTATGAAGACATGGAAATCAAAACAAGGAGATACCTACTTGATTGCCAACATTTACACATTTGATAATATCTAATGTTAAAGAACAAAGAAACTATCAATTTCAAATATTGTGGATGAGAGAAAAATGGGTGCAACTATTTTAGGGAGCAATTGGATACTATTTAATAAAACTGAAAACACACTAATACCCCTTGATCTGGTAGTTCCACATTGAGAAATTTATCCGAAAATAATTGGTCAAAGACATTAAGTACCAAGATATTTCTATAGCTTTGCTTCTGATAGAAATACCAAAATATATCTATCAACTGGACCATAATTAAGTAAATTATGGTTGATTTATACTATAGAATATTATATCACTATTAAGTAGAAAGATGTAAATACATTTATACCAACATAGAAATATCTCTATTACTAAAAAACAGATTTAGAGCAATATGTATGATGCCTGTAAATAGACTTTTTGAAAGTGTGGAGGCAGAGAAAATTAAGGCCATTCCACCTCAAGTTTAGCATTAGCACAAGTACAGCCATTTTAGGCCCCTGTGAATAAGAGCTGAACTTTGCAGGAAAAACTGCAGAATGTCCTTGACAGGGAATCCCATATCAGAAAGACAGCAGAGCTCAGAATGCCCTCGGCAGAGAATCCTATATCAGATCTTAAGAAACTCCCTCACCCTGTCCCCCATATTGGAATGGAAAAAATTCCTCCACCCCTTCTGAAAATCCCCTAGACCAGCTCATAAAAAACCCAGCTGTAACCCACTTCAGGGTCCAAGCCCCTGCTCTGCTGTGTGGAGTATACTTGGACCCAAGCTCGAGCTTGTAAATAAACCCTCGTATACTTGCATCAGTGTCAGCTCCTTGGTGGTTTCTCGGATACGTAATCTTGGGCACAAGAAAAAGGATACGCAAGAAACTGCTAACAGTGGTTTTCTAAGGAATGGAATTAGGAGGATTTAGACCAGAAAAGAGATTCTTACTGTGTACATTGGAACTTATTTCACTTGTTTCCCTATGTATATGGTGTCACTTTTTAAAATTAAAAGCAAAACTTGTTTAAATAGTAGACAGAAGAGCTCAGTGATGGGATACTACTGTCAGAAGACTGTTTTTAGTCCTGAAATAGAAATTCCTCAACTTAGTCTTTCTGAGCTCCAAAAGTACTTCTAGTTCTTTTTGGAGCTTCCAGTGCACCAGGGAGAGTTCACTCTATTTCTATGACTTTCTGTGTTGGTTTCTGCACATGAGATAAACCAGCCAACTTTTCAAGTCTTGTCAGACTCGTCCTTTTTTTTTTTTTTTTAGATTTTTTTTTTTTATTTATTCATTCATGAAAGAGAGAGAGAGAGGCAGAGACACAGGCAGAGGGAGAAGCAGGCTCCATGCAGGGAACCTGATGTGGGATTTGATCCCGGGACTCCAGGATCACGCCCTGGACTGAAGGCAGGCTCCAAACCGCTGAGCCACCCAGGGATCCCCTTGTCAGACTTGTCTTACGTAGGAGATGAATTCTGTTCATCAGCCTGGCCCAAGTTCCTTGTCAATGGCGACTGTCTTTGTTTTAAATGGTTCCCAGTAGTTGAGTGTGTGCCAAGACCCATTAATGTCTGAAAGTGGGGAGGATTGTAGTCAGCATCTAAATGCAGGCTGAGTAGGAGTTGGACTCTGAGGCAACATCTGGGAAAGTATTCAATCCCAGGGAGAACTTGGGAGATGGGTGTTCTTACCTGCTTCCTCTGCATTGAGGCTATATATATATATATATATATATATATATATATATAGCTGTAGAGAGTGCTTTTGTGCCTATTACAAACTGCTTCTCTGTTTGCTATAGTCTTGGGAGACTCATGAATGCAAGCCTCATTAGATATCAGAGTTATGTGAGTTGGGGGCCTGCCTATCCCTTGAATGGCAGTTGTAAAAGTTGGAATACTAAATGTGTAGACAGGTTCTTCCCAAGGAGATGCTGGTGATTTGATTTTATTGTTGGAGTGAATTGGAGAAAGAAAACAGGGGAAGTGCTTACCAGCATCTCTGAGCCTTGGGGAGGATCACAGCCAGCACCTAGATGTGTGCTAATTAGAAGATGGACCCTCCTAACATCAGCTTGTAAAGTATGCAGGAGCTTGTCAAGTTTATACTCCTACTCCTTCTAGGGAAAGACTAGGAGATGGGATTTTTGCCTGCTTCTTCTTGCTAAGCCCTGAGGTGATAGGCAAGGTAAGTGCTTATGCACCTGTTAACAGCTGCTTCTTTGTTTGCTATAGTCCTGTGGGGCTCATGAATGCAAACCCCTTGGGCTTTCAGAACCAGGTGATTTGAGAGCCCCATCGCTTGGGTGGAAGCCTTAAAAATTGAGGAACCAGTTTTGTGGTCCAAATCCTCTGCTCCTCAGGGACAAACTGGGAGTTGGGCATTCCCTCCTGTCCATATGGCACTGTACTGGGGGTGGGATTTATGAGAGAGAGAGAGAGAGAGAGAGAGAGAAGTAGAGGGGAAGGAAAGGGAGAAGGAGAGAATCTCCAGCAGACTCTGCTGAGCACAGAGCTCAACATGGTGCTCAATCTCATGATCCTGAGATCATGACCTGAGGGAAAACCAAGAGTTGGAGGCTTAATTGACTGAGCCACCCAGGCATCCCTTGGAAGGGAATTTTTAAATAGGGGTGTTAGGAACATAACAAAATAATTTTTAAAAAATTAGTATTATTAAATGAAAATGTAAAAGTTACAACATGTACAGATATTCAAAATAGATACATAGTGAGTTCTGATATTAATTTTCAATCTCTCTTTCTTAGAGAACTAGAAACAACTGGAAAAAGTAAAGCTAAAGTAGTAGTCTGTTTCATACTGGATTATCCTCCTGTGTTGTCAGAATCCCTCCAGGCGATATGGTAGTGCTTTTCTTTCCTAATTATTTTATTCAAATTGCTAATAGCCTGTTTTACTACTGAATAGAAATGACCATTAAGAATCATAGATGTGACCTAGCAATGTTATAGCCGAAACATGTTCTATTGATTTCAAAATAAGAAAATAAAATCACAAAATTGAAATCAATATATATTTAATTAAATGTTTGCAAAATATAAAATTTTGTCAGTTAGTCAATAGCAACACAGCACAAGAATCTAAAGTTACATATATACTCTTTTCCATGAGGGGTATGGATACACTTTAATATAATCTATTTACTATGAGTTGGGGCTATAGCGCATGAAATTGAGGAGGATGTATGAATGGCTACTAAGCACATGAAAAGATAGGTGGTCAGCATTATAACCATCATTGAAGTGCAATATAAAACCAAAAGTAGATATGTCATATCCACTCCAAGGGCTAGAATAAAAAAGACAGGTTATAACAAGTGTTACTGAGTTTGGAGAAATCAAAAGCCTCCTCATATACTGCTGGTACAATTTTAAGATGGAGCATTCACTTTGGAAAACAGTGTGGCAGTTCCTGAAAAGGCTAAACATTAAGTTATCATGTGATCCAGCAATTTCACTTTTAGGTATATACTCAAGAGAAACGAAAAATTGTGTCTACATAAAAAGTTGTGTATAGATGTTCATAAATATATCTTTCATAATAGTCCCAAAGTGGAAATAACCCAAATGTCCATCAATGATGAATGGATAAATAAAATGTAGTGTATCCACATAATGGAAAATTATTTGGTAGGTAGAAAGAAATGAAATGCAAATGCATGCTACAACATGGGTAAACTCGGAAAATAATGTTAAGTGAACAGGGGACCACATATTATATGATTTTATTTGTATGAATATCAAAAAATAGGCAAATCTGTAGAGATAGAAAGTTGATTAGTGGTTGCCTAGAGATAGGAGGAGGGGTTTTAGAATTAACTGTGAAGGAGTATGGGGTTGGAGGAGGAGTTAAGATAGCAGAGTAGTATGCTTGCCTAGAAGTACTATGCTTGCCTAGTCCCTCAAACATAGTTAGATAAATATCAAATCATTCTGAACATTCAGGAAATCAATCTGAAGACTGAAAGAACAAACTGCACAACCAGAGAGAGTAAAGAGGCCACATCATGGAAGGTAGGAGGTGCATAGATGTGATCTGGGGGAGAAGAGAATCACTGGTGCTGTGGAGGGGAGTGAGCCTTGATCAGGGAGAGAGTGACAGAGTGCACACAGTGTGTGGGATTGCACAAGAAAAACACTTCCCCAAAACAATTGACAGGGAAAACAAGAGAGACTGATTATCACAAGTTTTTATAAATAGCAGCACTCAAAATCTGAAGTTATAGAAACTTGTGTCATTGCCAGGGTAGAGCTTGGTAGGCATAGAAGTGCTCCTGTAGAGAAAGAGGGCAGAGGCCTGGAGCAGACCGTGAAGTCTAAGGATCCCTTAGGTCATATTGAGGGAGACAGTTCCCCTTCTTGGAGTGCATTTAGGAAAGGTTGCACTGTCTCTCGAGAGGACAAAAGAGCCAGTGGGCACCATTGGGCTGCCTCATTCATTAGCATAGGAGCAGAGGCACCTGCTGAGGGGAGCTAACCTTGGACAACAGCTTTTTACTGCATTTTACCATAAACTCCAAGCCCCTGCATGTTTGTGCTATGGCTCTTCTGGGACAAACTGGCACCAGCCACGGTGTGATAAGACCCTCCCCCAGAAGATCAGCATGGGTCCTTGCCACGTAGGATCCCTAAAATTTGGAGTTTTGAAACCCAGCCAGCGTGTCTGAGGTTAAACACAGGAGCACTGCCCTGCAGAGTAGGTGGATGGCTTGGACAACAAAGGTGAAGGCAGGGATCTGAGGGATTCTGGGGGCACATGAGGGGAGATTGTTTGCTCTTCTGTGAGGGCTCCCTGAACAGTGGCAGGTTCAAACTCCCAGAGAGTGGGTGGTTGACTCCCCCCACCCCACTCATCAGCACAAATGGACCTCAGTGAGCAGCACAGTATCTACAGTAGAGGCTTGAATTGTTTACACCAAGCCCCACCCCCTGTGTTTACAAGTGTATTTTTACTAGGCAAGTGTGCCTGAGAGAGCAGCAGTGGGCCCCTCCCCCAGAAGACCAGCACAAACCCCCCACATGGACCAAGTCTACTGACCATACAGTGCTGCAAAGCTTCAGCTCTATGGGAAATAGGATCTAGCCTCTTTTAACAAAGAAACCAAAACACATCCAGCTAAAACTGGCCACACACTGGACAAGGTCCAAAGACTCCCCACTGCAGGCAAGGAGAAACCATGCAGAGGACTGACCTGAAGGAAAGAGCAGAGTTTACACAGCACACACTAGAAATACTTCCTGAAGCATCATGCCCTGGAAAGTATATGACCTCCTCTTAATGTATCATTACTCTCAGGAGCAGAAAACATAACAGCCTTTCCTAACATATAGAAGACAGAGACCTAGACAGAATGCCAAAGTGCAGAAATTCACCCCAAAAGAAAGAATGAAAGTAGGTCATTATCAGGGATCTAGTCAAAACAGATATAAGTAATATACCTGAACTAGAATTTAAAACAACAATCATAAGGATACTAACTGGGCTTGAGAAAAGCATTGAAGGCACCAAGGAGTCCCTTACTACAGAGATAAAAGACCTAAAAACTAGTCAGGCCAAAATAAAAAATGCTATAACTATGATGCAGAACTGACTGGATGTAATGACCATAAGGATGAAAAGAGCAGAGGAATGAATAAGTGATATAAAAATAAAATTATGGAAAATAATGAAGTAGAAAAGAAAAATATTGGATCAAGGATGTAGATTCAGGAAACTCAGTGACTCCATAAAGCACAATAACATTTGTACCATAGAAGTCCCAGGAGAGGGATGCCTGAGTGGTTCAGTCGTTGAGTGTCTGCCTTTAGCTCAGGTCCTGGGATCAAGTCCCACATCAGGCTCCCTGCAGGGAGCCTGCTTCTACTTCTGCCTATGTCTCTGCCTTTCTCATGAGAGACACACATGATTTAAGATTTTTAAAATCTTAAAAAAAAAAAAAATAGAAGTCCAAGGAGAAAAAGAGACAGAAAAAGGAGCAGAAGTTTTATTTCAGCAAATTATAGCTGAAAACTTCCCTACCCTAATATGGGGAAGGAAACAGACATCCAAATCTAAGAGGTGCAGAGAACTCCCATCAAAATCAACAAAAGTAGGCCAATGCCAAGATATATTGTAGTAAAATGTGCAAAATACAGAGATAAGGAAAGACTCCTGAAAGCAGCAGGGGAAAAAAGGGAAGACAAAGCAGCAGATCTATCCACAGAAATTTGGCAGGCCAGAAAAAAGTGGCATGATATATTCAGCATGCTGAATGGGAGAAATATGCAGCCAAGAATACTTTATCCAGCAAGGCTGTCATTCAGAATCAAAGGAGAGATAAATAATTTCCAAGACAAACAAAAATAAAAGAGTTTGTAACTACTAAACAAGCCCTGTGTGAAATATTAAAGGGGGTTCTTTGAGTCGGGAGGAAAGAACAAAAGGAACAAAGACTAGCAAGGAACAGAGAAAATCTCCAGAAATGATCTCATATGTTACTTTACAGGTAATACAATGGCACTAAATTTATATCTGTCAATAATCACTCTGAATGTAAATGTACTAAATGTGCCAATCTAAAGACATAAGATATCAGAGTGGATGAAAAACCAAGACCCATATATGCTACCTACAAGAAACTCATTTTAGACCTAAAGACACCTGCAGACTGAAAGTGAAGGGATGAAGAACCATTTATTATGCTAATGAATGCCAAAAGAAAGCCAGAGTAGCCACACTTATATCAAACAAACTAGATTTTAAACCAAAGACTGTAAAAATAGATGAATAAGGGCCCTCTGTCATAATAAAGGGGTCTACCCAACAAGAAGATCTAACAAACGTAAATATTATGCCCCCAGCTTGGGAGCATCCAAGTATACAAATCAATCAGTAACAAATAAAAGGAAATAAATAATAAATCGGTAATAAATAAAATAATAGCAGGGGACTTTAAACCCCACTTACAGCAATGGGTAGATCATCTAAGCAGAAAATCAACAGGGAAACAATGGCTTTGAATGAGACACTGGACCAGATGGACTTAACAGATACATTCAGAACATTTCATCCTAAAGCAGTAGAATATACATTCTTTTCTAGTGCATTGGAACATTCTTAGAATAGATCACATACGTGGTCACAAATCAGGCCTCAACAAGCACAAAAAGATTGAGATCATACCATGTGTATTTTCCAACTACAATGCTATGAAAGTAGAAGTCAATCACAAGAAAAAATTTGGAAAGACCAGAAATACATGGAAGCTAAAAAATGTCTTATTAAAGAATGTAGGGTTAACTAGTAAATTAAAGAAATAAAAAATTACATGAAAACAAATGAAAATGAAAATATGATAGTCTGAAGCCTTTGGGATGCAGCAAAAATGGTCATATGAGGGTAGTATATCGCAATACATACCTACCTAAAGAAGCAAGAAAAGTCTCAAGTACACAACCTAACCTTATACCTAAAGGAGCTAGAAAAGGAACAGCAAATAAAGCCTAAAGCTAGCAGAAGGTGTGTGGGAAATATCAGAAAGGGAGACAGAACATAAAGACTCCTAACTCTGGGAAACGAACTAGGGGAGGTGGAAGGGGAGGGGGGGGGGTGAGTGGGTGATGGGCACTGAGGGGGACACTTGACGGGATGAGCACTGGGTGTTATTCTGTATGTTGGTAAATTGAACACCAATAAAAATTAATTTATTTAAAAAAAGAATAGAACAGGGACATTATGAATTCAGAAAAAATAAAGCTAGCAGAAGGAAAATAATAAAGGCTAGAGAAGAAATAAATTAGAAATGAAGAAACAAAAACTAGTAGAACAGATCAATGAAACTAATAGCTCATTCTTTGAAAGAATTAAAAAAAATGACAAACTTCTAGCTAGACTTATCAAAAAGAAAAGAGAAAGGAACCAAATAAATAAAATCATAAATGATAGAGAGATCATAATCAACAATACAGAAATACAATTACAAGACATTATGAAAAATTATATGCTAACAATTTGGGCAATGTGGAATAAATGTATAAATTCCTAGAAACATATAAACTATCAAAACTGAACAGACCCATAACCAGCAAAGAAATTGAATCAGTAATAAAAAATCTCCCAACAAACAAGAGTCCAGGCCCAGATGGCTTCCCAGGGGAATTCTACCAAACATTTAAAGAAGAGTTAATACCTACTCTTCTCAAACTGTTCTAAGAACTAGAAATAGAAGGAAAACTTTCGGGGATTCCTGGGTGGCGCAGCGGTTTGGCGCCTGCATTTGGCCCAGGGCGCGATCCCGGAGACCCGGGATCGAATCCCACATCGGGCTCCCGGTGCATGGAGCCCGCTTCTCCCTCCGCCTGTGTCTCTGCCTCTCTCTCTCTCTGTGTGACTATCATAAATAAATAAAAAAAACTTAAAAAAATATATAAAAAAAAAAAAGAAGGAAAACTTTCAAACACATCCTATGAGGCCATCATTGCCTTGATTCTAAAACCACAGACAAAGACCCCACTAAAAAGGAAGATTACAGGCCAATATCCCTGATGAACATGGATGCAAAAATTCTCAACAAAATACTAGCAAATTGAATCCAACAGTACATTAAAAGAATTATTCACCATGATCAAGTGGGATTTATCCTGGGCTGCAATGGTCATTCAATATTTGCAAATCAATTAATGTGCTACACCACATTAATAAAAGAAAGGATAAGAATCATATAATCCTCTTAGATGCAGAAAAAGCATTTGACAAAACACAACATCTATTTTTGATAAAAAAATCTACAACAAAGTAGAGATAGAGGAAATATACCTCAAATATCATAAAGGCCATATACAAAAGATCTACAGCTAATATCATCTTCATTGATGATGATGAGAGCTTTTCCTGTATGGTTAGGAACAAGACAGGATTGTCCACTCTTACCACTGTTATTTAACATAGTACTGGAAGTCCTAGCCTCATCAATCAGACAACATAAAGAAGTAAAAGTCAATGGAGTCATCAAGGAAGAAGTTAAACTTTCACTATTTGCCGACAACATGATATTGTAGTAGAAAACCTGAAAGACTCCACCAAAAATTGCTAGACCTGACATAGGAATTCAGCAGAGTCACAGTAAGTAAATCAATATACAGATATCTGTTTCATTTCTATACAGCAATAATAAAGATGCAGAAAGAGGAATCAGGAGATCAATTCCATTTACAATTGTACTTAAACTCATAAGATACCTAGGAATAAACCTAACCAAAGAGGTAAAAAAACAAAACAAAACCCTGTATTCTGAAAGGCCCTTTATGATAAAGATACTGCCCACCTTTCACCTCATGTTTCACTGATTTCAGTTTCCTAAATATTTTATATTCTCATCTATTTCAGGCCCTTGTGTATGCTGTTCCCTCTGTCTGGAATTTCCTTTTTCATCTGGTTTCTTTCTTTCTTTTCTTTCTTTCTTTCTTTCTTTCTTTCTTTCTTTCTTTCTTTCTTTCTTTCCTTTCTTTCTTTCTTTCTTTCTTTCTTTCTTTCTTTCTTTCTTTCTTTCTTTCTTTCTTCCTTTCTTTCCTTTCTTTCCTTTCTTTCCTTTCTTTCTTTTTAGAGAATTCTTATTTTATCCCTCAGGATCCACCTCATGTCTCATACTCATTTGGAAGCTTGTCTGCTTTCCAAGCATAGTTACATGCTCCTGTGTGAGTTTCCACATACCCTGAATTCATCTCTATCACAGCACTTATCAAATTCTATTGCATTGTTTGTGTTCATCTGTTTCTTTGGTAGACTGTGAGTTCTTTAATGACATGACCTCTGCTTTGCTCAACTCTCTGCCCCCCAGCACTTTATTTCATACAAGGCCTCCAGGAGGGACTCACTGAGTGTGTACTCAGTGAATGAAGTATGGAAATCTTATCTCTTGAATAGGAAACATGCATAGGACATTTCCAAATTTAGCCAAGATGAGGATTAATTCTGTGTCTTGAGCATCTCCTTAAACTATCATTTGGGTACAAGGCCCCTAGAATATGATCCCATCATTTGGGTACAAGCCTTATGATAAAAGTGATATTCATATTTCAGAAGAAGAAGAGGATAGCAAAGAGCAAGGAATTTTCATGTGAAAAACCCAAGAGCTGCATATGGATTGATCTGGTTAAATGATTTCAAAGGGAACAACATGCAGAGTAATTGGCATGTGGAAAGACACCAGAAAAGAACATTCATCTTCAGAATTTCATGTACTCTTAAGGTTGTGTGTAACTTTGAAGGACAAAATGGTATCATTTTGAACTATTCTCTGCTTCACAGAAATAGCTTTGTTGCATAGAAATCCTATAATGCGATTTTATTAGTGTCTCTAAAAAATAAAAAAGTATTAAAAAATCATTTGTGGTTCTAAGGAAATTGGTAATACCTAACTGTAGGAGGCAGCATGAATAGTGGAGAGGTTTCCCAGATCAGCCTCTAACTAGATTTGTAAACTTAGGCAGACTTTAAGCCTCAGTTTTACCATCTATGTGTAATAAAGGAGTTGGAGTAGGTATAGAAACTATAGTGACTGTATCCCTTGGCTATTTGATGTGTGTGTGTGTGTGTGTGTGTGTGTGTGTGTGTTTCTGTAATGGAAAAAATTGGTCTCTGGAAGACTAATTATAGATTATTTATAATTACAGTATTGTTAGTATTTAAGGTTTATTTCCCCAGTGGGACAAGGGAATGATTAATTTAAACAAAACACAGAGAATATATTCTGATGTCTTAAGGGATGCTTATTTGGTATAAAATTCCCCAACTCAGAGAATAAGTGTTATTTATGTTTGACAATTGTCAGTGAGTGACTGGCCAAAGGAAGTGATGTAGCATAAGGGAAAGAACATTAAGCTTAGAGTCAGGAGGCCAAGAGCCCTGGGATCTGATTCCAACATTATTACTTAATGAGCTTTGTGACCTTTGCAAGTTATTTTTCCTCATGTAAATTGAGGGGAGACTTGAATTATTTTATTGCTAAGATCCAGTGCATCTCAAAATTTCATGGTTTTTTAAATAATACATTTGGTTGTTACAGTTGAAAGCTAAGGTCTCAATTTTGTGTTTCAGAATCAAGCTCCTGAATAATTGAGAGCAAAAGCAGATGATCAGATTGATCCAGGGTATAATAAGGCAGCAAGTTAAGACTATAAGCATGCCAATTGTGTGACTCTCAGGATTGACTGTGCTTACAGGGATCCAGGATAATAAACCTTAAAATGGCACAATAAGTAACAGATTGGCTATGAATCTATGAGTTGGTAATTTTGGGGGCAAAATCAGGATATTAGAGATAGAGGTAAAGTTGAAAAATAGATGTGATGGGAAATATGGTGGTAAGAGATGTGTAGTAGAGTACAGGTTTTGGTCAGAAAATGGAATAATAGAGCCTGATATCAGAGGTAGAACAATTCTACATGTTGACCAGGAAGATCTAATGTTGGCAATGGATTTGGGTTCTGTGGTGAAAGTAAAGCAAAGGTCACTGGTACTAAGGAATTCAAGGAACTGTGTGACCACAGCCTGTGTATGTTGTCCATACCCATATCGGAATTTACCAAATGGTGGTGATGTTAAGAGTGGAGAGGAAAACTAATCAGATGTCAAAATTCTCAGTGAAGGTGAGGCTGGAATCAGAAGAGTGGTGGATAGCTAGCACAGCAGTGTTCATGAGGGGAAAAATGGATGACTTGAGGGACTTTTGCATAAAGATGGAAGAGGAAATTTCTGGAAGTAACAGTGGAGATAAGAGCGATGCTTATTTTATATTCTCACTTGGTAGCAGTGTGGGAGAACAAGCAGTTCCTATTTGAGAGACCATACAATGCTGTGATGCTGTTCTATCTAGAGATCACTGCTTTCACTTAAGGAGTGTGCCATGGTAGAAAAAATAGGCACTTGAAACTTTCAAATAATTTGGTGGCCTTACTTTTAAGACTTTTTTTTACCATCTAGTTTCCACAACATTGACTTTTTGGGGGGCTTAAATATTCTCCTCAGTCCTCAAACTTCTTTTGAAGAGTGGTAGATATGTGGTTCCTCAGCCTTAAAAGAAACTGATTTCCTGGGCATCCTGGGTGGCTCAGTGGTTTAGCGCCGCCTTCAGCCCAGGGCTGATCCTGGAGACCCGGGATTGAGTCCCATGTCAGGCTCCCTGCATGGAGCCTGCTTCTCCCTCTGCCTGTATCTCTGCCTCTCTCTCTCTCTCTCTTTCATGAATAAATAAATAAAAAATCTTAAAAAAAAGGAAACTGATTTCTTTGAATGGAAAATTCAGGAAATCATTGTAGTAATGCATATTGATTCCTTCTGCTCCAGCAGCTGGATCAATGTGAGGAGTGAATGTCATTATTTTCTGTGCTGTCTATAATCCCATATGTGTTCACAGAGAAGTTTCACTTGGAATAATTGTGAAATAGTTTGTTTTGCCTCTGGAAAACTTAGGGCAGATATCTAGTTATGCCTGTTTGTGACCAAGGCATTGGCAAAGATCAGGAAGTCTGGAATCCAAAAATGGTGGCCTTCAGTTCTTGCTTCTTCACGCTATAGGATTATGGGATGAAATCCTAGAAATCAAGATTACCTTAAACTGCTTACCTGTGAATATGTAGAATTGATACCTATACTTTTTCTGAAATGAATATCATCATTTATCTTGGATTGAGATTGAGGTAAATATGAACAAACTGCATCATCTTATAGTAAATTATATACTATAGAAACAAAACTTTAGACCATAGTTTAATGTCATTATTTTGCAACTGAGTAAACAGAGTCCAGAGAAGTAAAGAGACTTCCCCTAAGTTACCATCCAGTTAGAGGAGTATTGAACCTAGGACCAGGTGTCCCCATTCTTCTTTGGTTGCCTAATGATCCTTAGTGGGGTATATGTATATAAGTGGGAATAGTATGTAGTTTGAAGATAAAACAGTACTTTGTTCCATGTTGGTACTTGATCTGTTTTGAATTTTAGATGATGTCTAAAGAAAAATAAAAAATGTTTGAAAGACACTGAGGTTTTCTGGGAAGTCTTAAGACCTCTTATGGTAAGAGAAAAAGGTCATTCTCAGAGTGGCCTTGTGTGCAGAGAATGGCATTGGTGTGGGGTCCAAGACAAGTTGGGTGTTGGTAAATCTGGAGGCCCTGGCCTGGGAGGCAAAGAAATATAGCCATTTAAGGTCCAGGAAATGTTGGAAGATGACACCAAGATAATGCTAAACTGAGGGAATGGATCCACTATGGTGAAGAGAATAGCTAGGGTTGGGGCATCCAGACAAAGTGTCCTGGTCATCCTTCCCATGATGATGTTATGTTACAAAATTTCTGAACAGTCTTAAAAACTATCATGTGGTTTTTTTTTTCCTTAGGAGAAAAGTTCTGGGGAGTTTAAGGAGATAGTAATAATACATATTTTTAAAAAAAGGAGATAGTAATAGAGTGCCTAGAGTGAAATTTCTCAGTATTTTCAAATAGTATCATTTAGATGCTGTTTATTTTTCCTAGAGATCCAGAAGGAAAGTATGTGTTCAATTTCCTTTTCTCAAGAAAAAGGTTATTGTCCATAACTCTATCTATTTTAACATATTGGGAAATAATTTTTAAGTTATGTTGTTTTGGGCACATGGATTGCTCAGTTGGTTAAGCATCTGCCTTCAGCTTAGGTCATGATCCTGAGGCTCTGGGATTGAGCCCCAAATTGGGCTCTCTGTTTAGTGGAGAGTCTGCTTGTCTCTCTCTCTCTCTCTTCCTCTGCTTCTCCCTCCCACTCATGCTCACTGTCTTCCTCTTAAATAAATAAATAAATAAATAAATAAATAAATATTTTAAAGAAGGCTATAATATTACTGCTACAGTTAGTTGAAAAAAGAAAAAAATCAATCAGGAAAAAATATTGTGGAACAAATGAATCTACTTTGATTTTTTTTCTTGGTGATTTGGCTGCTTTTTGGGCAAAACTGGTTAGCTACTTTGGCACAATTCATTCACAACCTAGGATAGCCTTTACAACACAAAGTGATTATAATAAATTCTTATTTTATTTGGAATTGTAGGGGAATAGTATATTCTGGTGAACTGAGAGTTATCACTGAGGTTACATCCTATGTTGAAAATAACATAACTTTTATAGGTCCAAATATGGACTCAATCAGGTTTTTTAGAAGCATGCACCAGAAGCTGGCTATGGCTGACTAAGCAGAAAAAGAGATTGTTGTCCCAGTGGAATAAGTCAGACAGAGAAAGACAAATACTATAAGATTTTACCTACAGGCAGAATCTATAAGACAAAGTAAACAAACAAACAAAAAGCAAAATCAAACCCATAAATACAGAGAACAAACTGATGGTTACTAGAGGGGAGGAAAGTGGGGAATGAGCAAAATGAGTGAAGGAAAGTGGGATATGTAGGCCTCCAGTTATGAAATGAAAAAGTCATGGGAATAAAAGATTCAGAAGGAATATAGTAGAATTATGGCATTATGGTAGAATTGCATGGTAATAGATAGTAGCTACATTGTGGTGAGCATAGTATAATGTGTAGTTGTTGCATACGTGAAACTAATATAACATTGTGTATCAACTATATTTAAATTTTAAAAAATGAAAAAAATGTGTTAAAAGGTTATTGGGAAGCTTATAGAATCATTGGCCTGACAGGAGAAACAGGACTGAAGGTAAATTCTCAGGAATCATGTCCAAAACCATACCTCAGTAGCACCACTGGCAGTATCCTCAGCTCCCATGACAGGCACAAGTAACTTGGCTTTGTTATTATTCCCAATGCTAAATCTGGACATCTTTTCTGTCACCTGCAGAAAAACAATATGGATTTCTCCCACATTAAACATTATTAAGTTTCTCATTTCTGAATCTTAGTCTCACATGGGATCCAGAACACATGTCCATGTGTTATCTTCTAAGAAGTTTGGGGTAGTGATTTTTTTAAGATTTTACCTTGATATGAGATTTGTCTTAGAAGATTTTCCAAAGATAGCAAGGTGTTCAAAATGTTCTGGGTCTCTAGAAAGCATTATAAATACCCACTATCCTGTGTGTCTTTGGGAAGATAATGTATTTCATTGAAGCCTCAGGTTTTTCATTTGTAAAGGTTATTTTTCCTCATATCCTTTGGAAAAATTGATATATAAGCAAATGGTATCCAAATAAACATCCAGGGACCCAGAGGTACTTATTTTTTTCTCCTGGGAATTTATGATTAGCCATGGCAGATTTGATTTTCATACTGGCTCCCAAGCTTTCTGGAGGGTAGTAATGACATCATTATGAAAATTTATAAGTTTATTTAGTGCTCTATTTATCACTACATTTCCTATTATAAAGGATTGGCCTGCCAGAACAAAAGATAGGTATACCATGGCAAAATATGTTGTCTTCCCCAACTGAGGATTCAGTATTATATGTGTCCTACTTCATGAGTATTGGAAATGAAAGTTATGGCTCAGCACATTACAGAGCTTTATTTACAATAGCTTCTTCCAAACTGACTTAAGAGGATTTTGGTCCTCAGTGTGGAGAAATATAATAAGAAAGGCTTAGGCTGTTTTATAGCTTGATGGAGCATTCACTAATTTCCTAGAAACTGCTAAGTGCTTCCTATATATTATCTTATTAAATTCTTATTATACTTCTATGATGCATACATATAATCATCCTCATCCTATAGATCAGGAAACTGAGTCTCAGAGGAAATATGTTATTATTCCAAAGCCACAGGGATGTAAGTGACAGGTCCAGGGCTTGAGCTGAATAGTTAAGTGCTCTTAACTACTGTTTATGGTGTACTGTGAAGCCCTCAGAACTGTGTTCACACAAAGGACTGGTAGTCCTGAAACATGGAGCATCACTGAAGCCCTCCAAATAATGTTTGGTTCCAGTGAAATCATAACCTCAATCTGCCCAGCATTTCTAATTTTGTTCTAAGCATGTTTTTTACTTCTCATTTGACCCTACCCTGTGACTTGATTTAGACTCAGATGTGCTCTCCTTTCCCAAGGAGAACATTCCCTTTTCCTATTTTTAACATTGTTTTTTCTGATCCAGTTTGGTTCTTGTCTTGGATAAAGATATTTTTTCTCATACTTTATTAATTTCTGACCTTGGATATCCTGGGACTCCATTCCTGAATCTTCCGGAGGGATGGTGCCAATATATGATGATTCCTTGGCCCTTAAAACTTTGCAAGTGGATGTAGACCCTTCTCAAGTCATGAGAAACACTGTCTACTTCATCAGTTTCAACGACATCACCCTACCCCTTTCCTTCGCCTCTATTTCTGCATTCCTCAAAGCACAATTGATACCCTTTGATTCTTTTTTTTTTTTTTTTTTCTATTCTCTCACCTTTGGAAAGGAAATCTTATCCATTCCGAGGGCTTCAATGAGCCCTTATGCTAAGGATTTCCAAATCAAGACTTTTGGTTCCAACTTCTTTCTCAATTTCTATTTGTATATCTCTAGTTTCTAGAGATATTATCTCCATTTGTAAAGGTTATTTTACACTCTAACTTCCAGCATGACTAAATAAAACCCCTTATCTCATCTCATCTCATCTCATCTCATCTCATCTCATCTCATCTCATCTCATCTCATCATCTTATCTATCTTTCTCTTCTGCCCCATTCTTTCTTTTCACTTTATTTCCAACTACTTTTATCCTATATTAGAACCACTAGTGTACCTATTGGTATCTTAGGAACAGATACTCTGCACATGGATAGCTCAGCATTTTTTATAGAAGGATTATAAATTCTTATTTAATAAAATCTATTTCTCAGAGTGTCAGTAGTAAGCAAGGAAGTTCACAATCAGAAGTGTTTATCTGACAACAAATGAATATGGGGGAAAAAGAGAAGAAAACCAAGAAACAGTCTCTCTCTCTTTTTTTTAAAGAGATTTATTTATTTATTTATTATTTATGAGAGAGAGAGAGAGACAGGGGCCTTGATCTTACAACCCTGAGATTACCACCTGAGTTAAAGTCAAGAGTTGGCTACCTAACTGACTGAACCACCCTGGTGGCTGGAGAAACACACTCTTATCTACAGACAACAGACTGATGGTTAACAGAGGGGTGGGGTGATGGATTAAACACGTGATAGGGATTAAGGATGAGATGCACTTGTGTTGAGAACCAGGTGTTGAATGGAAGTGTTATGTTACTAAATTATTATAATATGTTAACTAACTGGAATTTAAATAAAAACTTGGAAGGAAAAAAATTGGAGTTTATCTTAGATACTGAGAGCTAAGTGAAATCAGAAGGATCAAACCATAGAAACACACTAGAGTGGAACAACCAGATAACTGGAAATTTAAAACATTATTATTCTTTTTTAAACGTGCTGCTGATATGAGCTCACTGAACTGACCTCTGGCCAGTGGATTTAGTTCACCCTTAATATCCCATGTCATTAAATAAGCAACCTCTTCTGTCTCTCTGAGTCTAATTCTCTCATTCTAACACATCTTTCAACCCAACAGTAATAGGATATTTTTTTGGCAGGGTGGTGGTGTCAGGGTGGTGGTGGGTGGTGGTGGTGGTGGATGGCTGTGGGACTTATATCAACTTGTTAGCTCTAAAAGCTACTGGATTGATTGCTAAGTTTTAAATGGATTTGTCATCCACCTTGGCAGATTCGAAAGCAGATTTTATAGCTTGCTTTAAAATAAAGTTCAATTTAATTCTTCCATTATATCCCAAGAGATTTGCCTTTTTGAATTATTTAGGTCTTGCTAACAATCCCATGACATATTATCCCTCAGCTGTGATGGATTAAGATAGGATAGATCTGCTTTTAGTGCCAAAGAATTCCGAAGACACTACTTCAAGTCTAGTTCATGAATTATCTCCTTTTTGAGTCTATCACATTATTAATTACAATCAGGAATAATTTACGTGTCTATTCTGAAATCATGAGTTGTTTCCTTAGTGTTGAGAAGTTATGACAATTTATCAAATAATGACATCATGTGATATAGGGCTCTAATACCCAAGGTAATAGCAATATTTGGGGACACATTTGCAATGTTTAGAGCTGGCCAAATCTATTAAGATACCTGTACAATGTGGAAAAGGATGTCTTCTGTCATTATTATGAATAAAAACTACCACAGGATGCCAAAATTTATGTGTAGCATAAATGTCTCCTGATCTTATCATGTGATGACAAAATGGGCTCAGATTTATATTTATATCATATATACATAATATATATTACACAATTTATAATATATTTTATAATTACAATAATTTATAATTAATGTAAACCTGTATTTATATCCATTCCTAAATCAAAATGACTGTTGAAAGCTTTCTTGGCATTAACTTAGTCCATAAAGTATTTCCCCAGACATATTTATGAACCCCCAAGATATGTGCCATATACAGATAAAACTGCTTCATCAAATGTAGGGACTCTTAGTGTTTTTTTTTCTTTTTATTGTGGTAAAAACCACATTACATAAAGCTTAACTTTACATTTTTAAGGATAAAGTTCAGTAATGTTAAGTATAATCATAAACATTCCAAATTCCCCACATTTTCACCAGCACTTATTTTTCCTTTCCTTTCCTCCTCCTTTCCTTTCCTCTCCTTTCCCTTTCCCTTTCCCTTTCCCTTTCCCTTTCCCTTTCCCTAACCCTTTCCCTTTCCCTTTCCCTTTCCCTTTCCCTTTCCCTTTCCCTTTCCCTTTCTCCTTTCCTTTCCTCTCCTCTCCTCTCCTCTCCTCTCCTCTCCTCTCCTCTCCTCTCCTCTCCTCTCCTCTCCTCTCCTCTCCTTTCCTCTCCTTTCCTTTCCTTTCCTCTCCTCTCCCTTTCCTCTCCTACCTCCCCTGCCCTGCTTCTCTTTCTTTCGATAATAGCCATCTTGACATGACAGATGTAAGGTGATTTCTCATCAGCTTTTAAATTTGCATTTCTCTAATGATTTGTGATGTTAAACATCTTTTTATATTCTTTTTTTTCTTTTTATATTCTTGTTGGCTATTTGTATACTATCTTTGAAGAATTATGTAAGTCCTTTGACCATTTTGATTATTTGATTTTTTTGTTGAGTTTTTTTGTTGTTGAGTTTTAAGTGTTCTTTATTTATTCTAAATATTAGCCATTTATCAGATATATGATTTTTAAATATTTTCTCTCATTTCCTACCTTTCCTTTTCACTCTATTTATCATGTCCTTTGGAACACAAAGTTTTAAAGTTTGATATAGTTACATTTATCTATTATTGCCTTTGTTGCCTGTGCTTCTGGTATCATATGCAAAAATTGTTACAAAGTCCATTGTCATGAAATGTTTTCCTATGGCTTTTTTTCTAGAAGCTTTACAGTTTTAGTCTTCATTTTATGTCTTTAAACTATTTGAATCAACTGTGATATTCGTTTAAAATGTGCTTCCAATTTCATATTTTTCATATTTGGATATCCAGTTTTCCTAGCACCATTTGGTGAAAGACTATCCTTTCTCTATTTAATGGTCTTGCTATCCTCATCACACATCATTTGACCATGTATTCAAGGGTTTATTTTGGGGCTCTCTATTCTATTCCATCAGCTTGTTAGTCTTTATGGCACTACTATGTTCTGATTACTAGAGCTTTGTAATATATTTTGAAATTAGGAAATGTGAGCCAATGACTTCGTTCTTTTCAAAACTGTTTTGGCTATATGGAATCTCTTGAGATTCCATATGAATTTAATTTTTTAAATTTCTGCAACAAAAAAAATGCCATTGTGACTTTGACACGGATTGCACTGAATCTGTAGATTGCTTTGAGTAGTATGGACATCTTAACAATATCATGTCATCCAATTCCTTAACTTAGGATGTCTTTCTATTTATTTGTGACTTCTTTAGTTTTTTTCAGCAATGTTTTAAAGGATTCTGTCTTCAAGTCTTTTGTTTCCTAGGTTAGATTATTCCTAAGTATTTTATTTTATCTTACTTTATTTGTATTTTTTTAAATATTTAAAAAGATTTTATTTATTTCTTTGATAGAGAAAGAGAGCAAGAGAGCACAAGCAGAGAGAGCAGCAGAGGGAGAGGGAGAAGGAGAAGGAGAAGCAGGTGCCCCACTGAGCAGGGAGTCTGATGCAGGAATCAATCCCAGGACTCTGGGATCATGACTTGAGCTGAAGGCAGATGCTTAACCAACTGAGCCACCCAGGCACCCCAAAACAAAGTTTATTGAGGATAGTAAAGTTACAGTAAAAAGCCCCTGAAGAGGGAGGGGACCAGAGAGTGTTACTCATTTTATTTTACTTTTGATGCAATTGTAAATGGAATTGTTCTGATCACTAGTATTTACTTCCATACCCTCGACTGACTGTATATGCAAAGCTGTTTGAGGAGAATTTGCCACTCTGTGTTGCAAATGCCCATTCTGGACATGCCATTGTCCATTCCAAGGGCATTGTCTACTTATGTCAGTGATAAGGAAACTAGAATGCTGTCAGATTCTTTGCAGAAGTAAAGTGAATGGTTACCTCCCTACATGGTTCCCTAAACCT
Organism: Canis lupus familiaris; assembly: GCF_011100685.1. Lineage (NCBI taxonomy): Eukaryota > Metazoa > Chordata > Mammalia > Carnivora > Canidae > Canis > Canis lupus. The sequence goes on along the minus strand of NC_049251.1, from coordinate 20,780,954 downwards.
CCAGTCTGTTCTGCTCATGCCTCATCTCTCATAGTCCATTTCTTTTTGTTCATCTGCCCATGACCACAGTATGTAGAATCTTACATCAATTTTAGGACTTCATTCCATAATCATAACTTCAAATCTAATATAATGGCTTCAATCCAGTTATTCAGAAATAGCATCTGTTACTATCTATACTTATATGTATATCAGTTCTCTTCCTCTCCCTCTCTCACTTCCTCTTATCTGTGCAGCTTCAGTTTAACTTGAATGGACAAGGTGATATTATGCAGTGAAGATGGAACCCAAGAAATTTGGTAAAACCTATCTGCTCCAGAGAAATCCTAGAATCAATTCAACATATCTTTTAGCTTTTTAGCTTTTTTGCCCCCAACTAATTTCTAATGCCCATGTGTTAGGGATATTTCTTTGCAGATTTTAATAATTTCTTGGGCAATAAGAGAGGCTGGTATAGATTGAAATGATGATGAAATTTCCTGAGTAGCTTCCTTTTCTAGAAAGATGAAATCCTAGAAGGGTCATGGGCCAAGGAAGTTCTCATTGAGAACAGTATGGCCACTGCATTAGAAGATCTAGGACTGAAAGGATCAAGGCTCTCTCTTCCCTTGTGTCCTAGGCATCCCTAGTATTCACCACGTGAATAGGTGGCTTGCTGGGAAATGTGTAGCCTGGAACCAAGGGATGCCAGTCTCTAGACATGCAATAGAAAGACAAGCAGTATGGGAAAGTGTGTTTCTGAGGTTAATTCAGGTAAAGATGACTTGATTTTGCTGACTTGTACCCTCCATAGCTCCTCTCCCTGCATGACACACACACTTAGGGAGTAATTCAGATTTGTGTGTGTGTGTGTGTGGGTGTATATGAATATGTGTAACTTCATTGACAAGTGTCAAGATATGCATGCTTTGCCATTTGTGTGGGTGTTAAGACTATATTTTTTGGTTGGGAAGGTGGATCTTGTTTATAATGTATCTATGATTTGGTTGTCTAGATGAGAAATGTCTAACACATATTTTTTTTTCTCCCAGAATAACTTATCAAGACTAGCTCCACAGAATTGAATTGAGAAAGAAGGGCAATACATTCATTTCAGCAGAAAATTGACTCAGTTGAAAAAGCATGATATATTGACATCTTAGGTCATAAACATGATGAGTACTGGGGAGAGATTAAATTCTTCCCAAATTAAAAAAAAAGTAATTGTGGATATTAGTTTGGTACATGTGATTCATTTCTCCTATCATGCCTCAAACACAATTGATTTGGGAGAAAAGATGAAGTAATCATGAATATACAACTATTTACTTACTGGAAATAAAGTCACCAAACTTTATTGCAATTCAGTGGCAAAGATTGTTCAGACATCCTAGCAATGAACCAATAGAAAATAAATGATTTCTTTTCTCATTGAATAGGAGTTCTGATAGGGTGTTTGGCATGTCTTCCTTGTACCATAGATTGGGTGTACCTCAATTATTTTGGATGATTTCACTAGTAGTGGTTATAGCACCTAAATGATTACAGCAGTTGAGGAGCAGAACAGCCAAATATTTAGTTTAAGATTAATAGACTTGGAAAGTTCAAAGTCAGAATCATGCTTCAGTTTTAGACATGGCAGTCCCCACTGTCCTGAAGGAACTTAATTCAATAAAAATTTGAGTTTCTACTGTATGCTATATACTATACCAGGCACTGGGGAAGTAAAAATAAAACAGGCATTATTCTTGCCCTTGAGAAATGCCAAGTGCTGATAGACGAGACATATACACAAAGAGTAATGATGATATTAATAATGCTATTATGATAGGCAATGCTTATATGATGCATACCACATACCCAGCGCCATTTTAAGAACTTTATATATATTAACAAATTAAAATAATAAACTAAAATTCAGTGAGATAAGTGAGACATATATAATAATTAGGGAAACATAAAAAAGATTGTGGGAGCTGAAATGAAGGATCAATTTATTCTGTCTATAAGGATGAAAAGATAAAAGAAAGCTATAGAGAGGAGATAATATTTTATTTCAGCCTTGATGAATGGAGTTCACCTAATTGATAGAAGGTGGAGTAGAGGGTTTTCCAAATGGAATAAAGATCTTTAGCAAAGTAATGAAAATATGGTAGGTGCAGGACACAGTTGATATGTCCTCCAGTGCTATAAATGACTGTCAGAAAACCTTAGAGGGGGGCAGCCCTGGTGGCTCAGTGGTTTAGTGCAGCCTACAGCCTAGGGTGTGATCCTGGAGACCTGGGATCGAGTCCCACGTCAGGCTCCCTGCATGGAGCCTGCTTCTCCCTCTGCCTGGGTCTTTGCCTCTCTCTCTCTCTCTCTCTCTCTGTATCTCTCATGAATAAATAAATAAAATCTTTAAAAAAATTATTTCTAAAAAAAAAAAAAGAAAACCTTAGAGGGAAGTACTAGCATGGCTTATGATACTGGGACGAGGAATGGGTTGAGAGAATAAGGGAGGGAAGAATGTATTTCTTCCCACAACCCAATATAACAAATTGGATAAATTCTGGGATTCTGAACATTTCAGAAAGTTAGTTCTTTTTTCCCAAAATTAGCCAAAGAACAAACAGGTTTTCATCAGAGAGGGGTTCCCATTTTTAATGTTCCTTTTCTCCTTCTCTCAATCAGTTAATGACATTTATTCTTTCTTTGTAGGAATCAGGTTCTCTTGCAAATTTATTTCCAGAGTTATGTATACCTGCTTTCTGCAGGTGAACCACATATATAGTTAGAAAAAACAAGTTTTTAGAACAGTCTCCAGTTTCCCACTTGCATGATATTCACCTGAGTCAGACCAGATTCCTGATATATGAAGCCCATGATTCTGTCTGACAATAATAGAAAAGAGGGCATAATATCAGATGATAAGATTTTCCTCTGTGACATTAGCTTCAAAGAGCATGTATTCTCTCATAGCCTCAGTTTCGCTTAACTGACTAGGGGATGGTCATCCTAACTTATTAATAGTTCCAGACACGGGATCCTTGGGTGGCGCAGCGGTTTGGCGCCTGCCTTTGGCCCAGGGCGCGATCCTGGAGACCCAGGATCGAATCCCACGTCGGGCTCCCGGTGCATGGAGCCTGCTTCTCCCTCTGCCTATGTCTCTGCCTCTCTCGCTCTCTCTCTGTGACTATCATAAATAAAAATTAAAAAAAAAAATAGTTCCAGACACCACTATCTCTTGGGGATAAAGAGTTCTTTAAATTTTCAGACATGTACAAAGCACTTTGGATAATATGTTAAGAATTTTTTTTTTTTTTTGGTAATTTAGGTGCTATTTTTCAAATCCTGTATTCCAATTCTGATAAAGAGAATCAAGATCAGAATAATTGGGAAAACATTATATTCATAGTTGAATATCATAACATTGTAAATTTGTCATTTTCCCACATATAAATATATAAAAAAAGTTTAAGTCTATATTAAAATTTTATCAGAACTCTGGAGAACACAGAACATTTATTCTAACATATACGTTAGTGATCTTGTATATACACAATCCTAGAGACTCCACCAAAAAACCTGTTAGACCTAATAAACAAATTCAGTAAAGTTTCAGGGTGAAAAATTCAACATACAAAACCAGTTATAGTTCTATTCACTAATAATAAACTATTTGAAAGAGAAATAAAGAAAACAATTCCATTTATAATAGCATCAAAAACAATAAAATACTTAGAAATAAATTCAACTAAGGAGGTGAAAGATTTATACACCAGAAACTGTAAGACATTGATGAAATAAATTGAAGAAGACACAAGTAAATAGATATCTCATATTCATGGCTTAGAAAAGTTAATATTGTTAAAATGTATATATTATCCACAGCCATCTATAGATTCAATGCAATCCCTATCACAATTTCCATGGCACTTATTACAGAAATAGAAAAAGCAATCCTAAGACTCATATGGAACCACAAAAGATTCTGAATAGCCAAAGCAATCTTAAGAACAAACAAAGTAGGAGGCATCATACTTACTAATTTCATACTGTATTACAAAGCTATAGTAATTTAAACAATATGGTACTGACATAAGAATAGACACATGGATCAATGGAACAGAATTGAGAGCCCAGAAAGAAACCCAAACATATATGGTTAACTAATATTTGGCAAGGGAGCTGAGAATACTCATTGGGAAAAGGATCCTTATTTTAGTCACTAAAATAAGTGTTGCTGGGAAAACTAGATATCTACATGCAAAAGGATGAAATTGGATTCCTATTTTACACCACTTACAAAAATAAACACAAATGGATTAAGAACTTAAACATAAGACTCAACCACAAAACTAGAAGAAAACACACAAAAAATCCTTTGATGAAGATTTTGGTGGTGATTTTCTGGTATGACATTAGAATCACATGCAACATAAGTAAATCAACGAGTGGAAATACATCAAACTAAAAAGATTTGTTTGTCAAAAGAAACAACTGACAAAATGAAAATGTAACCTACAGAATGGCAGAAATTATTTGAAAACTGTTTCACTGATGAGTGGTTAATATCCAAAATATATAGGGATCTCATACAGCTCAATAGCAAATAAACAATTCAATTAAAAATAGAAGACTTGAATAGATATTTTTTCCAAAGAAAACACACAAATGGCCAAATATATGAAAAAGTGTTCTGCATCAGTAATTATCCAGGAAATGTAAATCAAAACCATAATGAAATATCACCTCACATCTGTTAGTATAGCTATCCAAAAAAGAACAAGAGAAAACAAATGCTGGCAAGGATGTGTAGGAAAGAGAACCTGGTGCACTGTTGCTGGGAATGTAAGTGGTATAGCCACTCTGGAAAAAATATGGAGGTTCCTAAAAAAATTAAGAGTAGAATTACCATTCCACCCACCAATCCTACTTCTGGGTATTTGTCTGAAGGAGATGAAATCACTGCACCAAAGAGATATCTGCATTCCCATGTTCATTGCAGCATTATTCACAATAACCAAGATGTGGAAACAACTTAAGTGTCCACTGGCAGATGAATGCATAAGGAAAATATGGTATATATACATACAATGGAATATTGTTCAGCCTTAAAAAAGAAGGTAATCTTGCCATTTGTGACATGGATGGACCTTGAGGGCATTATGTTAAGTGAAATAAATCATAAGAGAGAGGAAAATACTGTATGACCTCACTTGTATGTAGAATCTAAAAACATAAAATTCAAATTCATAGAAACACAAAGTAGGCAAAGAAGAGGAACACTCCCTATTAGATATGAAGATATGAAGATATACAGAAAACTAATAGCAATAATAACAGTGAAGAGTGGCACATAAATAGACAAGTAAACCAATAACAACAGAATTGAGAATGCAGATGGAGAGTTATATATATGTGACCTTAATATATGATAAAAGAAACATCACAAACCAAGGGTGGATTTTTTGGTCACTGCTGCTGAGAAAATCTACTCCTTATATGGAGAAAAATAAAGTTGAATTCTTAGCAATTACTATATATGAAGATGGACTACAAACGAATTAAAAAGCCAAGCATAAAAATTTAAGTCTATAGAATTAAATTTTGGCAAACATCTTTGGTATGGAAAGGATCTTTATTTATTACTTTCAATCCTAAACCTTAGGGTGAAAAATTTATACTGTTAACAGTTGGGGAGAAACCAGGAGAAGATATTTCCAATGTATAAAACTGCTAAGAAATGAATATTAAGAATATTTAAGGGGTGCCTAGGTGGCTCAGTTGTTTATATGTCTGACTCTTGAATTTGGCTCAGGTCATGATCCCAGGGTCATGAGATCGAGCCCTGCATCAGGCTCCAGGCTGAGCAAGAAGCCTGCCTAAGATTCCCTTTGTTTGTCTCTCCCTCTGCCCTTCCCACCCTGCTCATGTGTGTAAGAATATTCAAGAAACTCTTGAAAATAATCAGGAAAAAGGCAGTATATCTGATAGAAAAGTGAATAGAGTTATAAACTGGGAATTTATAGAATAGGAAGCCCAAAAGCTAATGAATATATGAATATGTGTACAAATTAAGATTTATAGATATGATTCTACACCAATCAAATGGGCAATCACTATTGAAGATATAAAAGAAATTCACTTATAGACTCCTTTACAAATCATATGCCAGAATATTCACTATAATTGGATTGTTTGGGTTTTTTTTTTTTTTTTTTTTTGGTGTTGAGTTGTATAAATCCTTTGCATATTTTGGGTATTATTCCCTTATGAGATACATCATAGACATTTTTCTAAAGAAGATATATGGATGGTCAACAGACACATGAAAAGATGCCCAACATCACTAATCATCAGGGAAATGCATATCAGAACCATAATGAGATATCACCTTATATAAGTCAGAATATCTAGTATCAAAAAGACAAGAAATAACAAGTATTGGTGATGATATGGAGAAAAAGTAGCCCTCATGCACTGTTGGTGGTAATGTAGATTAGAATAGAGACAAGGGGAGCCTGGGAAGATGGTGAAGTAGGAGGATCCTAAGCTCATCTCTTCCCATGAACACACCTAAATAACAGCTACATCACTGCAACTAACCCTGGAAACTAACTGAAGCCTGACAGAACAGAATCTCCATAGTTAATCATAGGGTGGAGGCCATGTCAAAAATAGGGGGAAAGGTGGAGTCAAAGCTGGGAATCAAACTAGTTGGTGAGACTAACCATAAATGGGAAGGAGACAGCAAGCATGGAGAAGGGAGAGGAACAGACCTCACCACAGGCACTTCGGGTACCCCAAGCACCCCAGGCATAGGGGACCTGCAGTGGAAGACAAGTCCCCATAATACTTGGCTTTGAAAACCAGCGGGGCTTAACTTCTTGAATTTTTACAACTGTTAGAGTTCAACACTGGGAACTTTAGAAATCAGGAGTCTCAGCTCTGGGAGAGCTGGAGGGCATAGGAACTGAGTCCCTGACTTTAAAGAGCCAGCATAACAAAAAAACGAAACAAAACAAAACAATCCCAACCTAGATACCTATGGACACCTGTGGGAACCAAAAAAATATTCTCAACATAGCTTCATAACATTGTGCACTCTGACCCCACATTCTGCTGTGGACTTTCCCCATCCAACCTGCCCTGCTCACCAGAAGTCCCTCCAAAGGTACTTTATATGTCTAATTCTGCAAGCAACCCCAACAGTGACCAGCACCACTGCAAAGTGACTCTTGCCCTGAGGAGAGGGGAAGATAGCCACACACCAATTCAACTGCAGTCCCAATGGTGGGCTAGAGGCAGATATCTGATCTGACTGCTAGCCCTATCCACAAATAAAAACCTCAAAGGGCAGCACAAGGAGAGAGCCCTGTAGTTCAAGGTCACTGCAACCCAAACAGACGGACTGAGAGCAGACATGTGGTCTGACTGCAGGCTCTGTCCACCAACAAAAGCCTCTCTGGTGACAGTGTAGGGAGAATACTCTGAAGTTCAATCCTGGCAAATGGACTGAGAGAGGCAGCTAGCCTGACTCAACTACAAGACTATGGCAGTCCCAGACTGGCCCCTAATAGCACAGGGACCAAACTCTGCCCACAATAAAGAACGCCATTGCAGCTGACAGGACTGAAGAAAACATACCACAGTCACAATAGTACAGTGCATGCAACACACAAAGAGTCACCCCTGAAACACTTGGTTCTTGTGAACAGGGAACATTGTACCACAGGGCGCTAGAGGACCTCTTATTCATAAGGCCACTATATTGAAGATTTGAGAAGTAGTTGACTTTTCTAATATATATATAAACAAATACAGAAAGTTAGACAAAATGAGGAGACAGAGAAACACATCCCACATTAAAGAACAGGACAAATCACAGCAAAATGAAACAGAGATAAGCCATATGCCCTATAGAGAATTCATAGAAAGAGTCATAAAGATACTTACTGGACTTGAGAAGAGAGTAAAAGATCTCAGTGAGCCATTCAACAAAAAGAGAAAATGTAAAAAATAATCAGAGATGAATAATTCAATAACCTATTTTAAGAATACACTAGAGGGAATAAATAGTTGAGTAGAGGAAGCAGAAGAATGGATCAGTGACCTGGACAACTGGGTGATGGAAAGCGACCAACCCAACAGCATAAAGAGAAAAGAGTAACAAAAAATGAGAATAGATTAAGCGAACTCAGTGATGTCATCAGGTTAATAATATTAACTTAAAGGGATTCCAGTAAGAAAAGAGAGGAAAAGGGGGCAGAAAATTTATTTGAAGAAATAGGATGAAAATGTCCCTAATCTGGGGAAGAAAACAGGCATCCAGTCCAGGAGGCACAGAGAGCCCTCATCAAAATCAACCCAAGGCAGTCTACACCAAGACACATCATAATTAAAATGGCAAAAAGTGCTAGAGAATTTTAAAATCATCAAGAAAAAAGAAAACAGTTGTATACAAGAGAAACCCCATAAGGCTCTGAGCTGCTTTTTCAGCAGAAACTTTGCAGGCCAAAAGTAAGTAGCATGATATCCTCAAAGTTCTGAAACAGAAAAAAACCTACAACCATGAATAATCTATTTAGCAAGGATATCTTTCAGAATAGAAGGAGAGATAAAGAGTTTCCTAGACAAACAAAACTTAAAGGAGTTCAGCACCACTAAATGAGACTTACAAGAAATATTAAAAAGAATTCTTTGAATGGAAAGAAAAGGCCATAATCAGGAGTAAGAAAATTAGGAAAGGAAAAGTTTCACAGGATAATACAAATATAATAAAAGTAGATTAATCATTTATAAAACCAGTATGGAGGTTAAAGCACAAAAGCAGTAAAATCAGTTATATCTATAAAAATCAGTCAAGAGATTCACAAAATAAAAGGATGTAAAATATGATATAATATGTATAAAATATGGGGGAGAATAAAAATTGAGTGCTTTTAGAATGGGCTCAAACTTAAGTGACCATCAGCTTAATATAGACTTATTTATACACCTAAAGGCAATCACAAATCAAACAGTAGTAGATATGCAAAAATAAAAAGAAAGGAATCCAAGCATATTCCTAAAGGAAGCCATCAAACCACAACATAAGGGAGCAAGAGAAGAAAGGAACAAAGAACTACAAAAACATCTGTAAAACAAGTAACAAAATGGCAATAAGTACATACCTACTAATAATTACTAATAATGTAAATACACTAAATGCTCCAATCCAAAGACATACAGTGATGGAATGAATAATACGAAAAAAAAAAAAAAAAAGCAAGACCCAATTATATGCTGACTACAAGAGATGCATTCCGGACTTAAAGACACATACAGATTGAAGAGGAAGGGATAGAAAACCATTTGTTATGCAAATGGAAGTGAAAAGAAAGCTGGGGTAGCCACACTATATTGGACAAAATAGACTTTAAAACAAAGAATGTAACAAGAGACAAAGAGGGACACTATATAATTATAAAAAGAACAATCCAACAAGAATATACAATTGTAAGTATTTATGTACCAACGTGAGAAGCATCCAAACAAACATAAAGCAACTATTAACAGATATAAAGGAAGAAATCAATAGTAATACAATAATAGTAGTAGACTTCCAACATCCCAACTACATCAATGGATAAGTCATCCAGACAGAGTATAAACAGGAAACAATGGCTTTGAGTGACACATTGGATCTGATGGATTTAACTGATACATTCAGAATACTCCATCCCAAAGCAGGGAAGTATACATTATTTTCAAGTACACATGAAATGTTCTCCAGAATAGGTCACATGTTAGACCACAAAACAAGTCTCATCAAATTCAAAAAGATTGAAATCGTATCATGCATCTTTTTTGGCCATATGGTATGAAAGTAGAAATCAATCATAAAAAAATATGGAAAGAACATAAATACACGGAGTTTAAATAACATGCTACTAAACAATGAATGGGTCAGGGTCCTTGGGGTGGCTCAGTTGGTTAAGCTTCTGCTTTCAGCTTAGGTCATGATCCTCAGTCTAGCATCTGAGCTCCCTGCTCAGTGGGGAGCCTGCTTCTCCCTTTACTCCTTCCCTCTGCTTGTGATCTCTCTCTCTCATGCACTCTCTCTCTCTCTCAAATAAATAAATAAAATCTTTTAAAAAAAACCAAGACAATGTATGAGTCAACCAAGAAATCAAAAAGAAAATAAAAAAGTACGTGGAGACATATGAAATTGAAAACACAATGCCCCCAAACCTTTGGGATGCAACAAAAACTATTCAAAGAGGGAAGAGTATAGCAATGTAGGCCTACCTCAAGAAGCAAGAAAATATCAAGTAATCTAACCTTACACCTAAAGGAGCTACAAAAAAGAACAAAGTCCAAAGTAGTAGAAGGAAGGAAATAATAAAGATTAGAGCAGAAATAAATGAAATAGAGGCTAAAAACCAATAAAACAGATTACTAAAACCAGGAGCTGGTTCTTTGAAAAAATCAACAAAACTGATAAACCTTTCACCAGACTCATAAAGAAAGAGAAAGAAAGAAAAGAGGACACACACACACACACACACACACACACAGAGAACTCAAATAAATAAAATTAGAAATGAAAGAGAAGAAATAAAAACCGACACCATAAAAATACAAAGGATTATAAGAGAATAAAATTATAAAAAAAAATTATATGCCAACAAATTGGGAAACTTAGAGGAAATGGATAAATTCCTAGAAGCATAACCTCCCAAAACTAACTCAGGAAGAAAGAAAATTTGAACAAAATACTAGTAATGAAATTTAATCAGTAATCAAAAACTCCCAACAAACAAAAATCAATGACTAGATGTCTTCACAGGTCAATTCTACCAAACATTTAAAGAAGAGTTAATACCCATTCTTCTCACACTATTCCAAAATATAGAAGAGGATGAGAAGCTTCCAGATTCATTCCATGAGGCCAGCATACCTTCATTCCTGAAAGAGAGGAAGACACTATGAAAAAAGAGAACTGCAGGCTAATATTCTGAGGAACATAGATAAAAAATCCCCAATGAAACATTAGCAAACTGAATCCAACACCAAATTAAAAAAATAATTAACCACAATCAAGTGGGATTTATTCCTGGGTTGTAAGGGTGGTTCAATATTTGAAAGTCAATGTAATAAATCACATTGAGTCTTCTTGGTTTATCTCTCTCTCTCTTTTCCTTTGCTTATTCACTTTTTCCCTTAAATTCTACATATGTGTGAAATCATAGCTATTTATCTTTCTCTGACTAACTTATTTCACTTAGCATTATACTCTCTAGCTCCATCCATGTTGTTGCAAACAGGAAGATTTCATTCTTTTTTAATGGTTGAATAATATTCCACTGTATATATACTCCAATTCATTGTCCATTCATCTATTTATTGATGGATACTTGGGTGGCTTCCATAATTTGGCTCTTATTAATAATGTTGCTATAAACTACAGGTGCATGACTCCTTTTGAATTAGTGTTTTTTGTATTTCTGTGATAAGTACCCAATAGTGCAATTACTGGATTTATTTATTTATTTATTTATTTATTTATTTATTATATTTTTATTGAAGTTTGATATGCCAACATATAGTATAACACCCAGTGCTCATCCCTTCAAGTACCCTCCTCAGTGCCCGTCACCCAGTCACCCCATCCCCCTGCCCTGCCTCCCCTTCCACTTCCCCTTGTTCATTTCTCAGAGTTAGTCTCTCATGTTTTGTCTTTCTAAGAAACCTCCATACTGTTTCCACACTGGCTGCAACAGTTTGCTTTCCTACCAACAGCACAAGAGGATTCCCCTTTCTCCACATCTTCACTAACACTTATTGTTTCTTGTGTTTTTGATTTTAGCCATTCTGACAGATGCAAGGTCATATCTCACTGTAGTTTTGATTTGCATTTCCCTGATGATGAGTGATATTGAGCATCTTTTCCTGTGTCTGTTGGCCCTCTGTATGTCTTCTTTGGAGAAGTGTCTGTTCATATCTTCTGCCCATTTATAATTGGCTTATTTGTTGTTGTTTTTTTCTCATGTGAGTTGTATCAGTTCCTCATATATAGGGATACTAACCTTTTATTGGATATGTAATTTGCAAATATTTTCTCTCATTCCATAGGTTGCCTTTTAGTTTTGTTGATTATCTCCTTTGCTGTACAAAAGCTTTTTATTTTATTTTGATGTAGTCCCAATAGTTTATTTTTGTTTTATTTTCCTTGCCTCTGGACACATATTTAGAAAAATGTTGCTATGGCCAATGTCAGAGATATTACTGCCTGTGCTCTCTTCTAGGAGTTTTATGGTTTCAGGTCTCACAGTTAAGTCTAATCCACTTTGAATTTATGGTTGAATTTATGGTTCTAGTGTAAGAAAGTGGTCTAGTTTAACTCTTTTGCATGTCCAGTTTTCCCAACACCATTTGTCAGAGACTACCTTTTTCTCGTTGCATATTCTTTCTTCCTTTGTCAAAGATTATTTGACCATATAATCGTGGGTTTATTTCTGGGTTTTCTATTCTGTTCCATTGACCTATGTGTCTATTTTCATGCCAGTGCCATACTGTTTTGATTACTACAGCTTTGTAGTATAGTTTGAAGTCTGGAATTGTGATACAGCCAGCTTTGTTTTTCTTTTTTCAAGATTGCTTTGGCTATTCAGGTTTTTTTGTGGTTCCATACAAATTTTAGGATTGTTTGTTCCAGTTCTATGAAAAATGCTGTTGGTATTTTGATAGTTATTATATTACATCTGTAGATTTCTTTGGGTAGTATGGACATTTTTACAGTATTTGCTCTTCCAATTCATTAACATGGAGTATCTTTCCTTTTTTTGTGTGTGTGTGTATGTGTGTCTTCTCCAGTTTCTTCCATCAATGTTTCATAGGTTTCAGAGTACAAGTCTTTCACCACCTTGGTTAAATTTATTGCTGGTGCTATATTATTTTTGGTGCAATTATATATATATATATGTATATATTTTAAATATTTTATTTATTCATGAGAGGCACACACACACACACAGAGAGAGAGAGAGAGAGAGAGAGAGAGAGAGGCAGAGACACAGACAGAGGGAGAAGCAGGCCCCATGCAGGGACCCCGACATGGGACTCGATCCCAGGACCCCAGGATCACGCCTCAGGCTGACAACGGCACTAAACCGCTAGGCCACTGGGGCTGCCCATTGGTGCAATTATAAATGGGATTGTTTCTTAATTTCTTTTTCTGCCGCTTCATTATTAGTATATAGAAATACAACAGATTTCTGTATGTTGACTTCGTATTCTGCAACTTTACTGAATTCATTTATTAGTTCTTGTAGTTTCTTGGTGGTCTTTAGGGGTGTCTATGGTATCATGTCTTCTGAAAATAGTGACAGTTTTATATCTTACTTGTCAATTTGGATGCCTTTATTCCTTTTGTTTTCTGATTGCTGTGGCTAGGACTTTCACTACCATGTCAAATAAAAGTGATGAGGGTGGACATTCTTGTTTTGTTCCTCACCTTAGAGGGAAAGCTCTTAGTTTTTCCCCAGTGAGTATGATGTTTGCTGTGGGTTTTTCACATAAGACCTTTATTATGTTGTGGTATATTCCTTCTAAATCCACTTTGTTAGTAGTTTTTATTATGAATGGATATTAAATTTTGTCAAATGCCTTTTCTGTCTATTGATATGATCATATAATTTTTATCATTCATTTTGTTGATGTGGTATATCATGTTGATTGATTTGGGCATATTGAAATATTCTTGCATCATTGGAATAAAGATTTCCTTCCAATTTTAAGACTTAATAATATTATGTTGTGTTATGAAGCACATACCCACATTTAAAAAGAAACATTTCAACAGATATTTAGATTTTGTTTCCATGTCTTGGCCACCTTGAATAATGCTGCATTGACCATGGGAGTGCAAATATATCTTTAAAAATACTGATTTTATTTATTTTAGGTAATTACTCAGATATGGGATTGCTGGATCATATGGTGGTTCTATTTTTTTTAAAAATTTTTAAGGAACATCCATACAGTTTTCAATAGTTGCTATACCAATTTACATTCTCACCAACAGTGTATAGGAATTCATTTTTTCCACATTCTTGTTGTCTTCTGACTTTTTGATAATACCCATTTTAGGAAAGTGTGAAGTAAAATCTCATTGTGGTTTTATTTACATTTCCCTAATAATTAGTGATGTTGAACAGCTTTTTATGTAACTCAGTGCCTATTTATATTTCTTCTTTGGAAAAATGTCTATTCAAGCCCTTTATCGAATTTTAAGATTGGGTTATTTGTTTATTGCTATTGAGTTGAATGAATTCCTTGTATATTTCAGTTATACAGAATATACAGTTTTATCAGATATACAGTTTTCAAATAATTTCTCCTATTCCATTGATTGCTTTTTCATTTTCTTTACTGTTTTTTTTTGTTATACAGAAATATTTAGTTCATGCAATTGTATCTGTTTATGTCTTATTTTGTTTTGTGTGGTTTTGTGTCACATCCAAAGCATTATTGTTAAGGCAAATGTCAGGACCTTTCTGCTTATATTTTCTTTCATGAGTTTCTTGGTATCAAGTCTTACATTTATTAATCAATTTTTGAGTCAATTTTTGTGTATGGTGTGATTTAAGGGTCCAATTTCATTCCTTTTTTTTTTTTTTTTTTGCTTGTGGATATGCAGTTTTCCCAACAGTATTTATTGAAGATACAATCCTTTCCCCATCAGTACACAGTATTCTTGACTCAGATGGTAGATTTTTATATAAGAGTAGAACAAATTTTATCTTATTTTTAAGATTTTTTCCCAATATTATCCAGTATTTTCTTCTTCTCTTTGTCATGACAAATGTAATGAATTGCTCTCTTAGTAATATTTTTAGTCTGTAATTATTCTTGTATTTCTTTCCTATCTAACTACAACTTGGATTTCAAAATTTTATAGGCATATATGAATTCATTTTCTTTTAACAAGTATATTTAATCCTGATCTACATTGCATTTCATTTGACAATTTTCATTTCACTTACATGATTTATTCCTATTGGCTTGGCATTTCACTACCTGGAAGAACTAATATCTTCTGCAAATTTGGCTGTACTGTTGTGAATTGCCTTTTTAGATCTCTTATAATAATGTTAAATAAGAAAGGTTTGTGTAGGATGTCATTATTATTTTTTCCCCCAAGAGAAGTGCCTATTTACTTATTTTTAAGATATCTTGGTGTAATATGGTTTTTAGTCCACCAAGAAATGCTTTCTCTAACCTACCTAGACCCATAGTATATATTTTTTGTTGTTTTAAATTGTCTTTGCCATGGAACTTTTTCAGATATTTCTTTAAAACTAAATAAGTTATGACTATTGCTTCATTAGGTGTCTATGTATTTATTATTTATTTGAAGGACCCTGGTATATGAGTTTTGGAATGATCATGTTAGTTCTGGCACACTTTCACTGTTACCATATAGTTTGCATTTGTTCAATAAGCTAGAACTTCATTTTATTTACCATCTATCTAAATTTCTAATTTAATTTGCTTGTGAAAATGGTCTGTTTTAAGATCCATGATTATTTTCAGAAATTTCCATATTGCCAAAGTTGGTATTTAGCCAGTGTACATATATTTTATTGTGACCAGTGTATATTCTGACTGGCTAGTGCTAAGCTGTACTGGTTGTTAAGTATTTTGGATGTCATCTAGACATATACAGATATATGTTAGGTGTGTGAGTGAGAGAGAGAAACCAGCAGAAGAAGGTAAAATTAATACAAAATTAATAGCAAAAGACTCAATAATAATAGTATCTAATATTTAATGAGTGCCAAGGAGGTACTTTGTGCTGTATTATATATTCTTTCCTTGAGTCCTGGAAACTATACTTTATCATACACATTGTATAGAATAATAAAAGCAGGGAGGAGGTGAGACTTACACAATGTTACATAATAGTTAGTGGTGGAGATCAGATGTGAATCTAGTCTATTTGGCTCCCAAATCTATGCTCCTAAACTATATGCTATCCTGCCATGTATTAAGCTAAGTTCCTGATAAAGAAATAAAGACATAAAAAGCTGAGAAGTGAATGTTCCTTTTTTCTTAGAGAGATTAGAACAGGAAAATTAATTCATCTTTGTCTGAGTGATAAGTCATATTCTAATTTTTTTCAGAATATAAAACAGAGAAGAGCTATAACCTTACTCTCTTTTTCAATCTATTTCCCATTGCCAAGGATGCAGTGATGTTCCAATGAAACAGATTTTTTATTTTCCCCTTTCACATTCTGTAATTTTCCTCTTATGTGCTGTTGCTCATGCCTCTGTCTAGGATACTGTTCCAGCCCTTGAGTAGACCCTAATTCATTCTTTAATGTCCAGGTCAAGAGTTATTTCTTTCATGACAATTTTTACATTGCCCAGATAGAAGTAGTCTCTTCCTTTCTTTAATTGCAGCAAAATTTTACTAGTGCCTCTCTAAACACACATCATGTTTTCCTTGGATCATTGTTATGTATGCCTAGCTCACAGTCAATGGAGTTGACATAACACTATCTGTGTTCAAGTCCCAAGTGTGCTACATGTTACTGTGCAATTTCTGAAAGTTACTTAGCTTTTCTGTGCCTCAGCCTGCTTATCTTTAAAATTGGTACATATTTCACAGGCTTCCTGGGAGAATTAAGTAAGTTGGAGTTAATATTGATAAAGTTCTTAGAATATTCCCTGGCACATAATAAGTGCTATTTAAATGTTTTCTATAATTGTCATCACTTTTATTGTTATTATAATATTTTTTTCTGGTAAAATTTCAGCTTCTTCAAAGGGAAGATCCAAGATGGATTTATTTATCTTTATATCCTTTAATTTGCTTAAAACAATGGTTGGCATGTAGGGGCCATTCAATAAAGTTTTATTGACTAAATGAAGAGAAACATAGAGACAGTGGAATATTTTGCTTAAAAACATAGGCCTTTGTTTTTTATTTTTTTAAATTTATTTATTTTTTGAAAAGATTTTTATTTATTTATTCATGAGAGACACAGAGAGAGAGAGGCAGAGACATAGGCACAGGGAGAAGCAGGCTCCATGCAGGGAGCCCGACGTGGGATTCGATGCCGGGTCTCCAGGATCAGCCCTGGGCTGAAGGCAGCGCTAAACTGTGGAGCCACCCGGACTGCCCTATTTTTTTTTTTTAATTTAAATTCAATTAGCCAACATATAGTACATCATTAATTTTAGATTGTAGAGTTCAGAAATCCATCAGTTGCATGTAACACCCAGTACTCATCACATCATGTGCTCTCCTTAATGCCCATCACCCAGTTACTCCATCCGCCCCCCCAATTCCCCTTCAGTAATCTTCAGTTTGTTTCCTAGAGTTAAGAGTCTCTAATGGTTTGTTTCCCTCTCTGATTTTTCCCCACTGTTTCCTCTCCTTTCCTTATGATCCTGCTGCCCTATTTCTTATATTCTGCACATGAGTGAAACCACATGATAATTGCTTTTTTCTGATTGACTTATTTCACTTAGCATAATACCCTCCAGTTCCATTCATGTTAATGTGAATGATAGGTATCCATCCTTCTGATGGCTGAATAATATTCCATTGCATATATATTTTCACCACATCTTTATCCATTCATCTCTTGAAGGACATGTTGGCTCGTTCCACAGTTTGGCTATTGTGGACATTGGTGCTATGAACATTAGGGTGCAGGTGCCCTTTCTTTTCACTTCACCTATATCTTCAGGGTAAATACCCAGTGGTGCAATTGCTGAGTTATAGAGTAGATGTATTCCTCACATATTGAGGCATCTCCTCCGAAATGTTTTCCAGAGTGGCTGTACCAGCTTGCATTCTCACAATCAGTGTAAGAGAGTTTCTTTTTCCACATCCTCACAAATATTTGCTGTTTCTAGTGTTAAATGGTATCTCATTGTGGTTTTGGTTTGTATTTCCCTGATGGCAAGTGATGTGGAACATTTTTCATGTGCTTATTGGCCATTTGTATGCCTTCTTTGCAGAAATGTCTGTACATGTCTTCTGCCTGGATTGTTTGGTTTTGGGTGTTGAGTTTGATAAGTTCTTTATAGATCTTGAATACTAGCCCTGTATCTGATATGTCATTTGCAAATATCTTCTCCCATTCTGTAGATTGTTTTTTAGTTTTGTTGACTGTTTCTTTTGCTGTGTAGAAGCTTTTTATCTTGAAGAAGTCCCAGTAGTTCATTTTTTTGCTATTTTCCCCTTGCCTTTAGAGACGTGTCTGCAAAAGTTACTGTGGCTGAGGTAAAAAAGGTTGCTGCCAAAACAGGGGCCTTTGAACTAATTTGGAGTTCTGGTGTTATCTTTGCCTTGCTGTGTTGCTTTGAGGTACTTAATGCCTCTGACATCAGCTTCTTTATTTATAAAATGGAGATAATAATGGCATATAACTTATGGTGTGGCAATGAAGATTGCATGCGATAACTTATGTAAAGTACTTGCACAGTACATTGATATAGTGGGCATTTAATGCTATTAGCTATTGTTTTTACTAAATTTTTAGTTGAAAGTAGCACTCAGAGGGCAAGTGAATGCCTTTCCATTGGTCATCTTGGAAGCATGAAATTTGAGCTTGTAAAGAAACAAGGGCAAGCCTGTAGCCAATAATGCTAGAAGCTAATGAAAAGCAATTAGCAAAATCTTTGACCCAAGGTCAAGATTCAGAATGATTTGTGGAGTTTAACTTTCTTAATTTCTAAATATTACATTTAGAAAAGTGAAGAAATATGTGTGATGTGTTTCATATTTTCTCTTGCTGTGATCTTTTTTGATATCTTATGAAGTTTGGCTACTTTAAAAATATTTCCATTACAGTGTATGCTGAAACACATGGTTGCACTTCACTGAGGTCTTGAGGAAGGAACACCACCTTAGATCTGAGGGGAAGGGGAATCCCATCTTTCAGTTACCTCCTCTGTGCTTTTCGGACATTCTTTTATTTTATCCTTACAACTCTCTCTCTCTCTCTCTCTCTCTCTCTCTCTCTTTTTAAACACAGTTTTGCAGACAAGAAAAGTGAACCTGGCTAGGGCCAGTAAGTATAGGAGTGTTTTGAACACAAGTCATCTCATTCTCTCTGCTTTTAACACATGCTTACTGTGGAACTTACTGCATATGACCTGAGAATTCTTTTTTGTCTCTTTGCTGCCACCATTTCTGTTTTATTCTAAAGAATAACTTTAGGACCAGGATGAATAAAAACAATCTCCCAATCTTCCTTTGGCCTCCTTCTGTGGTAATGAGGTTAGATATTTCTTGCAAAGGCCTTCTTCAAGTTCTTTGTCTGCCTCTGACTCACCTTCCTTCTCTCTTTTGACTTGTGATAAATCTCTTGCACTGGAATAACATTCCTATTGTGTTGGAGGAGTGTCATCTCCCATAAAGATATGATTCAAAAAAATAAACTGGGTTTATCACTGGAAAGGTGACTGTTGTCTGGTGGTAATGTAAAGAGAGATTTACCCTTCCTAATTGTGAATCCAGAGGCTGAACACTCTGGTCTCTAGGTGAAAGATTGAGGTAGACTTGAGTTGGCCTGAAAAAGGGAAGGGATTTCTAACCATCAGATACTCATTTGGACATAATATAATAGAGGGGTTTTGAAAGTCAGATAGAACTTGTTAGGTTCCAACACTGTGTTGCTATGATTTTAAGAAGGAAATGATGAGAAAATCAGACAAGGGAGGGGAATGAAAGGGAGAAGGTGAGAAGGTGAGCGAGAGGCAGAGATGGAGGTACGGGAATATATGAGAAAGAATGTAAGAAGGAAGAGGATTTAAGAAGGGGAATATTCAAAGAGAGCAAAGGGAACAGCCTTAAGGTGTTTGGGCAGCCATGTAGTAGCCATTGGAATTTCTTTCTTTCATTCTTTCTTTTTGACAAATTTATAGCATGCTTTATTGAATTTAGTGATGAGAAATAAGCTATTTTTATATCTCTAAGAGCAACCTAAAGCCCTAGGACTGCCCTGTCTAATCTTTTAGGGTAGGAGTCTGCATATGTTTTCCAAAAGGGCTGGTTAGTATTTTTGGCTTTGTGAGGCTATAAATTCTCTGTTTCTGCTCCTCACTTCTGCTATTGTAGCATGAAAGCAGCCATGCCATCAAAGAGAGCACTGTGTTCTTTTTTCTTTAATTTTTTAATTTAAATTCAATTTGCCAACATATACTATAACACCCAGTGCTTATCCCATCAAGTGCCCTCCTTATTGCCCATCACCCAGTGGAATTTCAAGTGGGGTTGGATCTTGTGTATCCAAAAGTGGGCTCATAGATCAGAGATGTGGGAGTGCTGCTCCTTTCACAGAATTTCCTTGAGTGTTAGATTGTATGTTTCTTATAATGACTGCTGCTCTTTGTGTCAGGAAGGGACACAAATGCTGAATTTAAATGGGCTTTTATAAAAAAAAAAAAAAAAAACGCAGAAAGCACTTATCTAGTAGAAGAGAGAATAGGAAAAAAGATTTACAATGAACGTGCTTTCTCCCTGTCAATGAGTAGCATTCTTAAGCAAAACCTGAGGGCAGATGAATGTGAAATGTTATTTCAAATGACTAGACATTTATTTTAAACATGATTTTTCTCTTTTAGCAGAAAGAGTGGAAAGGGTAAAAATACATCTTTAAACTGTTGCTAAGTATTCGATTGTTAAAGAGCAGTGTGTAAGGTGATGGGAATTAAGTTCTCAGGGAATGGCTTTCGAGACTTCTTTAATTATAGATTAAGGCAGACCTTGACAGTGTCCTTTTGGATCAATATGAAATACAGAGCATAAATCAATACTATTACACAGTATAGTGTAGAAATTCTTAAAAATAATGAAAAATACAAATTGTCTTAAAGAAAAAATGATTTTACTTGACAATAAATCCATTTTGACCAAATTAAAAATTACACCGTGCAGATGCAGCTCTACTTAGATTTCCTATTTGTTCATCAGGATGTGCTCATTTTTCCCTTTGTGAAAATGGCCCAGGATTAGACATCTGTCCAAAACCAGCTCTGCTATTAATTAGTGAAAAAGTTTCTTAATTTCCTAGGTCCTACTTCCTTACCTTCCTTACCAAGAGAATTGGACTAGATGACCTCGAAGTGCCCCCATTTCTCAACTATGTTAAGATCTTTTTATCAGAAGGATCTTTGAAATTTACTTATTCCAAAGGGTTTGAGGAAATGCTAGATATATAAAAGTATTGAGATTACAGGAAGAAACTGGGTAAAGAAGAGTAAAAGTGTCTATTTGTCTATAGCAGAGAGGAAAAGCTGGCTTAAAAAAACTGGTGGAGATGTTGAAACTTTTACTTATATTCAATTTCATACTTGGAGAAAAGTTTCTGGTGCATTGTTGTGTATGAGACCTTTGATAAGGAGTTTCCAATTTGATAGATGCTTGGAAGTATTGCAGGTTTTTGAGGAGGATGGTGTGTTTGAAATGATTCTTTAGTAATTTGGTGATTTAATATTTATAAATGAGTTAGAACAGTGCCTGGCATATTGCAAGTGTTTGTGAAATAAAATATAACTGAGTCATCTAATTATTCTTTCTTTTTCTGAATTTATTTTTTAAAAAATATTAGAACTATAGATAATGGAAAACTGTATCAGACTCCAGGAACTGGGTAGTCTTTTTCAAATAAAGAAACTTACTTTGAATAGTTTCAGGGAAAAATATGTCTAGTTTGCAGAAAGTTTGGATAATAAAGACCTTTAGCTATTAGTTAAGAGTCCTTGGTTAGTCCTTGCTTTGCCATCAAATAACTTGGTGTGATATTGGGCAATCATGTGACTTTTTTCTGAGCCTTGGTTAATTCATTTGTGAAATAGGAATGAAAATACCTGATATCCTAGCTGATGAAACTGTTATCAATGTCTAGAACAGTGCTTAGCATATGCAATATACTTGGTATATATTTCTTGAATGAATAAGTGCATTTAAATTAGATAGCATATATGAATGGATATATACATACAAGCTATTATTACTTTAATTGATTCCCTATAATGGAGATTCCTGAATTGTCTGTAGAAAAAGTGTTCTAGGTTTCTATCATTTCATTCTACTCCCTGCCAGAAGCTCAATTTCAGGATGGTATGAAATGTGTTTCTATGCAAAGTTGCCAGCTGGCCTTAAGGAAGGTGATAGTCACCACGTACTTTTCTGGGAATGAGACAGAGAAATGGCAGGACAAAGTTAGTAAGTGGACTGTGAGGGTGAAGTAGAGTTGCTTGGATTTGAATCTTGGCTCAACAACACTTGCTGTGGGACTTTGGAAGATTCTTTAAATTTGCATGCTTGAGGTTTTTTATCTGTTACTATTATATAGATAGTATAAGTGGAACTGTGAGAGTGAAATAGAGTTGCTTGGATTTGAATCTTGGCTCAACAACACTTGCTGTGGAATTTTAGAAAATTCTTTAAACTTGCATGCTTGAGGTTCTTTATCTATTTCTATCATTATCCTCAGATAATGTGTTTTTGTGACATAAAGTACTTAGCAAAATATATGACAGCTAGTAAAGATTCAATAAATGTTAGATATTTTTTTGTTATCCAAAGGAAGGATGAATAGTATTACAGACTAAAAATAACAGAATAAAGGTATCTTTAGTGCCTAGGATTTGAAAGAAGTAGACAAAGAAGGATTGGCCATGAATATCCAAGATAGGGACATTCTAAGTTTGGAGCACATAGAGTTCTCAGAAGATACCCAGGTAGCCAGGGAAGAGTTTGGACTATATAATCAATGTTCTGCTTCTATATCTTGGGCCTTATTAAATTTAACATAGCTTTGATCATATTATTCAGAAAATTGCTATGGGAATAACATAGAGAATGATTTGGCCATGAGACTTTTGATCCTTTGGCGCATTAGAATGGTTCAACAGTGAGATGATTATTTGAAGAAAGCCTGCTAGGAGTTATAATTATTTTTATTATTAATTTTGTTCAATTTGGGGCATGAATGAGACCCAAAGAATAGCCATGTGATATAATCTTAAAGCTCTCTTTGTGGGCCATGATTTCTAATCTCACCTCACCTTACCCCCCAGGAATGAATAAATCTCTCTATCTCATATATGATAAATACATTTACTCATTCAATTATTGTTAATTGACCAGGTACTATTTATATAGGTATTTGGGATACAACAGTGAACAAAACCGTCAAAGATCTTACCCTTCTTAAAATTAACATTTTACATCGAGTTTAAGTTAAAATTAACAGTTTTAAGTTCCATGGAGAGGAGGTGAGGAGACAGTCAATAAAAAGGAAACTATATAATATGTTATATAATATAATAAAAAGAAAATTATATAATATGTTATAAGATGGTAAGTGCTATTGAACAGAGAAATACCAGAACAGAGAAAGGGGGATTAAAATGTAGGGTGCAAATTAGTTTTAAATAGGATAGTCAGAGTAAATTTCATTGAGACAGTGACATCATAGACTTGAAGGTATCAAGTTAGTTATTTGTATATATGACAAAAAAAATTTTAGGTGACAGGAAGAGTCAATGCAAAGACCATGGTGGTGAGCCTTGTCTGGTCTGTTTGAGGTAGAATAAAGAGAACAGAGCAGCTAGAACAGAATCAATGAAAAGGAGAATAAGGGGTTAGGTCAAAGAGGTAAAAAGAGATGGTATAGATCATGGAGAGTCTTATAAAGATTATAAGGATTTTGGCTTTTAATCTAACTAATATGAGGAGGAACATGATTTGATTTAGTTTTCAAAAATTTTCCCTCCAGCTGCTGTGTTGTACATAGGTGGGGAAGAGGTGGGGATTCTAGTGAGGTTTTGTTGAATAATTCAGGAAAGAGAAGATGGTTTGAAGGGCATTGGCAGTGAAAGGAGTGAGAAGTGGTCATATTTTGTGTATATTTTAAAGGTAGAGTCAATAGGACTTGCTGATAGATTAGATATGTCATGTGAGAGAAAGTGAGGAGCCAAGAATGACTTCGTGGTATTTAAACTGAGCAACTGAGATGGAGAAAGTTAAAGATGAAGCAGATTTTAATGGTCAAATAGCAGAGGCTCAGTTTTGGACATTCTGAGTTTGAGATGTCCATTAGATATTGTAGTTGGCAGAATTCTAATAATGTTCCTCTTACCCAGACTTCCTATCCTAATTCCTGGGACAATAAATACGAGGTGACATCTTGCCTGTGAATGCTATGTTACACGGCAAGGGGACTTTGCAAATGTGATTAAAGTTGCTTATCAGTTAATCTTAAGGTAAGGCGACTACAACATCAGCTGTTTAAAATCATAGTTTTTCTCTGGCTAGTGGTAGAATAAGATAGCAGAAGGGAAAGCCATTTTTGAAGCATAAGAAGATTTCTATCCACTGGTGGTGGCTTTAAGATGGAAGGAGCCATGTGATGAGGAATGTGGGTGCCCTCTAGAAGCTAAGAGTGAGTAGTCCCTAGCTAACAGACAGCAAGAAAACAGGGACATCTGTCCTATAGCTGTAAGGAACTGAATTCTGTCAACAACTTGGAAGGAAGATGGAAGCCAATTTTTCCAGGACCTCCGAATGAGAACTCATTCTAGCCAACACTTTGATTTTGGCCTTATCAGATCTCAATCAGAGAACCAATTCAGTTCACCCAGACTTCTAGCCTACGGAAACTGGAATAATAAATGACTATTGTCTTAAGGAACTGTTCTTTGTAATTTATTCTACAGCCATAGAAAAGTATGGGAGACATATAAGTGGAAATGTCAAATAAGCAGTTGAAGACTGGAGTTCAGGGAAAAAAATTTGGATTACAGATATCTGTTTGAATGTCATTAGCATAAAGATAGTATCTAAAAACCATATAACACTTATCACCAAAGGAGTGAGTAAAGATGGAGTAGAGACTTCAACCAAGAGTTAATTAGCTATATTTTAAAATTATTTTTATTTTTATTATATTGAAGTAAGAACACTTAATACAAGATCTATTCTTCTATGAGGTTTTTAAGTGTACAATAAAATGTCAAGTATAGCCACAATGTTATATGGCAGATCACTAGAGCTTATTCATCTTGCATTACTAAAGCTCTAAACCCATTGATTAGGAACTCCCCATCTTCCCCTCCTCCCTCCAACCTTTTAGCAACCAGTATTTTTCTTTCTGCTTCTATGATTTTGACCATTCAAAATACCTTATATAATTGGAATCATATAGTATCTGTCTTGATTTCACTTAACTTAATGTCTTCCATGTTCATCCGTATTGCTGTATATTGCAGGATTTCCTTCTTTTCAAAAGCTTAATAGTATTCTATTGTATATATTTTTTGTTTATATATTTTTTCTATTCATTCATCTATCGATGAACATTTAGATTGTTTCCACATTTTGACTATTATGAATAGTGCTGCAACAAACAAGAGAGTGCTAATATCTCTTTCAGATTATGATTTAAGTTCTTCCAGATAAATATCTAGAGTGGAATTACTGGATCATATGGTAGTTCCATTTTTAATTTGGGGGGAGTTCCATATTGTTTTCCACAGGGAATACACCATTTTGCATTCCCATCAACAATGTGGAAGATTTCCAAGATTTCAGTTTCATCACATCCTTACCAACACTTGTCCTCTGTTTTTTTTTTTAATAATATCTATCATATTATGGGTGAAATGATATCTCATTGTGGTTTAGATTTGCATTTCCCTGGTAATTAGTGAGGTGAACATTTTTTCAAATACCTTTTGGCCATTTATCCATGTCTTCTTTGGAAAAATGTCTCTTCAAATCTTTAACCCAATTAAAAATCAGATTATTAGGTTTTTGTTGCTGTCATTGTTTTGCTAATAAGTTGAATTCCTTATATGTTTGGAGAATAACAAAGCTACAATAATCAAAACAGCATGGTACTGGCATAAATATAGACATATAGATCAATGAAATAGAACAGAAAGCCCATAAACAAATTCATGCATATGCAGTCAATTGACATTTGGCAAAGGTACCAAGAATACACAATGGGGAATGAATAGTCCCTTCTACAAATGATGTTGGGAAAACTGGATATTCACATGCAAAAGAATTAAATTAGATGCTCATCTTGTACCATGTACAGAATTCAACTCAAAATGGATCAAAGACTTAAATGTGAGATGTGACACTGTAAATTTTCTAGAAGAAAATAAAGGAAAAAGTTTCTTGACACTAGTCTTGGCAATAGTTTCACGGATACGAAATCAAAAGCAAAAATAAACTAGTGGGACTTTGTCAAACTAAAAAGCTTCTGCACAGCAAAAGAAACAATCAGTAGAGTTTAAAAAACAACCATGGAATGGGAGAAAACAATTTCAAACCATGTATCTGAGGTCCTTCAATATTAAGAGTCAGAAGGAAAAGAAGTAACAAGGAAAGGAGACTGAGAAAGAGGGAGCAGTGAGGTAGGAGGAAAATCAAGAGATTATGATAGCTTGGAAATCATGTGAAGAAAGTATCAAGGAAGAGTTATGGATTGTGTCAAATGCTGATAAGTCAAGTAAGATGAGGTCTAAAAATTGACTATTAGATTTAGCAACATGGAAGTTTTAGTGACCCACTCAAGAGCAAGCAGTTCTGGTGGAGTAATATAGACAAAGAAGAGCTAATTGAAGTGAATTTAAAAAAGAATGGAAAAAGAAGAATTAGAAACCCAAATTATAGAATACCTTTCTGAGGAGTTTTGCTGCAAATGATATAAAGGAACTGGGCAATAACTTCTGGGGCAAGTGAGTCAGTATAGAAGGTTTTGTTTATTTATTTTTACATGGAAAAAATAATGGCATTTTTGTGTTCCTTTGGAAAGGTTCAGCAGAGATGAAAAAAAATGACAAGGGGAAATTTTCTGAAGATGTCTTTGAATGGTGAAAGGGGTGGGATTTAGTGTGAAATTGGAGGGAAAAGCTTTAGATAGGAATATTTTAGTACATCTTATTAGGTGGGAAGGCAGAGCACAGAGGGATAATGATATCAGGAGGATTGAAAGGAAAGTTGGAGTCTGTGTATTCTAGTAATCAGAAATGAGAAAGTCTAGTATATGACCATGGGAATCAATAGTTGAGATAGGGAAAGGTTAAGATGATGTAAAAGAGGAGGTAAGGAATGTAGAGGCCAGGGTATTGGAAGGATCATTTATATTTGTGTTGAAATTGTCAAAAATTAAAATAGGAGTAGTATTAGGATAATAGTGAACCAAGAGCTAAAATTAGTGAGGAATGAGGTGAGGTTGGTCTAGGGGTTGCTGGATGACAGTAATAATGAGGGGTAGGAGTGGATATAATATGATAACCTGAGATTCAGAGCTAGAGGATTTTAGGGAAAGGGGAGGGAGAATTAAAATGGTAATGAAGACACAGGCTGATACATACCACACCACTAAGTCCAGTGGTTTAATGGCTGTAGAGGAAAAATAAGCTCCATTGTAGGAGACTCAGGGAAGTAGTAACCTTATGGGAGATTTAGTTAGAACAATATATTAAGGGAA
Organism: Canis lupus familiaris; assembly: GCF_011100685.1. Taxonomy (NCBI): domain Eukaryota; kingdom Metazoa; phylum Chordata; class Mammalia; order Carnivora; family Canidae; genus Canis; species Canis lupus. Next base: position 20,753,470 of record NC_049251.1, on the reverse strand, counting down.
CTCTCAGAGAGGTAAAGATAGAAGTAGAAGATAGAAGGATTTTTCTGATGACTGACTGAATTCCAGAGAGCATACCAGACTGGTTTCAGGAGTTGGGGAGGGGTGGTAAGGAGGAAGAGATCGGAGGTATGTACAACCTTTTGAGGATTAGAATGTAGAAATGAGGAGTTATCTTAGAGTCTTGGGATTCTTATAGTGACTGTTATAATCAGGGAAACAGGCTTAATTAGATTAGTGCTATGGGATTCAAGCAAATAGCAGCAAGGCTGTGAGTGTTGGGAAGCAAGGAGCGCAATTATTAACATATTTTGTCCATATTGGCATGCCCTGCAGCCAAGTTAAACATGATCTAATTTATTATAAACAAACAATCCTCACTTGCATAATAGGAGCCTGTTGGAAATGCCAACTCCCTACTGGAAAGTCACCAGTGGCTTAGCTCCCAAGAAAAATGTCAAACACTTGGCTTGATTCTAACCGGGAAAAAACCAGGAAAATAATTTCCCCTCAAGTGATTCATCCCTTAGCCAGGTTATTATTACTTTTGATATTTTTGATAGGCAAGAGTTAATAGGAGAGAAACAGGTCTTCGTGGGTATGAGGGCACTCTATTTTCCAGGAGGAAGGGGATTATCTCTAAACAGTGACATCCAGCCAGGTATGAGCTACTGCAATGAGCCCAGATGGATACATTCCTAATTTTCTGGGAAACCTTCCAAATTTAAGTTTCTGGTACCTCCACGAAAAGCTTGTAATGATTTCATAGCAGAAGCTGAATATGGAAAACTTTTATGGGTGTGAACTCACAGAAGTATTGATAGAAGCATAAAATATTAGAAATAAGACGGGTCTTAAAATGAACAGGGATCATTTAGTTTTATGGTTTCAAAAAGTTTTGCATTTTGCAGGGAAAGCCGTATTGTATCTTATTTTTTAGAGACCTTATGAGGAACTACAATATAGATAAAACAGATAAAAATAAAACCACATTGGATGGATTTTGAGATGCTTTTGCATTTCTACTGTTTGTTCTCTATCACTTTATGAGAGTGAGAACCTCTGGGGAAACAAGGGATTGTGTAACATGAAATTTGACAAACATTGATCCAAATGCCTTGTCTTGGCTTGGGTTAAAAAAGCATACTCTGTTACAAGGGTTTGAATGCCAAGTTGTTTCTTCAGGGGGTGATCCCAGGGAGTACCAGTAGGGGAGTAGGGGAATGATACAGGAAGAGGAAGACAGCCAATACAGAGTACATTAATGTATAGATCACCATGGTGGGCAACTGGGAAAGCAGTGTAGAACAAACCTCAAAACTGCCCTACCTGAGGAGAAAAGAAACTGGTTTGTTTATCTATCAACCACCATGTGATATTGGTCAAAGTCACTTCAGGTGATAACTCCTTGGCACTTCCTCCCTACTCTGCGTGTGGCAGAGTACACCTCTGTGGTCAGGGAAAGCCTTCAGGTAGAGAGTTGGAGGTGCTTGCAGCAGGAAACTCTAAGTGTGCACTGAATGGCAAGTATGAAGGGCAAATAGCTGGGGCACCAATACTGTCTGCACATCCTTCTTTTGAAAGGTAGAGAAGTGGGTGTCCTGAAGAGGGAGAGACATGATGGTAGAGTATGACATTGGATATTTATTCTCTTAATGCTCATGCTTCATGACATTTCCCTGTCTCTTAAAAAAGTACATGTGTTAAAACATATATGAAGTTGTTCAACAAATATTTGTTAAACATCTAATATGTACCAGCTAGTATTTTAGGCACTTGAAATATATTAGTGAACAAAACATTCCTGGTCTTATTATGCATGTATTCTAGTACAAGAATTAAGGTTATAAATAATAAATGTAAGCAATAAATAAAGTACATAATAAGTTAGAAGATGATAAGTAGGGCAGCCTGAATGGCTCAGTGGTTTGGCACTGCCTTCAGCCCAGGGTGTGATCCTGGAGACCCAGGATCGAGTCCCATGTCGGGTTCCCTGCATGGAGCCTGCTTCTCCCTCTGCCTGTGTCTCTGCCTCTCTCTCTGTGTGTCTCTCATGAATAAATAAATAAATAAAATCTATTTTAAAAAAGAAGATGATAAGTATTATGAGGAAAGGGTAAGGGAAAAAAGGCGTGAAATAGGAGATTGAAAAGGGGGAAATTAACCAGATTCTGGATGTAGATTGAAAGCAGAGCCAACAGGGGTTAGGGTAGCAAGGGGAGGGAGGATTGTAATTTTAAATATGGTTGGTTAAGGGAGACCTCATTGAAGGGCACCATTCATGAGAGGTCAGGGAAGTAGCCATATGGGTATTTTCAGGAAAGTCCTTCAAGCAGAGGGAATAGTCAGCACAAAGGCTTCAAGGAAGGAGCCCATTTTAGCAATAGTAAGGAACCACACTAGCTAGAACAGAGTGAGTGAAGAGACAAGCAGTAGGATATAAGGTTAGAGATGAACAAGGAAGCCAAGAAAATGTGAAGTTTTATAAAACTTTGGGTTTAGTCTGAGTGGGATGGAGAATTTTGAGCAGAGGACTGAGATTATCTGATTTAGGTTTAAAAGGGATCAGTTTGGTTGTTGCTTTAAGAGTAGATGTTAGGGAGCCAAGGGTGGAAGCAGGGAGACCAATTAGGTTTCATAGCAATCCAGGTAAAAGATGAGGATGACTTGGACTAGGAGGTAGCAATGGAGATAATAAGAAGTGGATGGATTATGGACATATTTTGAGGTGTTTACAACTGTTGAAGATAGTTTTGGATGTAGGGTATGAGAGAAAGAAAGAAAGAAATCAAGTATAATGCCAACATTTTTGGCCTGAGCAGCTAGATTAGCGCTGTCATTGTTTAAAACGGTGAAGACTACCAGTGAAGTTGGTTTCTGGAGGGACAATAGGAATTGAATTTTGAACTTTTTGAGTTTAAGATATCAAGTAGACATCAAATGGACACGTTGAGTAGGCATTTAGGTGTGTGAGTCTGGTATTCTGAAGAGATGTGTAGGATAGCATGTTAAGTTGAAAGAAGTTAGGAGACAGATGGTATTTAAACCCATCAGACTGAATAAAGAAGTCCCCAAAGAGCATGGATAGCTAAGGAAGAGTTCTGTGTCACTACAAAAGTGACAGGACTGAGATAAGAGGAGGAACCTACAAGGAAACAGAGGAGGCACTTATGAGGCAGGAAGAAGTCTAGAAAGTGTGGTGTTTTGAAAGTGTCATAGTGAAGAAGACTGAGATTGCATTGGAATGAGGATCATGGAGGTCATTTGTAATCTTAACCAGACAAGTTTCATTGGGGTTACATAAGAAAACATCCTATTTGAGTAGGTTTAACTGAAAATAGGAAGAGGAATCTGTGAAAGCAAACCTAGACAACGCTTTTAGGAAGTTTTGCTACAAAGGAGGGAAGATAATCAAATAGATGTCAAGGGAAATAGGTTTAAAAGATGGTTTTATTTTTAAATATGGGAGAAATGAAACACATCTCTGATAGAAAAGATCTACCGAAGTGGGAAAATCAATGTGAGAGAATGTTGAGAATTGCTAGAATGATATCCATGACTGGGCTTGAGGGGATAGCATCTAGTGGATAAATGGGAACATAGGCTTTTAAGATAGGATTATAAATAGTTGAACTTTGGAACTTCAGGAAGGCACTATGCCTTACATACACTATGTATGAGTACAGATACTGTAGATGGGTAGATAAAATACTGAGGATTTTCTTAATCCTCAAGAAGGAATCAAGGTCATTGGTTGAGAATGATGATTAGGGGTATAGAGTTTAGAGGCTGAGAAGAGAGGAGGATATATGAAATAATAACCTAGGTTTATGGAAGAGTGACCAAGAAAATAAAGTATGACTGTTGGACAACATTAAGAGCCTACTTGAGGTTCATTCTTATGGATTTGAAGTGAAACCAGTTATAGATTGTAAGTTTTTCTTCAGTCATATTCAGCTGCACAGGGCAAAGGCATAGCATAGGCAGCAAGTTGGATTTAATGAGTGTTGTGATTTTGGCACACCCAATGTAATGAAGTAAGAGAGAGGTCAGGCAGATGAGGGCATACAAGGGAGTGAATTTATTATAATTATTTACCATGAAATATGCTAGGTAAAGAGGAAGAGAAGCTATCAGTGGGTCAGGGAGAATAAGTTGGCAGGACCAATTAATTGGGGGATCTTATCAGAGGTCCTAGGTTGATAAAGTCTGGGTACCAGAGTGTGTGAGCCAAAAAGGTATATGGTGGTCAGGGAGTAAGATGCATGAAAGTTGATTAATAGAGGTGCAATTATTGGTAAAGACAAGGCCATTATAGACATAGTCAAAGGAGTGAGTGGCTGAGGTAAAGTGAAGGACAAGGTCATTTGTGGAGAGGAGTTCTAGGAATGAAAGGCTGGGATGTTGGAATCATATGTATATTGAAATCTGCATTAATTAGGACCAAAACAGTGTTGTACAGGAAAAAGAATAGAATAAAAATGTATTAATACGTCTGTGGGGTGTTATCTGAGTGGAGAATCATTGTTGCTTTAAATTTATTTCTTACAATTCATGTATTACTTTATAATCAGAATTAAATGATTAAAAAAGATAAATTTTTGTTTCAGTTGGAGTTCATCTAGGAAAACAGGAATTTATATAATTTTATGCAAGTATTCATATGGGAAGCCTGGAGGAGTGAAATTCAGAGGATCAGCCATAAGTGTTAATTTTGCCATACTCCTATGGTCCAGAATCAGAGTGCTGTCACCTTAGAGGCAGAAAGCTGCAGGAAATTGCTGCTGGCTTTACTGCTTCTTAACATCCTGAGATGAATGGATAGCAGGGGAAGGCAGAGGCTGTTGAAAAACTTGCTTGTGCAAAGCCTATGTATTTGATGTTAGTGCTGGAGGAAGAAGGAAATGGCTACTGCCTCCTTTACTCCTTTCAATTCTTATGTGAAAGCATCTCCCTGGCACAATGTAAATCATATCCATCCCTCTGCAGGCAAGGAAATCTGCACATAGTAGTTCTAGGTACCAGCCCCTATGATATCAGGGGAGATCATAGGAATGGAATGGGAAGGAATGCTGATTATAGAACAAAACAAAGCAAAGCACAGTAAGTAATATCCAGTCTACCAAAACATTGCTTCATGGAATCAAAATGTGTTTCATGGCTCTATTTGTACTGTCCCCTCTTAAGGTTGGGATTATGTCTTCATAACTTAAATTCTCCCTGATTTGTATTCTAGTGAGTCTAGAGAGAAGGACCTTTCTCTTTCTAGCATCATTTTTGGAGACTGTAGGATCCAGCATCAATGGAGAGATTTCTTAAAAATTACATGTATATGTGCGTTCAGGGCACAAATATGTTTACCCCATAAATATTCCCTAATCTTAAATGAGGGAAGATATTGGGTTTTGGTGGAAGACAGTCACCAATGTATCCAGATAGAGTTTAAAGAATCATAATAGCAGAGTAAAGGGAGAGAGCAAAGTGGGCCAGCATAGTAGGAGATATCTTTGTGTAAAAGGTAGAACTTTATCTAGGCCTTGAAGGATAGGGAAGTGGAAAAACTCATAAACAGTGCTGTAGTTTTGACTCAGTACTTAACTAGCCATGGTGACTCTGGTTGTCCTTAATGCTGTTCACAAACATTGCTGCTCTCTTCCTTTTGGCTGGGATCCAGGAAAGCATTTCTCTATCCTCTTAGAGAGGGATTGAGCCCCACATCAGGCTCCACACTCAGTGCAGAGTCTGCCTGAGATTTCCTCTCCCTCCATCCTTCTCCCTCTTAAAATCAGATGTGGCCTGTGACTTCCTTGGGCAATGAAATGTGAGTAGAAGAGACATACATCATTTGTGTGTAGAAGCATCAACTTGCTAGTGGCTGATGACATCTTTCCTTATCTTGTTTTGTTAATCATATAAGCATACACTGGGGGATCCCTGGGTGGCTCAGCAGTTTAGCGCCTGCCTTTGGCCCGGGGCACGATCCTGGGGTCCAGGGATCGAGTCCCACGTTCGGGCTCCCGGTATGGAGCCTGCTTCTCCCTCTGCCTGTGTCTCTGCCTCTCTCTCTCTCTCTGTCTATCATAAATAAATAAATAAATCTTTTTTAAAAAATCATATAAGCATATACTAAGATGGAGCCTCTGTCAGTCTGAGTCTCTGAAGGATTATAAAGAGATGTGTCAGAAAGACATATGTGTAGTGTGAGAAAGAAATACACCTTTGCTGAGCTAAGTAAGCCACTGGGATTTTTGAAGCTCTTGTTAAAGTGGTGTAACCCTGCCCATCCTGGTCCTTAGGGTGACCTTGAGCAAATCTTTCCTGTGTGGAAGCACCAGTGTCCATGGTTAAGATGAAAGACTTAGAATAAATAGATTGCTTTAAACAATTTTTCTTTTCCAGCAGTAGATTTTTTTAAAAAAATTACCAAGAAACCTAAAGTGTAAATGGATGCAAATAATGCTTGGTGTCCTCTAGGTGAAAAATCCTGGTTAGAGACCAATTACATTTTGTCCAGCCCCAGCTCATTATAAGTCTCTTGGATGACCCAGAGTTTGGCAATTCTGGCAGTTTGGCCAACTTCTCTTTCACTGGAGCAAATCTGACTAGTATAAATTTCAGTAGCACACAGAAGTTTTCCTGGGATTTCCACTCCTAGGTAAAGTGAACATTGTGATTCTGGCTTACAGAACAATCTGCAGAGTCTGACTTAAATGCCTTCCATGTTTCTTCCTGACATGCCGTGATGAAGGCAGGTAAGATGACCTACTCCTTGATGGGAAATGAGGCATGTGATTGGGAGATAACACTGAGGATTTGCCACTGAATTCCATTACTAATGCTAGAGTGGACTCAAGTGACCTCAGCTGGGGAGATACTGGACCACTTTATCAGGGAGTGTGATGGTGTTTCAGAAGCTGGAGGGTGGCAATGCTGAGTGGCTCAGTTGGGTAAGCATAAGCTCCTAATTTCAGCTTGGGTCATGATCTCAGGGTCCTGGGATTGAGTCCCACATCAGGCTGCACACTCAGTGCAGAGTCTGCCTGAAATTTCCTCTCCCTCCATCCTTCCCCCTGTTCATGCATGCCTGCTCTCTCTCTCTTTCTCTCAAATAAATAAATAAAATCTTTAAAGAAGCTAGGAGAAGAACTGTTAAATAGACTAGTGTGGGTTTCAGAGCTATCACTGGTTTGAGCTTTTTCTAATAAAGGGGGGCCTGTATGTCTCCTGACATCTCTTTCTTCCTCTCCTAGTCCTCAGTGGAAGAATGATAATTGGATTCAGACAGATCTGGGGTTGAATCCCAACTCATTTAATGGTTGTCCCTAGGCAAGTACTCTAATGACTCTGTGCCTCAATTTCTTCAATTGTAAATTGGAATAATAATAACTACTTGGTTAGGAAATTATGAGGATTAATGAGATAAAACATGCACAACACTAGACACATACTTCCTTCTCACTTCCACCCTCCTGATCTCCTTCCCTTTCATTTCAATGTATTTAGCAATTCCTATGGCTCATCTTTCCTATTTAACATATTGCTTATATCTTCAGAAGTGCTATGTTTTTATTTATTGGAAATTTGTGGACATCACTTTGCACTTAGGTAGAGAGGACTTTGGAAAGTTCTATACTTTGATATTTTATAAGGATGTGTGTTCAAGATCCATCTTAGCTGTTGCCAAATACTTTCTTGCATAGTGGATATACCTAGCTGCATTTTTTTGAAACTAGAGGGAAGTCTTAGAACGCAGTCAAATCTGTTTACATTACAACTGGTTCTTAAAGCTCTTTCTGTGCTGAGTTGGACATATGCAGAAAATGAATGATAAGACATCCTCAGCAAAGGGAAGAAAAGTTTCTTGATTCAGTGGCATTCACCCTTCGTTTGCTAGGGGGTAAAAATGGCAGTCAGGAATGTGGTACAGAAATCATGAGAGGCCCTAAGTTTGTAAACCGGGGAGGTCACTTCAGTTTAAAATGAGAACCACATCTAATGGGAGGGCCTGTGGCTTAAGGGGTGATATGGATGAGAATGAAATGAAATCAGAGCAAGATTCAGAGCCAGAAAACCTGTGTTCGATCCTTGACTTCAATACCAACCTTGAAGAAATTTTATTTTGCCGATTCTCACTTTACTCATGTGTAAAAGGGAGACAGCATTACTTAAGATCAATGTTATCTGCTTTAAAGATAAGGTACATGAAAAATACTTTGTGGACTCTAAAGCACTATACAATGTTTAGAGTTATGATGGTCATCTCCACACTTATGTCTTACTGGGTAAATATATGGGTAATGTCTTACAGGGGCCCCAGGGACCATATTAAGCAAGAGACCTCAGAGGCAATGCCTGTGAGGTAGGGCTGTTGACTTTGGCTCTACCACTCTCTGGTATGTTTGGCATAACTCCTGTTTGGTGATTGTGGGACTCAGTGTAGGTTGTGATAAGTAACTTGATGATAATCTTATAGAAATTGTTAGCAGAGTTGAGACTAGAATTTATATTGAGTGTATTCTTGTATCCTGGTTAATCAACTACTGCTCAGAGAATGAGATTAGACTTGGCATAAACGTGTAAGAGCTCTGTTGTAACTTCCTAGTGGACTTTTGTGTGTTTATAAAATGGCTTTCCAGAAAACAGATAATAGGCAAATTCATTCATAATGAATATTGACAACATTTGGAAAAATTTGGGGTCATTTTCCTCAAGTATTGTATTATACATCCATTGCATCTGAGGAAAAGACCATTTTTCTCAGGTATTGTATTTTATTTAAATTCTATTGAGGGCAGCCCGGGTGGCTCAGCAGTTTAGCGTTGCCTTCAGCCCAGGGCGTGATCCTGGAGACCCAGGATCGAGTCCCACATCAGGCTCCCTGCATCGAGCCTGATTCTCCCTCTGCCTGTGTCTCTGCCATTCTCTCTCTCTCTCTCTCTCTCCCTCTCTCTCTGTCTCTCACGAATAAATGAAATCTTTAAAAAAATTTTTTTGAAAAAAAAAATCCTGTTGAGATTTGTGCTATTTCCATTCCTGGAAATTATCATTTGTCACTTATGGCTTTATACAGCAAACATGTATTGAGTATCTTCTGTGCTTAAACTGCTATGTTAAAATACCATGGATAATTATTTCCTTCAACATTTTATTATAAAAATTTCAACCATAGAGAAAATTGAAACAATTTTATAACCAGCAACTGGGTTATATAATTACATATCTAAACACATTTATTTTTTCTGTTTATCCATAAATCTACTGTTCCCCTACACACTTGAGCATGCATATCAGAAACCACAAAATGTTTTTGATCAGGGACATAATAAAATTTAAGTTGCCTATTACATAAATGTTTTCTATTAAAATATGGATGTGATGGTGCTGGTCCTGGTGGTTGTGCCCTTCTCACTGTCTTTTACCTTCCTTCTCTTATTTTTAGGAGAATCAGTCATTGACTGATTAATGGGAAGGGCAGAGAGTTCCTATAAGGTGGATGGAAGAGATTAGGATGATGCTGAACAACACAGATATGCTTTCATACATATACTGGAAAGATGATACTGGGATGTGATCATGTGGCATAGAGCTATTTAATGTTTCTAGGCCTAGTTTATCTAGAGCATCATTTTCCAAAGTGTGCAGCTTCTGTGCTAGGAGTTTTATCCATATTTTTTCTTCTCATCTTTGAGATAGCCCTTTGAATTGTTATTATTCTTCCCATTTTACTGATGTGTATACTGAGTCTCAGAAAGCTTAAGTCACTTGCTTGAATTATTTGTCTGGGAGGTGGTACAACTGGACTCAGACTCTAAAGACAATGTTCTTTCTCCTTCATTCACTGTTGCCCAGAGCTGACGTTTGTTCTATTACTTGTAAACCACAGTACTTCAGAAGGAAGTGTTAAAAGAACAAAGGTTAAAACAAAGTGTTAAAAGAAAAAATGATGTCTCTTCTAATAGACAAATTATAGGATCCCTACAGTCATATGGCAGCAATTATCCAATGTTCCTTTTAATCTGTGGATATTGATGAGGAAAGATTTTCCTCTTGAGCATTCTTCTAATTTGATATTGCTGGCACACTATGCACCTCTCTCCTGGCCTGGACTCAGCTGATCTGATTGGCTTCTGTTCACCAGTAGTATTAATTTCCCCCCACATAAGGCACTCATTGCCTTTCCTGGCCCACAAATGAGAAACCTTCCTGATTTCCTAACCTCGTGAGGGACTAGGTCCTTTCCTAATGCTCATTTCCTAGCAATATGAGGTCAGATTAGCAACTTCCTTCTTGAGAGCAGCCTGCTTTGTTTTGTAATAAAAGATGGATAAAGGGATCCCTGGGTGGCGCAGTGCTTTAACGCCTGTCTTTGGCCCAGGGCGCGATCCTGGAGACCTGGGATCGAATCCCACGTCGGGCTCCCGGTGCATGGAGCCTGCTTCTCTCTCTGCCTGTGTCTCTGCCTCTCTCTCTCTGTGACTGTCATAAATAAATAAAAATTAAAAAAAAATAAAAGATGGATAAAATATGGAGAGACTGTTACTTTTGAGAGATTTACATATGCCTTTTTTTAAAAGAATAGTGATAAAAATATATATAAAATATGCCATCTTAACCATTTTTAAGTGTATAGTTCAATGGTGTTTTATTTATTCACATTGTTGTGCAACTGATCTCCAGAATGTTCCTATCTTGAAAAACTAAAACTATGCCCATTAAACAACTCCCCAATTTTCCCTCTCCTCAGCCTTGGACCTTCTGTTTGTATGAATATGGCTACCTTAGATACTACATATAAGTGGACTCATACAGTATTTGTCTTTTTGTGACTGACTTCACTTAACATTCGTCTTCAAGGTTCAGCCATGTTGTAGCATGTGACAAGATTTGCTTCCTTTTTAAGGCTGAATGATATTTCATTGTATGTATATGCAACATTTTATTTATTGATTTATTTGTCAATGGACCCTTGGGTTGCTTCCATCTCTTGGTTATTGTGAATAATGGGACTATGAATATGGGTGTACAAATATTTTTTTGAGATTCTGCTTTCAACTCTTCTGGGTAAATACCCAGAAGTGGAATTGTTGGATCATATAGTAACTCTATTTTTAATTTTCTGGGGAGATTCCACACTGCTGTCCACAGTAGCTGCATCATTTTATACTCCCACAAACTGTACAAGGGCTCCAATTTCTCCACATCCTCACCAACATTTATTATTTTTTTTCAGTAGTAGCCTCCTAATGGATGTGAGGTGATATATGATTGTGGTTTTGATTTGTATTGCTCTAATGATTAGTGATATTGGGCATCTTTTCATATGTTTGTTGGCCATTTGTATATCATCTTTGGAAAAATGTCTGTGTAAGTCCTTAACATTTTTAATAGGTTTATTTGTTATTGCTAAGTTGTAGGTTTTTGAGAGATTTATTTATTTATTAGAGAGAAAAAGATTGGGAGGGGAAGGGTAGAAAGAGAGAAAGAGAGAGAAAATCTCAAGAAGACTCCCCTCTGAGAGCAGAACCTGATGCAGGGCTGATCTCACAGCCTGGATATCATGACCTAAGCCAAAATCAAGAGTCAGATGCTTAACTGATTGAGTCACCAGGGTATCCCTGTAAGAGTTCTTTAGATGTTGTGAATATTAATCTTTTCTCAGGTATATAATTCAAATATTTTCTCCCATTCTGTAGGTTGCCTTTCACTCTGTTAATTGTGTCCTTTGATTACATTTACCTCTTATTTGAAGATCAGCTTCTATGTAAGAAGAGCTTCTCAGATTAGGACTTATTACCTATCCTGGTGTAGCATCTACTACATGCAACTATCAATTAAGATGTTTAAAAAAAGGTACTGTGTACCATTCAACTCTGTATTCGTAGTGCCTAGATCAATAAATGTTTAAAATAAAAATGAAATTAAATTAATTTTCCCCTTAGCTCTCATTTATATACTTAAGTTTTCTTCACCCAGAGTCAATTTCCTCTTTTTGCTAGAGCTTTCAGGGCAGGCCAATTCATCAGTTAGGCCTTGAGTGGGAGGGTTCAAGCAAGGAGGACTGATAGGAACATGGAGTGGTCATCATCCATTTCTACTGGCAAAGCATTTTCTAAAGTCTGAAGATTCTGTAGGGTCAGGCATAAAGAGTACCAAGATAGTCTAAGAGATATAAAGAACTTTGGGCAGAATTCAGAAGATTTGAATTAATTCTAGAGAGGCTTCTTACATAGGATGTGATCTTGAGTTTTGGGCAAGTCATTTAGTCTTCCAGGCAATTTGTTTCCTTGCTTTTAAAATCAAAGTTTTATTTCTGCTGGGTGGTACAGTTGGCTAAGCATCTGACTCTTGGTTTCCACACAGGTTGTGATTGCAGGGGCCTGAGATTGAGCCCCATATCGGGCTCCGTGCTCAGTATGGAGTCTGCTTAAAACTCTCTCTCTAATTGACAAATAAATCTTAAAAAAAAAAAAAAAAAAAAAAAAAAAGAAAGCTTTGAGCTCTAGGTCTCTTTTAGTTTTCATGATTAATCTGTAATTCTCTTAGGTATTTTCTAATTGTTCATGGAATTGAAGTGCCGGCTTGCTTTTTCACCTGATGTGGTATTCTAGGAATTCCTGAACTTACCTGTAATCCTTTCACATTTCTGAAGAGGAAATAGACAAAGTAGCTAGGGCAACTGTTATCTATTAGTAATTTTGACATGAATTCCTATAATATTTTCAATATTGTGTTCCTTTATAAAAGGATATACTGGGATCCCTGGGTGGCTCAGCGGTTTAGCGCCTGCCTTCAACGTACGGTTGTGATCCTGAAGACCCGGGATCGAGTCCCACTCGGGCTCCCCACATGGAGTCTGCTTCTCCCTCTGCTTGTGTCTCTGCCTCTCTCTCTGTGTCTGTCATAAATAAATAAATAAAATCTTAAAAAAAAGGGGATATACTAATATTATTTATTTGTTTTATCTAATAGCTACTTGTCTAGTAGCTTTACAATGGGCCCAGAGGCTAATAAATTAATACTAATTATGGCACCATTTTCATTTCCTTATTGACTCTGACAAAGACTAATCATGATTTTACACTGGGTTAGCATTTGTTTACTTATTCTGCAGATTTTAAAGTGATTGGAGGAACTGGTTAAAAGTTCCCATACTGAGTTAGTGTTGATATACTGAATCACTTATCCTTTCAAACACACAATTTCGGAAAATATGCATGTTTGAAATGTCTTGGAAGTCTAAAAATGTTTCATGGTTCATTTAAAAGGACTATTAGATGGAAAGCAAAGAGTCTTTAGCTGTAGTTGTTGTTCCCAATGGGATCCTGCCGCCATCAATTATATCAGGGAAGAGTGCAAAGTCATGGCGCGTCATTGCTAAAAATAGTCCAGACTGTGGATCAAGTCCAAGTCATTGCTTATGCGGCAGCTACATACCAGGCTTGTTTTGCTGCACCTGAGCCTAGGGAAGCCTGGAGCCAGGCATTCAGTCACATTTCCCCCTTCTCCTTGCCCAAGCAGACCCCACCACAACATACATCTACAACACCCTCCCCCACATGCATACACCGCACACAATACCACCTACACAAATAGGTACCATACATCACCACCACATACCCCACAAACACGTAGAACACGCATACATAGAAGCTGAGAGATCCGATGCCTCACTGAGCATGTGTGTGGAACAAAAGATCCATGAGCAAGAGCAGCTAATTAAAGCAACCAAGTTGCTGTCAGGAATGGGTAGGACTCCCTCATTCGCCTCCCTCCCTGGCCACTCTCCCTCCACCTTTCTGTATTTGCTCCTGCTTATGCTCTGTTCTCCAAGTCTTTGTCATCATACTGCTGAATCTGACTGAATTCCCTTTCAGAATTAAAGGGTCTTTGTGCTTTAAAACACTCCAGCACAGCTTGGTGTGAATTACCATGTATTAAGGGGGCAGCCAGGGGCCAATTGGGTCTGCTCTCCTGTGATTCTCTAAACGCTGCATCTGGGATCCCTGGGTGGCGCAGCGGTTTGGCGCCTGCCTTTGGCCCAGGGCGTGATCCTGGAGACCTGGGATCGAATCCCACATCAGGCTCCCGGTGCATGGAGCCTGCTTCTCCCTCTGCCTGTGTCTCTGCCTCTCTCTCTCTCTCTGTGACTATCATAAATAAATATAAAAAAAAAATTAAGCGCTGCATCTGGTTACAGCAGTGTTGCCTGACGCACAATTTTGTTTTCCATGAGTGACTGACACTTCTCCTAGGAGTTTCATCAGCCAAGTCCTTCTGTGCTTGAAGGCAATGTTTTTAGGAACCTAGAATAAAGTGAAAGTCTTCCTAGAAATTTTAGTTCCTTGTCATTTTGATCCAATGCCCTAGTAGTCTAGCATTGTGGGTTTTGGGCTGGTTGTGCAGGTCACATGAGAGAGATTATAGATCATCTAGGACATGAAAGCAGTCTCACTGCATTAATTATTTATCAGAAATCAAGTGAAGGAAGGTAGGGGTGAGATTCAGAACGCAATAGTAAAATTCTGCACTTTTCAATTTCATCATTTTTATGCCCTCAAGGCAGCAGGAGTGAGTTGGGCTGAGTTTTAGCTGATTCTATACAGGTTCTGCATAGATGGTATATAAGTTTCCTAGGGATGCCATGAAAAATTACTATAATCTGGGTGGCTTAAACCACCAGAAACTTATTCTCTCACAGTTTTGGAAGTCAGAATTCCAAAATCAAGGTGTTAGCAGGTCTATACCCTCTTTGAAGGCTGTAGGGGAGAGTCTGTCCCTTGACTTTCTCTGTTCCTGGTGTTGCCAGCAAAGCTTGGAGTTTCTTGGCTTTTAGATGCATCATTCCAATCTCTGCCTCTGTCATCATTTGGCATTCTTTCTGTGGGTCTCTATGTTTCTATTTTTATAAGGACATCAGTTATATTGAATTAGAGCCTGTCCTGAGTATGACTTCATCATGACCTAAATATATCTGAAAGACTTTATTTCCAAATAAGTTTATATTCATAGGTACTGAGTGTTAGGACTTCAGTATATTTTGGGGGGGGGGCATAATTCAACTCATGACATATAGGTTGGTAAGTGAAGCTGGCATCCACAGTCTTAGAGCTTCTATTAAAATTTAGACAACAATGATTGCATTTCTTCATGTCGAGATTTATTAAATATCTTGGATCTATTGGTTTATAGCTTTTTTTTTATTTTTTTATTTTTTATTTTTTATTTATTTATTTTTTTTTATTTATGATAGTCATACAGAGAGAAAGAGAGAGAGAGCCAGAGACACAGGCAGAGGGAGAAGCAGGCTCCATGCACCGGGAGCCCGATGCGGGACTCGATCCCAGGTCCCCAGGATCGCGCCCTGGGCCAAAGGCAGGCGCCAAACCGCTGCGCCACCCAGGGATCCCTGGTTTATAGCTTTTCATCAAACATGGAAAGTTTTTGACCTTTATTTCTTCAAATATTTTTCCCGTCTATTTCCTTTCTTCTATCCTTCAGGGACTCCCAATTACATTTATATTAGGCCGCTTGAGTTCCACAGCTCACTGATGCTCTGTTGTTGTTTATTCTTTCTAATTTTTATTTAAATTCAATTTACTTAACATATACTGTATTAGTTTCAGAAATAGAACTTAGTAATTCATCAGTTGCATATTAACCCAGTGCTCACTACATCAAGTGCCCTCCTTAAAGTCCATCAAACAATTCCCCCATCCCCCACCCACCTCCGCTCCAGCAACCCTCGGTTTATTTTCTATAGTTAAGAGTCTCTTTTGGTTTGCCTCCTCTGTTTTCCTCTTATTTTATTTTTTCTTCCCTCCCCCTACGTTTATCTGTTTTGTTTCTTAAATTTCACATATGAGTGAAATATTTGTCTTTTTCTGATTGAGTTATTTCGCTTAGTATAATACACTCTAGTTCCATCCATGTCATTGCAAATTGCAAGATTTCATTCTTTTTGATGGCTGAGTATATATATATATATATATATATATATATATATATATATAGTATATATACAATATCTTTATCCATTCATCTGTTGATGGACAACTCGGCTTTTTCTGTATCTTGACTATTGTGGACATTGCTGCTATAAACATTGGGGTGCATGTGTCCCTTCAAATCTTTGGATAAATACCTAGTAGTGCAATTGCTAGGTCATAGTTTTACTTTTTGAGGAAACTCTGTACTGTTTCCCAGAGTGGCTGCACCACTTTGTATTCCTACCAGAAGTGTAGGAAGGTTCCCCTTTCTTCACACCCTCATCAACGTCTGTTGTTTCCTGAATTATTCATTATAGCCATTCTGACTGGTGTGAGGTGATATCTCATTGTGGTTTTGATTTGTATATCCCTGATGCTAATTGATGCTAAGTATTTTTTCAAGTATCTGTTGGCCATTTGTATGTCTTCTTTGAGAAATGTCTGTTCATGTCTTCTGCCCATTTCTTGATTGGATTATTTGTTTTTTGAGTGTTGAATTTGATAAATTCTTTATAGGTTTGGATCAGCCTTTTATCTGATGAGTCATTTGCCAATATCTTCTTGACCATTCTCTAGATTTTCCTTTAGTTTTTTTTGACCGTTTCCTTTGCTGTGCAAAAGCTTTTCATACAGATAAAGTCCAAATAGTTTATTTTTGCTTTAGTTTCTCTTGCCTTTGAAGATGTGTCTAGCAAGAAGTTGCTGTGGCTGAGGTCATAGAGGTTGCTGCCTGTGTTCTCCGCTAGGATTTTGATGGATTCTTTACTAGGTCTTCCATCCATTTTTAATCTACTATTGTGTATGGTGTAACAAAGTCATCCAGTTTAATTCTTCTGCATGAGGCTGTCCAGTTTCCCCAACACCATTTGTTGAAGAAACTGTCTTTTTCCATTGGATATTCTTTCCTGTTTTGTCAAATATTAATTGGCCATAGAGTTGAGGGTCCATTTCTAGGTTCTCTATTCTGTTCCATTGATCTGTGTGTTTTTGTGCCAGTACCATACTGTCTTGATTATTACAGCTTTGTAATACAGCTTGAGGTCTGGAATTGTGGTGCTTCCAGCTTTGGTTTTCTTTTTCATCATTACTTTGGCTATTTGGGGTCTTTTCTGGTTCCATACAAATTTTAGGACTGTTTGTTCCAGCATGGTGAAAAAAGTTGATGGTATTTTGATAGAGATTTCATTGAATGTGTAGATTGCTCTGGGTAGCATAGACATTTTTCACAATATTTGTTCTTCTAATCCATGAGTATGGAATGTTTTTCTATTTTTTTGTGTCTTTCTCAATTTCTTGCGTAAGTATTCTTTAGTTTTCAAAGTACAGATTTTTGGTTTTTTGGTATCATATGGTTTTTGGTACAATTGTAAATGGGGTTGATTCCTTAATTTCTCTTGCTTCTGCCTCATTGTTAGTGTATAGAAATGCAACTGACTTCTGTGCATTAATTTTATACCCTGTGACTTTGCTGAATTTCTGTAACAGTTCTAGCAATTTTGAGGCCGAACCTTTCGGTTTTCTACATAGATTATTATGTCATCTGCAAATAGTGTAAGTTTGACTTCTTTTGGTTTTCTACATAGAGTATTATGTCATCTGCAAAGAGTGTAAGTTTGACTTCTTTGCCATTTTGGCTACCTCTTATTTCTTTTTGTTGCTTGATTGCTGAGGCTAGAACTTCCAGTACTATGTTGAACAACAGTGGTCAGAGTGGATATCCCTGTTGTGTTCCTGACCTTAGGGGAAAAGCTCTCAGGTTTCCCCATTGAGGTCGGTATTTACTGTGGGTCTTTCATATATAGCTTTTATGATATTGAAGTATGTTCCTTCTATACCTATATGGCACAGGGTTTTTATCAAGAAAGGATGAGTATTTTTTCAAATGCTTTTCTACATCTATTGAGAGGATGATATGGTTCTTGTCTTTTCTTTTATTAATGTGGTGTATCACATCCATTGATTTGCAGATGTTGAACCAACCACCCCTGCAGCCCAGGAATAAATCTCACTTGGTCATGGTGAATAATCCTTTTAATGTACAGTTGGATCCTGTTAGCTAGTATTTTGCTGAGAATTTTTGCATCCCTGTTCATTAGGGATATTGGTCTGTAATTCTCCTTTTTGGTGCCCTTTGTCTGGTTTTGGGATCAAGGTCATGCTGGCCTCATAGAATGAGTTTGGAACTTTTCCTTCCATTTCTATTTTTTTTTTTTTTGAACAGTTTCAAAAGAAAAGGTATTAATTCTTCTTTAAATGTTTGGTAGAATTGCCGTGGGAAGCCATCTGGCCCTGGACTCTTACTTGTTAAGAGATTTTTTATTACTGATTCAATTTTTTTTTTGCTGGTTATGGTCTGTTCAGGTTTTCTATTTCTTCCTCTTTCTGTTTTGTTTGTTTATATGTTTCTAGGAATTTATCCATTTCTTTCAGGTTGCCTAATTTGCTGGCATATTGTTGTTTATCATATAGCCTTATAATTATTTGTATTTCTTGGTGTTTGTTGTGATCTCTCCTCTTTCATTCATGATTTTATTTATTTGGGTCCTTTCTCTCTTCTTTTTGACAAGACCTGTTAGGGGTTTATCAATCTTATTAATTCTTTTAAAGAACTATCTCCTATTTTTATTGATCTGTGTACCATATTTTTTATTTCTATGTCATTGATTTCTGCTCTAATCTTTATTATTTCTCTTCACCTGCTGGTTTTAGGCTTTTTTTCAGTTCCATTAGGTATAAGGTTAGGTTGTGTATTTGAACTTTTCTTGTTTCTTGAGAAAGGCCTGTATTGCTATACTTTCCTCTTAGGGCCATCTTTGCTGCAGCCCAAAGGTTTTGAACTGTTGTGTTTTCATTTTCATTTGCTTCCATGAATTTTAAAAATTCTTTTTAATTTCCTAGTTGACCTATTCATTCTTTAGTAGGATGTTCTTTAACCTCCATTTATTTGTGGGCCTTCCAAGTTTTTTTTCTTGTGGTTGAATTCAAGTTTCATAGCATTGTGGTCTGAAAATATATATGGTATGATCTCAATCTTTTTGTGCTGGTTGAGACTTGAATGTGATCCAATACATGATCTATTCTGGAGAAAGTTCCATGTGCACTCGAAAAGAATGTGTGTTCTGCTGCTTTAGGATGAAGTGTTCTGTATATATCTGTTAAGTCCATCTGGCCTGGTGTGCCATTCAACACCCTTGTTTCCTTGTTGATCTTCTGCTTAAATGATCTGTCCCTTGCTGTGTGTGGGGTATTAAGATCTCCTACTATTATTATATTATCAATGAGTTTCTTTAATTTTGTTAATAGTTGGTTTATATATTTGGCTGATCCCATGTTAGGGGCATAGATATTTATAATTGTTAGATTTTCTTGTTGGTTAAACCCTTTTATTATGATATCCTCCTTCATCTCTTTTTACAGTCTTTGGTTTAAAATCTAGTTTGTCTGATGTAAGGATTGCTACTTCAGCTTTCTTTCGATGTCCATTGGCATTGTAAGTGGTTTTTCTACCCCCTCATTTTCAATCTGGAGGTGTCTTTGGGTTTAAATGGAGTCTCTTATAAGCAGCATAATGATGGGTTTTGGTTTTTATCCATTATGATATCCTATGTTTTTTGATTAGAGCATTTAGTCCATTTACATTCATACTAATTATTGAAAGATATGGATTTGGTGCCATTATATTACCTGTAAATTTGTTTTTGCTGTAGATTGTCTCTATTCCTTTCTGGTTTTTGTTACTTTTGGGCTCTCTCTCCATTCAAAGGATCCTCTTTAATACTTCTTGCAGGGCTGGTTTAGTGTTAACAGATTCCTTTAGTTTTTGTTTGTCCTAGAAACTCTTGATCTCTCCTTCTGTTATGAATGACAGTCTTGCTGGATAAAGTATTCTTGGCTATATATTTTTCCCATTTAGCACACTGAATATATCATGCCAGTCCTTTCTAGCCTTCCAGATATCTGTAGACAGGTCTGCTGCCAGCCTTATGTTTCTACTCTTATAGGTAGGACCTCTGGTCCCAAGTTGCTTTCAGGACTTTCTCTTTCTGTTTGAAATTTGGAAGCTTCATTATCATATGTAGAGGTGTAGACCTATTTTTATTGATTTTGAGGAGGATTCTCTGTGCCTTCTGGACTTGAATACCTATTTCCTTCCCCAGATTAGGGAGATTTTCAGCTTTAATTTGTTCAAATAAACTTTCTGCCCTTCACTATTGCTCTTCATCTTCTGGGATCCTTACTATCTGGGTATTAATTTGCTTTATGGAATTGCTGAGTTCTCTAAGTCTCCCCTTGTCATCTAGTAGTTTTCTTTTTCTCTTCTTTTCAGCCTTCTATTTTCTACCATTTTATCTTTCTGTATTACTGGCTCCCTCTTCTGCCTCATTTGTTCTAATTTTTAAAGACTCCATTTGGGACTACATCTCAGTAATAGCATTTTTAATTTTAGCCTGACTAGATTTTAGTCATTTTATCTCTTCAGTAAGTGATTCTCTGGTATTTTCTATGCTTTTTTCAAGCCCAGCTAGTATCTTTATAATCATTATTTTAAATTCTAGTTCACACATCTTACTTATATACATATTGATTATATACATATTGATTAAACTCACTGGCTGTGAGTACTACATCCTGTTATTTCTTTTGGGGTGAGTTTCTCCATCTTGTCATTTTGTCCAGAAAAGAAGAAGGAAAGAGAAAAAACAATAATAACAATATCAACAACAGAAAAAAATAGAAAACAAAAAAAAAACCCCAAGCCAAACCAAACCAAAACTAGATCTTGGGCATGTTTTGGTCTGCCTGTTAAAGGAAACTATATCCCAAAATAAGAAAGAAAGAAAAACTAATATATGTGTGTGTGTGTGTGTATATATATATATATATATATATATATTATACTATATATATAGCATAAAATACAATGAAAGGAAATAAAAAGTAAAAAGTATAAGAACATATATATATAAATAAAAATTTAAAAGAATAAAAAAAGAATTGAAAAGAGATGATAACTGAAAAATAATACTAAAAGACAAAAGAATAAAAATACAAAGAAACCTATATATTGTTATCCCTAAGATCTGAAGCTTTGCAGCCCTCTATGATCAGTACACCTGATGTGAGTGGGTTGTTTGTTCTGGTCTTCTGGGGGCGGGGGTGCTGGTGCACTGATTTTCAGGTGGACTTACCCTAGTGCAAATGCATCTCCAGTGTGCACAGCAGTGCTCAGTATAAGCAGCTCTGGATTCCACTATGTGGAGCTGTTTTACTTCCTGAAGGCCTTCAGCACAGATGAGTAGGAAGAATGTAGCTGCACCTTGCTCTCTAGCCTTGGAGCTGAAAATTCTCCCCTTCCCCACTCTTCAGTGAGTCCACACAGAAAAGCAATCACTCTTGTTTCCTCATTCTTCTTGTGATCCTGGGGATCCTGAGGCTATACTGTCACTTCTGGGATTCCACCCTGCTTCACCACCTGAACGTTTTTAAATCTGGGACATCCCCCATTAGAGCAGACTTCTAAAGGTTCCTATTTTGTACTCCTCTGCCTATAATACTTTGCAGTAGCCTCCTTAAGCAGGTTTCCTCCCCTCTGCCATATGCTCAGCTATATCACATCAGATTCAAGTCTGCATCTTCTACCTTCCAAATGGTGGTTTCTTTTCTACTTGTAGACTTTCAACATTTGTTTTCTCAGACTCTGATTGATTTCTTAGATGTTCAGAATTATTTGAAAACTATCTAGTTATATTCAAGGGAGGAGACAAACTTAGGGTCCTCTACTCCTCTGTCTAACTCCACCCCCTGCTTTGTTGACTTTTTCTCCTTTGTTGTCTTTTTTGTATTTCATTTTGGATTTTTTACTGCTATATCTTCAAGTTTACTATTTTCTTTTGCAATAGCTCATCTGGTGTTAATCCTATGTAGTGTATTTTTTATCTTGGAAATTATAGTTCTTATCTCTAGAAATTCTATTTGAGTCATTTTTATATATTCTATGTCTTCACTTACCACATTTAATCTTTCTTCTAGCTTCTTGAACACATGGAACTCAGTTATAATAACTTTTAATATCCTTATCTAATTTATTACCTATGTCATTTCTCCATTGGTTTCAGTTGATTTGTTTTGTTATGGATTCCACTTTCCTGTTTGCTTGCATTCCTGATAATCTTTGATTGGGTATCAGACATTGTGAATTTTAAATTGTGACACTAGATATTTGTGTATTCCTATAAATATTCTTGAGCTTTGTTGTAAAATGCAGTTAAATTATTTAGAAACAGTTGATCCTTTAAGGTCTTGCTTTTAAGTTTTGTTATGTAAAGATGAGAGCAGCATTTAGTCTAGTGCAGAGTTTCTTAATCTTGTCACTATTGACATTTTGGGTGGATAATTCTTTGATTTGGAGGGCTGTTCTGTGCATTGTAATATGTGTAGCAGTATCATTGGTCTTTCTATACAGGTAACATCTCTCCAATGTGATGATCAAACAATGTCCTCAGATATTGCCACATGTCCCTGGGAGGCAGGATTTCCCATGATTAAGAGGTATTAGTCTCGGGCTACTATTTTTCCCCAACTACTGAGGCCAGACTTTCTCAAACACTCTATCTGGTGCCTTGGGTATCCAGAATGAGGTTTCCCATTCTAGCTAGTGGGAACAGGAACTATTTCTGGCTCTGAGACCAAAGGATTGTTCTCTCTGGCCCTCTTTGAGTTTTTTTATCCTGGCCTTAGCTATAGTTTCTTCATATGCATGTGCTGATTACTTAAAACTCAAAAGGGACACTGCAGATCTCCAGAGTAGCCTTACTCTCTGTCTCTGCCTTTGTTTCTGTTTCTCTGAACAGTTCTATCATCTCTGGTGTCCTGGTTTGTGAATTTTAGGTGCCTTGGCTTCCCAACTCTGTCTCATTAAGAAAGTCAGCCAGAACCTGCCTATGTTCCCTCTTTTTTTTTTATCACAGCCTGGAGACTTTATTCAAGCATTAAGTCAGGGCAAGCATAAAGCTCACCTTGCCTGTTTCATTTTTCAGGGATTATTGTCCTTTCGTTGTCTGATGTCTAAAGTTTTGAAAACTATTGTTTTATGGATTTGCCTTTTTTAGTTGTTTCAATTGGAAAGATATATATGGCTTCTGTTACTACATCTTGGCTAGAAGCAAAAGTTAAGACTATTCCATTTTAACACACAGACATATATAGAGTGCATATATGTATACTGATATGGAATATACTTTTTAATGTTTTTTGAGACTCTGATCTTGCATTATTACTCTTTTTATTTGATAGGTTTGTTGTCCAAAGGGGACACAGCTACCTATGGCCATTTAAATTTAAATAAATCAAAACTAACAAAATAAAAAATTCAGTTCCTCAGTTGCAGCAGCCACATTTCAAGCCACATATGTCTGATGGCTACTGTATTGGGCTGTGAAGAGAGAGAACATTTCTATCATCACAGAAATTTATATTGGACAGTGCTGTTCTAAAGTCTATTTGGAAGAACTATTTCAAGCCTATGACTTTAATTATTATTTGTTTTCTAAGAACTACAAATCTATATTTTCACTAGATGTTTTTCCATCATCCCATATCTGTGTAACCAATACCTATACATCTTTATATGGCTCCTTAAATACATTTTGTCTCAAATTAAACTCACCAGGGTCTTCTTTCTGCTCAACTATGCCCTAATATTTCCTCTCAGTGAATGGTATCATCCACTTCCACCCAATTACACAGTCCAGAAACTGGACTTTTGCTCTCACTCAATGTCTCATCCTATCAGAACTGAGTTATATTATTTTAAGATTTCTAGTGGCCACATGCCCAACTATAGCACTCCTTTTTCTGCCTTAATAAAAGCCCTTCTGCCTTGATTCCAGTGTAGGTCTGCTAACTGAATTTTTCTCTTTCCAACTTCCTATTTCCAATGAAAATGCCTCAATGCTACCTAACTTCAAGAATGTGGAAGATTATGATCCTACTAAGCTGGAAGGAAGAGAACCAGACCCATTGCTAAAAATCACTAGTGACTATCAAAGAATATAAGAAAATAACTCCCAATTCTTTAATTTTATATTCTGACTTTTCAATTAATTTTCCTACTAGATTTGGAGAATGGGTTGCCTCCAACTATTTATCAGGCTTCTTTGTATCTAATGTCACCCATCCTTGGCTTAGCTAGTTTGTACATGCAATCAAATTGTCATAACTTTATTAAGCATGATGGGGCTTTTAAACTACTCTATGAAAAGAAACAGTTGATATTGCTTGATATTCAGGCACCTGCCCTAGAGAGTTTTAAGTTGATTTTTCAGCACTTAGCACAGTGCTTGAAACATAAAAGTATTCAAAAATATTTCTTGAGTAAAGTGAGTTTGCTCTGCATATTAAATATTAAGTATTTTATCCTCCCAACCTTATTGTATAATAGGTTTTATTTTAAAGAGAAAAGTATGGAAGGACTGAAATATTAACACTGATTATTTCAAGAGCTAGAATGGTGGGAAGGGGTAAGTTTTTAACTCCTTATATAAAAAGAGTTTTCTCTGTATTTTTTAACTTATTATCCAGAGCAATGTATTTAATTTAATAAATACAGTGAGGTGAAAACAACAATAATAAAAATTCTCCACACTCTGAAGGAAAACTAGAATGAACCACTAATGGCAGCTGGGTTGTGGACTGATTAGATGGAGAGCCAGACACATTCTGGAGTTAAGACTATGGCTGGATAGTAGTTCTAAAATGAGAAGAAGGGAAGACAAGGAAGAGAAGAGATTCAAATAATGGAGAAGGTGTACTGATAGTTGCAGCTACTTAATTTTGCCATTGTAGTGAAAGAACAGGCACAGATAATATGTTAACAAATGGATGTGGCTGTGTTATTATAAAATTTTGATTGCAAAAATCAGTCAGCTGGCTGGATTTAGCTCACATGCCACCATAATTTGCTGACTTTTATATCAGAGGGAGGGAAAGATTGAGGTAAGGTTGGAAATAATCTGGGATTCCATTTATCTGGGATAACAAAGAAGTTCTTTGCATTCAGGGACTTCCAGTGATAGGCATTCTGGTTGCCTGTGATGCCTCTAGCTATACTAGTGTGAGCTGCTGAGACCCACAGCTCTGGGTTTCCATTAGCCACATAAACAATCATACCTCTCTGGGGAGGTATGTGACTAATAAATTTAAATAGTTAAGTGTTTCAACGAATATAATGTACTTTGGATATGATATACAAAGTGAATTTAACTGTTACCAACATAACCTTCTCAAACAGAGAGCTGATGAGGAGCATGGGTCAGTCCAGGCTAGGCCAGACTTGGTCAGTGTGCATCTACTTTATTTTCTTGTGAGTCTTATAAGGTGCTCCTAGCATCCCTTCACTATGTCTTTGTATCTGTGGTTTGCTGACCTCTTTTCACAACTCATTGTTTGAACTCATTCTTGATAATGCTTTTTTCTTTTGGACAATTTCTTACCTGCTTGATCTCCATGTGAGGAGGTAGGGGCTCTCTCCTGCTTCCTTTGCTCTTCCTCTTGTTATTGGGACTTTTAAGTTGTCAGCCTCTCAGTGATAATGAGATCTTATCATTAACACCTTTGGTGTTATTTCTGTTGTGTGGATGCTTTCTCATTTTGCTCACTTTAGGTAGTCTTTATTTTCTGCTTCTCAGGACTATGCCAGCATTTAGAGGATTGTCTTGGACCTTTCTTAGCAAAATCCACAAATAGTATATGGAGTAATTTTGGAGTAATAAATAGGACTCTGAGCTCTTTTTAATGGGCTGTCAGGGCAAAAGAAAGACTTTTATATTGTCCTAATCTCTGAAATATTTCCTGGGCACTTTATTTCAAAGCAACCTTGAAAGATGAGAATATCAAAGAGTTTTTCAGCCCCCTGACTTTTAGCATCCGTGGAAGAGCTGTTTGGTTGTAATTCTTTACTGAAGTCCTTACAGCTGCTTCTCTTCCCTAATGCTCCATTGCAGGGGTGAACTTAAAAAGACAAGATGTTCTGACACAGTCATGCTGAAGTCTGGTAGAAGGCCCTCAGGGTCTTGACGTATTTTATGCTAGAATCTATCCTGATGTTGATTATGGTTCTGTTAGGACTGTGAAAGAACCTCAATCACCCTGAGAAGGTCCTAACAGAGGTGGAGAAAATTTTGTTGTCTGGAATGATGCATCAAGAGATCTTACAAATGTTTACCTTCCAGGACAGTTCTCACTGGCTGATATTATGGATCGTAATCTTGTTTTCAGGACAGAAGACTCAACGTAAGGTCAAGTCTGACCTGTATTTCACTTAGAATCAGAGGGGGAAAAAAAGCTAGTCTAAAAAACTTTAGTTCAACAATAGTAAATACAGCATTGAAGATGTCAGCTGCTAATATTGGATAAAGAGGGGGGCACTTGATGGGATGAGCACTGGGTGTTATGCTATATGTTGGCAAATTGAGCTCCAATAAAAAAAAAAACGATTAAGTAAACTGAAAAAAAATAATATCGGATAAAATACCCTCAAACTAACTATATTGTAAGTTTACCTCTTTTTCTATAGGCATACATCTTTTCAGGATGTCTTTTGCATTCTGCCACAAAGTATGTTTGTATATTAATTTTTTAAAAAATATTTTATTTATTATTTATTTGAGAGAGAGAGGGAGAGCACACAAGTTGAGGGCGGTTGCTGAGGGCATAGGGAGAGGGACAAGAAGACAATCCACTGAGCAAGGAGCCCAATATGGGGCTCTATCCCAAGACCCATGGAATCATAACTTGAACTAAAGGCAGATGCTTAACTGACTGAGCCACCCAGGCACCCCTGTATATTAATTTTCTTATTTCTGTCTTAAAAAGATTTATTTACTTATGAGAGAGAGAGAGAGAGAGAGAATCTTCAAGCAAACTCTCCATCGAATACAGAGTCTATGTGGGGCTCAATCCCAGGACCCTGAGATCATGACCTGAGCTAAGATCAGGAGTCAGGTACTCAACCAACAGAGCTACCCAGGTATCCCTGTAGATTAATTTCCAATTAGCCATCAGGAAAAGAATAGTTGCTATCTGTTGAACAAATATAATTAGAAACAAAATCTCTCTTAACCCAGAAATCCTCTTCACAAGGGTAGTAGAGAAAGAAAACAAATTTACTAATGAATAAGCATTAAACCAGAATGTCCTGCACATGACAGGCAATCTGCTAAGAAATTGTAGGCAGAAAAGAATCACACCCCCTTATAGAATCAATCACCTACAACCAATTACATATATGTTTTCAAGATAAATAATAACTGATTCTTAAATAAGAGGACTTGACAACTCCATTTGTTACACATAATTCATCCTAACTTTACCTGGTAATTGGGGTGACCATCTGTGTTAGCTAAATTGCTTTGATCCAAAGGAAAAAGAAACTTCTCTTCTTTTTATAACAGGAGGCAATTTTACAAATTTGAGTAAAATGCCCACTGAAATTTGGCCCCTATTCTCCATTAGAAAGAAACATTATGCTCTCTGTTGTTGGGATTTCAAAAAGATAGTTCCCAGGTACTTGAGAAAGCCATTCTGGGTCATAAGATAGACAAAAGACCAGCTGACAAAGGTTTATTTGGGCTTCAAAAGGATTTGTATACACTTCAAAGAGCTGAGGAAATACAATTCTGTTTTTTAAGGTAAATGCTCAAGGAAAAAGGAGGAGAGGAAAATCTCTTCCCCCTATTTTCAATTGGGAGAATCGACTTATTTTTAATTTGTATTTGTCTTTACTCACCTAAACACTCTAGAGTAAGAGGACTCCAAGAAGGCTGAACAGAGCTATAAGAGTTAAAGTGATAAAAGAATAAAATCTACCTAGAATATTTATTCTTCCAATCCACCTACTCAACTCTATAGTCAACTAATATTTGACAAAGCAGGAAATAATATCCACTGGAAAAGGGACAGTCTCTTCAATAAATGATGTTGGGAAAATTGGACAGCCACATGCAGAAGAATGGAACTGGACAATTCTCTTATACCATACACCAAGATAAAATCAAAATGGTTGAAAGATCTAAATGTGAGACAAGAATCCATCAAAATCCTAGAGGAGAACACAGGCCACAGTAACTTCTTGCAAGATACATCTATGAAGGCAAGGGAAACAAAAGCAACAATGAACTATTGGAACTTCATCCAGATAAAAAGCTTCTGCACAGCAAAAAAACAGTCAACAAAAGTAAAAGACAACCTACAGAATGGGAGAAGATATTTGCAAATGACATATCAGATAAAGGGCTAGTTTCCAAGATCTATAAAGAACTTATCAAATTCAACATCCAAGAAACAAACATACAATCGTGAAATGGGCAGAAGGCATGAACAGAAATTTCTCCAAAGAAGACATACACTTGGCCAATGAGCACATGAGAAAATGCTCTGCATTACTTGCCATCAGGGAAATACAAATCAAAACCACAATGAGATACCACCTCACACCAGTGAGAATGGGGAAAATTAACAAGACAGGAAACAAATGTTGGAGAGGATGTGGAGAAAGGGGGACCCTCTTGCACTGTTGGTGGGAATGTGAACTGGTGCAGCCACTCTGGAAAACAGTGTGGAGGTTCCTCAAAGAGTTAAAAATAGAGCTACCCTATGATCCAGCAATTGCACTGCTGAGTATTTACCCCAAAGATATTGATATGTGAAATGCCAGGACACCTGCACCCCAATGTTCATAGCAGCCATGTCCACAATAGTCAAACTGTGGAAGGAGCCAAGATGTCTTTCGACAGATGAATGGATAAAGATGTGGTATATATATACAATGGAATATTACTCAGTCATCAGAAGAGATGAATACCCACAATTTGCTTCAATGTGGATGGAACTGGAGGGTATTATGCTGAATGAAATAAGTCAATTGGAGAAGGACAATCATCACATGGTTTCACTCATACGTGGGATGTAAGAAATAGCAAAAGGGATTTTAAGGGAAAGGAGGGAAACCGAGTGGGAAAAATTAGAGAGGGAGATAAACCATGAGACACTCCTAGCACTGGGAAACAAACAAAGGGTTGCAGAAGGAGAGGTGGGTGGAGGGATGGGGTAACTTGGTGATAGGCACTGAGGAGGGGTTGAGCACCGGGTGTTATACTATATGTTGGCAAATTTAATTTAAATAAAAAGTGTAAAAAAATAAAAAAGTAGACTTACAAGAAAAAAAAATCTACCTAGAAAATGGGTAGGGGGGTTCTTGGGAGGAAGGAGGTAGACTAAGCATGTGGCTCACTCTTATATAGATCCAAATAGGATTCCCTTGCAGTAAAGAAATATATTTGCCTAGGAAGGAAATGGAAACTCTAGGAATTAAGGGTGGTATAGAAGCAGTAAGGAACTGATTTCACTGAAGTCCAATTGACTATTCTTTCCATTCCTGATCCCAAGCCTGTGAGTTACAGGTATTATTTAGTGATTTCTTCTCTTTGATATTAAAGACATTTCATTATGTAGCTTCTTTCCATCCTTTCCATGTTTATTCTTCTTCTCTATGTCTCAGTCTTTCTTCAAGCCTCAGCTTACTACAGATTTTAGCCAACATCACAGCATTTTTAAAGTAATTCTAACATTTATATCCATACCCAATGATGCATCTTATTTCCAATTTTTCTACAATTTTAGAGATTTGGGGCTCACCAGAGAACCTCCAGGGCATCTACACTAGTCCCTCCTTACTTAATCTTCTTTCTCCTATTCTCATTTTGAAAAAAATCTCATATATCACATATTTGAAAAATTTTATATTCTTTAGATCAGGATTTGATGCTAAATAATAAAAATTATTTAAAAAATCTTCCAACTTTGTGAGTTTCTTTCTTTTCTGAAGATCAGAGTATAGAATAAATTTTACTTTTATTTTGAATGTCTTGGAATCTGGCTTCCCAAGTAGTATATATTCTTGACTGGGCCAACTTCCCCTTTTGCCAGCTGTTGCAAAATCCAAGGTTATGTGGTTACTTTCTCTCAAGGGTTTAACATTTCTTTTTAACCAAGTCTTTATTTCCTGTTAGAGAAGCAGTTTTACAAGTTACTTTCTACACTTTCAGAGAGAAACACATTTCAGAAGCAAAGTCCAGAATTTCTAAGATAGGATTTGAGCAAGTGAGGTGTCTTGATTATTGATCTCCTATATCACTTGTATAACTTGTGCTTATAAAGTTTATAATCTATATCAAAGTTCATTCACATATTTTATCAATCCAGGATGTGGTGTGTTGTATACTTATAGAATTATTTCCTTCTTCCTCCAGCCTCATTTTTCCTAAAATCAAATACTCTGCAGCTTCCTTCTGCTCCCAAATTTATATATTTTCTTATACGTATATACTTTCTTAATAATTAAATTTATTACGTATTTCTCCTAATCGGCTGTTTTTTTCTTAAATGTGGTTTCTATTTCCTCTGCTGTATTCCAGCTGTATCTTGGTGAAATTTGTGGGGTAGACTTACCACTTTCTACCTCATTGACTACTTGTTTTAATAACTTTTTGCTGTGCTGCAACTTTTATAATGGGCAGAAACTGTCTTTATTTTTATTTTTCTCTATGGTATATATCATAAGGTTTGATGCATAGGTGGTTGGTAACTATAAATAAAATAGTGAAGGCAGGGTCTGTTAGTCCTAATTATAAATTTTTTTTAATATATTTTTTAAATTTTTTATTTATTTATGATAGTCAGAGAGAGAGAGAGAGAGAGAGAGAGAGAGAGAGAGAGAGGCAGAGACATAGGCAGAGGGAGAAGCAGGCTCCATGCACCGGGAGCCCGATGTGGGATTCAATTCGGAGTCTCCAGGATCACGCCCTGGGCCAAAGGCAGGCGCCAAACCACTGCGCCACCCAGGGATCCCTTAATTATAAATTAATATAAGACTAATATTTGAAAATATTTTTTTATCTTCTTAAGCCAAAATAGAGTAATCAGGCAGATAAGGAAACAGGATACTTAAATCTAGAAGTGTGAAAACAGGACAAGCAGACCGAAATTGACAAATCAGAGACAAAGATCAAACGAGAGTAAAGTAGGTATGTTTATAGGAACAAGAAGCAAATAAAAATGGAAGTATATTCAGGGCAGAGTGATTCATAAACCAAAACTAGTTTAAAGGTTTTATTTATTAGAGAGAGAGAGAGAGAGAACACATGATGAGACCAGGGGGAGAGAAAGAAAGGGAAGGAGAGGGAAAGAATCTCAAGCAGATTCCACATTGAGCATGGGACTCGATCTCATGGCCCTGACATCATGATCTGAGCTGAAACCAAGAGTAGGATGCTTAACCAACTGAGCTACTCAGGTGCCTCAAACTGAAGCTAGTTTAGAAGGCCTTTTATAATTGGTTATTTTGTTTATCAATACCTATATAAGTAATACATGCAGCAATAGTATTGAGTGGAGTTCTTATCTACCACATTCATAATTCTGAACAGAATAATGTCTGATAATCCCATGCTTTGAAGTCTCTAGATTCTCAGCCTTTGAATATATATTGTGGTTTATTTTGATGGTAAGTGTGAAAGAGTAATGGGAAAATATCCCCTGAGTTTAAAAAGTAATTTGTAGAAAAAAACAAAAGCAAAGTCTTCCTTTGGGTACTCAATGAGGTTAAGGCCTTAGTAAATTTGTTAGGTTTAAACTCGTCATATGCATATGGTAGATTGCCTGAGTAGGTATGTATCTTCCAGTGATGGATATGCTCTGCCAGGAACTTAGCCTGCTTCTTTATTAAAACAATTGCTAAAATAGTTCAAATTCAACAACACACTTTGCCATGGAGTGAGGATAGTAGAGGGTGATGATATGAAGAAACACATGGAATCTTACTGAATTTTAATATGGGAGGTAGGAGGAGTGAGACTCGGATTTGGCGTGGACTCAGACATGGACCCTGAGGCTTTGTCTCTTTCAGCTTTTATTAAGAAAGATAGCAGGGATGCCTGGGTGGCTGGTTGAGTGCCTGCCTTTGGCTCAGGGCCTGATCCCAGGGTCCTGGGATAGAGTCCCATATGAGGCTCCCCACGGGGACTCTGATTCTTCCTCTGCCTATGTCTCTGCCTCTTTCTCTGTGTCCCTCATGAATAAATAACTAAAATCTTTTTTTTTTTTTTTTTTAAAGAGAGAGCTAGCAGATTAGCTATAGGAATGATTAACTTTGGGAAGCAGAATAAACATGTTTACTTCAATGGGTTAAAAAAAAAAATAGGCTATTAACTCAAGGTGGGGGCAGAGGATCTGAATTTGGAGAACAATGTGGAGAAGAATCAGTGGCCTGACTCAGGACCTCACATATCCCCAGTGCGCCTAGGACTATGACACTCATTTCTCAGATAAGCTCTGGAGCTGGTTCCCCACAACACCTAAACAAAGTTATAGGATATAAATACCATGAAACCATATAAAATAAAGATTCTTCACTTTTGAAGAATTTTGTCCCTTTTTAGGTGAAGTTCAATTATGGGTAGTATCTAGGGAAATATTTTGGGAGTTAAAGGTATTTAACTCTCAACTACAAATCCTACCCCATAAGCTGCTTCTGCCTGTCCATCAGGCAAGCATGGCTTTAGTAAAGAGAGTTTTCCAATTGCAAAAGCAAGATAAAAACAGAATATGGGGAAAATAAATTTGTCTGACCTGTATGCTGATGTCCCAGAAGAAGGCAGAGAGGGTGCTTTCTGTTAGTGGGTACAGAGTAGGCAATCAATCCAGACAACAGAAAACTTTTACTTGTTGGAATAATAAATTATCCTACCACTGTGCTTCAGATGCTCCTGAGGGTACCCTTTGGAGTTTTTCTTTCTGAAAAACAAGTGAGAAACACACTTTTCAACTCTTCTGGCCAGCCCATGTTCCTTTTCAGCATATCTTTGATCCCCTCTCCTAGGAAACGGACTTAACCTTGCTGTGCCAGGTTATGTGAGTAGGTGGAGGATGGGTTAGATGGGTATGGATATTAAGGAGGATGCTTGTTATAATGAGCATTGGGTGTTGTATGTAAGTAATGATTCACTGAATTCTACTTCAGAAACCAATATTTCACTGTATGTTAACTACTTGAAATTTAAAATAAAAACCCCAACAAAACAAAACAAGACAAAAAGATAAGACAGATTAATAAAATGCTCTGCTTTTTGAAATTTAATAGGAGAATACCAAGAAAAAAAGTTGTAAGCTGGTTCCCTTTTAAAACTTCCAATGGTAAAACAAAACAAAACAAAACAAAACAAAACAAAACAAAACTTCCAATGGTTTGTCTTGCCTCATATACATCCAATCAGAATGTCTGAGCAGGGGGAGAGCCAGACATTAGTATTTTTAAAAGATAGCTGGTAATTAAGAAACACTGCTCTTGAAAAAAACAAACATAAGAAATATTTTTTTACCTTGTTAATTACAGGAGCTTTCTGGACCAGAGGCAGGGTATTTTTTTCTGCCTTTGGTGGTTCTTTACTTTGGAAAGTTGACACCGTTCCTTTTGCTGACATTATTGTAGTTTGGTGTATAGATCTATTGGCAATTGTCTTTATACACCAGAAGTTTTGGTGACAGCTGTGTTTGATCTCTTATTGATAATTTGGGTGCACTATGTGTAGATCCAATACCTGGTTCTCTACATGGAGTGATTTCTTTTTGAAGGGAATCTTTAAGATCTACCTTTAAATATCTTCTTTCAACAATCTTTCTAAAACTTTCACATTTGGGGGCACCTGGGTGTCTCAGTCAGTTAAATGTCTGCCTTCAGCTCAGGTCATGATCCCTAGGGTCCTGGGATGGAGTCCTGCATCAGACTCCCTGCTCAGCAGGGAGTCTGCTTCCTCCTCTGCCCATCCACCCTGCTCGTGATCTTTTTCTCTTTTGCACTCTCTCTCTTTCTTAAATAAATGCATAAAATCTTTAAAAAATTAAAAAAATAAAATTCTCACATTTGGAAAAAGTCCAATTTTAAAAAAAATCAACATGTTACCCTTCTTTAGTTAATATGTTCATCAAACAAATATTTGTTAATCACTCATTCCATTCCTAGGACCTCTTCCAGTTACTGGAAATATGGAAATAAGCAAGACAGAGATGGTCACAAATCTCATGGATATTACATTGTAGAAAGAGAAGGGAGTGATGAGACTGAAAATGAACAAGGAAGTAAATGTACAAATTCTATGATATAATTTAGGATACTCTAAATGCTTTGAGAAAACCAAAATGAGGTAATAGGATAAAAAGTATTGGAGGTAGGGTGAAAGTCACCACTTCAATTGTGTGATCTAGAAAGATATCTATGAAAAAGTGACATTTGAGCTAAATTCCAGTGACAAGAAGGATCCACTATGGGAAGGTCTGGGGGCAGATCATCCAGGTATAAAGGGACTCAATGACAGATCCTCATATAGAATGAGCTTCGTAGGTTCAAGAAATTGAAGGCCACTGCAGCTAGAACTAATAAATGAGGGGAAGAGTGGGAGGTGGAAGGGATGGGATCTGAGAGGTAGTGACCCAGGATGATCTTAAGTGTGAGAAACTGAGAACTATGACTCAAGTCGTTGCAGTTGGTTTAGATACTATATTCAAGCACAATACATGCAGGCGAATATGTGTGGACTCTACCAAAAAAAACCAAAAACCAAAAAACAACGACAAATGAATAAACAAACAAAAAGAAGAAACACTGTTACAAATGTATAGAACAAATTGATGGTTGCCAGAGGGAGCATTATGGGCAAAATGGGTGAAGGAGAGTGGGAGATACAGGTTTCCAGTTATGAAATGAATAAGTCATAGGGATAAAAGGCACAGCATGAGGAAGACAGTCAAAGGTATCATAATAGCATTTGTATGGTGACAGATGGTAGTTATACTTGTGGTGAGCATAGCATAACATACGGACTTATCAAATCACTACATTGTACACCTGAAATTGAAGTAATGTTGTGTGTCAACTATAATTTTAAAAAAAGAAGAAGAAATACAAGACTTAAGGAATCAGAAATTCTGGACATGTCATCCAGTCATCAATGTTTTCACAAGCTTTCCAAGTGATTCTTAGGTACACTCAATTGTTATTTTTAGCCTTTAGCCATATTACAGTTAGTTGATATAGGTTCCTCTTGGATATGATAGTTTCTCAGATTTTCTTGTTTTTGCTGACAGTTTTGAAGAGTACTGGTCAGGCATACGTAGCATGCTTTTTGACTGGAATTTGTATTATGTTTTTCTTGTGATTAGACTAGGCTTTTGGGTTTCTGGGAAGAAGGCTACAGAAGTAAAATGTCATTTTCCCCAAGAGTACATACTATCCATATGATTTATGACTATTGATGCTGATCTTGATCATCTGGGCTGAAGTAGTGGTTCTCAGATTTCTCTTTTGGGTGGAATATCTACATAATTTATTTGGAATTCTTCTGCATGAGAGATTTGTCTCCTCTCTCCATTTGTTACCTACCCATTCATTTATAGATTTTATACTTTGAGTTATAATCCAATACTACTTTATTTCATTGCTCAAATTATTACAACTTTGGCCACCAGAAGCTCTTTCAGGTAGCTCCTGTGCTCCTTTGATGTATTTACATCAGTAAGTATGTGTTAGCACTTCCTTACTTTATGATGTTACAAGATGCTCCAGGCTCATCTTGCATATTTCCTGTCTCAGTCCTAGAATCATTCAAGTTTGAGAACAACTGTTTTAGACTAATCATTTGAGGAAAGAATATATGCTTAGGAGGAAAACATAGGTTCAGACCATCAGAAATGTAGACCAAAGTAAAGAGTTAGATATTATTCTAGCCATCTTAAACACCACTGGAAATTTTAGTCAGGGGAGACATATTCTTTGATATATTTCTAAATGGAGAATAGATTGTAAAGGAAAGCAAGAATGAACATAGAGAGACAATTTAGGAATTTAGAGAAAACTAACAAAACTTGAACTAAAGTGGTAGGAATGGATATAGTGAGAAGTGGCTGGATATAGTGAGAAGTGGCTTGAACTAAAGTGTAGGAGTGGATATAGTGAGAAGTAGCTGGATTCAGAATGTGTTTTGGAGGCAGAACCCAAAGTATTCATTGATGGACTGATAAATGGCACATGGAGATAGAGTAGAGAGCTGAAGGGAATGAAGGAAACAAATCATAGATAAAAAATAAAGGACCCAACTGCATGAAAGACCTAAATATGAGACAAGAATCTTTAACCTCAGCCACATCAACTTCTTGCTAGACATGTCTTCAAAGGCCAGGGAAATAAAAGCAAAAACAAACAATTGGGACTTTATCAAGATAAAAAGCTTTTGTACAGCAAAGGAAACAGTTGGCAAAACTAAAAGCCAACAGAATGGGAGAAAATATTTGCAAGTGTCATATTAGATAAGGGCTAGTATCCAAAAGTCTATAAAGAACTTATTAAACTCAATACCCAAAAGCCAAATAATCCATTCAAGACATGGGCAGAAGACATGAACAGACATTTTTCAAACAGGACATACAAATGACCAACAGACACATGAAAAAATGCTCAAAAAAATAAAAGAAAAAAGAAAAAAATGCTCAACATCACTCACGTCATCACTCACATCAGGAATTACAAATCAAAACCATAATGAAATATCAACTCCCATCTCTCAGAATAGCTAACATTAACTATTAGGGAAGCAACAATGTTGGTGAGGATGCAGAGAAAGGGGAACCCCCTTACACTGCTGGTGGGAATGCAAGCTAGTACAGTCACTCTAGAAAACAGTATGGAGGTTCCTCAAAAAGTTAAAAATAGAACTACCCTATAACCTAGCAATGACACTAACTAGGTATTTATCCAAAGAATACAAACATAGTGATTCAAACGGCACCTGCACCCTAATGTTTAGAGCAGTAATGTCCACAATAGCCAAAACTATGGAAAGAGCCTAAGTGTCTATCAACAGATGAATGAATAAAGAAGATGTGGCATATGTTTATAATGGAATATTACTCAGCCATCAACAAGAATGAAATCCTGCCATTTGCAATGATGGAACTAGAAGGTATTATATACTAAGTGATAAATATCTGACTGATTCTTATCAGTCAGAGATAGACAAACATCATATGATTTCATTCATGTGGAATTTAAGAAACAAAACAGATAAACATGGGGGAGGGAAGGAAAAATAAAATAAGATGAAATCAGAGAGGGAGACAAACCATAAGAGATTCTTAACTATAGGAAACAGGCTTGCTGGAGAGGAGGTCGGTAGGGGAATGGGGTAACTGGGTGACAGGCATTAGGAGAGCACTTGAGGTAATGAGCCCTGGGAGTTATATGCAACTGATAAATCACTAAACTCTACACCTGAAACTGATAACATACTATATGTTAATTAACTGATTTTAAGTTAAAAAAAAAAAGACCAAGAGTTAAGGAGTCAAGAACAGGTGAGGTAGGGAAGTTTGCAGAGGAGTAGGTTTGGGGATTGAAAATCAATTTCTGTGTTGGACATGTTAAATTTGAGATGTCTATTAAACATACAGGACACATTAAGTGAACGAACAGCTTGCGTATTTGCAAGTAGATAAGCAGGTATGAACTTGCAGAAAGTTCAGCATTGGAGATGTAAATTTGGGAATGCTTAGCACTGAGATGGTATTCAGAGTCATGATAATAGTATTCCAAGTTGTGTAACTGCATAATAATGTCTTTCAGCAGAGGAACAAGACTCAAGAAAGGAGACTATGAAAGAAAAACCGATAGAAGAAAACATGGAATCTGGTGTCACAGAAGCCAAGGTAAGAATGAGTTTCAGGAAAGAGATAATAACATTGCAGAATGCTGCTGAGAGACTGAGGAAGATGAAAGCAGAGAATTGCCCATGGAATTTGGCAAAAGCAGTATAGGCGATAATTTTGACAAGAGTTCTTTCAGTGGAATGATGGGGATGCAAATTTGTTAGGAGTGGTTTCAGAGAGAGTAGATAGTGAGAAAGTACGAATAACTATGGACAACTCTAGATTAATTTTATTGTAAAGGGGGTCAAAAATGAGATAGTAGCTGTAAGTTAATATGGGTATTGGTTTGCACACTGTCCCTCTTACATGGAATGGCAGAACACTCCAGATCAGTAGGTGGCAGGTTTTAATAAGCAAGGGAATTTGTTTATAAGCCTTGTTTTGGGGAGCTGCAAGATGAATAGATCCCTGCACCCTCCTGCCAGAATCTTAAAGTTTATGTGGAAGCCTTAACCTGGGTTCAGTCACATAATATATCCAGATGATCTCAATAACACTTTATTCTCTAAAGGCTGTGTCCATAGTCAGCCTCTAGTGCAGGGAAAGCAAGTGAAATGCATATTCCAAGGACAAGGAAGTGAGCAAGGAGTCTCTGATTGCCTCAGTCCTGCTTGGGGTCAATCAGCTGTCATATCCTTTCAATGACCTCTTCAAACTATGGGCTCAAGGAATATTTTTTTAAAAGATTCATTTGTTTAGGAGAGATGGAGAGAGAGAGAGAGAGAGAGAGAGAATCTCAGCAGAGTCCATGCTGAGCTCAGAGCCCCATGTGGGGCTCGATCTTGTGACTCTGAGATCATGACCTGAGCTGAAACTAAGAGTCTGATGCTTAACTGACTGTGCCACTCAGGGACTTCTCAAGGAAGATTTTTTTAAAAGATGTGAAATATTTGAATATGCTTGTATGCCAGTGGTAATGGTCCAGTTGAGAGTAATAAAATGATAACTAGAGAAGAGAGGAGATTATTGTTATTTAGCAGAAAACCAAGAGACTTTATTATGGGATGGTTACATTTGTTAGAGAAAGAGAATGTAAAAAGGCCTGAGTAGTGAGAGGTCCTAGAAACTAAAAAGAGTAAGTGAAGTATGCAGAAGACAAACTTTAACTTAAATTTAGGATTTGGGTTTGCTCCAGTTCTGATGTTTAAATCTGTACCTAAGTTTGGATAGATATCTTTTCTGCACATGTCTTAAACTGAAAGGTTATATAGGGATGAGCATGTTGAAAGGATGCAAAGAAGTACAAATGAAATTTAGTTAAACTGAAAAGCATGTTGGCTAATGAATGAATGAACTATAGTAAGATAGCAGTATAAACAAGAAAAGGCATACACTCAAAAAATCAGGTGACTATTGTAATTGCCTTTTGAAGGATAGATAACTTGGATCAAATTGAAAGACAGGGAGAGTAGAGGGTTAATTGGACATGGTGATTTATAAGTTTGTATATCTTACATTTCTTAGTCTATGAAAGTACAGACTCTGTTATGGTTATGTAGGCAAGAATTGTGTATGAAAAAAAATAAGCACATTCTGGTGATTTTTCAGAAGTATACTGACAGTATCACCTTTGAAGAATTGCATTGTGACCCTTCTAGGACAGGACTGAGAGCTCTGCAGTTGACAACTTGGCCTGAGGGGAGAAAATGAGAAGGACAATTATCAGGATACTGGTAGCACATGTACCACACCACATCATTACAGACACTATATTCTTCCTTCTCAATACTTCATTTCCACCCTGTATGCACACCAATATTTCTATCAAAGATGATAAGGAAGAAGGTAGCTATTTTAGAGAGCTGGTAGTGGGCTGTTTAAGAATTTGGGCTTTGGAATAGATAACCTGTGTTTTTTCTATCTCAGTTTTATTACTCATTACTTAACATTTTTTAGCTTAAATTTTCTCACTTGTCAAACTGTAATAACAATAGTACTCTCCTACTCAATGGGATAGGTGTGAGGTTTACATCCAATCCTTCCCAGAATCATACCTTTTAAAAGAAAATATACCTTAATTCATGGAAGAGGAAGCATATAAAGTTGATGACCTACAATGTCTATGGTGTTTTATGTATATTATGATATTTACTATTCTTAAAACACTTTGAGTTAGTTGGTTTGGTTTTATCTCCATTTTAGAAATGAGGAGACTGAAGTTGATCAAACTAAAGACTTGCCCAAACACACTGAACCAGAGAGTTAGTCAACTATGTTCTTTCCCTTACATGATGTTACCATTCACTCCACTGATTTTAGGTTTAGACCATAAATAAATTAAATAGCTATGATTTTAAAGCCAGCATAATTGTGATTTGTATTTATTCTGGCATACTGTTTATACAGACATGCCCACTGCTATTCCCACTGTTTATTTCAGAAGTATTTTTCAGTGTTGGTTGCAAATTGGAATCATCTGGGCAGATTAACATCATCGTTTCTTGGTTCTCACCCAGAGATTCTGAATGAATTGTTTTGTAGACACAGAGTTTCCAGCTCTTTAGGTTATTCTAATGTGCAGCCAAGATTAAGAAGCACTGCACTAAAGGAAACTGCGTTCCCTACAGTCTTTGTGAGCAGCAGTGGTTATTTTAGGATCATATGATCCTGCAATATTCACTCTTTCCCCCACAATTGGTTGGGTTAAAATTAGTCAATTTATAGGATGGTTAAACTCCCATCATATAGTTGTATAAAACTGGACAGCAACACAGAAGAATGAAAGTGGACCACATTCTTACACCATACACAAAATAAGTTCAAAATGGATGAAAGACCTTAATGTGAGATAGAAAACTATCAAGATCCTAGAGGAGAACACAAGCAGAGCCTCTTTGACCTCAGCCACAGCAACTTCTTACTAGACACATCACCACAGACAAGGAAAACAAAAGCAAAAATGACTTACTGGAACTTCATCAAGATAAAAGCCTTCTGTACAGCAAAGGAAACAATCAACAAAACTAAAAGGCAGTCTATCAACTGGGAGAAGGTATTTGCAAATGACATCTGATAAAAGGTTAGTATCCAAAATCTACAAAGAACTTATCAAACTCAACATCCAAAAACCATATAACCCAGTTAAGAAACGGGCAGAAGACATGAAGAGAAACTTTTTCAAAAAAGACATACAGATGGGCTAAAAGTCACATGAAATGATGCTCAACATTATTCATCATCAGGGAAACATAAAACCACAATGAGATACCATCTCATACCTGTAAGGATGGCTAAAATCACCAACAAAAGAACAAAAGAAATAGGTAGTAGGAAAGATGCAGAGGAAGGAAAACCCTTTTGCACTGTTGGGGGTAATGCAAACTAGTACAGCTATTCTGGAAAATGGTATGGAGGTTCCTCAAGGAGTGAAAATAGAACTACCCTATAATCCAGCAATTGCACTACCAGGTATTTACCCAAAGGATACAAACATAGTTATTTGAAGGGACACCTTCACCTCAGTGTTTACAGCAGCATTATCAACAATAGCGAAACTATGGAGAGAGCCTAAATGTCCATCAATTGATGAATGGATAAAGAAGAAATCATACACACACACACACACACACACACACACACACTATATCTAAAATGGAATATTACTCAGCCATCAGAAAGAATGAAATCTTGCCATTTGCAATGACATAGATGGAGCTAGAGTGTATTATGCTAGGTGAAATAAGAGAAAGACAAATGCCATATGACCTCACTCATCTGTGGAATTTAAGAAAGAAAACAGATGAACATATGGGAAGGGGGGGAAGAAAAAATGGAGAGAGGGAAATAAGCTATAAGAGACAACAGAGAACAAACTGAGGGTTGATGGAGGGAGATGAGTGGAGGATGGGCTAGATGAGTATTGGGTATTAAGGAGTGTGCTGGTTATGAGGAGCACTGGGTGTTGTATGTAAGTAATGAATCACTGAATTCTACTTCAGAAACCAATATTGCACTGTATGTTAACTACCTAAAATTTAAATTTAAAAAAAATCAACAAAACAAAAATATGGGTTAATCAAGTGCTCTCATTTTTGAATTTTTAAAAAGATTTTATTTATTTATTCATGAGAGACACACAGAGAGGCAGATACATAGGCAGAGGGAGAAGCAGGCTTCCTGTGGGGAGCCAGATGCGGGACTTCATCCCAGGACCCTGGGATCACACACTGAGCTGAAGGCAGAAGCTCAACCCTTGAGCCATTCAGTCACTCAAACACTGAGTACCCAGGTACTACATCGCTTTAAAATTTAATTGGAAAATACCAACAAAAGAAAGTTTTAAGCTAGTAGTTCCCAGATTTTATTAGGCATTAGAATTACCTGGAGGCTTTAAAAACTCCAGTGACCTGCCTTGCCTTATATACATCCAATCAGAATGCCTAGGGTGGCAGCCAGGCATTAGTATTTTTAAAAGATATCAGGTTATTACAAGGTGCATCAAAATTTGGGAACCACTGCAGTGAGAGGTAGGAGTTTAAGTCTAATGGTCATGCTATCAGCATTATTTCTCAAACTTAAATGCTGATTCTGATGTAGTAGGCCTGAGATGGGGCCGAAAGTTTCTAAGAAACTTCCAGGTGAAAACTAATAATGCTGTTCCAGAGACAACACTCTAAGTAGCAATAAGAGTCTAAGAAACTGTGAGGGAGGCACAAATTAGAATG
This sequence comes from Canis lupus familiaris, assembly GCF_011100685.1. Taxonomy (NCBI): domain Eukaryota; kingdom Metazoa; phylum Chordata; class Mammalia; order Carnivora; family Canidae; genus Canis; species Canis lupus. The sequence goes on along the minus strand of NC_049251.1, from coordinate 20,711,016 downwards.
AGGGAAGTGGAGATTATGAGATTAACAACAACAAAGATGTAAAATAGAACTTCACTATAATAAAGATCTCTAAGCTCCAGATGTGAGATTTGTAGAGTTTCCTTGGATATAGAAAGACCTTTAAGTTCTTGTTGTGCCTTAAAATTAAGTTTAGATTTCCTGAGCTTATTGGTATGTTTGTTTTTACACTAAACCTTCATTAACTGAAGCGAGTTAAACAAGACAGTTCGGTTGCTCAAGATGTTTTTTCTTTTTCCTCTTTCCAATTTGCCTACTTATTGTATTATCTATTTTTGCATAACAAAATATCCTCAAAATTTAGTGGATTACAACAACATTTATAATCTTATAGTTTCTGTGGGTCAGGAATTTAGGAGCAGCTGATATGGGAGGTTCTGGCTTAGGATCTCTCATGAGTTTGCAGTCAGGATAATAGCAAGGGTTGTGGTCATTTGATGACTTGTTTGGAGCTGGAAGATCCATGGGCAAAAGGGCTCACTCACATGACTGTTGGCTGGAGACCTCAGATCTTTACCATGTGGGATTCTTTAGAGTGTCCTAATGACATGGCCATTTGTTTCCTTCAGAGTGAATGATTCCAGAGCAAGATAGACCAAGATGGAAGCTGAAAATTGTCTTATGACCTACTATTTACGTCATAGACCATCACTTTCACTTTATGCTACTTTTTAGAAGTAAGCCATTAAGTCTAGGTCATAGAAAAGGGGAGTTAGAGTCCACGTATTGAAGGGAGTTTTATAATTTGTGGACATATTTAAATAATCATAGATGTTTACTAATACAAAGCCATATATTTTAGAGAAAGCTGCTCTAGGCAGTGGTTCTCAAAGTGCATCAAAATCATCATAACTTGGCAAATGAGTATGAAAACACTTGGGCTCTAGCCTAAAAGTACTTAATAAGAAACTGGGGGTGGGACTCAGTGATCTGTAGTTTAATTAGCTATACAGGTGATTTTAATGCAACCTCCAAATTTAAGAACCATCAGCTTCATCTAGTCTTGTTAATTAAGTTACTATTGTTAGGTTGGAACTAAATTCTGGCCAATTACCTTTGGGTATATATTGGGGCTTCTGGGAAAGGCTCATTGCTCTTAAGGAGCAGCTATTGGATGTGTTGGGATGTATAGTATTGAAATGGATGCAAACTGCCTTGTTACCAGACTAAGGTGGAAGACATCAGTGAGAGCAGTTTGGCAGAATTTTGGAGATGTATGGCTGCACCATGGGTGTACCTTTATAGAAGTCTGCCTGTGTTATGGATTTCTGACTGTGTAAGTTAATAAATTCCTTTATTATTTATGCCAACTTGAGGCAATGTTTTCTCTTGCTGTTGAAATCATGATTGATAATCTAAAGTGAGTATTTATAACTTAAAGTGGTCAGCTCAGTGATTTTACTCAATCCTAACTGCATATTTGGGTTATGTGGGAAATTTTTAAACATGCAATTTTGGGTCAGTTCTAGGGAATCTAAATAGCCTGGCTTAGAGCTCTAATGTTGAATTTTTTTCAGTATGTGATTCTGAGGTATAGGCAGTGCTGAGAACCATGGAAAACTACAACTACTGAAAGTCTGCTTGTCCAGCTATTGACCACTTTTCTAAATTTGCAAACTAATTTTCTCTGATATTTTGAGTTTCTTTTCAGTCTATGGGTAGTTCAGTCTGGATGGTTAAAGGAAGACATTGGTGTGGAAGCAATTCTTGTTAGTGTCTTGAGTCATTTTTGTTGTTTGCTTACATAAAAAGTCAACTCTGGCAACACATCTCTAACATCATTGAAAAATTAAGTCTTGTGTTACTTCTCCACTAACTTCCAACCATTACTTCTCATTTTGTAGTTATTATTCCATCCTGAAATAGCCTGGTAGAAGGTGGGTATCAGGATTTACATTATAACATTGCTGGAGGTAATTGGGCATTGGTGGTAACCTAAGTATCTATCACTTGGGGAGTTGGAAAATGAAATAGGGTAGATGGAATACTGTACTGCAGTTAGGAGTAAAATACTGTACTCCATGGAATACTGTACAGCAGTTAGAAGTAAAAAGTGAGCTATACATCCATCTGCTTGGTTAGGACTTAAAAACCTCTTGTTGAATGAGAAACATAAACAGCAAAGTCTACACCATAATATAATTTTTGGCAGTTGAGAAACAGATCAACTTCAAAATACATTATATCTAAAGGATTATATGTAGCTTTGTATATTTCTACATACATGCATACATTTGAATATATATAATCAGTGTTAAACATACTATGCTTTCTGTAGGGGAGGGGAAAGGAGAAAAACTAGTGATGAAGAGAAGAAATGTAAAACAAGAGTCTTGTTGGTTTGAGCCCACCCAGGAATGCCAAAGGGAGGAAAAAGCCCCCAAGAGTCTGGCAAGGAACAACAATAAATGTATCCCATGAACAAGGGAGTAGTGTTATCCATTCTTTGTACCTGATATTACTATCCACACCCCAACCTTACAAAGGCCTCTAAAACCTTGAAATATGCTATGGAATTTGAAAACCTGTAATTGAGCTTGAGAATTTCATATTAAATAGGTATAAAATTTAAGCCTAAGAGCTTTGTTTAAACAGGAATATCAGGGTGACTGTCTGCCTGTCTTTGTTCAAACAGGAATATCAGGTGAAGGAATTATTAAAATGTAGCTAGTGCTACACTTGCTGCATAGGAAACTTTTTTTTTTTTTTTAATTTATGGGAAGACACCATATGGACTAGTGGAGCCCCTGTTGTAACTTTGATTTTAGTAGTTTAGTGCAAGCTCCAGGAAGGTGGAGATTGTTTCCTTCATATGCTGTGCCAGTAATTCACACAGTGCCGAGTCATATGGTTAGTCCCTAATAAACATTTTGAAACAGTAAATTAAAAGTGTTTGGCACAATATTTGGACAGTTTGAAGCTTCTGGAAGTCTAATTTAAGTGGAATATTGGTGAATCCTCTTCAAGACTCTACTACATATACATATAAATTAAACATTTACATGGTGGTGTAGAAAAATGCCTTAAGCAAAACTTCATCTTAGTAGACTAGGCACAGTATGGTCTATTGGTCAAGAGTTTGGGCCCTGGACATGGGCAGGGTAAAGTAAGAATCTTAGCCTTGGATCACCATCACCAACACCTGGTAAAACCAACACTTGTTAGCACTGTGTTTTTGGGGTTCTTACCTAGGCAGGAATTCTGGAGGTGGGGCCCCAGCAATCTGATTGAGCACCCTCTCCAGGTGATTTTGATGCCTGGCTAACATTTGAGAATGCCTAGCTTGAACCATTTATTATACTACATTCTCTCTACCTTTCCTCTTTTGCAACCCATGCTTTTACTTTAACATTTGCTTAAAGATCAATTGCTGTGTTTAGACTGTATCTATTTTTTTCCATTTGCAGATAGTGGGAACCAGTCTTGTGATATATCCTATTCAGATGGGTTTTGCATTCAATGGAGCCTGATAATATGTATTGTTCAGTTTATTTCTCTGAGTGATGCATATACAATCTGGAGACTAAAAGACCTATTAGAAAAAGGGGTAATAAAAATAGTCAACATTTCATTGTAACAAATCATTCTTTCTACTCCTTTGTTTTAGTATGGTTCAAGGAGGCTATGGTGGTTTTAAAATATGCAAATGATGAGGTACATAGGAAGAGAGGGCAAATATTTAATAGGTTAAAAATTATGGTGGGAGAAAAGAATAAATCAATTGCTTATAAATAAACATTAAGCAGTAATAGTAAATCAGTAGTGAAATATGTGCTAAAGAAGGCACTTGGGAAATAGCCTCATTATAGGGAAAGTCATGGTACTGAATTAATTTTTGAGTTGAGGAAAATTAAGTTTCATCTTAGCTTGCTTTGTGATGCTACCAATTAATGGAACATAAAACAACTGCCTTTTAATACCATAGACCTAGAAACTTTTCTAAAGTGAAAAATGGTAATACACTAGTCAACAAGAAGTATACTGTATTATCATTGGCCTACATAAGCCTCTTATTTTTCTTTTCACCTCTCTTTCCTGCTCTTCCACTTCCTCAGGTAACCATTCAGATGCGTTTTATATATATTTTATTTCTTGTCTTTTTTTCTTTTTCTTTTCTTTTTTTTTTTTTTTTTGTAAAATTTGTGTTTTGTATACAAGCATTTTTAAAGATTTTATGAGGGAGGGGGAGAGACCAGCAGAGACATAGCAGAGGGAGAAGCAGGCTCACTGCCTGGGAACCAATGTGGGACTGGATCCCCGGACCCCAGGATCATGACCTGAGCCGAAGGCAGATGCTCAACCACTGAGCCACCCAGGCGTCCCTGTATACAAGCACTTCAAAAAATAATACAAAATTAATTACAATTAACTCTCCATACTCCTTTCCAGCTTGAGTAATAAATTTATGGGCAGATAACTCTTCCTACTCTTCATTCATTCCCACCCTAGCCAGATTATTTTGAAGCAAATTCCAGACTTTATATATTTTAAACTTCTATAAATGAGCTTGTAGTATTTTGTAAGTTTATAGTATTACTCGACATTGATTTTTAGGGATCCATCTCTGTATTTGTGGGTACATCTAGTCTAACTAGTTCATAGCACTGTGGTGTATCACATATTATGTATCCATTTTTCAGGAGTGGAAGTAGGGAGGTAACTGGATGGCTTTCAGCTCCATCTTACCACAAATAGAACTGTGATAAACTTTTCTTTTTCCTTTTTTTTTTTTTTTTTTTAAGATTTGATTTTATTTATTCATGAGAGACAGAGAGAGAGAGAGGCAGAGACACAGGACAGAGGAGAAGCTGGCTCCATGCGGGGAACCTGATGTGGGACTCAATCCCGGACTACAGGATCACACCCTGGGTGGAAGGCAGGCACTAAACCTCTGAGCCACCCAGGGATCCCCTGTGATAAACTTCTTAATACATGTCCCCTAATGGGCCTGTGAAGAATTCCTTTGTGATGTATGCTCAGGTATAGAATTTTGAGTTGAAAGTAAATAATTCATCTAATGCTGCCACACTGGTACAGAAATACTGGAGAGCAAGCTGTACATGCACCAGGAACATTTGGCATTATCTACCATTTCCCCCTGGTTTATTAGGCATAAAATGATACTGCACTATTTTCATTTCTATTTTTCTGATTAGTATTAGGTGTGACCATACATTGATATATTTGTTAGCTTTTTCAGGTTCCCTTTTCTGTAAATTGCTCTTATCCTTTGCCCTCACTGGAGTTTTTAATCTTAGCGATTCATAGGAATGCCTTAATTTTAAAACATATCAGACTCTTGTTAAGTTTGCACTTATGTAGTTTTTAAATTTATGATCTGTTTAACTCTTTCCATCTTGACCTTATATAGAAATTCTTTTTTTTTTGTATATTTTTTTAATTGGAGTTCAGTTTGCCAACATATAGCATAACACCCAGTGCTTATCCCATCAAGTGCCTCCCCCCCACCCCCTCAGTACCCATCACACAATCACCCCATATAGAAATTCTTAATCTGGGTAAAAATTCAGTCTTTATCCATGTGATATGTTTCTGTTATTCTAAGAAATTCCTCTCTGCCTTGAGGATGTGATTCCATATTTTCTTTTATTGACTTTGGTTTACTTTTCCTGTTGAGGTCTTCATTCCATTTGGATCCCACTTGTTTACAGTTAAATAAGAATTTATCTTAGTTTTTCTCTATATGAACCAGTTTTTCAGGATCCGTCTAAATCATTCTTTCACCATTGATTTGTGGGGTGATTTCTTCTTACATACTAAGTTCCTTCAAGTAAATGAATCTGGCAGCTCTCTATCTCATTAGATCATTAGTTTGTTCTAATACAAGTACCATACTAGTTTTTCAGTGTTTATAGTATATCTTCATGTCTGTAGTGTAACATAACATTTTCTTTTCAAAGCTGTTATTCATGCACCTTTAGTTTCAGAGACCACTTAGAATAAATGAATTCCTTGAGTCCAACTGGAGTTTGGATTGGAGTTACATTCAATTTGATTACCTGTGGGATGAAATAGTATTTCATAATGATTACTATCACCTGTGATTATGGAAATATTCATGTATAGTCCTCTTCTTTATTAGATTAAAAAGTTTGCTCTACATGATACTCTTTAAGCTAAACCTTAGATACTTGATTGTTTTTGTTATTAAAAATAGTAACATTTTCATGTTTTCTAGATTTCAGGTTTAGAGAACTGCTATTAGGGTGTGTGCTCATGTGCATATGGGGTATGTGTGCATGCCCAGCCAGAGTTTTGAATTCAATCTTAATGGATATTCCCAATCTAAGAGTTATATCTCCTTTTTCTCAAGATTTTCTGACTTTTTGGATGGAAAAATCATAGGCTTGGGAGATTCTTCTCTATTTCTGGGTTGCTAGTATTTTTTAAATTCATATATGAATGAATTTTAGCAAAATAGTTTTACCTCTATTAAGATTTTTCTATTAGAATAAGTGCCAACAACTGGCTATCTTCCATATACTTGATCTTTTGAAAGCTTTCTCATTTTTTCTTGTGTCCTGAGTTCAGTCTGAACTTCCAAATCCCTAAGTCTTCAGTTTTGCCATACTTATTGCAAATGTTTAAAAATTCATTTTAATGATTTGATGAAGTTATTTGTTCTTTGTCTTGCTAAGGAGTTGTAAGAGTTGCTTATTATTTTGAATATTAGCCCTTTAGCAGATACATGACTTATAATTTTCTTTCATAGGTTGCCTTTTAATCTGTTGATGGTTTGTTTTGCTGTGCAGAAGATTTTAGGTTTATAACCCCACATCTGCCTTTTTTTATTTGTGTTTCTGGTGTCCTATCAAACAATTGCTATTTGGTGAATGTCATGAAGCTTTCCCCCTATGTTTTCTTCTAGGGGCTTTGCAGATTTAAATATAATATCTAAATCTGGAATGCCTGGGTGGCTCAGCGGTTGAGCGTCTGCCTTTGGCTCAGGGCATGATCCCAGATTCCCAGGATGGAGTCCCACATTGGGCTCCTTGCATGGAGCCTGCTTCTCCTCCCTCTGCCTGTGTCTCTGCCTTTCTTTCCGTGTCTCTCATGAATAAATAAAATCTTAAAAAAAATACCTGAATCTTTAATCCATTTTGAACTGGATTTTGTACATGGTATAAGATAGAGGTTCAACCTCCTACTGCATGTGAAATCGAGTTTTCCTAGCATCCCAAGCATCAAAAACCACTGTTAACACCCCTCTGGGCAAAAGTCTGGTTAGGTTTTTACCTTCTAACTCCTAGAGATGTTAAACTCAGGATATAAGGGGATGGGGATATAAAATAGGAATCTTGAGGTTTCAGAGAAGTAGTGAGTGATAAATGATTGCTTAAGCTTGGCTGGACTATCTCTTCTTCTCCTTTATTTCTTACTTCAGGACAGCGTTATGCTACTCTGGTTTTCTGCTACTCTGTCCATCTTGGCCGCAAACCTAATGCTTTGTGATGAAGAGGCTGGCAATCTTTTTTTCAATGCAATCTGGGAAGAGAAATGAGAACTTAATTTCACCATATTCTTTTACTGCTTTTACTATCACCCAAGACCTTAATATTGCAGGAAATTTGATCCTCCAAGTGCAAAGCCACATAAGGAAGGAAATAGTAAGTTTATGATAGTCCAAAGTTAACAATCTTGTACATGAGGCCAGTAGTGAAAAATATTCAATGTGGCTAAGAAATTTAAAGAGGAAGGTATACTTTTTTTTCCCCTCAGGGAATTGTATTTCTTCCAGTAATAGGACTTAATAGGACTTAAATATAATTTATGGCTCTTGGCTGAAAATTCAGGAATAACATATTGTGCAAACTTGCAGAATCTGACCATGATGTTCCGACTCTGAACAGACTTTTGGGTGATAAAAATTTTGGTAGCATTGAGTGAGAGTCATTTATGGATAAGGAAGAGAATTGGCAGTAAGGCTAAATCAGGCAGGTAGGAGTTAGCCCAAGGCACCTCCAAGTTAGAGTTGGGCATGGGAGCATAAGGGCAGCATATAGCGAATCTATGAGGGAGGCCACATATAGTATGAAGGGGATGTGATTAGATGAGAAATTATATTGGGGAATGAACTGGGGGCAAATCAGGCTGTATACAGCATGGTAGGGATTGGAGCTTTATCTTAGAGGCAATGAAGTTTGATAGTGTTAGTTAAAAGTGAAATATATTGTAACAGAAAAGGAGAGTTCATGTGGTTAAGTAATACATAAGGGTAATTTTGTTTGATTTTTTTTTTTTTTAACTCCACAATCACTTACATCTCCCCCCCCCACCCATAGGTGAGTTTTTTTCAGTAGATAGGTATGTTGCCAATTTCAAATAGTACATACTCATACTTACCTGAAATGCATATTTATTTAACTGGGCATTGTATTTCTTTGAATCAGGTGAACATGGCCCAAGTAATAAGAAAATATCTTGATTACAGAGATATGAGAGACACTAGTTTGATAAGGTTTGTGATATTTTAGATAATAGAGAGAAGCTGGCTTGAATTTGGGAACAAATTTGTGCAGGTGACAATGATCAAGTTCCTATGGCAAGGGGCTTGAATTGTGGCTGAGCTTCCAGCTGTTAACTTCCCTGGAAGTTAACCAAAAGATAACTGTTCCAGGGGATAACTGTATCCTGTGAGGATCTTACAGGATAGAATCAGTCCCTTAGTGGAAGCTAATCCTTTTTTTGGGCTCTCCATCCTTGCCTGTTTTTGCTTTTACTGTTAATTCTATGGGATTATAGATCATATAGCTGAAAACACCTTTACAGAAGGAGAAAAGGAACTAGAAAAAATCTCCACTAAAATAGTAAACAAAGCAAAATGGCATGAATAAAACCAAATACTTAAGCACTTTCAATAAACACAGTAAAATCACTGGAGACTATTAGAATAGATGAAAATCAATCACTGTCCTATCCAGAAAGGCTATAATATGCCAGATATATACTAAACAAAAATAAAGCTGTGGTAGCTACACATCAGACAAAAAGCAGTTGTAAGGGTATATAAGATGTTTACAAATTTTAAACTTAAGGGAACTCAATAACCCTAAATATTTAAAACAGAAGTCCTTAAAACCAAAGAGATAAACACCATTGCAGTTGAGTTGGGATTGGAGCAAAATATACAACCTCCATTGATCTAAGTAAATCCCACTTCTCAAGGAAGGAAGCAAGCAAGCAAGGAAGGGTGAGACCACCTAGAGTTGAAGGTTGAGAGGGTAGTTACCCAGCCAAACCTTGATAAGGCATCAAATAGAATGAACACTGGAAAAGAGTTAAAAATAAATTGCCGGGGATTTCTGGGTGGCTCAGCGGTTTGGCACCTGCCTTTGGCCCAGGGTGTGATCCTGGACTCCTGGGATAGAGTCCCACATCAGGCTCCCAGCATGGAGCCTGCTTCTCTCTCTGACTCTCATGAATATATAAATAAAATCTTAAAAAAAAAAAATTGCCGTAACCTCTGTAGAACTGGTTTTAGAGAGGAGCAGAAGTCACATTGTAGAAGGTCTAAAACTAAATATGGGTGACAATGTAGCCATTGGGAGCCCTTGCATTTCTTTGATACCACTGGCAGCCACAGAAATCTTGGAGGGATAACGAGCCTCCTTTGGCTCGGATGTAACCTGTTGCTAATTCTATTGCCTTCAACACATCCACATTTTATTTTTCTCTCTGAGGCAGTAGCTCTCAAATTCCCAGCCATAAGTGAGGCACAACTATACTCCATTCTGATTTTCAAATTTGGAGAGTCTCAAAAAAATTTACTCTCCTTCGATCACTCACTTGACTAAATGACTCTGATGGACCCTGACTGAGACAGTCTGATTCTATCAAGGAAAAATAATCCACATAACCTAACTCAATGGAAGCAATTTAATACAGGGAATTGTTCACATAGCTGATGAAAGAACTAAAGGAGCAACTAGGGGATCACATAGGAACTTAAGGCCAACTTGGGCTAAAGGGAAGCAGGAAAGAAAGTATAGTGCTACCAGAACGAGGAGGCTGGTAATGCCTTGAACCATGGAGAAAGCAGCCTTCATGGAATTGCAGACAGAAGGCCTATCAGGTAGCTGCTAAACCCAAGGAGCCAGAATCATTGCTGAAGGTATTGCCTGAATTGGAAGAAGCAGAAATACTCTAGCTTTAGCTCTTTACTTCCTCTAGTCTTTCATCAGTGCCTCCCCATTAACTGCTGATACCTGGAAAGCAAATGGAAAGGGAACTGAGGCAGGAGAAAGGAGTGACATAGATGTGAGAACAAAAAAGCCATGACAAACCCACGTAGGCAGGCTTACGGCATAAGCATCCTGCCCTTCTTTCTTGTTTCTGCTCTGGGATAGTTCTTTCTCCTTATCTAATTAGGGAAGGAAGAAATACCTGATATCCTTATTTGTAAGCAGTACTTATTGCTGCTATCTCCTACAGCCTTTCCAACTTGGGTATCTTTTTCTCTGCAGTCAAATCCACAGCACTAAGTAGTACATTACCTATCTAGGGAGAGTAAAAGGGAAACTACCTAGTAGAGACTATTGATTTGAGAGTCTTGTCAGGGCTTGAGTTTCCAGGTAGCATTTAGATGATATAAACCACAGATCTAGCACATAAAACCATACACAGTGCTCCAGCTGTGGCTTATCTGCTTATAAATATATTAACTTTTGATTAAAGGCATTCACCAAGACCATATAGCTTCATCAGAAAATTATGACTTTGTTAATTTTAGTCTGGGTTTGTTACCTATTTAGTCTTTCAACACAGTTATTAGAAGTTTGTCTTTTTTTTTTTTTTTTCATCAACTACTAGCATGCATGGTTTCATGAAAGACTCTTGGATGTTTTATTCTCTTGGTTGTAAAGGAAAGCTCTTCATCTCCATTAACTATCTTTGTGAGATTATTAGATTTTGATTTTGATTTTTTTCACATAATTATTCCTCCTAGCTTATTTACAAAATTGATAAACCTTTTATGTATTTTTTCCAGGATGTTGATAAAATACCGATACTATTGTGTTTTCTTAATATCTTTCATTAACTGGTCTTCTTTGGGCATAGTACAATTAGAAACATTTCTAGCTACATTTTCTACAAATCTATATTTCTCCATCTTATTCAGGAATGTTTGTAATCTATATATAATCCATCAATGTCACAAACCTATGTTTTTTTTTTTTAACTAAAGCCATTTATTTGGCAGGACTTCTTAATGAATTTACACTGCTTTATAGTAATGACTGTTTCCTGTAGTGCTCAAAAATCCCTTGTTTGATAGCTTACTAATAGAATTGCATATGGGAATGAAGTAAACCTACTGGTCTACTGCACTAAGAAAAAATATGAAACATATTTTCTTTAATATCATTAAAAATTGCCATTGTCTATGACTTTACAAAGGAAAAATTACTTTTAGAAACCCATAGGCAAGGTCTTGTAGTATTATGAATTGGTAATACAAATTGAGGGGTGGAAACAAGTTATGGGCTTTTCACACAGGGATTCTTTATAAATTTGGAAAAATGTAAAGCATAAAGAACAAATAAAATCACACTAATACCACTGTATCACAAAGTGCTTACATTCAGTGGGGAGTATCAGAAACCTGAGAAACTGTGGCTTAAATTTGGAGTTTTATATACTTGGTAAAACTTTCACAGATGGGCAGTCCCAAGCTGGCATGGCATTCCATGATGCTATTAGACCCAAGATCCTTCTATCATTTTCCTTCATTAGGGCAAGATAACTGCCCCACCTTCAACCTTGTCTACATATCCCAGGCAGGAAGAAAAGATATGTGCTCACTTTCTGAAATATGGTGGGAATAAATATAAATTATTGTGTATATGTTGCAAGCTAACCTATCACTCCTGGTTTACAAATGAGAAAATGGAGGCCCAGTTTCTCCAGGTACACAGGTAGTAAAGGAGGAAATCTGAGGTTTTATTACCCATTTCTCTAATTCCTAGATACATGCTCAAATTGACTTTACTACCATTTTAGTAGCAATGGTTTAAGTTGCTTTGACTTTTAAAAGCCCTCAAAGTTCTTGGTTTTGACTTGTTTTATGGAAGAACCAAACTTCAGTGTCTCATGTGACCCTTCTTTCCCTCATAATTAGAATGGTCTTTTTCTGAGAGCAATACTTGACAGAATGTGGTCTGGGAGCCACTTCTATTAGCTTGACTGCTGGTGGTGGTGGTGGTTATGGTAAGGCTTGTTAACAGCATGGATTATTGGACCCAATCCCAGATCTAGTGAATGAGACCCTAGGGGCTTGGTTCCATAAAAATGCATTTTTAATAAGCTGGACAAGTGAATAATATGACCATTAAACTTTCAGAACCACTGTACTAGAAGATAATTTTCTGCCAAGCACAAACTTACTCTGAGTTGCAGCTGTTTCCAGGTCATATAGTACTCATATAGTGAAATGAAGCAAGAATATTATCTACTCTTGGAGCAGAGGGTCTTTACTCTGAAAAGTGGTCCCACACTTCCTGAAAGCTATGGAAAGTATTTCTGCAAGCAAATACAGTTGGTGAGACTGGTATGTGTATGTTTTCTGTAATATAGGTCTTGGCTAAAATTGCAGGATCTAGAGTCCAAATGACTAGGTTCAAATCCTGACTCTGCCACTAAACTGGCTGTAAATCTTGGGCAAATTACTTAAATCCCTGTATCTTAATTTTCTAATATGTAAGGTGGGGATAATACCTATCTCAAGATTGTAGGATTTAGAAGAGTCAATACAGGTAAAGCATTTACAGAAGTGTCCAGTATTAGTTTTCAACAAACATTAGTTATTGATGTTTTTGTGATATCATTGTCAAAGCTTCAATACCTATGTGGATGGTCTCTTACCACCCTTGTACCTGATAATCTTTTTTATTTTTAAGGGTATATGATATAGGATCAATCTGCATGATTAAACTTAATACTGGTAAACAGCTTATGGCATAGAGCCTGTTAATGGCAAAGAACAGAGCTTATGGAAGTTTTCCTGCAGACTGTCCTTGTAGCAGAGTTAGTTGAGATTAGCTGGCTGATTCTTCAGTTGCTGCCTTAAAGCAACCATGCAGTTGGGAGGAGATGGGTCACGACTTCTCTGAACCTCAGCTCTTAATTGAGGAATACTTGATAGTATCCCTCCTACCTTGGAGGAAAGCTGAGAGACTAATTAAGCTATTTCTGTGGCTCAGGATCTTAAGCTTTTAAGAGCATGAACTATGTTAAAACTTTACTAATTGCAGCCTGTGGTTTCTATTACTGCGATCCCTGAAGCTTCTCCTGCTTCCATTTTGGAATATGTACAGTAACCTAAAATGCAAGAAGGTGGCAGGTACTCAGATGGTAAGTCTGTTATGTATGTGCAGAAACAATGCACTTTATAATTAAGATCAAGTGATTGGATTGAGCAGAAGACAGAATCAGAGGCTTTAGTTGAAATATCTAATGAGGTAAATGAGAAACTTTGTTCTTGCTGTGAAGCTGAGCGTAAGTGAATATAAACTGGACTATCCTAGTCATGAAGAAGAAATGACAGATGAATAAGCTTATTTGTGAGGTAAACACCTTTTCAGATACTGTGTCCTTCCCTTCCCCCCATTGATTCTGTGCTTTTAATTCTATGACACTTTAACTTATAATATGTTCATCTAATACCTTCCTCTATCAACTAAACACCCTGCTTGGAATCCCTGTCGAATGGTTAAATAAACTTATGCTACTCTGAGGTTGATATAAGCATTGTATGGTAATCACTTCTACATTGTTGTCAGTAAGGTTCCTTTAATTTCCCATCATCCCCATGTATTCCTAGTCTTGGATGTGGAATGGGTATTTTACCTGTCATTAATACTGCTTTCTGATGATGGTTCATTTCTCCCCTGCCTCTTCTCAGGCCTTTTGAAGTATCTTAGTGACTATTCCAACTTCATGTAATAACCTAGGACTGTAATTTTCTTTTATATTTTGATGAGATTATCACCTGATCTACTGTCTTTTCTTTACTACTACTACTACTACTACTACTACTACTACTACTACTACTACTAGGGTTTCTGAAAATTTCAGTATCCATAAGGATGATCCATCCAACATCCTGGCTTTTCAGTTCTCTGAACTCCTCTTTATTACTTCTGTTTTCCATCCTACCTCAACCACTCCTTTCATTGTCCTACCAGTTTAGAGCCTTCTACACTGACCATTACCTCCTATTTATCTAACTTACTCTCTACAATGAACTCTCCAATAACTTCACTACTCAGAACATTCTTCAGTTGACCTTTTAACTGTTCATAAAGTCCTCAAAGGGACTGGTTTCCCTTTTTCCAAGTTAAGATTTCATCATTATTACCTCCATTATTACCTTCATTGTTTGGTATCTGTACTCCTGAGACCCTCTTTACCTCAAATTTCACATTTTAACACGAGTACATGAAGAAAGTTGGGATAACCTATAAACATGTTGACTAATTTCATATTAAATTCCTCTGTTTGTTAAATATGTGAATAGGCTTTTAGTGCTGCCAAACAATCCTATTTCATTTTCTTTGTGACTTCACCCTTTTTCTATCTTCAGAAACCATCTCCTACCTTTTTCAGTCTGCAATACCCCTTCCTTCTCTCCACTCTCAGCTAATGACCTAGTTGCACTGAGAAAATAGAACTATCAGAATAAAATATCATATCTTCCCAAACACAAAATCAACATATATGCATTTATACCCTTATACTCTGCTTCTATCCAGTGTAGACATCTAAGGCCAACACTCCAACTTGTGCAATGGATCCCATTCCTTCTCACCTGCTTCAGGTCTTCACTCATCTATGTATTTATCTTTTTCATCCCTTCTCTCTACCACTTTCATTGTGGGGCACCTGAATGGCTCAGTGGTTGAGCATTTGCCCTTGGCTCAAGTCATGACCCTGGGGTCCTGGGATCACGTCCCACATCAGGTTCCCTGCAGGGAGCTTGCTGCTTCCTCTGCCTGTGTCTCTGCCTCTCTGTGTGTCTCTCATGAATAAATAAATAAAATCTTTAAAAAAATTGGACATTGTTCCAACATGTTTACAGTTTGGGGTCACTTTATCACATGTGTAAATTACATAAAACTATTCCATCAGATCTAGGGAACGTCCAAATTTTTACCAAAGTAGATAGTCCTTTTATATTCTTAACATCCATTTATGACTAATCCAGTTTTTTAACCTCCTCCCTGGCATTTGATATTGTCATTTTTTTAAAATTAGCTCTTCTAATCAGTAATGTCTCACAACAGTCTTAATTTCCATTTCCCTAGGACTAGTGATGCTGAGCTTAATTGACATCCATATATCCTCTTCAGCAAAATGTTTGTCATATGTCCATTTCCCCCCCTAGTTCTATAAAAATAAAGTTGCCCTTTAACACTATATAAGTTTAAGGTGTACTACATGTTTACTTGATATATGTTGCAAAATGATTAACACCACAGTTCAAGCCAACTCAGTCCTGTCATGTAATCACCATCTTTTTTTTTTTTTTTTTTTTTTTTTTTTGTGGTAATAACATTCAAGATCCACTCTCTAAGCAATATTTAAATATATAATACAGTATTGAGTATAGCCTCCATACTAGACATTAGATTCCTCAAACTTTGTTAATTTTACAACTGGAAGTTTCTGTCCTTTGACGGATAGTTGCCCATTTCTCCCACCCCTAAACTTCTGGTATCTACCATTCTGTTTCTCTGAGATCAGCTTTTTTCAATTTCATATAAGTAAATTTATAAAGTATTCATCTTTTGTCTTTTATATCACTTATCCTAATGCTCTTAAGAGGTTCATTTGTTGTCAGAAAGGCTGGGATTTCCTTCTTTGTCATGGCTGAATAATACCCCAGCGTGTGTGTGTGTGTGTGTGTGTGTGTGTGTGTGTGTGTGTTGGGGGAGTATGCATTGCATCTTCATCCATTCATCTGTTGATGGACCTTTTTTTTTTTTTTTTTTTTCTGTTTTGGATAATAAATCTGGAGTTTTATTTTTTTTTATTTTTATTTTTTTAAATTTTTTATTGGTGTTCAATTTACTAACATACAGAATAACCCCCAGTGCCCGTCTTTTAGTTAATACCACATCTTGGCTATTGTGAGTAGCGCTGCAATAAACGTGGGAGTGTAGATACCTCTAAAAGAACCTGATTTAATTTCCTTTGGATATACACAGCAGTGGGGATTGCTGGGTCATACAGTAGTTCTATTTTGAATTTATCGAGGATTCTCTATACCATTTTCCATTGTGGCTGCACCAGTTTACACTCCCACCAACAATGCACAAGGGTTTCCTTTTTTCTACATCCTTGCTAGCATTTGGTATCTCTTTGATGATAGCCATTCTAATGGATATGAGGTATCACAATGAGGTATCATTGTGTTTTTTGATTTGCATTTCTTTGACTAGTATGTTGATGGCCAACAGTGACATTAAAAGGTCATCTGTTGTCCATCATCCTTGGAAAAGTCTATTCAGTTCTGCCCATCTTTACAATGGATTTTTGTTGTTAGAGTTGTAGGAGTTCTTGTATATCTTGAATATAAATCTCTTATCAGTACATGATTAGCCAATATTTTCTCATTCTGTATGTTGCTTTTCATTTTGATTGTCTCTTTTCCTGTGCAGAAGCCTTTTTTTTTTTTTTTTTAGTTTGATGTAGTCCCACTTTTGCTTTTTGATGCTTGTGCTTTTGCTATCATATCTAGGACATCACTGCTGCAACCAGTGTCAAGGAGCTTTATCCCTATATTTTCGTATAGAAGTATTATAGTTTCAGATCTTAAGTTGAAATCCTCAATTCATTCTGAGTTGTTTCTTTTGTGCATGGTGTAAGATAATGGTCCAATTTCATTCTTTGGTATGACAGTCCATTTCCCCCAACACCATTTATTGAAGAGACTGTTCTCTTTCCATTGTATATCATTGGCTCATTTGCTGTAAATTAATTGACCATACATTGACCCATAAACCACTGTGGGTTTATTTTTGGAGTTTTTAATCTGTTTATCTTTGTCTATTTTTATGCCACTACCATACAGTTTTGATTACTCTGGGTTTGCAGCATAGTTAGAAATCAGTAGGTGTGATGGTTTTGGCTTTGCTCTTCTTGAACAGAATTGCTTTGGTTATCTGGAGACTTCTATGGCTCTAGACAAACTTAAAGATCTGTTCTTTTTTGGGGGGGAAAATGCATTGGCCTTTTGATGTATATTGCATTGAATCTGTAGGCAACTTTGAGTAATATGGACATTTTGATGTCATTCATCCTTCCAAACCTATAAACAAGGGATATCTTTCCATTTATTTGCATCTTAAATTTCTTCCAGTGAAGTATAGTTTTTAACATGGAGATATTTCACCGCCTTTGTTGAACTTATTTCTAAGCATTTTACTGTTTAGTGCTATTGTGATAGGTTGTTTTCAGATTTTTCATTATTGTACAAAAATGCAACTATTTTTTGCATGTTGATTTTTTTAACATTGCAGAATTTATTAATTCTAGCAATTTTTTGGTGGAATCTTGAGGATTTTCTAAAATATGTAAGACCATTTCCTCTGCAAATAGACCATTGAATTTCTTCCTTTTTGATTTGGCTGACTTTAATCTCTTTTTCCTGCCTGACTGCTCTGACTGGAAATTGCTACTCTTTTATAGAGTGATCTCTTAGAAATAACAGTAAGATAACATTATCCCTCAGGCTCAGGGCCACTCCTATTCCTTCTTCCTTAAGCACTCTTCCTTCATAAATACTTACTTCCCCACTTTACTTATGTCTGCATTCAAATGCTGCTTGCAGAAAGGTTTCTAGGACAACTGTACCTAAGTAGTCTACCACTTTTCTACTGTCCTGTTACTATACCTTAAATTTCCAGCACTTATACTACCTAACATTGCTCATATCAATTTGTTTGATTCTGTAATGAAGATAAGGAACATTAAGATACATACTTTAGTGATAGATCCTTAACATTTATAACAGTAACTAGTACATATTAAGATATTACCAACTACTTAGACTGAATGAATGGATGGCTATGAAATACTATCACTGTCTCTAATACTGACTAGTTTTTTTTTCCAATAAAATTTTATATCACTTGTGATAAAATCATTTCAAAAACCCGGAAGAACAGGTTTTGTTTCCTGAAACTACCAGTCAAGTTTTCAGCAATAGTAGGTGATTTGAGGAGAATTTAAAACATAGATTATTTAAAAAGTTGTGGGCAGACTGTTGAGATACCACAAAGAATGGTGCCAAACATGAGGTGAGTGGCAACTGGAAGTTACTGGCTCTGAGCTTGAAGGTGGAGGTGAGGAAACCTTGCCAAGAGCCTGGAAAGAGAATCCTGTCAAGAGCTCCCTTGACAGGAACTGTGATGTTGGTTGGAGGGGTGTCCTTGGCCTGAAATGACACTGCATAGGAGGGACCTAGGGAAATAAATATGCTGACCTCACTCTGTTTTATTTCTCTGGTTTCTTGTTGGGCTCTTTAGGACCAAACCCGACCAGAACCCTGAAGGAAAAGGAGATGATTAAATCCACATAAGCTGGCTTCGTTAGCATAGAGCAAAATAAAAAGAAATAGAGTAGATTTAGAAGGGCAAATGGAAGATAGAAAGCATAACTAGAAGATAAGTTACTTATCTTGCATCTCATTAATTGACAGGATGAATACATTTATAGTAATATGACCAGTTTTAGTGTTCTGAACAATCTCCCACTTGACAAGTCCATTCTAATCTTCCAGATGTGCACAGAATGACTTCTCTATAATGATCAGAAGTGTTGCCTTCTGGCTTATGTTTCCTTTGCTCTGGTGCCTGTTGCTTTTTGCTTTTTATGTTTTGGCCCTTGACTGACCAGGCTCTTGGCCTCTCTGGCTTGTATAAACATCTTGATATTAATCCCCTAGTCTGTCCAGCAGGAAGTCTCTGCTCCATTCCAGCACCAGCTCATTCTGAAATGTTACAGATAGTAGAGCAGCTGGACCCTGGTGACATGATTGTGTCTTATCCCTCATTCTCTTGTAGTTAAGAGTTAGTGAGGTTTAGTTGAAGGTTGGTTAGAGGAGAAAGCGATTGAGGGGTGGATAGATATAGCCTCACACTGGACCTGGAACTATTTCCTTGGATGCAGGTCTTGTCCCTGTCTGATCCACTCTGCTAGACCTCTATTTACATTCATAGGTCCAGTTATCTGTTTTGTTTTTTTCTTTTTTCCTGTCCAGGGGCTTCTGTCAGGACCAATGGATGGATGGACTTTTCTACCTGAAGGATCTCACTGTGGACTGAGATAGAGATGATTATTTCTCAATGGGCTAAGGTCAAATTTCACACAGGATGAAAAAAATAGGCTAAGTTGGGAGCACACTGTTTGTATTTTGACTTTTTAAACTTGGATAGTTTTCCGTAAGAGTACACAAAAGTGTCTTTATTTTTTTAACTCTGAAGATATTCCATTTGGTACATATAAACAATGATGTATCCATATAATTGAATGCAGTATATCAAACTAGTTTTTTTTAGACTAATTCTAGTCTTTTAAAATTATAATCCTACCATAATACTTTAGATTTGTTTGTACATATGAGTATACACATAGAAAAAAACTGTGGTATTGTGAAGTCAGTTAAAGGCATTATAGTTTTGACATAATCAAATTAGATAATTCTTTCAACTGTGTAAGCTTGTTCCAGTCTTTATATCACTTTTTTAAAAACTTTTGACAGAGAGTGAGTGAGAGAAACAAGCCAGGGGGAGCAACAGAAGGAGAGGGAGATGCAAGACCACTGCTGAGCAGGGAGCCCAATGCAAGACTTGATCCCAGGGCCCTGAGATCATGCTCTGAGCCAAAACCAAGAGTTGATGATTATTAACTGACTGAGCCACTGGTGCTCATGGTCCTTACATCTTTAAGAGGGATTTGGTGTATATAGGTCCAGAAGCCATCTAGAGTTCTGGAATGTAAAAGTGGCTTGCTTATGGTTGGCTTCACAAAGTCATTCTCCTTGTTTGTTTGGCTAATTACTATTGAACTATCTACTTTATGGTTTTTGAAAGTTTTGACAATTGGGGCAGTTGTCTATTTCTTTTTATTTTTTTTTAGAAGCAATAAATTTATTTCTTATTGGTGTTCAATTTATCAACATACAGAATAACACCCAGTGCTCATCCCGTCAAGTGCCCCCCTCAGTGCCCGTCACCCATTCACCCCCACCCCCCGCCCTCCTCCCCTTCCACCACCCCTAGTTCATTTCCCAGAGTTAGGAGTCTTTGTTTTGTCTCCCTTTCTGATATTTCCCACACATTTCTTCTCCCTTCCCTTATATTCCCTTTCACTATTATTTATATTCCCCAAATGAATGAGACCATATAATGTTTGTCCTTCTCCGACTGGCTTATTTCACTCAGCATAATACCCTCCAGTTCCATCCACGTTAAAGCAAATGGTGGGTATTTGTCATTTCTAATTGCTGAGTAATATTCCATTGTATACATAAACCACATCTTCTTTATCCATTCATCTTTCGATAGACACCGAGGCTCCTTCCACAGTTTGGCTATTGTGGCCATTGCTGCTATAAACATAGGGGTGCAGGTGTCCCGGCGTTTCACAGCATCTGTATCTTTGGGGTAAATCCCCAGCAGTGCAATTGCTGGGTCGTAGGGCAGGTCTATTTTTAACTCTTTGAGGAACCTCCACACAGTTTTCCAGTGTGGCTGCACCAGTTCACATTCCCACCAGCAGTGTAAGAGGGTTCCCTTTTCTCCTCATCCTCTCCAACATTTGTGGTTTCCTGCCTTGTTAATTTTCCCCATTCTCACTGGTGTGAGGTGGTATCTCATTGTGGTTTTGATTTGTATTTCCCTGATGGCAAGTGATGCAGAGCATTTTCTCATGTGCGTGTTGGCCATGTCTATGTCTTCCTCTGTGAGATTTCTCTTCATGTCTTTTGCCCATTTCATGATTGGGTTGTTTGTTTCTCTGGTGTTGAGCTTAATAAGTTCTTTATAGATCTTGGAAACTAGCCCTTTGTCTGATACGTCATTTGCAAATATCTTCTCCTATTCTATAGGTTGTCTTTTAGTTTTGTTGACTATATCCTTTGCTGTGCAGAAGCTTCTTATCTTGATGAAGTCCCAATAGTTCATTTTTACTTTTGTTTCTTTTGCCTTCATGGATGTATCTTGTAAGAAGTTACTGTGGCCGAGTTCAAAAAGGGTGTTGCCTGTGTTCTTCTCCAGGATTTTGATGGAATCTTGTCTCACATTAAGATCTTTCATCCATTTTGAGTTTATCTTTGTGTATGGTGAAAGAGAGTGGTCTAGTTTCATTCTTCTGCATGTGGATGTCCAATTTTCCCAGCTAGGTTGTCTAATTTGTTGGCATATAGTTTTTCTTAATACTCTTAAAATTATTTGTATTGCTAGGGCGTTGGTTGTTATTTCTCCTCTTTGGTTTATGATTGATTGAAGCGCCCCCCCCCCCTTCCTTCTTTTTGAGTCTGGCTAAAGGTTTATCAATTTTGTTTATCTTTCCAAAGACCCAGCTCCTGATTTCAATGGTCTATTAATTAGTTTCTGTATCATTTTTTTTTCTTCTCTAATCATTATTATATCCTTCCTTCTGCTGATTTTGGTTTTGTTCTTTTTCTAGCTCCTTTAGGTGTAAGGTTAGGTTATTTATTTAAAATTTTTCTTCTTGCTACTTCAAGAAGCAAGTATTGCTATAAACTTAAAACAGCTTTTGCTGTATCCCAAAGATACTGGACCATTTTTTTCATTTTCATTTCTTTTCATGTGATTCTTTTTTTTTTTTTTCTTTTTGGTTTTGGTTTTGACCCAGTCCTAATTGAATAGCCTGTTATTTAACTGCCATGTATTTGTGGTCTTCCTAGATTTTTGTCTTGTGGTTGATTGCTAGTTTTATTGTGTTGTGGTCAGAAAAGCTGTATGTAATGACTTCAATCTTTTTGAATTTGTTGAGACTTGTGGCTTAATATGTGACCTAATCTATAGAATGTTCCA
The DNA here is from genome assembly GCF_011100685.1 of Canis lupus familiaris. Taxonomy (NCBI): domain Eukaryota; kingdom Metazoa; phylum Chordata; class Mammalia; order Carnivora; family Canidae; genus Canis; species Canis lupus. The sequence goes on along the minus strand of NC_049251.1, from coordinate 20,688,916 downwards.
TGTGTACTTGAAAAGCATGTGTATTCTGTTTTAGGATGAATGTTCTGAATATATCTGTGAAATCAATCTGTTCTAGTGCATCCAAAGCCAGTTTCCTTGTTGATTTTTCTGTTTGTATGAGCTGTCCATTGATGTAAATGGGGTGTTAAGGTCTGCTACTATTAGTGTATCACTACTGATTACTTCCTTTGTTAGTTATTGCTTTATGTATTTAGGTACTTCTATATAGTGTGCATAAATATTCACAATTGTTATATCTTCTTGTTGTATTGTCCCTTTTATTATACAGTGTCCTCCTTTGTCTCTTGTTATAATCCTTGCCTTAAAATATATTTTATCCAATAAAGGTACTGCTGTCCTGGCTTTCTTTTGACACCCATTTGCATGATAAATGTTTGTTCATTCCATCACTTTCAACCTGCAGGTTTTTTTTAGGTCTGAAATGAGTCTCTTGTATATGAGGCAGCATATAGATGGGTCTTTTTTTTTTTTTTTAATTCATTATCCTATGTCTTTGATTAGAGTACTTAGTGCATTTATGTTCAAAGTAATTATTGATAGGTATGTTTATGGCCATTTTGTTACTTGTCTCATTGCTTTCTCTGCTTCCTTTAGCCTATTTGATCTAGTGTCTTTTAAATTTCACTTACTGTGTTCATCTCTCATTGGTTTTTAGCTCTTTGTTTAGGATCTCACTGATGTCCCTCACTCCTCAGTCTAGTATGTTTCAGACCATTATTTTAAATTCTCTCTCAGGCATATTTCTTGTCTCATTTTGCTTAGGTCTTTTGCTATGGTTTTGTCCTGTTCTTTCATTTGGGACATACTGTGTCCTCATTTGTCTGTGCCTGTTTCTATGTGTTAGGAAACTCTGCTATACCTTCTGGTCCTGAAAGCAATGATCCTATGAAGAAGAGGTCCTGCAGAGCAGTGTCCACTGTTCACCAGAACTGGCCTTTCAAGCATATCTCCTGTAACCTGCTGTTGTGTCTTGGCTTATTTCTCCTTCAATTCAATCATATGCTATGGCTCCTGGTGTATTTTGGGCAATGTTTGATTCCTGTGTTAGTGGACCAGACTGGGGCCACTTTGGCCTTGAGTTTAGTCAGACCATGCACTTGCCAGAGATGCAGTAGCACCAAACTGTAGGGTGCTTTCCCTGTGTCATCCCTTGAGAAGCTTTTGTTGGTGAGTGAGGCCTGCAGTTGGACCTCTTCTCTGCCTGCAGCACACTGTTGGGACCTCTGTTTGGTGTGTGTAATTAGATTCCCCTCACCCCAGACCAGAAGGGACTTTGGAGTGGTGCTTGCCCCTGTCACTGTTAGGGCTGCTTGCATACTGCCAGGCTTGTGGCCCCAGTTTGAATGGGCTCCAGCTAAGAGCAGATTGGAGGGGGCTGGCTGTGCAGTGTCCACAAAGTTTGTGTGCCTGTGAGAGGAAATATGCTGCTACCAGGACTGGGCCAATTGGGGTGAAGCATGCAGTTTTAACAAGGTGTGTGCAGGTCCCCCCTTAGAGAGGGCGTGCCACTACTGCCATGACCAAGGCCTCATAAAGCACATGATTGGGAGATGTGGTATTGGTAAAGTTTATGCAGATCTTCTGGGGGAGGAAACCTGTAGTGTAGGGACTGAGGCAAGCATGACTGGAAAAGGCAGCTCTATCAAGACCCCAGGGTGGGTGCGTGGGTGAAGGGTGAAAGGAAGTACAGGGCTTGGTGTAAAGAAGTTAGTGAATGTCCAGTGTGGCTCCGGTTCCTGCAGGTGGCTATATGTTTATGCTGGGGAGTGGGGGAGGGAAAGAGCATCTACTTGCTCCTTTGTTCCTGGAGAAGTCCCTCAGGGAATCTGCTCTTCCAGATTGTGTTGAATTAAGTTCACCCTCTAAGTTGAAATTCTAACCTCTGGTAGCTATGAAAATGACCTTGTTTGGAGATGAGGTCTTTGCAGATAAAAATAAGTTAAGGTCTTTACAGGGAGCTCTAATCCAACATAACTGTTATTCTTATAAGAAGAAAATGCTCTGTGAAGACAGACACATGGGGAGAACAGAGTACTATGACGACTGAGGCAAAGGTTGGAAAGCTACAGCCATAAGCCAAATGACATCTGGCTACCAGAAGCTAGATGAGACAAGGAAAGAGCCTCTCCTAGAGGCTTTAGAGAGAGCATGGCCCTGCCAACACTTTGATCTCATATTTATAGCCTCCAGATATGTGAGAGTAAATTTGTTTTTAAGCCTCTCAGTCTGTGGTAATTTGTTGTAGCAGCCTTTGCTAACAAATACTGTACTCATTCCTACCTCAAAAAGTTTTTGTGAGGGCCAGATGATGTAGTGTATTTGCATATATGTGAAAGCAATCACATACTATAAGGTGAACAAATGGAATGAACATTCCCATTCAGCATGAGGGAGGAATGCATTTTTTCAGCTCGACTCAGTAGGACTAGCACCACGTTTTCTTCCAGCCTGTGACTATTTAATTGGCTACTGCTGGCCATTCTGATGAACCCACCTCACCCCCTTACTCTTAGCACAGATGTAGACTCTCCTGTGGAAGTCCTGTGTTATTTCATTTCCAGAACGTTCTTGTCCTGTGACACTTGATGTTTTCCCACCCTCCAGCTTAGAGTAACTGTGCTAACAATTATTTAGGGGAAATAAGCTGTCTACCAATTCATTCATGAGGAAGGAAAGAAAGTTCTTAAAATCAAGAACTGTAGGTGATTCCTACTTGGAATATTCCTATGAAGAACTTGTACGTAATGTCCCACAGAAGTTAAATTTAACTGGATGGACTTCTGAGAAATGAACTTCATCCTGGAGCCTTCCTCATTGACCTGCCAAATTTGGCACTTTTTTCCAAGTCACCTTAGCTGACTTTCTCTGTTAGTGAGATTATCAAAAAGGCATTCTGCAGGTCTCTGTACCAGAGATGGCTGTGAGATAACCATTTAGAACTTGCTCTATGAATCAGAAGTTACCATACCATGGTATCTTCTTTCTGGGTTAATATGTGGTGAATAGCTTGATGGACAATTCTTGCTCCTAACTTCCATTATCATGTGGTTTTTCCCACTGGCTTGAAGTATTATAGGGTACTAGCAAAGACAACAGATGAAATGAGGAAACAAAAATCCATTTTCTGCCAGAGAGAGAGAGAGAGAGAGAGAGAGAAGATCTAGATAGTGTTTACATTTCACCATTTTCTTCTTGAGCATCTCCTAGTGCTCCTCCCTATGACAAGCATTATATAATGCTTACTGTGTATAATTACAGTGTATCTGTTCTATTTGAAGGGGAGATTTTCCTTGAGGAATGATTAAAATGACCTATCCTTAAGTCCAGCTATGTTTATTCTTTTTAGTAGAGGGTACCCTTCACTAAGGTTATTCAAGGCAGGGTTTCTTTTAGGATTTAGGGGGAAATAATACATAGGAATTCTTGAAGATTTCAGCTTAGAGTTTGGGAAACCATATAGCAATATAGAGCAAAAGCCCAAACAAAGAATAAAAAACTGATTGGTAATGTTCCAATTGGCTATTTATAATAATGTCTAATAACCCTCCAAACACAGTGGCTTACCCAAATGAAGATTTCTCACTTAAAAGTTTGTAGGTCTATTATATCTTTCTTGGGCTTGGCTTGAATTGACTGCCCTTGATAGGGACAATATGGATTCAGATATTTCATGCTTATCTTTCTGTTTTTGGATCAGTATATGAGACCTTTTTCTCATAGTACATCATACACACTTCAAGAAGCTTGCAGGAGACTTGCCAATCCTCCTTAAGGCCTCGGCTTGAAACTGTCACACTGTCCCTTCTATCCTTACTTGGCTAGTCTAAAAAGTGTCTTATTTTTTTTTAATTCAATTTCAGAGTGTACAAGCAGGAGGGGGAGCAGGAGAGAGACTCTTAAGTGGACTCTATGCTAAGCCCAACTTGGAGCTCAATCCCATGACCATGAGATCAGAATTTGAGCCAAAAACCAAGAGTCAGATGCTCGGTCTATGTTGCCAACCAGGTACCCCAGAATATCAAGCAGGACCCTGTGCTGAGCATGGAGCTTGACATGGGGCTTGATCTCAGGACTCAGATCATGACATGAGCCAGTACCAAGAGTCAGTCACTCAACTGACTGAGCCACCCAGACGCCCTTTATTCTGAATGAATTTATAGCCAAGCCCATCAATGGGGGTGAGGAAGCATTTTCTTGTACTCAAATGGAAAGCACCTGCAGAGTTATAGGGCAAGGGGCATGGGTTTCTCATGACTGGGAAGAATTGAAGAGTTGAGAATGCTATGTTTGTCAGGTGGTTTCTTAAGAACTTTAGGGGTGGAGATAGAAGAGGATGGTGCAAGGGGCTCGGTGAACATAGATATTATAACTGGTGGCCTAATTATCACCTGTACAAGCTTCTTAGGGTTGCCTACCAAGATGCCACAAACTGTAACCTAACACAACAAAGTCACTGTCATACAGTTGTGGAGTCCACAAGTCCAGAATTTACATACAGGGCCATGTGTCTATGAAACCTTGACTTTTCCTGGCTTCTGGTAGTTTGTGGACAACTGTTGGCATTCCTTGGTTTGTTAGGTGTATAACTCCAATATCTGCCTTTATTATCACATGGAATTTGCCCTGTGTGTCTGTCTTTACATGACCATAATCTTATGAGGATACCAGTCATACTAGATGACAGACCCATACTGCTTCAGTACAACCTCATCTTAAAATAATTATATCTACAATGACCCTATCCAAATAAGGTCATATTCAAAGGCACCAGGAGTTAGAACTTCAACATCCCTTTATAATTTTTTGTGAGTGGGAACATAATGCCATCTACAACTTAATCAGTATAAGCTTTTTATGACCACTATGCCAAATGTTAAGAACTGGAATTGCATCCTTATGCTGTTTTTCTGCTTATCACAAATAGACCTGATGTAGTGAATGTTTTCTTTATAAATAAATGCGAATAATCATTTATAGATATACATATTCCCATTAAGGTAATAGCATTTATTTATTGCATTTATTATTTATTGATCTACTGTTTTAAAGATTTATCTATTTTAGAGCACATTAGCGAGTGAGGAAGAGCAGTGGGAGAGAGAATCCTGAAGCAGATCACCACTGAGCATGGAGCCTGATGTGGATCTAGATCCTAGGACCCTGAGATCATGACCTGACTCAAAAACAAGAGTTGGCTACTTAACCAACTAAGCTACTCATTCACTCCAAGAGTATAGCTTTTAAAAACAGTTGTCTATCTGAATTTTTATGCCAGTAGAAGGAGCTGAGAGGGAGGATACTTTATTTCATAAGATATTTTTTGGAAAAAAATAAGGAACACAAGGTACTGCTCTATTAAAATTCCACAATCATATTGATCACATTTTCTTCAGTAACAATGTTCAATACTGAAAGACAGCATTTTTAAAGTAATTGCTTAAAAAAAATCACTTGTTTTGCAAAATCATTTCAGGCTGCTTCAAGGACATAGAATAAGTCCTAAAGCTGTTTATTAATCTTGCTTTGTCTAATACATGAATATTCCTAGGATATACTTGCTAAGAATCTAATTTTAATTTTCTTTATTAAAATATAGTATTCTGTTGTGATTTCCTCCCCCTCTAAATCCTACCAATCTTTGGACAGGAAATGTCACCTTTGCCTAAACTAGTGGTTCAGCTACCTACTATATATTTTAGCACCTTAGCTCTTAAAAACTCCAGTATTTCTGGTAGTCCTCAAGGACATAGCATATGCTCACAAACAGTGCTCTCAATTTTTACTCAGTTCAAGCTCTGAGTTCATCTTCCCCTTACTAATTTCTCCTACCCTCACAGCTATGCAGAGGGCTTGCAGTGAGGTGCTTTCTAGTCCTCATAGGACATTGCTGATGTTCTTGATCCTAGGGACCTCTTCTGATGTGCCCCAAACTTCCCAACCTTAGGAGTTCCAACATGGTCTGGCTTACCCTGGGGCCTCACTGTATATTGTACATGAGAAGGGAGTGTTTTCCTCTTCCCCAATCTATAAAGTGCTTTGAACTTTGAGCTGCTAAAGTCTACCATGGGGCCAGCTTCAATGTCCTCTTGGAACCCAGCTTAGAGGGCTGTTTTCCTTTATGAAAAAATTTTCTTACTGTGATAAGAATTCATAATGTGAAATCTACCCTCTACTAATTAAGTGCATGGGATAATGCTGACTATGGGCATGCTCTTGAACAGAGGATCTTTAGAAATTAACAGAACTGAAATTGTATACCTATTAAACAGTAATTACCCATTCTGCTTTTCCTTTAGCCCTTGGAAACCACCATTCTACTATTCGAGTTGGACAAATTTACTCATGTAAATCATGTAATATTTGTGCTTAGTAACTAGCTTGTTTCATTTAGCACAATGTCCTCCGGGTTCATCCATGTGGTCACATAGGGCAGTATTTCTTCCTTCTTTTTTGAAGTTTATTTTTAAGACTGAGTGATCTATTATGTGTACATACCACATTTTATCTACCTGTTGATGGACATTTGGGTTATTTCCATGTGTTTACTATTGTGAATAATCTATAATGAATGTATGGTGCAGTTATCTCTTCAAGATCCTGCTTTAAGTTCTTCTGGTTATATACATCCCATCAGCAATGGGATTACTGGGTTATATAGTAACTCAATTTTCATTCTTAGGAGCTTTCATACTGTTTTCCGTAGGGACTATGTCATTTTACACTCTTATTAACAGTATACAAGGGTTCCAATTTCTTTGTATTCTTACCAAAACTTGTCTTAAAAATAGCAATCATTGTAAAAGGTATAAGGCATTCTCTCATTGTGATTTTGATTTGCAGTTCCCTGATTACAAACTAAAATGAAAAGTTTTAACATACTAATTTTAAAATTATAAATGTTGGCCACTGGCAATTTCTCTTTGGAGAAATTAAGACCTGAGCTGCTAAGATTACCCTGGGATGCTTGTCCTCATAGAATCCAGTTTGAGTGCTGTCCTACCCACTTTCCCCTCATCTCAAATGTATGTACAAAGTTCTTATTCTCCTGCAACAAAATTTCAAAAACAATTTGAAGAAAAATAATGTAAAGTTTAAAAATAAGGATACCCTTAACAAAACTTCTGAAGGTCACATGCTAATCAATTTATTGGTCATATCTGAATATCTTTGTATGCTTGTATTTTTAAAAATTCACTACTTTAATATATAAAACATCAAAATAATAGAATAATAGAAACTTGGGAATAGTTCTGAGAGGAAACTATTGCTGGTGACAACAGCAGAGGTTGGGTAAAAAAATGTCCAACTCTGAGAAGAACAGACACCTAGTTGGAGCCTGATTAACTTGACTGATAGGCCTAAATGAAATTCAAATCTTAACTCTCTGACCTACTAATGTGTGGGTAGGATGCTGTTTTTTTGTTTTGTTTTGTTTTTTTGTTTTTTAACCAAATATGAAGATAAAGTAGAGTGATACAAAAATGTTATGAACTTAATTTCTGGGAGTAATCTAAGTCTGGAAGTCAGGGACCTCAGCTACGATCTTGGATTTGATAACAACCCTCCGTGATATTCAGATAAGCCACATGCCTTCCTTGTGCTTCACTTTCCTCATATGTAAAATAAGACTATTTGCCCTGCCTCTTCCTCATGGTGGATGTGAGAATAGCATGTGGCTAGTTAATGTAAAAAGGTTCTGAAATAAGCAGAATGAGGATAACTGACCAAGTGACCAGTGCTGTGGTTGTTGCTTTCTGTAAGTCTTGGTTTATTTAGAAGATGGGTATGGCTTCTGTTGACTCTAGATGTCTCTCTCAATCAGTCTATGAATGATCAAGGGCATTTCACCTTGGAGGCATAAGTCCTCTTATTCTTCACCTTTCTACTTTATGGGGTGAAGCTAGACTGGTTGGTCTTCCAGATAGCTCCAACAGACCTCTCAGTTGTGGGAAGAGTAAAAGAGAAGATTGTGGTATTATTGGGGGAAAAAAAAAAAACAAAACTTGTTGTGGCTCTTATTTCTATTGGAGAAAAACAGTGTTGACAATAGAAACTGTTGGTCTCATTAGGCTAATACTAACAAAATTAAAATGTAAGAACAATGGCTATGTCATTGGAGGCATTTCTCATTTTGGCAGAAAATGAAAGATCTGAAAATCTGTGACCTGAGCAGATGTTAAAATATCACTAGGTCAAGGGAGAATATACATGGAAATTTCTTTAATGAAGGGCAGGAAGGTTGACTTTTTGGATAAATATTTGTTATGGAGTTAAGAAATTTGGGTTTGCCTTGTAGGGATATAAGTGTTCCTTTCTAGTTCTCTATCTTCCTATCATCGAGTACTTACCTAGTCCATGGACTTGATCTTCACACTGACTCTATGAGGTAGATGTTTTCTTCCAGATAGAGAATCTGGGTCCCAGAGTTGTTTGTACATGTCAAACACTCCATAAATATTGGAGCCCCTAGTCCATCCCATGGCTAACTCTGAATCAGACTACAATTTTCTTTTCTCTGATGACTTAAGTGAGAACTATTGATGAGCTTTTATAATCAGACCTTTCTTTTACTGCCATGCTTAGTGGAAGAAATGATGAGCTATTCTGTTTTAAACTGTGACCTAAAGGTTCTCTCTAGGAGGTTCTGGGCAAGTGAAAAACCCATGAAATTACTTCATGACTAACTCATTTAGCATAGCCTAATTTTTGTATTTATGGGTTGCATTTATATTTCAGAATCAAATCAACTTATGCAGACTTTATGGGGTAAAGATCGGAGGAATGGCAGATCTATGGACACATAAACATAGGGATTATATTTGGGTTGAGCCTTAGAAAACAAAGCTTTTAGAAGAAAACAATGGGAATGGGGGTGCTGAAAGAAGAGCATTCATGCTAGGACTAGAATAATTCATAGAGTCATGGTGATACAGTGTACTGGGTGGGCATGCATTTGGGTATAGCACAGGGTACATTTGTAAGATAGCAGAAGATGCTAAAAGTATAACTTGGAGGCCAAGTTTGAAGAGTTTTGAATGCCATTCATAAAGGTCTAGACTTAGATCATGTATTCACTCAGGTACCCATTCATACACTTAAACATTAAACTCCTAATGTATGCTAGGTCTTGTGTTAGAACTTGGTCATATAGATACCATTTTGGTTCTGAAGATCTGGTGTTAGGAACCCATTAATGTTGTTGAAAGGAGTATGAATAGAGTTGTGTGGGAAGATGTAGAGAAGGAAGTTAGAACTAATGGAAGCTGGAAGGGTTTTCCAGAGGAGGCACTAAGAATTTCAAAGGATGAATAAGTATTAGACAGAGTATGAGTTGCTAAGTGGAGAAGGCAGAACAGGAAGAGAGCCCAGCATGTAGAGAAGCATGAAGATAGGAAAAATGTGATCCTTAGAGGGAACACCTAGTAGGATAGACTGTGTAGAATAGAGCTGGAGTTGGAATCCAAGGCCAATCTTAGAGGCTGGAGATTAAGTCCAATTATCTAGACAATCACACTTACGTAATAAAGCCCTAATACAAACTCTCAACACTGAAGTTGAAGTGAGCTTCCTGGGTTGACCATACTTGATGTGTATTACCACACACTGATGCTGTGAGGATGTTGCATTCCAAGGACAATTAAAGCTCCATGCTTGGAATCCTCCTAGACTCTGCCCTATGCCTCTCTTCCTTTGGCTGGTTCCTGTTTTCCTTTGCCTGTAGAAATGTAATGATGAGTAAAATAGGTTTCAGTGAATTCTGGGAATTTTCTGACAAATTATCGAACTGAGGAAGGCTATAGGAAACTCCCAAACCTGTAGTTGGTGTCAGAAGTGAGGATCTTTTTGTGGGGACTCATCCATCTACCCTTATAGTTATTCCTGAATTTGTGGCAGTTGGAAGTCAGGAGTCATGGGCTAAGTGGTCAGTCTGGAGTACTGTAGTCTCAACCTTGCATTTAGTTAACCCTGGGTAAATTTTATAATAAAAGCTCTGTTGAGAGACATGAAAACTTTAATTCAAAGACAGCAGGAATGGAAATGAGAGATTGGATTCAAGAAACATTTTAGGGATGGAACCAATAGAATTTGATTAGATGTGTGATTATGTGGGAATTTGGTTTGGGCTGGAAAGGGGAAGGAGGAAAATGGGTTTGTTCAGAATACTTAGCATTTGAATATGCTTATGCATCTGCCATTAAAAAACAGTTCAATAAAAACCATTCCTTGAAGCCATATCAACTCCCACCAAGCAAACTGGCTTATGGTTCTATGCTTTATAACTTAGCCTCTCTAATAGAGTTGTCAATATTGCCATTCTTATTTTTAAATTTTCAGTCATTTTTCAAGTCCGTCTCGTCTGGATTTTACTAACACTACCTAACTACTCTTGGTAATGTCAGAAACTTTTTTTGTTTGTTTTTTTGTAAGAAACTTACTTATTTGTAATATTTCATGAAGAATTTTGAGTCCTTAGATAACCTTGAAACTTCTCATCTTTTTCTTAAACGTTGGTCTCTTGAAGTTTAATACTTTTTCCTGATTTTCTACGTACCTAACTTACCTTTTTTTTTTATTTTTATTTATTTATGATAGTCACACACACACACAGAGAGAGAGAGAGAGAGAGAGAGAGAGAGAGAGGCAGAGACACAAGCAGGCTCCATGCACCAGGAGCCCGACGTGGGATTCGATCCCAGGTCTCCAGGATCGCGCCCTGGGCCAAAGGCAGGCGCCAAATCGCTGCGCCACTCAGGGATCCCTAACTTACCTTTTTATGCCAGCTCCTTTCCACTAAAAACCTCTAGATGTTGGTATTCATCAGCATTGTTGGTTTTTTTTTTTTTTTTTTCTCCTTTCACTTTGTCTTTTAAAAACCGTTGATTTTTCTTGGCTTAAAATACCAGTAACTTCTAAATTTATTTTTATACCATGTAATCTTGCTTAGCTTTAGACTCCTATATCTAACATTCTGTTACAACGTCATCTTGGGTATCCCATAGTTCTCCTAAATCAAACATGTTCCAGAGAGAGCACTCTTTACCCCAGCACTTTTACCTGGTTGATCATCTTTCCTACCAACCTATCATCTTTTCCTCCTACAGAAGCCTGTCATATGGCAGTCATTAGTTACTGACCCTCCATCACTATTCATCTTTGCCTTCTAACCATTATCACATTTGCTAATTCAACTTCAAAATCTACCCTATTATTTATTTCCACTGTGATTACCTCCTGCAGGTCAGGACTTGTCCTGCTGACTACAAAGGTGGTTCGAGAGGGTCTTGTTGCTTTGACTTTTTGTTCACCAATCCCAATCCATTCTCCCCACAATGTCCAGAGGAATACAATTAAAATGTAAATATGTCTACACTAAATAAAAATCTCAAGTACCCTCTACTGTATTTAGAAAAGACAGTCTCTTAAGATCTTGAATAATCTGGCCCCAAAAGAGTTCTCCACCCTCATCCCTCAGAACTTCCCTTCTTACATTGCTCACTATGTCATACCTCCCTGGTGTTCTTCCCATTTCTCAAATGAATCAATATCTTTACTACTTAAAAGCTTTTGGACTTGGTATTCCTTTTCCTAGAATACTCCCCCACACCTCCACTCCTGCTGTGTCCTATTTATCTTTTGGGTCTTGGTTTAAGTCTTTCTATACTCCCTGTAAGAGTCAGATTAGACTATGTTCTTTTTAACAACCATAAGATGGGCAGCCCTGATGGCTCAGTGGTTTAGCACTGCCTTCAGCCCAGGGTGGGATCCTGGAGTCCTGGGATTGAGTCCCATGTCAGGCTCCCTGCATGGAGCCTTCTCCCTTTGTCTGTGTCTCTGCCTCTCTTCATAATAAATAAATAAAATCTTTTAAAAAAAATAACGACCCTAAGATATGAGAAACTTTTTTTTTAACAACTTCATTTCTAATGTGAGTTGCCAAGGAAACTCTTAGTCAACTCTTAGTCACTCTTTCAGTTTGAAAGAGACTGGATTATTGAGTAGTATACTAATTTGAACCTGAGATCTGTAACTGAGGTAGAGGAGAAGCATGGGGAGGATTGTGATCCTGTTCTTAAATGCATCTGCCTGGAAATGATACATCATTTCTGCCTACATTTCATTGGTGAAGGCTCTGGCATAGGCAACTTTAAGGGACCAGGGAAGTATCATTTTCTCATAGGCCTGGAAGGAGAAGAGATCTGGCAATGTTGGTGATCTGAACCCTGGGATTGTCAGTGGACACTCACTACCTTAGTTCTTCATTAGATCTCCCAGCACTCTGTTCGATTTTTTTAATTGTATATCTCAGAATTGGAACACATCCACAAGTACATATAATTTTCATGTTTGAACTCCATGTTTGAAGTCCATGACTATTCATCACTTTTTTATACATTGTGCTTATCACAATGTCTAGAATATGGTAGATATTCAGTAAATATTTGGTGAAGAATAATCTGCATGTGTAGAAAAGCCTTTGATACACAGTAGGAAATTGGAAACTCAGGTCTAGAACAGGTTAGAGATCATTCTTCTGTCTCCTGGGCAGTTTTGAGTTTTTGCTGTTTGTTTTAGTGTTCTATATTTTTTTTTCCTCAAGGCTATGTCTCTGAGGATGACTCTAAAGAATACAATGTAATTTGTTAACATATAGTCTACCTTAAAATAGATTACAATGTGAGAACTTTGTAAAAGTTTAATTCTACTTATCCCAGCTTCCCATTCTTAGTACTATTGTCAAATATTCTACTCTACATGTGTTATAATCACAATATGCTGTTTATTTTGGCAGATATAAAGATAATGTGATATTGACAGAAAGATAGCGGCCTAATACACAGCTGCCGAAAACTAAAAGCAACTCACATTCTTTTTAGTTAGTAAATGAATAAACAATTGTGGTTCATCCATATGATGAAATACTATTTAACAATAAAGAGATTAAATTAGTGTTACATGTAGAAGAAGCATGGATATTGCATGAAATATGCTAAAAGAAACCTAAACACAAAAGATGACATAAGATTCCATTTATGTGACATTCTGGAAAAGCCAAACTATGGGGACAGAAATGAGATCAGTGCTGGACTTGGGTTGGAGAAGCAAACGACTACAGAAAAGAATGAGGGAATTGGTTATAAAAGTCTATATGCTTCTTAGTCATCAAACTCTATACATAAAAAGTATGTGTGAGTGAATTTTACTGTATCAACCCAGCATATACACATATTCACATGTATATATACACATATTTTTAATTCCTTAAATGTTTTCCTGTTTGCTCTTTTCATTCCTTTCTTGCCTTCGTTGTATCTGATGAAAAATTAAATTTTGTTCTCAGTATAGTATCTCTCTTTGTAATGTGTCTCCCACCTGCCTCTGCCCCCATGGTTACTCGAGTTATTTTGTGTTTTGTGGTAGGTTTGTTTGTTTTAACAATTTGACTATAATGTTCCCAAATGTGGTTTTCTTGGAATTCTTTACCAATTTATCACTTGGACTTATTCTCTACCAGTTTTTATCACTGCTTTATTTTTGGTAACTTGTAATGACCTGTAGTCAATTGACTGATTCTTTCTTCTGCAGTCTATAAATTATCTATAGTTATAAACCACTACAAAAAATAGTTGCTTAAAACAGTAACAAGTTATATGTAACAAATATGAGTTGACTATGCAATCTTCTGCAAGATGCATCTAAGTTCACATATGTAGCTAAATTTAACAGGTAGGTTGGCTAGAAACTAAACAGCTGGGAGATCCCAAATGGTTGTACCTCTCTGTCCACATGGTAAATCATCCCAGGCTTCTTCATGGCATGACACTCTCGAGACAGTATGTGAAGTGTTTCTCTTTAGGTCTAGTCTCAGATTATGGCCTAGTTTAGAAGAAAGACTAATAAAACCACTGCTGCATTTTCTTAGTCAAAACAAGTTGTTAAGCAAACTTATATTCAAGGGATATAGCAATTTTCTCTATCTCTGTATGAGAGGAGAGGCAAAGCCCTTTCACAAAAGGGTGTATGCCTACTGGATTAGGAGTAATTTCTGGCCTTTAAGCGATTTTTTACATGCAGTGTTCAATTTGCTAAGCCATCCAATGATTGTTTTATTTCAGCTATTTTTTCAGCTCTAGAATTTCTATCTTTAGTTTACCTTTCCCTTCTGAAATATCCTTTCACATAATCTTTTCCTATAAATTTTTTAATAATACATATATTTATATATCAGTTGATTTTAGAGTCCTTTGCTGCTAATTTCAATGACTTAGATCACTATATTTTCTTTGATTATGGGTCACATTTGTCTTTTTCTATGTCTGAACTTCTTATATCCTAGATATTATGTGTAATACAAGGAGACTGAATTATTGGGTTTCGTCTCTAGAGTGATGGCTTTTGTTCCATGAAATAGTTAGAATAAAGGGCTAACCATTTTGATTCTTCCTATGATCTAGTTGAACTGGGAGAGTAGCAGCTTGAACTAAATTGATTCATCTCTGTTCAGTCAAAACCCCAATCTCCTGCAACACTGCTGCCTCTTTGATCTGGCCAGTGGTTCATCTGGGAAGGGATTGGGGTGTAACACCAGCTATTGTTGGTCTACCTTATATTCAAATCTGGCAGGATCCTAGGATAAAAGCTCTATGAGAATGTGTAAGATTAAGGTTTCTCTCTGCTTCATAGCTCTTCATCTACTGCTGCTTCTGGGGTGGAGAATCATTGGGTCAATTTTTTTTTTTCCTTATATTTTGGGCTCTTTGAGATTCAGATTCATACTGCCATTGAATGTTGTGTTCATCTCTACAGTCTGTTAGGCTGCAGCAGCCTGGTTTCTCATTGTTCCTATCTAGACCAAATGCTTTCTTATACAAGCTGCTACAGCTCTCAGCTCACAACAGTATATTTTCACTCTGGAATTCAGTTCATCAGTTTTTTTTTTTTTTTTTCCTTCTGCTCATTGTAGCCCTAAAGAAAAAATAAAATTTAATTGAATCTGGGTTTATCTTGTTATCCCACGAATGAGGTTCTTTCTTATCCTTCTCTGTCGTAACTGGAAATGAAAACCAATCCTGGATGATTTTGACATTATGGTTAGAAATAGCTACTGAACTATGCAGGTATTTATCTATGTCTTGGAGATTCTCTAGTTTCAATGTTAGTGCTTATTGAATTTTTCTTAATTAATGTACTTCTTTGCTGTAGCACATTTGGTTTAAGTTAGCAAGGAGTTTTGTTTTTTTTTTCCCTGTAATAAAGATGTGTGTGTGTGTGTGTGTGTGTGTGTGTGTGTGTGTGTGGCCCATAGGCACCAAAAAGATAATGTGAGAAACTAAAAGAAACATGGAGAAAAAAGTAAAAATTATGAATACTTATGGCTAAATGGCATAACAACTAACTACATTTTGAGGGTAAAATTTTCAGGCATGTACATCTAGATTAATTGAGCTGTAGGTATGTATTATAATAATGTAAAATGGTCTAATATACTCAGAGACAAAAGTTCTTGCCCTTATCAGTAGGAAGTAACTTTGGAAGACGTTCTTGTCTAAGAAATAAAGGCAAGATCTGTATTTCCACACCTGACACAAGAATTGGGCTGAGGGATCTCATCCATGATGACAGTGGGGGTAAAGAACACATGAAAAACTATAGAATGCATTTGGAAGAGGAAGATGCCAGACAAAATTTATATCACAAGATGACAGCATTGCTGTCAAAATTATCGTTGGAAATACAATCTGGAATAAGTGTTGCCAGAATATGCAGACACAATCTTCTATTACATAACAGCCCAGTGTTGACCTTTTGGTTGACAAAATAAAGTAGGGAATTTTGGGCTGTACAATACCAGCAAAAATGGGTTCAAGTATGGCTATACATGCTCTTCACAAAAGAGCATGCCTGCTTTTACCTTCTGTTTGCCATTACTTTACATTTGCTCATGAAATGGAGGCCATAGTAATATTGACACTTTTTTGTCTTGTGAGTAGAATGTCTTCAATGGTTCTGATACTGAAAAATCTTGTCCTAAGTCCCTCCTCATCAGTGGCAATATTAATATTACCTTTATTTGTTTTGTTTTGGGTTTTTTTTTGTATATTTTTTAATTGGAGTTCAGTTTGCCAACATATAGCATAATACCCAGTGCTCATCCTTCAGTGCCTGTCACACAGTCACCCCATCCCCCTACCCACCTCCCTTTCCACTACCCCTTGTTCATTTTCCAGAGTTAGGAGTCTCTTGTGTTCTGTCACCCTCACTGATATTTCCCACTCATTTCCTCTTTCCCCTGTAATCTCTTTCACTATTTTTTATATTCCCCAAATGAATGAGACCATGTAATATTATCTGTAGAGCAAGGATAGATATTCTTTTCCTTCCTTGCCACCCATTAAATTTTTTTCTTTTTAAGATTTTATTTGACAGAGACAGAGAAAACAAGCAGGGGGAGAGGGAGAAGCAGGCTCCCCGCTGATCAGGGAGTCTGATGTGAGGCTTGATCCCAGGGCCCCAGGACCATGACCTGAGTCAAAGGCAGATGCTTACCAGACTGAGCCACCCAGGTGCCCCTAAAATCTGTTTTTGAGGTTTAATTGAATTCAAGTGTACAACATAGTGATTCAACATTCGTGTATCCTGTGAAGTGGTTATAACAATCTGTTCTCTATATAAAGTCTGGATTTTGTTTTGTTTCTGTATAGTATTTTAGATTCCACATATAAAAAAAAAATCATGCAGTACTGGTCTTTAACTTATTTCACTCACCATAATACTATCAAGGTCCATCCATATTGTTCCAGATGGCAAGATTTCCCTTCTTTATGGTTGATTAGTATTCCATTGTGTATATATACCAAATCTTGATCCATTCATTCATCAACAGACACTCTGGATGTTTCCATATCTTGCCTATTTTATTTTATTTTTTAAATTTATTATTTTTATTGGAGTTCGATTTGCCAACATATAACACCCAGTGCTCATCCCATCAAGTGCCCTCCTCAGTGCCCATCACCCAGTCACCCCATCCCCCTTCCCACCTCCCCTTCCACTACCCATTGTTCATTTCCCAGAGTTTGGTGTCTCTCATTTTTTGTCACCCTCTAATTTTTCCCCATTTTCCCTCCTTTCCCTTATTATCTCTTTCACTATTTCTTATATTCCACGTATGAGTGAAGCCATATGATGATTGTCTTTCTCCAATTGACTTACTTCACTTAGCATAATACCCTCCAGTTCCATCCACATCAAAGCAAATGGTGGGTATTCATCCTTTCTGAAGGCTGAGTAATATTCCATTGTATACATAAACCACATCTTCTTTATCCATTCATCTTTTGATGGACACCAAGGCTCCTTCCACAGTTTGGCTATTGTGGACGTTGCTTCTATAAACATTGAGGTGCAGGTGTCCCGGTGTTACACTACATCTGTATTTTTGGGGTAAATCCCCAGCAGTGCAATTGCTGGGTCATAGGGTAGTTCTACTTTTAACTCTTTGAGCAACCTCCATACTGTTTTCCAGAGTGGCTGTACCAGTTCACATTCCCACCAACAGTGCAAGAGGGTGCCCCTTTCTCTACATCCTCTCCAACATTTGTTGTTTTCTGTCTTGTTAATTTTCCCCATTCTCACTGGTGTGAGGTGGTATCTCATTGTGGTTTTGATTTGTATTTCCCTGATGGCAAGTGATGCAGAGCATTTTCTCATGTGCTTATTGGCCATGTGTATGTCTTCTTTGGTGAAATTTCTGTTCATGTCTTCTCAAAAACCTGTTCTGAGATTCATTGATATTTTCTATTGTGTTTTATTCTGTCATTGACTTCTTTGACCCTTATTTCCTTCTATTAACTTAGGCTTTATTCTTCTTATAGTTGTTTTAGGTGTAAAGTTACGTTGTTTGAGATTCCTCTTGTTTTCTGGGGTAGGCCTGTATTGCTAGGAGCTTCCTCTTAGAATAGCCTTTGCTGCATCCCATAGATCTTTCATATGTTGTATTTGAGTAAAGTGTTAAAGTGGATTGTGTTAAATTCCCCCACTATTATACTGCTAATTTCTCCCTTTAGATCCATTAATGCTTGCTTTATATATCTTCGTGCTCTTATGTTGGATGCCTATGTATTTATATATGTACATTTTATTAATACCTTTTATCATTTTATAGTGTCCCTTTTGTCTTTTATTAGTTTTCATTTTTGTCTGCTTCGTGTGATCGTGTAGCTACCCCAAATTTCTCTTGATTTCAAATTGTTTGCAATATAATATTCCATCCCTTCATTTTGCCATCTGTGTGTCTGTGTGTGCTTCTGAAGTGAAGCTCTGTAGGCTGCATATAAATGTGCTCTTTTTAAAATCCATTCAGTTGTCTGTTGATTAGTAGATACAGTCCATTTATATTTAAAGTCATTATTGATATGTACTAATTACCATTGACCAAAATTTTGTGTGTGTGTGGCTATTTTTTAGTTTCTCTACTTTTTTTTCCCTCTCTTCACTGGTGGTTTGATTTTTCTTTAGAGTTATAGTAAATGCACAGGGAAATAAGACATCTAGTCATAAGTTTTTGCTTTAATGCTACTGTGACATTCACATTTATCGTCCTGCGTATATAAGTTTCTTTTAGGTTGATAGCAACTTTATTTGAATACATAAGAAAATTCCACACTTTAATTCCCCTTATGATGTATTTTTTTGTTTTATCTTTGTTTTTTTGAAGTATAGATGACATACAGTGTTACATTTAGTTTCAGGTGTACAACAGTGATTAAACAAGTCTACATATTATGTTATGCTAATCACAAGTAAAATTACCATTTGTTACCATATAGTGCTATTGTAATTCATTTTGTCTTTGTCACATTTTACATCTATTTTATGTATTTTTTAAATTTTTTTTTCCATTTATTTATGATAGTCACACAGAGAGAGAGAGAGAGAGAGGCAGAGACATAGGCAGAGGGAGAAGCAGGCTCCATGCACCAGGAGCCCGACGTGGGATTCGATCTCGGGTCTCCAGGATCGCGCCCTGGGCCAAAGGCAGGCGCTAAACCGCTGCGCCACCCAGGGATCCCCTATTTTATGTATTTTTAATAATGTAGTTTTAGTTTTACTATTTTTGTCTTTTAATTTTCATAGTAGCTTTAAGTGATTATTCCACTATTTTTACTATAGACTTAACTTTTTCAGTGAGAGATTTATACTATGTAATTTGTCATTAATTAGTACTTCTCTTCAAATGGGAAGAGAAGAATTCTCATTTGAAGAAGTACCTTTAGCTTTTCTGGTAAGACTTGTTTAGTGGTGATGAACTCCTATAGCTTTTGCATGTTTGGAAAACTTTTTTTCAATTCTGAATAACAACCTTGATGGGTAAAGTATTCTTGATTGGAAGTTTTTTCCCTTCAGCACTTTGAGTATATAATACCACTCTCTTCTGGACTGCAAAGTTACTGCTGAAAAATCTGATAGTTTTATGTATGTAACAAATTATTTTGCTTTTGGTACTTTTAAGATTCTCATCTTTAACTTTTGACATTTTAACTTTGGACATTTGAATTCCAATGTGTTTTGGTGTGGTTCTCTTTTGGTTCATCTTTTGGGAATTGTCTGGGCTTTTTGGACCTGGATGTCTGTTTCCTTCCCTATGTTAGGGAATTTTTTAGCCAGTATTTATTCAAATGAATTTTCTGTCCCTTTCCTTCTCTCCTTCTTTGGAATCCCTATGAGTGTTAGTCTGGTTGATGTTGTCTCATAGGTCCCTCAAGTTACCTTCTTCATAAAAATTGTTTTTGCTGCTCTGGGTTTCATTGCTTTGTCTTCCAGCTTACTGATCAGTACTTTTTTTTTTTTTTTTTTTTATGCAATCTGCTGTTAAGCCCCTTTGATTTTTTTTTTTCCACCTTTTCTTCCCCCTTAGTTATTCAACTCTGACTCCTATTTGCTACTTAAATTTTCTGCCCTTTTTCAAGCTTTCAATGTGTTCTTCCATTCTTCTGATTTCTTTGTTCATCTTTGTGGACATTAGTTTAATTCTTTTATTCCTTATTAGTTTAGTTCTTTTATTTATCTCTGTACCATTAAGATCTTTTTCTGGGCTTTTGTCATGTTCTGTCATTTGGAGAATATTTGTTGCTTCAGTTTTGCTTGACTTTGTATGTATTAGGTGAAGCAGTTATGTCTCTGCTTTGAACAAGCAATCTTCTGTAGGTGATATAACTTCTTGTTCATTCTTGTCCTGGGTCTTGGTTATCTCTAAAACCATTGTGATTGTCTAAATGCAGTATTGATTTATTCTTTATATGTCCCTATTGTTGAGGGAGTGCCAAGACCTATCAGCATTCTGCTTCCAATGGGAGGAATCTCATTGCTCACTAGTTTTAGGCTAATTGGAGGCCAGATCCTCAAGCACCATTCTTTAAAGTAGGCAAATACATACATACATTTCTGTGTGGTCACAACTATAATCCCTGCTGGCCTCTGGACTAGGAGATCTAGAGGTATCACCTAGGCAACAGTTGCAAAAAATCAGGGCTCCAGATCAATGCTTAAGACTTCATTTCTGGGAGGTATTGTCAAGCTATATTGAGGCCATGGAGGTATGCAAGGATGGCATCTCCTTATGTTCCCTGGGTTTGTTTGCTTAACCTTTAGATATGTAAGAAACCTGAAGCCTGTCCTCAGGCTGATGCTCCAGGCCAAGTAAATAGGCCTTTTTCATAGGAAGGCTGGGGTTGTGTCTAAGATTGTTATCTGTGCAATATGGTGGAATGGTGGCCTGCCAAGAATCTGACTGTTGCCTTTCCATGGAATTTTTAGGAATTCCAGGCCCCTACCTCCTACCAGGGCCAGATGATCAAGGGGCATTCCTTGTGTGGATTATGTGTGCCTGATGCCTTAGCTAGGCAGTTTGTGAGTGTAGAGGGTGGGACATGCTCAGTGGTTTCAGAAAGGCAGTGAAAATATGTCTGAACAGTACATACTTGTGGGCTTTGGTAATGCAATGGGAGCATGCCTCTTTGTGTGTGTATGCACTGACTTTAGATTGGGAGTTGGGAGTATGTTGGGACCATTTGTGCTAGCTTATCCTAGCCTGGTAGCAGGAAAGTGCTACAATTATTCTCTGACTTGAATAAGGCAATGAGATAGTGTTATAACTGCTCACCTCTGCTTGCCTTGGCAAGACAGTGGGGAGGATATAGCATCTCAACTTACCCACCTGGGCTAGCAGTGTAGGTGGAGAATGTAAAATAAATTGGTATGTGCCAACACTTCCCTCTTTGAAGAGTGTCAAACTTGTGTGTTTTTTTTTTTCTTTTTCAGGGTCTCAGGATGACTGAGACTACAAGCCTTCTAAAAGGGGAATCTCAGGGACACCTGGGTTCCTCAGTCTATTGGGTGGCTGGTTCTTGGGTCATGATCTCATGGATGATAAGACTGAGCCCTGTATCAGGCTGCACATTTGGGGAGGGTGGTATTTGGGATTTTCTCCTCAGCCATTCCTCCTCTCTCCTGCTCCTACATACTCTCTCTCTCAAATAAAAAAACCTTTAAAAAAATTAAAGGGGAATCTCAATTTCCTTTAATATTCAGGGTCCCTTGGACATAGCCCTATTGGTTTTTCTAAGCCAGATGTTTTTGGGGTTGACGTAGATCCCAGGTGGTGGGTGCTTGATGGGTGCACCACCCCCTTTCTCCTCTGGGAGGAGCACCAGACTAGTGAAATCTCTTCCTATTGTGTATTGTCACTCCAAGAGCAGGGTTTTGGTAAAGACTGTATCTCTGCCTCTCCTGCCTATCTTGATGGGGTATTTTTATCATTGGTTGTGGAGAAGCAGTCTAACTTTCATAGGGTAAATGATCCATAGGTAGATGCAGATTTGGTGTGCCTGGGAGCAGATGGGATTAGGATCTTCCTATGCTGCCATTTGCAGAAGTTATCTTCGCCATCCCTTTACAGCAAGTTTGACTAACTGCCAAGCCACAGGCCTTTCATGCTAATGAATGGAAAGAGCTAGAAACCCTCAGTAAATTAAGAGTTTCAGAGAGTAGAAGGGGCAAGAAAATCCATATTTCAGGATTGCTTTTTGAGGGGTATTGAGTTAGATAATTTTGGGGGAGGTAAGAAATGGCCAACATGGACTACCTTTTAAAGGCTTTTGCTATATATTAAGAAGGTAATTAACCCTTCTACCACAAATGAAGACTTCATTTTTTGAAAATGAGAGAATCAGGTGTTTTGTTTTGTTTTGTTTTGTTTTTGAATTGACAATATGCCATTAGTCAGGGGTCCCAGCTACATTTGGGATAACCCTTAATTAGTACTCTGCCTTTATGCAATTATCAGTAAGAGATGAATTACAATTTCTTCTCCATATCTTTCACTGAAAAACAAAAACAAAATTTTCTGTACCCCTTCACCCATGGACAATTGGATTTCCACTTTAAGAGCTTAATGCCTTTATTTTAAAGTTTTGTTCTACTTGAAAATATAGTCCTTGTGGGCCTTTAGTATTTCGCTAGTCAGAGGTACTTCTGTTTCAGGGTATAGGACATATTTTATAGTGGTGTTGAATGAAGTTTAAGAAAAACATAGATGAGGGCTACACAACACTGGGAGAGAAAGAGGAAAGAAAAGGGAAGACAGGAAAAAGGATGAGAAATGTGGCTAACTTCACAGTTTTGCTAAGACCTAGTTATACTGCCAACAATGTAGATTCTGACTTGAAGGCTCTGAAGGTTCATTACATTCTCACTTCTGTCATAAAATTAGAGAATTTTTCAACAAAAAGGAAATGGGAAGGGAAGGAATGGATAGATAGGGAAGAGTTTTCATTGGGACAGGTTTGGCCTCCTCAGTTAAGGAAGAAAACTAACATTGGGCTAGTAAGTAACATCAATAACATAAATAGTAACTATAACTTAGTGTAGTGCCTAGCTAAGTACTGTATTTCCTGTCACAATAATGAAGTTCACTTGTTTAGAGTGTATTAATCCATGTTTCTATGCAGTGCTAGAGACTTAAAGTTAAAACAGTGCCTCCTTTCTTTACATTTCCTTTGCCTTGATTTTCTTATTTAACTTTTTTTAAAACAATATTTTATTTATTTATTCATGAGACACACACACACACACACACACACACACACACACACACACAGGGGCAGAGACACAGGCAGAGGGGGAAGCAGGCTCCCTGCAAAGAGCCTGATGTGGGACTTGATCCTGGATCCTGAGATCATACCCTGAGCCAAAGGCAGATGCTCAACCACTGAGCCACCCAGGTGTCCCTTCATTTTCTTTTTAAAATTTAAGCTTACTCTATTGTAGGATTCATGGTAAACTGTTTGAATTTTTTTTTTTTTTTTGAACAAGACAAGTTAAAAAACAAACCTATATATGAACTAGGAAAGCTTATAGTTGCCTGGATATCTCAGCCTCATGCTATTATTTCTAGTTCCTTTTACTGGCTCTCATCAGAACCTTCCTTCATAGTTTCTCTGGCCTCTTTGGAAGTAGTTTGCTGGTGTGGCCTCTAGGCCATACTCCTCACCCTTGGCCATCTCCTGAAACACCAACTTCTGTCTCATTAAATTATTTCTTTGGTTATTACTCATGACTTCTTGGTCTATAAGGTCTTTTTGACTTTAAAATCCTATAATGTTCTGAGCCCCTGATATTGTACCTATTGCTTCTTGGTATGCAGCATCTTCTAAATGCCTAGGTATATTTATGGATCCTAAGATACCAAGGAAGATGTAGATGAAGGGCAAAATAAACACCTTGAATCAAGAATACCTTTTAACTCTCTACTCCTTTTGCAATGATTCTTTTTTTTTTTTTTAAGATTTTATTTATTCATGAGAGACACACAGAGAGAGAGAGAGAGACAGAGACAGAGAGACAGAGGAGAAGCAGGCTCCATGCAGGAAGTCCGACGTGGGACTCGATCCTGGGACTCCAGGATCACGCCCCGGGTAGAAGGCAGGCGCCAAACCACTGAGCCACCCAGGGATCCTCCTGTAATGATTCTTCTAAATACTGTCAACTCCCTGGCTTTATTGTTATGTTTTTCAGTTTTGATAAAACATAGGTCAAAATTCTATTTGTTTCCATTTTCAAAATTAGAAGAAAACTGAGTCACAAGGGGGCAAGAAAATTTCTGTGGGATATGAGAAATTAGACACCATGTAAATTGTAGATTCATAAATAATCAAGCCAAATCTCTACATTTTACAGACAAGTAAACTGAGGCCCATCACATATCAAATGAGTCAATGTTGTATGAGGGCCAGAAAACATAGAATATATCTTTGAGTCCTTTCTTCCTACGATGTGTGGTTGTAGGTAAGCCAATTCCTTTCATAGGGAGACGACCAGAGGAAGTCTCTTGGAGTTCAGGAATAAAAAATTTGGTGAGAAAGTTCATAATGTTTGCCAGTTAATATAATTTCTGTACAAGTACAAAGCATCATTATTGTGACTTGAGGTACTTGATAGTACATATGACTGTTCACAAATTAAACCTAAAAATATTCCAGCATGTGGGCTGTAACTTTGTAGGTGTCTGTGACAATAAATGCAAAACCAGAAATAAAACTGGGGGTATAGGGTGTTGCTTAGCAATACAAATGAAAAATGGGATGAAAATAGTTCTTTAGCAGAGGAAAATGTTGTTTACTAGAAGTAAAGACACAGTGGGGGCTGAGTTTTTCAGCTTTATGGTGATGCATATGAACTTTTTTCTCTAAAGTTACAGGTTTATCAGTAGCAACACCAGAAGAAACCTTTCATCCTTTCTAACTTTTTATGAGGGAGATAGGTGTGTGTGTGGATGGAGCTGGCCATATGCACTTCAGAGATTGACTTCATTTGCCTTTCTTAAAGGATATAGCACCTAGTGGAGAAGAACAGAACCAAAACACGTAATGCACATATTACTAAGGTGCAGATTCTCTAGTGATGTGAGTAAACACATCATGGAGTAAAGACCTCACAGAGGAAGAGAAAGTGAATAATTATAAAAATCATTGTGCTGGTTCCATTAAAATGTTGGTTTACTTGTCTCATCATAATTTCACACAATAAACATTATCTTCCCAATTTCACAGATTAGGAAGCTGAGGCTGAGAAATGACTTGTCAAAGTGGCAGACTGTGCAGGCAGAACCAGGATTCTAATTCGGATTCCTTGTACCAAGCTTTAGCCTTCTGCACTCAATTAAATTACCTCCGGAGGAGTCTCCTAGGTGCTATCGTCTGTGCTATGTGTGACAGATGAGCCTGCACACCGGGAATGCTTCCTATAGGAAGTTCTTAATTGGTTTAAAGGACTGCAAGGAAGAAGGGAGGAGGAAGGCAGCTTCTGTGAGACAAAGATCCTGTTCCAGAGTGAGATGATGTTAGTGTTTGATCACAATCTTACTGTCTCTTAGGTTTTCAACATTAACTGAATTGCAAGCACCTGAGTGCAGTGATCTCCTCTTATTTTTTTTTTCTTTTTCTTTTTTTTTTTTTTTAGTGATCTCCTCTTAAAGGGTTGGCAGTGCTTACAAAGTATCCTCCTATCAGATGTTTAATACTTGTTGGTGTAACTTATACTGTCACCCAGGGCACCTGGGTGGCTCAGTGGTTGAGCGTCTGCCTTCAGCTCAGGTCCTGATCCTGGGGTTCTGGGATCGAGTCCTACCTTGGGCTCCCTGCATGGAGCCTGCTTCTCCCTCGGCCTGTGTCTCTGCCTCCCTCTCCGTGTCTCTCATGAATATATAAATAAAATCTTAAAAAGAAATTATACTGCCACCCAAGATTTTAGGAAAAGGATGAATATAAAACTTTGTAGTGAACAATATTAGAAGCAGGAAATGTTCGCTCAGAAGAAAAGAGACAGGATTGGCCTTCCAGGATCCAGTTTAACTTGATGTGCCAGTAGTAAAAAGGCATAGGCCAAAAGTGAGAAGAAAAAGTCCAAGAAAAAAAAAAAAAAAGACTTAGGGAAAAAAGGTGGGGGGCAACTGAGAAATGGACTCCTAACTATAGAGAATAAACTGATAGTTTCCAGACGGGAGGTGAATGGAGGATGGGTTAAATAGGTGATGGGGATTAAGGAGTGCACTTGTTGAGGTGAGCATTGGGTGTTGTATGGAAGTGTTGAATCACTTAGTTGTATACCTGAAATTAATTTTTAAAAATTCAGTAGGAAGAAAACAAGACTTCAGCATTCCTCTGATGTCAAAGAAAATACCACCCATAAGCCATGAGTAAAGGTCCTTATCCACTGGAAACCTGCTTAGAACTCTTTATGGTTTACAGGTGGGTTTATTAGAAAATTTGTTCAGTCACTCCATTAACAGATGATCCTTGTGTGTCAGGTACTGGAGCTATTGAAAAGAATAAAACCTTCCTCTCAATATAAATGTGTCACAAGCAAATTGGTATGAACAGTGCTAGGTGTTCAGTGCGATATTTAAAGTATATAGGACATGAAATTGGTTCAGATGCTCCAGGAGCCCCTACACGTTCTTAGTGGTGGGCTGAGTCTTTGAGAATTAACCACTGATAATTCTTCCTTCTCTTTGAAAAACTGGAACTATTGTTACTGAAGCATGGATGACAATGCTTTAAACAAACAAAATATATATTTGTTCCTATAAATGAACAAAAGATGTGTTCTACCAAATGTTTAAATGACTTTCTGTTTAGAAATGATGCACACTTGCTATTGTAGT
This sequence comes from Canis lupus familiaris, assembly GCF_011100685.1. Taxonomy (NCBI): domain Eukaryota; kingdom Metazoa; phylum Chordata; class Mammalia; order Carnivora; family Canidae; genus Canis; species Canis lupus. The sequence goes on along the minus strand of NC_049251.1, from coordinate 20,662,176 downwards.
GATTCCTAGTAGAAAATGGGGGGAAATGCTAAACTTTTTTTTTTTTTTTTTTTTAGTTTTTTTTTTTTTTTTTATTGGTGTTCAATTTACTAACATACAGAATAACACCCAGTGCCCGTCACCCATTCACTCCCACCCCCGCCCTCCTCCCCTTCTACCACCCCTAGTTCGTTTCCCAGAGTTAGCAGTCTTTACGTTCTGTCTCCCTTTCTGATATTTCCCACACATTTCTTCTCCCTTCCCTTATTTTCCCTTTCACTATTATTTATATTCCCCAAATGAATGAGAACATATAATGTTTGTCCTTCTCCGACTGACTTACTTCACTCAGCATAATACCCTCCAGTTCCATCCACGTTGAAGCAAATGGTGGGTATTTGTCATTTCTAATAGCTGAGTAATATTCCATTGTATACATAAACCACATCTTCTTTATCCATTCATCTTTCGTTGGACACCGAGGCTCCTTCCACAGTTTGGCTATAGTGGCCATTGCTGCTAGAAACATCGGGGTGCAGGTGTCCCGGCGTTTCATTGCATTTGTATCTTTGGGGTAAATCCCCAACAGTGCAATTGCTGGGTCGTAGGGCAGGTCTATTTTTAACTGTTTGAGGAACCTCCACACAGTTTTCCAGAGTGGCTGCACCAGTTCACATTCCCACCAACAGTGTAGGAGGGTTCCCTTTTCTCCGCATCCTCTCCAACATTTGTTGTTTCCTGCCTTGTTAATTTTCCCCATTCTCACGGGTGTGAGGTGGTATCTCATTGTAGTTTTGATTTGTATTTCCCTGATGGCAAGTGATGCAGAGCATTTTCTCATATGCATGTTGGCCATGTCTATGTCTTCCTCTGTGAGATTTCTGTTCATGTCTTTTGCCCATTTCATGATTGGATTGTTTGTTTCTTTGGTGTTGAGTTTAATAAGTTCTTTATAGATCTTGGAAACTAGCCCTTTATCTGATATGTCATTTGCAAATATCTTCTCCCATTCTGTAGGTTGTCTTTGAGTTTTGTTGACTGTATCCTTTGCTGTGCAAAAGCTTCTTATCTTGATGAAGTCCCAATAGTTCATTTTTGCTTTTGTTTCTTTTGCCTTCGTGGATGTATCTTGCAAGAAGTTACTGTGGCCGAGTTCAAAAAGGGTGTTGCCTGTGTTCTTCTCTAGGATTTTGATGGAATCTTGTCTCACATTTAGATCTTTCATCCATTTTGAGTTTATCTTTGTGTATGGTGAAAGAGAGTGGTCTAGTTTCATTCTTCTGCATGTGGATGTCCAATTTTCCCAGCACCATTTATTGAAGAGACTGTCTTTCTTCCAATGGATAGTCTTTCCTCCTTTATCGAATATTAGTTGCCCATAAAGTTCAGGGTCCACTTCTGGATTCTCTATTCTGTTCCACTGATCTATGCGTCTGTTTTTGTGCCAGTACCACACTGTCTTGATGACCACAGCTTTGTAGTACAACCTGAAATCTGGCATTGTGATGCCCCCAGATATGGTTTTCTTTTTTAAAATTCCCCTGGCTATTCGGGGTCTTTTCTGATTCCACACAAATCTTAAAATAATTTGTTCTAACTCTCTGAAGAAAGTCCATGGTATTTTGATAGGGATTGCATTAAACGTGTATATTGCCCTGGGTAACATTGACATTTTCACAATATTAATTCTGCCAATCCATGAGCATGGAATATTTTTCCATCTCTTTGTGTCTTCCTCAATTTCTTTCAGAAGCGTTCTATAGTTTTGAGGGTATAGATCCTTTACATCTTTGGTGAGGTTTATTCCTAGGTATCTTATGCTTTTGGGTGCAATTGTAAATGGGATTGACTCCTTAATTTCTCTTTCTTCAGTCTCATTGTTAGTGTATAGAAATGCCACTGACTTCTGGGCATTGATTTTGTATCCTGCCACGCTACCGAATTGCTGTATGAGTTCTAGCAATCTTGGGGTGGAGACTTTTGGGTTTTCTATGTAGAGTATCATGTCATCGGCGAAGAGAGAGAGTTTGACTTCTTCTTTGCCAATGTGAATGCCTTTAATGTCTTTTTGTTGTCTGATTGCTGAGGCTAGGACTTCCAGTACTATGTTGAATAGCAGTGGTGAGAGTGGACATCCCTGTCTTGTTCCTGATCTTAGAGGAAAGGCTCCCAGTGCTTCCCCATTGAGAATGATATTTGCTGTGGGCTTTTCATAGATGGCTTTTAAGATGTCGAGGAATGTTCCCTCTATCCCTACACTCTGAAGAGTTTTAATCAGGAATGGATGCTGTATTTTGTCAAATGCTTTCTCTGCATCCAATGAGAGGATCATATGGTTCTTGGTTTTTCTCTTGCTGATATGATGAATCACATTGATTGTTTTACGGGTGTTGAACCAGCCTTGTGTCCCAGGGATAAATCCTACTTGGTCATGGTGAATAATTTTCTTAATGTACTGTTGGATCCTATTGGCCAGTATCTTGTTGAGAATTTTTGCATCCATGTTCATCAGGGATATTGGTCTGTAATTCTCCTTTTTGGCGGGGTCTTTGTCTGGCTTTGGAATTAAGGTGATGCTGGCTTCATAGAACGAATTTGGAAGTACTCCATCTCTTTCTATCTTTCCAAACAGCTTTAGGAGAATAGGTATGATTTCTTCTTTAAACGTTTGATAAAATTCTCCTGGGAAGCCATCTGGCCCTGGACTCTTGTGTCTTGGGAGGTTTTTGATGACTGCTTCAATTTCCTCCCTGGTTATTGGCCTGTTCAGGTTTTCTATTTCTTCCTGTTCCAGTTTTGGTAGTTTGTGGCTTTCCAGGAATGCGTCCATTTCTTCTAGATTGCCTAATTTATTGGCGTATAGCTGTTCATAATATGTTTTTAAAATCGTTTGTATTTCCTTGGTGTTGGTAGTGATCTCTCCTTTCTCATTCATGATTTTATTAATTTGAGTCTTCTCTCTCTTCTTTTTAATAAGGCTGGCTAATGGTTTATCTATCTTATTAATTCTTTCAAAGAACCAACTCCTGGTTCTGTTGATCTGTTCCACAGTTCTTCTGGTCTCGATTTCGTTGAGTTCTGCTCGAATCTTTATTAACTCCCTTCTTCTCTTGGGTGTAGGATCTATTTGCTGTTTTTTCTCTAGCTCCTTTATGTGTAAGGTTAGCTTTTGTATTTGAGTTCTTTCCAGTTTTTGAATGGATGCTTGTATTGTGATGTATTTCCCCCTTAGGACTGCTTTTGCTGCATCCCAAAGATTTTGAACGGTTGTATCTTCATTCTCATTAGTTTCCATGAATCTTTTTAATTCTTCCTTAATTTCCTGGTTGACCCTTTTATCTTTTAGCAGGATGGTCCTTAACCTCCATGTGTTTGAGGTCCTTCCAAACTTCTTGTTGTGATTTAGTTCTAATTTCAAGGCATTATGGTCCGAGAATATGCAGGGGACAATCCCAATCTTTTGGTATCGGTTCAGACCCGATTTGTGACCCAATATGTGGTCTATTCTGGAGAAAGTTCCATGTGCGCTTGAGAAGAATGTGTATTCAGTTGAGTTTGGATGTAAAGTTCTGTAGATATCTGTGAAATCCATCTGTTCCAGTGTATCATTTAAAGCTCTCGTTTCTTTGGAGATGTTTTGCTTAGAAGACCTATCGAGTATAGAAAGAGCTAGATTGAAGTCACCAAGTATAAGTGTATTATTATCTAAGTATTTCTTCACTTTGGTTAATAATTGATTTATATATTTGGCAGCTCCCACATTCGGAGCATATATATTGAGGATTGTTAAGTCCTCTTGTTGAATAGATCCTTTCAGTATGATATAGTGTCCCTCTTCATCTCTCACTACAGTCTTTGGGGTAAATTTTAGTTTATCTGATATAAGGATGGCTACCCCTGCTTTCTTTTGAGGACCATTCGAATGGTAAATGGTTCTCCAACCTTTTATTTTCAGGCTGTAGGTGTCCTTCTGTCTAAAATGAGTCTCTTGTAGACAGCAAATAGATGGGTCCTGCTTTTTTATCCAGTCTGAAACCCTGCGCCTTTTGATGGGGTCATTAAGCCCGTTCACATTCAGAGTTACTATTGAGAGATATGAGTTTAGTGTCATCATGATATCTATTCAGTCTTTGTTTTTGTGGACTGTTCCACTGAACTTCTTCTTAAAGGGGAATTTTAAGAGGCCCCCTTAAAATTTCTTGCAGAGCTGGTTTGGAGGTCACATATTCTTTTAGTTGCTGCCTGTCTTGGAAGCTCTTTATCTCTCCTTCCATTTTGAATGAGAGCCTTGCTGGATAAAGTATTCTTGGTTGCATGTTCTTCTCATTTAGGACCCTGAATATATCCTGCCAGCCCTTTCTGGCCTGCCAGGTCTCTGTGGAGAGGTCTGCTGTTACCCTAATACTCCTCCCCATAAAAGTCAGGGATTTCTTGTCTCTTGCTGCTTTAAGGATCTTCTCCTTATCTTTGGAATTTGCAAGCTTCACAATTAAATGTCGAGGTGTTGAACGGTTTTTATTGATTTTAGGGGGGGATCTCTCTATTTCCTGGATCTGAATGCCTGTTTCCCTTCCCAGATTAGGAAAGTTTTCAGCTAGAATTTGTTCAAATACATATTCTGGCCCTCTGTCCCTTTCCGCGCCCTCGGGAACCCCAATTAAACGTAGGTTTTTCTTCCTCAGGCTGTCGTTTATTTCCCTTAATCTATCTTCATGGTCTTTTAATTGTTTGTCTCTTTTTTCCTCAGTTTCCCTCTTTGCTATCAACTTGTCTTCTAGGTCACTCACTCGTTCTTCCACCTCGTTAACCCTCGTCGTTAGGACTTCTAGTTTGGATTGCATCTCATTCAATTGATTTTTAATTTCTGCCTGACTAGCTCTAAATTCTGCAGTCATGAAGTCTCTTGAGTCCTTTATACTTTTTTCTAGAGCCACCAGTAGCTGTATAATAGTGCTTCTGAATTGGCTTTCTGACATTGAATTGTAATCCAGATTTTGTAACTCTGTGGGAGAGTGGACTGTTTCTGATTCTTTCTTTTGAGGTGAGGTTTTCCTTCTAGTCATTTTGCTCAGTGCAGAGTGGCCAAAAGCAAGTTGTATTGGGAAAAAGAGAAAAAGAGAGGAGAGAAAGAAGGAAAGAAAAGAGAAAGAGAAAAAAAAAAGGGAAGAAAAAGAAGAAAAAAAAAAGGAAAAAAAAAAAAAGAAGAAAAAGAGAAAGAAAAAGAAAGGAGAAAAAAAGGGGGTGGGGGAAGGAAACAAATCAAAAAGCAAAACAAAATAAAAACAAAAACAAAAACAAACAAAAAAAGAACCACGGGGGAGTATCTTCTGATTCTGTGTACTTTAAGTCCCTTGGCTTCTCCTGGAAGTTGTCCGTCCCGCTGGTTTTCTGGGGGAGGGGCCTGTTGTGCTGATTTTCAGGTGTTAGCAGTTGGGGGAGCTGCTGTGCCCCTGCCTGGTGCAGGGCTCGGTGGGGGTTGTTTACCCCGTGAGGCCGCAGGAGGAACAGCCCCAGTGGCGGGGCAGCTCTGGAAACCTGGATTCAGCTCCGGCAGGAACTCCGTCTGCAGGGCCTGGAGGCTCCGGGGCGGGGCCGCTGATGTGCTCAGCTGGGGCAGGAGCGTCCTCGCTGTCCTGGGCCCTCCCGGCCTCTGCCTGTCCCAGAGGAGGCGGGATCCTGGGCTGTGTCCCGGCGCCCTGTGCTCCGGTGCCTGCGCTGGTGGATTCGCGCTCCCGGGCCGCGCAGCCCCCTCCGCGGAGCCGCCGCCCGAGCCCCTTCGAGCTGCTCCTGGAACCGCGCAGCCCCCTCCGCACGGAGCCTCTTTCTCTGCCCGAGCCCCTCCGAGCTGCTCCCGGGGCCGCGCAGCCCCCTCCGCGGAGCCGCCGCCCGAGCCCCTTCAGCTGCTCCGGGTCCCCCGTGCGCGCTGCAGCCCTTAGGGAGCTCGGCGCACTCTCCTGGGCGCGCAGTTGCTGTTACTGTCCCCGGGAGCCCGAGGGCATCCCCGCCCTCCTGGTTCCTGCTCCACCTCCCTGCGGGCCCCTTTCCGCCCGGGAAGGTCGGTGCAGCTCCTGCGTCTCCGGGACAGGGCTCTCCTGTCCTGGGGACACTCGCCCCGGCCTCAGCCCGGCTCCTCGCGGGGCCCCTCCCCCTTGGAGGCTTTTGTTCCTTTATGTCTTTTTCCCCGTCTTCCTACCTTGATAGAAGCGCGAACTCTTCTCACTGTAGCATTCCAGCTGGTCTCTCTTTAAATCTCAGGCCGAATTCATAGATTTTCAGGATAATTTGAAGGTTTTCTAGGTAGTTTGGTGGAGACAGGTGATTTGGAGACCCTACTCTTACGCCATCTTGCTCCTCCCCCGGAAATGCTAAACTTTTAGTGCATCACATGAGAAAACAAATCTTAAAACTAGATGTCTCCACTATAAATGATGACTTATTCCAGAGTAGAAATTAAGAGACCAAAATAATTATCTCCTTTGAAGTAGTCCCTGAGTTGAACCCTCTAATGTTGGCTTTGGGAAAAATCCTTCTTGGTTCTGAACTTTCTTATTAGATATCCAAAGCTGCTTGGACTTTAAAAAAGGAATTAAATATCACTAGTAGAGGGCTGAGGAAATATTTTGGTAGTAGAAAGTAAAAGGGGCTTGAGAAAAACCCTTTCACCTAATCTGCCTCATGTGGTTAAATATACATCTCATTTTGATTTTGTTCCAAACAATAATAAGTACGTCTAAGAAAAATCACCTGTGCTTGTGCAAAGATGCTCCAAAAACATTAGAAGGAATACTTGAAAGGATGAGAATGAGGGATATGGCTATCAAAAAATCTGTTTGGAGGGAGGTATAATAAAGATCAGACAACTATGCTTTCCTACCTGTCATTAGAACAAATTTATAAGTGTATAATCAATAAGTCATAAAACGATCATATTCTATGATGAAAGTATAGTAAAACAGGTTGTGAAGTGGTAATTGCAGATGTATCTGATTCCTAGGGCTACCTTAAAGTGCCAAATACTGGGTGGCTTGGAAAAAAGTTTACTTTTTTTATGAATCTAAAAGCTGGAAGTTTGAAATCAAGTTGTCAGCAAGACCATGTTCCCTCAGAAGGCTCCAGTGGTGAATTGTTCCTTGTTTTGTCCAACTTCCCGTGTATGTCAGTACTATTAACAGTCAAGATGTGGACACAACCTACATGTCCACTAAGGGATGAATGGATAAAGAAAAGGTGATATATGCATACAACGGAATACTATTCAGCCTTCTAAAGAGGGAAATTACTGTCCCTCGGCTTGCAGATGCATCACTCCTGTCCTGAGTTCATCTTGTCCTGGTGCCTTTGTAACTCTTTTCCACTGTGTATCTGATCTGTGCTCAAATTTGCACTCCTTAAAAAGGACACAGTTATACTGGATTAGGTTCCAACCTAATCACATCATTTTAACTTGGTTTCTGTAAAGACCCTATTGCTATATAAGGTTACATTCTGAGGTGCTGGGGACTAGGACTTTGCCCTATCTTCTTAGAGAACACAATCTAACCCATAACAGCAGGGGAAATGTACTTGTCCGTGTCTCCTCCACAGTACTTAGAGAGTCCTTCACTAGAATATGAAAATATTTTGCTAGTTTAGCAAGTATATCTCTACAGAGAGGAAAAGCGTGATTCACTAGGCTAACCCTGCTTGATGGAAGGAAGCACATTTTAGTCATACCTAGTGAATTTTGCTCTGTTGGGGTCTTTCCCAAGCAAATACTAAATTACCTGTCTGTTTGTTGATGAACATACCCAGAAAGGAATATGTTCTGCCCAGTGATCAGAACTTGTTAGTTGTCGTTGCAGCCCACATAAGGCCCCTAAGAAATAAGAAGACATAATAGGAGATCTATCTTCCTGACAATTCCTAAGTGCACAATACAGTATTAACTATAGGCACAGTGTTGTACATTAGATCTCTAGAACCTAATCATCTTGTTGTTGTTTTTTTTTATTATTTATTTATGATAGTCACAGAGAGAGAGAGAGAGAGAGAGAGAGAGAGGCAGAGACATAGGCAGAGGGAGAAGCAGGCTCCATGCACCGGGAGCCCGACGTGGGATTCGATCCCGGGTCTCCAGGATCGCGCCCCGGGCCAAAGGCAGGCGCTAAACCGCTGCGCCACCCAGGGATCCCTAGAACTTAATCATCTTGTATAACAAACTTGATACCCCTTGAGTAGCAACTCCTTACTTATCCAAGCTCACAATCCCTGGCAATCACTGTTCTACTATTTCTGTAAGTTTAGCTATTCTAGATGGTAAAAGTGAAATTGTAACGTGTATTTATCCTTTTGTGACTATTTTGACTTAACATAATGCCTTTTAGGTTCATCCTTTTCACATGACACAATTTCCCTCTTTAGAAGGCTGAATAGTATTCCGTTGTATGCATATATCACCTTTTCTTTATCCATTCATCCCTTAGTGGACATGTAGGTTGTGTCCACATCTTAACTGTTAATAGTGCTGTAATGACCATGAGAGTGCTAACATTACTTTGAGATCCTGATTTCAATTCTTTTGGATATATATGCAGAAGTGGAATTGCTGGGATCACATGGTAATTCTTTCTTTTTAAAGATTTTACTTATTTACTCATGAGAGACAGAGAGGCAGAGACATAGACAGAGGGAGAAGCAGGCTTCCAGTAGGGAGCCTGATGAGAGACTCCATCCCAGGACTTCGGGATCACAACCTGAGCCCAAGGCAGACACTCAACCACTGAGCCACCCAGGTGCCCCAGTAATTGTATTTTTTAGTTTCTGAGGAAACATTCTGCTTTCTATAGCAGCCACACAATTTTTTTACTTATTCATACCAACCGTGCATAAAGATTCCAATTTCTTAATATCCTTGCCAACGCTTATCTTGTGTTTTTTGATAATATCCTAGCATGTGTAAAGTGATGTCTCATTCTGATTTTAATTTGCGTTTGCTTGTTGAATGATTCATATACCTGGCATATGCCACACAAAGTTTAAATATAGCTAGTGTCTATAAGGATTGTAATAATTGATTGGTAAATGTGTCTTGAAAAATTGAAAGTTGAGAATTTATTTTTTTATAAACTTGAATTTTAAGAGTCAAATTTTAGGGTCTAAATAATACCTGGAGAAATTGATCAAGATTAGATGCACAGAACCGTGAGAAGACTCTAGACTTGAGGAATCCTTTCCAGTTGTATTGTTTAATTGTATATGGAAGAAGTATATTATGTTGGTAACCTACTGTGTGTCAAGGAATGTATGAGGCATTGAGAAGATGGGAATAAGAAGACCCCTTCAACTCCTGTCCTGGCCTCATTGAACTTACAGGTGCAGGGAATGAATAGAACTAGGCTTCTGGATGCTAACATCATTAAAACATGGATTGCCAGAGTTTGTTACCATCTGCCTTATTTGCATCTGGATAGTTTAAACTGAGGTTATAAGGGCATTGGTAATTTGGCAAGATGGAAATTATTTCAGAATGTATCAGGCATTAGTAAACCATGACTTCCTAGGTAAGTATGATGAAAAAATAATTCAGTTAACAAAGAGAATCAAGCCCAAGTTCTTAGCTTTATGCATCTTCTATTACAATAAGGAAGGTGGGACCAAGAACAATTTTGATGGGCGGTAGGGGTGTTTGTTCACATAATCACCTAGAATTATGTAATTATAATTAATAAACATGATAAATTGCTACATGATTGGGTTTCAGAGCTGGATGGTTTTATTTTGGTTAGTTTCTATCACTGTTTTCTTAACTATAAGCTCTATAGGAGAAAGGTTCCAAAACTTAGCATAGAATAACTACTAAGGTTTTTGCTGTATAATCTACACAGTAAATCATGGGAAGACCATAAATGTTATAAAAAGTACAAGGAAGATGAATCCCTTATCTTGAGATAAATATTAAAAACATTCAATTAAACTAAAATTGATCTTCAGGTGTCACTTCTGAAGAAATTAGAATTCAAATATATTTTGGCTGATGGAGGAAAAATTTTAACAATCGGTGTGGGATTGTATCTTAATTTTAAAAAGTCAAACACTGTTTAAATTGACTTGTGTACTTTATTTAGGGATGGGGGAGGGGCAGAGGGAGAGGGAGAGGCAAAAGGAGAGCGAATCCTAAGCAGACACCACACCTGGTACAGATATGTGGGGCTTGATCTCACAACACTGAGTTGAAATCGAGAGTTGAATACTTAACCGACTGAGCAACCCAGGTACTCCAATTTTGTGTACATTAAACAAAGGTTAATTTTGTAGCTTTCCTTGATATATTAGACAGTTGTAACCATTCAAATGGGTTAAAATCTTGTAGAATCACATGTTTAACTATTTTATAAGTGGTTCCTACCTTTTAGGGTTCCTAACATTTAACAGCTATTAACACTGTATAACAGCTATTTTTTTTTAAAGATTTTATTTATTCATGAGAGAGAGAGAGAGACAGACAGACAGACAGACACAGGCAGAGGGAGAAGCAGGCTCCATGCAGGGAGCCTGATGTGGGACTCGATCCCAAGTCTCCAGGATCAAGGCCTGGGTTGAAGGTGGTGCTAAGCCACTGAGCCACCTGGGCTGCCCAACACTGTATAACAGCCATTTTATCACTAGTTTAATTATATGATTATTTTAGCTCTTAGTTTCATACCTAGAGTCAAATTCAAAATTCACAATTGGACATCATTGTATATGGTCAAACTGGTTTTTATTGGCTATTTTATGTGATTTAAGACCAATTAACCATCTAAATATTTTCACATGAAATATTTTATATTTTTCTTAGTATCGACATAATCTGCTGGCCTGTCCAATCCTCTTTTTTCATTTTTAAAATGGGCATCATAGAATGTCTTCTCTAAAACCGATCCATACCATTTTAGTTCAGTATTTAGTCCTGTATGTCATCTGACAAATTCTATACATCAGACACAAGAGACTTTTACACTGAAAACTAGAAGGCACCGATGAGGGAAATTTAAGAAAATATAAATAATGCTCATGAACTGGAAGAATTAATATTTTTAAGGCACTTTGGGTCATACGGACATTTTACAAATTCAATGCAATCCCTATTAAAACTTAATTTTATTTTTTAAAGGTAATAAAATGTAAAATTTGCATGAAACCACACACACACACACACACACACACACACACAGCCAAGGCAATCTTTAAAAGGACAAATCTAGATGTATCCTACTTCCTGATAGCAAGCTACATTACAAAACTAACGAAAACAGTATGGTATTGGTGTAAAAGCACTTAGATCAATGGAATAGTACCAAAAGCCCAATAATAAACCTCTGCATATATGATTAATTTATGACAAACCAGATAAGAGAGCTAAGAATACTCAGTGGGGAAAAGATGGTCTCTCTAATAAGTCATGTTGGGAAAACTGGACAGCCAGATGAAAAAAAGGGGTGGGGGGGAATGGAGGGAATTTTTTTAAAAAATTAAAATTACACTATGCATAAAAATCAACTAAAAATGGATTAACAATTTGAACATAAGACCTACAACCAGAAAACTCCTAGAAGAGACCATAGGGAAGCAAGCACTTTGATAATGGTTTTGGTAATGACTTCTTGGTTTTGACACCAAAAGCAAAAGGAAAATATAACAAGTGGTACTACATTAATTTAAAAAGCTTTTGCATAGCAAAGGAAATCACTGACAAAATGCAAAGGCAACCTACAGAAAGGGAGAAAATACTTGCAAATGATATATCTGATAAGGGGTTAGTATATAAACTATATAAAGAACTCCTACAACTCAATAGAAAAACCCAACTGATTTAAAAATGGGCAGAGGACCCAAATGAACGTGTTTTCCAATAAGACATTCAAACAGCTAACAAGTATGTGAAAAAGTATTCATCACTAATCAGGGAAATGAAATGAAAACCAAAGATAGTACTTTATATCTGTTAGGATGGTTATCAACAAGAGGAGAGAACTGTTGGCAAGGATGAAGAGAAAAGGGAACCCTTGTGCACTGGTGGTTGGGAATGTGAATTGATGCAGCTGCTATAGAAAACAGAATGGAGGTTTCTTAGAGATTAAAAATAGCACTACCCTATGACCCAGAAATCCTACTCATAGGTATGTATTTGAACAAAATGAGATCATTATCTCAAATATGTGCACCTTGGATTCTTTGAAGCATTATTTACAAAAGCCAAAATATGGAGATAATGTAAATGTCCACTGATGGATGAATGGGAAAGATGAATGTAGTGTATATACAAAGGAATAATATTTAGCCATAGAAAAGGAAATCTGGGGATCCCTGGGTGGATCAGTGGTTCAACGCCTGCATTTGGCCTGAGGTGTGATCCTGGAGTCCTGGGATCAAGTCCTGCATCAGGCTCCCAGCATGGGGCCTGCTTCTCCCTCTGTCTGTGTCTCTGCTTCTCTCTATATATATCATGAATAAATAAATAAAATCTTAAAAAAACAATAAAATAAAAATAAAAAACATGAAAAACATATCATATGTGTTTAAAAAAAAAAAAGGAAATCTTGCCATTTCTGATAGCATATATCCTCAAGGTCCATCCATGTTAAGAGAAATAAGTTAGGCAAAGAAAGACAAATACTGTATTATCTTACCTATGGAATCTGGTGAAAACAGGGGTGGGTGGGGGTGGGGCGGTGGGGGCGGGGGAGGAACTCCTAGATATGCAGAACAGATTGGTGGCTGCCAGAGGCAGGGGTTGGTGGGGTGAGTAAAATGAGTGAAGGTGGTCAAAAAGTATGAATACAAAAGTATGAATTTCCAGATACTAAAAAGTCCTTGGGATGTAATATACAGCATGGTAGCTGTAGCTAACAATATTGTGTTGTGTATTTAAGAGTAGATACTGAAAGTTCTCATTACAAAAATGAACTGAGGTTATGAATGTTAATCCATTTTGATCTCATAATCAGTCAAAACCATTACATTGTGTAATAGTTACTTAAATAGAATGTTACATGTCACTTAAATCTCAAGCAGCAGGGGCCTGGCAGATACTAGAGACTAGAAGTGGGATGAAACTGAACGGCCACCAGACAGCCACCATCATTGCATGGTTTAATTTGAGAAACAGACCATAGAAAATGGGTCTTCATTACTGGTAGCAGTTCAGAACAAATGCACCCCCACCCCCATTCCTCAAAACCTTTCAGTTGGTGAGCTTTGACTTTGTAAAATAAGCATTTTTACTCCTGATCTCCAAAAGGACCTTTCATCATCTGTCCATGATGCACCCTCTCTAAATGTTTATTTTCATGACTTTTAATTAGTTTAAAACTTATCTCTGGGTCTTTTGGGATTTTGGCAAAGCAGCTGGACCAAGCTCTGGAACTAGACTCTTTGACCTCTTCTGTAGCTTTCATAAAGGTCTGTGATTCCTGAGCGTTTTAATAATGAATAAACTCTGGCAACTCCAAGTCGGTGTGAGAAAAGCGTCAGTTTTCTTTCAAGTCCATTATTAGTGTTTGATTTGTTCTAATTGTTAATTTCCTTTGGATAATATTGTACTTTCTGAGAATCACTATACACCTTACTAATAGAACTTCAAAAATAACTTTTTTCCTAAAATGAACTGAAATCTGAGGAAGTAACAAAGTGCCAGGCTAAGATAAACATGATCCCTCCTTCTCACTAGAAGACCTGAAAACAGCAAGAAATATCTTTTCTGAGAGTGCTTTAATCTTTTCTCCATTGCAACTATTAGGCAACTATCTGATGTCTTAAGTTTCTGTAACAACTTGGAGCAATCAAAATCTGTTTTCCAGTGTCACTAGGCATTAGCCTGATGGTCACCACACCTACAGTGAGAGAAGGCAAAGGTCAAGGTTTTTTATCTAGTCTCTCTACTTTGTTCAGGCTTTTTACCTTGTGTTGCTATGACAGAGCTCTGAAGCTATATATATATATATATATATAGATATATAGATATAGATATAGATATAAATTTTTTAAAAAAAATATTCACTAGTGATGGATCCAGAGCACACTCTTAAGTGGCTCTAGGAGTTTCTTTGTAGAATCAAAGTTCTTCTAGTCATTTGGCTCTTAATCTTGTTGAGTTGATAAACTATGCTATTTTCCCACCCTGACATCAACAGAAATCTTGTTGAAATTCAGATTTTAGAGGTAGCATTGGACTTTGAAATATACCACAGGCTTTCCTTTACATGGAAACATTGTGCTTATTCTAGCTCAAGAGAAATATATAAATGGTTCCAATCAACATCTTGATAGAAGTGGTCTCTTGCTCAATCTCCCTTTCATCAAATAGGGTGATGTTTGCCCTGCTGGTTGTACTTAGAGCACTGCTGTTCATGCCTGCCTTGTTCAAGCAGCTTTTCAGAGTGACAGGTTTCTTAAGTTTCTCTAATGGGCCAATAGCCAGGGGTTTATCCTGGGATAGTTAATGATTAATCTTCACCCAATTTGTGTCTTGTAGCCCTCTGACACAAGTCCTAATGTTTAAGGTAATTTTCTCATTTTTCGAGCCAATCTTTAGTAAAGCTTTTGAAACCACAATTTTGTTTGGAGACAGTGCTTCAAATATGCCTTTTGGGTGCTACAAAGGCAAAATTTTCCATAAGGACAAAGCTTTTACCCTATATGTACGTCTTAGGTTACTTCCTACAGAAGACTTTTCTTTGGCTTTGAGTTCAGCACTGCTCTTGTGAGTTTTGGTGTTAATCTTTACCTATCTATGGTAATCTTCCTTCAGGAATTTAAACATTTGCCTTCTCTGATAAAGCCCATATTTCAGGGTGACCATTTCATAACCAGGGTTCACATATCAGATTTCAGATTTGTTTGGGGAAGCTTCATAAATGTTTTTGTTTTAAGATATTATCCAATTTGAAAGTTGGTATGGCACTGTAGTAGCCTCCTATGGCCCTGCAGTAGCCTCCCTATGCTATTAAAGGTCTTCTAGGTCAGCCTGACCATAGGTTAAAGACCTTAGAGCTGCAGGACTTCTGAAGGATTCAACATAAATTGGGGTTTGGCAGCAGCTCCTGTAAAGCTTCAGGTTGCCAGGGAGCAACTGGCTTGGAGATGAGTAGGCCTTCTTAAGTAGTAACTTTTTATAAGAATATAAAATCTTTCCTTTTGCATAATAATAAAGAATGTCAAGCAGGATAGTAGTTGGGATGCTATGGTTCTAACTGAAAGTTTTGTGTTCTGAGAGCTTGCGTGAGCTGTGTAATGTTTCTGGGCCTCAATGTCTGTCGTCATGTTCTTTTAAATGAAGGAGTAGAACTCTTACTGTATCCAACTATGACTGGGTCCAACATGCCTTTGGGAAAGCACATGGAGCCATCAGAATCAGAAGCTTCTGTTCTCGAATTTTGGGAAAAAACTATCCTTTAGCAAGTTACAGAAGGTACATCATAAATTTTCATATGGACTGTTTCAAACTGACCCATGAAAACTTGCTTTTACAAAAGCATTTAAGGAAGGTCTGATGAGGAATGTACACATGATATTAGGGAACTTTTGAAGTAAGGTGAGTGATAATTGAGAGAGAAAATACACAAAGAGTAAGGAACAAAGGATTAGGTACTGACTCGCCTGAAATGATCATTTCAGAAATCTAAGAAAAAAATTTTTTTAAAGATTTTATTTATTCATGAGAGACACACAGAGAGAGGTGCAGAGACACAGGCTCCATGCAGGGAGCCTGACGTGAGACTTGATCCTGGGTCTCCAGGATCAGGCTCTGGGCTGAAGGCAGTGCTAAACAGCTGAGCCACCTGGGCTGCCCAGAAATGGTTTTAAAAGGAAATGAATCTTGGCATTTAGGGACTAAAGGAACATCTCTGGCATAAGTTGTTAAGACCTAAAACATCTTATGAAGCAATGATATTAAGGCTGCCTGTTTCTAATGAAGTCAGAATCTTTACAGACCCTGATGTATATCCCAAAGATATCAAAACAATGCTGATTAAGGTCTGTCTGAGTGGTGGATTTAGGTGGATCTCACAGGTCTGTGAGAACACATTGACATAGCAACATAGGTTTATGTGTATATGGAAACGGACTAGTATAAGTAAGAAGAAAATCTGTTTAGTTATTCTATCATTCTACAACTAATTACTTGATATAGAACACTGAGCATGGAGGCAGAAAGTCTGGTTTATGAGTGCTGAGTAGTGCTGCTCAGATGGAAGAATGTATTGTAGGATAGAAATAAAGATTTGGGTTTATAAAGTGATCAAAGTGAAGACTCCGTCATTAGTAGGATGTGCAACTGAAAACAATGAAGTGCCACTTTTTACCCACTATAGAGGCAAATATTAAAGTGTGTGATGCCAAGTGTAGTGGTGATGTGGTAGTAATGCCTGGAGAAACTATTCTGGAACATAATCTGGGAGAAGCCCAAATACAGCTAGCCCAACCCAGTAGTGATTGAATGAAGTGGAGGCTTTAGTATTGTCCTCAGGAATCAAAAGATTGAGGGAAGGAAATAAAATGTACTGAATCAATGGATTCAGGAAGTCTTTTCTACCAGAAAAACATTTCAAGACTTAGGTAAGACAAGGAGTAGTCCATAGATGTAAACTTTGATAACAGTTGGATCTGGTCAAGTGGAGCCGAGGCTTCCCCTGGCTGAACTGGGTGGGCAATACTTCCAATGGCCTCAGTTATGATGCCCTCTCTTTTTGTTAGTGATTTTATGATATGACAAATCATAGGACTATGAAATAAACATTATTACAAAAAAAAAAAAACTAGTTCCTTTTGGGAGGAAGTTATGCAATGGACAAGAATGGGATCAGAGCCAGCAAACTCAAACATTTCTTGGGTTTTGCAAACTTGATTCCTCCCAGCTGTGGTGGCTGCAGGCAGTGTAAACAGTGCAGTTGTTAGATTCCACATCACCTCACCTGGCATTTTGTTCACACCATTTCATGGAAGGAAGGGCTGGGAAAGGGAAGGACTTGAGTCCTGTGTAATTGTCTTGGGAAATTAGCAGAAGAAGCCAATGCTTCCTCCCCAGCCCCCACTTTATTATTTCCTTCCACCACTTTAAAGCTCTCATCATAGATTTCAAGAGCAGCTATACAAAAAGACCATGGATTTAAGTGTGTATACCCAAGGTGTACAACTTGATGATTTATGTATATTATTGTGAAATAATCACTCAACAACCTAATTAATGTATCAAAATCCTGCCATTTGTAGCAACAGGGAGGAACCTGGAGTATTAGTCTTCTGCTAAATGAAGTTAGCCAAACATAGAAAAATATTGTAGGCTATCACTTACATATGGAACCAATTAGTCAAATTCATAGAAGTGAGTAGAGTGGTGATTAGGGGCTGGTGGGGGGGGGGGGCGCAGAAGGGGAAATGGAGATGTTGGTCAAGCAATACGAAGTTTGAGTTAAGCAAAGTAAGTAAATTTTAGGGACTTACTGTATAGCATGGTGACTCTAGGTAACAATATTACAGTGTATACTTGAAATTTGGCAAGAGGTTTTATACACATACAACATGAAACTAAATGCTTTCTTTACCCTACTCTCTGCTATCACCCAGCATGGTTGAATCCACTCAAAGTTTAGGATAGTTCAAGGAGTCTGGCGTTCTGTCTTCTTAGGTATTGCCCTCTTTATAAGAATCGTACACTCACAAAACAAAAACTTGAATAATGGAACAGAAAACAATCACTTCATCTCTCCACTCTATATCTAGTTTTTAGGTATTAATATAAGGAAGTCTGTATTTCAGAGAGACTTGGTTTTGAGACCTAGATCTACTGCTTTACAATGGTGTGATGTTGGGCAAGTCATTTGTGTTCCTAAGACCTGTATTTTCATGTTTGCAAAATGAGAGAACGGGACTAAATGGAAAAACTCCATCCTAACCAAACTCTGTCATAACAGTGATAGAGCTGGACTAAAACTCAGATTTTCCCAGATTTTTCTCTTTCCTTTTCATTGTTGAAAGAGGATTGCTGCTGAATGAGTTTTATGGCCATAGTGTGAAACCAGTGGCACAAACATGAGAAACACCTGGTTTTTCATTCTTTCATAGATCTGTTAATTGTTTTCTAGTTAATCAACTATCTGGTGCTTCCAATGTGAAAATACCATGGAGTCCTTTGGAAAACATCAATTGTAGATGTCCAGTGTGTGCATGTGATGTTGAAAGTTGGGTGATTTCTGCATTTTTGCTTCAAGAACTAACACAACAACTTACACCTTTTCTTCAGAGTACTGTTTTCACGTAAGAGGAATATGTTTCCTTGGCAATATGTAGTCTTACCTAAGAAGTGATACACTGTGTATGTGTAGATACTTTAACAGTGACCTCCTTTGGCCTTCCCCTGCCATCACTTAGTAGGTACATGTGCTGGAGTCTGTACTAGTAAAATGGTCACAGGGCATTGGTTTAGTTCACATTGTTGATAAAGTTCCATTGGCCACAAATGCAGGGAGAGATAGCATAGGCCAAGGGAAGGAGTGGGAGAGTTTATGCATTTCTTAAAACAGGAATTTCAGCATGTTACTTAACTTTTGATAATCGCAACTTCATATTTATCTATTTTAAAAATGACCTATTTTACAAGACCGTTTGGGAAAGTTAGAAATAGGCAAGAGCCAAAATAGAAGTTCCAGCTCA
Organism: Canis lupus familiaris; assembly: GCF_011100685.1. Classification (NCBI taxonomy): domain Eukaryota; kingdom Metazoa; phylum Chordata; class Mammalia; order Carnivora; family Canidae; genus Canis; species Canis lupus. The sequence continues at coordinate 20,643,528 of NC_049251.1, read as the reverse complement.
GACATAAGCAAAATAAATGTTTGGTGTAGCTTTTATAACATTGTATATTCACTGTACATTTGTTAATTAATATGCATCACCATTTAAAATGATCATAAAAGTAACGCAAATGTATGTTGAATGATATTGAATGGTATGAAACAAAGCTTTCTGTCCAATGCTATCCTTTCATTCTTTCTATATACATTTTTTGATCATTTTTATTTGATAGCTATTTTTATAACATGAAATAATGTAACACAATCATTGACTTATCTGTGAATTCCTATAGTATGAAAGATACTCAGCTTAAATATACTAATACCCACCTATCCTTTAATTTATAAGTTGTAGTAAAGGATGTGTATACTTATATATAAAATATATGAGCTGCTTCTATTTGGTTAATAATTTTAATAACTCTATCTTTATTTCTAATTTAAATAACTCTAATTTTAAACAGTAAGCTTAAATATATCTTATGGGTCCATTAACCTTACATATCTTGACTCTTTGCTAGAGATGCATATATTTCCTAATAATCTTACTTTTCACTTTTCTCTAAAGATGTTACTTTATCAGGATCCCTGGGTGGCGCAGCGGTTTGGCGCTTGCCTTTGGCCCAGGGCGCGATCCTGGAGACCCGGGATCGAATCCCACGTCGGGCTCCCGGTGCATGGAGCCTGCTTCTCCCTCTGCCTGTGTCTCTGCCTCTCTCTCTCTCTCTCTCTCTCTCTGTGACTATCATAAATAAATAAAAAAAAATTAAAAAAAAAAAAAAAGATGTTACTTTATCTAAGGCCATAGTTGATGGTTTTTCAGACAACTCCAGGGGCATCAATCATTCATAGTCATCATACATTTATATTGTTATTGTAGTAAGAGGTTTTGCTAAGGGGTATGATTTTGTAATTCAAACTATAATGAAATTTTTATCCATAGGTCTATTCTAAAACATGAAAGTCAATAAATATGATAATTTTGTATATTCTCTCTAGAACTAAAGTGTGATGTGATCCTTCTGGAAATGTAGGCTCCCGTGTGGCTAACATTCTGTGAAAGAATGCCCTAACCATAAAGGCTGAAAATTTGTCTTGTCTGACAGGCTTTCACTTGGTTCAAAAATCATGTTTACATTTCAGTTTGCTTCATATTTTGACCATAATCTTCTTATTCTACGTTTTTTCCCCTGGAGTTTGTAATGTTAGTTTTTGTGGTTGTTGAAAGCTCATCACTAAATTTTTGAGTGTTTTTTTTTTTTTTTTTTTTAAGATTTTATTTATTTACTCACAAAAGACACATAGGCAGAGAGAGAGAGAGAAGCAGGCTTCATGCAGGGAGCCTGAATGTGAGACTCGATCTTGGGACTCCAGGATCATGCCCTGGGCCAAAGGCAGGCGCTCAACCACTGAGCCACCCAGGCATCCCGAATTTTTGAGGTCTTAAAGCTATTTTTCCCGAAGACTTCTTTCTAGGACAGTGTTGACTTCTTGCTCTAATTTAGATCAGTTGGGTCTAAATGCCTTGGTTGGCAATTGAATTTTTCATGGGGCTGTGGCATTCCCAATTTTCCTCTCCTTTTGATTAAGCCCACGGCTTTTTGAATCACATTTTTTTTTTCTTTTAAAAGATTTTTATCTATTCATGAGAGACACAGGCAGGGACATAGGCAGAGGGAGAAGCAGGCTCCCTGCAGTGACCATAATGTGGGACTCAATCCCAGGACACAGGATCACAACCTGAGCCAAAGGCAGATGCTTAACCACTGAGCTACCCAGGTGCCCCACATTTTTTTTTCTTTCTAAAATTTTTACTGTTTGCTGGAATACATCCTCAATAATTTTGTTAGGAAATGTGTGTGGAAGAGGACTTTGTCTCTAAACGTCTGAATTTCTAACACTTGTACTCCAATGCCAAAATCAGGAAAATTATACTCTGGAGTGTGACCACCCATGCTGAAAGTCTTATTTTGCCTTGCTGGTCAGTATACTTTCTTTGAAAGAGCCTATTTTCCTTTTTAGCCTAGGCATGCTTCCAGCCTTCCTTAAAACTCTGCACCGTCACTTTTAATAGCTTCTTAGCAGTCCTCTAAGTGATAAGCAATAGACATCTAAATTGTTTCTTTAAAGACTTTTTCTATCAGAAACAATGCTATGAAGAGCAGGTTTATCCTTATTTAACAGCAAATCCAACATAATGATCACTGTATGCCAGTATCTAAGTGTTTTACATACACTAATTTATTAATTCCTACAACAATTCGAGGGACTTGTTATTGTTATCCTCATTTACAGACGAGGAAATGGACAATGGCTTATGTGACTTAACACAAAGTCAAACAGCTTGAAAATGGCAGAATTAAGATGTGAACTGAAGTATTTGGCTTAAATCCCTGCTTTTAATCCCTCTGATGTTATTTCTTTATCCTATATCCCTAGAATTGGAATTGAGGGGTATAGGACACAAAGAAGGTGTCCTATTCTTATTAAAGAGGAAAACTGGTAATTAATTGCGAGGCAAACAAATAGAACATTAGAGGTGATATAATCAGAGGTTTTGAGCTTTTAAAAAAAAAGATTTCATTTATTTATTCATAACAGACACACAGAGAGAGGCAGAGACATAGGCAGAGGGAAAAGCAGGCTCCCTGTGGGGAGCCTGATGCAGGACTCCATCCCAGGATCCTGGGATCATGATCTGAGCCAATGGCAGACGCTCAACCACGGAGCCACCCAGTGGCCCTGAGGTTTTGAGTTTTGTAATGAAAACTGGGGTGTTCTGTATATTAGTAAATTGAACACCAATAAAAAAATAAATTAAAAAAAAAATAAAAATAAAAATAAAAAAAAAAAAAAAGAAAAAAGAAAACTCCAAAGACTGGACCAAAAGTGGCGCAGAGAGATTCTCAGCACTAAAGGACCCACCTCTGAGGATTGAAGGAATCCTCTCCATTTACAATACTATAGTGGAAAATTACATTTTGTGCTAGCAAAAGTTGATTTTATTATCTTTTTCTTAGAGGGAGCTTTATGTTGTCCTGTCTGTTCCCCAGAGAGGAAGGGGAAAAAGCGGAATAGAAAAAGAGGTTAGTTATGGCCTTGAAATTACACCATGCTAAAAGTGGTATTTGGACAACTTCATTGGAACTCATACATGCTGCTTTAGAAGTGTAATGCACAGTTTATATGGTTTTATTTAAAAAAAATACATAATGTGTTTAGGGAAGTAGAATCAAAGGCAGGGGAAGGGATATTAATGTATAAAATTTAAAGGTCTGTCAAAACAACCTTACAGTGATCTGATATTTATACTGAGATTATATAGTCATTCAAAGAAAGTTTATAACTGAACAGCAGCTGAATTTGCCTTTTTTAAGAAAAGGAATGAAGATTTTAAAATAGTTATTATTTATTCATTAGTTTCTGCTGTCAGACTGCTGCATGCCAAAAGATTAAACTTTCAGAAGCTGATGGTACAAAGAATGTGGCAATTACGAAAAAAACCTGCTGTATCTTTTTTATATCAGCCAATTGGTAGCAATAGAAGATTAGTAAGGCTGAAAGATATTGTAGTAGTTATTATATATTGGGCAACAAAATAGCCATTTGAAAGGATTGGTGTTCAAAAAATGTGAAAATTACGATGCTCAGGAAGGTATATTTCTAAGGAAGCAGTCATGCCCTAAAATACCATCTAGAGCCCTAATGTTTTTCATAGTTGCTGAGTTACATTTATATGTATTGAGCAAAGTTTTTATTTTCTGAGAGAATCTTTCCAGATATGTGCATAAGTTTAGAAAAGAATTATTCTTCTAATGTTCCTAGGAAATTGAAAGATGGGGATATACTATATTCTGCAGAGCCAGACTAGCAAAGTAATTATGCATGGGAAATAGACCATGGGTATTCTGAGTATTTTTTTTTCCTTTTAGTGAACTCCTCCACCTCCATTTGCGTCTTTACACTTTAGTACATTATTGTCTACTATAATAATTTCTCATAGAATAACATTCCCCTATGTGGTGAAAAAATCTTAATATATTTTTTCCTTGGGGTATTTCAAACACAGGGAACAAAGTTTTTAAAGCAATTGAAGGCAAAAACACTTTGAAGAAAAATAGGTGGGAGACTTGGCCTGCTAGATACCAAGATTTATCTACTGCAACTTCATAAGACCATGTGATATTTGTATAGGCAGAGAAAAATAGATCAATGGGATTGAGTAAATCAGTGAACTGACTGGCATACATATGAAAGTTTGATATATAACAAATGATATTCCAAAGGCTACATACCAGACATAAGAATCAACAAATGATCATATCAATCTAAAATTGTCAAGAGGGAATAATTAAGTGAAAGAATTTATTTGGGATCAAAGAATTGCAGTTTGGGATATACTGATTTGAGTAGCACCCAAATAGTATTCTGCTAGGAAATAAGAGTCAGGGTTTTTTTGGACACCAAAGGAGTCACTTGTTTACAAGGAATTTTTTTATTGGTGTTGGTGGAAGAAAACTAATTTTGGCTAAACTTAATTGATTGCTAAGGGTTTGTGCCCAGTTCTTGGATGATTTTGTAGTTTGGCTCATTTCAAAAGCTGATGGATGGTTCTATCCTATGAGGATGTGGATAAGGCCTATTTTCCTTAATGGCCTTCTGACTCTTTTAAAACCCTTTGACATTAGTGACTCCATTTTATTTTGCCTTTCCAAACCAAATTTGGAAAGCAGAATTTAGATGAAAACAAACCACTTGATGACTTTAGAGGAAGGATTTCTTAAGTTTAAAAAATGCAATTCAGAGGGGAAAATATTAGATAACTTTACATTAAAACTGAAAACTGCTGTTTACCAAAAGATACTGTGAAGGAAATCAAAAGATAAACTACGAACTATGAGATAGGTGATGCATATAATTTATAAAAGAGGAGTATCCAGAGTATATAAAAATCTCCTAGAAATCATTAAGTCTAACAGCTAAATAGAAAAGTGAACAAAAGATCAGAATAGGCAATCCTCGAGCAGAAAAGTGAATGGCTGATAACCTCTGACCAAGGTGGCTCTGATATTGTCCACAGCTTGAATAAACTTTAGACCATCTTCTTCCTGACTCTAGGCCCTGATATCCCTTTTCTTAGAGCATTTACTTAGGAAGAATTTACAATTAAGTTTTCTTATGTACCTTTCAGATGTAAGTTGTTTTAAAAACCTTATGTGTCTGTTTAATAAACTAAAAACTCAAGGCCCTGGGAACTATCCCTTGGAAATTGAATCATCAAGGGAGACAGCACCTGCCCCCACTCCCCTCTCTATAGGAGGGGAAGCACAGGTGGCCTAGTCACAGAGAGAAACATTTGCAAACTGAGGAATAACAGGATGTGCTGGACACATCCCATTGATCGACCTCCTAAGGTCCTCAGTACTCTTCCACTAGTACTCATGCCAGCATTGAAAAATCCTCCTGTGTTTTATTTCAGCAGATTGAAGTTCAGATGGCATTTTGGTCTCTATCCTTGCATGAAGTCTCCTTAGCTTTCTAAGTTTGTCTGTGCAACTTTTGCTTTGATACTTCTAATCAGGAAAATACAAAATTAAAAACTACACATATGCAAGTCATTTCACAGCCACCAGAATGTCCATAAGTGAGAATGGAGAGCAATAGGAGCTCTTGTGCAATCCTGGTATAAATGTAAATTTGCATAGTCTTCTTGGGGTTCAGTTTGGCATTCTTAAGAAAAGTGACACTGTGTCTTTCCTCTCATTTAGCAACCCCATTTCTACATGTATAACTGAGAAAACTCTGCTTTATGTGACAAGGAGATACATAGAATTATAGATACATAGAGCAGCTACATTTATATTAATAAAAAAAACCCTGGAGATAACCTAATTGTCGGTGGGAGAATGGATACAAAGTTATGTATGACTATAAAATAGAATACTATAGAATAGCATAAAAGTCACAAACACATATTTGAACAGAGAAATGAAATTGGAGAAGCATACATACAGAATCATATGAATACAAAATTTTAAAACATAACAGCTTAAGTTGCCTAGGGATGAAGATACTGTCATGCATTTCTTTATTTTTTTTTGCTACATGATAAACTTGAAATTCTGAGAAGAGTGGTTACCTCTAAAGCTACAGATTGGAAAGGGAGAGGGTGATTGATCTGGAAGGAATACGATTAATTCTACACGAGTTGACAGTGTTTTCTTTCTAAGATGAAAGAAACACAGGAGACAAAATATTTTTTTTAATATATTTAATGTCTAAAGCTACAGAATAAACAGCAAGAAGTCGTCATTTTGGGAATGACTTTGATGCTTACACTTTGTGTCAAGATTTAGGTGTCACGTGAACTTTTTACTGTGTCCTTGAGGTAGAGAGCTCTTTGATCTGTCAATGCAATTCAGCCAAGTTTGAGCTGGTGATCGGATGTAACTCCAATCCCACCCCTGCCTCTGGAACATGGTGTGATCTCTGAGTCATCAAAGTACTTTCCAGATACACAAGCTTCTTTTAGGGAGGGGGGTAAATGCCAATACTTGGCACACAAGTTTTGGGAAGAACATTTGGTGCTGTGAGCCCGTTAGGCCTCTTAGCTCAAAGGCAGGATGGTCTGAGACCATCACACTGAAGGTCCTAAGGGTTGAGATAAGAAGACATATAGGAGCCTAGGGTTGGAGAGAGTGTTCTTGTAAATTTCTACCCTGCCTTATTTCTCTTCACACTCACCAGTTTTCATGTTGAGGAACTACTATTCCTACAAAATTAGGAAGTTTTGCAACACAGGTGGACTTTGACAATGCTTCTAATGAAGTCTGTGATTCCCCTTCTGTAACTGGACAGGTGGTCCCATGGCAGCTAATGGGCTTTGTTGCATGGCACCTGAAATAATTCTCACAGGAGTAGTTATAAAACTAGGTTTCTTTTCAAAGATCATCTAAACAAGTTAAGGTGTGTCCTCCAGGAAATCCATCCTCTGGTTCACTTAGAAGAACTAAAAAAGTGACAGTTCTTAGTGTTGGCTACTAGGATACAGAACAACTGAAATTCTCAGATTGCTAGTGGGAAAGCGAGATAGTACAGCTACTCTAGAAAAATGTGGTAGCTGTTTGCAAAGTGAAACGTACTTTAATCTAGTGGCCCCCCTGTGATTTCACTCCCAAAAGGTTTGAAAATAAATGCGCACACAAAGAATTGCATAAGAATATTCTCAGTAACTTCAGTCAAAATTACTATTCCACTCTTAGGTATTTACCCAAGAGATTTGCAAATGTATACCCATGCTAATACATGTTAGGAACTACTAATGGCAGCTTTCCTGGGGCTATTACCCCAAACTGGGAATGACAAAAATGACCAATTAGTGAGTGATCACATTACTGTAATTCACACAATGAAATACACTATTCAATAAGAGTATAAGTTCATGCAACAAGATAGATGAACATTAGAGACATTATGCTAAAGAAAAAAAGCCATACTAGAGGCAGTGACTTATACTATGGTATTAAATTTCTTAAAATTATGGTAATATGGGACGCCTGGGTGGCTCAGAGGTTGAGCATCTGCCTTCAGCCCAGGGCATGATTCTGGAGTCCCAGGATGGAGTCCCACATCAGGCTCCCTGCATGGAGCCTGCTTCTCCCTCTGCTTGTGTCTGTCTGTCTGTCTCTCTGTCGCTCATGAATAAATAAATAAAATAAATAAAATAAATCTTTAAAAAAATTATGGTAATATGAAATTGTGACTTACAATAAATATATACCATTGAACTTGAATAAATGCAGGGGTTAGTGGTACTACCATCATTTGCCATGCAGTTGCAAATCTGAGTACAGCTTTGGACTCCCCAAAAACGTATAGCCTACTATTGTCCAGAAGGCTTACTGATAATGTAAACAGTTGATTAACACATATTTTGTATGTTATGTGTAATATATACTATATTTTTACGGTAAAGTGAGCTGGAGAAAAGATGTTAAGGAGAGCACAAGGAAAAGAAAACGTATTTTATCAAAAATTTGCATATAACTGGGCCTGCACAGTTCAAACCTGTGTTGTTCAAGTGTCAACTATATTTGGTCTTGGCCTAAATTAATGAGACCAGCAACTCTGTTTTTGGCACAGAGCTTCTAAAAGACTTGGAACTTTCTAAGAGTGATAAAGGTGTTTTCTGCTATGTCAGTGGAGTGTCTTTTGATCAAAACCTAAGGATTGGGGCAGGTTGCCAGGGGAACCAATCTTGTGACTGGGGAGTTGGAACTGTCATTCTCACCCTTTGACTTCTAGGAAGAGGGGACGAGAGAGGGGCTGAAGGTTGCATTAATCTCCAATGGCCAATGATTTAATCAAGCATGGCAATGTAATGAAGCCTCCATAAAATCCCCAAAGGACAGAATTTGGAGAGCTTCCGGGTTGGTTTAAGGGTGGTGTACTTCTAGAGGGCTTGGAAGTTCAGCACCCCTTCCTACATATCTTGACCTATGTATCTCTTCCATCTAGCTGTTGGTAAGTTAGATCCTTTTATAATAAAGTAGTGATCTGGTAAGTAAAATGTTGGGTTCTGTGTGCTGCTCTAGAAAATGAACTGAAAGGGGGGAGGGGATAGTAATCTCTGATTTATAGAAGTCAGTCAGGGAACAACCTGGACTTGTGACTGGTGTCTGTAGTATAAGGAACGGGTCATGAGAACATTCCAATCTGTAGCTTATAGAACTTGCTCATCTTATAAAACTGAAACTTTATACCCATTGTTTAGTAGCTCCCCATTTCTCCCTCCCTCTACTCCCTGGTAACTACCATTCTACTTTTTTGATAAGTTTGACTAGTTTAGGTAATGGAGGTCAGTGACATCATGTAATATTTGTTCTTCTGTAACTGGCTTATCTCGCTTAGCAGTTAATATTTTAAAGCATATTATGCTAAATTCCTGAAAAAATTTTTTATTGTATGGGTGTAATCATAAGTAAGTTAGAAAAATGAGTCTGGTGTGACTAGAAATACTCAGGAGAAACTACTAACAGGAAAATACAAGGTATTGAATAATATGGGAAATGTAATTCTGTTTTTTTTTGTTTTTGTTTTTGTTTTTTTTAAGCTAAGACATCTAATCTTAACAGCATGTAAATACTTAGAGCTAGGAGAAAGTGTGGAAGGACACACTTTAGATTGTTACTGTTGGTTACCTCAGAATGTGGATTAGAGTCAGGGGAGGATAGGATTTTTGTCCTCTTGATGTTTCACTTGATTATAATACTGATTTGCTGAGAGTTACAAAATAAAAAGCCTTACAAATGTTAAATGATAGTTATAAAGCTGTTGGCACTCTACTTTATAGAATGTTTGCCTTCACTCTCTGTTCTTTGTTCTTTGATATTTCTGGCTTCTTCCTTGAATCTTTTCATTCTCTACAAGGGCTCAACAAACTTTGGTAGCTCTTGGTTACATAGGGATTAGGGGTTCTTAAGCAGCCCCAGTCTTAAATTTGAAGTTTGACTCTTCCTTATGGTATGTACATATATTGTCAATTCAGGAATCCACTATACAAATAGTTGTATGATTACTATATCCAAGATACTATGCTAAGCCAGGGAGTCCAATAGAGGAATAAGGTGGGCCCACTTCCTGCCTTTATAGGGGTTACATTCTGGTGGGTGTACCTAGAAGGGACAGTATAATTTCAAGCAGAGACATTGGTGTTACTGTCTAAAAGGGAACATGGCCTAACAACTTTGAAGTTCTGAGAATGAAACAAAATCAGTTGTTTGGCAGGCCTTTATGTTAAGAAAGAACAATATATCTCAACTTAAGAATTTTTCTCATATTAACTGGTAATGAAGCAGAAGCTGCAGCCAGTCCTATAAAGGAGTTTAGTGGTTGGGGTTCGTTTGGTGAGTACGAGGCATTATTATCATTGGCAACAAAAGGAAACCATCATTAGTCAACTTCAGCACTTAATAACAGCTTGAAACATCATGAACTATGCATATGGGGTTTCTGCTTCAGCTGAGCAGTAGGCAATACAGCATATGTGGTTTCTTTGGGACTCTCAGATCTTGCAAAGGAAGTCACAGTTACTTTACAAAATCCCCCCTTGTTTTCAAATGTATTGCATAGCAAGAACTTCTTCCAGCACCATGTTAGAACTTCTTCTGCTTCAGCAGATGTCCATAATCCTAAAATAAATTTTCCCCCCATTCAATGCTTCTATTAAAAGTCCCTGTGGCCACATGTAATAGTAATCTCCAAATTACCAGAAACACTTGAGGGAAATCTGATACAATATTGCAAATTTGGAACACAGGAAGATGTTAATCTCAAATATCTGAAGTTACCCTACTTTCTCAGAGGACTTGAGAAAATAGTCATTTAGGGGAAATAAGCAAAACTATAGCCCAGACAAAAGATTGGAGTGCAAGTTGATGCTATGTGGTATATTTAAGAAGGCAGGATGGCAATCCCATCTGCTTTGTGTAAGTAAGCCATTCAGAAAGTATAGAAGCTAGCTGCTCAGATAGTAAGATTTGAAAATCATCAGAGTCCTGATTTAATTCTTTCCCATGGCCTTTATGTTTCCTTTTTGGTCTCTAGAAGTTCTGGATTGAAAAGGAAAAAACCTGTCAGGAAAAACCGTGAAAGATGTTGAAATGTGCGAAGAAAGATTAGTGGGTGTCTTGCCTAGCTCATTCATCTGGGTTATTGTTGTGTTTTGTTGTTTTGACTTATTTTACAACTCAAATTGTAGCAAACTGTAATAATCAAATAATTTTTGCCCATAGAATTGCAGATTGCATCCGGTGAAATGCAGTTATTTATTGCCTTATGGATAGCCCACTTTATATTTGCCAGTTTATTTCAGAGTTCCTTATTTTCTATATGTGTTTCCTTTTTGGAATTTCCTTTGAATTTGTTACATCTTACCAGCTCCCTCATTATTTTTTTTTTTAACCAGCTCCCTCATTAAATAAAAATCTATGTTACACTTTTTAATTTTAGTTTTAATTTCAGTGTAGTTAACATAGGGTTACAATAGTTTTGGGTGTACAGTGTAGTGATTCAACATTTCCATACATTACTCAGTGCTTATCAAGAGAAGTGTACTCTTAATCCCCCTCACTTATCCCATACCCCCCCCCCCAACATACACTTCCCCTCTGGTAATCATCAGTTTATTCTTTATAGTTAATAGTCTGTTTTTGGTTTGTCTTTTTCCTTTATTTCTTAAATTCCACATATAAGTGAAATCATATGGTATTTGTCTTTCTTGGACTAGCTTATTTTACTTAGCATTATACTCTCTAGATTTATCCATGTTGTTGCTAATGGCAAGGTTTCATTATTTTTATGGCTGAATAATATTCCATTATGTATGTGTGTGTGTATGTATACATATATACATACACACACACATACATAAAAATCACATCTGTTTTATGCCTTCATCTACCAATGGGCACTTGGGCTACTTCCACATTTAGGCTAATGTAAATGTTACAATAAACACAGGGGTCATGTATCTCTTCAATTTAGTGGGTTTTTTTGTATTCTTTGAGTAAAAATCCTGTAGCGTGATTACTGGATCATAGGGTAGTTCTATTTTTAATTTTTTGAAGAACCCATATACTGCCTTCCACAGTGGTGATACCAATTTGCATTCTCACCAATAAGGGTTCTTTTTTCTCCATATCCTTGTTGACACTAGTTGTTTCTGGAGTCTCAGATTTTAGCCATTCTGATAGGTGTAAGTGATATCTCATTGTGGTTCTGCCTTGCATTTCCCTGATGTGAGTGATGTTGAGTATTTTTTTTTTCATATGTTGGTTGGCCATATTTGTGTTCTTTGGAAAAATGTCTACTTATGTCCTGCTCATTTTTAATTGGATTTTTTTATGTTGAGTTGTATAAGTTCTTTATATATCTTGGATATTAGCCCCTTATGGGATAAATCACTTGCATATATCTTCTTGTATTCAGGAGGTTGTCTTTTCATTTTATTGATGATTTCCTTTGCTGAACAAAAAGCCTTTCATTTTGATGTAGTCCCAATATTAATTTTTTGCTTTGGTTTCCCATGTTTGAGGAACATATCCATAAATATATTGTTATGGCCAGTATCCAAATGATGTGGTTTTTGTTGTTGTTGTTGTTGTTGTTGTTGTTGTTGTTGTTGTTTTGCCAAATCACTTGGCCAAGAAATTCCCTGGCAAAGGGGACTTTTGAGAAATCCTGCTTCAGGGAGAATTTCTGTGGGAATGTTGAACCAAGCTTGGCTCTGGAGGGGAAAGGCAGAGAAAGTATAAAATAGAAAGGAAAGGAAAGGAAAAGTGAAAAGGAGCTAATGTAAATATTTACATTTGTGGAATTTTGTGTAGGATTGGCCTTGATCAGTGACTAGCTCCAAATGATGTGTCCAGCTCTCTGACACTTTTGTGGTCAGAGAAATGTGTGCCCTTTAGCACATATTTTAGTACAGGGACTATAACTACATTTAGTCTCATGATGACGTTTCCTAGAGCTTTTAGTGTTAAGAACCCTGAAGCCATGCCCAAAGATTAGATTGATTTAAGACAGACCTCTCTAAAGCTTATAACCAACAGGTTAGGGCAGGTATGGGTATCTGGAAGTGTGAGAAAGTCTGGTGTGTGTTGGTTTGCAAGCTGGCCCCCTTACACAGAGAGCAGTGGAAGGCCAAGGAAAGAGGCAGACCACTCTAGATTGGTAAGTGGCAGGTTTAATCAGTAAGGGAACCTCCTGAAGTGGTTTGTCTTGGGGACGCCTGGGTGGCTCAGTGGTTTGGCGCCTGCCTTTGGTCCAGGGTGATCCTGGAGACCTGGGATTGAATCCCACGTCAGGCTTCCTGCATAGAGCCTGCTTCTCTCTGTGTCTCTGCCTCTCTCTCTGTATCTCTCATGAATAAATAAATAAAATCTTAAAAACAAAACAAAAACAAAAACGTTTGTCTTGGATAGCTGCAAGATGAATAGATCTTTCCACCTGCCAGAATCTTAAAAGTTTATATAGAGCCCTTAATTAGGTTCAGTTACATATAGTCCAGATGGTCTGAACAATACCTGACTCTGTCAAGACTACATCTTGAAATAGCTCCTACAGTGAGAAGAGTAGGCAGGACATACACTTTAAGGGCAGGGGAGAGGGTGAGAAGACCATGATTGTCTGGAATCCAGCTCTTGGATAAACCAGCATTCCTGTTTTCTCAATTACCACATTGTGCCATTGCCACCCTCTAATGGGTGGTGCTATCTTTGATTTATTTATGGAAGTGATGATTCAAAGGAGAATATTCTCTGCACAGCAAATAAGCCAATTATAATTACTTGTGTTTTGAACTCTAGTGCTTCATGCCACACATACATACAGGCTCTCACACAGAGAAATTCGTTATTAGAAAAAGAAGCGGGGTAATAATGTGTGTGGTAATGTGTCATGGTCCAGCAGTCCAGGAGACCAGCTGCTGTCATTTACCTGGATCGATCAGAGGTCAGATGTTAAGTAATAGTAGAACGGTTTAGCTCTAGACCTGAAAAGATCCTCCAGGAGTAGATGCCAGTCAGATTGAAACCTTCCAACAAGGTGGGAAATACCATAAGATAATTCACAGAAATCCATCTCAATATGTTTTATTGTCCATTAGGAGGTTGGAGGTCAGCCCTTATCTGACTCTGTAGACTTGTGTCTAAACTTAAATAGCATCAGGTGGAACATTTGTTATTTTTAGTAATATCCAGTACATTGGGTATGGCATGTAAAACATCTCTTCCTTGACAGGTATTCTTAGGACACAACTGTTCAAACATCTGTTACAGAGGCTGATGTGTCTCTTAGCCTAAGTGACTCTATTTTGTGGAGCAATCATTTTAAGGTCAGTCCTAGGAACCAATAAAAGTTACAACACAACACTTTCACAGTGTGGCTGGTGAAAAAGAAGAGGTGTATCTTCAATTTTTTGAGTATCTGGAAGATTTCCAGATTTATCAGGTCCATCATCTTTAACTGCATTTTGTACCTAGAATTGCTAGGGTCATGCTGAACGCTAGGAATCAACGGACATCAGCTCAGGAAGTGCTATTTTCAGGAGCACCTAAGAGGCAGGCTTTTCTAGGATTTGATTTCATGGTCATGTTATGGTCTTTAGGATCAATCTAGGCTTCCTGCAGACTTCCTGGCTCAAAACAAATTGTATCTCAAAAGATTTCTTAGCTTTCTATTTTCTATGGCCCTGGATTGGGCAAAGAACACAGAAATCTAACTACATAACTACAAAGTAATTTTAATTTACCAATAATTGTTTAGAACCAGAAATGTATCTTGTGATAGACAAATACTGTTCTCTATACTTTATTGTTTATGTGAATGGAGGTTTGTGCTTCATCACCATTGAACCCTTCTGCTATGTACAATTGTGAATTATTCTAACAAAAGATAATTGCATAGCAGTGACTAATGTTGGAACTTTAGCAGAAGTCTCCTGGAGAATTAGTGGATTTCATTAATCCTTTGTGCTGACAGCAGAGAGCTGATGCATTGACCCCCTGTGAGGAGCCCCTGCACACAGACCTAGCAGCTGCACAGAGTTGTTGAAGCCTTGATTTGGATAGTGATTGAAGAATTACCTTTCCTTTGCCCCCATAGCTCCTTCAAGTTGAGGAGGACACTCCATCTAGGATCTTAGTATAAAATCTTATAGAGAAAGCATAAAATTTTGGGCTTTGATTTTTCTGAGAATTCTCTTTTTTTCTTTGAAAAATTTTCAGGGCAGCCCCAGTGGCTTAGCAGTTTAGCGCTGCCTTCAGCTCAGGGCGTGATCCTGGAGTCCCGGGATCGAGTCCCATGCCAGGCTCCCTGCGTGGAGCCTGTTTCTCCCTCTGCCTGTGTCTTTGCCTCTCTCTCTCTCTTTCTCTCTGTGTCTCTATGAATAAATAAATAAAATCTTTAAAAAAGGAGAAAAATTTTCAAATAATAAGTATAAAATGTGCTAGCCATTACTCATGTTCATTTAAAGTACTCTGGAAAATACTGAAAAAAATTAAAATCACTGAAATCTCATTACACAGAAGTAGACAATAAAAATATTGTATGTTATTCTAATCTTTTCCTTATACACACATTTTATATATGTACTTCTTAATTATGATTGTAGAGTATGTTGAAATTTTACATGCTGGCTTTTTTTCCACTTGAATTATCATGAAAATTTCACTAGGATATTAACTATTGTTCAGAAGTATATATACTTTTTTGTGGTGAGTAATATTTAATTTTGTTGGTATAGTACAACTTAATAAATTCACTATTGTTTATAAATCTTTGCTTTCATAAATGATAATCCAATTAATACTATTACACAGGGCTTTGATCAAATCTCTGATTGCCTTAGGATGAATGCCTTCATGTGAAAGGACTGTCAAAGCGCATGTATCTCTTTCATCCTCTTGAAAGGTTGGGCCAAATTATTCTCTCAACAGCAATGTATGAAAACGCCTATTTCACTGATACTAACATTTTTATAACCTGACTATATGAATATGAGATCAGTGTTGAAAGAACTTTGAGCAAGAAGGCAGAGAGGGCCTTGATGAGTTGGTTGTCTCTTTTCTCCCTGATGTGGTTTCAGTCCCTGGGAAGAAACATAAATGTCTGGCTCTTTGTAGAATGTCCCCTTGCTGAGACCCAACTGATTCTGGAGGGCATCTGGCAAATGGGAGGCTGTGGGCTCAGGAACACACTGTCTGTGGATGTCTAAAGCTGCTCACTCTCTGGCCAGAGTCTGGGGTTTGGATAAGCACCAGTCTGTTCCTGCACTTCTGCTTAAGTTATGTAGCTGAGGGCAGGTTCCCATTGGCAGCTGCTCTGTATTTGATGGGCTTCAGATCAACACCTTCATATTCCTTAGGTGTGCTGAGCCTTCAGGAAGTCAGGAAAGGTAAAGAACTCAAAACTCAAAACAATTAGCCAGTGGACTTAAGAGAACTCAGGGCTGATGGGACACATCGTTTTCTGTGTCTCCTTGATACTAGTTTTTGGATATGAAACTTGGGCTATGCATTTGTCACATCTACTTCTATTCTGATGCTTTTGAGAGTGAAATTTCAAAACTTGCTCCTTTGTGTATTCAAGTATTGGTAATTGGTGTCACTTCTACGTTCTATTTATTTGGTGCAAATGCTTAAGTAAGCATAAAGCCTGATACAATACTAAACAGTTAGTCAGCAGAAATCCATGATAATCTTGTTTGGCACTTTGATGTAATGTGTTTTTCTGCATTATTTTATTAGGAATTTTTTTATAGTTCGCTGTTTTGACAAGCTACTGTGCATAGTAATTTGCCAGCGAAGTTCACCTTATAATTGAAATGTTCCATACAGAGAATTTTTTTAAAGTGTGTATGTGTGTCTTTTTTAATATAAACTTTTAAGCTCAATTTCTTATATTTCTGAGTCACAAGATTGATTTCGTTAACGTAGGAAGCTTACCTGATTGTGTGTAAATATAGGCACAATTTATTAACTCAGTTATTTAGCAAATGATCCACGAATCAACTGCTGTAAGTTTTGTAAATTTATTAAAATCAAAACTATTCCCAAACCCAGCAGGAATTTGTTTTTCTTCCCTTTCTCACCATCTTTCAACCCTTCCTCCACTTTGCAACTCCAACAAAATCATAAATTTAGGTCTATTTAATATAAACCAAAGAGGACAAAATAGGTATTACTGTTATTTTTTTCTCATATATAATTCAAAGACCTTTTCTAATGAAATTAGAAGGAAAAATTGAAAACTGATCTTTATTTTTTGTCTAACATAATTGGATTTATTTCTAGTTTTCAACAACTTAAAAAATCAGGGATAAAGAATAGTGCTAAACAGAGAACCAAAGAATATTTGAGAGGCCATATGAATTACCCAAACATTCTTGTTTTAGAGGTATGATAACTAAATCCTATTCCTTATAGAATTTTCACATATAAGATCAAAGTGTTTTCTTTTCTTCTTTTTTTTTTTTTTTTGACCAAAGGTTTTTCTACTGCACAAGACAAATATCATGGATTTGTTTGACTCTCATGAATTCTCTGTGAAGCACTTAAAGTATTTGCATGATGAAGTTGAAATGCTGTTTTTCCATTAAGTGTCTTTGGAGTGTCATTAGCAAGCTTAGTTTTGTGGATTTAAAACTTTGAGCATTTGTTCTGCAATTGTTCTGGGACTGAAATACACTATACACAAAGTGACATTTATTTGAAAAAATCTACAGTTTAAAATATGTATATGTCTGGTTAGAGAAAGGTTTAAAAAGCTACTCCTCCCTTAATTCACAAATCATATCAGTTCCTCAAATACTTGCAGCAGATTTTAGAAATTAGGCACTAGTATCCCAAAAGCCTCCTCTGAAACACAAGTTTTATAAATGGGCTTTCTGTGACAGAGGCTAGAAATTGATTTCCTACTCCTTGTAATCTAGGCCTAGCAGAGAGAAAATCATGGATGAATTTAGGAGAAGCACTTTTACAGAAAAGTTGGACCTTTTTATCAAATAATTAAAGGTACATAAATTGACTCTAGTATATGTTTTCCTGATCCAAACATGATTTTTGTGGAGAAGGGAGTTGAATTCTTCAGACACATGAGTATATTTTATTCCCTATAGTAGTGGTTAAGTGATTATCACTGTTGATTATGCAGCTCTTTAAAAAAAAAGTTATGCATTGTGAAAAGGGATTAGAAAACCTTTCAATGCATTATGTGTAAAGTTGTTGATGAGTTAAAAGTGGTGGTTAATGAAAATCTATGATAGCTGATAATTTAGTAAGTTACTATGGAGAAAGTAGGCAGTTGAAAGAAACAATTTGAAAGTGTGAAGTACTGGGAGCCTACTGGGGGCCACACTGGAGTACTGAGGAGGGTGGATGTTGGTTTTACAAGTTCTTTGAGTCTAATAAGCAATATTTTAAAACCTCTTGGACTTGAGAGCTTGTTTGGAGGTTCTAGCAGGGGAGCGCAGCTACTCGTATACCCTTGACCGAAGAACGGTCCTCCTCTATCGGGGATGGCCGTCCTCTTCGACCGAGCGCGCAGCTTTGGGAGGGACGCTAACTCTGGGAAACGAACTAGGGGTGGTAGAAGGGGAGGAGGGCGGGGGGTGGGAGTGAATGGGTGACGGGCACTGGGGGGTTATTCTGTATGTTAGTAAATTGAACACCAATAAAAAATAAATTAAAAAAAAATAAATGAGTTGATGAAAGTAAAAACAAAAACAAAAACAAAAAACCTCTTGGACTTGAATATGTAAAGTTTGAATCTTTCTGTCCTCTGCTAAGAGAATTCAGATTACTACTCAGTGATCACTTATTCAATTTGTGTAACTAGCAATTGAGAAGAAATACCAACCTTAAATTAGAACAAGCTGATGGAAAAATTTGAGGAAACAGTAATACATTCTGCATGGAAACTTTCAGTGTTGGAAGAGGGAACAGGTACTTATTTAATGCCAATTCAGTTCTTTCTATGAACTTTTTGTTGTATGTAGATGGGTTTTGGGAAATGTGATTTGACAAATGGACATTTGAATCCATGCAACAAATGGGGTCTATTTTAAGTGAGTTGCTGGACTAGCCAGAGGAACAGAAGGGCAATGACTGACATGCACTTTCAAGCATATAAGAACTATTTATTTAAGGAATAGACCAGTTATATTCAACCTCTTGGTCTTGATTTGTTATATTAGTCAATGGCTTAAACAACAGGTTGGGCCACCTTGACTTCACCTCATTCTTTTTTTTCTTTTTTTTAAAGGCTTACTTATTTGAGTCTGAGTGAGAAAGAGCACAGGGTAGGGAAGGAGCAGAGGGAGAGAATCTTCAAGCAGACTCTCCTTGCTGAGGACAGAATCCAACTTGGGCTTGATCTCACAACCCCTTGAGATCATGACCTGAATGGAAACCAAGAGTCGGAGGCTTAACTGACTGAACCACCCAGGTACCCCTAACCTCAATGTCTTTTTGTTTAAAAAAAAAAAAAAAAAAGTTTTTTGTGTGGCTGATGTTCAGATAACATTTTAACTAAAGGAAAGGGGCAGGTTAGAGCAGTGGTAGAAAATATGGAGTTTCCAACAATAGTAATTAATAACTGAGAGCTATTTTCAATTTTTCAAAGATCCCAAGGCTAACATGTAATAAAGTCAGTATGTTTGATTTTAAAAAATCCTCTGGAACATGAGAGGAAGATAATAAAAGGAATTTGGAGAGAAGTTCACTAATTATAACCAGATGACCTTTTGTGACACATTGTTCTCTATTAGGCTGACTTGATTAGTGCCAGGAAATTTTCAGGCAATCTGAATTTCTTTACATACATAGAGTCAAAAAATATATCTATTTTTTTGGCCCAAAGCATTCTTTGTCAATGCTGATTTTCATAGGGTTAATGAAGCAGATTAATAAAACATTTTATCAAATGAATTTATCTTTGCATTTAAAACCATTCACCCAGGCTTGCCCACTGATGGACTTCTTTTTACACCTATGAGTTAATGATGAGCAGGCTTGTATTTGCCAACCCAGAGTAGCCAATTGTCCTGAATTCCTTCTCTTAACATCAACTTGAACTCCTTAACTGTATCTCTGTACTCAAATCTATTTAACAACCTTGTTCTTCCTGCCCCCATTAGAAGGCTAACTTGATGGGTTCTCTCCTCGGGGTCACTATTTTAATAGGCCTAAGGATGTTGTTGGCCTAAGGATGCTGGACTATGTGGGTAGTAATAGCAGAAATTGGTTGAAAGGAATTGAGTTAATCACATTGGCAGAGAAATAGAGCAGGATTTAGAAATGCTCAGAGTTGGTAACATAGGGTGTTGGGTGGGCAGTAGCCTTGAGCATCAGGGAAATTGTGTAGGGTAGAGAGTAAAGATTAGACTAAGGGTGTAGGAGTGTTGACTAACAGAAAAATTGATTCGGTCCATGAATTTTGGTTAGTGTGTAACAGTTGGAGAGCCATTGAGCAGATGCTGCAGAGCATGAAGGAAGTCAGCTAGTAGAAACAGGGAAATTAGGAAGAGGTAGGCTGTTTGGGTAGTGAGGATCATTTAACCTATCCACTAACCTCTTGAATATTTAAAAGCAGTAACTTGAAGTAATGAAGAGTGAAGACTTTCACACTGTCAGCAGTACATCAATGAAGTTGAAGGCCATTGCCAGCCTTCCTTTAACTGTTCCTATTTGATATGTTTCAATCACATATTCAGTAGGATAGATAATATTAAGCAAACCTCTTAAATCTTTTAGTTCTCAAATTGTTTTTAGTCCTTGTGGTCAAATACCATTCACTTCTCTGGTATAACTTGTGACATTTTCTGGCCAAAATGTATTAGCAAGAAACTGCTTTCTGGGAACTGTGAAAACTTTAATGGTGCTATGTAGAAGATACTGGTAGATCTGATCCAGTTAGAGATGACTGATATGACACAAGGAATACATAGAACAGTGTTTCTCAAAGTGTGGCCTTCAACTGCCTATATTAGAATCACCTGTATGTTTCTAAAAAAGCATGTTTCTAAGCTTCAAAGTAGATAATACTGTATTTGGAGATAGTTCTATCTGTGGATATTGTTAAGAAAAATTCCTAACATAGTTTGATCTAACATTCAACCTGGAAAATAAATGTATTCTTAAAGAAAGCCCTTTATTAAAATAATACATGTTACCATTCATGTTGATTCTTCCTACTGTAAAAACCTAGAATAAGGATGGTATAATTGTCTAACTTTGTAGTGTGTAAACTTGGAATGACTTAAGTCGTGCTTCCCAATGCATCACCTATTTCGAGATTTCTAGGCATAGAATTTAATTAGAATTCTAATGAGGTCGATTATGTAATTCAGAGGCTGATATGTAAAGCTAGCTGAACCTCTTACCTCTATTGGTTAATTCTTGAGCTTTTGAATATTCTTCATCTTAGAGTTTGTGATATCATGACTAATGCATTTGGGCTATGTCTTTTCCAAAAATATTGTCTTCACACAAACTCAAATGGTGAAGAAATGTAAGAACATGAGAAGATGGTCAGTTTCTGTGGGTGGGTGTATATTTTCTCTTTTGAAATTAATTCATTTACACAGATGGGCTAACCCTAGCTCCAGACCAATTTTATTGTGTAAAGTCCACGAAATACAGAAAGGACATGAATTGACTTTGCTTTATAATCTCTCCTCTCCTTTTGTTTAAGGACATTCTTCTTCTTCCTTGAGGTATCTTAGGAAAATAGCTTCAGCTTCTTTTATGGGCCTTCACTTCATAATCCACAGAACAGTTGACTTGTAAAACCTCTTGGTCACTCTTTATTTAATGTCCTGAATCATGTTTGGTTATAGTAATTTTCCTTAAATTATAAATTATGTACAATTTTCAGTGTTTATATATTGAACCTAAAGAAAAATCTCTGGACAGAATGGCAGGAGCCACCTGTGCGGGACATGACCTGGATTTGTCTCAGGCCACCTGTTAGAGCAGGCTGAGGCTTTCTTGGCATGATTACAGAGCATCCCCTTTTTAGATATGTATAAACAACTGCTCTGGGGTAGAAATTTTTGGCTCCAGTAAAGAAAAAAAAAAAAAAAAAAAAAGAAACCAGAGGATTCATTTTCCCTAAGAGCCTAATGTCCATGCCCAATTTATGATTTGGGTACTTAGATGTCCTCCTCTAAGAAGAGCTAGCCTAGCAACTCTTGACTTATTGGTACATCAATCAGCAGGCTTCATCTGCTTTGGTTTAAATAATGGACTTTGCTTAACTTTAGTAAAGATAAGGGATTTTTTTTTTTTTTTTAAAGAAAGAGAGCTATGTTATGTTAGGAATAAGCTTCTGCCTAATGAAGGAAGTAATAGATATTTTGTTCTATTTCTCATGTAAAATAATCCTGCATGATTTCTCATCTTAAAAAGCATACTTTGTAGAGAGGGAGGATGCCCCATATCTATCTTTATAGTTCCAGGGAACTTAACAACAGTGCATGCTAAATATCTCTCACATAGAAGGTTGTAAGAACATACTTAAATACAGTTCATAGAGTGATTACATGGAATTCTTTAATTAAAAAAAATAACAAAATAACTCAGCTTCCCTAAAATAGACTTCTACAACTTCTAAAACATGATTATGTGCTCACATGACTTTCTGGTGTTGAATATATCATGAATTGCCTAAGAAAAAGGTAAGGGAGGGGTTCATATAAAAGGACCTCACTGAAGTTCTTTTACAAGCACAATTTATTTTTCACAAGTGCAATTTTAGTAAAGAATTTAGTTATGCTAAATCTTGCCATGAGAATTTTGGGAAAGAGATGTAGTAGAGAATCCTTAATTAGGAAAAGTTGTACACTGGTCTGCCTCTAAGCCTGAACCTCTTGATTTACTTCATAATGCAGGACTTGAAATGGATTATCTTTAGTTTTCTTAACTTATTCCTCTTATGAAGTAAAAGGAGATACTGACAGGGTCATGTTCTCTGCTTAGTCTCTCCAGCTCACACAAAATGTTCAGAGTAGAGACAGATGTAGGTCTACTGGGTTATGCCACATTCTAAACAAAAAATTCCTTATGTTATCTGATATATCAAATTATCAACCTCTTATAATAGAGATCTTGAAGCATGTTTTGATCTGTCTAGTTCCAGTCTTCCATGAATGAGTTAGATTAAATTTTAGTCACTCAGGATTAAAAGAGATCTATTGAGTCAGTTCTCTGTCTTTAAGTGAACACTCATTCTCTTTGGAATACTTCCATTGTGTCACTCATCTGAGGGTTGTTTTTTTTTTTTTTTTTTTTTTTTTTTTTTTTTTTTCATGTTACTGAAAAGTCTAGCTCATAGTTGGGGATCATTTAGAAAAGTTGTGTTACAGTAAGGCCAATAGATGCAGAGCATGGCTCTTCAACAGATGAATAGTGATGTA
Organism: Canis lupus familiaris; assembly: GCF_011100685.1. NCBI lineage: Eukaryota > Metazoa > Chordata > Mammalia > Carnivora > Canidae > Canis > Canis lupus. The sequence goes on along the minus strand of NC_049251.1, from coordinate 20,620,575 downwards.
TATTTATTCAGCTGTGACACCTCATATGTATCATTTTTTTCTTTCCCTTTGCTCCTTGTGTCCCATATTTTTAACCTAATGAAAATTCCTAATCCAAAGCTTATCATGTTGATTTTCACTTGTTAGATACAGAATCTGAAGCTTTTTGAGTAACTGAATAATTTGCTCAGGGTCCTGCAGATAGGCAGTAGTAAGGCAAAGACTTAAAGATATTCTTAGAAGAGCCAATAATGCTGCTGTAAGGAAATAAGCCTGTTTTTCAGGTTACTTTTTATGGTGGTGTTAACCTTGGATAGTCAACTGGACCATAGAGGTCCCTAGGATAGGAAGCAACTGAGAAGATCAGTCAAAATAATAGAATAGACACAGATTGAACAATGGTGAGAGAAGTGTTGCTCTTTCTCATCATGTTAAAGGGAGCCAAAGTAGTAACAATGATTAACATGTATATAGAGTTTACCATGAGCCAGGTAGAGTTCTAAGTGCTTTACTCACATTATCTAACTTAAACTTCTTAACAACTCTGAGGTAGATACAGATACCATTATTATCCTAATTTTACAGGAAAAATAAAAATGCTTCATCAAGGAGACTTTGTTTTGTTTTGCTTTTGTTTTTTTATGAAACCATGATTGGTACAGAGAAAGACGCCAGTGTAGTTCACTAATGAAGATACTTGACTGCTGGTGAAATAAAGTTAAAATTATTCTGAAGATAATTGGAACAGAAACATCATCAGAATGTCACCTAAGAATGAGACACCAAGAAATTGGTTAGTGAATGTTTTAGATATGAAGGAGAAAAACATGGACCCATGAGATAGAGGAAGGCTGTCAGGGTATGGAAGCCACAGAGGCCTCAGGACAGAGCAATGTGACAGTTTTAAGTCATTGAAGAGTGACCTAAAGCCCAGGGAAAGAATATTTGAGGGTCAGTCAGGGGAGGATCTTTTCCGAGTAGTGATTAAGGCAGAACCCATTGACCTTAAGAGGATTTTACAGCATCTATTTCATTCATCCCCAGAGTAAGGCACATCTTAGAGACCTGTTCTGGAAAGTACTGGAACAGAATGAACATCCTATATAATCCTTCAGGGATGCTAATCTGAATTTTCCTTGATTGAAATTATAAGCAATTACATTATTACTTAATGATCAGGTTAAAATAGAAGAGGAAAAATGGGCAGAAACTTCACATGGTCAAGATGGTTTTGGTTAGGTCTATAAAATATTAATTCCTAAAACTATTGTTTCCTCAAGAATATTGCCTTTTCCCTTTCTTGATGCTTCCAGGTCATCCATTGTTTTTGGTGAAGTGCAAACCAATTGTGGTAAAATAAGCATAACATAAAATTGACCATTTTAACCACTTGGAGGTACATAGCTCAGTGACACTAGGTGTAATCATATTTTTGTACAACTATTGCCATCATCCATCTCCATATACTTCTCCCCTAGCATGGGAAATCATTTGGCTCCTATCGTATCTATTTCCTTTGCTTTCATCCTATTATCATTTGGAAATTATCTTGATTATTCAAGTGTGAGGCTATATTAAGAATAAAGCTGGGGCAGCCTGGGTGGCTCAGCGGTTTAGCGCCACCTTTAGTCCAGGGCGTGAGCCTGGAGACCCGGAATCGAGTCCCACATTGGGATCCCAGCATGGAGCCTGCTTCTCCCTCTGCCTATGTCTCTGCCTCTCTCTCTCCCTGTGTGTGTGTGTTGTCATGAATAAATAAAATATTAAAAAGAATAAAGCTGCCATGGACATACATATACAAGTCTTTGGACAAAGGTTTCACTTCTCTTGGATAAGTACCCAGCAGTGAAATTCCTGGGTTATATGTTAAGGGTATGTTTCACTTTCTAAGAAATTGTTGGAGTATTTTACAACCTGGTTGTACAATTGTACATTTTTGCCAACAATGTATTAGAATTCCTACAACTTGTAGTCAATTGTATAGTAGCCATTCCAGAAGATAAGTAGTAGTACCTCATCATGATTTCAACTTACATTTCCCTGTGACCAATGATACTGAAGCATCTTTCATCTGCTTAATAATAATAATACAATAATAATAATAATAATTACAACTCATTTGATGGCATGGCATGTAAAGGGTCTTTATTCTGGATATGAGCTCTAGATCAGCTAACTATTGCAAATGTTTTCTCAAAGTTCCTGGCATGTCTTTCCATTTTCCTAATTATGTCTTTCAAAGGACAAAAAATTTTAATTATCAAATTAATTTTTTACTTATTTTTCATGACTTTATGTCTTGTGTGATATTTTTGCCTTCTCTCCATAAGAACATCTTTCTATGTTTTCTTCTAGAAGTTTTATAGTTTCATGTCTGTTTAGGTTGTGATCCATTTTGAGATAGTTGATTCCATTTTAAAAATAGTATAAGGTAGGAGTTGAGAGTTGTTTTGTTTGATTTTCTCTCCCCTCCCTGTTGCCTCCCACTTTTTTAGTTGTCATGGCATCATTCATTAAAAAAAAACTACCTTCTCCAAAGTGCTACAGATTCCTTTGTCAAAAACTGATTGACTATATATATGTGTGATTCTCTTTCTGGACTCTTTTTTTAAAATTTTGTTTACTTATTTGTGAGACAGAGAGAGAGAGAGAGAGAGAGAGGCAGAGACACAGGCACAGGGAGAAGCAGGCTCCTCTCAGCAAGCCTGATGTGGGACTGATCCCTGGACCTGGAATCACACCCTGAGCCAAAGGCAGATGTTCAACTGCTGAGCCACCCAGGTGTCCCTCTTTCTGGACTCTTTATTTTGTTTCATTGATCTAAGTGTTTATTGGAACAATCCAATATTGACTTGATTGCTATAGCTGTGTAGTAAGTTTTGAAGTCAGTATAGAACTCCAGCTTCCTTTTTTTCTTAAAGGTTTTTATAATCAGTATCTTGATAACATTGAGTCATCTAATTAAAAACCATGGTATATCTCCTGACTTATGTAGGTATTCATTAACTTTCAACAATATTTTGTAGTTTTGATTGGAGAAGTCTTGCATATATTTTGTTATGTATCCCTAATTGTTTCATGCTTTGTTGATAGTATTATAGAAGGTATTTAAAAAATTATTCCTGACTATTCATTGCTACCATATGGAAACAGACAAGATTTTTGATTATTGACTTTGAATTCATTTTTACTAAACTCTTAAATTCTAGAGATATTTTTGCACAGTTTTTTTTTTTTTAGGGTTTTCTATGTATATGACCATGTCACCTGACAAAACACATTTTTTTCCTTTCCAATCTGACTTATTGATTGACTTTATTTACCTACTTACTTCATGCTTTATTACACTGGGTAGATCTCCAATACAATGTTAAATAGAAATAGTGAAAGTAGACATTCTTGATTCAATTGTAAAAGGGAGTATTTTTGTGGGGGGGAGTGTGCTTTACATATTTTGGATATTAACCCTTTATCTGATGTATCATTTACAAATAGCTTCTCTCAGTCAGTAGATTGCCTTTTTGTTTTGTTGATGGTTTCCTTTGTTGTGCAAAAGCTCTGTATTTTGATGTATTTCCAATAGTTTATTTTTGCTTCTGTTTCCCTCACTTTTGGAGACAAATCTAGAAAAATATTGCCATGGCTGATGTCTGAAAAATTATTGCCTATGTTCTCTTCTGGGATTTATATGGTTTCAGGTCTCACATTTAGGTCCTTACACCATTTTGAATTCATTTTTTTGTGTATGGTGTCAGAAACTGGCCCAGTTTCATTCTTTCACATGTAGCTGTCTAGTTTTTCCAGGACCATTTATTGAAGGGACTGTCTTTTTCCCGTTGCATATTCTTGCCTCTTTTGTTGAAGATTAATTTCCTATATAAGTATGGGTGTTTTTTTCTAGGCTCTCTATTCCATTCTATTGATCTGTGTGTCTATTTTTGTGCCAGTACCACATTGTTGTGATTACTACACACAACAGTGTGTGTAGTAGTGATACTACGCTTTGTAATATATCTTGAAATCTGGGATTGTGATTCCTCAAGCTTTGTTTTTCTTTCTCAAGATAGTTTTGGCTATCTGGTTTTGTGGAAAATGATGCTAGTATTTTGATAGGGAATGCAATGAATCTGTAGATGCTTTGGGTAGTATGGACATTTTAACAGTCTTTGGATATTATCTATTCCTAGTTTGTTGAAAATATTTTTTCTATCATGAATGAGTATTAAATTTTATAAAACTTTTTTTTACAGTGATTGAGATTTTTTTTTTCTCTCCACTGAAATAACTAAGATGGTAAATTACATTAATAGATTTTTAAATGTTAAACCAATCTGCCATATCTAATAATCCCTACTAGGTCATGATTTACTATCTTTTAACATATTAATTCTATTTGCTAATTTGTTAAGGGATTTTTCATCTCTATCATGAGAGATGTCAATATTTTTTTCTTTGTAATGTCTTTGGCTAATATTAGAGTGATGCTGGTCACATAAAATGAATTGTGAGTGGGTGGGGGAGCAGTATTCCTTCATTCCCTTTATTTTTTAAGACTCTTTCCAGTAGAATTTACCAGTGAAGCTACCGGATCTGGTGTTAAACTTTTGTTTTTGTTTTAGTTTTTGTCTATTTTTTTTGAGGGGTAAGAGGAAGGTTTTTAATTAGAAATTAAAGTTTTCTATGTCTGGGTCAGTTTTACTAATTTATGTCTTTCAAAAAATTTTCATTTTCTCTAAATTGCTGAATTTATTTGCATGATATTTTAAAATGTTATTCTCCTAATATCTTTTTAATATCTGGATGATCTGTAACGATCTCTCTTTAATTAGTGATATTTGTAATTTGTTCTCTCATTCTCTCATATTGGCTAAAGATTTATCACTTTGTTTAATCTTTCCTGAAGCCCAGAATTTGAGTTAATTTATATATTTTTTCTGTTTTCTAGTTTATTGATTTCTGCACTCTATTTCACTTATTCTACTTATTTGGAATACAATTTCTTGTTTCTCTATGTTATTAAGATGAGAGCTTGTGGTTTAGATTTTACACTTTTCCTAAGTATTTAAAGCCATAATTTCCTCGTAAACACCGATGTAGCTGCTCCCCATAAATTTGATATGTTGTATTTTCATTTTGACTCAGTTCAAACTTTTTCTATTTCTCTTTTAAATTATACCCTAACTCACAAGTTATTTAAAACTTAATTTATAAGTATTTCTTAATTTCCCAGATACATTATAATGATTTCTAATTCAGTGTTATAAACTCCATACAATTCTATTCTTTTTAAATTTCTTGAAACTTGTTTCATGTTCCAGAATATTTTATATTCTTGTGTATGTTTTGTGTATATTCCTTTTTTTTTTTTTTTTTTGGAAGAGTGTCCTATAGTCATCATTTAGGTCATGGTTCATTATACTGTTCATATTTTATTCTTCTATGCTGACTTTCTGTCCAATTGTCCTACTGATTACTAAGAGGATTGTTGAATCTACAACTCTAATTATAGATGGCCTCTTTCTCCTTGAAGTTCTGTCAGTTTTGATTCATTTATTTTGAAATTCTTTTAGTGAGTGCATGTTTTAGGATTATTAAGCTTTTTGATGAAATGTCCTACTTTATCCATCACCATGTTTCTTAAAGTCTACTTTTTCTGACAGCCACTCCAGCTTTTCAATGACTAATTTTTGCATAAAACCTATTTTTTTTCATCCTTTTACTTTTAAACTTTCTATGTCCTATTTAAGGTGAGTTTCTTGTTTACCATTTATAATTGGGCCTTGCTTTTTAAAAAATCAACTCTGATGTTCTCTGCCTTTTAAATGGAGTGTTCAGATTATTTATGGTTAATAAATGCTTAACTATGTGGTTAGGCTTAAGTCTACTGTACATGCTATTTATTTATTTTTGCTTGTCTCATTTGTCTTCCTTTCCCTCTTGTCTTCTTTTATGCTAGGCATTTTTCAGATTTTTTTTTTTTTACCTCCACTATTGGATTAACAGTGTCTCTTTGTCTTATATTTGTTTTTAGTTGTTGGTTTATCATAGCCCATTGTAGCCTTTTCATAGTGCATCCTCAAAAATATTAAAATAATATTCTATCACTTCATGTGTCACAACCTGGCAAAAATACATTTTTGTTTCCTCCATCTTACCTTTTATACTATTGTCATAAATCTTACTTCTACATGTTTCATAAACTCTACAATATACTATAATTTTTACTTTATTTATTTTTAAAAATTATTTATTCATGAGAGACACAGAGTGAGAGAGGCAGAGACACAGGCAGAGGGAGAAGCAGGTTCCATGCAGAGAGCCCGATGTGGGACTCCAGGATCACACCCTGGGCTGAAAGCCCGCACTAAACCACTGAGCCACCCGGGCTGCCCATTTAGGATTTTGAAGTAAGCACTAACTATTCTCACATTTTTAATCCCAAAAGAGCAAGATAAAATATCAAATTGAAGAACAGTCCTTAGAAGGACTTTTTTCAGTGTCCTTAATTTTTCACCTTCTATCCAATAAAGATTTCATCATCAATTAGCACATATCTGTGGACTGCATTTTGGATTTTCCTAATTAGTTCAGACTTTACTTCATTGAGGTAACTCAGAGCCAGAAAGTTTATGATTTATCCAAATTAATATAAGAGCTGTGACCAGTATAGCTTTTTCTACTATATTTTATTTATATTATATTTTATTTATATTATATTATATTTATATTATTTTTCTACGTATATTTATATATTGTAGTAATAACAGTAAAGACCTTTCATAAGTCTGCATTTTTGGTTTATTCTTTTATTTGTTTCTGCTTTTTTTTTTTTCATTCCTCATCTAAATAGTACAGCAACATTGCCAAATTGTTTGTTTGCTGATGCACATTATGGTTTTATTGACAGTTTTACTGTAAAATTCTATCAGTATTTTTTTTCTCACTTAATTTTGATTAATGAGCTGGAACCATAAACCTTCAAATTCTCAAAGGGAAAAAAAGACAACCTGCCATTTTTCCTTTTATAGCACATTATAAAGTTGTATTTGGTATAAAATATTTGAAGTATTCTTATACCAGAGAGAACTCAAGATATGTATTTTCATTACTGTTGACATAACATTATTTTGTTTGTTGATGAGGAGTAAAAAGTTCCTTTCACCTCACATTTATTATATGAAATATTTCTATTATCTTTATTTACACAGAGGGATAGAATTAATCATACACTGAAAGCTATTTAATCTTTCACAATCACTCAAACTGTTCCCATACGAGCCAGAAATTTATGCTCTATAGACTAGGCCTCCAATATATTAATTTAAATCTCTTGATGCCTTATATACTTCAAATCTTTCTAGTGAAGAATTGCATGCACACCTTTAAGCAATACGTAATAGTTTTCCTAGAACATGATCTAAGGATGTAAGTCTCAGTCTCTGACAAAACTACTTTCTTAGATAATTTGTATAGAATGGTTTGTATTTATTTGACTTTGCATGAGTAAATCAATTCTTTTGAGTCATAATTATTGTCAAGTAGAGTCCCTTGGATGTTTGCTGATTATATACATACTCTCAAAATGATAGAGGCCTCCAAAAATTTTAAGATTTTTTTTTTCATGAGACACACACACACACACACACACACACACACACACACACAGATAGAGAGAGAGACATGTGCAGGAAGCCCTATGTGGGACTCGATCCCAGGACCCCAAGATCATACCCTGAGCCAAAGGCAGACACTCAATCACTGAGCCACCCACGCATCCCAGGTCTCCAAAATACTGAAAATAATATCTTTGTTCTTATAATTAAAACTTCATGTTTTTAATATACTCTTGATAATGATAGTTTACAAACTGGGATGACTGCCCATGCCTAAACACTGAGGTATCTTCAAGCAAGGAAAACATTTAGGGAACAAAATAAATCTATTGTGGTTGTACAAATTTTAGAGAAAGTTAAGAATCTTAGACAAAGTCACTCAGTTAAAGCAGTGGCACTTAATAAAAGCAGATATGGTTAAGAGGTATATGTCACCTCAGCACATTCACACTAAGGTGAATATTTCGTAGGGAGCATGTTAATTGAAAAACATTCATTCCTCATGTGAACTGGACTTTGGAAAAACATTAATGCTCATTGTGGAAAGTGTAGCAAGGTGTATCAACCTTAGATAGCTTATGGGGAAATAAATAAGAATAAAAAAGAGGAAATCCTTAGATAAAACCAAAGGTACTAGAAGTGATAGAAAACCGGACTCCATCTTCAAATGTAGAGAAGAAAGGTTGACAAAATGAAAGAAAAATGGAAATTAAGTCAGAAAGTTGAAAATATGAATATGTTGTGGAAAGATGAAAACAATGAGAAAGAAAAAATTGAGATGTATAAAGAATTAGAGGTATTATTGGAAGTTAAACATCCACATGAGATGCCTAAAAGCCTCAGCAATGTGTGAGCCAAGAAGCAAAGAGAACTGTAGTTCAGGAACAACTCTCTAACCTGAGAAATTATGGGATTTTCCTGATCTCTCACTCCACAAGACATCGAGCTATGAGACCAGGTGGATGGGATGGGATTTTACACAATTTCATCATAATCCATGAGATATCTCCATAGACATGATATATCATGAAAGTAGGAATAGTGCCTACTCCTTCCCCTTTGAAACTCTAACATTCCAAACCACTGTTGGGGGGGGAAGGGGTGATTTTACATATACATGTCAGTTTCATGATCAAACTAGCAATGTTCTGATCCATAATTATCTACCAGATAAATCACTGGAAAGACTTAATATCTGAATTTCAAAGAAATTTTTAAAAAGTAAAATAAATCTGTGTTGGCAAGGTTGAAAGGTTAATAGGTAAAGCTTCAGCCATGTTTTTCTTCGATAGCGATACATAGAAGCAGTACTGCGCATTGGCATGGCAGACTGCTTGGATGGGCTCTATTAGGCTAGGAGCTATATTCTACTGTCCTCATGTTTCCATGTAGGTCTTCCTCTCTGTATCCCACCCCCTAGCAGAAGGCAGGGTTGGAAAGAACAATGCAGGCTGAGGGGATGGTAACAAATTAGATGCCTTACCATCAAGGTAGCAAGTACCTTGTATTGAGGAAATGGACTTTTTACTTTCTCTTTGTCATCAATTTTCACTGAAAATTTTGTTTCAAAACTTTTCAATAATCAAAAATTTAACCTAAGACTTTCAGATACTTGAAGATAATGACAACCACCTAGCTACCTATTTTCTCAGTATTTCTTTTTAAAAATACAAAAAATTAAAGGCCACACACAGCTTAAAGACAGATGACACTGATACTTCAAAGGGACACCCCCCCCCAAAAAAAAAGAAAAGAAAAATCGCCAAAGCCAGTATGCAATTTCTACTGTTCCTGCCCTACTATTGCCTCACACTGAGACTTTATGGCAAGCACGAGCAGGTTACAAGTACTGCTGGAAATGCAGAAAAAGCAGGCTAGGAAAGGGACCTCTGGGCAATCTAAAATCACCTCCAGAAGAAAAAGCACATCTTAGCCTCATATAAATGGATAGTAAAGTTAGAAGATATAATGGTAGAGAAAACTTTACAATAAGGACATAAATTATGTGCTTAGTAAATATATAAAATCTACATAAGGATAATTATTAAACACCTACTAAATACACATCCAGAAAGTTGAACAAATTGAAAGAAACTAACCTATTAGAATTGATTACAACATTGAGGATATTGGTTCTCTCCAATTTAAAAATTTAATACCATTCCAATATAAAGCATCAGCAAGCTTCTTATGGATATAGAAATAAATATCAATATGTGTGTGCATGTCTTTGTTCACAGATATTTCTTGTATGCTGCTAAAACAGACTAAAAACGGTGACACTCCAAGAACAATAAGTAAATCTATAGCCATGATCTTGGGTTCTAAATACCATTTTCCTGTAAAAACAAGATCCTTATAAAAACTGAGATCCTTGGGAAAATGATTGATTCCAGATCTGAGGCTGAGAAAATATAAAATTAGCCTGAACTGTCATATGGTGCCAGAAAATAAGGAAGTGCGCAAAAACTGTTGCACCACATTGATAGGAAAGAGAGGCCAACATGGAGAGATTTCTAGTGGCAATATCTGGCAATGACAGTCAAATAATGACAATATTGGATTATAACCCATAGAATATAATAAATGTGCATGTATCCATATTGATTTATGTTATTGAAAAAGATAAAGGGATAAAATACAGTGGTTTCTTACAAAAGGGTTCTGATCAATAACTATAGAAGGAATGAGAAATAGAAAAATCACCACTAGGCAAACACTATAGTAATAATTAGTGTGCAAAAGTATGAGAAAGAATAAATTTGCATACTCTGAAAGAACCCAAACTTATATGATACTTATTAAATACTTATCATAGATCATATTTACACAGGAAAAGAAACAATAAGTTTACAGTGAAGAAAACTAGCAGACCCCTCCTTAGCCAAGCGATCAAACTCAACATTATGTAGCCCCTAAAATGAAGAGAAAACCATATCACTTCCATGGTATTTTTACAAAGATATTTAACCTAAGATGTTAGACAATCCAACTGAGGAGTTTTCTTTAAAATAACTTACCAGAACTCCTCAAATATTTCAAGGTTATGAAAGACAGAGTCCTGAGGAACTGTCCCAGGATGTAAACTATGGAGATCTGATAAGTAAAAGTAATGTGAAATTCAAGATTGATTCCTGGACAAAACAGGACATAAAACTTATGAGATTGAAATGAAATAGGGAGGGTAGTTAGTTTTGCCTACTACTACTGCTATCAGTATTCCTTCAGGGTTGCTGGTTTCAATAACTGCATGATATTGTGTAAGATGTTAAAATAGGAGAAGATGAGCTAGAGTTGGATAGAACACTATAGAATTTTTCAACTTTACTGAAATCAGTTCAAAATAAAGTTCTTTTACAGAAAGAAAACCAAGTTAACATGAAATTTTATTTATTAAGTTTTTAAATTAAAATATTTCCAAAAGGTATCAGAAGCTTTGATTTCTCTAACAAATATTTTTGAGTACCTACTATTTGCCAGGGGTCATCAAATGACGGGAATACAGTGGTAAGCAAAACAATGAAGGTCCAGGTCCACTTTTATGACACTTGTGTTCTTAATGGGGATCAGTAGAGTGAAAACAAAGCAGCATACAAATAAGAAAATATGAGATAGGAACAACAGATTGCAATGTAAGCAAGGGTCAAAGTTAATGCACTGTCTTCTAGGGTATTTGAAGATAGGCCAAATATGTCTCTGCCTACTTCACTATTTTCCCAAGGGAAAATAAGTGTACACCAGCCCCAAATAACTTTTCAAATAACTTTTCTTCTTACCAGGTAAGTATTCTAGAATTCAGTAGTTTCATAAATACTTGTCAAGCAGTCCCCGTCAGCAGTTACTATGTCAACCCTAACTACAAAATCCTGGATTAACTCCACAGAAACTTGTGATATCAGGTTTGTGCCAACACAGCACTATCAAATGTATACTGTCCAAAGACAATTTCCCTAGAGATTCTGGAAAATACACAGAAATCTTACCTAAGAATGCAGCACCTTAATGTATCTGTGCAATTCAGATAGTCTGATTTTCTAAATGATGGGTCAAGGCAACCTCTCACAACTGTATAGAATAGTTTCTGCTTTTTGAACCTAGAATGAGAAAAGTATACTATCTGGAAATTATGTAGTTTTTTATAATAAATAGAAAAACTTTGTGTACTGATACAGCAATGCTGTGAACAAAAGGAAAATATACTCTAGAAATGCCTCAACATAATAAAGCCCATCTATGAATATCCCACAGCTAACATCATACTGAAATATGAAAGCTAAGTCAGGACAAAAAACAAAGATACCCATTTCACCACATTTATTCAAAATAGTATTCAAAACCCTAACCACTGCAATTAGATTTAAAAAAATATTATGCTGAGTGAAATAAGTCAATCAGAGAAGGACAATCATCATATGGTTTCACTGATATGTGGAATATAAGAAATAGTGAAAAGGGACCATAAGGGTAAGGAGGGGAACTGAGTGGGGAAAAATTAGAGAGGGTGACAAAACATGAGAGACTCCTAACTCTGGGAAACAAAGGGTTACAGAAGGGGAGGTGTGTTGGGGGATAGGGTAACTGGGTGATAGGCAATGAGGAGGGCTCTTGATGGGATGAGCACTGGGTGTTATGCTATATGTTGGCAAATTGAATTTAAATTTAAAAAATGGGGATCCCTGGGTGGCGCAGCGGTTTAGCGCCTGCCTTTGGACCAGGGCGTGATCCTGGAGACCCAGGATCGAATCCCACGTCAGGCTCCCGGCATGGAGCCTGCTTCTCCCTCTGCCTATGTCTCTGCCTCTCTCTCTGTGTGTGTGACTATCATAAATAAATTAAAAATTAAAAAAAATAAATTTAAAAAATGTATAAATAAATAAATTTTTTTGTATACTTTTTTTATTGGAGTTTGATTTGCCAACATATAGTAACCACTGTTGAGTGGTTAAAGAAATTGAAGAAGCCACAAATAAATGGAAAGATTTTCAATGTTCATGGATTGGAAGAATTGTAATTATTTACATTTCTCTAATACCCAAAGAAATCTATGGATTCAATCCAATCCCTATCAAAATTCCCATGGCATTTTTCATAAAAATAGAAAAATTCTTAAAATTTGTATGGAACAAAATATCCTAAGTAACACCCCTATGTTCATTACGTCATTATTTAAAATAGCCAAGGTATGGAAATATCTTAAGTGTCCATCAATGGATAAATGAATAAAGAAAATATGGTGTGTGTGTATATGTGTAATATATATATACAATATATATGTATATATATGTAATATGTGTATATATATACACAGTGGAATATAAATCAAAAAAGAAGGGAATCTTGCCTTTTGTGACAACATGGATCAGCCTTGGGGTATTAAGCTAAGTAAAGTCAGAGACAAAGACTAATACTGTATGATTTCACTTATGTGTGGAGTATTAACAAAACACACACACACCAAAACCCAAACTTATAAATTCAGAGAACAGATTGTTTACCAAAGGGGTGGTGGGTTGGGGGTTGGGCAAAATGGGTGAAGGAAGTCAAGAGGTATGGACTTTCAATTATAAAATAAGTCATGATTATGCTTTGTGCAACATATGTTGACTATAGTCAATAATATATTGCATATTTGAAAGTTGCTCTGAGTAAATATTAAAGTGTTCATCCTGAGTAAAAAAATAACCTCATATGGTGACCCACGGTAACCAGACTTACAGTGGTAGTCATTTTGCGGTGTATGCAAATATTGTATCACTGTGTTACATACCTAAAACTACTTTGTTATTACCCAATAAAAATTTTTAAAAAGAAAACAACCCTACAAGCCCAATTTCCTACTCTTGTCCTCATTTCTTTATGGAGAATGTTTGTGATCTAAAAATTTCTCCCTTGATGGCTCCTAGTATTTCTGGAAGTGTTTGGGGGTGTTTGATATGTACAAGCTGGTCTAACAACTGGTTACCCAAAGGCAGCTATCACCATTTTTCTTTCCTGGTCTTCCACAGGTGTCTTAGTTCAGTAAGCTTTGTGACAATACCTCAGGCTTCTGACAATCCCTACCCTCAGAGAATGCCAACATTTGCAAAGTTGCTATCTACTCCATGTCCCCAGCATCATAATTCCTTAAGTTGCAAATTCTTAGAATAAACTAGGAAAATGTTCCCTGCTTTATTCTGTGTCATGCTGTTTCTTGGTTGGCCATTTCCCCAGCCCCCACAAGCTAACGTCAATTCAAGAAAAGGACTTGAAAATCTAATGTACAGTATAGGGATTACACAAAATATTGTATTGTAATCAAACTTGCTAAGAGACTGGTTCTTAATTATTCCAGCCACGAAAAAGAAATTTATGTGACAAGAGAGAAGTGCTAATTATTATAACAATGTCAATGATGTTATAATATATAAATGTATCAAATTAACATATTTTACACCTCGAATTTATATAGTGTTCTAGGTCAAGTATCTTTCAATTAAAGAAGAAAATAGCCTGATTCTATCTGGATTTTCTTAGAATAGTACCACTGTGGACCAAAGCAATAAGGAATAAAAAGCCTAAGGGGTAGAGCACTGTACTCTATTCCCATTCTCCCCACAAAAGCTGAGAAGCACAATTTCCCCTCTCTCAGCCAAAAAAGGGAGAAAAATTATCTATTTTATATCTCTTGAGGCAATATCAGACACAATTATTCCTATGTAACTCAGGACCATCTCAGTTTATAACTGGTACTCCAGAGTTGTTTTCCTACATTATTTTCCATTAGATAAAACCTTGTCCCCCCTCCCCAAGCAGAAAGAAAGTTATTTTTCTTTTACAAATAATTATGTCTGATGAAACTTAGGAATGTCTCTAAAGTAGACTTGTAATTTTTGTCACTAGCATAGATATTAGCAAAGGTACACTAAAAAACTGGTCAGAAAGGTGGCATGTGGCTGGGTCAGTGGTTGAGCATGCAACACTTGATCTCAGGGTCTTGAATTCAACCTTCCTGTTGGGTATGGAGCTTACTTAAAATGGTAACAATAAAAACAAAAACAAACTGGTAAGAAAATAAAGAATATCCACTATAATGGATTATATCCATAAGTCTTCTCTCATTTTCCCTTGGACATACCTGTATTACAGTACTGTATGATTACCCTCACTTGTATGACTTTGAATC